>NW_026086604.1:13825000-15125000 GCF_022539395.1 Myiozetetes cayanensis | reverse complement strand
ATTCAGAATTTTTGCTGTTTAAATTTCAACAGGGTACACTAAACAAAACAAAACAAACAAACAACAAACAGAAGAAGCAGGTATGCAATTAGAAGAGAGAAAAAAATTATCTTGAAATTAATCCTTTCAGTTTTCACAATAGAGAAAGTAATATGAAGGAGAAAAATCTTTATTGTGAAATTTGCTAGAAGGGTTTAGTCTTTCTGTAGCATGGTGATGCTTAAAGGTGCCCATCTAATAAAGGAGGGATCAATGGAAAATCTTAGTATTATAGATAGGGTAGCTCAGAACAATTTGCCTTTGATAAAGTTCAATTTGTATATACACAGACCTTTCCCAAAGGTGTCTTTCACATACTTGAGTGTTCTTTTTGCAAATGCATGGACATATAAAAGGTTATTTTTATATGACATATTAACTTTATAAACCATCATGTCATACTGGATAATTAATTTTAGCGGCAAAATAATACAGTGTTTTACAGTAAGTTTTGATTTCTCTGGAAATATCCAATAAATTAAGAATTTATAATCAACAGTGTATATAAATGTAATAGAAGAAATAGCTGACAAGCAAAATAGGTGTTGTACCTTTGCATGTTGGGATTATTCCACTCCACGTGCCATTGCTAGTACAAGTGCGAATTAAGGAGCTATTTGCTTCCATTGTGTAACCAGGTTGGCACATATAAGTAACATTTTGTCCAACGACATAATCATCACCATATCTCATGCCATTGGCTGGGACTCCTGGATCTCCACAACTGATAACTGCAAGTAAATAGTTTAAATAGTAAATAGTTTAAAATCCAAATGTGATTTATCTACATATGAGGGGGAAAGCATAGGACAAAACTAGGCATTTACTGGAGAAAAGAAGGAGAAAAAAAAGTATCACAAATCTTATCTCCAACAAGAGAAGATAAAGATATATGTCATTTTAATTAGCTGCCAAACACATGTAGAGCTGTATAATTATATTTGAAGAACATAAACACTTTTGTTTAACAGTAGAAGTAAAGGACTGTACAGTTTTTATTAACAAAATTTCATGATTACAAAATGAAAAAAAAAATACAATAAATTATCCATGTGACACTGCCATCCTTTGATACCCTAAAATTTTTCTATCAGATCAGTTTCATTATTAAAAAAGCAGATACCTACTATTTAGTTTACTTTTCCATGGATACATTCTGAAAGAAAACACAATCTGGAAAAATTGAGATATATGTCTGCAAAAACTTCATAAATGCTCACATGGTTGCTATGTACATAAACAGATGAGAATATTCAGGCAACCCCCAAACATGGACTGTGGCTCACGTAAAAACTAGGTCTATGGTACTTTAATGATTAGGAGTGGTTGTAAAAACTCTTGTGACTTCTAGTGTCAGGAGATAATCTCCTAATGAAGTAACATATTCCTAAAGGAGTTAATAAAGAGTTTTATATCATTGTAATCTGAAAACAGTGTTAAAACAGGTAAAGTTCTTACAGATCCGGTCAATTGGATTTATCAACTTCTATTTTCAGAGTAAGAAATCTTGAGAATACTAGTGGCAATCATAAAAAGTGGTTGTTTTCAGGGAAAAATAAAAAAAAGGGGTGGGGGGAGAAAAAAATCTAGTTCATACAAAATGTAGTATTCCATGTGTTTTGCAGTTTATTTTTTTATTTTATAGTAAACTTGACAATACCCTTACAGCTTTGCTATTACTCCTGTAAAACTGTGGGAGACAGTTTCCTGGGCAGAAAGCATATCCTGTCCACTTTTAAGTCAATGCTAAAGCATGATGGACGTGAATGGCACCCTCTCTGTATCTTGCTCTCCAAAATCACAAAAATCCATGACTACATATTTGTGTTGTATTCTGGCCAGGTTTTTCCTCTAATCTTTGTTGCATTTTAGTTGGATTACCTCCACTTAGGTCACTATGGTAGGCAAAAAGCAGCTTAAATTGTTGTAGTGATCCTGACTAGAAGACCATTGCACATTGACAAGTCAGTGAACCACAACGTGCAAGCTGGGTCGCCCCAGGCATGTTCTGCCCCACACTGCTGAACATCCAGTGTGGCCTTAGACCTGAGCCACACAGATCTCTTGTCCAGGGCACAATCTCAGACAGCTCATGGCAACAGAGTTGCTGCACTCTGTTGTGGAGCCCACACTCCATAATTACACCTTTCTGACTGAATGTCCTTGGTTTTTATTTAGCAGTGCAATAAGAAGCTCTCATGAGAACATTGTTTCTGTTTGACTGCATAAATGATATTGTTGTTTCTTCCTAAGAAAATCCTATAATAACTTGCAGAGTTGAAAGGGGAGAATCTTTGCTATAGGTCTGCGTGACGTTGCACATGGGGCAGTCTTGTTCAGCAGTGCACTGCCCAGGGCTCCCAGCATCTAAAGGGTGTAAGATGATCTGTGCTGTTCTCTTCTTGTGTTAGCTCTAAACCCCAGCATTTTCAATGATATCCAAGAAGCAGTTGTAGTAAGTATGGACTGGCTGTAAATTTTGATAACACCTGAACTAAACAAAATTGGCATATCCTGAATTTCCTTCCCTGTGTTTTATTAGGATACTTCCTCTATTAAGATATTCTTCTAGGTTTTAAGAAAAAAAATCTCATGTTTCTACCTGAGCACTGTGTTGTGAGAAGACTGTTCTGGGATGTATTTCAGTAAAATGCTATTCTAAAATAAAAGAAAAAATATAGATGCAGTTGACATCACAAAACATCTTTATCCTCGGTACAATTAATCTGATTCTCATTATAACTAGGAAAATAATAAATAAACAAAAACAGGTTTGATGACTGCAAAAATAGCTGTTCACATGCTTACCAATAAAGACTGATTAAAAAATAGCACAAGAAGTTTTATCATCTAAATTTTTGCCTCTATTTGGGTTGCCATAGGTATGTTCAAAATTTAAACAACAGTTAGCTGTACCTCTGGTGAGGATAGTTTCCTCAAAATGATAGGCAGTCTCATGCGTCACATAAATGTAAAATTTTCATAATTGTTACTAAAAGATGAACTAGGACATGTAATAAGGCAGCAACAGATGGGCTTGAAAATAAAGTGTTGTAAAATGCTTATTATGAATGTGAGAAATGCTGAAATAGCTTCTGTTAGTTGAGCAGCCAAAGCAAGTTTAAGGTTGATGAAGAGGCCAAACAGAAGATGATATGTGAAAGCAGGACAACAGCTTTGACCTTGGAGTTTTTATTTTCTGCCCTCTGGAAGACCAGAATATTGTCCTGCTAAGTTTTCAAGATGAAATAAAGCAATTAAAATAAAAATGTGTGAATATGACATATCACAAAACATAAACAAGATTAAAACTATATATACTAGGAAAGAATTCAAGTAGGTAGACCATGTAACCATGCAATTGCTTAAACTGTAGAAGCAGTCTATATATTTCACTATATTGTGTCCACCTTTAAAAAACATATTCTTCACATTTGCATAGCATTATATTTTTTAAAGTATTTCATGTACAGAATTATGCAGGAAACAATGCAAGAAAAAGCTGAAAACTTAATTTATTGGCATGCAACTTCTATATTCTATATTTATTGGCTTTCAGAGGAGAGGAAAAACAGAGACTATTCATTAGAAATGTGTCTTACTTGTGCAGTTTGGCAAGGATCCAGACCATGTTCCATTGGCAGTGCATTGTCTTACAGATGATCCAGAAAGTATGTACCCTTCCACACATGAATATATTACTGAATTAGAAAATGTAGTTCCATCAATACGAAGTACTTTTCCATTAGCAGTTGTTCCTGGATTACCACACTGCACAGCTATAAAGGAAAATGTTAGTTATTTTTCAAAATGCAGTAAATGTGATTTTTGAAATAAGAATGTCCAGGAATAATCCTGCTGCCAGCAGTGTTATGGTGGAAATCTGTTGGGAGTGGACCAGCAGAGGCCTACAGAGAATGGAGACAGATGCAGAAAGGCTGCGAAGAAACCTCGGAGGAAGAAATCGACCTAGAGGTGCTTTGACAGCTGCAACTGCAGGAAGCACCTGAGATCCAGCGATAAGACGCTGCTTCCACAGACCCCTGCAGGACCCCCCTATCTGTGCCCCTCACCATTCCTTCCCTTCCTTCCCTAACTCCCAAATCTCCCTATATGGCTGGACATATCCCTGCAGCCAATCCCTCCATTTTCCCTTATCTCTGACCCTTAGGATTCGTGCCCCTGGCAAGAATCCCACCCTTGTTCGAGACCCTTCTATGTACCCCTCTATACAAACTGACACCTTGTTTTAATAAACGTCATTTTGTGAGTCACCTATCTGGGGGCTCGTCTCCTATACAAGATGTGCCCAAGGGTCTTTCGCGGGGACAAACCCCACCCGCGATAGAAATCCACACTGTTGCCCTGAAAAATGTACATTTTACCACCCACTGATAAGGCACATTGTACAGTAAATAGTTGTGTGCATGAATTACTAGTTTTTACCCTTTTGTATGTAAGGTAACATAATATAGAAATTTAGCTTTATTATCTGCATTAGTGAAAAGCTAATTTAGCTGCAAAAAACAAACTTCCAATTATAAGAAAATACCTGATCTGCAATTATCATTGCAGATTTAATTTTTATCTATAGTATGTGCGCATTTCTAGCATCACCAAAATATTTTTCCTAATTCAAAGAGCAGGATGGTATCAAATATTATTTCACAGGCATGTTTCACCACTCAACTTGGGAATTTGAATGTGCCTTTCTTATGTGATTACATAGATATACATCTAATCTATATGATCTAAACTAGAACAATATACCTTTGCATGCATGGCCAATATCTATATATATGTATGAACTATATTTATCATTTCAAGAAAAAAAATGTCACCAAAAGTATTTTAAAATGGAAAAGAGCTAGTTAATCTAGCTAGTAATAGATAAATTCAAAGAAAAATAGTAGTTGGTTCAGCTGGACTAAGCATATCCCTTCAGATACCAACATAAATATATATATATATAACATTTGTATTTATTTACTTGTTTATCTATGTAGTGTCAGGACAGCAATTGTTCAGCAGAAAGGATATTACAAAACCAGTTTGTGATATAAGTTTTGAAAATGACATGACACTTTCAGAAAGGTAACAAAGTCAACAGTGATAAAGTGGAAAATAAGAGTACAGGCTCTCAAATTATTTTCTGCTTTTCAGGAAGCTTTTATTTGCAAAATAATCTGTTGGGAATTATCTCTTACTTTGAAGCAAGATAATTTAGGTAATAAATTATTCTCCATAAATATCCTGTTGAAGCTTTCTTTTATGGTAATTCTTCTTCCATTAAATTTCCAAATTATTTTTTACAAATAAATTTGTTTCTGCATTTTGTTTTCTATTGAAAATAATGTCAACAATATTAGTAATTGAAATTTTAAGCCAACTATATATACATAGGTGTATCTAATGAAATCCTGACACTGACATTTTATTTAAGCTAAGCTCTTTTGTCTGAAATTCATGTGTATAATAGTTGTGATTAAAGGTCAGGCTTTGGGGAGATTCTTAGGTGAAAAAATACTTCAGCTAAAAGTTGAGTTCTAGAAGCTTATCTAATTTTTTTTTTCTCTAAACTGGAAAACTTGAAGTTTCATGGGTGCCAAGAACTGGTTTCAAACTTGTCACCTGATGTTAAGCCACTGCTATAGTTTAACAATTTATTTGAAAAAATTTCAGTCCAAAATCAACTGCATCAATGTGCAAGGTGATAGAAAGGCCACACAAAAGGAGAAAAAAACCTCGTGGTTTCTGGATGGGTTTTGGTGGCTGGTTCCAGGGTGGACTTCCTGCTGCTGGCCAAGGCTGAGCCAATTAGGAGTGATAGTAATGCCTCTGTGATAACATATTTAAGAACAGAGGAGTGTTGAGCAGAAGAAATTCCAGCCAGGGAAGAGCGGAGTGAGAACATGGGATAACATAGACAAGGTCAGTGCAGAAGCAGGGGGAGGAGGGACCCCACGGGAACAGGGGAAGGACTCAGTGCTGAGGCTCCTGCAGCCCATGGAGGAGCCCATGCTGGAGCAGGTGGATGCATGAAGGAGGCTGTGACCCCGTGGGAGGCCTAGGATGGAGTGGGGTCCTGCAGGAGACCTGTGGCCTGTGGAGAGGGAAACCCACACTGGAGTAGGCTTTTCCTGGGTAGGGCTCTTGGTCCTGTGGGGGACCCACGCTGGTACAGCTCATCCATGAAGGACTGCACCCCATGGAGAAGTGACCCACAGGACAGCAGATTGGGAAGAACTGCTGCCTGAGGGGCGGACTCACATTGGAGTGGTCCATCAAGGACTGCCTCCTGTGGGAGGGACCCCACAGAAGGAGGGGAAGGACTCAGAGCTGTGGCCCCCCTGTAGCTTGTGGTGAAGACCATGGTGACGCAGGTTGTCCCCCTGCAGTCCACGGAGGACTACCAGGGTGCAAAGATCCGACTGCACCCCATGGAGGAGTAACCCACAGGACAGCAGATTGGGAAGAACTGCTGCCCTAGGGGTGAATTTACGTTAGCAGCAGCAGAAACAATAACTGAGTGCAATTCCTACTCCCTGTCCCCCTGCACTGCTGGGGGGAGGAGGAAGAATATGGAAGGATGGAAGGGTGTGGGGAAGGTGTCTTTGAGATTGTTTTATTTCTCATTCTTTGGCTCTTATCCTGTTAGTAATAAATTTAAATCTTATCTCCACTTTGGGTCTGTTTTGCCCATGAAGGTAATCAACAAGCGACCTCTCCCAGCTCTTATCTCTACTCATGAAATCCTTAGCTGTTTGGTGGGTTTTTTTGTTGTTGTTGGTGGTGGTGGTTTTTTTTGTTTGTTTGTTTGTTTCTCTCTCTCCTCTGTCTAGTTGCAGAGGGAGACTGAGAGAACAACTTTTAGTGGGTCCCTGGAATCTGACCAGGGTCAAATGACTACAATAGTTTATTGACTATAGCCACTCAAACTGTCTAAAGAATAAAGGTATAAAAAGACATTGGACCCAAGCAAAAATCAGGGAGAAGTTCCACCAACTCTGTGGAGAGAACTGACAACATACCTTTTTCTCCCTCCACCTTCTTGAGATGCCTTGGGACAAGCAATCTCTTAACATATATTTATTAATTTTACTTTTGCTGCATAGTACTTTAAAATTTTTACTTATTATTTCATTGTAAGTTCCTTTTGCTATATATTGTGTATTTAAGGTTTTTTGCTTTACTTATTCTTTGTAAGTTGTCTTACTTATTTGTAAGTTGCTTTTGCTTTAGTATGTTTGCCTATGCCTTGGCTTCATAATTATTACTACATAGTTTAAGTGTGTTTTGCAGTTAGACCCTATTCCAGACAGAAAGAACCCCATAAATTGTCACAAATTGGAATTAATAACGTGCTATTCTGTGAACTGTTAAGAGTCAGTCCATTTCCAGATGCTGACAGTTATGCTGACAGTGAAATAACTCATAGGAGAAACCTTCTGAGGGGTTCTTCTATCACTATTAAGTGCAGTACTTATATAAAAAGGTATCAAATGTCCTGTCCATCTCAGTGAATGTGTTAAGCAAGGGGTCTCATTAGGTGAGATGTTAACAGACTGTTTTGGACATTAAAAGGCTTTGATCTCCTGGTGGGGGGGCAGGGGGAACATTGATAGAAAAAAAAAAAATACAGGTTGGACATAAAAATCTTTTCTTCTGCCTCTTTTAATATGATACCATTCACAACACAAAGCTGGCAATGTAAAATTGGTTTTCTGATTAACATTAATAAAAATACAGTTTAAAAATAGAATGGATCTTCTTTGATTTACCTTTGCACTCAGGTTGTCTTCCTGTCCAACTTCCATTTGCCAGACACGTCCTTTCTTCTGAGCCATGGAGGATATATCCAATATCACAACTGAAACGTATTGTGCTTTTAATTTTAAAATTGTTTTCTTCTCTAGACCCATGACCTGGGATACCTGGATCACCACAAGAACCAGCTGTATCACCTAGATTTTAGAGTACAAAGATTGAATAATATGAAATATTGTTATGATACTGGATTTAAAATGGATGCTTCTATGTATTTAGAAATAAAATTATGTTTATATTTTAGAAAAAACCTCCATATATATCAGTGGGAGTGAGTCCCTGTAATTACAAAATTACTTAATTCTCAACTAATTTCTTTATATTTATTTTATATAAGTACAGAAAAAAAATAATTATCTCAAATTCCTCTAATACTATGCTAAACTTTCGGTAACATAATCAAACAAGAATAAGGAAACAAAAAAGCAACCACAAAACTTTGGTAATTTTTTATTTATAATAGGAAATTCTGAGGAAAACCAAGGTCTTGATTGTAAAGACAAATTTCTTGTTTGCATATAACTAGTGTTCAAAAAATACTTTTTATACTTTTTTAATACAATTTTATGATGGAATCATTAGAGATGCAACAGTTTTACAATTAAATGAAAGTTCTAGTCAACAACATGCACACTAGATCTGAAGAATTTCTCTGATTTATAGAAATGGTAAAAGATGCCTTCCAAACTGCCTTAGATAGCAATCCCTTAGTTAGAAAATTTTAAGAAAATTCCAAGATAGAGGGTTGGTTTAAACTATCTGTTGTATATAGGTCTTAGCATAATCAACATGGTAATGAAGATGAAGGAGAAGGAGGAGAAGGAGAAGAAGGAGAAGGAGAAGGAAAAGGAGGAGAAGGAGAAGGAGGAGAAGAAGGAGAAGAATATCAATAAGATTATATATCTAAATCTTTATTTATGGTGAAAATTTTTAGGAAGCTCTACATAACACACTATTTGAACAGCAGATCAGTTGTTTGAATCCTTTAATATGTTCTTAGGATCTTCTGCTTTTTAAAGATATTTAAGACAGTTTTCTGTGTCATAAGAGATGAAGGCATATTATATTACTGAGTTTCAATACTAAAGAGTTGAATTCTAGAATTCTCGGAGTTGCACTGTTCAGTTTTTGCCCATAGATTACAGTTTTCTATAACAGTTTGCAAATAAAACAAATGTCTTCTATACAGAAAATAAGTAAAACATAATAGTATTTTTGTGCGAATGTCTGCATTATTTTGTAATTAGTTACACTAGTATAAATAAAGGTGAAATATTTCAAGAATCACCTGGAAATAACTACTCAAATTATATAAAGGCTAAGTTATGTAGAATAGCCATACTTTTCTGTGTTTATCTAAGTTTAAATAGCAATAATAAGAAAAATTATTACATAGAAATAGTAAATAAAGTTTCCTACTCCAAGTATGCAGAAGACCAAGACTCACTATCTAGAGGTTCTGTGAGAAGTTAGGAGCCTGGAGTAGCACATGAAGGGAAAAACAGAGTTACTGTCATCTTGGTTGGCACTGAATGTGTGTAACCAATGCTGTTGCGACTGAAGGGTTGGACACATCTCTTTACTGACAAAAGTATGTATGGAACTGAACAGTAAAAAGAAGAAGAGTAGAACTAGATTACTTTCCTATGGTAAGTGTGGGATATGACAAATACTTGTTTTAGTCCAATACTACGTATATTAATGCTTCCAGAAATAGCAGATTAGCTCAGGTGAGTGTAAGAACTGTCTGGTTCAAAATCACAGACTCCAAAGTTCAGGTTGTTCTCTGTTTATGCATTTTGTTATGTGGCACAGATCAGTGAAGCAATCTGCCAGGCCCGATTAAAAAGAAATTATAGATAGTTCCAAATTATAGTAAGAAAAAGAATTTTTATAAGCTTTCAAAATACTTTGTCCAACCAAACACCCCTCTTGTTTGAAAATAATCTGCTGTATCTTTTTAAAATATCAAGATTATTTTTTTTTTTTTTTTTTTTTGTTTTTGGGAATCCAAATCTTATATTTGCCAGTATTATTTACTTAGACTATGACAAAATTTGAACAAGACCTATTCATTATTCTATACTTGCAAAGTCTTCACAATAACAGTTCAATTTGTGACAAGTTACTTGGCAGTATGCCTAAAATAATTTTATGACTAAAAAATTAAAATAGGCTATTTGCTAAGCCAAGTAGAAATCACATATTCCTCTTCCAAATGAAATCATGTGTTCTTTCCTAATGCCTAATTATTACTGTGAATTATTACACTTTTAATCCTAGGAAGGTTAACCACCAGTTCTTTTGACTGAAGGTTATAGAAATAATTTTTCTAAATGACTAATCATATCAGGAAGTGACAGTGATATAATCAATGATATCATAAGAGAACATATTTTTATTACCTCATGCAGGCTCAACTAAGTGATTTTTACAGTAATTTATGAGCCATCCTTCACTCACATGTGTAACAAATTCTTACTGGCATTTAATCTTAATGAAATGGAGGATATTTAGACTACTTAAGTACGTATAAAACCTTTGCTGCACTTATGAGGAATTCTACGTTGCAGAAAATTTGTGACTCCATCTGATATGTTCATGATGATTGAAAACTGTTTCTGAATGCCAATATATATCAACAGGACATGACAATTCCTTCTAGCTCAATGTCATGTGGCAAGAAAGAAACTGTCATAGGGTTGATGTGAAATAATTTGACTACCTTATTTTCACTGACCTAGCATTTTTTATTTGAATCATTTTTCATATACAAAAGGGTCAAGCATGTTGTACCTTTTCTCAGTTGAACATTCTTTGTTGTTATCAATACTATAAAAATATGCAAATGTTAAGGCTTTAATATGCATTAGCAGATGATTTTACATATTAGATACATAATATGGAAGTTCTGTATAGTGAACCGCAAATTATTTTATAGTGAGAAAACATTTCAGATATACAATTTGAAAACAAAATCTCAAAATTGTACTATGCCAGAATTATAGTTTGGTACCCTCCAGCTAAGGAAAATAAAAGAATAAGAGTTTGTATTCTGTGCATTTTGATTCATTATGATTAACATTTAAATCTATGTCAAGGAAATGTTTCTTCATGTATTGAGAAAGATTAAATAGATTTGATTAGGGTTTCCTATCTGTGGGTAAAAAGGCCAACATTAGAAAAAAAAATAATGCAGCTCACTTAGAAATGCTTAACCCAAGATATTTCAACTTATTTAACTTAATAGGATAATTACTATAAGAATAGTCCTATTTTAAGTATTCCTTGATATTTTTCTCTACTTCTTTATTATTTTTGTAATTCACAATTTAGATTTTTTTTTTTTGTATGAAGACCATGGAAAATTACAATAACTACCCTTAGATTTTATCTAAAGGGTTTTTTTCTCCAAAACAAATATTGATGCATGTAAACTGTAAACTCACTTTTAATTAACATAGTTCAAACCTGCAAATTACATTAATATATCAATATTTATTAAATAAGATCAATTTACATTACGGTGTGATTTCTAGTGCATAGCTCTAAACATCACAGCTTATAAGAACTTGATCTTTGTTCTAATTGTGCCAAATATACTTTTTTTATAGAAAGTTCAGGCATTAAATTATGTGTTCCATTTTTCTAGGTTCTGTCACATTTTAGCATCCTAAGAGTTTGCAGAGGAAGGTTTAGATACTGAAAAATTATTTCAACACTTCAGAATTTAATGCAAGATTTTAACCAAGAATTTTTATTTTAATATTTCATATTAATTTTCAACTATTTCTACCATGGGCTGTAAAATTATGTGCTCTGAAACTGTAACTGACTTAGTCAGTTTATAACTGAACATACTGAAGAGATGAGGGCAGGGGAAAAAAGATAGGATTGGAATATGTGAGACTCCCACCTGGACTCCCATATCCATTTCTGAAGTTCCCTATACAACAGGAACAAGGACCTATTAGAGCAGGTCCAGAGAAAGGTCACAAATATGATCAGAGGGATGGAACACCTCTGTTATGCAAAAAGGCTGAAAGAATTTGGGCTATTCAACCTGAAAAAGGGAAGGAAGGCATCCAGAAGACTTTATTGTAGCCTTTCAAAGTATAAAATATATAAGAAAGATGAGTGTTTTTTATCAAGGTCTGTAGTGACAGAGCAAGAGGAGACAGTTTTAACTAAGAGAAGTTAAGTTTAGATTGGACATAAAGAAGATGGGGTTTTTTTATGATGAATTCTGTGAGACACTGGAACAGGTTGCCTGGAGAACTTCAGGATGTCCTATCCCTGCAAGTATTCAAGGTCAGGTTGAACTGGGCTTTGAGTAACCTGATCTACGTGAATATGGCCCTTGTCATTGCAGTGAGGGTGGACTAGATGATTTTTGGTAATCCCTTCCAATAAAAACTATTAGATGAAACCAGCGGAAAATGTTCCTACTATGCTGGACTAGATGATTTGTAAAGGTCCCTTCTGACCTAAACCATTCTATGATTCTATTATTTATTAATACTGCAAAGAACCTTGGCTTTTTAGTGTGAAACTAGTATATCAATAGTCACATTTGCCTTATATTTATTTTTCACCTCTAGTTTTGGCATAGCTGTAATCAAGAAAAAACATGTCACTTGTTTTCTTATTTTTTTCCTCCATTGAACTTATCTAAGTGCTCTGGATTATGCAACTTAAAGAAACCCCACTGATTTCTTTGAGTTATATAATGAAACATGAGCATGAAAAGAAAGAACCTCCCCCACTATTTGCTGAGAATTAAAACTAATAACAAGGTTAACGTTTATCACAATATTTGTTTACATATTTTACAAAAATAAATGGGATTTAGCCAAATCCCAAATTAGTGTGTGACTTGGATTTACGTTTTTCACTTGATCACTGCTGTCAAAGTGAATCAAACTGAAGTTGTGAAACACAATATTCCTAAGCAATAATTCCTAAGAAAACATATCTTGACTTTGGTGAGGGTTAATCTATTATGAGGATTTAGGTGTTTCCTAAAAAAACAAGCATCCTATCTTGAAATTATGTGGAGATCATTTGTCCTTATTATACAGAGGAATGTACTACACAATCAAGTTACACCTGAGGTGTCACCAAATCAGGAGACATTTTTCAAGTACCCGTTTCTTTTCACAGTCTATTGAATGTAAAATTTCTCATTAAATTTCATATTAAATGTCACCAAGAAAGCCTACTTCTTCCAGATTATTTTCTTGCAGATACTTATATTGGGTTTTACTTTTTCTACTTCTACCGAGATGATACTTCAGTTATATACATGATTTTCTAGATTTTTAAATGATCTTCTGAAAAAATCAAAATAAACTGTAAACAACTTCAGGATATACTCATTAATTCAGAAATATTACCTGAGCAATGAGGGAGAGATCCACTCCAGTGTCCATTTAACTGACATGTCCGAGATGACTGCCCTAACAATGATCGTCTGCCTGTGCAGCTATAATGGACAGTAGACCCAAATGTGTATTTATCACCAGACAGGACCGCATTAGGGGGAACTCCAGGATGTCCACAGTCAATCACTACAATGCATAATTATTGCAGATAAAAAAAGGTTATTATCACTGATCAAACAGCTTTGGAACAGCATACACAAACTTTGTGAAGGGCTTGACATTTTTAGGGTGTGTGGGAAAGGGGAAATATCATGGGATTAGAATGCAAAATATACTTCAGACCAAAAGCTGTGAAACAAATGTTTGGACATGTCAAAAAAAAAGTATTTTAGATACAGATATCAATGTCCAAAACCACTTATTCACGAAGCTGATCTTTATGGCATGAACACACACAAACATAGATTCATGCTTGTACTCCAGAGAAAAACGATATGTAGACAGTATCTGCCCAAGTCACTGCTGTGGTAGAGAATGTGCAGAAATTTACCTCTCTTAATAATTGAGAGCAAAGAGTTAATGTAAAAGCAAACTAAATATGTCAAGTTCAGGAAATGCACAGTTAAAATTCATAAACCAAATTCACTATGTTTACAGAATGAATCTAGGTCTGTATCTTTGATTTCTTATTACCTTACACCTGTCCATGTCATGTGGCTTATCTTGGCCAAAGATATTTATATTTATGTACCATGAAACCCACAAGTTAGCGCTGCAAATATCAGGGTAGTAGACCAGGCCCTTAAATCATACAACTGTAGTTTTTATCAAAACTTTATTGTATTCAATATTCAAAAAATTCAGCAAGTTTTTTATTTAAAGAAAAAAAATTAAATCCAGAACAGAAGCCTGATGAGGGTTGAGGATGTATTCAATTCCATAGCATTTCAGACATAGGCAAGAGTATTGTGATTTTACAATACAGCATATAATCGAAATCGTGTGAGATTTGTCTTTCTTGTAAAGAATGAAAACTTTGAACAATGTTAATAAAAAGATATGTTGATCATGCAGGATTCAACAAAATGAGATTTTTTCTTCCTGTGAAAAACATAAACAGTTTTTCAGACTATTTCATTATCTGTATTGTTCTTGATTGATTCTGTTGCCCTATTCAGATGTCATATAAGAAAAGTTAATATCATACTGGTACCTTACAGCTTCCGGCTTTGGGCTTCTCTATACATACTTTCCTTTTTTGTTTACATTTATGCCTAAAAGTCTTGGATCCCTAATAACTGATTTTAAAAAGTATTGTAACCTTAGCAAAGGAATATAGAGCTTTCGGAAAACTCCATAAAAGAGTTTGGTGTGATAATCACCTGAAGAAAAGTACAGAGATTAGTGTTTACAGAGCCACTGTTTTGTCCACTCTTTTATTGAATCATGAGTCATTTACTGCCACCACTTGCATCTCTTAGAACACTTCCATCAGCGCTGCCTCCGTATAATTCTAAACATCCACTGGATGGATTATGTGACCAACACGTCTGTCCTTGAACAGGCAGCAGTCACGAGCATTGAGGCCATGCTGCTGAGAACACAGCTGCTTTGGGCAGGGCACGTCTCCAGGATGCAGGACTACCGCCTCCCTAAGATTGTGCTCTGTGGGGAACTTGCCTCTGGTTGCTGCAAGAGAGGAGCCCTGAAGAGGAGATACAAGGACTGCCTGAAACAATCCCTCAGCCTTGGCCATATTGATCACCACCATTGGTCTACCCTGGCCTCCAATTGGGAGGTCTGGAGACACACCATCTATAACGCTGCTGCTGCTTTTGAGAACACACGCAGGATCACTCTCGAGGAGAAAAGACAACGCAGAAAGAATCGCGTCTCGTCGATATCACCTGGGGAGTCTTTCTGCTGTGCCTTCTGCAACCGGACTTGTCTATCTCGCATTGGCCTTTTTAGCTATCAGCGCGCTTGCAGCAAGCGTGGGTAGAGTCCTTCCCAAATCTTCATTCGCGAAGCCTAGCCATGAATGAAACCCTTAATGCTACCCTTAAACTGCTCATGCGTTCTACAAACTTGAATTTGATATCCATATTTCCAGGCTAGGATTTAATATGAAGAGTTGATGGTATTTCTACTTTTTTTCTGCTAACGCTAACTTATCCCCCCTTTTATTTCCAAAAAGTTCTTCCTTTCTATTTTACCACCCTCACTGAAAAAAAATAAAATTCTTCCTTATATATAATCTGAATAGACCCTTTCTAGTTTAAAACCATTACCCCTTGTGTTATCGATACATGCCCTTGTAAAAAGTCTCTCTCCAGCAACAATTTGCAAAATACTTCAGAGGCTGAAAGGTTCTTACAAAAAAATTGAGTAGCTGCAACAGAATAAGTTTTGGTAAGCTTGTGATTACAAAACATCATGGGCAGTGCCTAGGTAGAATTTATCGACCTCTTTGAATAAACAAGACAAATAAAGCTGAAGATGCCCTTTTAAAAGTACAAATAGCACTCTTACTCCCAAAGCTCGGTTTAAAATAAGAGTAAAAGCTATATCATTAAATTACTTGTAACAATTCAGAAAAAAATGATTGAGAGATAAAAATACAAATGTAGAAAGAAGAAATCTTTGCAACTTTACCTTAAAATTTCACAAAGCAACATTTATCTTTCTGAAATGGTAATGTTACCTTTAAATTTAATGTGAAACCAATAGACACTTCTTTTTCAGTTTAACTGTGACTTGCCATCAAACTATTTATCCCATTAAAGAAAGGGAAAAGTTCCATAACTGAAAGTTTTAGCAGTAATAAGAAAACAGTTTCATACTTTTTTATTTTTAGAGAGAGAAGAGCAGAACTAGAGAAGCCTCCTGAGAACAAATATCTACAATATTGCAAATATCAGTCCATAATTCTCAAATAAGAAACCCTTAACCTGTTTTCCCTTCAATCTCTAGAAAATAAAGCTTTCAACCTTTCTCAGAGAAAAACTTTGATCCTAAACCAAACCCTTTTCATAGACTAATAGAGAACCAGGTAAATCAGCTGTCCCAGTCAATCAAAAACATAAGAAACATCTCTGGCTATATCCACGTCACAGTTAGAAAATTGTTCAGGACAAGCCAGAATAGAAAGAACCTATTTGTGTTGATCCACTTGACTTAGTGGATAAGTTGCATATGAATATGATGTTCAGGTACATCTGCTACTGTGGCAAACTGAGAGCATCATCCAGAGGACACTTTAGGAGTTCTACAGTGCTATTACTCCTTGCTAGGTATCTTCATAGATAGTCTGATCTTACTATTGTCCCAAGAGAAGTCCAGAAGTTACTGTATAAATCAATAATTGCATACTGTAGGTTTTAGGTTTCAGTGTGATAAGAACTTTGTGATCAATGGAAACCACATATTGGCAAATTCAATAGACATGTTTTGACCTTGAGTTCCTGCTATCAGGGATTATTATGCTGGAGCATTCAGAGATGTTTGTTTTGACTATTGCATGTCCCATTTGCTACATACAATAACAATATAACTGCTATTTCAGCTGCTATTGAGACCTTGCATCAGTACTGCACACACACAAATGTATATAAAACATGATTATCATAATTGCTGTCCTGACACTGATAGAAATGTTGTGTAAAACAGTACCCAGTCTAGCCCACATTCTTTGTAGAAGCAAACTCAGTATCTACTTACTAATACATTCAGGTAGAGGTTTGTCCCAGTGGCCGTTTGGTTGACAAATTAAAACTGAAGAGCCAAATAAAAAATATCCAGGATTACAGTCATAAAATACCACTGTGCCATATGTGAAATTTCCATGTTCGATTTTACTTTCTCTTATAGAATTTGCAGGAATTCCAGGATCAGAACAATTGACCACTAAAAACAAAAAGAGCATAGACTTCAGAGTCATACAAAGACAGTCTCCTAAAATGATCTTTAGATGGTCTCCTATCCCTTATGTCAGTTGAACAACCACAGAATCATAGAATATCCTGCATTGGAAGGGACCTACCATCTCCTGGCCCTGCAAAGGACAGCCCCAAGAATCATGCCACGTGCCTGAGAGTGTTGTCCATGTTTGTGTAATTAAGTATGCATTTAAAGTAATGAAAATAATCTATTAATTAATCTGGAATAGCAGGCACTTGAAATAAAATGCAAGGAACTTTGACCATTTCAATAGTTTTCCACCATCGTTAGAAGTTGGTTAGGAAACTAGCTATTTAGCATAGTTGTAAATGGTATAACAACAACAAGTGTGCTGCCGAATTTATATGACAATTGGAAATTCAGTATTCATAAAGGTATGCAGCCTTTTCTATAATATTTCACTTTAGGCAGTTTACAAATATGCAGGGTAACATATTATTATTGTTATTATTGTTATAATAGCAAAGCAAATAAAATTATTTTTGTTAGAATTGATTTCACTGCAAATGACAGACACAATTAATGATGTCCTACACAAAGTTAGTTCTTTTTAGTTTTAAAGTCTCTTCTTCAATATAAGATTTCAGGACTGCATACAATTTCAAAGCATAACCCATCAGCTTATTTACTGATCCCTACAGGCCAATAACTTATCATATACATTGACACATTACTCTGCAATACCAAAATACCAAGGTGATTGAGAAAAACTGGACTGAAAATGAGATTAAGTAGATGCCCTAAACACACAGTGTTTAGTATTGTAAATTTTAAAAATAATATCTTCTCATCAACAAAAAGTCCTGTGGAATACTTAAGTTCTGTGAACTATTTGGCAGCATCACTTAAGACAAAGTGATCAAATGACAGTGGAGAACACCTATTAGAAGGAAAATACAGTAAATAAAATTCCTTTAAAAATGTAACATGACTTAGTTTATGTACAGTTAAAAATCCATAGAATCTGTAGAGAAGATGCTGAAAAGCAATACTACTTCTGCATATGTTCAAGCAGGTTACAGCAAAAAAAATACATTTTTCTAAATAAAAACAATTAAAATATTTAAAAAACACATAACAACATATTTTAAAAAGACAATGCAACAAAACTTTTCTAAAAGGGCTTATGAAAACTCAAAAAGAACACTATTCTTTTTTAGAATACTGTCTAGAAGCACTGAGAACCAACACAAGTAAATTACAGATTGGTTAACAAATTAGAAAAAAAAATTTAAAAATCAATGGAGCACCAGTGGAAACATAAGAGAAAAAAACAGGTTTTCTTATGCATCTACAAAAACTATGTGGGCTAAAAATGCAGAGAACATTAGTTCATGATTTAAGCTCTTAATTATCTCTGTATGATTTTGCTTAAGGAACTTATAGGAATAGTTTTTAAAAAATCAATACAAACTACAGACATATAAGAAAGTTTCTCTGCAACAGCTATCCTAGTAATCTGAATGTGAAAAATCATAGAATCACAAAATATTCTTAGTAATATGATTATTATGCTAGTTAGTCGGTCTCTCTGTTAGTAAGAGGGATCACTTTGTCTTGACAGTGTCCTTTTACCCTCTGTTTATTTTTCAACTTTAATTTTTTAACATTTAGTTGGAAATCTGTATATTCTGCATTCTTACCTTTGCATATTGGAGGTGGATGACTCCACTGCCTATTAGCTTGGCACTGTGCTTTGGTTGGTCCTTGCATAACATACCCAGTATTACATGAGAATGTTACAACATCATTGAAGTTGAAACCATTTCCACTTGTTCTTCCATAAATAGGACTACCAGGGTGACCACAGCTAACAGCTAACATAGCACAAAACAAAGAAATAAGAAACAGAGCATGCTGTTATCACTTTTCATTATTATGTAATAGATAATAATTATATAATAGTATCATATAATAGTATTTTCAAGTTTTGATATTATCAGATACTGAGTACTTCCAATGATGGATCCAAATTCAAAAACTTATTTAAACTATTAAATAAACTGAATAGAATTTGACATGCAGTAATGAGGGCAAATGAAGAAAACTCTTCTGAAGAAGCAGGAGAAAAGCAAGCACTAGATTTTCATTACATATAGTCTGCAATTTAAAAAAAAACTCAGTTCCTCTGATATTATTTCTTACAAACAAGTCTTAGTATTAACTCAATATTTTATCTTTGAGGTCTTAGTATTAGTGAAGTTATACATTTCTGACTGCATACAAGAAGCATTAAGGGTACGGAGAAATTTTTCTTACATTTATAAAAAACTGACTAGAGTAGGTAAAGTTTATTTTTTGTGCTCATAAAAAACAGTTGAAAAAACAGTAAGGAATATCAGACACAAATTAATTTTCACAAAATGATTAAAAATATTTTTAAACATTTTCTTCTATGTTGTAAAAAAGTCCAGCTGTTGATTAAAAAGTGTTCATCAGTAATTTAAAATAAAAATTTAAAAAATCACAGAATAAATTAATTAGCATTGAATGCTATATTTCATCATTGAGAGAGTTTCTGCCACAAAGACACAGATATATAAATAGAATATTTAGAGGCAGATTAATACATTTTCAATATACTAGTATTACTGAACCTGAAATATAGTTGTAATTTACTTGAGAGTCCTTCAAGAAATCTCAAATTTTCCTAAATTAAATACAGCATTTTCTGTTATTACTTAAAAGTCTCTTATGTGATATGTTGGCACACCTATCACACAAAAGAAAACAAAATAATAGCATCTCTGTGAGGAAGAGTAAGAAAAAAAATATAAATTTTTTAAGAAAATATTTTAATCATCTGTATAATGATTATCAGTATAATCATCAGCTGACAATATAATTCAAAAATATCTACTTATCTAACTATCAATAGTGATAGTAAATGTACATTAAATATTTCCAAAATATGCACACTGCAGGTCATAAAGCCATTGTCAAATTTGAGTGCTGGTTTTCCTAAGTCTTATCACATTTTGAAGAGATTTCATATCCATGTATAAATACCAGGTATTTAGTGGTCGAAAGATGTAGTGGAAATTTTAAGTGACAACACTTACTTTACCTGACAGGTTAGTTATAGATTTTATGTAGCCACATACTTTTGAGGATCTGCTTTATTTTTTTTTTAATGAGCACAAAGTTGCAAATTCAATCCTCATCTTTCTGACATAGATATTCCTGTAACATAAATCCATACGTGTTGCCCTTCTTACTTACGCACACAGGATGGAAGCTGCCCAGACCAGTTGTGATCCTGTTGACATATTCTTACAGAAGAACCAATCAACCGAAAACCAGGACTGCACTGGTATACAACTGTGTCTCTGTAGCCATAATTTTCTCCTATTACTTGTCCATTGACTATAAGATCTGGAATACCACAATGACCAGCTAGATTTTTTCAAAGTAAATAAATAAAAAAATAATAATAAAAAAAAAAATTAAAAAAAAGGAAAGAAAAAAAGAAAAACAAATCAGTAAATATGCCAGAGAAATTTTAAACAAACCTCATTAACTAAAACAAAGAAATACTGAATATGTTTTTATTATTATTAACTTAATTCAAAGTTTTATTTTTATTAACTTCAGGAAAACTGTAGTATTGCATTTGTATAGTTAGAATTGTACACATATAAAGAAGTACAAGTAGACAACATAGCAAAGAAATTAAATGTCATGTATGTTAATAATTTTTTTAAAAAATAAGTCATTTCTTTTTATTATAACCTGCAAAAAATCTATATTATTTCCCTTACTTTTATTTTGGTTATGATTAAACTTAATAAAGGTAACATTTAACCATCATATATTTAAACAAATATAAAGAAATCCATATAAATACAAATAAAATAATATAAATATTATTGATATCAAACCATGTGGACATTATGAATATAGCCTCCTTTTGATGTAAACAAATTAACTTGGACAACTTGTTACTGGAATCTGACTCTCTGGATTGTTTTCTATTCTTTTGTCCTATTGATCTCAGGGGAATCCCAAAGAGGTTAACATGTTTTGGTCGAAGGCAGTCAGCACAACTGTTGCCAAATGTCCTGCAATCAAAAATCTTTTTATGTCGAGGTCTAATCTTCTACCCTGTATTCTCAAACTACGAGAAATACTGTATTTATACCATGAAAGCACTATGTAAGTCACAAAGAGACACCTTATCTAGAGAGAGGCTGGGAAAATGAATGAACTATGTGTCATTCATTACTATTTTTCTTCATGAATCCTGGAAAATGGGCACTGTGATTCAGCAAAAATCTGTTGATGGAAAAATCCTCTAAGAACAATTGACTTAATGAAGACTATGAAATACGGTAGAGAACTCACTGCAAAAAAAGAGTAGACAAGTAAGAAAAATAGGCAGTTTCAGCTAGTACTTTTATGAAAAAAAATTATTACCAACCACCCAAACTCCTCTGCTCTTCTTTTTAACTCTACTTCTCCTCAAATAGCCACCACAAATAAACACCCAAAGCTTGGAATTGCAAATAAGAAAGGACATTTAGAAGCAATATGGTTTGGATTGATTTTTTCCTTTGAAATTTTAAGTGTTTATAATACTGTGTACTGTGATGTAATTTTTAGCATTTTGCCTCATTCATTTGGGGCTAGAAATGTCTTTAAAATTAAACTGAAAATCTTACATTTCCTTATAAATTGAGCCTTGTATTGTATTTCATTGTATGATTCATGATAAAACCATAAGAATTTACAATATAGGTAGTATGTGAACCTTTACACTTATTAAATTGGGGATTGCAATTTAACTTCTGATAGTTAGCACAAGTCCAAATCTGGTACTGTTTAAGGTTGTATTCTGACTTGCTTGTCCCCTCCCCATTTCCCTCAGTGTTATGTAAGGACCAGGTATACTTGAAATTTGTTTTATGCTTTCTAGGATTAGATGGTATAATAAAGTTTATAGAATTTCTGTCAGAGTACTTACTGATTCTCCAGGAAGTTCATAATCCATACAGGAAATAGAAGACTTTCTTGAACATGCCCTAAAGGGACTAATTTCCCTATCCTACCACATTTTTGATGATAAACAGCACTAACCAGATGAGGAATAAAAGCTGAGCCGGAAAAGATTGGTTTCTGTCAATAGTGCAACCAGACAGTCTGCAGTGATTCAGATCATGTTCAAGCAAATATTTTTCTAGTTGCATTTAATTACAATATATGGCTTGGTTCTTAATTAAGAATTCAGTGATGCTTTATAGCAGTTGCATTATGGTAGAATGGAAGCAGAATACATCACTAGAAAGGTCAAGCTCTGTTTCATGTGCAGAGAATTCAACCTTTATATCCTGTGGCTAACATCAGACAGCAGCTTCTGCAACTGTGTGTAGATGTTACAAAAACATACACAACCTCAACAGGTGAAAATTCATTGTAAATCACCTGTACCTCTTGCATTGATGTCCCTGTCTTGTTACAGAAAATTTAAAGCCATTTAAAATTCTCATCCTCTTATCCTACTTCCTCTCATTATCATAAACCTCTCAGACTTCAAATTTCTTTTTAATTTCTTCTTTTCTTTTGACTTTGTTCAGTATCTTCTGTTGACAAGGAGAGAGTAGTGGAGTTGCTTTCCCAGACTTGGTGTATTTAACACCATTTAATCACTAACCATTTAACACCATTCCCTATAGTCTTTTCCTGAACAAAATGGCAAGATACAGGTTGGGTGGGTGGTCTGTAAGATGGGTAGAGAACTGGCTCACAGGCTGCACTAAAAAGGTGATGATCAATGCTTTTTCACTCAGGTTGGCAGGGATCCCCAGGGATAAATACTGAGCCCCATGACATTGAATATCTTCATAAATGATGTGATTAATAATGGGATTGAAATCAGTCTCATAAGTCTGCTGATGACACCAGACTGATAGTGAGGTGGACATGTCAAAAGAAAGAGCCATCTTACAGAGAGACCTAGACAGGTTGGAAAAGTGGGTGAGCAAGAACTGTGTTGAGTTTGTAACAAAGACAAGGCCAAGGTTCTGCACCTGGAACAACATAACCAAAGAAACCAGAACAGGTCATGACCTGTGTGTCTGGGGAGCAGCATCACTGAAAGGGACCTGGGGGTCCTGGTGGACAACAAGATGACCACAAGTCAGAGTGTGAGGCTGCAGCAGTGAAGGCAAATTGGATCTTGGGCTCCATCTGTAAAAACATTACTAGCAGCAGTAGAGATATGATCATCCCATTCTACTCAGTGCTTGTCAGGCTGCACATGAAGTAATGTGTCTATTCTTGGTCCCACCACTTCAGAAAGACTGCAGACAGATTGGAGAGGGTCCAAAGGAGGGTCTTGAAGCTCATCAAAGGGCTGAAAAACCTGTCCTGTGAGGAAAGGCTGAAGGTGTTAGTCCCTGAAGAAGAGAAGGTTTGAGGGGATCTCATCACAGTATTCCAGTAGTTAAAGGGTGGCTACAAAGAGAATAGAGGGTTTCTCTTCCCATAGAGTCACGTGGAGAGGACAAGGGGCAATGGTTACAAGTTGCACTGGGAGAGGTTTCATCATGATATAAGAAAGAACCTACCCAGGGATGTGGTGGGAGTCCGCATCTCTGGAAGTTTTTAAGATGTGACTGGATCAGGTGCTAGATAACCCCATTTCAAGCTCCCTTTGTTAGGAAATGTTGGACCAGAGGGTATTTAAAGCTCTCTTCCAACATGGGATGTTCTATGATTCCATCACTTCAAATCCCTCTGTCTTGATTATTTCCTCCTACTCTGTATAAGAGTGCTCTTCAGAGCATTGACTATATTTCATGACCAGTTATGAACTTCTCACTACTGTTACAGAAATTGATATTTTTAAAAGATTAGAACCTACTCCTATCCCCATGTCAGATTTCTAAACTGTAAAGTAAATAAATCTTAATGCATGAAGAACATTATAAAACTGTATTATAAGACTGTAGTTCTAACAGAATTCTAAGTAAAACTATTTTTAAGAAAGTAAATATTTAAAAACAGGATATGCCAGGCCTGTGACACATTTTTCATTGCAAATCTAAAAAGAAATAAAAAACATTTGAGATTTGCAGGATTTTTCTCCAGTTTTACTTTGCTTTCCAGGGTATGTTTTGTGTGATTGAGAGACATAAAAAACCCCATTTAAACCAAACCAAACAAACAAAACAGAAGAAAACCCAAAACAATAAAAACAAGCCAACACCCCAAACTGATGGGTTCAGCTTCAGTTGTTTTATTTTCAAAATACCATCTGTCATGTAGGTGCATGTGGTAAGCAGTTCACTATGTTTGCTATGAAAGTGTATATAACAGTATACAAAGTTCCTGTTAAGAAAACATTTGAGAACAATATTGAAATTTCCACTAATTTATGCAGCTGAGTAAATTCCCTAAGATTCCATAAAGTTATAAATTCATTAATTCTTTTTCATAACTTTTATTCTTTGCTTGTTTTATTTTCCCACTCTGTTTCACACATCCACAGAGATGTTCTCTGTCAGAGGAAATAAAGACCTTCAGTTTATCATAGTTGCTATAATTTATTCTTTAATATCATGGGAAAAAAAAACCAAGAGAAAGAAAATAATAATAAAAACAAGAGAAAGAAAATAATAAAAAACCCTCCTATTACCATCCACATACAGAGTAATTATTAATTATTTATTTTCAATTCTATTCTGGTTTTGTTGCATTTCTTCTAAAAGTAAGGTGTTTATTAATTTTCTCAAGGATATTAGTAAAATTCTTCACTTTAACAATTTTCTATTAAGATACCTGTGAAGAAAAGAATTCCAAAATTTTCATTATACATTAAAGATATGCTCATACTCATTAATGCATATTCTGGTAGTTTTCATGATCAATTCTGCTGTCAATTGTTTTTCAGGACTTCAACTTAAACTCTTAAGTGCTTTGTGGAGAATAAATTTATTTTCTTTCCCTTAAGATTCTGAAATGAATTTTTGAAGTGCCATCCAGCAGCCTTTTCTGCTTTTCATTGTGTATTTGTGTTTGCAACATATATAGGTGCTCATAAATATAAAACCAGTGAGTTTGGGGCTTTAAAGGGTTTTTTGATGTGAAAAGTTTTCAAAGCTTTCAGATTACTGCTGAGTCTTTATTAGTCTGAGGAAAACAAATAATGTACATGTATAGTTTTCTGAGAAACTGCATTTGTTTCTTAATGAGCATCAAAGATCAACTCTATTCTTTCAATTTATCTCACATGTGTATCCCTAAAACTTTTTGTCACTTGCTTGTATTATATATATCTCTCCTCTGCCACGTAACTGATGTCAGTTTTGTCATACTGGTATAAACAAGGAGCAACACACAATTTTAGTACAGTAAAAACATTGTGCAAACCCATAAAGGGACATAATTTTAAATCGGTTCTCATTTGAGACATGTCATGTTTATCCCAATTGAATGGGATAGGATGTGGAAGATGAAAATGTTAGTTGTGAAACTTGATTTAATGAAACTGAATAAAATCATAGCACTGATTGTTGTAATAGCTAGCCTTGATTCATAATAACCATAAGGTCTGGCTAACTGTCTTTTGCAACAAGGTAGATAAATTATTCCTCCTAAATGCAATTCAGATACAAAACTGCTCAGGAGCTAAGCTCTGAAGGTGTAGTGTTTTCAATGAGGACTGAATGCAAATAATGCAAAATGGGTATCATATTGACAGAATTCTCTGTGAGTATGATCAAAATACTACAGAAAACTATGGCAAAAAGTGGAAAACAGATGCAAAAAGATAAGGAAATAAAAAGAACAGGACTGCTGAGGAACAGAACTTCAGGGTACTGCAGAGAAATCAAAGGATCAAATACTGACCAGCAATGTGGTTTCTTTGTGTGTTTGTTTTGTTTAGTTTTGGTTTTTTTAGTTTTGTTGTTTACCATTAAATTTATTTTGCAAATAGATGAGAAATTATCTAAGAAATACTTATTCCATTATCAATTTACACTCCTGTTTGAACAACCAATAAGTCATGGAATATTTGAGTACCATGGATAAAAGACTTTAATAGTAGTATTATTATTACCTAATGGAACACACTTTTTTATGCCCAATGTAATATTCACATTCTAAGGTCAACTACAAGCAAAAGCAAACCATTGGGGTCACCTTGGAAGGCTACTGAAAACAAATAATTAAAAACAATTATAAAAGAGATGAAAGAGACAGAAAAAAATAAACCCTTGTATGATACATTGACAAACACAAACATATAACAAATAGAACATTTATTGCACTGCATTAAGAACTGGTTAATGGATAGAAGAAAAGATGAAAAAGAATTAACAAATGTTAAGCAAAGTCTTCGTTCAACAATTTCCAACAACTGATTATCATAATTACTATAAATATATAATGGCCAGTCTTCGCGAGCGAAGATCCGGGGAAGGTCTTTCCACCTTCCAGCCTGCGCATTGGATTTTTTAGGTGAGACACAGTGTGCGCGGAACTGAGCCCACCCTTTAATCCTAAGGTTCATCTGCCGGGGCCAAGCGAGCTTGGACAGTGGCAGCGAGGTCCTTAGGACGTAGGTGGGTTGCCTTTAAGGGCTAACGAGCCCCACCTGCCCGGGAGTGGCCCTGACTATTACTGCGGGAAAAGGTGTATTCTATTATGGTAGTATTAAATAGCTGACTTCACACTAAGGATTCTAGACTACTTTAGATTAGCCTATTCTAGACTGTTCTCATGATAGCTTTGTTCATTGTCAATTACCAGAGGTAGTTCCATTTTTATTATGATACAGATATAAAAGACTATGCAGCAGTTCCATGAATTCAGATGAGACCCCTAGGTCTTAATGTAACCTCTAATTTATAACACTGAATAAACAGATGTCACTCTTGTAAAGACAACAAGTGAAACCTCCAAAAAAAAAAAAAAAAAAAAAAAGACTAAAAGGGACTAATTGTGAAGGTTTTACTGAGTATCAGATTTGAGAGGGGAAATAAGCAGTATAACATTCTCAATTTGCTGTCCAGCAAAACAAATAAAGAATAACTACATGAAATATTATTAAGAAAGAGAATTAGTCAAAAATTAGGAACGAAGGATATTAATAACCTGTGAGCACCAAATAAATTATCTAATTTGACATGAAATCCAGCTCTAGCAATGAAGAATGAGCCTAATAACTTCGTGTCAGAACCTTTGAAATCTTAGTTGTAAATGATGTTTCTTTTCTGCAGGTTACTCTCTGAGATGAAAAGAGTAAGAATAAATGAATACAGAATCTTTACATTAAATGGTAAAAATGTGCCTGTGCTTATTTTAGTTGTCAGTAGTGTCAAACTTGAGCATAGTAGTGAAAGAAATCTACATACCAATGTATTATTGAAAAAAGAGATTTAGGTTATTACTCAACAAAATTAATTAACCTGTCAAGATGACCTCAGCTGAGGAGGGTAGAATTATTTCCTGGCTTTTTTTTTTTTCTTTACAGGGATTGCATTTTTTATAAGGATATAAGAAGGCCAGCCCTGGACAAAGTAGATTTTGGGGTATTTCTCCTGCTATTTTCAGAAGATCCTTATCTTGACAGCTGTTCAAGCTGTACTAAAACTGTTCAAGATGACTGGTAAAGTTCTTTTAAATTTTTTTTAATCCATGGCCCACAGAGGGAAGATTTTTTTTCTGAATTCCTTGAAACAACTGAATAATTTTTTAAAGATGAAACATCATATACCTAATTTGAAAGTCTAGCTGTTATTATTATGCAGTAGTGCTGAAGAACAAAGAGAAACCTATGGCTAACTCTAGATATATTAATTCAGTATCACTGGAGATACAGATTCTCCTTTAACTGTAATAACAAGATAAAGAAAGATGTTCAAAAAACAGTGAAGACAAGTTAGTTGCTTATATATTTTTCTAAAAGTCTTAAGTATGAAAACAGTGGCAGAAAGGTTACACTTCAGAGGTTACACATCCACAGAAACCTTTCAGTGACTGAAAACTGATTGGGAAAACCTAAAAACTACCACTGGTAAATTAATGCACTGAATATTTTTCACTGTCAGCTCACATGGTTTCTTTGTCCCAGACAATATGTCTGCTATTCTTCTGTACCCTGTTGACAGCATTGCTCTGTACACAGATGTTTGATAACTGTTCTTTCCTTTATGAGTAACAAGCTGCCACCAACGACTCATTAGTGTTTAAAACTGGTATTTTTGTATGAAAAATGAAGAGTTGAGTAAAACTGGGGTAAATATTCCCCAGCTAACAAGTCAAAGGTTGCGTATATATTAGCATTTTGGTTCATCTCGTCCTTCTAACTTTTAAATGTGCTAAGTGGTTTTACTATGAACAAAATAGCTTCCTTTCAGGGGAAGTATTTGAGAAGTTCATCTCTAGGCTCACAAAACAAGTGTTCCATTTCCTTTTGGAGACAAAGTGGTCAACATTATTGACAGGTCTTTTTGACAACTTAGAATTATATGAGTGTCGATGACATTTAGCCTGGAGGACGAGACCAGATACAGTCCAAGGACAATTCTCTGAAACATGTAATGCAGAGGCAGAGAATTCACAATCAGTTATTTGTCTCATGATCTATTATTTCTGCTGTAATATGTGTTAATGCAGACAAAGACACAGGTTTAGTATTTCTCTTAGGAAAAGAGATTAAAGGTATTCCTGATATTATTATATGAGAAGTACAAATGCTGACATTTAATATACCCTCTAACCCAAATAGCTTTTTTCTGCTACCCATCTGTTTGTAATGAAAACTCCTCTAGTATTATCCCAGTATTGGAACCACACTTCTTTATGCCTTATTCATCAAGTAAACTCCATTCTTCATTTCTGCGTTTCTATTCATATAGCACTTTATAAAGGTGTCTTTAGCTCTCCAAGTGAACTAAAATAACTACAATAACTAAAGTAATATAATTATATTTCATTGTTTATATTGATTTTAGATTTAATACTAATTTGCAGAACTGAAAAAAACTATTGTTCCAGCAGTTACTGAGTTTTTCCCTGTAGGAAATAACAGCAATAACTTTTCATAAATAATGGAGACAATATAAACCAATATCAATATGTTTAGACGTCATGAGGAATTGAGAAAGAAGAAGGAATTAAGTAAAAAGTTTTAAGTGCAGTACACCTGAGATGAAGAGGACAATCACAACTTCAAGAAATATGAGAACATAGAGTAAGCTCACCAATCAACAAAAAAGAAAAGTGTGCATAAGATAACTTCCCTCTGATGAGTTTAACTATTGGTTAAAAATCGTAATTTTCCCTGTTTTTTCACATGGTTTTCATTGATGAGATGTCTAAACATCTTTTAAAATTACTATCAGTTGCATAACAGAGAAACTCAATTAAATTACATACCTACAAAAGAGAAGTATGAAATCTGAATGTTTTAGAATAATCTAAGAAAACAGCTGCTCCATTATATATAAGAAGAAATGTATCCAACAGAAATACGTTTCAAAGTTTGATATACTTTGTAAGTTTTATGTTTTTAAGTGTTTTGCACTAGGCTTTCTGAAATGTTAACCGAAATAATACAGGGAACATTTTAAAAGCTAAAAAAAATGACATACAGAAAATTCCTCTAGGGGGAAAAAAAAGAAAAAAAAAAAAAAGGAAAAATAGTCCTGATCCTCAAATCATGATGTGTAAAAGTAATGATGTGATAGTTAGATAATGATCCTTTGAGGTAATAATAAAAAAAAAAAGAAAATAGTGCTAATGAGGAAAGGGAAAAAAAATTCAGTGTTAGAGAAATCTTAGGAAATCTTTGGAAAAGTTTTTCACCATTCACATTCCAGTTACTCCAAAAGTTAATCTGAAAGTACTATGGAGTTATTAATGTAGACCCTATTTACTTTCACTCTAGGAAATGCCTAGTTTAATAAATATCTGATAACAGCATTAAAAGAAATACAATCAAAAATAAATCAAAACTTTGTATAGGTATGAAAATATACACTTTCATGATCAACGTTAATCCTGTCATTACATTAAAACAAATAAAATTATTGTCATAAAGAAAATAATGTGAATATGCAAAGTTTTCATATAAAAATACACAAAAAATTAATTTCTTTATTGAATATTTAAATATTTTAAAAGAGGAAAGCGTATTAACAAAATCACAGATTTTTCAGTTTCTTTTTGTTAGTAGAATATTCAGCAAAAATTTGCTCTATGTTTCTGAATGTTTCACCAGGATTTATTACATACACTTTCCCCGAGACACTGTTTCATTGTTTTCAGTATAAAAAAAAGATCAAGCACAATAAATTGTGAGGGGCAGTCTGTAACCTTGGAGACACAACAGTCATGATTTTTATCTTGCCTGTTATTTTATTGATTTATTCTAAAAGACTAAAATGATTTTCTTCTCATTTTTTTTTAAACTTTGACAACAGAATTACTTTATTTTGGTTATTTTTTTTTTCAATTTGAGAATAGTTTCTTCTCACCAGCTATAGAGAATAAGATCCAGAACTCAATTTCCTACCACATTGTATTAAGACATATACATAAATACAGTAGCACAGGTTTTGCACGTTGGGAAGCTACTACAATTTCTGAAAAGATATTTTGATAAATTCTTATACTTTGGTAAGAAAAACAACCCATCCAGCCACACAATGCATATTTCTTTTCAATGTCTCTTCTAACAGAAAGAGACAAGCTGATCACTTTGCTTACTTTTGTTTTCTAGAGAGAAAGAAAATATGCAAGTCATGACCGTAGTATCCGTACCTAAACATCTCGTCTCAATTCCTCTCCAGAGTCCAGATGACAGACACTCCCTCACTGCAGACCCCACTAGCATGTATCCTGAGTCACAGGTAAATATAGCTGTAGATCCATAGGTGATTTGAGTACCAATCTTATTTCCATTGGGAGGTGTAGGAAGTTCTCCACAGGAAATAACTTCATGGCAAAACAAAACAAAAAAAACCAAACCAAAACAGAAATATACAGTTAAGTATCACACACATATAACAGTACTTATCAACAAGTAATACTTATAAATCAGTCAACCAGATTTCACACCTTGAATCATTTTGTTCTGTAGAAAAAATAGATTAAAAACTGCAAATAAAATCTGTTACTTCCCAAGAAGTAATGCTTAAGAAAGAGGGAGGAAAACCAACTAAAATTGCTTCTGTAAAGTTAAAAAAGCCATGAAGAACATTATTAAATTCAGTTTAATAACCCTGGTTTTATCAAGTACTTTTCTTGCATATCAGAATATCACAATTGTTCTCAAAACACTGAAATATAGTTTGCCTTTTAAAGAAAAAAGGGTTAAAATACAAATTTAGTATGAAAAATCTCTATATACACAGAGATCGATATAGATATAGACATACACACAGTATTTTTAATACTAGCTTAGGTGTAATATTGTGATTAAATTTTTAAAATACTCAAAATTATAGATTATATTTCCAGTTATAAAGAAATCAAAATTAAGGTTAATTTCCAATGTAATGATACCTGGTTTTGGAACTGCATTTTTCAACTTAGTTTTTTTCATTAGTTTTGTGTATATTGTCAATAAATTCTAAATATATTCTAAGCTAAAGTTATCTGGTGCATCTACAAACTTTTTAAGTATGTTTGGATTTATACACAAATGTGCAGATACATTTTCGATACATGCACCAAAATCTCAATCATATTCTGCTTTGTCAGAGCGTAGATCACAGGGTGTTCCATAAAGAGAAGGAGTTCTGGGGCTTCAAAATGTAACCAAAACCCCACAGTTTTGAAAAAGAGGTGTCTAAATTTAAATGTATGAAAAAACTTGCTTTTCACAGGTATGGGTGCGAGAAGCACATTTAGCTGGTTTAAATATCTCAATATTCATTACTTATTTTTTGAAAATTAACTACTGCAGGTTATCAGCACACCAGCTAATGGTAGTAATGATGGCAATGTGTGCAAATGCACACTATATGGTAATTAGATGAAAGGAAAGATTGTTTTATTTCTCAAGCATGCAGACAATATACAAAGGTTTTGCATTTTTCTAGACCATAGAGCATTCCTGACCTAAAAAATATACCAGAAAATGTTCTCTACTACTTCTTTTTACATTTATAAATTTAAGGACCTTTAAAATCCAGAAGTGTGCTTAGAGATATCCCCTAATTAACAGTTTTAAATATCTAATTAGCTATTTTCTAATTCACCCAATACAATATTTTTTTCTGATGTCTGTACAGCAGATGAAGATACAACATGTACTCACTTTGGCAGTAAGGCCTCTCATTTCTCCAACTCCAGGTGCCATTAGCAAGACACTCGATAGATGCTGGTCCCAAACCATAATACCCTGGATCACAGCTGAAAACTACTTTTGTTTTATACTCATAATGTGAACCATTCACTATTCTCCATCTTCCATGTTCCAGTGTAAAAGAATTGATGCTTGGACATGTAACAACTTCCAAAATAAAAAAAACACATTGTTATTTGTGGCTTAGTACAGGCAAATTGGGAAAATCTGTGCTGTTATTAATTGAAAAATATATATTAAACACAGTGACATAATCTTTGAAGACTAAGGTTGCATTTGAAATTGCCTTTGGTTAGTAGGTATGAGTCCTCTCATGTAATTAATAATTATCTAGCCAGAGCAGAGATTATGTACTCAGAGTGATGCAATCAGTGTAGATAGAAGCTATAGCATGGTTCAATTTACTGAAGATGGACCTCCTGTGACACTTTATGTCAGGCACCAGAATCTTTACTAAAGTGTTAGCTACATTTAAATGCAGCAGTTATTTTTCTACAGAGGTAAACTCCATGAAATTTGAGAGGCTGCACATTGGTGATAGATAAAATAATATCCATGTTGAAGCTGTTTTTCAGTAGCTATACATTTTTAATCTCGTGTCTTAATTCTATGTGTTCTTCCTCCAGAAATGGAAACAAAATATTATACAACTCTAAAATAATTTAAAAAAAAAATTAACAAGCATAACAATTTTTCCTACTTTACTTTTCTCCATTTGGATTCGTCCCTTAGAAAGAGGAAAATGCATGACAAAATGCAATTTAAAAGAACAAGAAAATGAAAAAGCTGAAAGAGAAAATCCTTGAAAATTACTCTAGGGTATCTTTTCTTTCATTTCCAAAATTCATCGGGTGAGATAATCCAAATCCTAATGTGCATCAGATACTCTGACCTTTCTGTATCAGTCTTACAATCACCTGGGTTTTCATATACCATTTATAACTGCTGGTATCCACTTCTCTTTGGGAGTAAACATGCGCTTTCTCTGCAGTGATGTTCCCCTAAGTTCAGATGGTGTAGGACTATAATGATGGGCTGAATATAAATAATAAGCAGTGAAACCTCCCATTATATGAACAGTATATGAATTACGGAACTCTCACTTAAGAGATGGTTTTTGTAGAAACCTCTGCAACCATTAATTTTGATTTAGTCATAAATTAATTACTACTTTGATTCTATTCTATGAGCTCTAGAGTATTTCTTCTGCTGTCACAGCATGTCTTAGTTACATACATTTCAAATATGCATTTCATAACAATTCAATACCAGCAATAATTCATAGATTAAAGTAACCTGAAGATGAAAGTTTAAGTAATGTGAAGATTTATGCCCTAGATAAATAAATAAAATGTACATACAGGTTCTTACTGGCGACTTTTTACACGTTACTTACCTACACATCGAGGTGTTTTATTGTGATTGCTCCAGGTCCCATCCGGCTGGCAGACTGCAGTAGTAAGCTCTTTGGCTGATAGCCTATATCCATCATTGCAAAAATAAGTAACACGGGTGCCAACTAAGTAATCTGTAGTTAATATCCCACCATTTAATGGAGCTTTAGGAATTCCACAAGATATTGCTGAGTAAAGAGAAAGACACAGTTATTTTACGTCTTCAATATAAGTTTCTACTTACCTCAAACAGTTTATGCATTTCAACATCAATGGTTTTAAAGTCATTAAAAATATTTTTAAACTGCTTAATATGTGTTTTAAGCATGCAAATAAATTCTCTTAAAATTTTAGGGAATTCAATCAAATGAAGATTTTGTCTTTTGGAGGAGAATGAAAATAAGAAAAATGGTTCATAACTCTGCAGCTAGCCATTCAAAAAGAGAATAGAGAATATCTGGAAAAAATACAACCAGCATGGTTGCATGAGTAAGATACCATCTGAGAAACAACAAATATGGTTGGTAGTTCAGATTTCTTCCATCAAATGTACTGTGTGACCTTTGGCAAAGCACTAAAATTAGCTTTCAACATTCTATTTTTTCAACCTGCAAAGCAGAAATACTCTTTTGAAAATATTGAATCATCAAATCATAGAATGGTCTGTGTTGAAAGGGACCATAAAGATATTCCAGTTCCAACTGCTCTGCCATCAGCAAGGACACATTTCACTAGACCAGGTTGCTCAAATCCCCATCCAACCTGGCCTCGACACTTCCAGGGATGAGGCATCCACAACTTTTCCGGTCAACTTTTTCCAGTGCCTGACCACCCTCACAGTGAAGAATTCCTTCCTGATATGTCCTATCTTCTTTCATTTTAAAACCATACCCCCTTGTCCTACCACTGCATGCCCTTGTAAAAAGGCCCTCTCCGGGTTTCCTATAGGCTTGCTCTAGGCTGGAAGGCTGCTCTAAGGTCTCCTTGGAACCTTCTCTTCGCCAGCCTGAACAACCCAAACTCTCTCAAGACCGTCTTCACAGCAGAGGTGCTCCAGGCCTTTGATCATCTTTGTGGCCCTCCTCTGGACACACTCCCAAGTCCAGGTGCTTCTTATGTTGGGGGCACCAGAGTTGGACAGACACAGTACTCCAGGTGGAGTCTCACAAGAGTGGAATAGAGAGGGAGAATCACTTCCTGCTGCCCAGCCTGTATTTGTTTTTGTGATTGCCCCAACCCACATGCAGGACCTTTCACTTGACTTTGTTGAACTTCATGAGGTTTATGTAGGTCCACCTCTCAAGACTGTCCAGGTCCCTCTGGATGGCATCCCTTCCTTCCAGTGTGTTGATCACACCACACACAGTCTGGTGTTGCTGGCAAACCTGCTGAGGCTATACTCAATCCCATTGCCCAAGTCACTGACAAATATGTTAAATGGGGACAGTCCCCATACCAAGCCCTCAGGGATGCCACTCATCACTGCTCCTCACTTGGACGTTGAGCCACTGACCACAAATCTTTCAGTGTAGCCATCCATTCAATTCCTTGGGTTCAATTCCAACGGATTAATGCATAGACAGATCTGTGTCTCCCCATTTTAGAGATGAGGCTGTTGTGCAGGACAATGCCAAATGCTTTGCCCTAGTCCAGGGAGATGACATACTTGCTCTTCCCTTATCCACCAACACTGTAATCCTTTCATAGAACTCCACCAAATTTGTCAGGCGTGATTTATCCTTAATGAAGCCATGTTGGCTGTCACCAGCTACCTCTTTATTTTCCATATGCCTTAGAATAGTCTCCAGAGGAGTCCGTTTCATAATCCTGCCAGGCACCAAGGTGAGATTGAGTGGCCTGTAGTTCCCTTTTTAAGGGAATGTTCCTCCTTTACCAGTCAATTGGAACTTCGCTGGAATACAACAACTTCTCAAATATGATGGATAGTGGCTTTGCCACTTTTTCCAGCACTCCTCTCAGGACTGATAGGTGCATTTCATCAAGTTCATGGATCTGTGTACCTTCAGGTTCCTTAGATGGGCTTGAACCTGATCTTCTCCTATGGCGGGAAATTACTGATTCTCTCAGTCTTTGCCTCCCCTACATTGGAAGTATGGATGAAGCACTTGTCAGTGGAGACTGAGTCAAAAACTTTGCTGAATACCTCAGCCATCTCCATGTCCCACGTCTCCTGTTTCCTTCTGGAAAGGGTCCACATTTTCCCTAAGCTTCTTTTAGGAGCTATTCTGGTTGCCCTTGACAACCCTGAACAGATTTATATCTATCAGGGCTCTTTTACTAATCTGATCTGTAGCTGCTTGGGCAATTTGTCTGTATTCCTCCCAGGTTGTCTGTCCTTGCTTCCACCCTCTGTAAGTTTCCTTTTTGTATTTCAGTTTGTCCAGGAGCTCCTTGTTCATCCAGGCAAGTGTCCTGGAGTTTTGTCTGACTTCCTCTTTGTCAAGATGCAACATTTTTGAGCTTGGAAGAGGTGATCCTTGAATATTAACCAGCTATCTTGTTCCTCTCTTGAATCTAGGGCTTTATTCCATGGTACTCTGTCAAGCAAATCCCTGGAGGAGGCTAAAGCCTGCTCTCCTGAAGTCAAGGTTAGCAAGCGTCTGCTCTTCTCACTGCTCTAAGAATTTTGTACTTTGTTTCACAGTCACTGCACCCAAAGCTACCCTTCAGTTTCACATTCCTCACCAGTGCCTCCTTGTTACTGAGAAGGTCCAGCAAAGCACCTCTCTTTGCTGCTTCCTCTACCACTTAGAGAAGAAAATTGAACAGTGCAAATAAAAGTTTAAGGTGTGCTATTTTTTCTCTTCTCTTTCTTTTTTCTTTTTTTTTTTTTTTTTTTTTTTTTTTTTTACCAGAAAGAAAATACCAAGAGAAGATCTGCTTCTAAATAGTGTTTTGGGAACAAAAAAAAAACCACACACACAAAAAAACCAAAACCAAAACCAAAACACAAAAAAACCCCCACAAAACCCAAAAACAAACAAACAAACAAACTCAAAATAAAATAAAATAAAATAAAAAAACACCAAAAAACCCCACACCACCACCAAACAACTAAACCTTTTCCACCTTCTAACACCATATGTCTAATGTAGGTCAGAGAAAAAAAAAGAGGGGGGAAAGGAAAGGGCTTAGGCACTTAATTCTGAAATACCTCACTTTGAAGTGGAATCTTGAGCCATAAGAAAGTACCTATCATGCCTACACAGGAAAGTTAATCCTCTCAGACTTTGTATAAATACTTGGAAAAAAATTAATCTATTTTTGCCCTTACTGGGGGCTGATCTGACGTAAAACTGATCTGCTTCATAAGCAACATAACAATACTAAAGGCCATAATCACAGCTAAGACACAGGTGAAGCACCAATGCTATAACAACTTCCAGCTGTAGTACTATCAATGTTAGAATATGCTTCTATTGCCCTAAAAAAAACCCCTGCATATGAGATGTAAATTTAAAAAAAAAAACAAAACACAAACCAAACCACAGTACAGACATACTGTGTCGAAAAGATCACAGAAAACTATTACTAATTTGCTATCACCTTGTCTGTGCAATAAATATAATAATTATAATAAATATAATACTTATTTTATCTTATACAGAGCTATATTAATTGTTCTAATGTGTATGAATATGACTATCTCAAACCTATACTCATGTCTAAAAGACCTGAAGGTAGAAGGATTATGCATTAGCTTTATCAGATATTTGTTCCACACCATTAATTTTTTATAAAAGCATAACTCATTATGTATATATATATATATATATATAGCATATACTCTTGGAATTCTATTTAGTTATTCATTAATTTACATTTATTTATTTTTAATACTTTAGTATAGCTTGCATAACAATCACCATTTATACAACACTTTTGTCTGCTCTTATGGACAATTTAGATTACTGAGGTAGAGAACTTTTCTGGGTATAATGTTGTTTTTAACTTCATTACTTAAAATCTCAGCCTAAAATTCCTGTAAAAGCATTTGCCCACTATCCATATGTGATATTATAAAGGACTAATAATGATTTCTGATGAGACCTGTGTGAGACAATATTTATTTGCAAGAGAAATATTTCATAATTAAAACCAAGAATCATATAGTTCTGGGATAAAAATGCAAATGTAAAAAATAAAGAAAAGCAAATGCTTTAAAACACTTTGATTCTTCTAAGATCTAAAATCAGTTGTAAATATTCAACCACTTATATGAATTCATGTTAATTCCTGTACTCAGATCAGTGCAAATCTGTTCATTCTTTCAAAACTTTATCATGATCAGACCTTATAATTTACCATGGGAAACTTTTCTTGACTTAATATCATTAAAACTGAGATGGACACATAGGTAACAACAATGTCACATTATAGTTCATTTCCTGCATGCCTAAATATCTAAAAGTTAGAACATTAGAGTTGGTAAATAATTTGTATTATTTTTACCATTATACGATACAATATTAGATTTTGAAGACCCAGGTTTCAGTTAATTGCTGAAGTGTGGTTTAAGGTATTTCTTTTTGATTCCTTGCTACTTCATTTAGTTTCTTCCACTGAGATATGTTTATTTCTATAAATAATGTAAAAAAGCTCTCATACAGGGTTAAAATACTGTCTGGATGTTTCAGGTTCTCCCAGTCCTGTAGCGCAAGTGATATGAAGCATGGCTGGTATTATCTGTTTAGAGGTTCAGATATTAAGATTTTTAGTCAAATAGGTATAAGAATGAGAACATTAAAAATTGCTCTAACATTACTCATTAACTTGGAAAAAAAGTTGTAGTGGAAAAGGCTATTGATGTTCATTAATTACAGAAGACAACTCATAACAATAGTGGTAAAGATACAGAATGAAAAATGTAAAGACAAAGAATTAATTTAGATAATCATATTCTTAGATAATAATATTCTAAAGGAAGTAGAAATGCTTTCCAGATAATGCAATTAGTATTGCTATAAAAACCCACCAAAACACCAAAATCCAATAGACATGCAGACTGTAGAGGTATCACTAAAGAAGAGATAATTTTGAGGCCTGAGATATCTTATTTCCTATAGGAAATAGTCATAATTCCTACTACTACTACTGTGATTTGAATGGTAGTCTTAATTTTGCAAACAGAAAAAAAAAATTAAAATGTGTTGCTTTGAAAGAAGCTGCAATATTGCAAATATATTTTTTTTATCTTGCAATACTATATAAAAAAAGAAAGACTAATACTTTTTTTGATCTGTGTTAAATGATCATTTGTGGCAATTCTACGTTCAGATGTATGAAAGGACTGATTAAAATGGCTTTGCAATTTGTGCTATAAATGCTAGAGAATGGGAAGTAGAAGTTAGGACTGTGACATTGTCATCTGATATCATCTGGAAAAATGGTTGGCAAATTCTGACTGACAATTATAATACTTGTTAAAACAAGTGGTTCATACTCAATGTCTTGAAGTTCTAAAACCTGCTAGCCCACACTTAAAAGAGTTAGAATTTGTGGTGAAGCTGTACTGTTCAGCAGTAGGGGGAATTGAAAAGCTCTTGTGCTTTGTAAGTGTCCTCTGTGAAAGAATACGAAGGGTGTTGATAACACACCGGTGGTTTGGCTACTGCTGAGCACAGCACCAGCACTGTTAACATTCTCTCCTCAGTCGAGGGCAAGATCCTGGGAGGGGACCCAAGTAGGCCAGCTGACCCAAACTGACCAAAGGGATATTCCATAACATATGACAACAGCTCAGATATAAATGCTAAGGCAAGGAGCAGGAGGGGGCATTCATTGTCTCCATGGCTGCCTGCTAGGGAATCATTACTCGTGCTGAAGTCCTGCTTCTCAGAAGTGGCCAACCATCACTGCTGATGGGAAGTAGAGAATAAACCCTCTTATCTTTCGTGTCACTTTTGTGTGTGCAAACTTTCTCCTGGCTTCTGCTTTAATAAACTGCCTTATTTGTACCCACGAGTGGTTTTACATCTTACTGTCTCCCCTGTCCAGCTGGGGAGTGATAGAACACCTGGGTGGGCACCTGATATCTGGCCAAGGTCAACCCACCACGGTGGGATAATTTTCACCTCAGCAAAACATTTGGAAGCTTAGATATATGACCGATGCATGGAAACAGTTTATTCCTGTTTTGTAGTAATGTGTCTTTAAGTTGAATCCAAAGAGTTTGCTGTTGTGAGTTGTACTACATATCATGGCCAGAAATCACTTTCCAGTACAAGGACTTGCAGGAAGAATGGAATAAAGTTCATATCACGTATCAAATCTAGCCCCATAGTTATAATTAACTAACTGTTATTTAATTAATAAATACTTTAAATAATTTTCAGTATGCCAACAGTCTTTGTACTTGATCAGACACCATGAAATTACTAAGAACTTAACTTCACTTGTTCCTAAAGTGTTACTTGAGTATTGCAACTATTTCCCTTACTGAACTCTACTCAGTATGCTGAGAATAATCATCTGGTATTCAAATTTGGTGAGTTGGGTTGGTTTGTTGGTTTGGTGTTTTGTTTTTTCTCTTTCCACATTGACTTATAAAACTGATTAAGAGTTTGACCAAGTTCTGTAAATAAGTGTAATGAAGGCAGTCCTTTGCTGAAAAAGACAAAGAATTATATGTAGAAAAGGCATGCCTGTATTTTTCAAGGACTTTCAGCTTTTTAAAAATATAGGCACATACAGTAAGAAGTTTATCAAACTTTTTTTCTTTTGCTTTAGAAACATATAGTTCAAAGACTTTTTGTCAAAAAATAAACCTTGTGGGGAAATTAACATGGAACATTCCAATAGCATATATCTTGGAACAAAATATATGTATTTTGAATAAACACATCTGCAAATTTTCATGAAAAAAACCCCATTCTATTAGTTCACTGAATAGAGACATAGGTAAGTTATCAGAACAATAGCATTCTTTTCAGGAAAGGAAGAATTGGAATACAGTTGTTGTGGGTATCAAATAATCATTTCCTTCTCCTTGTTATGTAGAATATGTTTGGATTTATATGACAGAAGAAATTAAATATATGGTTAACCTGATTAATTATCTTTTAAGTTTCAATTTAAACCACAAAATATTAGAATGGCATCATAGGTAAAATATGGCATCATAGGTGAAACTTGGTCCAGTTTGCTGTTCTTGGAAATGTAGCAAGTTTCAGGTCTTTCTTTTTTATTATTTTTAATGTAGTTCTTGAATCATAATAAATGAACTTTATATATATATATTTAATTTTAAATGAACTTTTTGAATAATTTCATATTGTAAATGTGTGCTGGGGAGAAGGATCCCTCAGTGAGGTAGATTATTTTTAGTGTTGCCAGTCTTAGCAAATTCTCTTGAAATACTGTTTCTTAAAAACAGTTTTATGAGGTAGAAAAATTTTGATACAGAAGTATGACCATGAAATGTTTACCTGCTATTCATTTTAAGTCAGAAAACTTAGAAAAGGAAAAGGAAAGTTTCTTAGAGTTTTTTCTTTTTTTTTTTTTTTTTGAATGAATGAAAGAATTTACCTTGACAAGCTGGGACTGGAACATCCCACGAGTAATAACCGTATGGAGACTTCCTGCATACAGCAGTACTTTTCCCAATGAGCCGAAACCCTCGATCGCAAGCCCAGCGAACCATACTGTTGAGCTGTCCACCTGTCTGACTGACAATGAAACCATGTGGAGGGGACTCTGGAGTACTACAGTAGAGAGCTTTAAACATAAATATCAAAGGAATAAAATATGCATTTAAAATTCAGATGACAATTCTTGACAAATTCTGGTTGAATTCAGTGGACATCTGATAAGAAGCTTAGGAAACATCACTAAAAGTTTTGTTTTGTGTCCTGATCATGCATGCATCAAACAATATGACAAAATATAAAGGTTAAAAAATAAAGCGTTTTAAGCTCTTTATAAGCTTCAGGTTTCAGTAGCCTCTAAAGAAATAGAGTGATAGCTCACTTTTATAACTGGCTATTATTCTGGGGGTTTGTTCTGTTTTATTTTTTCACCATCTTCTTTTAAAACCAAATATAACCTTCAGATTTTTAGTTTATGATGAAGTTTATTGCAATTGTATACATTTCAGTAGTATACAAATTTTTGAAAGAAGGAAACATCTATTGTATCCTGCACATAACTCTTTTCAAACAACTCTTTTTCTTTCTGGTCCTACATAAGTTGTTTCTTTCAAGTTCTATGATAGAATGAACTGAAGTGCACAAAACATTTAATATAGATTATAATCATAAATACGAGTGCCACCATAAATCCATGGTAAAAATAGTGAATCTGCTTTTAGTTGTTGTTGATTTATTTAGAACACAGAAAGTCTTACAGATTTCTTATTTAGAGACTATGAAAAAAATCAGAAATCTTTATGAGATTATCTCTAAGAGATAAAATTACTATAATCGGAAATTATTTATGTACTTCAAGACTCTCTGACATTAAACGCTAGTTGCTTATTATATTTCCTTTCTCTCCCTTGTTCATTAAATCCATGAGTACCAGGTCACTTGGGTTTGGCTATGGAGTGAACCAGAAGGCTCTTGTAACCTGGTAACCAGTTTAAGATAAATGTTGTTTCTGTAAGAGTTTAACTTGGTCTCTAATTGGTTTGATTCAAGGCTGCTAGCCAAGATGGTCAATTTCCTTTTTTGTACAAAGGAAAATTAGGCTGGAAGTTCCAAGTACTTCCGTTATGCTTTGAAGAATGTTTATAACTATTGGCATTTATTTTCTCAGTCAAATAGAGAAGTGCTGCTTCACTTGCTCTTTAAGCCTTTCCATGTTTCATGACTTACTTCAGGTCAATATTTTTCTCCAACAAACATATATTAAACATATCAAAGAAAAGAGCAAAATGAGAAGCACTGCCATATCTTTCAGAGCACATACTATGAAAATATTTTCTTCCTTACACTAAATTTCCCCTGCCTTACACTCTCGGAAGAATCAGAGATAAAGATTTCTTTAGTGTCTAAGGAAATACACTGGTATTTTCTGAGTGATAGAGGTCACAAATATTTCCTGACTACCTCTCAATAGTTCACTTGCTGCCTGCAGGGAAAGAGTTTGAAGAATTCCTTCTTCTTTCTCTTTCAACAGATCCAACAGGTACTATAGGAAATGAAAATAAGTACCATATAAGATTGTGTGTCTAGTCAACAGTGCATGTTATCTAGTTAACTAACAAGATAACTAGTCTGAGAAATTTCTTTTAAGTCTGAGAAAACTATCCTCTCCTAAAGGATGCTGTTTCACCAGATATTATGAGCCTAATTATTTTTAGGTTCATAATTACAGTTGTGGAGTAGCCAAAAATTGAGTGAGGCAAACCAAAAAAACACAGTAGAAAGAATCTAATATTTATTCCCTATTTCTTTCTTAACTTTGTAAAGTGAAATTGCTTTACACCATAAACTTCTCTAATATCTACAGATACTATCCCTAGTACTTTTCATTCTGTATATTTCATATCTTTGGTCATCATAAAATACTCAAATATAGATTTTGTGCAATTGCTGCAAATTGCAACAGGTCTACTTTTTCTTGATTAACTAATATAATTTTTTAATTTTTCAGTGAAATTCTTATTATATAATAATTCTGTAAAACCAATTATACAAAATTCTACCTTTGTCAAATACCATTTTCACACACAATTCATCATCATGTTAGTTTGAGTTAATAACACACACAATACTGGTATTTTTTACATACTACTTAATCTGTTCTAATGCTGTTTGCTGCTTCTGTTTAACCTTAAATTAGACAGTTCAATCCTTCTGGGTCTCACATTTTCCCTCTATAGCTGTTCACTCCTGCTTTGTTGCTATGTCTTTCTCTGTCCCACCAAAATCGTTAGTGAATTGCATAAAAATCCAGTTTGGAAAACACCCCAGGAGGTACATGAGTGCAAATAAATGCTGGGAGAGAGAAGAGGAAAGCTTCTTTCATTTTTAGTGCTGGTTCATGCCATTTTAAAGCCCTGTGAAGCATTTCCTTAAATCTCTACAGAGCACATTTGTGAGGTATTTTTTCCTCACAAGATCAGTATCATCAGGTTCATATATAGAACAGATTGGATTTCCTTTCAGTTTGGTTAATTAAAGATACAAAACATAGCTTATCTTACCCTTTTCACATACAGAAATGTTCTGTATTGAAATTTTATACACACTGTAGAGAGTCACATTTACATACCTATATATCTTATCCTGAAACCTTTTTTATTGGTGCCATGATCTGCTGACCAACGGAGAAACACTTCATGGCTATTACTGGTTATATTTAGAGAAGATGAATAGTCCCCACTGAGAGATATGAGCAATGGGCTATGACTATTTGGTCCTTGGTACAAAGGAAGGGGAAAAAAAAAAAAGAAAAAAGGAGTTACAAAGTTTAAAATTACATACAATAAATCATATGCACATAATTTTATATGTATATATTTAAAAAGTATCCTCCAAGCAAATGGCAAATTAACTTGAATTAAAAATAGAAGTTGACACTACATGTTATACACTAGAAAATATGTATTTGCTCAAAACAAAATTTATTTCTAAACATAATTTATGTAGTACAATTTCAAAACACAGTAATCCAACAATTCTTTTTAGCACAATGAATCAAAACAACTGGTCTTCTAAGATTTTTTTTTACTGAAAAATTATGATGTGCATAAATAGTAGTGATTACCCAGATGCAATATAAAAATAAAATTATATAGAAAAAGTATTATCCGAAGTTATGCATCCTATAGTTACCATCAAACACCTCAAGTATATCAAATTCCTTTTCTGTCTGGAAGAATTCAAAGAACATGCTGATATTATAGCCTTTTTCCACAGTAATGGTCCATGCACACATCTGGAGATTGGGGTAGCTGTCAGGATATCCAGGGCTCAGTATTACTCCTGTTGAATCCAGACGCATTTCATTGGCTGGGCAGAGCACTGTGAAACAGAAGATTGGCAAAAAAATCTAAAGCCCACTACTCCTGTTTCATGTGACTGACAAGATTTTTCTGAGTTTAAAAGAACTTAATCACTCATTTTATTTACATAAATTGAGAAAAAGGGTGTTTAAAAATATGATGCAGGGGTTTAATTTTGAATCATCTGGATTCACTATGTCTACATAAAATAAAAATCTCATTAAACAGAAATAGTTGATATTACCATGTTATTGGAACTTTTTTCAAAAACTGGTTTTACTTCATGATATATGAAGAAGTGCCTACAGTATATTCAGAAATGAATATTGCTAAATAGGAGCTTTGAAATCTGTTTTTATATTGACAACTAACTCTTATACAAAAATTAGTTAGCCTGGAGTTACTAATAGATGCACAAGAAAAATAATAGGATCTTAGGTTTCTCAAGAACACTGAAAACAATATTGGTTTATTAAATACAAAAATCAGGTTTTATGTTGAAAAAGTTATTGAACTATAAAAAGAGATAAAGAACACAGAAAAGCAGAGAAGAGAGACAAAAAGAATAATCTTCTCCATAAAAAAACTCATAAGAACCATAGAATGTTTCAGTTGAAAGGGACATTTTAAGGTCATCTAGTCCAACCTCCTGTAAACCCATCCAACCTGAACTTGAAAAAGAGCAAGGAATCTGCCAATATATTTTAAAAATATTAATCTCTCACTTGCAAATTAGCATCTAATTGCTAAATTTAAGAAGTTGTTTCTCAAGTCCTGTGTTTGTTTTCAAGAAGAGATTGAATAAAACACTTCCACTCCACCTGAGAAAACTCACATGGCTGGAATCTGACTGTCAAACTGCAGTGCTGTGCCAGTTGTGACACAAAGCTCAAGCAAATGAATGAACTGGTCCACTCAGCTTTATAGTGCATATATATATATATAAATTATATATAAACAAAAATGTGTGGCAGTAAAAGCACAATAGTAATCTGGCTGCACTTGTTTATTTGTAGTTAGTTTTGCTGTCTCCATATTATTCTGCTTTGTGAATTGTCCTTAATTTCGGGATTTTCAGCTAAACATCCCTCAGGAATTTTATAGACAGTTTAAAGACCTATTTCTGTAAAACAGATTCCCTTGGGAGTCAGGTAGGAAAGTTTTTTATGAATCAGAGAAAATGTATCTGAGATATAGTTAAGAGTCATCATCCAAGAATTTTCTCAGGGTCCCTTAATTATTATGCAAAACAAAATTTGGATCTTCTTACTGTGAAGTTTTCACTTATCCTGAAAGTAGAAATTAATTTACAGCAAAATTAAGGACAAACTTACATGTTGCATATGGTAAATACACTATTTTAACAAAATAAAATGATAGCCACTGGCATAAATTTGTGTAATTTAGTGATTATTTTCTCCTTTAAAGAAGGAAATCATCAAGAATTTTTAGAAATGATCATCCAACTGATCAATTTATTTGAAGTTAAAAATTTAAGAAAAATTCAAAGTAAAGTAGTTTTACACCAGCTAAAGCATACGAAATACGTACAAAGGTAAAGTAACAGGAGTTAACACAATGAAATCTAACAACAAACTACTGCTCTACCTGGTGAAAAGAATTAGTATACTATATAAGAACCAACAGAAGAAAAGTGTTTTTTCCTTGAGAGTGATTGTTATAGCCTGTACAATTAAAGTATGGTGGCTTATCCATAGAACAGTGGGATATACTAAAATCACGAAAATCAGAAATTTTAGGCATTTAATTTTGCCGCCTCTAGATTCCAAAAAGCTATTTTCTTTCCATTCATCACTGAAATTTTACTTATGTACTGTGGTCTTCAAACTTAGATATTATATAAATAAATACAAATAAAAATTGCACTGCTGCTTATTCTACGTATCCAGTTTGACTGGTCATTTTTAACACAATTTAACAAATTCCTTTGCATTTTTCTTTTTGATTCTCTGGATCTAACCCTAAAAACTATGTTAATTTCCCTCTGCTTTAAACAGAAATTATGAAACCACTGATTTAATATTCAGTATGGGATCCAACGTTTAGCATTTATATCTGACAGTTAAAAGATTAACTGTGGTAACTGAATTTCATCATTCCTGGGTTTTTGTCTTTGGTCTTGCAGTGAATACAAATATGCCTTCAGCAACACATGCTGACAGAATGCCTCAGGATCAGCACATATGTCTCTATTTGCCCTATCTAATATTACATCATTTTAACAGCTAAAGCGATGCCTTGAGGTTACTATGGTTTTCCACCTATTAAATTCTATGAGTCTGCCAAGTTAGGATTTTGATTTAAATTGGGGTGTTGGAGGCCATTTCTAGTAGTAATTGTGCCTAAATAAGTGTATGGATTTTCAGAAATTATCAGTGTTAAAGTTCTTATGAAGCTCACATTTCAAGATCACTTTGCATTTTTAAGAGCTAGACTTACTGCTGTGAATGAGTTTGACTTGAGCATAGTTCTGTGCATAAAATCAGGGGAAAATAGTTTATTCAGCTGAAATAGTAGACATTTCTGGTTTCTCAGGAATGAAGGAAAAGGATATACTTATAATATAGTAATTATTTTACTCTCAGATGAAAACCTAGGTGGAGAGTATAGTAATAATTAAGTTCTAAAAATTAATATACTGATGTTTAATTTCCTAACATCTATATTGTGCACCAGTTTGAAACTTTACCAATTTCTAAGAAACAGTCAGATATTAAAGCTTTACTTGTAAAAGTAGTAGATTTATTGTCAATGAATTTACTATTGCCAAATAGTCCTTTCAACATCAGTGTTTTATAGATGTGTTAATGAATTAATATTACTGGGGAAAGGAACACTAAAATATGGTATTGGTAGAAAAAACAGAAGCCAGTATTTTTCATATAATACATATGCAAATCAAATGTATTTATTATGACTGATTTGGGAAAGTATTTTAATCCTGCAGTAGATCTTAGAATATTAAGCTCAGGAGTAGAAGGATCACAAAGGAATATCACGGCAACCACCAGAATCCAAAATACCTGTTGTTTACATAACTTATGCTTTTAAGAGGCTATGGTGTTTTGTTTTGGTCTTTTTTTCTAGAAAAGACTTTATCATACATGTTTATAACTGAAAGTCCTTATTTGTCTTTCTGGAAATAAATGGAAGAATTAGTAAGAAAACATAAACACATAACCATCACTGGAACTTCAAAGAGATTCCAGTTTTTTCATAGAGCATGTGCAAGGTTTATCTTCATTAGCTTCTTAATCAGTTCGGTACGAAAGAAAACCCTCACATTTTCTTTAAAATTATGGAAAAAATATATTATAGTGTAACATATCAAATTTTAGCTCAATAAAGACTGGTTTAAACTGTGATGTTAGTGGTTGGCAGGACTGTAATCTAGTTTTGACTTTAACAATGAGATGGTATTATATCTCTATTTGCAGTTTTCAATACTTCACAAAGTAGACCAGCAGTCCTTTAAACTTGTGAAATTCACTTAAAGCATTATTAATTATTTTGCATTAATATATGACATATATGAAACACAACAATTATATACTGGAAATAGCATAAAAAAATCTGAAATAGTTTCACTATGCCATCTTATGTAAAGAGATAAAAGGAAGGTGTGTGAGGAATCACCGTGCAACTGGCAGCAGGAAAATAAAACGAGAAAAAACCTTGACAAGAAGGTGGTGCTCCATCCATCTGAAGTCTTTCGCCCAGTCGGCATGTCAGAATCTCATTACCAACCAATGTAAAGCCTGGTTGACACTGGTATCTTATTATGTCTCCTGTTTGGAAAAAGAAAACAAGACAAAACACAAACAAACAAAAGAAACATTAAACAGCAATTAACTGAGACTTTTAGCTTTGAAAACACTATTGATTAATGAAGTTTCTTGCCACCACATACAATGGGCTAAATGACCTCTGGCATAAACAACTTTGATTAGTTCAAGAAAAGTGGTAAATGAGCTTTGTGTTGCACACTGTGCTGCATCCATCACTGTTTTTTAGCACATTATTTGTTGGATAGTTTGCTAATTTGTCTAGGTTTGACTGATGCTGTGTGAACCACATGTCCACAGAGCTTTAAGCAATATAATTTATAGGATAACCATTATGGAACTAAATAAAGGTATTAGATAAAGTCAGTAACTCATACAATCCTGAGGAGGGAAAACAAAATTAAATAGGAACTGGATTTAGTTGATATCTAAATTTGGCATGGTGAGAATAAGAAATTTTCATTTTTTAGTTAAAAAATCAATAATTCATATAGTTTTATATTACAGTAAAAAGTGAAATTTTTATATCTCAGAAGTTAGTTCTCTTTGGTCCAAGTTCTCAGATTACAGAGAAGAGAGGGGAAAAAATATTTTCTCTTTGTTATATAACTAATCAAATATTAGTATATACTAAAAACAAATTTATTTTTCTTTGTCATCATATGAGCAAAACTAGTTGATGAGACATCTGACATATGAAAGAAATTTATATGATCAGACATCTGATCATATAAATCAAATTTATTTGAATTGTAGGTGGCTAATATTATTACATGTCTCAGAAAGTCAGAATGTCATCCCCTTCTCTGATCCTCATAATTTTTACAAATTTGCTTTTACCCTTAAGGTCACACAACCTTAATTCTGGTACAGAATATACCATTTTCTTATGGGTTGTGTTTGTTTGTTTCAGTTTAATACAATGTTCTATATTAGAGAGTATGAAGAATGTATTTTAAAATCAAATCAATTACATAGAGTTACTGTATTACTTATATGTCATCTCTGAAACACAGATGGGATTCAGGAGGTATAGGGAAGAGGAATGACTTCTTGAAAAAACAGATTTTCAAATAAAAATTTAATATAATACAGGCACGATTTTCATCCTGAAAAGCATCCCATACACAGCAAGCTTATGTTTGAAACAAATGTTGCTTTTGTTTTCTTTTATATTACCTATTTCGAATTCATCATCCTCAGTTAGAATTTCTGCATTTGGTATATTTGCTGGAGGCTGGCAGACCCGGAGCTGATAGGCTATAAACAGGAACAAAGCACAGTTGACATTCTCAAACAGTTAACAGAGCCGTGAAAACTTAACTGATTTAATACCCATATTAACAGGATAAAAATAAAAACTATTAATTTATTTTTAAACTTTCAGGAGAATCAAAAGAAGGTAAATGAAAAAATCAGAAGTTGTATCTGTGTTCTTGATTAGTTATTTATTTTAGTGGCAAAACCCTCATAAATAACCTGAGAAACATAGAATTGGTTACCAATTTTCTCACTGAAGTGATCTCACACAAAAAATAAATATTTTTGTATTTTGAAACTATTGTTTTGCTTGTTTGGGGGTTTGGTGTTTTTGTTTGGTTTTGCTTAATTTTGTTTGGTTTTGTTTGTTTTTGGTTTTGTTTTTGGGTTTGGTTTTTTGTTTGTTTGTTGTTTTTAGAATATATTTTTACCGTTGAACTCTTCCAGTTTTGAAACCTTGTAATAAATAAAAGTTTTGGAATCCCAAAAACTCTACTCAGAGGCAGAAAACTAATGGACAGCATTTTGAATGTGACATTTCCCAGTAAATGAAGAGTTGTGGAGCACATCGCACCTGTAGATAGGGTCAGAGAATAATGCTGCTTTCAAAATTCTCATTTGAAGTCTCACATGAAATAATTTTCTGTGATTTAACACGTGACGCAGCAGCCAGGCAAAATAATTAGGTGACACAAATAAAAAGACAAGTAGGAAGAGTATGCAGAAGCTACACGGATTCTTTCTTTTCAGAGAACATATGAGGATAGGCCCATATCTGGACACAGACAAAATTCCATTTAATCCTAATGCAATTAGGACAGCAATGTAGCCAAAGAAATCACATTGACATATTTATGCAGACAGTGTAGACTTCCCTGTTTTAAAGTCAGGATGAAGTATGCTTGGTTTTCACTGAAACTGCATTTTCATATAGCATTGGTGTTTTATAGCATTTCCTTTTAGCACTGAAACCTCAACTGCTTATGGCAGATGACAGTTTAGCTTCAGTAATACACGTTTTTGGTTGCTTCCTGTGATTAGATCCTTTAGTAATCTAATTGGCCAAACTTTTGTCAATCACAAAATTTATACTGTAAGCAGGTAAGACCTTTTGTTACTATTGAGTCACCCACATTTTATATCTTCCTATTATACTCCTTTTTGTTGATCATATAATGAAGGTCTACTTAAATTAGTGAGTCAGAAAGTTAGCATTGGGATAAAGCAATTTAAAATAAAACATACCAAGTAAACATGAAACTGTGCTATCCTAAGAAAACTAATAATAAGTATCAAAATATAATTAAAAATTGATTCAATAAAAAATTTGTATAATTTATCTCAAATATCTCTCATTTGTGGGTACCAGGAGTATCATTAATTTTATTCCCCAAATTATCTATTTGAAATAAATTTGACTCCTCTCACAGCTCTTCCTTTATTGCTATAAATTTTGTATAGCTGATATGAAGGATCATAGCCTCCAAGATAGTGAGAGGTTCTTTTTATCTTTAAAACATCACTACAAAGATTGTTTTAAGTTTCTTCATGAGTAATCCTTGTGCTGCTCAGTTTGTATCTTTATTACACATTAGGGCCCACATCTGTGGAATGACAATTTTCACAGCAAAAGAAACAGGTGAAAGAAGATAAGCTCCTTAGAGACACTTTACTACTAGCAAGTGATTAGACCAGAAGAAATAGCCTCGAGTTGCTCCAGGTGAAGCTTATATTGGATATTGTTAAAAAATCTATTGATCAAAGGGGCTGTAAACCATTGGAACAGGCTGCCCAGGAATGTGGTGAAGTCACAGTCCCTGGAGGTATTTACAAGATGTGTAGATTTGGCACTTGTGGACCTGATTTAGTAGTGGACTTGGCTGTGTTGGGTCTACAGTTGGACTTAGTGATCTTAAAGTTCATTTCCAACCTGAACAATTCCATATTTCCATGAGTGGTTTTACATATTTTTGGTCAAATACTGATATATTAGTAGATATCAATACATATCAATTTATATATTAATGAATATAAAGTGTCATTTTTGTCCTTCACAAGCTGATACATGCAACTTAGATGCCAAGATTTGGAATAGAAACTGCCACCTCTCTCTACCTAGCCCTACTGGAGTCTATATCCTGCGATCAATTCAAGTGCTGTTGCTGGTGGTCTTTTTCATTGTGAGCTTTAGGTAATTTTTGTTTTGCTTTGTTTTGTTTAGATTAAGGTTCCTCTGATCCCATAAATTCTGTCTATCTATATTCACCACAGTCTTTACTAAGTCAAAAAGGAAGTCTTCTAGTCCCAGAATTTGATCAGGATGTAGAAAGCAGACTGAAGTTTGTCAATATTTTCTAGAACAGTCATTCCAATAGGTATTCATGGAGCACCTAAAAACACCCTTACTTATGGATCTGTTTCCTTGTAGTTATAGGAATGCAAAACACACTTGGCCACAGAGGGTTTGAATGATTACAGAAAGAGGTAGCATTTATTTGTACCTATTTTCACACAGTCAGTAATTAATTCCAGGGTGCACTAATGTTAACTACACAGTATAGTTCACTATCATTGGCATCTCTACAAAAAAAGTAGAGGTGCTTTCTTCAAATATCCCACTTACTTTCTTCAAAATATCCTAATACTTTCTTCAAAATATCCCAATTACTAAGAAAAATTTAATGTCCTCCAAAAACATTTAGATTTCAAAGGAAGTTTAGAAGCATCGTAAGCAGTAGGAAGACGTGCACCTTGAACTTTTTTTTTTAAAAAATATTTGTTCAAGAAACTAGTTTATTTTAATCATTCATATTAGCCCTTCATATGTTTGCATTACCCTAGTGCAGGTCAGTCATACTAATAATAGCAACTCTTCTTAGGAAAAGTAATTAATTTTCTCATGAGTTGTCTGCCTGCAGTGACCAGTACAGACAGTGAAACAGAGAAATTTGTCACACTTACCATGATAACTAAGTACAAAGAAGCCACTGGTAGTAAAGTCACTGTGAAACTTGATCAGAATCTGATTGGAAGTGCTATAGACTGATTCTAAGGCAGTGTTGCCACTAAACTGTCCAATTTGGGGAGAAGTTTGGTCTGGTCCATCCCTAAGAAAAACAAACACAATTTTTTGTGATATGATACAATTTATCCCTAATGATACAATTTCCCTCATTTTTAAATGATTGCAGTAATTTTGCTCTAGATTACTCTAAAAGGCAGAAGACAACTAAAATAAGATAAAACAGACATGAAGGGTTGAAGGCCTTTTCAAATCCTATGTGTATTGGATCCTAATTCAATGACCTTTTGAAAGTAATTTTCTTATTTTCAAATAAAAATCAAAGCAAACTCAAAATTATTGAATTTGTTATTGTTCTTCATCTTCTTGCCACAACCTCTGATTACTTTTTTGTAGCTATACTTTCAAATGTGGCTATAAGAAAATAAACTAACCTAATATGTAAAATCTTCTTCACATGCATTTACTGACATTAATTTGCACAATTTATTAGGATTTAGACAATACATGTACTGCTGATAAGATCACTGTTACATTATGGAAAAATGAATTTCAGTAGAAATTTCTAATTTCAGTAGAAAATTTAAATCAAAGTTAGTACTAAACAACAGTGCAACTGAACTGTACAGAGGATAGAATCAGAGTACAAGAGCATTAAATGTTCATATTTGCTTTCTTTCAGATCAGAATTGACAAACATTAAATAATAGAAATTTAAAGTTAATTTTTTCAATTGTTATTTTAACAAAAAATAAATTTATAATAAAAATACAGATATTTTTATTTGAAAATTTTATAGTTATATGTTTTCCAAATTCTGAGTCATTGATTCTTCTCCCTCTGTTTTATTAGAGAAATTATATGCTTTGAAACATTTGAATTGGGAATAAAATGCGTTTTTTTCCATTGGAAACTTCTGTAAAAAGTTTGATAAGTACTGCAAACAATTAATATCCCAGAAGTGGCATAAGCTATATAATTCTATAGACATCATGTATAGAATACAATTTTTTACACATGTTTAGGAATGAGGCCTTAAGCCATGAAATGTCTTGAGATATGTGGTGGAGGGATTAATGTGATAGGCTGCTGATGAGAGTGATAGGTTATCATGCAGAGCTATGATAGACATGGATTCAGGTATATAGAGAATATAATTTGTTTATGGCTATTGTAGGCTGAACTTCTTTTGTCATGGCTAGATACAAATAGAGTCTTATGTACTCTTACAAGTAGAAAGAGCCAACTTGGAAGAAATTAGAAAAGTGTTGCTGCTTTCTGTTTTCTAGTACTGACACTTTAAACCACGAACACACACATCTGCAAACTCTTATTATCACTTCTTTCTTAAGTATTATTTCTCTTGGTTGTTGATTAGCTGTCATAACACATTTCTGTATGCTCTTGTCGACAAACTGAGGAACACTATTACTGTTTTTGAATTCTTGTCCAGTGCTACCTAAAGGGAATGGTCCATTGCAAAACATGGATTGGTACAACCCACTCATTTGACCTACAGAGAACACCAGTTTCAAGGATAAAACCACAAATATATTCTTTTAAATTCATGCTTTGTTGTACAGTGTCACATGAAGATTAAATAAATGCCAGCCGTGTTTTCTTACCAGACAGTTATGAAATCATATATTGGCTCAGTTTGAAGAACTGTGAAATTGATGTAGATTCCATTCCCAGGTGGTACTCTTACAAGCCAGAAGCAGTCTTGAAAGTTTGGATACTCATCAGGGTATCCAGGAGAGTATATGGTGCCATTCATTGCAGTTATATTTCCTCCACAGAGAGCTATAAAAAAGACATTTTTTTTTTAAAAAAATACATTAGGTGCTTTTTGAGTTATTAGACGATGTAAAAGCCATACTTTTAAACACATTTGGTACACTATAACTACATTGAGTGTGACCATTGCTGTGTAAAGAAACAGAATTTATTGAGCTTTGTGCCAAGAGTCAGAAGTCCATTTTGACATTATTGGTCAAATAAAAATTAAAAAAAAAATAATTCTGATGCTAAAAATACTATCAGAACTGGAACTAAAGTAATATTTAGATATTGGGTAAAATTTCCTGCACAACTGAAAATAATTTTGTTAGGGTTTTGTGTCAATGCCAGCCACAAATTAGTTGGGGATCCCACTAATTGCTTTCATTTATTGTCACAAGCAGATAGACAACAAGTAACATGTGAGAGAAGGGATATGCGTGTTGATAGGTGAGTGAAAACTAGAGGGGAATTTGAAAAAAAAAATTGTGTCCAGAAATATGAATAGTAATTTTGCATTTATGTAAATGAATTCTGATAGACAAAGTAAGAGTTCTCTCTGTAATTCACGTTGAATTGCACTAATTTTAGATGCCATACAGTGCAAGAATGACCATATAGATTCTGGACTTTCACTTCTGGAAAATCCCTAGCCCAAATATATGATTTTCTCTGCAGAGGTCTCAGTTGCATATTGAGCATGACACCACTCTGTTATTACAGAAGAAAAATTATGTTATAGAAGCCTAGTTCTGGAAAACCTTTTAAGGTTCTGAGAAAAAGTTAAAACTGTATCATTTGCTTTATTTTGCATACATTTATTTTGCCCACTTTATCCCAAAATGCACATGGCATGGCAACTCAGATTACCTAGAATATGTTAAAAATATCTAACCAGAGAACAGGTTGTTGGGAATATAAGTTTTACATATAGGAACTGTAGGCATTGTATTCAGCCAAAGCATGTGTTAGGGTTTACATATATATATATATACACACACACACACACATACACTTTGGTGCTGAATTGTAGGTTAAGAAAACTTTCATAGTCACACCTCATGCATTCAGACTGAACAGCTGGCATACTGCTTTTCTTCAGCTTTTAGTTTCAAAGTCTCAAAGGGGTTTGAGCAGTGCAGACAGAATTGATTTTGCTGCTGGGTCTTAGGGGAATGAAGAAATGGTCTGATGACTGTCAGGCAAAGAGATTTGTTGGAAAAGGAGAGGGAACAGAATCTAAACAGATGAAAGCAAGGCAGACAACTTAAGAAGGGTCAGAGAGTATTAAATGATGCTGAGCACAGATTAAAGGAATATTAGCTGCATGAGGATACAAAAAGAGAAGAAAATTGTTTAAACAAAAAACAAGTTTAGTGACATTTGATTCAGATTGTCACAAGTGCTGTAGTAAAAATACCACAGTAAATATCTGCACAAATGTAATGTAAGAAATGTAATGTAAGAAATTTTTCTAGGAGCTGAGCAATGTTGACAGTCTGTAATCATGCAGCATAGCACATATTTTAGATCTCTATTATTAATTTGGTTGATTTTTTTTTAATCTTCATCTTTTTGTATGACATTAAGTAGAAACCAAGAACATCCAGCCACTATTCAGGAATTTCATCAAAATTGATACTAAGAACAGCAACATGCTTTGTACATCTTCAAATTTACTAATTAAATTCCTGGGTCCACTAAGGTAGTTCAAAGAAGCAGAATAACTCTATTCAGTAAATTATTTGTTTTGATTCTGAGGCACAGAAAATAGAGTTAGAACTAAGTAATAGGAAAAAGCTAAGTGTTTAGCAGTTAAGACATGAACTATTACTATTCCCACAGGATCCAGGAAATGGGTGTTAAAACTTAATTGAAATGAATTAACTTCTTTCCCTTTCAAAAACCAGACAGCGTAGGTGTCATCTCTCTTTTATATGATGAGGCTTCCCTTTCTGAATTCAGTATCACTTAGGCCTTAATTTAGCTACCACATCCCCCAGAATTTCCTATGGCTCGCTGACTCCAGAAGGAATTTGGAGTAATGAGGCTTCTCATTTAAGCACCTAAATTTGGGTAGACAGTTCAGTATACAATGTAAAAATCCAGAAAATAGGGGGGATTTTTATTTTCTGTTAGGGTGTTTTGTTTTGTGGTGGGGTTTTTTTTGGTGGCTTTTTTGGGGGGGGAGGGGGTATTTTGTTTTGGTTTTTTGGGGGGAGGTTGTTGTTGTTGTGGGTCTTTGAGGCTTTTCTCTTCTGCACACTCAATCCCATTCTTAATGCTGAGCTTTTACTGTTCAATATAGAGGGAAGTTAGGCTTTAACTACAGTCTTGAATATCTGTCCTGAACCTGTGAAGGGTCTTATGGTACATGAAAGTGGGCACTCAACATCTTGAACAGATTTCATCTTTGCTTAGGCATACAGAGAACTTTACGGCCAATAACTTAATTGTTAAAGGTGTTTGGACCTTGCAGTCCCTGGAACGTAGGATTTTGGGATGACAATTTTAAATATGAAGTATCTTTGCTGTGTCTATGGGGTTTTTTTCAGGAATCTAACGTTTCTGTCTAAATGTTGTCACAACTGTGACAAAGCTGGACCTTCCAGAAGAAAGTAATTATTTCATATGGAAGAAAATTCAGTCCTCAGTTCCACAAATAGCTTTTGTGGTGCACATCTATTTCTCAAAGAGATTTCTGTATTACCAAAAACTCATCCTTTTCTTTTTCAGAGTCTGGCAACACAACATGGCTGACCTTCCTTGGCCTACTGCCTAGGTGCAGATTCCTTTCAGCATACCTAGGGATAAGATAAGCATTCTACAGAATCATCATATACATTAATTTTGTCTCCTTAAAACTTATTAAACTCCTTAAGCTACACGCAAGCCACAGTTTGTTGACTCTGCTTACCTGTTGCAAGCATAATAGTGAAAAGAAAATCTGAAAGGTTAAAAAATGTAATTTAAAATAAATCCCATTCAGAAAAAATATATGTACAAGGAATTCATAGAGCATTGACTGGAGGACAATTGCACTTTATGTCACTTCTGACATTTCTTTCTAAATTATAAGACAGAACATAAGTGGACAGAATTGGTAAATTCAATTTTTGAATCCTTTTCTTCTTGATTCAGTCCAGATCTCTCACTGTGTTGCATCACTTAGATTAAAAGTAGCATGGGTCTGTACATTCCAGACTTTAAGCCTAGCCTTCCAAATGTGCAAAATTTTTAATGTGCAAATTTTAATGTGTAAATTTTAATGTGCAATTTTTAATGTGCAAAATCGAATACTTCCAGTGTAAAGACCACAGTGTAAAACTGCAGGTCCCTATAAATTGAAAAGCTGAAACTATTTCAGTTAACAGTCCTTAGGAAGACTTTCAAATAATGAAGGGTTCACAGGTCACCTGGAACATACCTTCACATCTGGGAAGAGGATGATTCCAATTGCGGCTGATTCCATGAAGACAAGTCAGAGCTGAATTTCCAATTAATGTGTAGCCAGGAAAACACTCAAATGAAATAGTCTGTCCCACTGTGAAGTCATTTCCAATAACAAAACCATTCCGAAATGGTCGAGGATCAGGACAGCTTTGTAGCTGATATGCTGAAATAAGAAATAAAAATGGAGGGAAAAAAATTAAGTAAAACACAAATTCTAATTATTTCAAAAATAAAAGTTTTTAATTAGAATAAACTTAATAATCATGGGCATCCCATATGTCTGAAGTTCCATCATAGTGATGATCAAATCATTGATCCTGTACCTGGAGAAGTACAGTGAAACTAGCTAGGCTTCTGTGCTACTAAATAACATTTCTTTTTGTCATTTGAAGATGACAAGGATTTGATGTTTTTCCAATCCTATAGGAGTTTTCTGGGTCTTCATTCTTGTGTTTAAGAGAAAGGAAAAAAAAATATGTCTGTACTTTTATTTGATTTTCTCAGAAAAACTAAAGAGCTCAATAATGAACTATGAATTTCAAAGAATGTCTTGCTGATGTTTTCCAAGAAGATTTGAAGCGTTGGCTTCTTATTACAGAACTGAGAAGAAATAAGCAGTGCACAGTCTGTAGTATCAGAATATCAGAGGTTGTATATGTTTGAAAGAAGCAGTTCTCTCTTATGTGATTAAAACACAGACAGGAACTTTACAATTCTGTGACAAATAACAGCATCTCCAAAATGATTACTATTAATAGCAGTAATAGTATAAGCTCTTAAGTCTGGCCTTCTTAGCAGTTTAAGTAATAAATTGAACTTTATCTGTAGAAGCTAATACTTTTTACAATGGCTCGCTTCCAGAATGTTACAGAGTTCAAGTCAATTTGGACTTGTTACTATTAAAACAGTAATAGGAGACTGATCTAAAGTAAAAACTATTTAAATCCTTCTTTGGTGTTATTTATGTAATGAGAGCAGGTCTAGTTTAAAATATACATTTGACCTTTTTCCGTGAACAGTGGCGATCTAATCCTTTTTACATGAATACGCAACTCTATAAATAGAATTATGATCTTGCAGTCTTCATGAGCTCAGCATGACCTACTTGGGTGCAACAGAACACGAACCTTTCAGGGAAATTGTGAACTAGGAAATGGATTTGGAGATTTCTGGGTTGGCATTAATTTTCCCTAGTCTACATCAATCCAGTTCTGTAAAACAGTATTTAGATCATATCCTTCCAGAATACAATACACAAAATCCCCCAAAGCCCATAAAACCTTCAGTAGCCATACTGTTCTTACAAAAATACCCAAATCTCACCTTGATATACAATATGAAATCCTTGTTTGTTCTGTGAGTAATCACTGTGAAAGTATAAGCTGGTTTCATGAGTTGTGCTGAACAGAGAGGCTGGGAGTTGAGGGCCACTTAGTCTTCCAATAACACTGCTAGTTTCTGTAGATCCACTCCTAACTTCTAAGTAGTCATGTATGGTCTCCGTTGAGAAATTCAAAAATTGCAAATGGACACCTGAAAAACATTGTCAGTAAATAAAAGCGAACAGGAAGGAAAATAAAATATGTACATCTTACACTGATAATCACAGAAAATAATCAGTTGGAAATGGCACGTGTTACACTACCAGATACAGTCCTTGGAATTCAGTTTGAAGCATTGTTTTTCCATTACACATTACTAATTCTGAGATGCTGACAAGGTAAAAAACTGTTAATGTACTGAAATACTGAAATAATCCAAGGCATCAGAGCATAGGTTACAAATATATTACTTTTTGGAAAACATTCTTTGTGTATTTAGAATCATAGAATTTAGTACAAATCTAAGTTCTGAATTTTGAATACATTCCATTTAGCTAAATCTTTCCTGTTTTCAATTGCCTAAACTCCTTTTCTATTAAATGAAAAAATGCTTTCTGTCTATGCACCTAAATAAAAAAAAAAGTACCAGACTTCTGTCTCAGAGATAACTCCACTGTAGTTATACATAAACTGATCTCTCTCAGATTATATTTACTTTTTAAAAAAAATTTATATACATGAAATAATGAGGCACAGAAAAAAAAATGCATCTTATATGGATTATGTGTATTGTAACAGTATGTGGAAGTAGAATATCTGCTCCTTCAAGGTTATCTGGTCACTGACCTTTTTCAATGGAGCAAGGAAAAATAACAAAAGGAGGAAGCCTTTTGTTGAGGAGCATACTGAGCCTTTTGTTGAGGAGCATACTGAGACACAAACTTGAAGGACAATCAATAAATGAGGCAGTGATGAGAAAAGAAAATAAAAGGAACGGGCTGCATGTAAAATGGGGCTGGTCAGTATGTTTGTCTGGTTGAGCACCTGGTCATATTTGTCCTTTCATCTCATATCTTCTTATTAAATCTTTTCTTAGCTATCTATTCTATTTCTATCTATTCTATCTATTCTCACTGTTAATTCTGTGTTTATGAGTGCTGCAAGGATTAAGTGCCAGCTACTGGTGAGGCCTGAATCTGTGAGCAGAACTTGGTGGCTGTTACTAGAGTCAGATCAGTGGTGGGGGTGCCTCCAGCCAGTGGTGCCAACTACTTGAGGGAGCAAGAGGTCACAGCTCTCTGGATCTAGGGATGGTCCTACAGATCTTGTGCTTAGAATGTTAGCTAATGGAGGCACCAGTATGTGTGGACTGGGTGCCAGCTTCTGAAGTCAGAGCAGGGGGTGTTTGTGCCTCTGGTCTGAAGTGTTTGCAAGAAATTTCCAGTTACTGGAGTGGGAACAGTGTGTTCTTGAACTACTGGCAGGACCAGTACTGGGGTAATGAAGAGCCCAGTGTTGGTAGCTGTAACAGAGCCGTGAGCTGTGCTTCACAGCCTTGTACATGGTGCTGGTTGCTGAGGGGTGTCTATATCTTCCCCAGTCCTGGTGAGTGTAGGGATGCACACACATCACCTGCATGTAAACTTTCAATTTGACTAGACAGTGAGTAGGAAGGCCTTGAGTCCAGCTCAGGGTATTGGGCAGGCAGAGTCCATGTTGGTACACCCAGGATTTGAAAAAGTGGAGTAGATAAGGGGTGAGTGTGACTGCTGCACATTTGCAGTGAGTATCAAACTGAACTGGCTGGTGAGTAGGGGATCCATGAAGCAGGTAAGGGAGCCTGAGATCCAGAGGGGGGTGCAAGCAGATCCTCAAGGCATCCACAAATGTATGTGTGCTTGTCAACTTAGAGAATGTTGTGTGTGTGTTTTCTTTAGTGACCTTGCCTCTGCCAGCCCATGAGGAGGAAGGGAACTTGGTTGCCTGTGTTTGTGTTTTAAGTAAGCCCTGTAAGTAAGGGTTGCTGAAGGCAGCACCTTTCTCAGTGTCAGTGTGTGTTACCAGCCCCATCAGTGTCCCCTGGGTGTGTGTGTCAATGCTTAGCTTTATTACTGTTTGAATCTGCAAACGGTAAAGTGGCACGTGGCTCCAGAGGCAGGAGGATCCTCAGCTGGAGTGGCTGCAGGAGGTGGCTACACTTATAACACTTCTTTCTAAGTCACTAAAAAAATGTAAATCATATTATCTAACAATCATTCAACAGTACCTCTCCCGTTAAACATGCAGTTCAATTATTTAATTCTCATACACACACTGTGGCATATGATGGTCTTGGCGACAGAAATTTCTGATTATTTGGTTTAGTAAGGAAGAGGGAGGCAGCTTACTATCCATTAGCATGTTATCTCTCCTAACCAGGTGGAGTATTACAATGATTATGTGGCAGGAGGAGAAGAAAATGCTCAGCAGCTGAGTAGTTATAGGGTTTTTAAACATTTTTCCCGTTTATATATAATCACAACGTAGTAGAATTTGTATTTTGTCAGGAACTAGTGCAGCTATGGAATAATAATGGAGTAGTTTCATAAGAAAGATGATTGAGCTCCACTGGTGTTTCTGGTAAAGACAAGCAACATGATTTCATATTAAATTGAAAGGAAAAGATATAATGCCAGATAAATTATGGAAAAGTAATGAATAATTTTGTAACTCCTAAACTGTAATAGCTAAATAGTGTTTGTCACTGTCTTTTAGAGCTTTCTCCCTAGATACCATGTAAAGTCTGTGAATGGCCTTATGAAGCATGGAACGTTTTATATGCTATCAGAAAAAAAAAAAAAAAAAAAGATAGGTGCACAATTAAATTACTATTAACCTGATAATTTCTGTCTTTTTTTATCAGAAGACAGCCCATATGTGATAAGAAAGCTTTTGCTTGTAAGTGTCATTCTTTGACGTTGCCCGCCTTCCAAATATTTCCTACACAGAGAATCAAATTATATCTAAGCTTTTCTCTTTTTCTGTGATATTTGTAGGCTTGGCCTTTCATTTGATCCTGCGAGCCAAACACTTGTCCAAAGTTTAAGCTGCCATTAATAACTGCTAACTCTTGTGATCTTGCTGTCAGTTTTCTTTCTCTTTCACCCACTTTCTTTGATAGCAGACCATGTCTAAAATACTTTTGCCCATCATTCTGCTTTCTGTACTCTACTGTCTTTCTCCACAAGTTCCTGAACCATAGCAATGTTCTCAAGCATTCATCCTTTGCTCAGCCTGTAGCACCTGTCTCTATTTGTCTGAGACTTCTTCTTGTTGGACAGATTTTTTTCTCTGACTTTTTGCAGTTTGGATACCTCTCTTGAAAGAGTATTTAAAATATGTGTAAATACAAATATATTTGTATACATAAATCAACATGGTTTAGATTACACTATTAGCTCACATACAGTGGAAAAGCTTATGATCTGTAACTAATAACTGAGAAAAAATATTCTTAGAAACAGTTAAACAAATGATGGTGTTATTGTGTTTTTTATTTACTGCTCAGAAGAGTTGGATTTAAGTTTCCCCGCTGGACTAGAATCACAGCATCACTAAAACCAGTTTTAGCCATCACTTCTTCGAATGCCACATATTTTCTTTTTAAAATAAAATTTTACTTTAATTTTCAATCCTGTTTTAATCACATTCCATTTAGAAAAGGTCAAAAATGTCAAGCACTTGTTCCATCTGTGCAGTTTTAGTTTTCTTCTAGAAAAAGGAACATTTTATTTTCTTATACATGAACTGGAAAACAGTGAACTGGAAGCCAGCTAACTTCAGTTAACTAAACTTCATTTAGGACAAAGCAGTTCAGAACTATTGATTTTGGTGAAGCTAAACTTATTTATCCAAGAAACTGTTTCCAAAACTTGAAGAGTTGAATTTCCTGCCTAATGGAAGTCAAACTAAATAGTATGTTAAGAATAAAAAGTTTAAATAGAAGTCTGACAAGTCAAATTATAATTATTGGACACATAGGCCTGGGAGAATGTAAGCAAAAAATTCGATTGGCATAAGGAGTCAGTCCTGGAAAAGAAATAGGACAGCAGCAAAGTGAGGCAAGTGGCAGAAGGCAACATATTTGGGATAAAAAGACAGCAGGTTCTACATGCAGTTGAACACACCATTTTATGAAATGTGAAATGTAATCAATATTCCAGATTTTTATTATTTCTTCTTTATTAGCAATTGTCTTTGGAACCATCTGGCAAAGAATTCTGTTCTCTAATAGCTCTGAATATCCTTTTCTCCTGAAGATTTGATGCAGGGAGAATGCATCTACTAATGTTATTTTAATTTTTATTTTTTTTGTGATAACTCAGTGAGCAGGAATCTGCTTGGGATCTGAAGATTCTAGACAGCATTGTGACTCATGATGAAACACTAGAAACTGTCCCACCAGGCTGTCTAAAAATTCAGGTAGTGGCACAGATAAAATGTCAATGCTATTTCTATAAAATGCTAATACAAAAAACAAAACAAAACAAAACAAACAAACAAAACACACACAAAAACCCAAAACAAAAACAAAACCAAAAAATTATTGAGTGGAACCTTGTGCCTTTTGACCAAAATGCAAACATACAAATTAGGTCTAATATTCTAATTCTAATAATTCTATAGTTTGATATAATGTATTTACCATGGATAGATTCTGTGGGAACCCATGCAGAACAATTGGCTTTCATTTAAATAATAAGTGAACTAGGTTCATGGGATTTCTAATCAAAGATATCACAAAATTGATTTTAAAAAGAGGAGGGAAAAAATCTGAGCACATGAAGAAGGGAACACTATTTGGGATGTCACACTAACTTACTCTGGAAGAGCCAGAAATGAATATGACAGAAGACGACAAGTATAAAATAGAAAACAATGAGGCATGTCTAAAAAAACCAGCATGCTATTCAACTAGCATATAAAGAAAAAAATCCAAGTGCACATGCTCCTAAATAAGTTCCACAAGTGTTAAAAAATCAGATAGGACAACTGTACTGGCTAGCTCTGAATAAACATTTCACAATAAAATATAGTCAAGATCCACACAAAGTTGCTCAAGGGTTTAGGCAGTGTAATTAAAATGCTGATAATTCTTTTACAAAATCAAGGTGAATAAGAGAAGTTCTGGTGACTTGAAAAAGCCTGAACATATATCCATCTTTAAGATAAGAAGGAGGACCTGGGCAATGGCAGCTACAGGTTCACTGCAGTCCTTGGGAAGATTATGGAACTTGTTTAATTGGAGACAATTTCCAAACATATAAAAGACAGAAAAGGGACTCAGGAGCAGTCAACATGGATTTGCTAAAAGAAAATAACAATCAACCATTATTTCTTTCTATTATTAAATTGACTAAGGCAGAATGGTGGATATATTATACTTTGCTATGGCTTTTACCTCGGTCTATGGCATTCTCATCTGGAAGCTGAACATACATGAATTTGATGAATGGAAAGGAAGTATGTTAAATATTAACATAACTTTGAGGGTCCAAGAGTGATAATTAGGCATTCAGTAGTTGGCAGCCAGTAACAAGCACAATATTCCACAGGTTTCTGTGGGAAATTACACTGTTCTATGTCTTCAGGAGAGACCTAGAAAATGAGAACGCATCCTCAACAAGTATGTGGAGGATACTAAACTAGAGGGCATGGATGATATACTAAATGGCACAACTTCTGTCCAATGAACACTGAAAAACTTCAGAATGGAGTAAACAAACCCTTCTTAAAGGTTTGAACAAGGAAAGGTGCAAAGTTCTACATCTGGAGCACAACATTCTTACATGGCTGGGAATTGAGTAGGTGAGTAGCAGCCCCGATGAAAAGTTTCTGCCCATTGTAGTGGTCTTGATCTAGTGTTACCAACAATTTTACTCTGAGTGGGAAGCTTAAAAACTTTGAGTGGGTGGCTTCTAGGGTTCCTTTCAAGGAACATTTCTATGCTGCTGTGATATTCACCTAGGATATGCAAAGAGACTTAATGATAATTAATTCAAATGTAGCTTAAACTTCTAAATTGATACTGGCTTGCTTTGAAATATTCATGATAGCTATTTATTTTGTTGGGTTTGTGAGTTCCCAAAGAGAGATCAATCCTGTTAAGTTAGAAAACTGTGCTTAAATCTAATTAAACAATTTTGCCTTTATCAGAAAATTGTGGCACGTGTTAAATGAAAAAACAAGAACCTTGTAGCTTTTCTGTTCTATATCTTTCCTTTAAGGCTTTGATAACTTCTTTAAAAGAATTATAATTAATTTTGGGTTTTGATAGGATAAAGATTAACAACATTTTAAAATCTATATTCAGTGTTTTGAATCCACAAAAAAGCCCAACCAATTTTAATCCATGAAGGAACACATACCAAACCCAATAGGCAGCTTTATTGTCCATGTGCAATCCAAACTACTAGGATAGTTGCCAGGGAACCCAGGGCTGAGGATCACTCCACTGAACTCTGACATGCTACCACCACATTGTGCTGAAAAAAAAAAAAAAAAGCAAAGACCTTTTTCAGAGGAGTGAAATGAGTTAAAAACTAATCCAGAGCACTGAAGATCCTCATCACATTAATAATACAGTAATAGCTATGTTAATATTTCAAAAAACATACCAATATTCCTTTACCACTACATATCTATAAGAAAGTAATTTACTGATGGGGAACACATGCACCTGACAAGAGAACAGAATCATTTAGTCTGGAAAAGACCTCTAAGATTACGTGGACCAACCTCCGACTGATTCCCTTGTCAACTAGACCATAGCACTAAGTGCCATGTCCAGTCACTTTGTGAACACCTACAGGGATGGTGATTCCACCACATCCCTGGGCAGCCAGAAATGTCTCCTCCTGACCCTCCTCTTTTCCAGGCTAAACAACCACTGCTCCCTCAACCCCTCCTCATATGACTTGTGCTCCACACCCTTCACAAGTTTCACTGTCCTAATGTTTATTCTGTCAGGCAAGAGGCACAGATCAGCTCATGGCAGCACTGACACAGTTCTGCATCACTTTGTAAAGGAGCATCTGAATAATATAACAATGTATTTTAAAGAGTCTGTACTCAAAGTATTTCAAGAGGCCTTTCAAAAACTGCATTTGTATCCTACTGTTCTAAAAATGAGATAAAATAAAAAGACTTCAAAAAGGTACACACACATACGCTTCCAGAAATTGAACTAAATCCATATTTCAACTTATTTTTTTTTAAAGCATGACATTAGTGAATAGAGTAACTTAGACTTCCATATTACATGTAAAGATGTTAATTATGATAAACAGAATTTTTGTTTAACATTTTTGTGGATGTAGAAGTTGCTACATCATTTGAAACACAAGTAAAAATAATTACTTGCAAAAAAGGAAGGAAAATAAAGGAATTGAAAACCTCCTGAAATTTTAGCACAGCATCTTTGTCTTCAGAATTTACCAAGAGCAATATAATTATAATATCAGACGTTCTAACCATATGTTAATGCTTAGTGACAGAAACTGAAGACTAATTCCTGAAAAAATTCTTACAAATACCTCAGTCTTGTTTAATATTTATAAATTCTAAATTGAGGAAGCTCAGTACCTCATAGGAGGTTTTAACACCTCACAGGATTAAGAACAGGATTATGTGAGGTTGCTCAAGAGGATAGATAATCTGTCTTCAAGAAAAGCAAAGTAGAAAATCTTTAATGAGCAGGATCCTATTTTCCATACATTCAAGATTACAAAAGTGATAACTTTTAGTGTTAAGGAACCCAAACAAAAAGGCATTTCTATGCAGTGAAAGAGAATACAACTAGAAGGAGTTTTACATTCCTCACGTTTATTCCTCATACAAAGAGAGTATATTTAAATACACCTCAGACTTTTAATTTTCATTTCTGACAGGTTTTCAGGGCTTTTTTCAATAATATTAATATGGACATGTATATAACATAACATGAAAAATAATGTATCTTCTGAAATTGGGTAGACATGCCTATGTTGAACTCATTAGAGCTGAAAATGCAATGTTATTTCTATTTTAGTATCTTCTACAATAGCCATCACTTTTCTGGGGAAATGAGTCCTAAATAAATTACCTATGTTTTTGAGGTCTCTGGAGGTCTCAATCCTGATAATGAATTGATGATAGATTCTCTCTAAACATATAGAATCATATCATAGAACAGTTTGGATTGAAAGGGACAAAATACTTCTTTATTTTCCTACTTGGGCATTTCAGAAAAGATTTGCCAATATAAGTTTGAGATAACCTTTGAAAACCTTTAGATTAATTTGACCATTTTCACATTTAATTAAGTTATTCCAGTTGTCTCTATTCATGTATGCCCCTATACATGTATGTATTATTTTTGTGTTCTCTGGCTTTCTCATTCTGGCACATTTAAGAAACATTATGTAAACTGAACATACCTAAACATATTGGAATTGGATAATTCCATCTTCTTACTGGTCCAGGCATACAAGTGATATGTGAATGTCCCTAAAATGACACAATATGTGCTAATTCATATAAAAATTATGCAGCATACAGCACAATATTAATATCGCAACAAAAATAATGTATCATTTAATACATCATGAAAATATATAAAACCAAAAGTATAACAATAATTGTACACTGTGAGTTGTATCATACCTTCAATACAACAGAGAAAACTGTGACTGTAAGTCCACTAGATAATTGAGTCTATGCCATTTACATTATTTCTAAAAGTATAGCAATATCCAGCTGGCATCTGTTTACACTTCAGTATACACCAAAGGTCTGGAAACTAAAAGTCTATCTGAAGCAATATTTACACAGTGTTGATTTGCATTATTTGTTGAATATGAGAAAAAGACACAAACTATATAAATTATACTGTGCTGACTTTACATCGTAAATTCATAATAGGGACACCCTCTGTTGTTCATCAGCCTCATATAATTGTAATTGTCTTCCAGCAACAGCAAAAAATCCCTAGAAAATCTTAAAGAGAAAACTGCCCTTGGGATATCTTCCACCACCATATAGTCACACTGTACAAGCCAGAAAAACAATATGTAGGTAAGAAGCTTTACATGGGTGTTTGCACAGTCTATTTTCTTTATTTCACCCATTTACTGTGGCTTATCTGCTCACAAACTTGTATTTAAGTGTGGAATTAAAGCAGAGAAGAAAAGAAAATCCATCAGGTTGTTCCCAAGAATGACCAGTTAAAATCAGGCAACATAAGTAAATTTCAATAGTCATTATCAGAGTTTCAATCACAGAACATTTATTTCAGTTATTCTTGGAATGCTAGAAATCTGCAAGCATGACTAGGAATTCTATCTTGAAGGGCCAACTGGGATACAGGTTCCAAATCCAAAAGAAATCTGGAAGCAGACACGTCTATTTAGCTTCTATCACTATACATAAACTGCAGTTTAAGGTTTTTTTGTCAAAAAATATAATTCAATTTCTATTTTTGGTGCAGTACATATGAACTCAGCATTTAGGTCTTCAGAGAATTATGTAAAATATATATTTGAAATTAATAGCATTTTTAAAACTTAGTTGTCTGACACTCATCAGCGTGTTACAGGTGAGACTGATATTCATGAAGAAAGACGGGAAGTTAACTTATCCTTTTGCTGTTTTGCTTCAAAGGCAGCAATAACTCCATCAGTGGTTAATCATGTGCTGTTATATACAAATTATTTTCCCCCTTTTGAAAACTTCTCTCTTTGCTATGCATAGGTAATATGATTATTTTCTCTCTTTTAGTCTCTCAAAGAGCTAGATGAAGGGGAAACTGTAGAATCTGCAGTCACACGAGTTTTTTTGGGGAATGCCTCAAGAGAAAACAATACTCAGTTTTGGATCTGATTCTACGGAGTAACTGTATATATTTTAGAAAATATTTTCCAGATCTGTCCTACAGGCAGACATATTCCTACTGGTGATTTACAATCACTGCATTGCCCCTGGTCACAACTTTTGCTCATACAAGGACAGCACATTTGTTTGGCAAAAATACACCCCTATTTGATGAGTTTTTTGGATAAAAAACCTCAAGATATTACCAAAAGAAAATAATTGACATTATCTGATTCTCTAAGAAAAACAATTTTTTCACTTTGTTCTTATTCCAACTTTTTAATTTTTTTCTTTTCTGTCCTGTGCATAGACAACTGTTGTTAATTGTTCATAAAGTGATTAAACCTATTTTGCCAACACTTTATGGTTCAGCTATGAGTATCAAAGATGACAACAATACTAGATAATAACTTATAATCACTAATTCAGAGGAAGCAAAAAGCCATACATTTCTGATGGAGTTTATATATGTATATTTGGATAGTTGCTAATTTAATACCTAGCAGAAAAGCCTACCAGTCCTGCAAACTTATCATGTGTTTACAATTCACTAAGAGTTCATTGTTGGTTTTATACTGACAAACCCAAACGTACCCATATTAAAGAACTAAAAGGTGCCGTTTGAAATTGGAAACCTGTCTTACCTGAAGAGAATAACCCTGATCACACTGGAAGGACACCACATCTCCAACCATGTATCTATCTCCAATTTTGATTCCACTGCTTGGGGTCTGCGGTTCAGGACAAGAATCCAAACCTATAGCTGAGAAAAGCAGAGAAGTTTAAACATTACAAGGAACATAAAATGTGGGTGTAGATTCACATAGAACTCAGTTCTATATATGTGTATATATATTCTATCTATGTGTATATAAGCACATTGTATTGATAAGTTTTCGGGAGCTTTTAGGTACTGGCAGTTGTCTGTGGACTAGTAAGTGGCATGTTATTTTGGAAAATTGTTATATAAGGAGAAAAAAAGCACGCTCCTGGAAAAGCTGGAAGCCCATGGCTTGGACAGATGCACTCTCCACTGGCTTGATGACTGGGCCCAGACAGTGATGGTGGAGAATGTTGCATCCAGTTGTTCACAATCTAGTGGTGTCCCCCAGGGATTGGTGTTGGGCCCAGCTCTGTTTAATATGTTTATTGATGATGTGGATGAGGGGATCAAGTGTACCATTAACAAATTTGCAGATGACACCAAGCTAGGGGGAGTGTTGATCTGCTGGAAGGCAGGAGGGCTCTTTAGAGGGACCTGGACAAGCTGGACAGATGTTTGATTCCAATGGGATGAGGTTCAACAAGGCCAAGTGCCAGGTCCTGCACTTTGGACACAACAACCCCCTGCAGCGCTACAGGCTGGGCACAGAGTGGCTGGAGAGCAGCCAGGCAGAAAGGGATCTGGGGGTTCTAATCAACAGGAAGCTGAACATGAACCAGCAGTGTGCCCAAGTGGCCAAGAGGGACAATGGTATCCTGGCCTGTATCAGGAACAGTGTGGCCAGAAGGACTAGAGCAGTGATCCTTCCCCTGTACTCAGGGCTGGTGAGCCACACCTGGAGTGCTGTGTCCAGTTCTGGGCCCCTCAATTTAAGAAGGAAGCTGAGGTGCTGGAGCACATCCAGAGAAGAGCAACAAGGCTGGTGAAGGGACTCAAGCACAAGTCCTATGAGGAGAGGCTGAGGGAGCTGGAGTTGTTCAGCCTGGAGAAGAGAAGGCTCGGGGGAGATCTTGTCACTCTCTACAACTCCCTGAAAGGAGGTTGTAGCCAGGTTGGGGTCAGTCACTTCTCCCAGGCAACCAGTAACAGGACAAGAGGGCACAATCTAAGGCTGTGACAGTGGGGGTTTAGTCATTAGGAAGAATTTCCTTACAGAGAGAGTGATTTGGCATTGGAATGGGCTGCCCATGGAGGTAGTGGATTCGTCATCCCTGGAGGTATTTAAACAGAGACCAGATGCTGCACATAGTGCCATGGTCTAGTAGACAAGGTGGTGTTAGGCCAATGGTTGGTCTCAATGATCTCAGAGGTCTTTTCCAACCTAGTTGATTCTGTGATTCTGTGTAATTCTGTGAAAAGTTACTTATCATTTATCTTGTAAAATAGCATATTTCACTGGCTAATTTGGTATCTACTGAGGATCATCAATATTATTTCCTGAATCAGAAATTTTTAGCATATATTTTGGGTGTAAACATTTACACAGAAAACATTACTTTTGTATAGATTCATACACATACACCTCTGTATAAATCCATACATATATTTGGCTATTTTTCTCAGCATGGTCCAATACTACAAATAGAATACTGTGAATTTTTGGGGTTTTTTGAGGTGAAAATTGTATACAAGTAATACACTACACACATTATTTAGACATGTAGGAATACAAAGATGCATTTTCACTTTCACTAGATTTGGTCTCATTTTATTTCATTTTCATAACTTCCTGCTTTTTTTTCCCAACCTGAAGTTGTAAGTAGCTGAGAGAGTACCTGCATTTCAAGAAAATGGCAGGATAATTCTACCTATAATTAATGTTTAGTTATAGACAAGTGATCAGGTAGCAATTTAGCAAGGCTGTGTTCTCCAACTGGCTAATCAGACAAGCAGAGCATGTGATTTGCATACGGTAAAACTGACAAGAAACAACCGTGACACAATTATGCAGATCAGACACCAGAACCAATATAAGCAGAGGGAACTGCACAGCTGGGAAGGAAAAATAAAACAACAACAACAACAACAAAAACACTAAACCCACAAATCTGCAGCAAAGTTATATTTATAATTACAGCCTTTTCCACTAGTGAGGTACTCAGCAATAATAAAAAACATATGAAATAATTCTGTTTGCTCACCAAGCTGCAGGCATTTTGCAGTTAGTTGAGAAGCACAGCTGCTATTTTCAGTTTATTCATTCTCTCATTTTTACCAAGTGAGTAGTATTTGTGTACTACACATACATATTGTATAGTACATATGTTATTGTATTAAGCATAATTTGTAGATTTTGGCAAGGAGGGGTGTGGGGCTGCAGGGGTGGCATCTGCGGGAAGAGACCAGGGCTGCACTGGACACAGTGGTTTAGGATTGTCAGTTGAGCATTATCTGCATTTACTCTTGTCTAATGTAGATTCAGAAAAGCTTTTCAGACCGCAAAAACAACTTAAGGATGAAAGCAAGACAAACTAAACTTCACAGTCCTCACAGTACAAGTTTCAGGCCTGAATTCTCTCACTTGGAATTAAATGACGACTTTACTAATGACTTTGAAATAACAATATGTAGCTCATTTTGTGCAATAGGACTAAATATTCCTCTTTCATATAGTTTAGATAAAACTGATGTTTGGAATCAGCAAGCACTCTTTATTAATTGAATATTTCTGAATTACCTGTATACTCAAGGTGAAATCCAGCAGCTGAAACACTTATATCAGACTGAAAATTTAGGTACAGGTTATTTGATGTACTGTTTAGAAGTGGAGGTATGGTTGTTCCTGAAAAGAGAATTCAAAACATTGAAATGCACAGGAACTGAAATAAATACATGCATAAGTGTCTGTGTGTGTGTGTGTGTGTGTGTGTATAAAGAGTGAAGAGAGAGGGGGGAAAAGAGGTGGGAGAGAATGGAAGGGAGAGAGATAGGTCACATAACCAATTCCACAACATTTTTTCATCATGGATGCTATCAAATACCTGTCCCTATAAAACTTTTTTACATTTTCAGTGCATCACAATACCAGAGACATGAACTTTAGACAATCAAAGTCTATTATAAATTTATATTACATGCTTTTATCCACAAAAGGAGAAATATTCACCAGAGTTTTCTTAAAAGCAAAAGTAAATCGTGAAACTGGAATAATTTTAAACATAAGAGTCACATATATCAAGCAGCTCTGAAAATATGTTGTAGGACTGTTCTTAGAAATGTGAATATTTATTTGTGTTTCAGCAAAAGACAAGATAATATTATTGTCTCTGATCTCATACCACAGACATGTATGAAGAATAATGAAGAAAAACAGAAGAAAATAAGAAAAAGTAAGGCAAACAGAACTGCCTACTTTATCTAAAAAAAAAAAAAGATAAACAATGCATCCTTTTGTCATGTAACATTTCAAGAGAAAACTGCTTTTAAGGTTTGTATTTCTGGACCCTGTTGTATAACTGGGAAAAAAATAGGATTAACAGATATCTAGTGTGGGAATGTTATTTCCTTTCTAACATTTTCAAATATTTATAACATTGTGAAAGTCTGCTAATTGATGACTGATTAAAACAGAAATATTACCTATAGTGAATTACAGGAGAAACAAACACACTGTGCTTGTGCATGCTCACACTCACACACACACACACACAGAGTCTCTCTCACAAGAACCAGAAAGAGCTGTGTGTTTACAATAAAGAGTTGAATCTGTGAACCACTTATTGTAAAATCTTCTCAGTCACCTGAATAACTTCCAAGCCTTGGAGCGTTGTTGTCAGCACCGTCATAAAAATCTAAGGAATCCCAGTTGTGTTCTGTGGCAAAACTCACCACTTGCACCTATGAAGAAAAATGTGAGGTAAAGAACATAAACTTCCCCTCTGTATTCAAGCTCAAAGAAGACTCTAAATTGTAGCCTCTGTTGCTTTCAGTCATGAAAAGTTGTCTTACTCTTATCAAAGAGAATGGAAAATCACCATTAAGTGAATAAAAAGAGAACTTTCTTTTTTTTATTAGATTGCCAATTCAAACTTTAAATCCCATGACAACCACATATTACCTCTGACAAGAGTCAGATGACTGTGAAAATCATATGGGTTTAGAATATGATTTCCTTGTTTGGAGGACTTTGAGAAGAACACAAAACATGATATTTTCAATTCCTGCACTTTTTTTTGTCTCTCTCTAGTTTATCCAGGACTAGATGAGTCCTATAGTGATGCATGCTTCTTCATCTATATTGCTTTCTTCCTCTATATTATTCAATTCTGCCTCCAGGTAAGAGCAACCTGCTGTATTTGGTTACCTTCTTCATTGAATCATCCCCTGAGGAGGAGTAGTCACTAGAATGCTACAAAGAAAAGGCAAAATAATCACTTTATTTCTTCCAGCTGTGTATAGGGTGATAGACCAATTTAAGGCCACAGTGACTGTTCTCAGTGGTTATGGAAATACGCCAGCACCTGGGCAAGACTTCTCAGCAACAGACTGATAGGATCAAGGAAGGATGGAATGGTATGGAGATGGCATGGCCTTTCTTCACAAGCATCCGACTTGATGGGAACTCAGGAACTCATAGGCCTATGTCATCTGTCCATCACCCCAAAAATTAGTTTATTGACTACAGTCACTCAAACTGCCTAAGAAAAGAAAAGTATAAAAAGAGATTGGACATGAGCAAAATTGGGGGAGAAGTTCCATCATTTCTGTGAGGGTAACTGATGAGCTGCCTTTTCTCTTTCCATTCCTCAGGACACTGTGGGGTGATCATTTTCATATTTTACTTTGCTTTCACCTTTACTAATTGTACTTTGCTTCCTTATATCTTGCCTTATACACGTTTTATCTTTACCTTATAGACTAATTGTACTTGTGCTTTTTTTGCTTTCCTCTTTACCCTTACTTTGATATTTGACCTTTACCTTACAGATACTAATTTTACCTTGCCTTACTAATTTTACCTTGCCCCACACGTTGTAGACTACGGTGCTTTATTGCCTTAGATCTCGTACTCTGACTCGTACATGGTTTGCCCTTAAGTGTGTATAGTCTTGGTCTTAGTTAAAGTGTGTGCTAGTGAGAAGCAGTAATATTAGTTCCTTTTTGCTTTGTGTTAGTGAGTGTAGATTTTTTCCTAGTCTTTGTAAATTGGTCTGTCGTGGAGGGAGGTTGCTTGAGTTTTATATTGAGGTGTTATAGTGATCTACTGCTTCTTAGGACTTGTATTGGTTTTGGAGTGCACGCTTCTGGTTTGAGGTTTTGTTAGTTAAGTGGAATTTTGCAGTTAAACATTATCACCAATGACATGAACCCTCTAAGTTGTCACAGATTTATATGAATAAAAGTTATTTCATGAGCTGCTAAGAGTTAGTTGGGGTTTTCTTTATATTCTTTTTTATGCTAGCAGGTTTGTTGACAGTGAAATAACTCATAGGAGAAACTTGCTGAGAAGGTTCTCCATTGCTATTAAGAGCAGTCTCTGTAAATAGGGTATCAAAAGTCCTGTTCATCTCAGTGAATCTTTCAAGTGAAGGGTCTCTCCCTAAGGAGACACTGACTGACTGTTTTCCTGCTTTAAAGGCTTTGAACTCCTGGGAGGGGGACACTAATAGACAAAAAATATATATTAATACAGGTGGGAAAAAAATCCTTCATTTTTGCTCCTTTTCACATGACAAGGTGTCAACATGCTTCCTCTCACAAGGACATGCAAAGTGGTAAAACTCCAAGAAGGAGTATATATTTGTTCTCATATAGTGAAATTATACCTCACAAAGTAGAGAAATGCCAGGTTCCTGTTCTGGAGGGGAAAGAGTCTGGTGGTTTTTATTTGTTTTAGTGAAACAGTTTACTGGAAAGCTTTTAAAGAGTGGCAGAAGCATGATGAAACCTCAGTCACCCTTCGTCGTTAAGTTAGAAAATTATGTTTCTTCTGCATCAATTATTCTTCCGTTTTTTTCTTTTTTTTTCCAAAATGGAATAGCTTCAGTGGAAGATACAAGCAGCAGTTCCAGTAAAACTAAGTAATGAAGTTATTTTTCTATGTCAAATGTATGACTTGGACCTTCTTCTACATAAAAGGAATGTTTAATTTGGCCACCTATTTACTGGATGGAGGCCTTAAATACTGTCCTTTTTTGTAGGAATTGGTCATATACTATGGGCAAAGGATTTTTTTTTTTTTAAGTGAAGTATTGGAGAGGCCCTGACTGCTGGCATGTTTCAGATACTTGGAGGATGTCCACTGTGTCTGGTCTCCCAGAAAACTTTGAGACTTGCCTGGTTCACTTACAATGAAACTTATGGGTGTTGTCTCTGTCAGAACATTTCTGAGGAGGTACAGAATGGGGATCACAGGCACATAGGAAACCTTCAAAACAAATTTCAAATTATCTGGCATTTAGGTGTTCTCAGAGACAAATTGATGTTAACTGTATTTTTATATTCATCATAAAACACCTAATTCAAAACATTTATTTTAGTGAAACTGAAGCTAGTTGCCCTACCTAGCAGTTGCCTTAACATGCAGTCAATAAATAGGCAGACATTTCTTCAGGCAGTGATTGCAGTCAGAATCTGTATTAGATGTTTTGAATTATCTACTCAAAGTGACTTTCTGTCCTAACCTTAAAAGAAACTATGGTTGAATTAATTTCCTGATATAAGGTATTTAAGTTGTATGCCCAAAGGGAAGCTTTTGGTGCACACTTTATTTTTATCTAAATATACTTTTAAATGTCTACTTTTTGATATGGGACAGTTCAACATTTACATCTGATCATAATATTTCAACAAATTCAACAAAGTAATCATACAAACAGAGAGCTTTTTCACCTAAACACTCTAAAATTCCATATCCACATTTCACAGAAGAATATGTTTTAGAGCTTTATTATTTTATCTCCTTTATAGATGAGAAAAGGTCTTTGTTACTTGAAGGAAATAATATTACTCAGTAAAAATGTCCAGATATTTTACGCATTTACATAAAACAAAAGCATTATCTATCACAGTATCTTGAATATCTGCACTTGCATGCATTCTCAGATTGGACAAAATCAGTCACCCAAGTTTTCAAATGTGGCCTCAAGTAACTGATTTTGACAGTAAAAATTACATTTTCATATATGTATATCCATTTTTTTTCTTTCCCAAGCAGTAAAAAACCCAAACCCAAAACAATTCTGTTGTCATTTTTTGTTATTAGTAGATAGAAAGCAAAGCTCAGTTGTGAAAAGTAACACAGTAAAATTGATAAGATGACTTCTGATGCATATTCAGTCTTACTGACCCTGTATCAGCTTTATTCAGTTTATTGTATCAGGTTCATTATCTTTCTGACACCTATTCCTGACATTCAGACAGTATTGGAAGGATCAAACATCAGTGTCACACTTCAGCCCTGCTTCAGTAACAGTGTTAAACATTCTACAGATTCAACTACAATAATACAGGTACGGCCAAGAAACTACCCTGTTGTCACTACATTTACACAAGTATAAAAGAATTACTTCTTCAGTAACTGATAATAGAAATGAAGGAATTTGCTAATTTGTAAAAAAAAACTTGAGAGAACTAGAACAAATGGAAACATTAAATATATATATTTTTTTAATTATGACTCTGAAGCAAAAGAGACATAATTAAAAATACTTATACTTACTTACTTAAAGTTAAAATACATACTTAAAGTTAGTAATTTAATCACCTAGTGCAGTCTGTGATAAAAGATAAGCACTTCCAAAAAGCAACATTGATAGCCATAGTCAGGATGCTAAATTAATGACTAATTTAAATCCTCTAAACTATCCTCCTAGTATAAGACATACACAGAATAAATTATCCTAACTGTCTGCTATTCTAGTCAACTGCTTAAATCAGTGTTCCTCAAAATCAATCTCAAAACTGATTTAGGTTATTAAATATGGATATTGGACATTAATGGACATTGGTAGCTTTGAAACTTAAACTCTTAAATGTTATCATGCATAGACTTGGGTTGTATTTGTGATGATTTCTGGGGTTTTTTTCCATATTTTTGTATTTTTTTAAAAGTTTTTATTAAACTTTTTTTTAGTTATTTAAAACAAAAATATTTAGATTTTTCTGAATGCTTGTGAAGTGGCAAAGTATAAACTCAAATTATTTTTGCAACTTTTCTTGACACAGCAGAATACCTTAAAAGCTCTGTGATGTAATTTATTAAAAAGCTTTAATAAACTATCAACAGTGGTTTTCCCGATTTTCATTATTAAATCTTTACCTCCAGAAACTGAGTTCTTTATTTATTTGTTAGCTACATCCCGTGGTTTAGGAATGATAATCCCAAATTTAGTACTCCCACTAAAAAGACCACAAGCTGCTCCACTCCATCCCCTCATAGAGGAGACACAAAAAGTAGAGATCATGGGTTGATTTAAGAACAATTTACTGTAAACAGCAATGAGATAAGAAAAGGAACAGTAACATTAACAATATTAATAACAAAAGTACACAAAAGAGAGAGTGATTCACATGCAAAAATGCTCACTGAGAACCTTTGTGAGAATGAACAAAGGCGAAGGAGTTCTCTACTCCATCATATTTTTTTGACCAGAAGTCCGGCCCTTCTTCTCAGGGGCCAGAGTCCCTTCCCCTGTTCTGAGCAATGATGTGACGTGCTATCCAATAACCTCCTAGTCATACCCACAGATCCAGCCTCCACTCCCTCATAGTTACTGCAAAAAATTAACTCTGTCTTGACCAAAACCAGGACACTACAATGGTTATATTTTGAACTGAGGAGAGGTATGTTGCTATCAAGGTTTTTTGAATAGTATTTTGTAGGAATTTGTTCAGATAATTCTTAAAAGTCCTAATTTATTAAACTCAGCTGCCTTTCCAATAAGCAGATTTCTGTCCGTTTCTTTAATCAACTCTTTAGAGTGAGATAAGCATGACTTAGCTTAATGGACACCATCCTACTATGTGTTCAATGAAGTTCTTAGTCTACTCAAGTAAAGAGAATTCTGACACTCTTAAAGGATCAATTCCCATCTCATGTTGAAAAACACTGAAGCATCTTTAAATCACAATGAACTTCCATAAACATATAGTAAATGGCAGAGTTTCTTGGAAAACATATATAACTTGTTCAAAGAAGCAGCTTACTTAATTTCACTCTGTTAAGGGAGATATATAAATTTTGGGAGAGCAAAAAAGAATTCATAGGAAGGCTCTCTATTTCCTTTGGCTTACAAGGACTCACTGATTTGTTGAAAGAACACGTTTTAAAGCTATGGTGATTGTCTTCTAAGTAAAAAGTTACAAGTGCATCCTTTAACATTTTTAAAAATCTTTTAACTTTTAATCATTGTGTAAACAAAAGGATGTGCAATAAAGTCCATTTTAAGAATCATTAAAGACATTGAAAAATTTATGAATAAATTATCTTTTCATCCTTGTTCATCAGGAAAAACAGTTCTAATTATGATGATAACAAGCAAATAGCAAGTATACTCACTTGAATCCCAGCTCCCTCTAGTACTGTGATCTTCCACACACAATTCAGATTGTTGTCATAAGGCTCAGGGTAACCAGGAGACAAAATGGTCCCTTTGCGCTTTGTTAAAATACCACCACAGGGCACTGAAAGGAAATGCATAAGGCAAGAAAAGAAGCATGAAGCTTCAGAAGTGAGAAAAGTTATTATAAAAAATTATCCCATGTTCAGTTACCATGGCTGAAAACCTTTTAAATTGATGCTGCATTAAAAAATTATATTGGCCTCAGGAAAATAAAACTTTATACCTCAAAAACCTTCTTGACAAATAAAGAATAAGGGAAAATTAGAATTATATCAGTTTCCTATCCTACCTGATGGAATCATACTTATATCCCCCTTATTTATCTGACCTTTAACAAAGTGAAATCCATTCCATTGTGTCCTAGTAGTCTTAAAAAACATAAAGCATTTTTAGGGGTCAATAATGAAGTTTGAACATTTCTGTATTGTATTTGTATAAAAGATTAAAGTGACACAAAAAAGGTAATGTTCTTTCTTAGTATTGCTACTTTGTTGTCTAAATAATTGATTACACCAGTCTCAACTCCTTGACTGTTCCCTGCTTGTGTGAGTTATTCTCTTACAGACTGTGGATCTATTGCATCATTAAAGAATTTGCAAAATCCTTGCAAGAATGCATTCATCACATCCATGTCCATGGATTAATGGAAGTGTTATGCATGAAACAGGACAGACATATTAAGTAGCATGAAGTTTCTCTTGTTCAGCTTGAATGCATCTTGTCTAGATCATTAGATGCTCTAACAGGGACAAAGGATATTAAGCTTAATCTGCATGCAGATATTCTGTTGGTATTTTAGAAGCTGAAGGAAAAGATTGATGAGATGGTTTATCAAATCCATTAGAAGCTAATGTATCACTTCTGTGCAACACTACTAAATTCTGAAGGGATTTCAGGAGCTGCAAATGTGAGAATTTAGAAAATGGAAGAACACATCTTAATAATAAATATTGTAGGTACATTTTGTGTGGCATATAATTGATAGAATCTGTTTGGAACTACATGGATAAATTAAAGGCTAGTGTCATTTTAAGTGTTAAAAAAGTTACTCATAAAAGGATTGAACAGACAGAATGATTGATGTCAGGCTGTACCTCAAGTCCTGTGTTCAGTTCTGTGCCACTCACTGCAAGAAAGACATTGAGATGCTGGAGTGAGTCCAGAGAAGGGCAACAAAGCTGGTGAAGGCTCTAGAGAGTAGGTCCTATGAGGAGCAGCTGAGAGATCTGAGGTTGTTTAGTCTAGAGAAAAGGAGGCCTAGGGAGACTTATCCCTCTCTAAAACTACCAGGAAAGAGGTTGAAGCAAGATGAGTGCCTGCTTCTTCTCCCATGCAACAAATGACAGTACAAGAGGAAATGGTTTCAAGCTGTGCCAGGGGAGGTTTGGGTCGAACATCAAGAAGAGTTTTTTCATGGAAGGGGTGGCTAAGCATTGAAACGGGCTGCTCAGGGAGGTTATGGAGTCACCATCTCAGGAAGTGTTCAAGAAATTAACAGACATGGCACTTAGTACTATGATCTAGTTGTCATGGTGGTGTCTGGCAAAGGTTAAACTCAATGACCTTGGAGGTCTTTTCTGACTTTCACGATTCTACGATTTGATGATTTTATGTCTATTATATGTAAGGAAATATCAAAATATTCACGAGAATTAAGGCAACTTAATATGGTCATGTCTACCTCTTCAATTAATAAACTGATTTAGTTCAACGCAATTTTCACCTCATATGTATTTTATCACCTCTACTGCCACAGGGATTCTCATACAGAAGGTGGTCTGTAACCCTTCCTAGTCCAACTTGCTTAGAGACAGATGGCTTTCTCTTCCATAGACTAAATCATGTGTTAAAATATCAATAATACATTGTGATCAATGTTTAAAATGATTACTTCAACACTTTGTCAAGTTGTTATATCTGAAAAAACAAGTGGAATACATTTCAAGGGGAAAAATAGTAAAATTCTACTGGTTAAAATGTAATCCCTGAGAATAAATGAAATACAGTTATATACTTAATCTTTTTATTGATATAGAAATTATGATCCTCTTGTTGTGCCTGAAACAGTCTAAGAAAGCAATATTTGTGTATAAAAGCTGTTTAATCATATTTTATAAATATTACCCCACTGATAGTTAACCTTGATCTTTATCAAGATTTTAGTATTTTGGAGATAATCATTTACTTTACTGAAAACCACTCAGACTCTACCATGCACCATCAGCTGATTATCACAGAAGATTAAATATGAACCTAATGAAAATATGTTCTTTATTTTATTTGATTTTCATTTAATTACCTAAAACTCTCTTTATGTACTTCTTAATGCTGGAGTTAATATAATAGTGTCTTTTTTGTAATGGGCTACAATAATTTGTATAAAAAAACCTGTTCTCTATCAAGAAAGGTAAAGTAACTATAACTCATATGTATATTTACTCTTTTGGTTGAGAATAGAATTCTTCAGATGTCTTAATCCTCAAAATTAATAGTTTTCAATGTATTTGATTTGCACAAAATTAATGTACAATGGAGCTAAGTTCTGCAACACATAGTACAAGTGGAAGACTTTGATGGCATTGCAAAAACATTCGTGCAAATGATACCCAAATTTGATTAATTTTTAAACAGTTGATTTTTTCCATATTAAAAACCAATCCAAACTCTAGTAAAATTTAAATACGTAAATATGTCATATTTGCCCTTGATATAAACCTATGGAAATTATAACGTTATCTCATTACTGTAGGGATTTTCATTACTATTACTAGATTTCCACTTGGTGCAAGTCAACTTATAAATGTCAATGGATGCATATTAATTTAGGAATTTAATTTTGAGAATTTAATCTTGTATAACTAGAAACAGACAAAGTATATTATCTGATCTGAAATGTTACTTTTTTTTCTAGCAAGTAATGTAAAATCAGTGTTGTTATCTCCAAATCTTTAATGTAGTAGTTTCTTTCTAATAACTTGAAATATCTTGTTAGAGATCTGCAATGTGAGAGTATCTTAGTCTTGCAAATCAGGGCACCAACTAATATTTTTGAGTCTTGATTAAGGGACAGTCAGGGACTGTCACTGATGTTGAAATAAGAGAAGCTATCACATAATTTATAGCAGCAGAGTATGTTCATGAAACCCATGAAATGTCACAGCAAGGTTAGAATTGAAAGAAGAATAAAATTTATTCTTGAATGAAGAAGAAAGTGAATGAAAGCAAACAAGAATACTGTACAGATGCCAAAGAATAAACACATTCAGTTAGAAACGGTCTACACTTTAGGCCATAATTATTTCTATTAAAAGCTTGAAGAACTCACCAACACATGTAGGGAGTGAATCATTCCATTGTGCCAATGCATTTGGTACTGTATCACATCTAATTGCTGTTGACCCATGGAGGATATAGCCTGGATTGCACTCAAAAAGAACCAATGAACCAACTGCAAATTCATTTCCAATCCTTTTTCCAAATCTTGGTTCAGGCACAGAGCTACACTGTGTTGCACTTGTTCTTGGAACAGCTGCAAATATACAAACAATTGTAGATTCCTAATTTTAGATTTAGTGAAGGAATACAGATTTTAAACCACAAACATTCAAAATTACTGGAAGAAACTTTCAATGATTTCCCAGTAAGGAACATTTTCATAATTCCCAAATGAATCTTCACAATAGAGATTGCATACTTTTGATGTCTGATTTACTATTTAGAAGAGCATAGCACTGATATCCTTGCCAAGATTAGAAGCAACGCATAATATCCACACCAAAACCTTTCTAAAATGACACTGATAAGAGATACAACCAAGAAATACTCAGCTAATACAGGATTTCAAAATAGCATTTTGTGTCAGATAGATATTTACACTGATACATGTGAATTTCTAAATGTGCATTTTAAGCGTGAGATCAGGATTTGAATGTAATAAAAGAATTAATTGGAGTTGCAAATATTGATATATAACAATTTCTGCATTTGATCCGTAAAAAGGCAAATAACGTAAATCAAGAAAAGTATCTTAATAACAGGAAGATCACTTTTAACCCATAGGTAATAACATTTACAGCTATTCACATTTAAATTGAGAGAGAAACAAGTTTGAAGACTCAGACGGATCTAAAATTTGTCAATCAGATTAATAAACACAAACAGTAGCTTTGTATGTGTCTTCTTAAATTTGGAACTACTCTTATGCTTATTAAGTATTTGATTTAAGCTTTAAAATACAGATAAAAGAATAATCAATATTTTTCAAAAACATATAGAAATACATGTTTTGTAATATAAAAATGTTTAGAATATATTAGAATATAATATATGTAGATTATACAACGTTATATTGTTAACAGGCTGTTGCTTCCCTCTGAATTCTCAGTCTCTCTCTGATGATTTACAAATTATGATGAACTGCATAAATGTACACATTTTTCTAGGTTGTCTCACCTTGATAAACAAAATGAAATCCTTTAGCTGTTATTGGTCCAACTGAAGTAAATCTAACCGTGATCTGGTTCCCTGAGCTCAGTGGAAGGGATTCACCTACTCAAACAAAGCAAATTTAAAGTTATAACCACTTTTTACTAAAGAGGAGTTCAAAATACTTGTCAACTTCTTTGCAGCTAGAAGTAATACTCCCCAAACCCTGTTCTGCCTCAGTAAACTTTGCAAGATATATGTTTTTTCAATATTTTATATTGACAGTATTATGTCATCCTAGAAAAGGGAGGGCTAAAACTCATCTCAGTTACTAGGAATAGTTGATGGTATTTTCTTTTTTAACAAAACCAACCAAACATACAAAATACCAACCAAATAAAAAAACCCAAACAACTCAAAACACAAAAAACAACCCCCCCCCCACCTTTTGTAATTGAGTCAATATATAATTAATCTATATAATAATCTAATACATATCTTTCTAGGTTAAAAAAACCAAAAACCAACAAAGAAACAAAAAAGAAACAAACAACAAAAAAACAGTTTAATTACAGTTCTATTAAAGGATACCTGAATGAGATCCTGAGAGAGAGGATAACAAAGATGACTGTAGAGTTGGGCCATCATATACTTCAACAACATCATGGAGTGATGTCTGGAAAAATACAAACTGGCCAAAAACAACTGACCAAATAGAAAGGAAAAGAAGCAAGAGGCACCAGTAGCCAGGGAAAAACCAAAACCGAAACCAAAATCAAAGCCAAACAGAGGGAACAGATTGAGAAAGGGGAAAAGAAAAAAAAAAAAAAAAGAAAAAGAGAACAAAATATACATTAATATATTGTTTTAAAAATTATTACATCAGCAGTCCTTGTGCTGAATATTAGTTTATTTTTCATATCATTACAGCAGTAAAAGTATAAAACTATATACAAAAGAGACAACAAAGCAATGAGGGTATACAAGCCATACATGTACATATAATTGTTAAAAGATTCTAGTAATGAGGGAACAAAATGATTTTCCTGCTGTTGAATATCCTTTCAAATTCTGCGCTCTCCCCCCTCCAATACACATCTAAATTCTCAGTGCAATGTCCTTTACAATCCAAGCATATTATTATATATTGTGCTTTATTAATTACTTTGTTGATAAGCCTATGTAATTTTTACTTACCTTAGAACATTTCATTTTTCTAAGAATATTAACGCTCAATGCATCTTTGCCTTTGTGAAATAAATAAGTAACTGATTCAAGGTAAGAAACACTTTTCAGAACACATCTATTGAATGACAAATAATACTAAAGTCACACTATAAAACAACTCAATTCAAGACTTATTTTTGCACTTAAGTTCAAAGGTTTGTGCAGCACATTCACATCACGAGTGTTTTCACTTTCAATATAAGTAAACAGAGAAAAGAAAAAGAATTACTTGGGTTAGTTCTGACCCCAGTACCTAGAAAACATATCTACATCACTGGCAACGGAGGGGAAAATTGCTTAAGGACTATACATGTCTAAAGGTGGAAGTAGTGAGATATTTTAGGTACAGGAACACCTGTAAAAAGAATCAGTTCTGGTTCATTATCCAGGTTAGACATTTTGGGATAAATATTCCAATGCCTTGCTACTAGATTACATTTTTTTGCCAAAATTTCTACAGTGTCTTCATCTGGTATATAAATGATGAAGCTAGCACCTACAATTCTTTCAATTTATGCACCCTTAAACCTTTAAAAACAGTATATTAAAACTTCATTGTCTTCAAATTGATGACTTTCCATTTTGGTTTTTTTTTTTCTCCTAATTTTTTTTTTAAAGGCAGTTCCATTTCCCTAACTCATGATCTTATTACATACTCTTTTCAATTTTTAAAAGAAAACCAAGAAAACCTCTTTTTGAAGAGAAAGACTGGATGTTACATTTGTAAAAGTTTCCAACAAAAGTGTTTCCAAGACACTTTGGAAGATTTTTGTGTATTTTTAACAGGAACTAAGAGTGAGATGTGAAATTATATTCATTATTTCTTCTCCAATCTCCAGAAAATTAATAATCGATGTTTTTACTAGCTCTGCTTGTTTTCAAAATAATATTTGCTGGATTCAAGTCTTCTCCTTGGTGTTGCTAAAGACGACTGACAAAATTTTTAATCCAGACAAGTGTTTCTCTCAAATTTCTACTTTTATCAAATCTTAGTTTCACACTCAATGAATTCCATTTTACCATTGAACCAAGTAAAGTTCCTTGAGATTTCCATTGTTACTTCTCATTTTGAATTAAGTTTCAAACTGTGTACAGAAAATTCAGGCAAGTGCTGAGGCACACATAACGCACATCTAAGTGTTGTCAAAGGTTGTATCCTGGGAAAACTGTAAAAATAGAATTGATAAGGTATATTTGTATTTTAATGGGTTATTACAAAATATTTACACAGCAATTATACCATACAGTGAGTCAAATTTAAAGATCTTCCATGTTTCGTAAGTATTTCAAGATTGTTTTTGCCTCCAGCTTTGTCTTGAAATCTTTACTATCTAAAAATATAACACTGAAGAAAGTGAATTAATATGTTACTTAAAAGCAGGTTTTTTTGGAAAGAAAAAGGTCCACATATCATTTGTGGTAACTGTTTTTTCAATATCAGTTGTGTATTTCTTGATAAAATACAGAAAAAAATACGAGAAAATAACCAAAAGTTTTCATTGACTTAAGGTAAAATATACTAAGAAGAAATTTGAGATGATTAGTGTGGTTGAGACATCAAAAGATCTGACAAATAGGACTTACTGGCAGGAAATGTTAATATGGAACAGCAGAAAGATCAAGCAAGGGTTTTTGAGCCCACAGTTTTATGATCAATATAGGTTTAAGTGAATCAAGCTGCTGCTTCAAGTCAAGTAGGAATACACTTTAGCCAGTAGGGGAGTCAGAATTTAGATTCTGTTCCTTCCTCTTTCTGTGTCAGGATACTGACTGGATATTAATTAGACTGTGGAATACTGTAATGTATAGTGACCAATACCTGACTAGATGAGATTGTGTCACAAGAAGGGAAATTCTGATCATTATAGAATCACAGAATATGCTGAGTTGGAAGGGACCCACAAGGATTATCAAGTCCAACTCGTGGCCTGGCACAGGACTATCCTCAAGAGTCACACCATGTGCCTAAGCATGTTCAAGCACTTCTTGAACTCTGTCAGGTTTGGTGCTGTGACCACTTCCCTGGGAAGCCTGTTCCAGCACCCAACCACCCTCTGGGTGAAGAACCTCTTCCTAATATCCAGCCTAAACCTGGTGACTATTTTCAATCATCTTGATCATCTCCAATATTTGGAGAAGGTGACCAGGACTATTTGCTCTATCACTTTCCCAGGTACAGAGGTGAGACCAACTGGCTTATAGTTCCTTTGACACTTCTCCTTGCTGTTCTTGAAGATAGGAATGATGTTTGTCTTCTTACAGCCTCAGAAAGCTTTCTCAGCTGTCATGACCTTTCAGAGGTCCTCCCATGCATCCCATCATGTTCCATGGATTTGTATTTTTCAGTTTGTTTAAGTGCTCCCTCACCTAGTCCTCCTCCAAGTCATTCTTTCTCTAAACTTTTCTACTGGAGTCAGGTTCTGGGATTGTTCAAGATTGTTTTACTGGTAAAAACTGTAGTTAGGAAGACATCTACTAATTCACTTTTCTCTGCATCCTTTTTCATCAGTAACTCCACCCCCTACTTTTCCTTCTGTTGCTGAGATATCTGTAGCAGCATTTCATGTTTCTTTCCAGTTTCAACTCTGGATGGGTTTTGGCTTTCCTAACCTCACCTTTTAAAGCATTTTTATTCCTCTTTTATTGCTTCAATCTCTTGAACACTTTTTTCCCTGATCATTTGGATAGACTATTCATGATCTTGAAGTGGTGATCCCTGAAAATTAACTCTATTTCCTGGACTTCTCATCTCTCCAGGGCCTCATACAGTCAGATTCTTCCAAAAGAGGTCCCTGAATTCCCTTCACTTCTGACCCAGTAAATAATTAAACTCAACTCAAAATTCAAATCTTTACAGATAGAATATAATCCTCATTAACACTTGTACTGATCAAGTAATATCTACCTGGGTAAAATATATTTATTTTATATATTATGCCAGCTATTGGTTCTAAAGAAATACTCTGAATAACTTGCATGGTTATCAATGGAATTAGATGATAATATAATTGTTCACCTTGAGTTTCCTGTTTTCAGGAATATTTTGTATGCCTAATCATTTATTGAACTCAGAAAGTTCTAGTGTAAAATCAAGTACATTACTGATGTAATTCACTTGCCTTTAAGATAATACCAGAAGGACTAACATGGATTAAACATTGCTATTACATAAACTGAAATGTGCAGTTTGCACAAACCCTCCTGGTGAAGCTCCTGATATTTGCTTCAAGGCTGAATCAGCATTTATAACGACATTTATATTAATAAGACTTTTCTACTGTGTTTAAAATAGGTTTCTTCTAACTGTGAATAAAAATTTAAGGTGTTCAGTTGTCTAACAGTTGTGGTATACACATAGTTCTAATTATAGAGATAGAAGACTTCCTCAGAATTTGAAGTTACTCTGCAGAAGCTAACTTATCACAGTTTAAAACATAATTTCTGTCATTAGTATAAATAATCTTTAAAAATGAGAGTTTTGTTCACAACAGCATGAAAACTTTATTTCACAGTAAAATACCCCCCAACATCTGCCTCTACTGCTAGCTCCATCAGCTCCACTGATGATATCCTCAGATATCCTTAGAATACCATATTTAATTCTTTTAATCTCTCATTAGAGAAATGGTCTCTATGGTGATAACAAGTACACAATAAGAAAGAAGAAGTGCAAATTTCTAATGCATCTTAACTCCCAAGTCTGGAGAGCCCATTCACTATTCTCAGTGGTGGATCATGGTCAGTCAGCTAAATGAAAAACAATGGAGAAAATCTATGATTTAAATAAGCAGGATTCAGGCAAAACTACAGGAAGCAGGAAACTGCTGTGTGATGTTCTCTCTCAATGAGAAAGACCCAGCAAGTCTTTATGGCTGATCATATTGGTGTCATTAATTAAATGATCATCGGATAGGAGAAACTCTTGTGCCTATTCCCATAAGACAGACAGGAATTCTTCACAAAAATCAGACATCTGCATAAAGATTTGACTACACTAGTATGATGACAATCAACCAGCTTTCTTGCAGAATATTTAAGCATTTACCTTCATAACAAACAGCAGATAAGAAAATATGTATGAAGTTTTATTTTGTGTTTAGGATGAACTACCAATACACTGTGGTGTATTGACCTAACAATACAAATGATGGACTGTTTCAATATTTTAAAATTAAATTATGTTCATGTAGACACCAAATAAACTGATATTCACCCCCTTCTGCCTGAGAAAAATGGCCAGTTTTTAACTGCAAGACAATTTGAATATATGTTGAGCTTTTTGAAGAGAAATTGTTCGGTAACCCCTAAGAAGGTTTTTGAAGGAAAAGACTGAAAGATGACATCCTAAAGAGATGATCTTACAGAATCCATACATGGGAATATTGCTTTTAGATAGGAAATATCAATAAATTTTGACCAGTTCACATAAAATAACTGGAAGATCTGATGTTATATTGTTCAGTGGAGCACTTCAGTTTGACATAACACTAACTATGTCTGAGTTAGCACTGTTACTGTCATTGTTAAGTTTCTAAATGAAAATAGTAGCAGAGGTGTCATTTTTTTTCATGCTTCTCCTGTTACACTTTCAAACATTTGGTTGTCTGCCAGTTACTGTTAATACATTCAGTCTACTCTGTGTCTGTAACAGTAATCTTTAGTGAGATCTGTTAGATTTCTCTTTAATGGCTGACACTTCTTAGCATATGCTGTAACAGGAAAAATATTAATTGTTTGTGAATACAAAGTAGAGTCCCTGCTAATAGTATTCTGTTGGGTACATCTCATTTCATTTCAAAGCAAATAACAGAATGTAACAGTTGTCTAGTGTTCCTGAACTTGGAAGAAGCAAAAATTAATTCTAGCAGTATAACTCTCTTGGGCTTACTGCAGACTAGATGTCAAAATAAGGCTAGTGCTGCGTTTATGTGTAAACCATTAGAACGGGTATTTTTACTGACAGGAGTAAGGAAAGAGAAGTGCTGAGTATCTGAGCAATGAAAAGGAGTGGAGTTGATATTTTAATGATCCAAAAACTAATCAGATATAAAAATAAGGAGAAAAAATGATAAAACTGAAAAATGGAAGGATGCTAAATATGTCCAAAGGCAAAAGGAACATACACAGACATACAAATAATACACATAAATACATATTTGTATACATTTTTCTATAGCTACTAAACTAGAGAAGGAATAATAATATGGCCAAAAGAGGGAAAAGAAGGCACTTGTGAAAGCTAGCAAAGAGTACAGAAGAAAAATAAATAAAAACCAAGATACAAGCATAGACACTAAAAAGAAAAAGAAGTGACATTACTACCCATATGATGTTCATATTTTTTTCTAATAACTCTGGTGTGATGGTAAGCTTTTGAATTCTTTACAGTGCATCTTTTTTTCCCATTTAGATTGTAACACCATATTTAAAGAGCAAAAAGGCCTACAAAATTTGCTTAAGACTTCCTATTTTTATTTTTTTTTAATTTTTGAAAGAATGTCAGTCTAAAAGTTATGCATGAAATATATACCTTTTTCTCTCATATATTACCACTGCATTTCTAAACCAGGGAAAGGGGGTTGAAGTGATACTACCGCTGAAGTAGAACAGTTTGACAAAAAACAGATATAGATGGCTATAGGGAATAATTATCTTCTATTTAATGGACTGAGAGTGAGTTAAGAGATCCAGATCACTGACTAGAGTGAGAATTAGAAATTTAATCTGAATAAAAGTTGCACAGAGAGGCCTACTGATAAGTTAGGCAACATATTTTTTGTTGTAAAAGTACACTAGTTTCAGAATATCCTACAGAAACACTTTAATGAATAGATGTGCAGACATTTTCCTCTATTATTTCAGTCCTTCATACAATCTTTCTTAACAGCAGATTTTTGTAACTAGTAGTATTTTTCAGTTAGGTATTTTTCTGGTATATAACACAACACAAATCTATGACAATGCCTCCCAGATTCCTCAGTGATTAATGCTATAATCCTAACTAAAAGAAGAACGAGAGAATTATATTTCATCTACTTTGCACAGGCTGTGTTTTCTGGTTATTTCACCAAGCCAGTAGGCAAAGCTGCAGAGTTTAGCTGTCTATGACACCAGATGAATTACTGCTACTCATACTAAGTGACCCTGCAAGATTACTGATCAGGTCCTTATCTAGCATGGGATTACCTTTCCAACAAACCAAAATTACTATGGCTTGTTATCAATTAGAAATATTTTATTTTCTATTTACATGTAATTACATTACATGACATTTCTATGCAACCATTTAGGACACAACTTAGATTTTTTTTTTAGATTAAGGAAATAACACATATGCTAACTATAAAATGAATATAATTCCACAGTTTCCAAAAAGTGCTTCAGCAAATGATATTTAAAAGAAAACAAAAATATGTGGTCTAGGAAATCTAGGGAAAAAACAGTAGGCATTAATAGTTTTCTTCATGCAGAGACCTATGCACAGATGTGTGTCAGGAACTGTGATTTTCAATTATTCTTAAATTACTTTCAAAGAATTCAAGTAATGGTTACAAAATATGTTGATGGCATTAAGTTATCAAATAAGTAAAAGAAAGAACTGAAAATTACAGAAGGATGTTATGGTAATGAATGACTAGTGGTTAAATAAGAGATGAAATTTATTGTAAAGTACTGCAAATGAGGAAAAAATAAACGTACTTTATCTTCACAGTGATGGGTTTTGAATTAGCTATTAACCACCTAGGACTGACATCTTGAGTTTATAACAGGTAATTCCTGTGAAACATCAGTTCGGTGCTCAGTACTGACAAAAAGGGAATAAAATATTAGTAATTATCAAGAAAAGAAAAGAAAACAACAAGCAATTATAAGACAAACATGAATATCCAGGGTTCAGAGAACAGACATTCTGGTCTGCCCTCTGCAAAATGATGAGTGAAATTAGAAAATACATAGAGAAAGATGAGCAGGATAATAACAATTATGTCATGGTCAGTTTTGCATAATGAATTGATTTGAATTCTTCATTCTGAAAATAAGATTATGATAGGAATCTATAAAATCTTGAGATGTATGGAGAAACTGAATAGGGAATTAGTTCTACAGTCCTTTCAAGTCAAAAAAGACAACAGCACATTTTAAACTGAGAACACTTCTTTGTACAAAAAATTCTTGCAGAGTGACAGTGTTTGCTCCAGGACGTCATAAATTCTAAACCTAAATGGACTGAAAAAGAGATTTTGTAAATCAATTGAAGAACTCGTGGAGTACTAAACCAAAGGTATTACATACAGATAACAGCTCCTTCAGTCACAGATCAATGGAGATTGAGAAAGTACTTCTGAGAACCACCAGTAAGCATTGTCCTAAGACTGTATTTTACCTGGATTGACACATTTATTGCTGCTGGAAGGACACTGTAGGGCAGATACTTGTTTTCTGACCTGGTATTATGATGATTTTTATGATCTAGGTCTATGGATTCAGAAGATGTATTTATAAGTGACTGGAAAGTCTTGATTTAAATACCTTAAGTGCAGCTTCTATTTAGGCAAATTATTCCATTGTTCAGTACCTTTACTGCCCTAATTCTTTTCCCTTCATAAATTCATGATTTGTTTAGGTCTAAATTTTAACCAGTATGCACCTGACTAAATCTTCATTGTTCATGATTTTAATATCAATACTGATTTATTCAGACCTCAGCTGTGATAATAATTTCAAACAGTGGTTTCTAATGTAGGTAAGTATAAGCATTTTTAAAAATAAATACTATTTTATAAAGGTATTGTTTCAAAATTTTAAATTATTTCAATTCTATTATACATAGCATAAGGTATTATTTTATTGAAGCAGAAAGGAGTATGCACTCAACCAAAAAGAACAGAATCAAAGACATTTATGCTCCACTTTATATTAACTCATTATATATGCACATCACGTATGTTGCAGATAGCATAACATCATTCCATATTTGATTACACTATTGACAGGCTTAATTTTCTCAAATGGTGTTACAAAATGCAGAAGGCTTTGATCCTAGTAACTGGCAATTTACAAACATTAAAAATGGATACCTGATAGAATACATTAAAATATATTACCTAGAATATGTATAATTACACTCTGAACTGTTTTCTCAGCTGGAAGGTTGAATGTCTTTCAACCTTTTCTCTCAGCAAGAAATTAGCCTTTGTTACAGGTAGATGAGATGATTTCATATGTTTCAGAACTATTAGTTGACAGTTTATTAGAACTGCAAAACTTAAAAATAAATAAAAGTTTGTTCTCAGCTGCTAATTTGAAATTAATTCTTTTGTACAGCTTTCTCTATGATTCCTTGATAAGTAAGAGACTACATGATTATCTACAAATACAGATGCATGTACAGACTCAGAATTACTGATGGAAGTGGGGCAATCACACACACAAAAATAGTGGAATGGATTTACCAACACTGCCGAAGTCTTCAGACACCTTCATAAACAGCAATTGATGCATCAAGGGAGTCACTTCTTCATTTAGACTAGGACTGCTTCCACATGATATTTGGTCAAAGAAAGCCATTCTCTAATTTGTCTGTTAGCTAAACTGTGATCAACAATTAACATTAATGCCATAAAGTTTTTTGTTAACTTTATTTTATTTGTTTCTGATACCTATTTATTTTTTAATTGCTATTAAATTATAATAGGAATTGATAATAATATGGTTGAGGAAAAGTGTGGTAGACTCAGACAGAAGGAATATACAAAGAGGTAAGAGACCAAGAAAAATTATTTTTACAGGCGTCTCTTGTGACTTTATATCCCAAAATCATTCATAAAACTATTATAAATAAAGACGCAAATAACATGAGGTTAAAATTAGTTGTATTCTACAAACTTCTTCATTATATTTCTGGCAAAAATTGATTTTTTAACTAAAGAAAATTCTAACAAAAAAATGTAAGGGAACATGAAATGAGATAATGAGGTATTTAAATAAGGTACACAAATTTGAAGGCTGGTCTTCTGCTAATAAATTTGTAGTTAAGTCTCTCCTAATGCTTATGTAGGGACCACAGGGACACTAACCTCTTAATTAATACACATAATAGAAGGAATAAACAATTTAAACTCTGGTGTAATAATAGTAATAGTAAGAAGAACAAGAAAAATACAATAATAGAACAACATTAATCCATAAATAAGAAAAAAAATCTTACAAAGATGTCAGGTTTAATTCAAGTCATCTTGTTATTATGTATTAAGAGTTCTAGATTTAATGACAAAGTCACTTTGAAAAAGCTCTGTTTCTTCAATCACCTCACAGCTAATTTAGAACTACTAATTAAAAGTACAACAGCTTTCTGTGTATAATAATTATCTTTTATCATCCTTCCAGTAAATGTTATTGTTTAGATCAGATGATTAACCTGTTCATTCATCTGAAACAAATTATCACTTCAGTTTATGGAATCACATGGATGAAATTATTACTTGAGTAATTATTTTTTTCTTTTCATTAGTAGACAAACTGCAAAGAACTCCCAGTGGAATATTAAAAACAAGGAAAAAGTCCTTCATTATCAAAATTATCAAAAGGTATAGAAAGAAAACCTGAGAAAGGAAAAAGTGAAAATATTCCAGCCATTTGATAGCAGTAAACTGGAGAAACAGGACTTCACCAATATGATCTCTATGTAACCACTCAGAGTTATGAGTCTGGCAAAAAACGTGTTGCAAGTCTGCCTGATTTTATAACTGAAATGTTAACTCTAAATATAGGGAAGGTTGCAAGAGCGAAATAAGAAACGTTTTTATTTGTGGAGAAAGTAAATCTTAAATAAAAATCAGCTTGTCACTTCATTTTAGCAGAGTAACAACACAGAAGTGATGGAAAATTCATTCTAAATATGATGAGAATGTTATTAGTGAGGTCTTCATTATTGAAATTACAAAAATGTCATTATTGAGGTTTTTATTATTGAAATTACATTATTTTCATTATTTTAATTAATAAATGTTATTACAAATAATTTTAATAATATTCCAAGTTGTAGAAATTAATTATTCTCTTTTAATTCATCGTTACTATGTTATTGCATTTATCAAAGTGGTATGAGTGATAATGGTTTATAATCCTGAGTGTCTAATGGAAATGGTCATCTATAGTCAACATATTCAAACACCTTATCTTTCAGCTGATGATTTTACCACAAACTTCAGTGCGAGAACATATACCTAGTATTAAAATTCATAATACTTTTTCATCTTTGAACCAAACTTAGGTGACTTGCACCCTTGAGATTCAGTACTACCATCACACCAAGTAAGTGTAAAGTGCACTTCCTATTTCAGTTCAGAGTCTGATCTTTTAAACTACCATTAAAATCAATAAACGATAAAAACTGAGATAACTCCTTCACCCATGACATTAAAGAAATTTTATTCTTTTTGGATACAACAGAAAGATGCTAAATCTTAGCATGAGCTGAGACTTCAGAGATATGGCTTTGGGCAGTCTGAGAGGAAATGAAACTAACAGAGAAATCAAATTGAAAATCTTACTAACATTATGACACAATGTTAGGTTACAATTACATATTTCCCTCCCCCCTGCCCCTCAAAAAAGATATCAAACCAAATCAAAAGTAGTATTTTGAGCTTTCAAAAGTCCAACTGGTAGCATACAAAACATCTGATAATCTTAATAATGTATATCTGTGATATATGCATGACATAGTGACAGCTGCGATGGAAACTTCAGGCATGGACATTGAAATTGCAAGAAAATTGATTTATCACACATTTTAAAGCACAGACTTGGAGTTATTAGCAATGCTAATGATATTTTCATTTTAACAATGACTAAATTAATAAATAAGCCTGAACAGAAAAGTTAAGTACCTGTAGAAACTATGAGACTATCTTTGAGAAAAGAGCTTTGCAAGTGAAAGACCATTACCGCAAAAGAAAATAGGAAAGAGAAACAAAGAAAAGAAAAGTCATACTACAGTAATACAAGACACTTGTGGTCCTCTTCCACATTAAGGTATTAATTCTGTCTGATCAGCAGGGTGATTTAAACTCACCTAAGAGGAACTTTCAACCCTTTACCAGTGGTCCTGGCTGATTAGAGGTTAGTCAATGTGATGCCCACCTACAAGGAATGCTGGAAGAAGGATCCAGGGAATAACAAGTCTGTCAGTCTAGCCTTGGTGTCAGGGAAGGTTATAAAGCAGATCATTTTGAGTGCCATCATGTGAAATGTGTAAGACAATCAGGCCCAGCCAGCACAGGTTCATGAAAGGTAGCTTCTGCTTGACCAATCTGACATGCTTATTGATGAGGGAAAGCCTGTGTATGTTGTCTACCTGGCCTTTAGTAAAGCCACACAGTTTCCTACAGCATTCTCCTGGAGAGTCTGGCTGCTGGCAAACTGGACAGATGCAGTGTTCACGGGTAGGAACCAGCTGGATGACGGGGCATGGAGAGTGGTGGTGAAGGTAGTTAAATCCCATTGGTAGCCAGTAGGGTAAAGTAGGAAGGCTCTACAGAGCAATCTGGGCAGACTGGATCGATGGTTCAAGGCCAGTTGTATGAGATTCGTTAATGCGAAGTGCCAGGTCCTGTGCATGAGTCACAACAACCCCAGGCAGTGCTGCAGGCTTGGGAAGAAATACTGGAAAGCTGCCCAGCAGAAAAGGACCTGGGAGTGTTGGTCAACAGCTGACAGGACAAGAGGTAATGACCTTAAGCTGTGCCAGGGGAGGTTTAGATTGAACATTAGGAATAATTTCTTCACTAAAAGGGTTGTTAAGCATTGAAACAGGCTGTCCAGGGAAGTGGTGGAATAGCCATTTCTGGAGGTATTTAGAAGAGGTGCAGATGTGGCACTTAAGAATATGGTCTAGTAGTGGACTTGGCAGTGTTAAGTTAATGGTTTGACTCAGTGCTGTTAAGAGTCTTTTCCAAACTAAATGATTCAGTGTTTCTATGAAAAAAAGAGAAATATGGACCAGTAGCATAAGATTGTAAATAAAAATATGCTTGCTTATGTTGGAGGTATATTAAATTTATTTAAGGCTTTAACTGTGAACTTTGATCTTAAAAATAAATTTAAAATTAAATATTTACTTGGACATGACATACAAAATGAAGACTTGATCTTTTTCTTCAAGAACTGTTTCCTGTACATTACTAGACATTGATGAGCAGCAGTTATACAAAATGACCACCAACATAATCTTATGACATTTACTCTCTGTATAAAAAAGTATAAAACCTCAATATTTTTAATAACTCTTAACAGTGTATGTTCATATGCTGAGGATTTTATATTCTCTTGATGTTGCTGTTGAAAGTGTAGACAATTTCTCCAGTGGCTTGGAGAAATAAATGTTTGACTTGGTGATTCAATCATGAGAAACCTCACAAAACACAGATTTTTTAGAAACTTATTTCTGATTGACTATGATAGCTTGTAAACAATGCAAGTGGGTTTTGATCAGCATATATATATTAAAATGACAGGTCTGTGCAGACCTCGGGTATTAAAGCAAGAAGCAGAGTAGTGCATTCAATGTTACAGTTAATATGTACACTATTAGAGTGGAATTTCAGGTGTGACAGTCACAAAAGAGAACCACATCACTCAATGACACAATCCTAAACATATTTACAAAAGCTGGACAGATATTGTACAGATGCCTTATCACAGCAGTGCTCTTGGGTGGGTCTCACCCCATGTCAATAACGAAGTTTGTGTTTGCCTTTTTCTTCTCATATAATCAGAGCTGGGCGAGTCCCATTAGCTGAGCATTGCTTTCAAGAAGGCTTTACCCTTTCACAACATATCTCTATATCTACCCATACATATGTATACACACTATCTTTACTGTTCTTCCTATTCCTTCTATGGAAGGAATGATGCTATTCATCCTTTGTAGTCATCAAATTATATGGTCCCCTTCCAATCTCCTGTCTGACTGACAAACCCTAAGTGCAACCTATCAGATACAATAGGACAGTCACCTTTCACTGGTTTCCACAGAGCCCTCCAAAACAGATATTCAATATCTTTTCTAAGTGGCAAATCAAAGCCATTTCCTCTCACAAACAAGCCATATTAAAAGTGAAGTCTTTTAATGACTTCACAAAACACAAAGATTTTTTTTTCCCTTAGAGAATTTAATCCTATTTTCCTGAACTTTACTCATTTTATCAGAGTAGATGCAATTTAGCTCTATTCCAAGTTTAACTAGAAAATTTCTTTTTAAATTACTATAAATAAAAATTTGATACAAATAGAAAATGGCTTAAAAAACCTCAAACAACCCCTTTTTCCAGTGAAACAGAGTGCTCAGAGATTCTGATTTAAGTGTGTGGAATCATCACCCAGTTCTGTAATCAGGAGTGCAAACTGAAGAAACACAAAGCAAAGTATAGTGAGTATTGCAAAGACCTTTTTTATTTGTTTTCTAAACAAAAAAACCTCAAGATAAATCAGAATCTTGAAGAATCAAGATAAACCTGAATCTTGGCAGATTGTATCTATGTACTCAGTGGTGAACACAAATATTTGAGTCAATACAGGTAAGCTTACTTGAGAGAGAGCAAAGGCTTATATCCAAAGGAAAATAACAAAGAGGAAAAGTGAGAAGTATGTATGATAACTAAGTGAACAAGGCCTAATAATGAACCATTTTATAAGAAGATGTTTTTAAAAGGATTTTCTGCAGTTCCTTGATCCTAGTCTGATCCTTATGAGCTCCTTTTCTTCCCTGAAATATATCTGAATACTTTGCAATGGTCACAATGACTTCTCATGGATTTCCTGCGCAGGTTTCTCTGTCTGTTGCTGCCAGCCAGTGAAACTTATGCATCAGGGAGTCGGCACTTCTGCAGTTGTTCTGTTAGGATGACTCTCCTATTGATTTTTGGAGCTACAAAATGGGAAAATGCAGGGGAGCAGAGGGAGAACATGGCAAAAAACCCACAAACCCCAAGAGAAAGAAAGGCCTGGTCCCCCCAGCTGGCTGGGCTTGAAGAGTGAGAAAGTAGCTTTTTCACTCATACAGAGATTAAGGGTAAAAATGACACCTTCGTTATTAACATAACTTTATGTTAAAACAACCTAATAAATAGTGATTCAAGCTTTTGGTACTCTCCTGCTAAATTTGTTCTTTAATCTTCCCCTAAGAAGTGAAAATAACAGAAACCCAGAATTGTTCAGAAAATATGCCACCACTCAATCTCCTCCTCGGGTCAGTAACATGTACTGAAAGGCATGTAAGCAACAATTGTAATGTAGTCTTTCCTCTATTATTTGAAATCAGGAACCTAGACTAATTTCACCTATTATAATAACAGACTTTTCTGTGAACAAGGTTTGATAATTTAATATTTGAAGCAGCTGGAATCACACCCCTCAGAATAGCAAAAAAAAACCCCACCAAACCACACAACAAAACTTTAGAAATCTTTCATCTATCAAAACTCTTATAGTAAAATTATTTTACTTATTACTTATTGCAATAATTGCAGTAATTGTAACAATTACTAATTACTTATTGTAAAACTATGAATTTCTTTGAAGACCATAGATGTGGTCTTATCATTCTACTTAGAATTTAAGTGATTAAAAAGACAGCTATACTGGTGCCATATGTTTATAGTCAAACTCAGTAGCTTAAGCTATTTAGCAGTCTGTATTAAATTGGTCATTATTATATTCAAACACATCACTAATATTTGAGCCAAAACTAATCATTTTTTCTGAAAAAAACCTAAAAACAGCACTTGAAAAGTGATTTCAAATCATATCAAGCAACTAAAATAGTAAATCTCTTTACATTTTGTTTCAAAAATACACTGAATAGTTTGATTTTCTTTAAATGTCACCCTATGGTGACTTTTTTATTGGCATCTGCTCGCTTGGCAGGCATGTTAAGCACTGAACCAATGAATGAAATACTACCCAGCTGTGACTTTGAGTATATAAAACCTGCTAGTCCTTCCTCTCAGAAACCTGGGAGATTCATAGTTAAATGGAAAATGATGTGAAATGACCTTCTCGTCCTTCTGTAGATTATACAGTCAGCATCCAAATGACATAAACTTGGCCTTGAACCAGAGAAACAAACTAGAAGTTAATAGTTATACAACTAATGCTCATCTCTATTCTTCAAAAAAATCTTAGACTGCAAGCTTCAGCTATTTTCTGGAAAACCTGTAGGACAATAATTCCTGTGTATTTAGCAGTCTGATAAAAAATATATTCACTACCTACTAGGTATGTTCGGTATACAATATTTTGCTACTAGCCTATTCATATCTGGATTAAGTAGTTGCTATTATTGCTCTGTGTTTGAAATACAATGGCAAATAAAAATATTTAGCACAACCTTGTTAAAACTTGTAAAACATTCTTCAAAGGAAGAAATTCTTACATCAATGAGAAAATAATTTCATTGCTTGTATATAACTTAAATTCTTGCATTATAACTAATTTTACACCAAATTCTGAAAATATTTATATTTTAAATAGCATTTTCAAGCACATTTATTATATATTCTGGAGAAGAGAATACTTAATACTCACTAAACTCCCCTGCAAAACCACCAAAAACGTTTTCTAGCATATAACTAATCCTGCCTTTCATTTTCCTTTTCTAGGTGGCAATATAAATTCACTAGAAATTCATTCTATAGACAAGCTATAGACCATGGCTTCCTTTTCCTGTAGAGTAACTAATCTAATGCAGTCCATCATCTGAAATTCTTCTTAAGGATGTGATCCAACAACACTTAAAGAAGCAGGGATTATTGTCTAATATACACTTAATAATACGACAGAGATTTTCTTCATGCCCAGTGTTGGGTTTAAAACATTTGAGAGTGAGGAATCATAAATAAAGCTTGAATTTGAATCATCCAAGTTCAAGCCACTAAATGCTGGTCACTGAAACGTATCTGAAATTGTCAGCTTTACCACATATTCACAAGATAAGATCATGAAGTTATGTGTGTGTAACATAATTAAAGGACGGATGTAGATTACATTTGCAGCAGTGTTCTCTAATTCATTTAACCCATGATAGCTGCCAGAATGAATATGATAAAATAAGGCTTGCTGTTTCTTTTGCATTACAAAGAAATTATCTTCTTCCAAAAAATTGTAGATAGATGTTTTAGATGGGATGAATCACACCATGGAAATATGTATTTCTCTTTGTTGATTAGAGCAAGGATATGAATGGCATAGACTAGGTATCCAACTTCCACAGTTAGATATCTTACTAAATCAAGAGCAAATGTATTCCAGCAAAGGATTCAGTGACATACATACACACCTATTTGCTTTGCATGCAAGTCTAAAATTTATATGCACATAATTCAGCAGTGTTTAAGGGCAGTACTTCAAGAAAATGTTCATATATTTAGATCATCCCCACTTGGATTATACAGATTAGAATACAAATCCTGTCACTGCATCTGACTCCAAAGGTCCAGAACATACACTTACGGATGATGGTTTTTTTCATTTGGATTTTCATGACCATTTAATATGCAGAAGACAGACTTCTAAGTTTTCTGTTTCTGGGTCACCACATGTACATTCTTTTCTTGCTAAACTGCACACAACACAATGAGCCAGATTATACCCATTTTTAGTATATTTGTTATATAGCTATACAATCTTCTTTCTTTAAGGGAGAAATGAACTGTACTTTTTTATGGTTAATTGTATGCATTGTATATATCAGAAAAGTAGTTTATTTTTCATATTTAATCAAAATAATAATGGGAAACAAATTCATATTCATATTCAATGCACACTGAGAATATTTAATTTCTATTGTGGTAGGAGGGTGCATTATTTGTTTCTAGCACAATGCATACAACCTACATATTTCTCTGGCTCAAAGCAACCTGACTCTGTCCTTATGCCTCTTCAGTGTTATTCATTACCTCTCAAATCTGAATTCACAAAAGAGTCAAATGAAAAGACATGTACCTGCCACAGTCACATCCACTCAAAGAATTTTCAATTCAAAACCATATTCTCATGATAAGTTAAATTAGCATAAAGAAGCATTTACACGAATGTTGTGAATGTTTCCTTTCCATACTGATAATAGATAATTTTTAAATAATTACTTCATCAATTGTAATTAAATATTACGATTAAATATTACCTTTCTTGAGCTTACTGTCTCTGGGATGAAAACTAGTTCTGTGTCTGCCTGATATTCTTTTCATAACGATGTCTTAGTTCTGGCCAGGATTTCTAAAGTCTGTCTTAGATAAAACTCCCAGTTTGTGTACTTTTGACTGAAGCTTAGTTAGCTGACTAGAGAAAATTACAGAAAGAGACTTTCATAAACTTTTTAATGCTGAGCTCTTGAAGTTCAGTTTTAAGAATCTACTAAGCATCATTCTAGTACAAGATCCTTTGAAAATCTTGCAGAACAGAATGTTGCTAGGAAAAATGACAGTATGTAAATATAGTTAAATGTATGTTATATGTAAATATATAGTTAAATGTATGTTATATGTAAATATAGTTAAAAAAAGGAAAAAGGGTGTGAACTTTTTATCAACTACTGGTATTACTTATAGAGTAGGTATTTATTTCTATTGTTAATAATAAATATTTGTATATGTGCATCCCTAGTATTGCATGATGTTCACTGTATGCTTTAGAAAACTGAGAAAACAAATCAGAAACTCCAGTACTTCTAATAGAACTAGTTTTCATGGTCAACTAAATCGAATTTCATTAACTTTCTTCATTAATTCATGTTTTTAAAATATTTTCAATTTTTGTTAGAAGTGGCCTGTGATAGAGTCAGTTTTTCTGTCTTTATGCAAAATTTTGGTGACCAAATACACAAAATATAGATTTTGTCTTAAAAAACAGTTTTATGGTTACCTAAAATAAAATAAAAATGTGGAAATAAATAAATGGTCACTTTTCTTGCAAGTCATTTTGTATGGAAGTCATTTGGAAAGGAAAGGTCAGCTGACTTACTTTTTATAAAATACATGGTACAAGCTGGATCACTGTCATCTCTTTCTCCTAAAATTAATGCCTTGAATCTTTATACAGTTGAACATACAAGTATTTGGAGCAGTCTTTGTGGTTTCACTCCATCTTGCTGACAAGTAATCATTGTTTGAACAATGTAGTCTCACTGAAGTGAACCACTTTGAAGTGGTTGCTTGTATAAAAAGAGGGTGGGAAATAGAATCAGAGTCCTGCCTGTGGTAGTATTTTGATATTTTAGATCATACTCTATCATTTCTAACTCCCCTTCAGCAAATTATTGCTTAGTTCAATAATTGCTTAGTGTTTAAAAATATTGAAGCTAGATATTCAGCCAGGCATTTCCATCCATTTTAATTTAAGATGCAGAGTTAAATCCTCCATATTTAAAAAAAAATATCAGTCCATACACGTCTGCCCCATTTCTTAAATAAAATTAAGATGTGCACAGCAGTGATGATGGATTCAAGCTATTAAAGCAAATGTTTTACTGTAATGCAGCTAAGTATTATCGTAAGTACAATTTGTTTCTAATTTTCTCTTGATGTGAGGTTGTTATTTGGCACATTCTGATACTTGCAATCTGTCCTTGCCTGTCTTTTTCTTTCCAAATGTAAACTGAATTTGAAATCAAATCAAACAGTACTGAAATAACTCTTCTGTGACACGACTGTTAAGCTGTCTAACAATTCTAGATGCAGTGAGCTATCTAACAGAAAACACATGTTGACACCATTGTTTGCTCTATGTGTGTCTTCACTGGTAGAATAAAATCTGTATGTTGACCTTCAAGTATTGGCAAAAAATTACTCTTTCAACGATATTATTAATAATAATCCAGAAGTTCTGCTGTTTGACTCTACTTCTTCTCTCTGTTGTCTATGTGCAATAATTCAGGGGTATCTCCTAGAAACTCAAGAGAAGACACAAGCAAAAACTGAAAATAGCATAAGTGTGATAGAAAGCTTTCTATGAAAGCTGGTTATTCAGGACCTGAAGAGAATAGTGGATTTTAATTTCCATGTTTACAGTAAGCAAACTGGATCTACCTTCATTAGCAAAATTCTAAGTAACCTTGCCCTAAAATGTCATGCAATGAAATTCTTGCAATTTTTTAATATTATATTTTGCTGTAAATGTAAACTAAATGTTTCCATGGAAACTAGACATTTTCCCAATTATATACAATTCTTCTAGCTGCTTGGTAGGAAAAGCAAGTTCTAATTTAAATTTTATAAGTTTTGATGGCAGCTGAGAATTGATACGTAATTTTCTTATAGCATATCTCAAAGCCAAACTTATATACCTTACTGTGTATGTTCAATCTACCTTTTCGCTCTAACAGAAAGAAGCAAGCTGATATAAAATTTATTTAACTGTTAAAAATATTAATCTAAATAGAAGTACAGATGACACCATTATGCAAAACAGAGAGTACAAATTAGTTTATGTGCATCTGGGAAAAAAAATCTCAATCATCTGCATTTTATTTGTAACCACTGCTGGATTTCAGTGTTGAACAATTAATGATCATTACACCACTTTAAAATATCAGTGGGAGCGTGTCAAAGAAGATGAGTCTTCCATGTTTACAAAAGATTTTTCCTGTGGCACACTGTGTGCCTTTGTGAGTCATTTATCTTGTAGCTTAAACCTGTCATGCTATGAAATATTGCAACTGTGATTCTGCATGACAGAATAATGAAACACTGGAAAAAAAGTCCACACTGAAATGACTTTTCCACAGAATTTTTGACTTGAGAACCTGAGAAGCTGCAGATGAAATAGCTTTTCTTTTCACTCCATCAAAAACTAATCCAGGCCAATGAGTTACCTTCTACACACTAAATATGCTATTCCATTGTTTGTGATTTTTTTTCTATATCGACCTGGTTTTAGCTTTTTTTATTTTTCCCCAAACTGTTCTTTGTTATAAGATCTTATATACTGTGTTGGATGCCAAAATAGTTCCTGAAGAGCTTCCATTCAACAAATATTTGATTGCTATGTTTCACACTGGAGGTTGGAACCATAGAGAAGATTATGGAAGATTTTTTGCTGTTTTCTTTAGGAAAATTACTTTATCTTTTGTCAGCAGCTTTACTAGAGTACCCCTTCATTCTCAAAAGACTTGTTTTGACTTTTTCTTGTTGCAAATAATCTCTGAAAAACCTACACCTTGTGATGTATACTAGCAATTGAGTTGAAGATGATACCTGGTGTCAGCATTTTTGGTGACCATCTTGTCAGTGAGGGAACCCTACATATCAAGAATTGCAAGTGAAAACTCTTTTACTAATGCAATGTCTTCTATCAGGACTCACAATAACAGAGTTACAGGTAATTACTTCCTAAAATTGATCTGTAAGAGTTCAGCATTAAAATTTCACGGCTATCCTTCTTTGCAGCTGAACTTGAATGTATTGTGATGAGCTAGAGATAAAAGCTATTAGATAAAATATGTTCATTACACAAATTTTAAAATTTCAGACTGAGACAAATAATTATATTGAATGCAAAAAACCTCCATTTAAATCAATTGCCAAAATGATTTTAACTTTCTCAATGTTTGTTACTGGAATAATTTTAGTGATGATAGATTAGAGAAAGATCATAGGTCAAAAGAAGTATTAACCCCTACACCACTCTATAATTCAAAGACAGATTTGTATTTTAAAATTTGAGCCTTTGGGTGCAAGGAATACTGCTTCTGATTACTGTAGGAGTATCATTGGAAAAAGAGCACCTAAAATGGAAATATTTCTTTTGCTACTTGTTTCAATGCATCATGTCATTCTCATTTTTGACTGGTAAGTATTTTTGCAATTGTCAAAATACACTGTTTAAATACAAGAAAAAGAGTAAAGGTCTGTCCCAAGATAGGACAGATAGTCTATCATAATCATATTTCTGAATACGTCACTGAATCCTTGTATGTTAGGGTTAAGTGATTTTGGTTTTTTGTTTTGGTGGGGTTTTTTTGTTTGTTTGTTTGTGGGTTTTTGTCTAAACACTGTGAAATGGTCAAATAGAATTCCTTACTACCGTTATTAACGTGCTTGATGAGTAAAGAACATGAGTATTTATTGAATTATTCCAAATAACTATACAGAGAAGTGAGATTTTCCCCCATTTCACTGTGGGTTTTTTTGGAAGTCTGGCCTAACTTCTGGATATCACATTTCCAGAAATACATTTCATTGAGAATTACATTTCATTCCAGAATGTCAAAGATATGAAGTACAAAATGTTAACATTTTGAATCCTCTAGTGGAGTAATTTTAACTCTTTACATGTTGACATCTGTTTCATAAAATAAGTATCAGATTTGATGGAAGTGGGAGAACATAAACTTTCCAGTTTATCTAAAACAAATTAGTTATATTAGAAGCACATGCTTCTAACAGCTAGAAATAAATCAAGAATTGTACAAAATGGGTTTATTTTTTTCTTAATATTCTAGAGGAAAAAGGATAGATTGCCATGACTCAGGAGACAGTACTTTTAAAAATTTATTTATTTTGTGGTAGCCTACACACCTCTATGCTATACATAGGAAAAAATTAATTGGATATTAAGGGAGTTCAGATATCATGAGTATGGCAGATGGACCCACAGCAGTTGTAGCACTGTCTTTAAGTTGGTTAAAATGTTTGTAGAATCAACACAAAGGAAGGTAATAAATACCCATCCCCAGGTGCCTGTTATTTGACAAACTGAAATGTGAGCTGTGGGTCAGAATAAAGACCTGCTTATCCAAGCATAAATCTGGAGCACTGGTATTTAAAGAACAAATGATATTCCGTATGTGGCATACTGCTTACCAAGAACAAAGTGAACAACCATTAACTGTTATTCTAGGTATTGTTTCATAATAAAGTGAGATAAAATAATTCATAAATCCAGAGAGATACAACAGTGCTGTATAAGCCCTGTCTAGTCATCTATTCAGCAGAAGAAAATGTTACTATGGGAGTAAACTTTTGATGGAGGATCTGGGAACCTGCAAAAACCAGGCAGACACATGCTACTCTAATCTCATTTGTCACTAAAGACAAATCCAAAAGATAATGATAAATACAAGCATTTTGAGAAAATAGTGTACTATAAAAATGATAAAAGTGTTAACAGAAGTATCAGTTTAAAACAGGTTTTTCTCATTAATATTTTTCATGTAAAAGCAATCATAGAAATTATCCAGAATGTATCCCAGCAACAAAAAGATAGGCAGGAGACCAGATCTACTTACCAAATTCCTTAGGAACAGTGATAGAGTAAACACAGTTGTGACCAACACTATAATTCTTGGGGTAGTTTGGTGATAATACAGTCCCTTCAGAGCCTGTTGACCGGCTTCCACAGGGTGCTGGAAAGTGAAGATAATGAGTTTTTAATAATGTAGTATTATATATAGAAAAAAAATCAGTTTAAAATGATTTGCTGTGTGTTGGTATATGGTGTTGCAGGAAATTTTATTACATGTCTGCACTGGATTAAATTTTTGCATCCTGTGACATACTGAGAATGTGCAACTTTCTCATATATCAAAAAAGAATTGATGGCACTCTGAAGTTTTCCAGATCAATTTTTTTTCTTTACTATTTATCAACCATCTTAATAAATAAATTATGGGCTTTATACACAGTATGCTATTATTTACAGCATACAAAACCATTATTCATTCATATGATGCTTTATGTTATAATAAAAGCATAGATTATGCAGCCCTTCTGCACACTGGTAAATTCTTACTCATGCCAATAGACTCATAATTCAAAATAATGTCTACAACTACTGAAATAAGAAAGTCAGGATTTCTGACTGACCATGATGTACCACTTATTTATATCTCAATTACTTATAACTTTATATATATAAAGTTATGAGCACACACTTTCTTTTATCACAAAAACATCATGTTTATTCTACCATTAACAGCTATAATACTCGATAAAATGGCAGATAAATAACAATGCTATTAACCACAATAATGTATTTTTCTAAGGTTTACAACAAAACTTAATATTTGTCATTATTCAAAACTGTCAAGGCAGAAACAGTGTTATTTCTTCTTTTTCTTCATGAGATGTCAGGATGATTATTCAGTGTTAGTGTTTTCCTATGTCTATGACCTGCTTCTCACACACACCTAGTGATTTAGGAGTTTATTTTCAAGACTGTGGCGTATCTTTGGAATATTCTTTCTAACTGTTTTGGACTATAAAACATTTTTTAATGAGCTTAATGTTAACTTATCTATGTAACAAATTTATTTTCTGTTGAGATGTGAATTTATAAATTAATTAGTACTCAATGTTTTATTTGCTAAACACATCTGGGTTTTTTTGCTATATTCTCTCAAAACTTTAATATGTTGTGCATTATATTAAATAAGAAAAAATGGTTTACTTACTATTATTGCAGAAGGTTTTATCTCATTACTTGGCATACTAAATACAAGATATTTTTTAATCTATCTACATATCATGTGTTTTGAAACTACTTAAATCACATAAAATGTTTGGTGGAGTATACCATGAAAAGAATACATCTTCAAAATGTAGCAACTCAAGGCCCCATCACTTTGAGAATGGATTTCTGCAATTTTCATTAACATGGATTCCTTTCAGTATGGTGCAGCTGCAGAGTTTGACAGACTGTACCTGAAACAGGAGCAGATGGTATCTATCGCTCCAGTCTGCATACACAATTTGAAAATGATTTAATGGGCTAGTGTGAAAGTCATAGTATTTGAAATATGTCAATAGAAGGGTCTCAACTTTTGCTTGCACAAGTGTGGATAGATGTGATATATATATTTGAGTTAAGCAAATCAGTCAGGGCCCAGAGCAGGACACAGTCTTGGTAGCGCTCAATACCATGGATAGGCACACTCTGAGACATGGAGTGAGCACTAAGACTTTCATATGTACACAGAATACTGTTCTGTGGCTAAAAGAATCATTTTAGCATCTTTCCCCAGTCCATCGCCATATAAGAAATTCATGCTTTCCTTTGAAAGCATGTTTAGATAATGGAACTATTGGACTTTTTACTAAAAAGTAGTAAGAAACTTGGCTGATCCTCAGAGATGTATTTGCCTTGAGTTACTGGAAAAACAAAAGTAGAAAATCTTCACTACTTGAATGTGGCAAATAGTTTCGATGAAATCAGTACTAGCTTCTAAGTACTCAAGATTTTCTATTCCAGATTTTGGATGAAACAGAAGAGAATATGGAAAAATATAATCAACAAAAGTATTAGAATAAGTGAAATAAGACTGTCAGAACAGCTTATTACTTATCTCTAACTCCATTTCCTTACTGTTTGTAAGTTGCATAAATCAGCCACTGCAACAAAGACCAGTAACATTGGTCCAGCAGTCATATCACTATTATCCTTTCCTAATCAGCAGATATAAATAATGTGTAAATTTAAGGTAAAACTATGATTCCACTAAAGTCAAGGCCATTAAAACAAAAAGGGACAGAATTCCACCTTGAATGAAACTTGAAGATGTCAAACAAAAACAATACTTAAAGTTAATAGATATATATTTAGTCCTCAAAATATAGTGGACCTTTACCTGTAAAGAAAAATAAATGATTTTTTTATACTCTGATTCTTTCTTATTCTTACAAACTATGCATTTATAAAGATATCTTTTTAATTGTAAAAGAGGTTTTTACAAAACTACTAGTATGCTTAAACTAGAACAAAAAATATTTTCCTTTCTAGACAAAATATTTCATGATACTGGAAAGGTGGTATTATCACAGATGGTATAAAAAAAACCATAAAAATAATTTCATTGACATGCATGCATATTGACATGCATATAGATCTCTAACAGGGATTAAACCCAACAATTTTTACAAATTAAAAAAAAAAAAAAAAAACAAACAAAAACACACCAACAAACCAAACACCAAAAAAACCCACAAAACCCAAGCCAAACAAAACCAAACAAAAAAACCCTGGACAAAACAAGATCTTGCACCTTTAAAAATCTGAGAGTTCTCATTAATACTGAAGTCTGGTTAAAATAACTTAAGAGACTCTAAAAGGTGAAGACAATACCATTTCTTTTACAGTTGATAATAATTAAAATGTCTATATGACACATTGAAACATCTAAATGTTTTCCTCATGCACTGAATTCCATGAAAGAAACATACATCTGCACTGGATTTATAGTGGGCATATATCCATTCACACAAGAGGATCTGGCACAGAGCTGTTCACATAAGAGAAGAGATGAAGTGCAAGTCTGGAACCAGGATTTCGAGCAGGGATCTTTCAGGTACAAAGACTCTCAACAAGAGGTGTCTGCAGCCTTTGCCACAATGTGCTCAGTACAGGTTGGAGTAAGGCATGAACTCTTTGGCACTCTGACATATGCAAAATTTAATATGCAGCAAGAACAAAATACCTTCATTGAGTATTTCATAGTAATTTCTCATTTGGTCTTCTCCTTCAGGACTTTTTCCCTCTGCCCCTTCTGAGTTTACCTTTTCCCTTACTGCCTTATTTTCCAGCTGCTTCTATAATGGCTCTTTACCTTCACAAATATTCAAATTCCTGGGTCTCAATAACAACTAGTATAAATGAAAGTTGCTTCAAGATGTAAGCACCCAGTCAACCTTTGCAAGCTTAGAAAATGTTTAATCTAAATGTTTAATCTAAATCATTAGTTCTTATAGCAGCCAGACTACCCTGATAGATATTTCTGAAAGTATTAGTAGGAAGGAAGACATTTGCTTGATAATTTGGTAAACTCATAGATTTCACTGACTATATTTCCTTCCTTAACTTTTGGGAAATGTTTACTTTAAAATCTAGAAGTTTGCAGAAGAGGCGATTCTACTCTGATGATCACTAATCATTAATGCTCAGAAATCAAAGATGAATATGAAACCATATCTACAGTGAATTGATAATCTTAACCTGATACAAAAATAAAATATTCCTTTGCCCATGGAAAACACCTAGCATCAACTTCTTTGGATAGATGTAAAAGTTCCACTACTACCATGCTAGCCATTGACTTTCACTTTTATTGCAGCTGAGTAGATCCCATTGCCTTTGCTTCAGTTTTATAGTGGAATGATTAATTTAGTTTCCTAAAAAAGTAAAAAACTATAAGTTCTGAAAATAAACTTGTCTAATTATTATGCTATGCACTGAAAATCTACCTACAGTAAAAAGTCTAGCAAATCCATCACACCCACAAATACAAACTATCAAAACAAACAAAAACAAACAAACAGAAAAGCAAAGGCAAAAAATTATGAGAACCATTCCTCTGGGAATGAAAAACATCCTGCAGAATAAAACAAACCAAATAACCAGAATAAAAAAAAGACTTCAGGAGGTAAAATATATTTTCTAATGTAATTCTACAACAATATTTCAGTATTTTTAATAATATTTGCTTAAACACTGAAATACTGTATCACTTTATGTATTTATTTATGTTCTAGCTCCTTCTAGTTTATTCCCAGAAATGTTATCCAATATACTGTCCTTATCCTGCCTTCCAGGGTCAGCAATGGAGCACTAGTAGGGGAAAAAGGGACTTGGCACTAGTAAGAAGTGATAAGAATCAGCATGTTGATGCATTGTTCACTGTTTCCTTGAAACATTATTAGCATTAATGGCAAAAAATTCCTCTGTGTGCTGAACTTTAATAGTACCTTGCCTTGTAAAATAGCATCCCCTGCAAGCCTTGAAAAAGCCCTATCACAACAACAATGAAATATTACCCATTCTGTATCTAAATTGGTAAGCTTTTTTATCTGGAAGATTACCCACTCTGACATTAGCATTCATGCACCTTTTTCAAAGAACTAAATTCTACCCCTTCATGGCAATGCATTAGTAAATGGAGAATGCAATATAAAATGCATTACCATCATCAGTGAAACCTTTTATCAAATTTCAGCATTCACTAGTTGTAAAAGAAATGTAGATGAAAACCAGAGGCAAAATCACCCAGCAGAGCAAAAGATCCTTGTAATTTATGCTTAACTAGTGCTATAAAGTAAAATTTTCTGCACCTCCAGTAAAACAATAGAGGGTTAAAAGCCCCTGTTATGTGCTTATTGATCATGTTTGCCACTGCACCTTTGTAGTTTAACCAAAAGAAAGAACACAGAAGGCAAAACTTCAGGAAAAGTATGAGAATCAATCTCAAATCTCTTCATCCTTCAAAAAAAATATTTTTGTTATGAATTTTTTTTCTGCATCTTGAAGTTTTTAATTCCTACTGCTGCTTTCAGACCAACGACTTTAGAGCTCCTACAGCTAAGATCTAATATAATTTAATTGTATTTGCAGATTTAAGTGCCATATTGCACCATCCATTTTTAAGCAGCAGTCCTCAGTAGAATCAATGGGGAATACTGCTTAAAAATGAATGGAACAATATGGCTTTATGTCATGCAGATAAATTTGATTACACAGCTACAAATACAATAAAAAATTAAGAATAACAGTGTATACACTCTGCAAAAGGAGTAAAAACATGTCTTGAAGAATTGGTAATGGGATATTGATTTTTAATCTAACAGGCCACTTTTTAAAGATCCAGACTAGGATACCTAGTATTTAATCGGTCTAAATGAGGAGGTTAAAAAAAATAATTATTTAGCAACGTGATGTATGTTTATAGAATTTAATATATTGTTGTGTTTTAACCCCAGCCAGCAACTAAACACCACAAAGTCCTGCTTGCTCCTTTCCCATTGTGGGGAAGGTAGAGAATTTGAAAGGTGAAAATGAGAATTATAATGAAAAGGAAGATAACAATGAGAGAGAAATACAGCCCAAGAAAGAAAAGTGATGAAAAACACTTGCTCACCACCAAGCACTCAAAACCTTTCCAGTTATTGATCAGCAGCCCTAGGCCAACTTTCCTCCTAGATTATTGTTGAACATGATGCCACAAAGTATGGAAATATCCCTTTGGTCATTTGGGATCAGCTATCCCAGCTGTGTCACTTCCCAACTTCTTGTGCACCCCCAGCTTGGTGGGGGTTTGCTGGTGGGATGGTAGGAGGAGCAACCCTGACTCCTTGTAAACACCGCTCAAAAGTAACGAAAATATCCCTGTATTACCAACACAGCACAAATCTAAAACATAGACCATACTAGTTACTGTGAAGAAAAGTCACCCTATACCAGCCAAAACTAGTACATATATTAAATCACTGGTTTCTCTTTTTTTAGTCTGATTGAATATACAATGTAATTCTATTTATTCTTTGCAGTCCAATTATGAGATTTTCAGTTGCAATGATTTGTTTTAGTAGTTAAGTCAACACTAATTTATAGGTAACAAGGAAATAAGTATAGTGACTGATATATCACCTCTCAGATACAAATAATTTAAAAATTAATGCAAAGGAAATTATAACATATATAAAATGGTAGTGAATTTTATTCTGAAGTTCCAAATTAAAGGTATATTTATTGCGGGTATCAGTCTGGATATGTGAAAGTGATGAAGCACCTAAAACTGTTTTGACAATACAATGAATGTGTGAAAGATAATCTGATCTAGACATATATATTTTAGTTATTACTTGAAAATACAGAAATACATTAGAAATAAAAAGACATCAACAAATACAGATACAGAGACAGTGCACCATTGTAAGTCAGGAAAACAGTACCAAATAAAAAAATATAATAGAGAATATTGAAGATGCCCATACTGTCATCTCTTCAGTCTTCACAACATAGTTTAATTATGAAATCAAAATTGATTTAAGAAATGAGAGAGTAATATTTCCGCTCCATTTGAGAGCATTAAGGTCTCAGGAGGAATACAACAGCAAGTTTTTGGCATTGAAAAAAAAAAAAAAGAAAAGAAAAAGGAGAAGATGGTTCTATTATTATATAGAAGCACGTTTTTAAATAATAGGTTTTATTTAGTCTCCAAAATAGAAGAATGCGAACATGGGCAGACTGGTCACTTTTTGAAGATGTGGTAGATTGAGATAAAGATTATAGAAACTAATATTTCTCTGCATCTATAAATGATAGGACAAGAAACAGCTGCCAGCAATTTTAGTATAATAAATTAATTTTAGATATTCTCGTAACTACTTTTGGGAAATTATTAAGGTTTTGGGTGATTCCTGGAAGAACAAGAGATATAAATATCTGTCAGAATGGGATGTATCTATCCATACTCATTGACCACAATATGAGAAAAGGTTTATTCAATTTTCTTGGTGCTAGCAATGCTAAATGCACAAACTGAACCCCATAATGTGATGGGCTATTTTATATTTTCTAGAAGAGGACACATAAAGAAAAAAAGGTTATGAATAAAGAAGTACAAAATGAGAGAACACCTAAAAGTCAATTCTACCAAAATAAAAATGAAATAATAAAAAAAGAAGATATAATAAACTTGAATTATAAAAAAATAAAGTTTTCTAAAATATGTACAATCAATAAAATACATCTTTTAAGAAGAAAATCAGTGAGCTCAAAATCTTTGTAGTTGAGAAACATAATCTGATACATTTTAAGAGTTACATTTCAAGATGAAAGTACCTCCATATTTTAAATAAATTTTTGTTGTTATTTAATACATGCATTTTATTTAAATACATAAAATTCCAATCACACTATCAAATTGTTTCTATGTAAATTTATTGAACAGTTCATAACATTTTTCCTTTAAAACCATGAAAACCAGATCCAAATGACTTTGTGTATTCAGTTTCTGTTTCTTGAAATCTTTTAAACAAAACTAAATGTTTTTCCGAAGGTATTAAAAATAAATATTATAGGGCTGAGTATGAGATACACTTTTAGATTCAGGGGAAAATGCCTAACTTTAGAAAGAAAGTTTGCTCTCAATTTAATGATTAATGGTTATTAAATTTCAATTATATTAATTTTTTCCTTAAGGAACTGTGGTGCATACAATTTTAAAAACTTCTATAGAGTTTTCTTAAGTACTGAAATCATGCATTGCTTAAAATTAGGTAACTAAATGTACTCATTTTAGCCAAGTATAAGGAAAGTGTGAAATGAATTTTCTAATAGAAACTGAGATGTGAGAGAAGGTCAAAATCCTACATTTTGTTCTGCTTTAGAATGTGTTCATATCTGATAACTCCTTCATAATATTGGCTGCTATTCAAATAGCCAATATATCAATTTGCAAAAGGATTACTTCCTTATTTTTTTCCTATATTTTTCCAAACAAATGAAATTAGCTGGAAATTAGACATATTAATATATTAATAACTTTTAAATAAAAATCAAATATACTTGGATTCAAATTAGTCTTAAGTTATGTGATTTTTTAAAACTTTGTTTAACAGATGCACCAGCAAATTTTGAATCTAAAATAGATTAATTGTTGACAATTATCAATCTTAATTCCTCATTTTTCTACTAATAATTCAAGAAAAAGCTTTCTGTAAGAAAAATAATTCAACAGAAAGTAGAAGATTAAACTAATTTCCAATGTGGTAGAGTCTTCTAGACTCTTAGGTGATGTTTAATGCATTAACGTTTTTCTTCTTAATTTTTGAAGGGATTGCATGCAGCTCATGAAGAAGTTTTTCATGTTTCTTACCCTCGGAGCAAGGAATGGGATATGAGTTCTCTCTGTCTCAGTATTCCCAGGCAAGCTGGATGATGGTGAGGCGTCTCCACTCTTCCATGCTTCTCATTGCACCAGAGTTCTCTGGCTCCAGATGATAAAACCACTACACCATGTGATACGATTCCAGGACCCTGTCTCACTTCTGAAGCACCTACTTAATAAGGTTGTGTACTCTCACTTAAGTAATGTTTTATTTTGTCTTGGTCAATAAAATGGAGTTAAAGTAGCAGGCTCTGAGAATGGAGCCATCAAATAAGAGAAAATGCTGCCTAAAATATTTCGTGCTAGAATAAATGTCTTTGCAGTCAAACAGTCTCTACTAGTAATAAATGGAGGTGGAATAGGTCTTTGCAGTCAGCCTGTGCCTTGGCACAGGTTCACTCCTTTGAAAGAGCATACCAGTGTTATTGCTTACAGAGATGGAAAAAAAAAGCTAAATAAAAGTTTAAACATGCTTTTCAAGTCAACCGTCTGCAGCAAAGCCTTGACATGATATTTAAGGAACTTCTGAAAGAAAATGAACAACCATTTTAAAACAATTTACCTGTCAACATAACAAATGAATAAAAAAGAAGAGAAAATTGGCAGTCTTCTGAGGAAGACCGTTTCAGAGTCTTTCAAGTGTATTTAGATAGCAAGAGGAAAGGAGCATTACATGACAGATGTGTAGAAGTAAAAATAAATCAGGGATTAACAAACCTAGCACGTTTTAGCTACAATAGCAGAATTAAGATATTGATGCATCAGAAAGTATGAATCAAAAATGGAGGATCTGCAAGTATTTACATATCTCTTCACAAGAAATAATCATTCCTTCCAATGAGAAACTTCATATTTTTCCTTTTTTTTTGGAGGCCATATAGCCTTCATACTATTTATTTATTCAGCCATGCACCCTTCAAACCTAAATTAAATTTCGTTACTTATTTGGTTAAAGAAATGATGTGGTGTGTGATGAAAAGCATAATAACAGCTTCTAAGTCATTTGACAGACAATGAGGTTGAGTTCTCACTCAGAATCTTTTTTGTTTCATAACCTTAGTGGATGAGGACATACTAAAAGATATTTATTTTTTCATAAAGCAGAGGAAGAGCCTACGAAATCTGATGATGAAAGTTAAAATCATGAACTTTTTTAGAACTCACTGAATTCATGAATTCATTTAGAACTTCACACAACAAGGAATCTATTTAATATTAGAGAGCTCATAAGTGGTATCAGCTCCTGTGTCCTGTTTTAATAATAAGACACTCACTATTTTAGGGCTAGGGAAGTTGTAATGAGTGTATTACCCATCAAAACCCCTTGTTGTTGTATGCTGCCTCTCTGCATGTATCAAGAATGTTCCCTCACCCAAATGAGTTTTTAAGCACTAGTACTGAATCACAGCTGGTACAAAGAATAAGATTTTTCTTGAATCATCTGAGAATATTATTACAATACTAGAATGAAACTTAAGGTTTTCAATCAATGATTATTTTTTTTCAAAGTGATTTTCAATATTATGAGTGTATGTGCACATCAGCAGTTTAAAAGATAACTGCAGTAACAGTTAATAGGTGCAATTTTAAATTTAAAATCTGAGAGTTAATGATAAATTAACTAATCTGCCATTATAATCTGCTCAGTCTCAGTCAGCTTTCTTTTCCATCACTGTTGTTCAGGTTTGCAACACAAATTTTAAATTAATTTTAAAATAGAAATCCCCACTTTTCAAACTTCCTAAAGAAAGTGAGAAAGGAGGAAAAAAAAAAGATTAAAACAATACACTATCCATAATTACAAACACAGCTAGATTAGAAGCAAATAAAAATAACTAATTAATCCCAGAAATTTAGGAACAGGGACCTTTCTCCTGAACCACGGGAAAGAAAAATAGGATAAGAAAGAACTGTTAATAGTAAAACAAACAGTAGTCAGAATAAAAGGTCAATGAACAGTTATGAGCACAAACACTAACATAAAGTATAAAATAAAATAATAATGCAGAATTGGCATTTAAAATATGTAAGCAGTCAAAAAAAAAAAAAAAAAGGAGTGGAAATACCCACAAAACTCACTAATCTTGTCTAGACTGCTTTTGCTACAGCTGGTGAAAGTGATTCTACATACAAAAGAAATATCATTTCTGTAAAAGCCAGTTACATTACTCTGACATTACTAATAATGTCTTTACTTGGTTTTGAATCTGGAATATCAATATATATGAAGACATTTCAAGCACAGTTTATAGTTTTATATAATAAGAATGGCCATTTTTATCAACATGCATCGAGCACAGAATTTCAGAAGCATTAAAATCTTGAGATGTTACTTCTTAGGTGAGGTAAAGCTTCTATTATGTGTAACTACTTTTTGATTATACTGTATCTCTTGCCAATTCTTGAAAGATTGATCATATGTAAAGCGAGATTACAACAATGACATTTCTAATTTCTAATGGAATTAATTCAGTATGTTTCATGTGATAAACTTCCAATTATTTGTACTGGTTAGAAATTGTTTTAAAATAAGAAAGGGATATTTCCTTTTGTGCCACGAAAAATCTAATATTTTTTATTTTTGATTACTTTAAGAAAAACACTTATTAAAGGTAATTATAATTTTGTTCTGAATAGCAACTATACTTTTTAGTTGCATAGCAGCAAACAGCATTCTAAGTCCAGTTGCTTTCTAGACTTAAATGCAAGAAAATATATGTTAACCACATAATAGTTTGTGCACATTTTTAGTTAACAGGCTTCACACATACCTGGGACAAGTGTATGGAAGTTAAATAGTCCACAATTAAATATTTAATGACAAGGATATTTGTTAATTCTCTTAAAACCAAGTATTTAACTGATACGCCAAAACAAACAAACAAAACAAAGAAACAAAATAAAACAAAAAAAAAACAAGAGGAATCATAGCAGCTATTTTTTTGCTAAGATTTTTAGTAGTCCTGAATTATGTTAACTGAGGAACATCTCAATCCCTAGGGATGCCATAAGACAAAAAGAAAAACAAAACAAAGTTACTGGTTTTTGTGTCTGGAAGACCTTCACATGTATTGCTGGGATTCTCTAGTGATCAGCAACCCAGAGAATCTTATTTACTACATTTCAAATCACCAAGCTAAAGACAGCATAATGTACAGATCTATTTCTCATTATCAAAAAGATAGATTTACGGAAGTTGTATTCAGCTGTTTAAAAGTATTTTTAATTGCATTTCTTGGGAATCTGTTTTATTTCCTTGTAATAAAATTTAAAGTTTTCTATAAACTATCCTATATCTGAAGGCAAGAAACAAATGCCTTTCATGTTATATTTATTTGTTATTTTGTTAACACTGGCTCATCAAAGTATATCTCATGGGCAAAGATGCTCTCTGAGAAAAAAAATCCTTAAATATAATCTTGATAGAATTTCACTGCCTACAAAAGACTAGTCATAATGACTTTGAGGTAATTTATTTTGCACTAGAGCATCTCTCTTACAAGGTCAGGCTGAGGGATCTGGAACTATTCAACTTCAAGAAGAGATGACTAAGATGGAACTTCATTAATGTCTAGAGCTATCTGAAGGGAAGGTATCAAGAGGGTGGAGCCAGGCTCTTCTCAGTGGTGCCATTTAATAGGACAAGAGGCAGCAGGCAGAAACTGATGCACAGGAAGTTCCCCTGACTACAAGGAAAACTTCTGTACTGTGCTGGTGATCATGCACCAGAACAGATTGCCCAGAGTCTCCCCTCCAGATGGTTATTCCATAACCTCCTGGACACAATCCTGTGCCATATGCTCTGGGATTACCCTTCTTGACCAGGGAGGTCAGACCAGATGACCCACAGTGGTCCCTTCCAACCTTACTCATTCCACAGTCAAAATCTAATTGTCTATCATCACATGCCTATACATGGCATCTGTACTTATTTCCTCTATGAGAATTTAGTCTGCACTTAACAAAAGTGAAATTTATGTATATTGTACTCTGTAAGTCACATAATATTGAGGATGAACCTTTGTACATTTGACTCTAGATATGATTGTGCAATATAATTTTGTGATAATGTGAACTTTATCTTCTAAATTTTATATGAAGTTGTACTGGATAGCACAATTCCCAACAGAAGTATGTATGAGATCTTTCTGATAGCCTTCCTTTATTGTATTTTTTTTTCTAAGTAATATAAAACTGCCATCACATGAACAACTTTCAATTCTTACCTTGTAACCATGCATTATCCTAACGCATTATGTTACTTTTCCCTCAAAAGATAACCTTTCTTCATGGAACTCTGCTAAACATGTTAAAACTTCAATGGCACGGTATCAACTCTTTATAACTTCATTCAATGCTTGTTGATCTCTAACACTTACCAAAAATTTTCACATTCTTCTTCAAAAATTATATTGATTTTTCTTCAGCATGTTGAACAATGCATCTCTTAGCTCTCTTAGCTCCTTTTTTTTTTTTTTTTTTTTAATAATAATCTCTACCAATTTTATAACTGGAAATTGGCCCATTGCTCATCATGGAAGTCTTTTGACAGGTTCATCACCTTGCACTACTTCTGTAGAAAGGCTAACTTAACCTTAAGGTCATCATTTGTACTTCAAACACTTTGTATAAATCTCTTTCAGAACTACACAGAAAAGACTGTCTCATCCTAGCAACTTGCTATTTTTCTGTTTATTGATTTTCTTTATTTTGACTCAGTTTCTTCAAGCCAAAGGAAATATTCTAATGCACAACCTCTCTGGTTATCTCAGTGAGATAATATAATAAAGATAACAAATTATTTACTTTCCCTCCCTCCCCCTCCAATAACATTTTCCTTGAATGTATTTTTGCCTTAGATCTGCTGTTAACACTTTAATGTTTCCCACTTTCCTAATCTCTAGAAAAGTGTATTACTGGTTACATCAGGTTTTGAAACGCTGTCAGCCACATTTTCTACTACCTTTTTTTGAACGTGATTCCTTTTCCTGAAACACATATCTTAATTTCTATTAGATTCTACAATTGTGTTTTTTCATCACCTCATTTAGTGATTCACTCAGGTTTTGATTCTCACTTGCAATTCTCTAAAATGGTGATACATGATTCCAGGTCACCAGTACATACTTAGTTTTTTGCTGTTGTCTTCAAATCTATTTCAATAAGCTTACTTTTTGCTATCATTTCCCACATAAAGTAAAAAAAAAAAAATTTTAAAAAAAATTGCTCTTCCCTTCCTCCCAAGGTGTCCCATTTTAATGCATTATAGACAATTCAGACACATTCTGAGCACAATATTGTCACGTTTCCTCTCACTGAGAAAATCTGCTCTGCTTTAAGCCAGCTGTTTCACTATTTGTTAGATACTTTTATCTTATGCTGAAATAAAAGAGGTTAACTGAATAACCAGTATTTGAACTGAAGATAATTAAAACACCACTGTAATTAATGTTCTCCAGCCTTCTATTACTTAGCTTAATGTCTGAAAACATGTTTTATTAAAAATTCACCCAAATCAAACCAGCGTATTTCCTGGAATGCTATCTCAGTAAAGCTTTGAACTATCAGCCTAATCTGTAAGTGATTAACAAAACAATAGAAATGCAGTACAACAGGGAAGAAACTGTAATCTTTTGAATTTATAACATTTCTTTCATTAAACTATGCTTTTAAAAATTGGCTGCAGATTTATTTCAACAGAAGATGAAGTGCCTGGTTTTATGATGCACTCTATTTAACTAATCCCTTAAATATGTAGGGAATTAAGATTCTCTGGCAGCTGATTTTAATGAGATCATTGTAATTAACAACTTTTTTCATCTCTTATATTTTATTTACCATTACATTATTACTTTTTAAAAGAGAGCTTGAAACAATTACACACAACATTTATTATTCAATGGACATTATAATGTCATATTATGAATTCCAAATGTATATGCAAAAGGTCAGACACTCAGAGTAATGCTTTTTGTGAGTATGTGTTTGTGCCTGTATTTATAACACACAGCTACTCTTTAGGGTATGAAAGAAAAATACATCACAAAAAGGATCCAGTGAATACCTCAAAATGACGAGTAAAGTTTTGTTGTAGAAGACACTTTTCCTTCAGAAGACTGTAGCTTCAGAAAAAAGCTGTAACACAAGCAGCTTCTGAGTCAAATGTCAAGAAATATGGGATCTAAAAGAGGTAAATATCCTCTTTAAGCTTGTTTACTATTCCTATAATATGTTGACTAAATGCTGTTTGTATCCCAGTCAGCAAGGAAAAGAAAATTTAATTAAAATTTAAAACAATTGAGTCTCTTAATTGCAGGTTTTCCTATTCCCCAGAACCCTCTCCTGGTTCCCGCTGTGACAGACAACATGGAGATGACAAAATTTGTGCAAAGAATGAAATATGAGTCTTATACATGTAACCAAAAGCATATGTCACCTAATAAATCTGCTTACAGTTGATTACTGAAATCTTATTAGACAAGAGTGAGGACCTTCTGACTGCTGCCTGAGGTTAAGTTAGAAATATGCATTTTGTCAGCTATAGCCAGTGTAGCTGACTGGATCAGTTTTTTTTTAATTCCAGTTATTATTTAATTGATTTACCATGATTGCTAAGTGATGCTACATAGTCCTATCTGACTTCAGTGTCTTGCAGACTTTGGAAAATAAATATTTGTTTCTCTCTGTAAATAAATAGCAGTGATTTTTTTTTCCTTCTAAGAACAGAATACCCTGCAGACATTTTGTCTGTTCGAAAGAAATTTCAAAGAAAAATATACACCTATGGTGCTAACAATAAATACAGAAACAAGCACATATCCATGTAAACTAGTGCTAAAAAGTGGGTTTCTCTCCACCTCAAAATATATGGTGTAAGAATTTTTTTCAGGTAAAATAATGTTTTTTGAATCTGTTACTTGAAAATTTACATACTCAAAGCGAAAAGAAATTGTCAGTTTTAAATATTATAAATAAGAAAAAAATCACATACATTATTCCATAATTTCATATGTGCTTTCTATGTACTTTTATTGCCAAATAGATTGGAAACTCTGTCAGTGAATTTACGTATTTTGTCATTTACATGCAATTCACAAAAATATTAAAATTGCCTGTTACATTTTCTTTGCTTCTTCATAATGTGTATTCAAACTAACAGTTGCCTATAAGTAAACCTATTTAAAATTAAATGGATAGACGTTACTTGATTTCAAATCAGTTGTTTATAGTGATGAAAATAAAAAATTAAAGTTGAAAAAAAAATCAAGTTCACATAGCTTAAGCTATTTCTCCTCCATTTTAACATTTCTTTCATTAAACTATGCTTTTAAAAATTGGCTGCAGATTTATTTCAACAGAAGATGAAGTGCCTGGTTTTATGATGCACTCTATTTAACTAATCCCTTAAATATGTAGGGAATTAAGATTCTCTGGCAGCTGATTTTAATGAGATCATTGTAATTAACAACTTTTTTCATCTCTTATATTTTATTTACCATTACATTATTACTTCTTAAAAGAGAGCTTGAAACAATTACACACAACATTTATTATTCAATGGACATTGTAATGTCATATTATGAATTCCAAATGTATATGCAAAAGGTCAGACACTCAGAGTAATGCTTTCTGTGAGTATGTGTTTGTGCCTGTATTTATTTTTATCTTTATTTAATTTTTCTAGAATTATTAATATTTATAGTTAATTCCAGTATAATTTTTAAACTTTGTCTGATGTGAAGAAAACATCTTTAATAAAAGCTGAGATTTTACTCAATCACATTTTCAAAAAAACTATGGGGTTTTCAGCAAAATACCAGCTACCCGCGTATGCATACAGAAAGATCTTATTTTTGTCTCCTATTCCCAAAACTATTCATGTACTTTATAATAACCAATCAGTTGCATGTCCTAGGAAAGATGAGACTATTATCTCCCAGAAGTATATAGTGGTAACTAAATCTCAATTACTTCCAAATCCACTGTGTGGAAGTAAGGTTTTCTTTCTTAGGCTTTTTGACTTGATAGTTCTCAGTGTATAGTGGTTTCCTCTCCATGGAGGAGGAGTAATGAGTGTGATCATACTGAAAAGGGTCATTAGTGCAAGGTTTATAGGGTAAGGTACACTTAGATGCCTACTCTTCTACTTTCTCAGAAATCTCAGTGCTAAATTTTTACACATACATCCCTCCAAAGCGGAGTTTGTTGTATGTGGTATGTTCAGATATTTTACTTGATCTCCTATTTCCTATGTTGCTGTTCTAAGTCCTACCCTGCCGAGCATGCAAGCTGTTCACACAGTCCAAACAGCATTTTTCATACTCAAAATGCAATCCTAATTGATTTCAATTCTAATTCTAAGTACTCAGGTCATTGTCTATGTGATTCTATAAAACAAATGTGTTATTTTGGGCAAAAAGAAAATGAAAAATGCTTTGTAATTAGCAAACAATAACAATTTTAAGTAAAGCACGTTGCTAAAGTGGTTAAACTGAACATATTTGGCAACCATAAAACAAAGAAAACCAGAGTGCCTTCTTTCCTAGTAACACAGCTTTATTTGCTGAAGGAATACTCTGTGTTTACTGCAATTGCCCTAATTCAAACTTCAAAATAGATTTAAATAGCAGCCTTTCATGTGGTGACTACAAACATAAGCAACTCTTTATCATCAGTAAATCAAAAAACTAATTGATGCCCTCTTCCAGCCACAGTAGGATATGAGATTACTGTTGAAGATGTTCCAAACACATCCTCAAGGGGCTATGGATTTTTTTTTCCCACTACTGGTTTTAAAGATTTTATTTATTAGTATTTAAGAGAACTATTGAGTAGTTTTAAAGTAAAAGAATCAATTTTGTGTTGTTCTTTTATGGTGCGAATGTCATGGATTCTTTACCTACTCAAAGATTTTCAAGCATAAAAGTACATGATAAAAGTGCATAATATGAGAAAAATAATAGCTATGCCTTATATGAGTGATCATTTAAGAAAGGTTTCTGAAGTAGACAGTGAAGAAATCTAGTCAGAAGAGTGACTCAACACTGAAAATCCAAGAGCAGATGGCACAACTTGTTCACATGACCATGGCAATTAATGATTTTCACTCTGCAATATCATTTAGCTAGTCATAATTCAAATATGAAATTGGTAAAGATTAAGTTCTTTTAAATTAAAGTGTCATCAAGCGGAGGTAAATGGTTGACTACAATCGCAGCATCACCTCTGCCACCTCTTAAATGTGTTTTAATGCCTTTAGTATCTTTACTACATTACTGGAAAGCTAACTAAGGTTGATCTTAGCACTTTTCTCAGTGCCTTTCTTCCCCTCTTTGTACCATAACTACCAACCATTTAAACTCATGCAATCCTCAAAGTTTCCATCTAAGTGCCTTTCCTAACTTGAGAAAGATAAACCTTCGTTCTGTAAAAACTACATAGAAATGTGACCTCTGATTGAGTAATCAATATTGAATAATTGATGAAAAATCTGTCAACATTTACTATATTACAAAATAATAAAAACTAAGATTAAGCTTTCCTGTGCAGTCTTCCATCTTAAAGTTTTCGGATATAAACCTGCTTTGAGCTATGTCAAATAACTGTAACAACTTAATACAGATGAAAACAACTCAATGAATATTCTGAATATTGGATATTGTTAGATGTATCTTACAGACTGAGTTATTTTGAAACGTGGATTCAAATATTTCTAAGGATTAAACAAGCTGTAATGAAATGAAGTAGTATTTTTTGGTGATCAATAAAGGATTTCTTCTGGTAGGAACAAGGTGTTCACACTCAGTCATAAATATGATTTCCCATTACAGGGCTTTTTGCTACTTTGTAAATAATTGTTGTTTGCTACCAAAAATTTAAAATTAACTATAGTCGGTGTACTGAAGAGAAATCATTAATCATTGTCTCTATGATACTAATATTTCATCTGCATATGTTAATTACATCTTGTTCTTAATATACACCATGAAATACCAAATAGCTTAGCATATTAGCCTGGATAATCTTTGCATATGTTTATAAAAGAACGCAGCCAATGATTTGGTTCACTTCCCATACTTATTAGAAAGACTCAAGGTCATTTAAAAAAAAAATATTTCAACCAAATGTAAGTCATGCTAATGCATGTAGGACTAGGTCATAGAAATATTGGGAAATAAAGGTAGAATATAAAAAATTACTCAGCTTTTATTTAAATCCAAAATTATCAGTTCTTGTCTTTTAGGGTGTATAGACACTCATATATTCTCAGTTTTGCACATTTCAGGAAAACAAGTTTTGATGGACTATGCCATTCATCAGCCAGTTCATAATGAAGCCTGACCAGATGCAGAACATCAGTGTTCCTCAACAAAGATTTTGTGTGCAGCTTGATGTACTAGCTGTTTACAGAGAATACCTAAAGCCAAATGGTTGTCCTCACAAACTAATAGAGTCATGGTCTTCATTTTATTTTTGATATTCTGAATGAAGGATGTATATTTGACTACATTTTATCTAAATTACTATACTTCCTAACTAGTAGAACCCTTAACTTCTTTCTCTATGTGGGCCAAACTCATCCCTCAGGAGTATGTTGAGTCACACCAAGTTATCCAGAAGGGGTATAGAGATGGTACTCTATCCTTTTTTATTGAGATTCTACAACTCAGTGAAAATATCCACATTATTGCAACAAGACTTTTTACTTGATAGAGTCTAACTATGGACCCTTGTATCAGTTTCACCCTCACATTATCTGTGTTATTTATCTAATATTTTTCTTCATGGAAATTATCAAGTTCTCTTCTCTTAGAATAGGAAAAGCTTTTATGTGTGTTTTGATTTATACTCTTTACAAGACCATGTAAAACATGTCCCTTGAGCTGAGTGAGCCACCTGGAATGTTGAAGGCTTTCCCTTCCTCACCTCTGTCCTACTTAACTCCAACTATGAGCAAAATGAGAATATTCATTCATCATATTTCTCTTTTAAACATTGTAAGTTGCCTCACTTTCCCTATAAATCTACATGGGTAAATATGGCTCAAAAGAATTTAAAAGAAGAACCCAGATTCTAAATTCATATTAAAAATGTAAAGATTTAGAGAGCATGATAGGTAATTTTATAAAAAAAAATATTTTTGCTCCATACCTAAAACATTAGATCAAAATGTTACACATATAAAGGCCCCCATTTTTTAAATAAATAAATAAATACATAAATACATAAAACCCCCATATATGCTGAGGTGATATTTCATGCTCTGTTTCTTTATTACTCTATCAGTGTCATCAGAGTTTAAAAAATACAGTGGGGAAAATGAAGGAATCTGTTTTCAACTATGTGAATTTTATTGCATAAGTGAGATTGGTCAGGAGTAGAATTCAGCTGTCAAACTGTTTCTGCCAGCCCTTTGTAACTGAAAGTTAATCAACTGATATCAACTTTCTCACAGCCATATGAAAGTTCTGTTTTTCTTGAGATAAATTCCACAAAAGGTGAAAGTCTTAATACATGGTTAAAATATACTGTAATATAGCACATCAACATAACTACAAACCTCCATCAACTCTTAACTGGAGGAAAAAGTAATATAAGAAAATCTGTGAAAATTACAAAGCTAATGCCGGGGGTTTGGTGATTTTTTGTTTGTATGTTTGTTTGCTGGGCTTTTTTGGGAGTTGTTTATTTTAGTGGTGGGGGAAGGCTATTCTGTGACATCATATCTTAAGGTAGTATAAGGTCTGCCATCTTTGAAATAAGACCTTTTTCGTCCAGGAAAGAAAATAGTCCACTTAGAACCAGTGACAGACATATTCACTACTTTTTTTATGATAAGATTTTTTTTCTCTTTTAACTTCAATGGTAGTGCTTCCAAGCAAAACATTCTCCCTTTAATGAATGTTAAGATAGATAACACTGGAAGATTGTTAAGTAGATTATAAGTGACTTTAAGAGATACAATTTTTGCACAGAGAAAGAAATTATTTATCTTTCATTATCTCTGAAAAAGAACTTCCAAAAAAAGGAAACTTTTCCCCTCTTATTTACAACTTTCCTCACTAACTCCTCTCCAGGAAACAACTCTCACATCTCATTTTAAATTGGGGAAAAAACTTTTGATTTCCACTGTACACAGTCTACAAGTTTGAACACACTTCCAAACATTTGCTAGGGCCAAAGTTCCAATTTGATGCCACTGAATTTTGGAATTCAATACTATGATGGTTTAGGTGGACAAGGAAAATATTGAACTTCTTCAGATGGTTATAATAATGGTTATTCTTTAGACTGGAGAATTTTATTTTTTTTTCTGCTTTGCTGGTATTCCACCATCCAATTTGCAATAGAAATATAAAACACACAGTATACTCTATTCAAAGTATGTACTTACTCAAATTGGAAATTTATTTAACAGGGTTTTTTGTCTTCAAATTACAAAAAGGAATTGAAAGTAACATGATAATTGGATTTTATTCTAACTTATGAAGCAAATGTTAATTTTGTAGTTTGGCATTTTTCTGGTATTAAAATCTGCATACATGGGAGAGGTTTTGCACTTAATCTTACAGAATACGTGACTTCACAAAGTGAAAAGTGCAAAGCGTTTATCAATTTCTGTTAAGAAATAAGCAAAATAAATATTTAATTTTTCCTTAGAGTTTAAATCTGAAAATACTGATGCTTGAGACAAGTAATCTAACTGAAGTCAGGAGATTTCTGAAATGAGTGGAGTTCTTCATATTGATAAAAGTTTGAATAATTGGATCTTTCATACATTTCAAGGTTTAATTTTTCTACAGCTCATACGTCCAAGAACTGAATGACGTAATGCAATATATACAAAATGTTTCATTTTCATGATTTCAAAACTAGTAATAACAAAAAAGAAACCAACGTATATTATGACATCCAAAGTATACTTAAGGCTTTATTTTTATTTATATATATATATATATGGTATACATCTCTATACTCTGCTGTTAATTATTTCAAGAATATCTGTCGGCATAGAGAATGACATTACTACTAACCTTCTATTTCCAATACTAACACATAGCACTATTTATCCAATGTTAATATCAACTTGAATAAATAGTTTTCCCAGTATTATATATATATATATATATTACTACATATGTTGTTGAAAAGGGCTTTTTCCTAAAAGAGAATATTATTAAAATCACTTCTTTCAATTTTTCACCTATTTCTTCCATATGATTAAGAAACAGTAATAACAACGGCAACTAAAATAAATTAAAAACTGTTCTTACCATGACAACTGGGCAGGGCTCTGTTCCATCCAGGTCTTCCATCATCTCCCATAATACATGTTAGTGTAGAATATCCCTGAAGAACATAACCTGCATCGCAGTAATATGTGACAGTGGAACCCAGTTTATAATCCATTCCAAGTCTTGTTCCATTCATTATATTTCCAGGATCAAAGCAAGACTCACGAAGTTTTGCTGTAGAGGAAACAAATGTAAATATAATTCTAAATATAACCTAAAATGTTATAAATATTTACTGAAATTCTCTAAAGGTCTTCTTTGAGCACCCTGTAGACCCTGTTGGGTTTTTTTTAAGAAGCCTTTCGTTCTATATCAAATTTTCTCTCTCCTTCTTTTTAATGTATTTACAAATTACTATATAATGACCGAAACTAAGTCTTCTGTCTTTTTTCCAGATAATTTCTATAGTCCTTCATTACAGAACCATGTTTTTTCAGAAAATTCATTGTGACTTATGATGTAGTTATGTAGTTAGATGAAGGTACATCCATGGACATTCTTCTAGTAGATAAGACACATCCTAGTTTTAAAACCTGTGGTGCAAAAACTTGTAAATGGAGGAAATCAATATGAGTAGTTTGTTACAAAATAAGAAGTATGCAAACAAGAATTTCTTCAAAATTAATAAACACTAAATGAATATCTATTTGCATATGATAGAATGGTATATCTTTGCATAGCTCTTTTTCCCTCACTGAAGGACAAACTATAAAAATATTCCTTAAATTTATCTAACTTTTAAATTATTTATAGTTATTTCTTTCAAAATATTGAACTATGTTGAAACGTGCACATACTTTTGTATTTGTTTCCCTCTTACTTCTATAACGTGAATACCAATGTGTAGTAAAAAATTGCACAAAAATAAACACTTGGCACTTCTAATTAACAACATTATTACGCAGAAGGTGAGAAAAGTTAAACATTTTGGAAAAAAATGCGATTTCCATTAAGGGAAAAAAAAAGTAAATATATTAGACAGAAGCCATAATGAAGCAGATGACTTTGTGCTGTGCAGGATAGAGTCTGGAGTAATATATTTTATCAAGCAGAAGACAGATATTTCAGATTTTCTTTAACACTTAAGGGTGTTGTGAAGAAGATCAATGGGGAACACTCCTTCATTTTCTGCAAGATCAGTGCCAACTTTCTATTACATCAAAAGAAGTGTTTATTTACCAGGCATATTTGCACTGCATAACTTTCTACTAAAGGTAAGTATGGTTACCAAATGATTATATGAGCTTTGAAATTCCTGAAAGACTTTTCAAGAGCTTTAAATAAAAAGGTACTTTATCTGATTCTGGCAGTAATTAAGCTGAAGTTTCTGAAAAATTATAGATAAATTATTATTTCTTTGACTTTTATATAGTTTGGCCACATATAAGTAATTGATCACTACTAGAGCCAAGTTTATGTACTAAGTAGATCCCTGAAGGCCATTTTTATGTTCTAGTATTTCTGAGAGGAGAGAAATAATTACATTGCGTTTACATTTGAAGACAGAAAAACAGAATAATTCATTTGAAATTTCAACTTCACACCTTCCAAAAGAACTTGAATATCTCCTAATGTGGTTAGTAATTTATTAAGGTTTACATATATAATCTACAGAGCATGCTTTTGTTATGAAAAACAATCCAATAACAATTAATAGTTATATCGCATCATTAATCGTTAAGGACAGGTATTAGATATTTACATAGATTCATTTAGTTAGTTGTAGTGTGCTGCCTAAAACTTTTTTAACACTCATTCAAAAATTTGGATGAACAATGAAGAGTTAAAGGAAGCAATTTACTAGAAAGTCTGTAAAGATATGACACAGATATTAATAATTACTATGCAAGCCAACCACACCTTCCCTTGCAGGTCTTAGGGCAAATTGAAAATTCTTTCAAGTCCAAATTATCAAATGTAGAAAAAAAAGAAAAAAAAAGGAAGAAAGGGAAAAAAAAAAAGGATAATTTAATTTAGGATTATAACTAATATTTTGACAATATCAATAAAACATTATTTTTTCCTCTTATTGAACTAATATTGATATATCTGTATTTATTCACAACTGATACAGTGAGATCATCATTCTCAAATTTATGACTCCAAAAAATAATTCCAAACATTTCGCAATTCTAGAAAATTCCTGGATAAAGTAGTACTACATGAAAAGATAAAGAGAGAGAAAAAAAATAATTTATTATGCCTAGTGCATAAATCAAAATTTGAGGAAAGACATGATCTGTCACAGCATAAATTATCTCTAGGGAAAAGTTACATCCCTGTAATTTTCTTTTCCCCAAAGTTATAGTTGTGACAGACTCTTGAAGTTGCTGACTAAACAGTAACAATGTCACTATAGAAATACAGTCTCTTAATAACTAGTCTGAAAAATAAAGCTTGAAAGACTTAACACCTTAAAAGTACTTTTGCAAATCCAAAGGAGCTGCTAAGTAAACTTGCAAAAAAAAAAAAAAGTCATTAGACTACGCTACAATATGTGAAAAATTATGTCACATGTGGCAAAAGCATTCATCAGGTCTGGCTGAGAACCAGTGACAAAAAAAGAAAACGAGATTGTATTAGCAAACTTATAAATGCTCCCAGGAGACAGGAGTACAAATCTTTCACCATCAACATCATGCTGTTCTAACTAAAGAACTCAAGACATTGATGACCCCTGTAGTTCTTCCCCTTTCCTTCTCAAGAATACTACTATCATTAAGCTAAAAACACTTAAGGGCAGTAACAGCTTTGGCAGAAGATTGGAGGAAATGCTGGACAGTGTGTGTGCTACAATTTAAGCTGTATTACTATAAAGACTTTTTCTGTAGAGGCATTTTAAAGATTATTTTTTGTAACAATTAAGCAGGTGATAATTTTTTTTTTCATTAAGCAGTTCAGATTTGAGTTACAGTAACATTACAGTTTTGGCTGTGCATACTGTGAATCAAGTTTGCCCATAATAAAAGTTTGCAACAAGCTTCAAGAAAAACAGCATTTACTTCTCTGATAACATTGGTACACCACTGGATCAATTAAGTCTTCTGAAATACAAGTTGAAAACTGTGATATATGCTGCTTCAATCTCAAATTCAACAAGTCTCTGTTGAATAACATGGTAATGATGCCAAAATTCTGCAGAAAAGTAGTATCTCAGTGCATGCAAAACAATGTTGAAAGCCAAGAGAAGCATGTGCTTTGTCCAGAACTTGATGACTTACTACTACATCCCTAAGTCTCAAAGGCAACAAAGCCATAATAAGCTTCTTAGCAATAATATTACACACATATATTACATATACTTAACTATAGCAAACATTCCATAATTATTCTCCAGAGCACTTATTAGAAGTAATAAGCGTTTCCTCCATAACATAGAAATGAAGGCAGGGAGAGAGAATGGGAAGAACAAATTGCAAACAGAAACATGATTACAGACCAGACATGGGACTCAGGTCTGAGATTTGGAAATGAAAAATATGGACCACCAATGAAGCATAACTTGAGTACTGCTGTCACTTAAAATAGGATTAGTGTACATGTAGGACATGCATCTGTTACAGTTTGTTTGAAAAGTTCATCAAATCAGAAAAATTTATGTTGAAAGAAACCTCATACAACCACCGCACAAAGCAGGGACAGTTTGATTAGGTTACTTTGTATAGTCTGGTTATGATTTCAAAGGATTCAGAAGACATCATTTCAGGGCAAGCAGTCCCAGTGTTTGGCTAACTTCAGAGTAATTTACCTTCTCATAATATGTAATTGAAATTTCTCTTTTTTCAACTTATGTCCATCAGCTCTCATCACTATCTGCACGTCAAGAAGACTTTGGCTCTGTCTTTTCAATACTCCCTTATTAGGTAGTTGAAGCAAATCCAATTGGGACAGCTGACCACAAATGACCAAAGTTAGGTCATATTGTATGACCCATTTGATATGGGATCCATACCATATGATGTCATGCCCAGCATATAAATCTGGGGGAAGAAGAAGAAAGCGGGGGGAACATTTGAAGTTCAGGTATTTGTCTTCCAAAGTTGCCGTTACACATGTCATAGGCCTACTTTCCTGGGGATGACTGAACACCAGACTGTCCATGGAAAGTTGTAAGTTAATTCCTTATTTTGCTCTGCTTGTGTGCATGGCTCTTGCTTTCCATTTTAAGCTGTATTTATGTCAACCCACAAGTTTTCTCACTTTCAGTCTTCTGATTCTCTTCCCCATCCTCCTGGAAACTGGAGCAGCCATTTTCCTGCTCACAGCCTTTTGTGATTTTTTTTCCTTCCAACTCACACACCTGTATCACTAGGGTTGAAGTAGGTACTCCATCCCACTTTCTCATGTTCTTTCCATGTCCAGTTTGTCCACTGTTTGTCCCTCCCTGTCTTTCCAGGTTTTTACTGCCAAAGAGTTGGCATATGGTATGTTTTGTAAAAAGTCACACCACATGGGTTGTGTGTACTGGATTTCATCTGTATCTTTGGATAACTGCTCATTATACAGGTCATCACAAATTACCTGCAGCATGGCTGATTCCCTCAGGTATTGGATACCTCTCTTCATGGTTGTCCTTTTGCCTGAATGGCATATAACGTCTTCCTTGAAGGGATAACTTTTCTTCGTGCCTGACAGGAGGCTGAGGGATTGTGCCCCTTTTCCAATGACTTTGTCAATGCCTCCTCCCCTAGAGAGGCATCCTAGCTGCTTGGTTTCCTTACCCTCTAATTCCAGGCTACTAGCCCTGTTAACCCAGCATTGGAGCAGCCAAGGTGACAATTTGCTGATTGGGTAGTCACTGGCTCGTTTATGAGTTCTGCTTCTTCCTCCTCTTCTTGTGGTGGCCCCACCTCAGAGTAGCCCTCTTCATCCAGTTCCTCCTTTCCTTTCTTAGTAGGAGTTTCTTTCCTTACCAAACCAGCTGCCTTTTGTACCTGATATCTCTTTTTGTGTGTAGGGTGACTGATACCAGCACTGATTGTTCCTCTGGTTCAGCTGCAAAGCTTACCTTGGAAGATGGAGCAGCCACAGTGTCTGTTGTTTTGCTATCAGATTCAGAGACTTCTTTGCCTTGAGGATAGTGAATTATGTTGAATAGGGTTTGCTAGGCCTGGGCCAGGTCCCAGCCCATTGCAATGAATTGTGTTTCTCTGGAACTGCCAGTGTGACAAGGTACTTTTTCCAAATATTTTATTAGTTTTTCAGGATTCTGCACCTGTTCAGGGTTGAAGTACCAAAATATTGGAGGTGCCTGCTGTCCTTGATTCTTGTCCATAGTATCCCATGCACCCTGCCACTCATAACTATCCAGCCTCAGGGCAGATCTCTGAGCAGTACACCTAAATAGTTGTTAACTTTAAACAAAACCTGAGATATATTCAGGAGACATAGCAACATGAATACATTGGCTTGAACATCCCAAGGATATTCAAAATTCTGAAGAGCTGTTGAAAGTAGCTGGTGGGGAAGGTAAAGGTGAAGAAGAAAGGAAAGGTGAAAGACTCGGGCAAGTGTTATGCCTTACCCGCCCCACAGATTGGCTCTCTGAGCAGAAAATGTAAAGGGTGTGATAATTAATAGGTTTCAAGAGATGGCTCCCTAAGTATGGAGGTGACAGCGATGCTGAGTAAAAATAGCAGAGTAATCTCACAAACACTATATATTTTATCATGTCATAAGCCAGTGTTACACAGTGATATCCCTCATCCAGCCCCCAGAGGTAATATAGAGAAAGTAAGTTTTTAAATAACACAACTCTCAGAACGAGCACAACTCTGAGTCAAAATTAATCAACATGGTGACCACTGACTTTTAAACTAATATAATAAATGCTTAAAACAAATTTGTTTTAACATGCTCTGATCAGACCTGCAGTCAACTCAACCTTTCAAACTCCATGTTGAGCACCAAAAAGGTCTACTGTGGTTTAACCCAAGTCAGCAACTAAGCACCACACAACTGCTTGATCACTCATGATGGTGGGATAGGGAAGAGAATCAGAAAGGTGAAACTGAAATAACTTGTGGATTTAAAAAAGGACAGTTAAATAGCTGAAATAAAATCTAATAATAATAATAGAAATAACAATAGAAATAACAATAAATTGAAACAAAAATGAAAGTGGAAAAAAAAGAAGAGAGAAATAAAACCCCAGAAAAACAAGTTATGTAAATGAAAAACAATTACTCAGCACCAACCAACCTATGCCCAGCTGGTTCCTAAATAGTGTCCCCCATTCCAGATTTCCCTTTAGTTTGTATGCTAAGCATGAGACAACACCATATCATATGAAATATCCCTTTTAACTTTTAAGGACTGGCTCATGCTGTGTAAACTCCCTTTACATCAGTAGAATCCTATGATTTTAGTAAAGTATAAGGAGACTTCATGCGTTTTCCAAAGTAACAAATATGTCTTTCCCTTCTTTCCTAATTGCTATCGGAATAAATGGAGAAGAAAATAAGACCAAGGAGGTCTATACCAGCAACATTCTTATTTTCCCTCTGGTTGTCTTTACAGATTATTGAATATTTTCATATTTAGTTACTAGCAAATATTTCTGTTTCTCAAGCCACATAGAGGCAGTTATGAAAGTTACTATTGATTATATATTTGCAAATCTATATTTTCTTTTTTACTGTTTTATGACCTTGGACAGATATGTCTGAGACAAGTAGACAGCACTACTACAGTCTATGATACAAAGACCTAGTCAAAATAATTTTTCATTTCCAATGTTGGACACCTGGATTCTTGCACATCATTTCATCTTGCAGAATCCTAAATGCACATAACTCAACATGACCTACTCACATAAAAATAAACTTTAAATTCTGGATAAAACACATATATATGCTGCTAAGTTTTGTCACTGCATCATTATTTTTGAAACCTGTAAAGTACTGTCTCATTTTTGTTCATAGAATCATAGACTCATAGAATGGTTTGGGTTGGACAGGACCTTAAGGATCATCTAGTTCCATTACCCCTTGCCATGGGCAGTGAACCTTCTGCTAGACCAGGTTACTTAGAGCCCCCGTCCAGCCTGGTCCAAAAATTATCATATGTCAGGTACATGAAATCGTGTTAGAAGCTTAATCTTAAGTTAGCAAGGTTATAACACTATACACATTATTATATTCTTAGGCAAAACAACAACATTTTCAGGTAGAAAACTTCGAGAAATTACAACAGATTAAAATTTGCACTAGTGCATTGAACTTTTTAAATAGATAAGAAAAAAAATTTTACTTACCTTTGTACTCTAGATGGAATCCAGTAAAACTAACAGATCCATCACTCCGAAAAGCCAGGTGCATAGTATTTGAACTGCTTTCTATTCTCTCAGGCAGCTTGCTATCTTGAAAGCTCCCAATTAGTGGGCTATTACTGTCTGGACCATCATAGATATAAAGAAAATCATAATTTGGTTCTATACTGAAGCTGGAGAGAAAAAAAAAAAAAGAGAGAAAAATATTAGATAGAATATGCTTTGCCTAAGATTTTCACTCTTGTTAGCTTAAATTTGAAGTTTACTATCACTGTTTTCATAAAAGGAAAACAAACCCTCCACTGTCAGAAAAAAAAAGGTTTGTAGAAATGTTTTAGTAGAAAACAAAGAAATACCATATTATTTGTTTCTCTCTTTAGAAACAATATTTTGCTGCTAACCAGAAAAAAACAGCCCACAACCCAAACATTTTTAAATTAAAAAAAAAAATAATAGAATATTTCTAAAGCTTTAGAAAAATAAACAATGTAGACCTATTGGAGCCCTTTGCAGAAATGCTTTATGATATAATACAGTCAGCTGCAGAGTAGAGAATACGCAGCTTCTAATCAGACTGACACACTTGCACACAGTGAGGGGATGATCTTCCCATAACTCTAAGAGCAAGAAGTATTTTGTCTATAATCAGTTTAAATACAAAGACGTAGTATTGAAACCTCATCTTTTCTTTTGAACAAAATTATAGTTAGTTAACTAACTTAACTAGTTAAGTTTGAATTTAATTTTAAGGGTAAGAGTTAATCAATTTTACTTATAAGATTGTCCCTGTACAAAAAAAATGTATTTTAAAAAAGATTCTTAGTAAAAGAATGAAAATCCAAACTATGTTGTCTCTACTTGAAAGTAGCCCCTGATTGAAATAAATGTAGGTATTGAAGGCTTTATAGAGCTCTTTTTTGAATATTTTTTAATATTTTCTTATGAAAGAAATGCAAAAGTCAAAAGTCAACACCTTTGATTGTTAAAGTGCTACAGTTTCTTTTGAGTTTAAAAGGATTAGCTGGAGTAAGTTCCACTAAAAAGCCTATTTAACATCACTTAGTAGAGTCCTTAGTTTCTCACTCTGAAACTGTCTGTGTGTTGTAAATGAGGCAATTCTCAGTAAGGATGCACTCTTCTTTGACCAAGACTAAGCTTCTCAGCCTCTGTCAAAAACCATAGCAATTGACCAGATTTTAAGATATTTTAATGTGGTAATATTTGAGATTTATAAACTGTTCATATAATATATTGAGTCACACTGTAAAATATTATTTTTATTCTAAGATGGGGGATCTCTTATATCTAAAAATACAATATAAAGAGCAGAATATTCTTAAATATCTTAAGCTCATGATATTTAACCAAATAAAACAAGTGCTACTGCACAATAAAAAGTTCCTTAGCAACTTAAATTCTGAAATCATCAAAAAAATTAAATAATAAATTATGTAAATATAATTGAACAGTTATTTCCCTAGAATGAATTCACTAAAACACATACTATATCACTGAGCACCAAGAACAGAAAACTATATGACCTACCTCCCTAAAGAAGCCATCACATTAGCACTGATCAGAATAATAAAGACACTATTATAGAACATCCAGCATAAGAAGAACTTAAATACTTACATCACAAGTACCATTTTTACCTTTTCTGTGACATACTTCCGAGTTGGAATGCATATTTTTTATACATAATAGATATATTAATTTGCATCCTGTGTTACATACAATGCATACAGCAAAAGTTCCTCTGTGGATTCTATTAAGGTCAATTTAATCTTGCATTGTAATCAAAGAAAATTCTAGAAAAATTCCCTCTAATAACTAGAACATCAGGAAGTATCTTGTTGAAGGATCCTGAAATGATATGGACTAATAAAACTAAATGTAAAGACAGTTTTTGAAATTTTGCCTATATAGCCAGTGTCTCAAACAAAATGTGGTGAATCAATAGATTTCACCATTAGAGACCATCCTGTGTTGCAGACAGTTCAGTGAGTTACTCCATCCATGCTGCCTTCTCAGGAATTCAGTCTTATAAATTGAGCACCATCCACCTTGACACTAGCCAGTACAAAGATAGTGCTTTTAAGTAAACAAGAGCAATGAATTCCCAAGCTCCACTGGTCTATGTATTGAGTACTCTTATGTATTTGTTGTGACTGTTAACAAAGAAAACAATTATTAATCAGATTGATAGTCATATTAAGTATACATATGTTACTCTACAAAACTCTGAACAAATGCCAATAATAAAGTTATAAACATGACTTTAAAAATTATGAGTAAGTAGCAGATTACCTGATAAATGCTAATGATATAACATAATCATTATTTACAGTGATAGTCCAGTCACAATCTCTGCTGTGGGGATAAGGATGAGGGAAGTTTGGTGAAAGTATAAAACCTGAAGAGCCAGTCAGGTTTCCTCCACAGGGAGCTGTGAATAAAAATAGATTGAATTTGAGAAAAGAAGGTAAGAAATAAAGAAGCAAGTCACAGCAATCTGTTCACTGACATTTAATGTCCTCCAAAAGATAAACAATAAACAACTGAAGGATTTACAAAGCTTTAATAGAAACTCCCCCCCCATATATTCACATTTTGCCTTGGACCAATTGTAATACTACTGAGTGACATACTTCCGAGTTGGAATGCATATTTTTTATACATAATAGATATATTAATTTGCATCCTGTGTTACATACAATGCATACAGCAAAAGTTCCTCTGTGGATTCTATTAAGGTCAATTTAATCTTGCATTGTAATCAAAGAAAATTCTAGAAAAATTCCCTCTAATAACTAGAACATCAGGAAGTATCTTGTTGAAGGATCCTGAAATGATACGGACTAATAAAACTAAATGTAAAGACAGTTTTTGAAATTTTGCCTATATAGCCAGTGTCTCAAACAAAATGTGGTGAATCAATAGATTTCACCATTAGAGACCATCCTGTGTTGCAGACAGTTCAGTGAGTTACTCCATCCATGCTGCCTTCTCAGGAATTCAGTCTTATAAACTGAGCACCATCCACCTTGACACTAGCCAGTACAAAGATAGTGCTTTTAAGTAAACAAGAGCAATGAATTCCCAAGCTCCACTGGTCTATGTATTGAGTACTCTTATGTATTTGTTGTGACTGTTAACAAAGAAAACAATTATTAATCAGATTGATAGTCATATTAAGTATACATATGTTACTCTACAAAACTCTGAACAAATGCCAATAATAAAGTTATAAACATGACTTTAAAAATTATGAGTAAGTAGCAGATTACCTGATAAATGCTAATGATATAACATAATCATTATTTACAGTGATAGTCCAGTCACAATCTCTGCTGTGGGGATAAGGATGAGGGAAGTTTGGTGAAAGTATAAAACCTGAAGAGCCAGTCAGGTTTCCTCCACAGGGAGCTGTGAATAAAAATAGATTGAATTTGAGAAAAGAAGGTAAGAAATAAAGAAGCAAGTCACAGCAATCTGTTCACTGACATTTAATGTCCTCCAAAAGATAAACAATAAACAACTGAAGGATTTACAAAGCTTTAATAGAAACTCCCCCCCCATATATTCACATTTTGCCTTGGACCAATTGTAATACTACTGAGTGAAACACTTCTTTATGAACGTTGTGTCACTTTATTTGCTTGCATAATATTATGTCAAGGCTTTTCTGAATATACTGTGAACTTGAAAAATGCTACACACTTCAAAAACTTGACTGGGTAAGCTTTCCACTTTCTACTTCTTATTAGAGGTACTCTAAAGGAAGCTTCTTAGGCTATGAAACATGATCTACTTACATTGATAATGTAATTACCTGCCTTTTCACCAGACAACACCCACTAGTAATTCATATCAAGATGGATATAATACAAATTTTTAAAAATTCAAATAATTGCAGTCTTCAAACTCAGAGATAAATAAAATATCTTTCAAGCACAATCAGAGGGAAACAACTGCATTTGTCTATGTGATTTTGAGGTTCTTAAAAGTTGTAGGGTTTTGGTCCAGAAATATAAATAGTAAAAAGAATGAAAGTATAAATAAATCTTGTTCTTCAGCATTCCTTCTGTGAGACTTTATGTCTCAACAAGAGAATGAGCATGTTTTCTAAATATTTTTAAAAGAACTTTTAAAAATGTTATTCAAAAAATTCTAGATAAGATTTATAAAGACTTATCATTTTACAAAGTTTAATTTAATTTAATTAAGTGATCATCTGCAGTTCCCAGGTGAGTAATTGATGACTCAGGTTTTCTTTGACAGAGATTCTGTAACTGTGAGCTCTAAGGTTATTTAAATCACTTATAGAACCATACAGATCGAGTCCAACTGTAAACCTAACACTGCCAAGTACACTACCAAATCATGTCCCTAAGTGACACATCTACACACCTTTTAAATACTTCCAGGGATGGGGACTCAACCACTTCCCTTGGCAGCCTGTTCCAATGCTTGGTAATCTTTTTGGTGAAGAAATTTTTTCTAATACCTGTCTAAACCTCTCCTGGTGCAACTTGATTGCAACTCTCATCCTGTCATTTGTTACTTGGGAGAAGAAATGAACACCCATCTCACTACAACTTTTTTTTCAGGTAATTGTAGAGAGTAGGAAGATTTTCCCTGAGCTTTCCTTTCTCTAGGCCACACAAGCCCAATTTCCTCAGCTGATCTACATGAGGCTTGACCCCTCACCAGCTCTGCTACCCTTCTCTGGACTTGCTCCAGCACCTCAAGGTCTTTCTTGTAGTGAGGGCCCCATAACTGAACACAGGATTCAAGATGCAACCTCACAAGTGCCCTGTACAGGGGGACAATCACTGCCCTCACGCTGCTGGCCATATCATTTCTGATATAAGCCAGGATGTCATTGGCCTTCTTGGCCACCTGGGCACACTGCAGGCTCATGTTCAGTTGGCTGTCAACCAATGCCCTCAGGTCCTTTTCCATAAGGCAGCTTTCCAGCCACTCTTCCCCAGCCTGTAGCAATGCATCTTATTGAATCTCTTACCATTAGCATGGCTCATTGATCCAGCCTGTCCAGACCCCTCTGCAGTGTCTTCCTCCCCTCCAACAGATCAATGCTCCTGCAGAACTTAGTGTTGTCTGTGAACTTACTGAAGGTGTGCTAGATCCCCTTTCCCAGATCATCAATAAAGATGTTCAACAGGACTGGCCCCATTACTGAGCCCTGGGAAACACCACTAGTGACTATCAACCAATTGGATGTAAATCCATTCACCACTACTCTGGGCCCAGCCATCCAGCCAGTAGTTTACCCAGTGAAGAGTTTACCCCTCCAACCCATGATGAGTCAATCTCCATGAGAATGCTGTAGGAAATCAAAGTCTTTACTAAACTCTGGATAGTCAACATTCCCTGAGTAAGCCTCCTTGTCATACAAGATCATGTTAGTCATTCAGGACCTGCCTTTAATAAACCAATGCTGTCCAGGTCTGATCTCCTGGTTGTCTGGTATGTGCTGTGTGATGGCACTCAAGATGATGTGTACAGATCAAGATGATATGTACACGTATTATTCAACGTAGTGGGAAATATACACAGTATTTCCTTATGGAATGAGAAATACTGTATCCAGCTGTGGGGCCCCCAGCACAAGAAAAACGTTGACCAGTCAGAGCAGGTCCAGGGAAGGGAGGGTCAGAGAAGTGTGATACCTTGGAGTTTTGATGTTTTGATGTTTATTTTTGTAGACCTTAGAAGTAGTTATGTAGTAAATGTAGATTTTAGAGTAGCAGCATATTATCCCTTTACCCTTAACACACCAGCTCAAACCCCTGTTACCCATTCCCATATCAATTCCCTAAATTCCATAGCCTGTTTAGTCTCATTTTCAAGGTAGAATGGTAGAAGAACATCCTAACCCTACGGAACAAGATACAGCCGTAGACCCAACAACCTTCAGGCCTAGAATTCTGGAAGGCCTCCAAGGACATTATGTGCTCTGAGGAAGATGAAGATGAAGAAGAGAGGGTCCCAAAACGCCCCCAGACCCAATTTCCAAGAGGCGTGGCAGGGGCAGAACCTGGGTGGTGGCAGGACGGAGATTGGGCGAAAATCATTATAAAAACTGTGGACATCTGTATTTCGGGAGCGCGCACTGGGGGTATTCCAGAAAGCCTGGGGGCTCATTAAAACTTTTGTATCCTTATCTTATCTCTTACCTAATTTGGCTTGGAGTCTTTTTTTCCCCACAGCCATTTAGGCAACAAGTGGAACACCTCTCCAATGAGGACAGGCTGAGACAGATGAGATTGTTGTGCCTGGAGAAGAGAAGGCTCCAGGAGAGTTTACAACAGCCTTCCAGTGCCTAAAGGGAGCCTACAAGAGAGCTGGACAGGGACTTTTGATGAGGTCATTCAGTGACAGGACAAGGGAGAAGGGTTTTAAATTGAAAGGTAAGTTTAGTAAGAGATTCTTTACTATGAAGGTTGTGAGATACTGGAACAAGTTGTCCAGAGAAGTTGTGGATGCCGCATCCCTGGAAGTGTTCAAGGTCAGGCTGGATGGGGCTTTGAGCAATCTGGTCTAATGGAAGGTGTCCCTACCCATGGTAGGAGGGTGGGAATCAGATGGTCCATCCCAAAGCATTCTATGATTCTATAAATTAAATCATAAGTCATTTATGAATTCAAGTACTGCAAACAGATCGCTTAAGTAGATTAATGCATTTACAGTTGCAGTCTATATGAGTGTAATCTTTCTACATTTTAAATATTTTTTAATATTAAAAGGGAGTAAGTCATATGAATTCCAAAATCACCATTTTGATGTAAAAACAGTTAAAAGCTGAAACAACTCCTTGCTCAAGGAACACAAAAATATCATAAACCAATAGTACTAGCAAATGCCTAAAATATATTTTCCAGGCCTAGTACAATTTGTTTTGTTTTTCTTCACAACTGCCAAATACAATTTTTTTCACAATAAATCCCTCAGATATTTTCAGTTGCTAGAGAAAATTTCATTAGCTACAGGGGAACATACTGGAGAAGTTTCATTTAGTATGAAACATTTACTTAGTTTTACAAGAAGGATAACAATTGCAATTTCTCTGTCTTCAAAAAATTAAAATTGGTATTGTTTAAGAACATCTGTCATTTAATATTCTTTTGTCACAATTCTGAAAAAAGTAAAATGAACTTATTACAAAACAATATGCTTCCTTTGATCTTAAAAGAGGTCCCTGCAACCTTCTGTCTCATTGAAGTAAAAGTTCAAGCAAAAGAGGAGCTGTGAGGTTGTATGGAATGTAAAGGCTGCTCATCAGCTGGAACTACTGCTCTTCAGTGCAACCCTGTAGACTCCTCCCCTTCAAGTACTTTAATAGTTCTGGTTGCATTATCTGCATATCTCAAGAATGAAAATTTAAGAAGTACCAATGAAGATATTTAGGTCATTCACTGTAATCAACCTTCACTGAAATGACCACTAAACTGTATGAGTCTGATGATATTTTTGAGGTATCTTGAACGGACATATGATGATACAAAGAAGTTAAACTGCTATGTCCTTGTTCCACACTATTTTCTGCCAGTGTCTGCATTCCTGGTACTTTCCTGATGTCTTGTTTAGTTTAGCTCTCTGTTAGTTCATTGACAGAATATTTTCATATTAGTAACTTTTTTTTTTATGTACTTGTTCTTTCTTTACACACATTAACAGTTACATTTTCTGTTTGTAGTGAGACTGATTCTTTCATTTAAACTGTCCCAAGATCTAGTTGATAATCAAAAAGTCTCTCCAGGGAATAAATGAAATCAGAGAGCCAGAATGTATTTTATTTCAAGCTATGCCATTAACAGCAGTTAAAAGAACCCCAACCAAACAAAAAAACCCACAACTTCCACTTTACAGAATATCTCCCAGATAGAATTTTCTTCAGATACACCAGTTTCAAGGTTTTTTTAATTTTTAGTTCATTAGATAGTAAGTTGAGAATGTTAACATCATCTAATGAAAAATGTTACTGCATGATACTTCTTTTTCCACTATACCATCTTCCTCAAAGAAATAGACATTCTATTTCTCTGTGTGCTTTAATTAAATTTTTGTCTGCTTCAGAATCCATAATTTTCTGAATTCAATGTGTAGAAAGTTATTATTAAGTGTCATAACCTTATTTTTAACTGAGGACAGACCAGCTCTGAAAACAGAGTTTAAAGAACACCCACCTTTTACAAGTATTGGACATAAGACATAAGACTGAACAAATACAATAACCCCTCTAGAAAGAGAGGCAAATGTCAGTACATTATGAAAAATATATTTTTTATGTGTTATGAAGTGAAGACTAGATGTAGGCTGTGTCAGCCCGTCTTTATAAACCTCTGTGTAGACACAGTGGTAAGGAAACCCTGTGCCTAACTGTCTCTCTGCTGATCTTAACATTCATTTTTCCTATGGGAGGAAGTATAGGTTGGGTTACTTTTATTTAAAACCTATTTAATTTCTAGCAGGTAAGAAAATATTATTCACCAGCTTTCTGTCCTTTATTTATTTATTTATGCTTTGAATTACTTCTTAACAAAACAAACAGAATGTATGTTTTTTGGGTTTTTTCTAATAAGAGATATTAAATAATCATAAAATGGTTTGAGTTGGAAAGAATTTAAATATCATCTAGTCAAAACCACCCTAACTGTAAAAAATTTCTTCCATATATCTAGTCTGAAAACAAATTTAAATAATCATAATGAAATATGAAAAAACTGCTGAAATTTAACTTTATATTAGTGTCATACAGATCACATTTTGAGGAAAGCACCACAGGAATTAACCACTTACAAGGTCTTTTACCAAGAAAAACCAAAAGAAACAAGCAAAATCAAGACACAAATTAAAAAATAATATAATTGCCTATGAATTTCTGAAGAAAGTCTGAAACTTCTGGGAGACAGTCTATACCTCCCCTAAATGTATAGTCAATCTGAATCCCAAAGAGACTTTTTGCAAGTCAGTATTTTTAATATTATCACTGAGAAAACTAAACAAATACAATCATTTAAGATCCTGGTATCTAGATGAGATTGGATCCAGAAAATCTTTGGAATGGAAGAAATCTAGCTATTTTTTGCATCACAGGCATAAGCCAAAGGATTGCCTTTTGGCAGAGACATGTTCTCAAATTTATACTTTGTCAGAATATCTTCAGTATAGAAGAGTTTCTAATTATGATCTTTCATTCAAATGCATGAATCATTACTTAGCTCTTTGTAATTTTCCCATTGCGACTACCTTTGAAAGGAAGATGTTCTTAAAATTTTTTTACAACCAAGACACTCCCACAGGTAGGAACAATTAACAAGTACATTTTAGTTTTGAGCATTAATAATAAGGAGGTTTGAAAAGACACTTTGGAGTGTAAAGAGCTAATAAAATAAATCTAGAACATGGTACAAGTGTACACCTCAGGAATTATCCCTACCTCTTATTCTTCCATCAAAATTATGTTTCTTTTTTCCTAAGTCTTTGATAAACCGTGATGATGTTGAAGTTATGTGAAGAGTAAGTTTTTATTTACAGGCATGGAAAGAACATTAACAAATACATTACAAGTTTGGAAAAAAAATCAATGAACTTCAAGGTGTACTGAACTACAACACACAATTTTGAAATCTCTTGGCTCCAAGGCAAGATTTGCACACTCTACTTTAGTCTATTAGCTGTTCATATTCCCCAACAATGTATTATTATTGGAAATCAACAGAAGATAACTTCATGCTTGATATTTGGGCAAATAAATAATCATAATAAACATTCTTGCTACTTTGTTTACAGGAGGTGTTTGTGCATAATATTATTGTGGAAATTACCAGTATTAGGTAAATGGATGCGTGCAGTTAAAAAACAAGTGTATGCATATTTACACATGTGGTAAGGACAGAATGTCAGGTGAGCACTTACATTTAATGTGTTTAATGATATCATCAACTCAGTAGTGATAATGATTAAAACTGCAAATACTGCTTTATAAAAGGGTAGTTATTTTTCAGTTGAAAAACATATTTAAAACCAGTAATATCAAATGAGGCCAGCATGACAGAATATATTAACTATAAGGCCTCTTCCTAGAGCCCTGGAATTCATTTTACTTTTTCACTTAGACACCTACAGATGTTCAGTTATTATTATAAATATATATTTTCACATATAAGAATTATAAGAGATGAACAATAAAATATTTCTTTACTGAAGTCTTCCAGCAAATAGTCTAGACAGTTCTTGTCCTCAAGCCTATATACTCAAAATACACAGGCAAACATAGTAAGAAGAGTAAGAATAGAAAAAATAACACTTTGACATGTTAAGCAGAATAGCCAAGGCACCAAGTCAGTACTGTAATAAGTTTGCAAACACCTGTCTGCAAACTTGCCTGAACAGGGGAGGTGGTGTGCATACACGCATATGAAAATAGAATGCAGATTTTATTTGCAACAGCTAGGGTCAAGTTAAGTTTATTAAAGGAGAGTGTTTGAAAGCTATACAGTGCTCCTAGCAGCTGTAATCTCTGGTAAGTTCCTCCTTGCAATGTTTGTCCAAGATAAGACTACCAGGGATAGTAGTCATTGACATAAACCTTCTTGCTTTCTCTGTCACAGATTATCAAAGTATAAATGATATGGCCCTGAGAGGAAAAGGATGAGAACTATTATAGTAACTACATAGGATAGGTTTTGGTTATGTCCATCACGGCTTTATGCAAAATAATTTCTCAGATGTGTGGTACTTGTATGTTCCTCAAAGCGATTTCCTAGAGCAGTGTGATTAATTACATCAGGATTTCTACTGTTAGGAAAGCATTATTTGATTTTTTCTTCATACCTATACAGACTGGTGGGTTGGGCTGCCAGAAGTACCGATTTTCTACCTGAATGCAGGTTATTCTCTCATCTCCTTGAAGTTCATAGCCAGGATCACACTGAAAAATAACAGTATCTCCAGGTTCTCTTCCATCCCCATTTCTAGTTCCGTTCATGGGGACTCCAGGATCACGGCAGGCAGTGGCTACAGAACCTAGCAGTGAAAGGAAAAAATAAAAATAAATTTTTGAGAAAAGTAATCAATCTATTTTTGCCCTACTACATTTTTCTAATCAGAAGGCTCTGCAAATTCAAAATTTTCCTAATCACTTCTAAAAATTTGACAAAACCTCCAAACTGAGAAATCTGCTGCTTTAATACTATTATTAATTTTTGCTCCCTTTTTAGTTATTAAAAGTGTCTTCTTTTTTTTTTTTTTTTTTTTTTTAATTCTGTGGAACACTGCAATATGCAAAAAGGAAAGTAGATTTCCTAATACCCTGGACATTTAGCACTTTTAACTTAGAGTGATTTATAATATGAATAATGGAAAAAACAGGTTAAGAATTTCAGGTTTTCCAATAAGGTACACTTGTATACATCCTCAATTCTTCACAATTTTGTAGGTTATAAATATATTTACAGTGTAACATTTAGGAGTGACATTGGAGTGACCTTTCATTGATCACTCATATCTAGACCCTTGCACATGACCTATCTATGTGATAGATTCTAGACAATGCTAGATTTTTATAATAATATCAAAGAAATCACACAAAAAATACACATGGATTTAGTCCAATAGAATAGACAGCTATATAAAATACATAAATACAGATTATTACTAAGACAACACACAATCACAATGACTCCAAGGGAAGTATGAGAAATTTATAGATTTCCCCCCATATATAATATATTCTGATCAACATATAATTTAATATAATATACACCAAAATATGTAAGCTTAAGTGAAAGGTAAGCATATGAAGGTTTATATAAGTAAATTTTATTTCCTACTTACGTTATAGAACTGAACCATGTATTATAAATAAATACCAAATGTCAGATTTGCCTGTGGAACTAGTCCCACTGAGCTCAGCAATCTGTGCAACATAAATACAAAGTGGCAGTACTGAGATTTAATTCAGATGCCCTCTTTCTGGGGAGGTAATACCAGCAGACAGTAATCCATTTTTCCAAAATCTGTGGGGGTTATGTATTTACAATGTTTTTGAAGAGCAAATCTTGGTCTATATAGGTTATTTCTTTTTTAAAAAAACCCAAATGCAATTACCTTTCTTTCCAAAACATGCTTAACACAACATAAAAGAATAAGATCTATAAAGTTATGGGGCTTTTTATGGTAGTTGTTTCTCCACATAAGAAATACTGACTACAGGGGGAAAAAGTCCCTACAAAAACATCCTCACAAAAAATCAAGTATGAACAGAAGTAAGGAAATATTTTCTTCCTTAGTCCTCAAACATTAAAGAAATATTTCTTTAAAATGTTAAGTACTGGACAATAAATAAAAGATACTGATTTTTTTATATTGTCATGCAATTTTTTTTAAAATTTCTGTTTTAGACACAATGGTCATGACTCTTGTTTTTATCTTTAAATATGTTGCTGGGTTTTAATTCAGAAAAAATATTACTGAAATATGAAATTACTAAATTCATTGCACTATACTAGTAGATCTTGCAAATGTTGCATGCAAGAGAATAAGATACTGAATCTAGATTACACTGGAATAAAATGTCATCAAATATGGAAAAGTTCATAAGAGTAAGATCAGAAGTAAACCCTTAAGGTAAATTTAGACTGAAGCAAGTGGTAAAACCAGTCATATATTAACTTGCATGCCTCCCTGCTGAGAACACAGGACAAACTGCATCTTTTGATTGGTACTGGCCAGTCAGAGCAGTTCATATTGGAAAGAAACTGTGTTCTGTCTCACTTAAATACTGCCTGCCTTGAATTTGGCATAAACAAGAAAAACACTCTTCTGCTTTATCTAAAACATGCTGGTATCAATTCCAGAAAAATGGGGGCTGATACTTACCCAGAATTTGTAATCGGTCTTGGAGGGTCAAAGAGACAAAGCTGTTATAAAATTTGTTATTGTTTGTAAATCACACTGTTCTTACTAGATTGCATCGTTCTGCAAAAAAATTGTGTATGGCTGAGAGGGGACATGAAGATCTATTTAGAATTTCTGATACAATCTGGTTCAGTTTTTTAATCATTTAGTGATTTTTATGCAAATTAACTTTAGAGTATGAGATCTATATGCCAAGCTTATAACCTTTCCCTTATTTGCCATCGTGCATGCTTACTCAACCTACCTCTTGCTCTTTTGGCTCTGTAGCCAAATTGGTGAAACATGGATTGGAAACGTGGTGTATGAAATGGGTGGAAAACAGGTTGATCTGCCAGGTTCAAAGACTATCCATGATCCAAACCCTAGGCAGGAGCTGATTAGCAGCAGTGTCCCTCAGGGGTGGATGTTGATTTCAATATTCATTAAAGATGAGAACAATGAGACAGAGTAAACTCTTGGTAGGTTTACAGACACTGGAGGATCAGCTGATATGCTCTAGTGCAGGAAGGTTATCTAGGGAGGTTTCAATAAGCTGGAGGAAAAGTCTGATAGAAACTTCATAAAATTCAAAAAAAGAAATGCAGAATCCTGTATCTGGGGCAAATCATTCCCGAGAAACAATTTACTAGAAAGTAGCTTTACAGAGAAGGAATAGAAAAGACAAAAACTCTTCCAGGGAGTGTGTAGGCATCAAAAGCACAAACACAGTGTTTAGAAGTTGCAACAAGGAAAAATCCAGCTGCATAAAAGAAAACACTGGTTCACTGCAAGTGTGGTCAAACGTTGTGATTTTTTTTTTTTTTTTTACAGGGGAGTTGTTTTATGTCCAACCTTGGAGATATTCAAAGCCAAACACAGGTTGATCTCTTTACCTAGAGTATAAGTGGTAAAGTTCTTTGTGATACATTAAATCAATAAAAAGAATACATCCCATTTTATTCTATTACAATACTTGGAAACTGAGGGTATAGAAAAGACTCCTCTTATGGTCAAATTGCCTTGAATAACTAGTGAGTTACGATTTGTAAATGTAATCAATTACATTGCTGTTAAAATACATTTTTGATGGGAAATAGACAAACTCCAAAATGTGCCTATTACCTGGTATATGCAGCACGATCAGTGCAAGAGTAACTCTGTGTGTAGCACATGTGTAATCCATGTGTGATCATATGAGAGTTTTTTCCTCTAAAGAAGGTAGAGAAATGCAAAAACATATTTTATTTTTATTTTGGGCACTGCTAGTTTAGAATAATCACACTGCAATAAGTCAAACCATTTGGATTAGATTAAGAATTCAAAGAGACAATTCTTGATAAGAACTCCAGCATCATGACAGGGATGAGTGGGACTAATTGTCAAAGTGTTCAGTGGGTGAAAGATTACTGAACATACTAGACACACATGGTCAGTGTGACAGAAAGTGTTTCAATGTAGTTATTACATGCTCCTGAGCTGAATGTGTTCATGAAATATAACTCCAGATTGTGCCTGGATTTATGATGAGGCATGGGTTTTGAGCAATTAATTGTTTTCATTTGCATAAAACTAAATTGGAAGATACATTTCTGAACTACAGTAGAGCAACTCTGACCTATCCCTGAATAGTGTTGCCAGTAGTATTCAGTACCAGCTGTTTTAATCTATATATCAGTTCCATTTGGTCTACATTACTTGCTAGAGAGTCCCTGGTGGTCTAGTGGTAAGGGTGCGGCGCTGTCACTGCCGAGACCCAGGTTCGATTCCCAGTCAGGGACACTCCCGGGCAGGTGGGGCTCGTTAGCCCTTAAAGGCAACCCACCTACGTCCTAAGGACCTCGCTGCCACCGTCCAAGCTCGCTTGGCCCCAGCAGATGAACCTTAGGATTAAAGGGTGGGCTCAGTTCCGCGCACACTGTGTCTCACCTAAAAAAATCCAATGCGCAGGCTGGAAGGTGGAAAGACCTTCCCCGGATCTTCGCTCGTGAAGACTGGCCATTATTTATTATTATTATTACATTACTTGCTAACAGAGAAATAAGCAGAGGCCCAACAAGCAAGACAATATTTCAAATACCCATATAACATATTCTCTCATGCAGACTTTGAATACAAGACTACCAGTCCTCCAGAAAGCCTGTGGCAATGCTCAGGTAGAAGTAATACTTACTATGGAGAGTTACTTATCTTACCCCATTCCTGCTGTATGACTCATAGGAAGTGGGGCAGAATCTTATTTTGCAGTTTCATGGCAGCCAAGCCTTCCAAAAACTTCAGCTCCTCTTACACCTGCAACTTGCTTGGATTTGTCCTAAGAGCATTCATAGGAATATGTGCATATGTTCTGAGCAGTTGAGAGGAGGGCGTATTTAAATCATCTCTTTACTAGTTATACAATGCTATGCAAATGTTCCTACAGAGGCACCAAAGTTGTTAAACCCAGAGAAGGTGTAACCACAGATCTATCTACAAATGTCCTTTATGTGGGATGTAAAAACATTTTGACACATCTTCTTAATAATAAGGCACAAAAATACATTTAAACCCTAAATCAGATAATTAAATATTCTAAGTTGATCATTCCAGTCTCAAAAATAAGTTACTGTCAGGGTCAAAAGGTTTCTGATAGTTTATAAGCCCAGGCAATTTAAGATGTGACTGAAATGTCCTAAAAGGACATCTTCATTTTCATGCAGGAAAGATACTTTGAAACATGGCATTAAAAGTGTGACAAGGTTGTAATAGACTACACTGATGCTGGGATCAATATAATAAATGTCTTGGAAATTCTTACTGTTAACAGTGATTTCTAAATTTAATGTTCTAATGCACGCCAAGTCCAATATCAGTAAGGAGTCCTAATCCCCACCTTGAAGAATTAGGGAAGATTCTTCTCAGCACAGAATCAGGCCAGAAGCTCTAAGCCTTTAAAATTTCAAGCACTCCATAACATGCAGCAGATAAAAAAAAATTATTAACTTATTTAAACCAACATATTCTTCCAAACTCCTATCAATTTAAATAAAGGTTTTCCAGTATTGCTGGTCTTTGAAACTTGCACCAGCCTGAACCAATTCCGACAGACTGCAACTTCAAAATTTGAGCTGTCTCAGAATCCATATAATACCTTTACTGTACAGACACTGCAGTCTCCGTACATCTCTAATGCTGTTTGAGAAACAGGTCAGCCTGGTATTTGCTACCTCAAATCCAACCTTCTATACAACTTTTCCTGAAAAAGAAAGAATAAAATATCTGCAGTGCTTTCATTATCTTCTACCAACAGAAACACTGCTGATAATTTTTTTTAATCGATTTTTAACTTTTATTTCTGCTGTAGATCTAACAGAGATTTAGGAGCATAGTTGATATAATTCTTAAGTAAATTCTAACCACAGACTCTGTTTGTTGATTTTGCATGACTTCATAGATTCTATCTAAGTTTGTCAGTCATTGTTTGAAGATTAAAATGAGAAAATATTAAGAATAAATCACAGAATCTGAGTTTCATTTGGGGCAATGTACCCCTTCAACAAACAAAGTTTAACATCTTGCACAACCAGGGTTTTCTATGTTGTCTAGGCAGGTCTTTGTGTTAAGGAGCCACTCAGGTAGTCACATCTGCACCACCAGAGCTGGGACCAAGGCCCCTTTGCAGCTACACACCCCACACTAACACAGACCAGGTTTCCTTCCTGGCTCAACTCTGGCTCAACTCCTGTAGTAGAGTCTCAGATGTCAACTGAACTAATTTTAAAAGTCTTGTTTACACTGTAAAATGCTATAGTGTTATATCTTTTTTTTTGGGAGCGGGAACAGTGGGCATCAAGTTCTTTCTTAAGGGACCAATTTTACTATGAGATAGGTTAGGTTTATAGATGGGTTCTCAGATAGGATAGGTTATATATCTTATTACCAGATCCATTTTAGTTCTTAGAAAGATAGCAGACATAGGTTTAATGAGATAACACAATTTTATTTTTCTCATTATTTTTGTTTTTGTCAATTTATACTAGTTGTTAAAACCATCCAAAGTACTACACTTCCCTTACCATGTCTTATTGGACAACCTTATGAACTATTTTATTCTCAGTTCATACATTATCATCTTTTTCCATAAATATGAACTATTCAGTTCAGAACATCTATTACTTCCTAAGCATTTACTCATAGCTTTGGCACTGAGTATGAAACCCAGCCCCAAGAAAATTAATTGACATATGGTTGCAGATAATTTCTGGAACTCAGCAGAAAATGGATGCAGTGACAATATGTAATCATACAGGCAATGCATTCCAGCTGGAAAGAAGTGTTTTGAAAATCTTAATTTCACTTAGATTGCATGTTTGGGGCTTGGGTTTTTTTGGAACTATAGGGTTTTTAAAGCTTTTTATACCAGATCCATCCCTATGTCAGATGGCATACTTCTTTATGTGTGCATATGAATACAGTGAGATAGAAATAGCTTCTCAAAAAGAAGAAATGATGAGGATCTTGGACCACACGCAAGGGCTACTCATGCAGTGAAAAATCTTACCAATGGTCATTTAGTTCTTAATAGCATTTCTACTGAAAAGATTATTAAGATGATTTGAGTGAAAAAAAATCTCTGTTTAATAGTGGGCAACCTGCTTTGTTGCAACTATTAAGGCAATGGTTGCACAACAGAGAACAACACTGCTGGTTAGCCTTGTCCTTGAATAGAAATCTTCTGAAGAGAAGGGGAGATTGCTCCCATCTTAAAAGTTAAATTTTCTATTTTGCATTTCAATATCAGAAATTGTATATATATATTGCATTATAGTTTCACAGTTTCATAACCCTATTAATATTTCAGTAGTTCCTAAAGATGGGGCCAAATTTGGAGCTCCTGACACTTGAAAAAGTAAGAAGGTATTTAATCTGTCTGAATTAGCCAAATTAGCCAGCTTTTGCTAACTTTTTACTTTAAACTTTTTTTTTTTTTTTTAAATTATTATTTCTTGTTTGGTTTCTGTTTTTAGTTGTGGACATTCATAGTTATTTCTGATAGGAAAATAGTCCTCCTGAAGTCTCAATCCAAAGGACTCCTCTCAAAGTTGAAAGAAATCAGCAAACCAGAGTGTGAAAACATTTTAGATTAAAAACTCATTCTGCTAAGGAATAGACATGAAGAAGAACAAATACTATCCTACTGACTTCAGGAAAGTGAAAAATTATGTCAGGAAGTGATCCCTATACCAGCAATGCTAGGAAACAGCAGTCTAAGAAAACAGTTAAATTCCCCAGATGCAAATCACCTTAAGCTTAAATGTGCCAAAAGTAGAGATCTTTGTTACTCAAAAGCTGAAGAAAAAAATAAAAAAGAAAACCAAAACCAAATCCAAAACCAAAAACAACAACCAACCAACCAAAATAAACAAAAAACAAGCAATCAAATAAAAACAAAAAAACAAAAACAAAACCAAACCAAAACAGAACAAGAGGATGTTCAGTGTCAAAGGAATCTTCCCAAATGCGATGTGGTGAAATGCATCTGTGTTTGAACAAAGAAAACCTCACCAAAACAGAATAAATGAAAATAATAAAAATAATAAATAAAAATAATAAAAGTAACAACAAAAATAAAAGCAGCAACAACAACAATAAAAGCAACAGCAACAAAATAACAAAAAAACAACCAACCAACCAAAAAAAAACCCAAAGAAAACAGCCAACCAAAAAAAAAAAAAAAAACACAAAACATTTAGAAGACTGTGTAGTTATAAATCAGCACTAATTGTAAATATAGAAAGCTGTCTTGAAAGCATTTAATCTTTACAGCAATCAAAGTAAGCAATATATTGCATTAAAATTTAGACTGGAAATTAATATTGCCAAACTTAAGCCATCCAAGTAGGTATCTGTCTCAGGTACTCTAGGCTTTTTTCTGTAGTCTACAGAGGCAAGTAATTCCAAAGGGTTATTCCCCCAGCCTTAAAATAAGGAGGGACAGCTGTAGTTTGACAGTAAATCCAAGTATTTTAAGGCATATCCTCTTATATAAGAAATTGCTGTCAAATGATATAAAATACTGCTGGAGTATTTATTTACAAAAAACCTCCCAACACTCAAAACATGTTTACAGGTTAGTTTTGCACTGGCTGCCTTATAATGCCCAAAAAATGCTCTATATTGTGTGCTGTTTAGTCAGAAACGTGACTACACTCCTGAGCAGAACATATTCTGTAATGATGACGGACTCAGTAGTGCAGCTATTAGCACTGAAATAATGGGCTGTGAAAAATGAATATAGATCCTTCCTTTCTGAATAAAAGATAATTGGCACCTGAAATGTTAAAGTTAGCAGAGAGTAAACTTCCCTGTAATACCAGATTCAAAGGCCCTTGCAATCTGTGGAAAGAAAGAATCTCATCAGTTTCTTCTGATATTGCACACTTCACACATATTAAAGGGATTAAATAGATTATATTAAACACATACAGTTATTATCACTCAATGTTTTGCACGTTAGTATTCTTACTCAACTATTTTCAGTTTTCTGTTTTATTTCTCAGCTGACCAACATGACGCAATGTCAGCTAAAAAAAAAAAAAGTTTCAATATGCCTAAGATTTCAGCCTAACCTTGTTTAGGCATGTTTCATTATGTCTAATATCTTGGCATATCCCAACAACTCATGTCTCTGCCAAGTACACGATTGTATCCTTCCCTTCCTCCTTCACTTTTCTTGATGGTCTAATTTTCTATTTTTTGCAGAATTTAGTGATTAAAGATGTTACTGATGATGTCACTGGTGTTTTTCCAGTGTGTGTTGGGCTCCTCATGCTCTGTCTCTGACAGTTTAGAGAAAATATGATGTAACAGGTATTTCCTGTTTGCATATTGCTTCTGGCCTGTTGTTAGACTTTCACTCTTTTCTGAATTAAGAATAGGCCTCTGGCACCTGTTCTCTACAGCTACATTATTCAACTTGTACATGCCATTTAGATATGCTCCAAAATTCTCATATTGCAATCCTACTGTTGAATCATCAGAGGTTCTTAGTTTCCTTTTACATATATATAAAAAGTTTTTAAAATGTTCTTTATTACACATCTTCTGGTAATTTGTTTTTCAGGATTTGTGGGCTCTGTTTTCTATCATGTTACCTCACTGTCATCTCAAAGGAGAGTGCAGTTTAAATTAAGAGATTCTGTATTGATCATTTGCAGATGTCCAATAAGAAAATGAAAGATATAAAAGAGAATATTAGACCACAAGTCTGCTCTGCCTAGTGATGAGATGCAAAGTCATTTATTTCTTTGTTTATGTTAGATGTATAAATCATGCTGTACTTCCACTAGTCCTGGATACTCGATACTGGTAGAAAGTACAGAAGCACAATCAGGTTTAGTTACCTTATTTCATTTGAAGTCCATCCCTTTCCTTTCTTGCCACCCGAGTAATGTACAATCATATTAAATATGAAAATTTTTCCTTGTCAACCATGAAACAGTCTGCAGGTGTTCAAGGCTAGATTGGACAGAGCTCTGAGCAACCTGGTCTAGTGGAAGGTATCCCTGCCCATGGCAGGAGAATTGGAACCAGATGATCTTTAAGGTCCCTTTTAACCCAAACCATTCTATAATTCTATGATCATTTTCTTATAGAGATTATGAATGTTTGATTTTTTTTTTCTCCCAAAAAGGCAAGTTAACAAAAAGAAAGAAACAAAACAGACTAATTGACACAATGGGCAAGAAAAATCTCATTGTGAAACCTTTTTCCTTCAGATGATCTAAATTTTACAAACTTAATAACAACTTCCATGCCTTCTAAAGGATTGCTTTGGGCAGCCCTAGATAGAGAGAATTGTAATATTACCAGTTGTAAATAATAATAATAATAACAACAACAACAATAAAGTTTCTTTCTACTATTTATATAATGTTTCAACTTCTCTAGGCTTTCTTTTCCAACTTTCCCCCTTTAATTTGGTGAAGGATGCTATCTCTTCTCTATTGTATCTTCTACCAGATATGAATTGTTCTTCTGCATGTATTGAATGGCTTATAAGAGTCAAATATAAATTATACCATGTTATCAATTGTGAAAATTTTCACTCTCTCAATAAATGACAGATGCAAAATTGTGTAAGAACAGTTGATAAAATTAAATATAAAACTGTAAGGAACTAATAAGGAGGTTAATCCATTTTTGAAACAATTTTTGTTTAAGAAAAATAAAATAATAAAAAAAAAATGCAATCAAAGTCTTAAAAAGGTTTGAACATAAAATATCTGTTGTCATTGAATGACATTCTTCTAGAGGTAAAAGGGCTCGATAATCCTGTTAAATAATCTTATCCACTTTCACAAAATGGCAAGAGCAAATTCAAAGCAGAAACCTCCCCTGTGTGAGCTTTCTGTTTGTTAATTACACTGTAGCTAAAGTATGAAGACACCATCTGTTTCACTCAGACATTACATACTCAAAGGAAGTTTATGAATACTTGAAACAAAGTTTCAAAGAATTATATGTCTCTTTCCTCCATCCCCTCAAATATATTTTTTCCTCTTAGTGAAATAATATGTCTATACAGCAACAGTGTTATTCAGGTTGTGTAGCTATTTGCACGTTATTTTTAAAACCTTAACTTAGGAAAAAAAAAATTAAAAATCTCAGTTATTCTAAGAATATACACCCAAAATGTATATTTTGAGAAGGATCACTGTGATTTTGCAAATTTGGACTGAAGAGTACGAGAAATGCTGAGGCAGTAAAACTTCATGGATCCTTTAAACTGTCGCCATTAGATCTCAACAGACTGTAACAGCACGGAGAATTAAATAAAAAGCCTCTCTGTTCAGATGAAGTTCCAACCCTCTTTTAAGATAAATCACTGCAAGTGAATCAGTAGCTGTTTTATAGCATTACTCCCATGTACCATCCTTTTTCGTTGTAACTCCCTTCTTATTTTTAACTCCATTCTTATTCTGTATCAATCTATTTTTCCACTGAAGCTTAATGACTGCCTGAATAAGTTCTGTGTATAATGGTCTTCCCACTCTCTATCTGGCCTCAACATTAAACAGGAGTATGTCTGAGAATGGAAAGCAGATATGTCAGACTCTCCCAGACAGGCTCTGGAAGGGGTAAGGTGGTAAAATGGTAATAATACCTTGGAGCCAAGGATTAAAAGCCTTATTCAAGGCTTCAAAAACCAGTTGATGGACTAGTAGCACTCTTTAATTTTTTACTCTCATTTACATAATTCATTCTTCCTTCAAATTACTGTATGCACACACATGTATTTGTCACACACAGAAAGAATGAGGGTAGGGTAAAACAAGGGCTAATACAACTACCAAGCATGGAAAGCACAATGAGGTAAATAATGTTAACATTAAGAGTTTCTGTGTCAACCCATGTTAGAAACACTGCTACTGCTACACAAAATGATAATATTAGAATAGATCTGGATAATCTTGAAAAATATATATATAAATTTCACTGACCAGAGGAAAAAGAAGGTCAAAATGGACCTTGTTTCTTCTGTTTCAGCAATAAAATGTCTAAAGGGATTTAATAACAGTTAAGTAACTGTTTAGATTTGTCATCATGCTGTCTGTAATAAGATGATATAGCACCAGAAGGTAAAAGGGAGAAGGACACTACTGTTCCTGTAGTGCTCTTTCCTGTTTCATCCTATACAAGCACAGCAGGAATGAAAACTCCCCACAGATGTCTCTGAAAGCAGAAACTCTTATTGATTAGAAAAGGATGAAGCTTTTAACATGACTACATCACCTCCTTTGGGAAAAACAGTAGTCATAATTATGAGCATTCTGGCACTGCCCCAGATGCTCTTGAAACAAAGCCTAAACTAGCAAAGAACATGTTATTTTATTGTTGTGGGGTTTTTTGTTTGTTTGTTTGTTTTTTTCTTGGTGTTGCTTTGTTTTGGTTTTTTTAAAGATAAAAATACAGTTTTACAATAAATCTGTAAGTTGTGTCTTTCCCTAAAATGTCAGAAATGTTGTCACTGATTTCAAGGTTTCCAGAACTACAATTATCTGTATGTGAATTATCTCATAAAATAAATTTAAAATTAATCAACTTACTTGAAAACTGTATGGCGAATCCAGATTTACTGATATAAAAATCCGTGTCAAACTGGACAGTTACTATGTTGAGAGTACTGTGAATGCCTTCAGGAACAAGGGAGCCACTAATTTCTTTGAGTAACATCTCATTCTCAGGTGGACCATCCCAAACTCGCAGGATGTCATGGGATGCTTCAGTATCAAAAGCAAGAAATTGGAGGCTGAAAGAACACCATGATTTTATTGTCAGCTTTCATATTACCCAACAATATAACTTTAACAACAAAACTGTACAAACAAACAAAAAAAGCAAATAAAATTTTTAATTTCTAAGGGTGATTTTCTATAATGTTTCACACGTTTATCTTTGAATGCATGAAAGACCATTACTAAAATGAATTTGAAAGAAAAAAACTAACAATATTTGAATTTATCCACTATGAAATAATGTATTACTTTAGCCATTCAAATAATCTACAAGTAATCTAAGCTGTCTTTTCAGAAGAGAGTTTCAGTTCTCCTAAGACATTATTATGTATCACATTCCCATCAAAACAAATTAACTAGAACTGTAGAATCATGCAATTAGCAATGTAGTGTGAATAAATGTCCAACAAAAAAGAACTGCTAAAATGCAGGGTATTTATTTTAACGTAGTCTTTCACTAAAGAGTTCTGTTGCTTCAGGCATTTCACAAAATTATAAGCATTTTTAAAGCTTGATCTTCTTTAGTAAATATCCATTGAAAAATAGACACTTTCAACCCAAACCTAAAATGCCAAAAATACTGACCTTGAGTTACGCCTTGAATTTTAAGTCCAAAATCCCTTTTTTTCTCCACTCAGGAGCTAAGATTTGGTTATTATAGTCAAAAACATTTTTATAATTGTAAGATTTGTTTTCAGTACCTGACAATATTTCCTGGGTCTACTTCAATCACCCACATGCAACGCAGGTTGTTGTCATAGGGAAAAGGATAGCCAGGAGATAAGATTCTTCCTGATGATTCTCCTTTAAAACGGCCTCCACATTCAGCTAGCAAAAACAAAACAAACCAAAACTAAAACAAAACAAAAAATGTAATGGTATTCCAGCTAATCATGTGAGCAATCACTTTAAACATCTACTCTCTTGTTGAATAGGTAGCACAATTAATGACTGTATGCCCTAATATTGTAAGAGAGTATATAAGGACTGCATTACACCTTTTGCTTCCCTTACTCACTCAGTCTAAATTTCCTCTAAAAGAATATGAAACAGAAAGAAAGCTACTACAATATTTAAGACTTGTCTCTTTTCACTCTCCCATGGGAGTAATTGAACATGTAAGTACCTGCAAAACTTATAAAGTTATAATAGTAATATTGTAAATAAACAGAAATTACAAACCCCACAAAATAACTCTATATATCTTCATATACTAATGTATTTGGTTTTACTTATTTTATAGTATTCTACATAAATATATGAAAAGTTTTCTAGCTTAATGTTATTTATGCATAATTAGCAAAAAAAAAAAACAACGTACAAACTTATGAAACACTTATGGTCCTGGCTTTCTGATTAAGCTGTCTTTTTCTATTGATTTTTTGCTGAGTAGAAATAGATTTTCATGCATTAGTATTTTCAGTATGCAAAAATGTTTAATATTTACTATCTTTTTTAAACCTAAAAAAGACATCACCACTCACATAGACATAGATGAGAACTATGCAGAGAGAACTATAAATGCCTGTGTAAATAGACCATAGATCTAATGATTCTTACAATTTTTTCTTTCTTGCATTCAAAAAATAGCTTAAATAAATAAAGAGGTAATAATAAAAAAGTGTCTAATACCAATACATGATGGCAGAGGATAGTCCCATGCCCTTCTTTCCCCAGTCATACACTTTAGCAGGCTACTTCCATGGAGTGTGTAACCTGGATTGCATCCATAAATTATAGTACTTCCAGCAAAATGGCCTTGATCGCTGATTTTATATCCAAACTGTGGGACACCAGGGTCCTCACAGTGTGAAAGCTCAAAACCTGTGGGAGAATAAATTTGTAGTTACAAAATCAAACAAATAAATACATTAATGCATTAATACATTAATTTCTCATAACAACATATTTAGGTTAAAACCAGTCCTATGTTTTTGAGTAGCCTAAGTAGGATAACGTCTATACACTTTTCTTAGAGCATGAAAGCCAGACTTTGTCTGAACTTGTCAGAACTTCATTTTTCCTGAGAGTTCAATTAAAGATTGAGAAGAAAATTCATTATCATTATCAATCAGTTCTAAAACAATATGTTAATTATAAAATGGCAACTAAAGTGACTGTCCATTTAGTTGTGAATAGACATTTAAAGGCTCATAAATAAAATTGAACAGTACATTTGTTTGTCATTATTTAGCATAGTAACAACAACAGCATAATAGCACCTGTGGTACCAAAGAAATACTGTTATATTCATCAATTCCTACCCTAATTTTGTGTTCAGTAGATTGTAAATTTAAGAACTACATGCAGGAATCAATTATAATGATGATGTAGAGAATTCAAGCCAAAGAGCTTGGACATTTTTAAGAATTAAGAGAGATGGAGCAAGAAGGAAACAAAATAACATATGCATTACACAGAAAAGAGGAAGCATACTAACATGGGGAAACACAAACTGCAATCTGGGAGAAAGATTTTCTATTCCAAATCAGGTTTTCTATTACTAACTGAGAAGTAACTCAAAACCTCACTTTGTTCAAAACCAAATGGTTTTATCAATATCACGCAGCTCAGACTATTTGTAGGAAAAAAAGAGACTTTGTGTGAGATTGGTATTCCTATACCTAGGTAATATGGGAGCAAATGAAGGGTTTTTCATGTCTACTTTGTTCAGTAAAGCCATTCACAGAGTATTTTTCCATCTGGTCAAGAGTTGGTAGCCTTTCACAACCTCTCCCCAGGTGCGGAATCACTATTATTGATTAAAAAAATGTTCTTTATTTTATTTTAATGGAAAAATGCTTCATGTTGGATAAGACTGTTTGCTCACATAAGGGCATAAAAAAAGGTATGTCAAATTCTGTACCTTTACAGTTACTCCTTCAGCTCATTTCGTATGATTGAAAATGCCTAACCTATTGAAGAGCCTTCACAACCTTTGAGCTGAACTCTGCTCATTCCTAAGCTATTGTTTCCTAGTACAGAGTGTGTTGCAGAAGCTCTGAAAGAGGCTAAAGTGAGTTCCAGATGAAGGAAGTTTTTGATAATGTTGGTCTGGATACTTATCGAGCAGTTAGAATTTCCTGTCTTCTAAGAAAACTGCTGATCACACTGTGTGAAAAGAAGTTAAAATCTGCCTTGATCTCTGAGATTTCCTCATCTCTGGACAGCAGAGATGATTATAGACGAATAAAAGAAAACTTTTTATTAACTGATCGCTTCCCTCTTGAAGATGATCATGTAACTCCATTTCCTAAGTGTGGCTACTGGAAGCGTTTTTGCTGCCCTAAATGTGTATATGACCAGTGCAGGCAAAGAGGGAGTGAGGCATAGCAGGGAAGTTTGTGGAGGAGGACACACAGGGAGAACACTTCTTTGACAGGGTGAACATTTCACTGGCTCAGTAGAGAGACTTGAAGCCCACATAACCCAGCAAACTGGCACCACTCTGTGAGCATCTGCATAAGCCAAAAACACTCATCACACCTGACCCTCAAGGCAGAGTGGTGGGCACTCATCTGAGAGCAGAGGCTTCAGCTCTGACTGGGATTTGCACCATCCACCCTGGCTGATACATCCACCCAGACAGAGCTCAGACTGAACTATTCCTAATTCCTAGTATCTAATCTAGCCCTACCCTCTTTCAGTTTAATACCATTACCTCTTGTCCTATTACCACAAGCCCATGTAAGAAGTCCCTCACCAGCTTTCTTGTAGGCTCCCTTTAGATACTGGAAGGCGAGATAAGATCTCCCCAGAGCCTTCTTTTTTCCAGGCTGAACAGCCCCATCTCTCCCAGCCTGTCTTCATAGGAGAGGTGCTCCAGCCCTCAGATCATCTTCATGGCCCTCATCTGGACTTACTTTCTCTCATCTAGTTCTACCAATATCAATAAAAGAACATTCAGCACTCTTCAGGCTAATAACTACACAGGCTAGGAATATGTATTCTCCAAGAATCATAGAATCAGATGGGTTGGAAAGCACCTCTGAGATCATCAAGTCCAAACCTTGATCCACTACCACCACAGTTACTAGACCATGGCACTAATGGCCACATCCAACCCCTTCGTAAACACCTCCAGGGAGAATCCATCACCTCCCTGGGCAGCCCATTCCAATGCCTGATTAATGCCTCATGTCTGTCTCAAGCAACACAAAATGTTAATTATAAGGTTCAAGTGCTGGGTTTGGATGTACCTATATAAATAAGAAAAATCAAATACCTTGACACTTATACAGTAACACAGCACCAAAAGGCCTATCTTTAATCAAAGGGTACAGTCCTATGCTATCACATGCTACTACAGGGTATAATTATACAACTTTCACCTTGAAAATAATTACATACTCTCTAGTATCTTGAAACATTTTCCTTTCATTGTGCAAGACTTATGTTATTTTTTTTATTAGAATTAATTTTAAAAACATGATGTAGAGTTTTTGAAACAAAAGAACAGTTTTACAGGTGAAAAATGAATGATTTAGGCACAGGGACAAAAAAGGGTGTTGATAGCTGCAGAGTTACTTAAAATACTGTCCTGCTTGATAAAAATTCAGATTTATATTATAATTCAGGGATGGTGAAATAGATAGATACTAAAAAAAGTCATATACACTACATGTCACTAGTCATGTGCAACAGTCACATACATTTTCAGAAGCTGACACTTGATAAAACAGATGTGTATAGCTGCTTCCATATACCCTCTAAGCCAGAGATCTGAAAAGATTTTTCCTCTCCTCAGGTTTATAGTTTAATTTTTTCAGTCCACATATAGGTAAAAAGATTTTGTTAGGAACCTTTCTTTATCACTTTGGTTCCAAATTGGATGATTCTAAACAACAACGCAAGTTCAGAAAAAAATGCAAAGCAAGTATCAAACATGAGTCTTAAGAGGGAGAATGTCCTTTAGTTATAAATTATCTTCATGAAACAAAGTGTTTTGGTCGCAGTTTAAAAATACTCACATGCTTCTAAATTTTTATGTGCTAACACAATTAACTGAAACTTACCCTATTTTACTTATGCTTTCCAACACTGAAAAAGACTTCAAAATAATCCTCTAGAAAAAGGACAATGATTTAAGTATCAGACTATACAAATGATTGCCAAAGCAAGGTTTCAGTATGCTACACATTTTGGGTCTTTTGAGGTATGATTATGGAAGTATATTTTGTTGATGAGCGATTTGCTGTTATTTTTTTTAAGTATTTGTCATTTAACTGCATTTTCATCTTATGATTTTCATTCCTTTAAAAGCATAAGTCTATTACTACTGTTTTCTCAAATACTTACTGGTATACACAAGCTGAAAACCTTCATCAGTGCCCTCCATGTCTGAGTTAAATTCCAACCACAAATGATTTGAAGTACTACTTAGTGTCAGGCCTCTTAATGATGCCCCAGTATATGCTCCCAGCAGGTGAGCAGTGTTGTCTTTACCATCATAGATCTGTAAAAAAATGTGAATTTTACAGTTATGAAGAAAAGAAAGCTTCATTTTATTTACAAAATAATTCTGTACATCTCCATTTAGAGGGAGGGCAACTCTGCCAAGGGAGATCTATCGCCAGTCAAGTCAAAGTACAATTTGCATATATTATTTGCATCTCTTAATTCTGGTAATTCTTCCAGAGTTTAAAATATGTCAGTTCCTTTTTTGCATAACAATAGAAGTGGGCAGAGGTGCCATATCATCTCAGTCTTTTTAAATCTGTGTTTTCTCTTTCACTGTCAGTAATGTAACATTGATCACAGCCTATCAGCAAACACCTGTTTTCTGTAGCTGTATCTGCCTCAAGTCACTGAGATGGCACAACAGAAAAGCTCACATATCCCCAGTTTTGGCTTATTATATAAACCTGTGGTGGTTTTCTTCCATGTGAGGAGAGGTTCAAATATAACTATAAAGTAAAAGGAGAGTAGGAAATAAATTTAGCAACTGCTTCTGTAAGTTGAAAGAGTAATGTAATCTATATGTAAATTGGAACACAGCACTTTTATTATTTATTTTTCTTCAAGTGTTGTTCTTTTCCACATTTGAAACAGAAACTTTCATCAGATACTAAATATATAGAACAATCCTTTAATAATTCTCAGCAAATTTCCCTAAAATTTGATTGCTTTAAAGCATCACAGGTTGTTGTATTCCTGTAATTCCTATAAAAACCTATAACTTCACAATAATCACTAATACATTCATTATGTCCCATAGGATTTATTTAGGGACTTCTACAATAAATATAACTTTGATTAATGTGGTTTACAAAAAAATTCAGTCACAAATCAGTAAGTTGGCCTCTGAAGAATTTTCAAATTGCAATACAGGAAATTTGTAAAACTTTAGTAAAAAATATGAAATTGTCTACAGTTCTAAATAAAATCTAGTTGTATTAATTAGAAATTTAATTGAAGATTGTATTTGTAAACAGGAATCTTCATCAGAATGAAACCAAAACAAATACTCCAGGAATACTAGTAAGGCAACAAAGTGAATGTGAAGTATTATGATGCCTGTTCCCTATCTGTGAAAATGACTCACATACACAAATCCTATTTTCATAAATCCTCATGTCTTTAGTAATAACAAAGATTTTACATTTAATGATATGCTGAAATAAAACAAATAAGTGATTTCCAGCTATCTGTAATGAGTAAATAATTGTACAGCAGTTTAAGATGCACAACAAAACTACTTGGTATCATTCCTTGTTTTTTATTGACACAAGCAAATAAATTCCAAACAAAGTTCAATTTAAATGCCATTGTCCTGAAATGGAGTAAATATAAGACATTACAGAAAAGAAAAAAAGGTGCAATTAATGCTTATCAAATAAATAGTAATTTCAAAATACGTATAGCGATATTAAAATAGATTACTTATATTTTTAAAAAACTTCTGTAAAACTATAGTGAGATCAGCAACCAAGCCAGAAAAATATAAAAAACAATTACAAAACAAGCAAAAAAAAAAAATCAACAAAAACAAATAACCTACTCCCCCTGCAAAAATTAATTCTGAAATTTACTTAGTTTTGTTTTAGTAACTGAAAGGAAAATGCCTATTTCAGGAGAACAACAACTACCCACAAGAGATATTTACATCATGACAGACTTAGAGAAAATCCGGCTTGAATATGATGCTCTTTCTCCTAATTTCTCCAAGGTACTTATAACTAATAATACCCAAGGATTCAGGATTTATTTTATTTTTAAACACTCTATAAGAATAATCCATTTCATGCTATATGTGTATCACTAATAATTAACCAAAGGAAGCTGCTAATAAGTTATAACAACTATTCTCAGTGTCTTACCAGAACTTCCAATATGCCACATCATGATAAAAATTTTCTTCATGTCAGAATTTCCCCACACATACTTCATTGCCAGTTTTGTTAGATGTCCTACCATATTAAACTTTTTGCATTAGTCCACTGTCATCTCTTGTTAACACTAATTCTACTTTGTGGGCTAACCAGCTGTCCCACTGTATAATACTGTTAAGCCTATATAATTTCTATGAAGGAACAGAATTTAAAGTACCCTAACACTTCTGGAACTGATTCTTCTGAGTAGGAAAACTGCATTTGGCTGAGGCAGGATTGTGATCCATTTGAACATGAAACTGAATTAATTTTCTTCTTTTGGTTACTGTCTTTCAGACACTCAGAGTAACATAAACCCCTTTTCTTGAGACAGTGGGTCTCCCTTAGAATAATGAATGCATGTTTTCTAGTACAACTTTCAGTTTATGTCACATCATCTTTCTGTGTATTTGATTTAATAGAAATTAACCAGAAATTTACAGTGATTTGAATGGTACAGTTTAGCTTGCAAAGAAAGTGCTAACAGATCCTTGTGAGATTTGCAGAACCAGCACTTTCTTTCTAACTTTGCTAAATTAGGTGGAGGTTCTTTAAAATTAGGTGGGAGCTAAAGATTTTGAATGAGTTAGTAATTCAGTTTCATAATTTGTTCTGGGAGACAATGTGAATTATATTATACATTAATTAAGGTAGCACCATTAGCTTATTTTTAATATAGGAATATTCTTTCTTTTAGGCCTTCCCAACAGACCTGGATTTAAGTCACTTGGGTGCTAAAGTCAAGTCCAACAATAATCATCGTGAAAATATTATTTGGCTGGACATATTTTTCTTAAAGTCATCCTGTAACATTAATGCAAAGATAATTGATTCATGACTGTATAATGCCTGAATAAGCAGTAACAAGCTATTCAGAAAACAGAAGTCCGTATTTATCAGCTATTTAAAGGCTTAATCTGTTAAATGATTAATTCATAAAGAGGAGCAAAGACACAGAGAATTGTGTTAAAGTTCTTCATATCACAATAATATTTTGAAATGTTATAGAGAAGGATGATAGCAGTGAACACTATACAAATATGATTTGAACTAGTAGATGTTATGTTCAATTTGAGAAGGAGCCGTTTATGTTTGCATTCACACTTAGCAAATAAAACTTGCTAATCTTTTGACTGGCTCCATTATCAACAAATTTTAAATGGAAATTAATGACCTTTTTCTGCTAAATTTTTTAACTATGTAATTTTAGCAAGAGAATAGCATGAAGTGAATGTATTAAATCTGTGCATTTTAATCAAACTATTTTTGAGACTTTCCATTGAAACATAAAAGACATATGGATATGATGATCTGTGCCTTTATAAAGAGAAGAAATAACATAAAATCAGCAGCTCAGAACTGAGGCTGTCAACGCCCTGTCAAATGTATATCACATGCAAATAGAAGCACTAATATAAAGACAGAAAAGGGCCCATATGTTTTGGGGTTTTTTTTGTTCCCTACATTTATTACCTATTTCGCACTTGTGTTTTCCAGATTATATTGCTAGAAGTATTATGATAACAAACATGGAGATTCTTAAGAAACAAATTAGCAAAAAGTCCAAAATTCACCTTCCCTCAAAGCCTTTGCCCAAACCTCCTCAAAAACTAAATCGTGAACACATTTCAAATCTGGCCTACAGATGAGACAGTGAACAAACGCAGTAAAACTGAATCCTCCATATTTGGCAGGAGAGCAAACAGTGCTGGGCCAAGCACAGGGAAAGGGAATCCTGATTGCCAGTTCTATTTTCTTCACTGACACACCGTTACCTTTCTGTTGCTGCCCTGAGTGCTCTAGCAAAAGAAGAAAGCAAGATTGCTTCATTAAAGTATCAAAATAATTCTTAAATCCATACTTTCCACACAGGTGCAATATGCCCTGGTACGTCAGCTTTCACTCTGCATAAGGCCAAGCACATAATGTACTACAAAAGATAAAAAAGATCCGCAGAAACAACTAATGTTCTTTTGCCATCTCAGTCCTTTTCATACTTTCTGTTCCTCTGTCTTTTGTTTTATGTTTACTTAGAGGAATCTGCCTGCCCAATTTTTGGGGTGGAGGTTTGGTTTCTTTTTCAAGCATTACCAGAAAACTACCCATTAATTAGTATCCCAAATAGGTACATTTTTGTTTATGATGAAATATACTGAAAAGAAATAAAACAATCATATTAGCTTTGTTCGAGCTTCAATTTTAATAAAAGTACCTTTTCCCCCATAAAATAAAAAAGTATATTAAAATATCTTTGACTCAGAAGAACATTTTCTACATTCGACTGATTTGAACACAAATAAAGCGTTCACCACTAACAATGGACTATTCAGGCAAAAGAAGAATAGCAACTGTGTTCCTTTCTGTGTAGATCTAAAAGATTTGCTTACAGCTATCACAGACTAGAGAGTTTACAAGAAAAACTGGTAGATGGAGAAAAAAGCAGGGAAAAAAGCAGGTAGAAATATTCTCATACTTTGGAAACAATTTTTTTTTCTTTGCCTCCCACATATGTAGTTTAGTAGAAAAATTTTGGATTCTGGAAAATAGTGCACAAACTCAGTTATCAGTAAAACTTTAAAGAAAGAAGCAACTGTTACAGAGTTTCTGAGATTAACGTTACATGGATTAGCACATAATAACTGTACAGATCTTAAATTCTTCATTTATCCTCTACATATGTCTTCATGTAACTTTCAAAAATATTAAAACAAGATGTGACACTGTCAAGAGCAGGTTATTTCTCTACACAAAAAATGCAGTGAGAGTTATATATTTCTTATAGTTTGAAATAAAAACCACAAGAACTACACCATTAATGTAAGTAGCCAGAGCAGTTACATCAAAAAGAGAACAAGAGAACTGCATGCTAAATGAAGCAAATAAAAACAAATTATATGCTCTGAAACCTCTTTTTTATACCAGCTCAAAACCGATAAAAAGGAACTCCTCTTTCTCTGCCTGTGGAGTAACAGTAAGGAAGGTGATTTATTTGTGTTAAATATGCTGTTTCCCTCTAATGCTGCATTCCCAGTACTGCTGTTTCATTGTTTCAATCACAGTGCTTGTCAGATAAAATTGTGATCCATGGTCAGTTAATTCATGTGGTAAGAAGCAGACCTCATGACTTCATTAAAGAACATATCAAAAGTTTATTACAATACTCAGTCTGTTCAGACTTTGAATGGAATTTTAGCTGCATAGCTTTAGCAGTGTAAAATGTTAGCTGCAAGAAAAAGCATATGATTAATTTCTGTGTCAGATTTTTCATCTATCAGCTCTGATGAAATGAGATGCATTTTCCACTTCTTAATCAAAGTTTAGTTACTGAAAACCTGAGTTTAACTATGAAATATTATGGGGTTGTCTTATGTTTTGGGGAAAGAAGATCTATCTGGAAGCTGTTGTTTTATGTATTTTGATTTTAAAACAGTGAATTCCTTACCCTCCCTAGTTCACAGTTAAAGAGGAATTGTGTATTACCATTTTCTGTAAGACTGTTTTTTGTAAGACTGAATGATAATTTTTCCCTTTTTTTTTTTGTTTTTAACTTAAGTTCCTTCCATTTACAAAGTAGTGATACATATTAGATAGGTTTACAGCATTTGTTGACTATTGATTAATTTAGAACTAAAGTATACCCGAATTACCTACTCCTGTAGTCAAGAGTTTATTCTCTACAGTCAGCAAAATAGACTAATGTTTTTTTAGTCCCTTCTTTTTTTTTTTTTTTTTTTTTTCACTTTCGAGTTCTACAAAAATAAAAGGAAGTTCCAGTAAACTTATCTTCAAAAATGTTTCACTGGGATTAACATAAATCAGTCTAAGGGAATACAGGAAAAAAATATGTGGGTAAGCAAGACTACTTTCTTGATCTTGAAGATACTAATCATAAATGTTAGGCATATTACCAAGTCAGTCAGACACAAAATCTTCCATTGGCTCTTTTCCAGCTTCTGGAGATGAAAAGTAATCAATAATAATGGGGATCAATAGAAACTTCAGAACTGGGTCTGTGAGAAAAGTTTTGGAATGTGTGACTGCTAATTCCTGGAGAATTTTCCTCTACCAAATGAACACGTTAAAAAACAGTGTGACAGAATTAAGACAGTTTCATCTAAGAAAGGAGGTAGAGATGCAACAGGTTCCACAGATATCATTTCTTCCCACAATATCAAAGGTCAAGTGCCTCTGTCTTGTTATCATGTCAGATAGACTGAAAAAGGATGACAATCATAAGAACTACTTCTTGTAGTTGGTTTTTATGGTGGGTTTGGTGTTCTTTTTAATAGCGTGGGAGTAACTCCAGGTTCTTATTATGATAAAAGCCTGCTGACTTGAAAAACAAACACTTTAATTACACAAGACTAGTTTTACTTAAAAAATGCACCTGCAAAACACAGCTAATATTTCTACCACTGACATTTATAGCTGAATCCTCTATCTATAATTAATTTTGTATTACTCCTAATTTCACATTAATTGAGTAGCAGTATTAAAGCAGAATTTTCTTTTAAAAGCCTCTGAGCTAACATTTTCTGTTTAACTTCAACATCTGCAGTGCATATCGTACTAACGGCACTCGAAAAAATCATAAATGTATAGATCTTTCAAAACTGTATGTGTATTAAATGATTAAGAAAGAAAAGGAAGAAAAAAATTGAGTTGCTTTACATTCATATCCATTTATATTTATCTAACTGTATATAACTGTAGCTAACATCCCTACAGTCCTATGATTTTTAAACCAAATTAATAGATTTGAATGGTTTCAACCTAAAAAGTTTTGAGAAAAATGCAGCCCATGCATATGATAATTACTTGAATGATTAATGATTCAAGTCCAAATGTAAGAAAGACCTGACTTCAAATCTGATACTAATTCTGGTTAATTTAAAGATCTTACCAGTACTTCATTGATTTTTCTATTGCATTAGAAAATTCCAAAATTTTTAAAATTACATACTTGCATACACCCTCTGAATATTTTAAAATTAAACTGAACAACTTTGTTAATTGCTTGGTTAGTTGATTGGTTGTTTTGGTTTTTTCCCATGCTATATAAATAAATATTAATGAATAATTATATATTGTTAATATAATTAAATATATTAATACAATTGTCAACATTATTAATATTATAAGTATATTATTAATATAACACAACAATATTATATTAATATATAATATGATATAATATTAATATATTATTAATATAACTATATTATTAATAGCCATTAAGAAACTTTTGAATCAAATCTTTCTATATTGATTAATGTAACAATTACAAGGTATCTACTTGCTTCTGAAGTAAGCAGTGAGTTCAATATAAAAATAAACATACCTGTGCATTCTGGGTATCTGGTAGCCTTAAGTTTATTTTTCTTTTCTTGTGTTTTAAGAAGAACATAATACTTCTTTTCATTTTTAACCATTTGAATTAGACAATTATTTAATCGCTTTATGGATATCTTGTTGCACTGCTGTGGTATTGCAGACGGTATGTGCTAAAAAGACACCCTGATCAACATTATCTTTAAATGTGTAGTTGGCTAAGCAATATATGCATCTGGAAATATACTTTTTGAAGTGCAGTAACAAAATCTATGAACAAATCTACTGTAAAAGCTACTGAATTTATAAGGTGTAATTGCTCTATAGACTGTGGTAGGCTCCAGTACCATGTTTTTCCCTCTGTTGTTTATTTTTTTAATGCAGAAATTCTATAAACATGTAATTCCTGTGCTTACCATTTTGCAGGACGTGACATACTACTCAAGATTGGAGTCATTTAAGGTGTAAACCTCATGTACAAAATGCAGCCTGTGTTAAATTAAAGTACTGGGTGTTATGTTTAGATCACAGCTGAAGTTATGAAGATACTGAGGAAGTAAACAAATCAAAAGATGTCATTGATTGAAATGAAACACTAAAAATAGAATATAAATACACATTAAGGCAACATTAGGTTTATGATTTCCATCTCTTTAATTATCTGTGGTCAGAAAATGATCTTTTAAGATTATTGAGACACCTCAGGTTGTCTAATTTTTAACTTTTTAAAAACAAAACCAGTTGAGAAACATATTTTCTAAGAGATTCTTAATATCAACTTACCTCATGCTGTACTATCTCAGATAAACTTCAGTGATACGAGGAACTACAAGTTTAGAAATAACAGATAAGTTATATGATTACATACCTTAAGAACATCTCCTTGGGCTAAGTGAAATGTTCTGGCAGAAATATTGATTCCTTTCCCTGCTTGTACCTGAATGCTATAAATACATTCATGGTTGTTTTCATAGTTAAGAGGATAATTGGGGGACAATAAGATTCCTTCATTATTTGTCGTAGATGCTCCACATTCAGCTGCAATTAAAAGAAAATGTTAAGGTATATTTTAAGAAAACACATAAATATTTTTTAATAATGTTGATAATGGTAATGTTAATGTGACCTGGTTCAAAATTATTAACATTTATTAATATCTAAAATCTAATTCTAAGTATATGACCATGACATATGTATCTAAGTATATGTCCATGATTGGAGGCTGCAAAAATATTTCCAAATTTCAATATTTTAATAAACGTATGTTAAAAAACATGAAGAGTTAAAATCATAGTGCATATTTCATAATTATAATGTTTTAAAGGATCTTTATTGAATTTTTTTATGGGGGAAATATATTTGATTTAAGTTCTCCAACACAGAAATTCATAAAGACTTGCAAACTAAATGAAAATAAAAGAATTCTAGAAATTTATATGCATATTTATTTATATATATACATGCACGTGCATAAATATACATACATGCAGATACATACATTTTCACATAGATTAATGAAAAGAAGTTTTTTTTTCTATAAGAGTAATTTATTAAAATAACTAACATAGTCAATGGTACAGTTGAAAAATAGCTGTGTTATTTCTACCAGACAAATACAGAAAAAAATAATTACAAGAATAAAGAAGCAGAAAAAATATAACTTCAGGGGAAAAAAGTGTTCCAAGTAATACTGATATTATTCCAAAAAGTAAACCTTAATTGCCAAAATCTTGAATTACAAATTAGTCACCAAAAAAACCCGGAAAGAAACACCTGTGGCAATGCTTCATTAGGCATTACTAACTAATTTTCACTTATTATCATATTGGACAATAATTTTAATTAAGGGTTTTTTTGCATTTTGTACCAGGTATTTTAATAGACACTGAGAAACTATTACAATTCCTTCCTTCACTTTTTATTTAGTCTTGATATGTGGCAATATAGTGCAAGGACAAGAGTATTTCCTTACTTTTTAACAGACAAAATAATTTTAATTTTAAATGTAACACTAAATTTTCTGGGATTATGTTTGTTTTCAGGATCACTTGAATGTTCTTGCCATTTATTTTACCCAGTCTTATGAGAATGCACCTCAGTTATTTTAACCTAGGAATTTCACTGGTTTATAATTTCACAGAATAATAAACTCTGTTGTGCAAAACAATGTGGTACTTTTAATGATTTGAAAAGATGTTTAAACAAATTATGGTGTGTGTTGTAGAACCTTTTATTTTTTACTTATAGTATTATAATTCCCATCTCAGACTTGTTTAAGCAAGATTCAGGATATTGAAATATATATTTTTTTGTATGAAAATTGTACCACAAATGACAAAAAAAAAAAAAAAAAAAAAAAAAACCAAAAAAAAAAAAAAAAAAAAAAAAAAAAAAAAAAAACCAACCAACCAACTTGATTAACTATGCTTTCTGTATTGCTAAAGCAAATGTTGTGCAGAAAGCCAAATCAGGTACAGATCAAAGCAGAACAAATGTTTGCTGACCATGTTTAATTCACCAACACAGAACAAGTACACAAATAATTCATTACTTCTCTTAGAACAGTTGGATACACATACTCCAGGCAGAAGTGGAAAACCTCCTAGTCCACATGATCACATCTATCCTTTTATTTCATTCTCAAATAAAGGGGTATTTGCTTACCCTGAAGATGCATAGGTCACTTTGAATTATAACATAAAGGAGTAAGATGACTGTAATTTCAAGTTTGTGAGATATCTTTTCCAATTACAAAGACATATAAGAGTCAAAAGGCATAAGGTAATTACGGTAATAAGTTGATCCAACAACTCTGGGTTATGTCAGAACTATAATTCAAAGGATTTTTAAAAATCTGATCACAGTAGTGAGATAACTGTTAGGAGATTTTTAACTCATATTTCAGAACCATGTTAGGTTTTCTGTTAAAAACAAGGAACTATTTTCATGTCAGAAAGTTGTGGATGCCCTGTCCCTGAAAGTGTTCAAAGTCAGGTTGGATGGGGCTTTGAACAACCTGATCTACTGAAAAATATTCCTGCCCATGGTAGAGGGATTCACTACATGATATTCAAAGGTCCCTTCCAAACCAAACTATTCTGTGATTCTTTATATGACTGTAACTCTTGTGTTAGCACACAAGAAAGCTAGTATAGCAACAACAGTCTTGAAAACCACAGTATAATAGAATTTCTCGCACAGCATTCAGCTGTATCATCACATTCCATGGAAGCACACAGAGCAGCCTACAACAGTGGCTCCTCCTGCTCAGAGGAATCCTGACAAAATCAACAGTTAGTTCCTGGCTTCTCTTCTTGCCTCCTCTCACAGCAGATAATGACTTAAAAAACCACAACAAAACAACTAACCACAAAGAATCAAAGGCACATATACACACAAAACCCAGGAGTATATTTCTGAACAACGGCTGAATCAAATTGGTAAGATACAAAATTAGTATTATAAGACCTCCTAAACTATACCATTGATTGTTCTATCTGTCAATCTTCACTTCTATCTATAAACATGAACAGGCAGCTATGCTGTTTAAAATTACATGGAACTTCATGTAACCTTCTATTCTTTCTATTTGATGTTAATACTAAAGCACAAATAGAAAGAGACCATAATATTTCTATGTGCAATTACGTGCTGAGTAAAAAAGTTTTAGGAAAAAATAATGTTAACCAATTTCTTAAGTTTAAAATAAATCCAAATATTAAACATACATAATTTGTTTAAAGTGTTTGGAAAAATAATTTTAGCATGCTTTACAGTGAGTGATAGATAAAAAGAGAGGCAAACCAGTAAAAAACTAAGGGAAAATGTGTAAAGAGGGAAACATAGAAGAATGAAAAGAAGTGATAAAACCTTATTTCAGAGTAAGAGAAAATTTACAGAGGAGCAGAGAGTCTGTAACCATCCTTTAAAACATATTTAGAGCTGTTATCAGAAATTACAATTATATTATTACTACCTTAATATTTCATTTTAGTAACATTCCCTGTTCAATAGAGATGAAATTTATGTTTTTTCAATTACAAAATTTCATGTTTTTAAAAAAATCCACTTGCTTCAGTTGAAACTTAGAAACTATGCTAAACACTCTTCTTACAGAAAAAAAAAAAAATACAGAAAAATAATAAAAAAAAGAAATACAGAAAAATATTTCACATCTAGCTATGTTTTCCCAAAGTACAAGGATGTAACAGTAAGATTGAATTAAATCACTGTATCTGGACTTTGGCGGAAATATAGCATCATTTTAGAATTAGAAAGGAAAATAAACAAAAACTCAAAGATAAATAATGAAAGGTGAAAAGTTCTATGGTGAAATATTTATAATAAAGATGTTTTTAGCTATAAATGCATATTTAATAATACACATAATAACACAGATGAGTAATAAACTGCTGGTTATTAGTGTATTTAAATTCTGTAATCATGTAAAATAGCACTGTTAGTGTAACCAGGGAATGAAATGTATCTGGTTGGGTAACTTAACCATTTGAACACACACAATTTAATGGTTTAATGAATTTAATGGTTTAAAAAAAAAAAAAATATATATTAGGAGAATACTGCAATTCTCTGCATAAATAATTATCAATTAAAAGACCCATGATGTGCTGCTACAGGTTGAAATTCAGCCAAAGTGACATTGTTTTCTTCAATACAATGCCTTGGAATCAAAAGATAAGAGCTTCATCTAGTAGCTCTGTGTTTTGAAAAGATGTTATCTCCTGGTTAGGAGACTCTGTGTATTGCAACAGTTGGACTGGACATGCAAGTGGAAGCATTCTAAAAGGATTTTATCTTTAAGAAACTTCGTAAATCAACAGTTACTTCAGAAACTGTATCTAAATTCAGTGCTCAACAAATTGTATCTTATAAAACTGTTAACCTTTAGAATTTCTACCTTTTCAACTGTTGCCTGGAATAAACTGGAAAATAGACTCTTGTCAAAATAAGACAGCAAAACAGAGGATAACGTGGAAATCCTGAAAGGATTAGGTTGTTACTGAAGATTTCTTTCTGTGAATAGTATGAGTTATAAGGTCATCACAAGTTTTCCAGATGGTTTTGGTATTCTAACAGGGTTAGGTACAAGGAACCATATACTGATGAAGAAAATCAAAATAACATTGTCTTCTTCAATCAGTAGGAATAGTGGGATTACTTTTATTTTATATTGTTCTAAAATACAAGAATTCCTTTCACAGAGACAAAAATGAATAACAGCAATTTCTTATTATGTATTTGGTGCACATGTACTACAATAGAGTTCATCTGAACATCAAAAGATTCATGTGGCTATTTGTGTATTAAACTTACTTTTGCTTTGCAAATACCTCTTTGGCTGCTTTATGACTACATTATTATGTTATAATGAAAGACAGTTTTTCCAGATCTGTGAAGATCCTGTATTTAAAACCTACACATAATTTTACACCAAGATGATGGTTCTACATCAATGGCCGAAAGACCAATGGCCAGATACAAAATAAACCTTTCTTAGAAATAATTACATACATCAATAATATTATTTTTCATAGCTAATAGCTCCAGCTGACAAGAAATGGGCAGGAGTCCCAAATAAAAAAAAAAAAAAAAAAAAAACCCCCACCTCCACAAAATAACTCAAGACCTACTGGAGCATAGAAAAAATTTCCACATAGTGAACAGCAATATCAGTTAAAACTTGATGTAAAATATTAAAATACATAAGAAATATTAAGAAAGTGCTTATCACATTATAACACTATTATACTAACATATGGTGAGCCCTCAATGACTGTATTTTGCTATTTTCAGGATATCCTATCCCTGAAGAAAATAACAGACATACAGCATATTAGGATATGATAGGAAAAATATTTAAAAGAATAAATTTACTTCTTACAAACAGGTTAGGACTAGCTTGTTCTGAGATGAATCAATTACCTTTGTAAGTGGATATCACAGCCCTTAAACTCAGAATTCATGCTGCTAAGTCAATTCTCATCCTAAAAGAAATCTCAAAAACAGCAAAAGGACTTTTTTCCAAACAAAATATATTTAAAGTATATTAAAAGTATATTAAAGTATATTAAAAGTAAAGGTGTCGTGGTTTTACTCACCAGCCCATCCCTGGGGCTGAGGATGGTTTTGTCCAGGTGATTTCCGGACAAAAAACCAATCAAAAAGTTCAGTGACGCCTTTGCTAATTACATCTTTAAGAAAACGGAAGAGAAAGTTGTTGCGCAGTTGAAATTAAGAACAGCAACCATGTAGAAGGGTAGCGGGCCCGAGGAGGGCCAAGGCCCCCTCCTCCCCGGCTTGAGCCGGGGGGAGCAAGTGCAGCACTGAAACCTCCCTTCTCTCTTGTGAGAGAGTGAAAAAAAAAAAAGTTTAAAAGACGAACTGCTTAGACGAGAAACCACTGCAGAAAAATTCCAACCATGAAATAACAGGATTTTCAAGATCGAAACTGGCAGCACAGAAGAGAGAAAAAAAGTTCGAAGAGGGGAGAGCTGCTTTTTCTCCCTTCCGCTCTCCCTCCCTTCAACAGGGTAAAAACTGAAAAATAAAACCCTGCCACCTGTAGAAGTTTGCTGGAGTGAAGAAACCCCCCATGCGACTCACAGAGGAACTTGTGGATGCACCAGAGATTTGTGACTTTAACAGAGAAAACCTTGTGCTGGAGTAAAAGCGACTCAGATGAAGCAGAGTCCTGTTAAAGACTTTGTGACCCTCGAAGGGATCGATACTTATGCTGGAGCAAGACGACTCAGATAAACTTGGGATCTCAGTGAGAGATCCATGCTGCTGCTGTTGAAGATTTATGACCCTGACGGGTATTAGAACCTACGCTGGAACACAAAACGGTTCAGGTAGGGATGTTGGGATCCATGTGTGGGATCCGTGCTGCTGATGCTAGAAAGAACCTACGCTGGAACAGAAAATGACTCAGGTGAGATATTGAGATCCGAGTAAGGGATCCAGACTGAACCCATGCCGAGAAGTCAATCAAAGACTGTTCTCCCATGAGGAGAAACCTCCATAAGGAAACAGAGGTAAACTCTTAAACCATTATCCCCTGTAACCCTGTAAAAGAAAATCCATAGTAAGCAAGTGTCCCCTTGCAAGTCTATGGAAGGAGACCCTTCAGGACCTGGGTAACCCTCAGCCTTCAGTTTTAACCCAGGAAGGGGGTAAGCCCAGCCCTGGAGGCCAACACAGAATGAGAGAGAAATAAAGAAGTTCCAACTGCGACGAAAATGCTGCAGAGTTACTAGAGAGAGAGAGAGCTGGAATTCCAAGAACAAAAAAGAACTGCTTCTCCTCCTTGGACTGATATAAAGGAAAATGGGGAGAGAAATATCTTTTGTAAATACATAATACCTTTTACTCAAGTAGAATTGTTGTAAATATAATTCTTTAGTTTTAGTTTGTTAATAAATACTCATACTTTTTTTAATTCAGTCTCTTTTTGTCTACATAAACCTTCTCTCAACTAATAGTAATTGTATGTGGGGGTATAAAAGTAAATTGAGCCAGGACAAAACCACGACATTTTTTTGTATGCACAGAAATGGATAGAGCTATGCAGCAAGACTCTAATGGCATATGGAATAAGATGTGCAGAGGGTAGCTAGTAGTTGTCCTGCTAATTAGGGAGCTTATTACAGGTGTATCTGATGTAGAACCTTCACTTTTTGCAAACTGTGATTTAGTCAACACTGAATTTATTTTTTCTGTCATACAATATAACCTTTAATTTATTTTTTTTTTCTCCCCAGATATTCCCTGAAAAGTACCCTAACTTGAGGTTGGCAAAGAAGCTACATCAGTGAACAGCTTGGCAAAAATCTTTACCAGCAAAATATTATCTGAAAAGTATCCAATATGACAGAAATTAATTAATTTGCCTGTAGATTTTTTATGTTTGTTTGTCTGCTTTTTATAACTGCAAGGGTCATAGTTCCTTGGAAATCTGTAATCTCCTACCCCAGAGACTGTGTAGGACCTACTGCGAAAAATGGACAGAAAATGTGATAAGGAGAAATATAAGTGAAAGTACCATATGAGCAAAAGAAAAAATAAGCTTTAAAGTCAATGTCTTCCAGTTACGGTTTATCAGACTGGAAAGAAATTGTACAGCTTGAAGATGGACAAAGGAAAAGGCCTGATACAGTTTGGCAGCTATGAAGACAGAAGAAATCTTGGCATAATAGAGACCACTTTCTACATTTCACTGGAAAGAGAAGTAATTCCAAGAAAACAATGTGTGTGCTGAATGTGAACACTGCCTTTGATTGTCACTTGAATATAGTGTGAAAATAAACCAAGAAACAAAAGAATGACAGTATTCAAACAGATCTTTAATCATATTCATTTCATTATTGATAATAAGAAAAGTTGAATTTAATCTATTTCATTATTTTTCCCTTGAAAACAATAACAATTTCTCTTGTTTTTTCTTGTCTGTAACGGAGTTACAGGAAAATTCAAACTAGCTTCTTGTAATCTAACTATGGCATAGAAAATTAAAAAGATAACTAGGCAATGTCATCAGAACTCTGAGTGCATCAGAACCGTTTCAGAGGCACCATTTCAGAGGCACTACAACTGTACAAAAATAACTCCATATTCACGAACTTGAGCTGAGACCTCTGCTCTGTTACAAGCTGGAGTCAAACCCCTGCTAGATGAAAATCTTGATTCTTTAGGACTATAGATTTTACTTCTATAAAAAGTCAAAAGTGAAAAAGCTTTCATACTTACTAAAAGTATTCTTTAAAAAATCTGTTGTTTAGAGTCAAAAAGAGAAATTTTTTCACTGTCCATGGAGAATTTCAAAGCAAGAAATTGAAAGATTATGGACTATTTCCTTTAATCATTAGATACCTCTATTTATTAACAGGTTGTACTGTTGGCTGTGTCAGAGTTAATTCATCGTGACTCATACAATGGGTGTTTTAGATTTATGAACCAAAACAGTGTGGATAAGACACCAATGCCTTCAGTTACCACCAAAAACTGTTCGCTTATAAGTAACTACAGACATCTACCCCAGAATGTGCTGAATCATCAAATGGTGGAAAGAAATATGAAAAATCTTTACATTTTTTTGGAGAAAAACTTGATTTAAAAATTGTTCCAGCACAGCATCAAGCCCAATAGAATAGAGATAATGCAAGCATTTAAGCAATTCAGCTTTAAAAATTCATTTAAAAAATGTATGTCTGTTATTTGAACATTACTTTTTCATTTATTAAATCTTAATGTCAAAATTTTATTTCTTAAGTCAGATTATTTTGAAAAAAAGTCTTCATAAATTGAATAATATAACATTAATTCATAAATAACAAACATTTATCCAGCTTCTAATTAATAAAAGGAAAGACAGCTTCTAATTCACTGGTAAATTATTTGGTTTAGAATTGATTATGATTGACTACTCTGTTTCAAGACTCAGAACATTGGTGGAAGATGAGGCATCCCTTTCTGTATGCATCAAGAATCAAACTTCTTCTCTTTTATCTGTCTTTCTTGCATTTTATTCTCGTATTGACAAGCTGAACACAAATACTATGAGCAGTGCTTGGTTCCCAGTTGAAGTTGTGTGTATGTGAAAGTGTAGATGACATCAGAAGCACTCCAGATCATTAATCATTTTGACAGAAAATGCCAAGCATGAGCATCAATAACAATACACAAACTTTAAATCCAATATAAGTGGTCAACAAGAATTTCTAATTCTTCTTGATTGAATTTCATTATTACGGCATATAAATTAAGCACAAAATTGACAAAGGCTTGATACTTATGGGAGGAAAATTGTTGATTAAGTCATTCTAGTGGAGACTATATTTCAGAGGTAAGGAGAAAACACATCAACTAGAAAACAATTTGTTCTTTAAATTACAAGTTTTCTCTTCCCCCACCCAACACACAAATACAACATTTTTTTCTATGCCATGAAACCTAAATTGCAATTTTTTTTCATTTATGCTGCTGTGTAAGTTCCCCTTTACTAATAATTTACCAATTCATTTTCAGTATACTAACACTTCCAGAAATGTATCACTGAAATATAACCTGTCTTCATGACTTCATTATTATTCTTATGGTTCAAATTCATCAACCCCAACACAAAAATAACTTTTATTCATCCATTGCTCTGACTCAGCTTGTAAATCTACTCTTCTGTAGGTGCATATATAAATGTTACTTATGGATATGCTAAATTAATATTTTTTCTGATACCAAGGTAAGCATAGAAATAGTTTGGACACAGAAATTATGACACAGTAACTAACAATGAATAAGAGGAAGCACATAAAACAATCCATAGTTATTATGCAATCAGCATCTGAAAGACACTTATGTTTTACTATCATACAATTTAGTAGGAAAAAATAAAATATTACAAATGCACAGTGATACAGATGTTTTCATGTGTTAACCTTTCCACATAGCACATACTCTATAATAAATTTCAGAAATATATACTCTTAAATAAATTAAAAATAATACAGATGCTTAAGTAACTATCCTACTTTGTTTTAACAGTTCTCAACAGAACTGAAAAGCAAATAATTTTGGAAGAATTCAGCTCAAACAACATTCTTTAGCTATTAAAAGCTAAGTTTCTAGTCAAAGCTACATAGATACGCTACCTCTATAGTGAATGGAGAGTGCTAGGAACCATCAAACAGTGTTTCATCTTAGTTATTTTAGCTATCATTTTAAACCCAGAAAATTGGTCTAAAGATATTCTGAGGATATGGTTCTTGTATAGGAAGGCCATGTTGACTGGATGGATCATATCATGGATCTAGTTTTATGAAATAAATCTGGTTTAAGTATTCTAACTGCATTTACATAATTTTGTAACCCAGGTATGACTTGGTATACAGCTATACAGGTATACTGGCAAAAAAAAAATCAATTATTAGACGTCTGAACAGGTAAAAGCTGATTTTAATTTTTATCCAGGTTTTCTAACCTATTAATCAAAATAAGAAGAGTAGGCATTTTGCCCTTAATTTGAACAGCTTTCAAATATAGAATATGAAGTCCACTGACAGTTATAATACTAAATATATTACAAAAAGGTTAAAAAAAATTGGCTAAGGAGATATGGAGAGATATGAGAGTACATTACAAAGTAAGAGGTGCATTACCATGCTTTTCCATGCTGTAAATCTGCAAGTCCATGGACAATGACTACACATACAAGCAAATGAAAGCAGCTGACCACGTACCCACACACCTTGGAAGAGGTGCACTCCATACTCGTCGTCCACCACCAAGACAAATAATCTCTGAAGCTCCTTCTAAACGATATCCAGAAGTACAGGAGAATGTCAGAATATCTCCCACTCCAAAATTAAATCCTATTCTGTTACCAAATTGTGGGATCCCAGGATCTTCACAAGGTTCAAGATTATACTCTGAAAACAAGAGAGCAAGTCAGCTTGTATAAGTGACAAAATGTGTTCTACCAGTCATATTTGTAATCTTCCAGTCTAGTAATTTCTCTATATTTCCACCTATCAATACAGACTCCAGATTTTAAAACAAAATGAATGTGTAAATGTTAAATTGAAAATTACACTACATCAAAAAGTAAGACAAATTAAAACATTCCCAATGTTTTTAAGATACATAAAACAATATTATTTATCACTCTTGTAAGAGCCATAAATATCTCAGGTACATAAAACAAACTAAAACAATGGCACAGCACAACCCTAAATAACTGACACTTTGACTCATCTGGAATTTCAGTAGCAGAAATTAAACTACTTCTGTTTCCTCCCCTCACTTGATAAAGTATCTTACAGTTAGTTTACTGCCATCTTATTTATCCTGTAGCAGAAAGGTGTCCTCTGCCTCTACAGAGGCAGAAAGGTTTGCTTGCTTTGAAATCATTGTGCTTAGGAAACAACTTACATAATTTAATTATTCAGTATATGTATTCATCAAAATCACTTCAATTTTTAACCTTTTTTTTTTTCTTTATATAAAATAGAGGAAAAAATCCATAAAACCACCAGCTTTTTCAGGAGCTAGGTTATTACAGGTATGTCCTTACCAGAGAAAGAAATATTAAATCCTTCATATGATATTGAAAAATCTGAAATAAAGCGCAATTGAGCCCTGAAATTTCCATAGAGACCAGCATTGATTGGTGAAGGAAGCTCTGAGCCAGTCAGACGTGCTAATGGCTGTGTGAAACTGCCATTCTCTGTTATTAGTAAATAGTCATGGTGATCCTCCAGGTGAAAGGTGTAGAAGGTGAACTGCACTCCTGTTAGAAAAAGCAGAATTAGATTTACATATCATCCTATTAACATCAATGTAATTAAGCTAAAGTTAAAATTCATGCATTTCATTATTTTATCGTTCAGAAAATGAAGAGAATCTAAATTTTCTAAAAATTAATATCTCTCTGGACTTTAGAATTAAAATATCTTTGCACCAGGTCTTTTTGTTTTGACACCACTTTCGCCTCTAGCTACAAAATACACACATTGGATCTATAGAATTCAAAGACACACACTTGAATTTTTGTGTAAAATCCAATGATGTACTATGTATGCTCAAAACTACAAGCTGTTTATGAAGGAAAGGGAAAGGTAAACCTTAGTTCTTACAGTCATCAGTATCCTTGCATAGCACTAGTGAAAGTAAAGGTTATAAAATATATTACAATATATTCTAATGGCACATACAGAAGCAGTAGCACTTCCACCTAAAAATAGCAATAAAGAGACTTAAAGATGAAGACACACAACTAAATCACTTCTGCATTTTTAACTAGAAATTAGACCATGATCTCTGGGTGCAGGGAATGCACAGAAAAACCAAGAAACCGAAACAGGGGAATCCATTAGATAGCTGAAGTGATTACTGAGACCTCAAGTGCAATATCATTTTCATTTTTATCATGCTACTTACAACCCATTGTTCTGGCTCTGTCAAATATATCTGGTGATGCCATACTTAGTAAGATCCATTCATGTGACTGCAGATTAAAATGGTAGATGAAGATCTTTGGGTACTCTCATGGACAACAGATTTTTAATAGACATCATTTAATCAAAAAGCAAACAAATATTTCCCCTTCCTACAGCTCCCAACACTGCACCACTCTCCCTTCCTCTCACCACCATCAGCTCCCAGTTGCCCAAACAGGGTAATGAAACCCAAGCTACATATACTGTGCCTGACTCAATTGTCTAAGCATAGAAACCTCATGCCCCTTTAGGTGTTGTAGTTTACCTTTTCTAGACTTCACATCCAGCTTTAGAAGCTCTCAGTACAATTGTCTTACAGTGGGTTTTTCACAGTATTCCTGAGGTTGTCTGAATTGCATTAAATATTTATGTTAATACAACTCATGCATAAGCTTTAATGAGCAGGATTTAGTGGAGATACTAACAAAGACCAGAACTCTTAAGTTTCTGACTGATGAGAAATTAAATATATCACTGTAATCTTAAAGCAGTTTAATCAGAATTTAGTAAGTAATTATAATGGGGAAAAAATATTGCCTTGGGTCTCCAAAAAATTGGAATACTGTGGAATATTAGAGGGAATTTGTGAGATTATATAAAAGTTAAGAAGAGATTTTTTTTTTTTTTTAATGGGAGTTACAGACTGCAAAACTTTTTGTGGTATGTTGAGAGCCAAAGGAAGGTAACAGTGGGGATCATGCTAGGTAAGACAGAAAAAAAGTGTGGGAAAAGAGGTAGGGTTAAGAGTCTCTCACTAATCCCTGCACCAAACCACTGTAGCATGTCCTCTATTACTTTAAAATTCTGTTCCTGACTAGTGTGCAAGTGTGCCTTCCGTCCAGAGTGTGAGCACGTGTGACCACTAGTGAACATCAGTAAGAATTGGCTGGTGAACAGGATGAGGTCAGGGGTGAATTGCAAAAAGGGCCCTTGGTCACAGGGTGGGCAGCACCTTGTAGGAGTGGGATCTGGGTCCAGCTCCTGGGTCAGGGATATGGAAGGTTGTGGAAGCACATGCACACTTGAGTCTGTGTCACTGCTACCAAACTCCTTTTCCCATCGACCCAAATGCAGAAACAGGATTTGCCTATGGTTTTCCTGTACATTTCAGTGCTGTTGGTGTTTTTGTGTGTGCCAGTAAGACACTTGCCTCCACTTGCCTCTATCCATGTTAGTCTGTGTGACCAGCCATACATGCCTAATCTTGTGATCAGCTGGACATACAGATGGTAGCAGAGAGAAATCCCTTGGATCTTGGAGACTTCTATCTATGGAGACCCTTCAAAGAGACTAAAGAACTATTCATCTTTTTTAAGTAGACACCTCCTTCTGTTCTTATAACTCCACACACATCACATTCTCCCCCAGACCCAGAAAAACACATCCTTACTTAGCACTGACACAGAAATTACCAGGTGGGATTGTATTTTCTGCTTAGGAAAAAATAAGTAATAAAAAAAATTAGTCTGGATTTTAAAAATTCTTAATTTACCAATTACATGAGCAAAGCCATTCATCTGCTTTAATCAGCCATTTTATTCTCCCAGATTGTGTGACAATAACTTGGTAAAAATCACAGAATTTTGGAATTGAGATTAGGTTGTATATCTTTTGAGCTAATGTATATAAATTTAGATTTGGAATTGATAAACTCTTAAATGTCTGGGTGTTTTTAACTTATTTTTATATAGGATCAGTGCTGATCCTACATGAAAAACCCTGAGATATATACAGAATGAGAGGACATATTTGTTGTGTGTACTGAACTCCAAATTAATTTTGGCCTCTTTTCTGCACGCAAGTATACTGCAACAACAAAATCAGAAATGCCAAAGAAAATTTTATGGTAGTAACCCAAAATAATGAAAATCCTGTGAATCACAGCTGAGCCTCACTGAATATTATTCAAACACCAAACTCAAGGTTTAACTCAAGGGAATGTTTCAATCAATTTTCCACATTGCCATGACATTTCTAAGTAAAACCCAAAGGTATATCCCAACAGTAGCAGTACAATTTATTTTTCTTTAGAAAATATTCTAATCACATTAATATATGCTGTGTGACAGATTGTGTCTTCTCCAGGGAAGAATTTTAAAAGATATGCTCAGGTAGATTCCTTTTCATTCTGCCTCACATGCCCCTTTCTTTATAAGGGGAATATTTAAAACCTGAAATGAAGACAGGATGACATAACACTCTAAAATGTCGCTTCTCAATATTACAATCCAGACTGTTGGGGCATAGGTAAATTAACTGTTATATTAATAAATGGTGTAAAACATACCACTGATACTCCATAGATTTCATTTCACCATATACTGAATTGCATGATAATCACAGACAAAATGTAATAATTGTTGTCACGACAGATGTTTCCTTTCCTTTTCATAAATAATAGCAATTAACAGAATATTAACTATATTTAAAATATGTTTCATTCTCTAGCTAACAAATTCTTAAAAACCTAAAAGAAAATTATATCAAGTTTTAATGGACAGTCAGGAATCATAATGCCAGTCCACATGAACACAAATCAAAAATCATTTCAGAGTTCTAAAACTTTAGATACATTTGAAGAGAAAAATTAAAAAGACATATATTTATATCGTGCATTATGTTTTTAGAACAGCATATACAAACACAGACATTGTTTTTCCTAATACAACATATCCAGATATAAAATACACATTTTAACTAAATTTATTCATTTAAATGCCTGTTATTATGTAATAGCAGCAAGAAGCTGTAACATAAAGATGTTTTGTTGACATCAGTTCTTTGAGCTGCATAAATCAAAATATCTAAGTCAAAATGTAACACTGCATTCATACTTAATGTTTTTCCTTAAAATTTTTTTTAACATTTCCATACAATAATGTAAAACTTATAGAATCATAGATTATCCATGCTGGAAAAGATCTCTGAGTCCAACTTCTAACCCAGCACTGCTAAGTCCAACACTAAACCATGTCCTTAAGTGCCACATCTACACATCTTTCAAATATCTCCAGGGATGCCACTTCTCTGACTAGCCTGCTCCAAGGCTTGATAACCTCTCCTGTGAAGAAATCTTTTCCTAATGTCCAATCTTTAGTAGTTTAATTTCTTTCTTGTAGTGAAGGGCCCAAAACTGAACACAGGATCTGAGGTATGTCCTCAGTAGTGCTGAGTACAGGGGGACAATCACTGCCCTGGTCCTGCTGGGACACACTACTAATACAGGCCAGGATGCCATTGGCCTTCTTGGCCACCTGGACACACTGCTGGGTCATGTACAGCTGCTGTCAACCATACTGTGTCAATATTGGTGTGTATATATATATATATATATCTGTCTATATGTGCTTATAGATATCTACGTTTGTACCATTAATGTCTTTCCCTGTATAGTTTAGTTCTGTAATTTTTTTTCATTATATATGGTGGGGTTTTTTAACAGTTTTACATAAAATGTCATAATGTTGAGAATTCCAGCTTTTATTAATCTCAATTTTTAAGTACTTCTCTAGCTGAGGTTTTAAGAAAAAAGATTAATCAAAAAAAAGTTACTTCATTTTTCTAAAAAAAAAAAACAAAAAAACAAACAAAAAAACCCCCAAACTTCCCAAATTTTTTTCAGAATCCCATTTTAAATTTATAAAAAAATCATAGTGCTAATAAAATGTCTTACAAGAATCCTGAAAAATGCAGCTTAATCTGAACTCATATTTACTGTAAAATTCACAAAATTTTCTGTCATGAATTACTCCATGAAGCTAAACTCTCGTCTATCTGTGCTACTTGTCTTCAATTCTCAGATTATAAAGCTTGTGCTGGTTAACCAATGGCTTTTCAAACAGGGTGCAAGCTAAATGACTACAGGTCTAACAGTTTCTCACACTTTCCATAAGTCTTTCTTGCTTATCCAGAAGAACAAAAGATCCAGAGTACCTTATATTCCTACAACTCTAAAAGCTGTGTATCATACCCAGAGGTAACAAGGGCAAATGTAGCATTTGATGTAGGATCAGTAATTTTAGGATGCTTTTTCACTGTGGATATTTAGAATCAAACTGACACAATGGCATCACTTGTTAGTAAGAGAGACTATGGAACAGCGGGAGCAATAATTTTGAGAGATACACTTTGCCACTTTAACACTTTAAGGAGTTTTAAATGGGACAACCAGTCAGAGTGATTTAACATCTAGATGAAAAACTATCACACTAGTTGTACGAAATGGAACAAGGGGACCACAGATCAGCACAATTCTCTGTATCAGTAGTCTTATTTTTATGTTATCAATAACTCTTACTTAGGGTAATACAGCATCAGTGTACTTTGCCACATTTTTCATGCCCCCACAGAGAAAACTGACGAAATTCAGAATTGCACTTGTCTTCCTTTTTCTCCCTTTCATTCTTTTTCCTGTATTCTTTCCAGTGTTACAATGTAATTCTCCTTTTTGTGTTCTTACTAGTTTATTCTGTGTTCAATTTCTCTTATGGTGCCTACCTTTATTTTTCTTCTTCCATAACGTTAGATCTTATACGTTTTCAGCTCTTTCCACGCATAGTACAAGAGCACTATGCAGTCACTCCCATATTTAATATAAATACCAGCAAAAACCTAAAGTATGACCCATCTCTTCTCATCTAGTACCAAACCCTTTCACCTTTCTTTTCAAGAAAACTTTGCTACCTGGAAATACCTGCTTATATTTGTGTCCTAAGTGTTTTTTAAGCTCTCAGAGAAGACTTAACACCAGTATTACATCTTTTTCCTCAAATGTCCCTTCAACTAATAACCACCTCTTTCTTAAAAACCTCACAGCCTTCAGCTTCTGTGATCATACGTTCTGTAATTCTTTTTCATTGACTTTCCATGTTGTGGGAAGCATAAGGGCCTACTCCACTTACGGAATTCTAGGAGCTACTGCAATAAAAATAAATGAAACTAAAAATCAGCAATGCAATTCTAAGTGCTTTGCTGCTAACCTAAATCTACACCTATACCACATAATACTGGACTTATATATTTAAAAAAACCCAAGGTGGAAGTAGAGAAAAGGATTCATTTACCTTTGCCATGGGTAACATCCACAGTCCATGTGCAATTCAGTGAATTTGGATACAGATCAGGATAACCTGGTGATAAAATTGTTCCACTAGGTCCTCTAACATCTCCACCACATAAAGCTAGAAAAAACAAATATATAATAATAATAATAATAATAATAATAATAATAATAATAATAATAATAATAATGAAGAGTAGAAAAGTTACAGATGAGGGAAAATGCAAGAAAACTAACGTTTAAAAATTTTTTCCTTTAAAATGACTTAAAAGTAGTTGCTCAAATGATTTAGCAATTTCAGATAGAACTACAGGTCATTTTTACACAATATAAAAAGAAATGTAATCAATTAATAAATAATATGTGTTTAATAGGCATAAGAAATTGAAAATCAATTGAGTTTCCTTGGCTGTTTTTTCCATGTTTTCTGAAGACTGTGAAAATCTTAAGGTCAGAAGAGATGAATGCAGAAAAGACAGAGCCAAACAATATCACTTGAGCCAGAAGCCAAGGTTGGAGAGTTAAATGGCCTATATTGGATCTTGCTGCTGAAGAATTACTTAAGACATTCTTGCAGGGAAGCATGACATGCTTTCTTGTATATAATTATTGGATATGCATTTATATCTATAATGCAAGTGATAATGACAAGTGCCAATACCAGAACAAGCCTTTATATAGTTTCAATAGAAATGTCATAAAAATAATTGGTAATTGAGCAATACAAAAATTAAATTACAGCTTGAATTATTACAAAATACAAAAACTTGGTCATCACAACACTTCACAAATAACTTCACAATTCACCATTACAATTTAATGATTTTCCATTCCAGAGCTTTTGAAATACAAAATTAATGAGTAATTTTTAGTAATGAAGAATCTTATGCCTTAGAATTATCATATATCAATAACAGGGATTAATATTCAGTACCAAGCAAGTTATTACATCATAGTTCTCTGAATATAGATTATCTCAGAAGGGTATACATTATAAGACAAGTGAGGAGGGTTTTTTTATTTTGGGGTTTCTTTTTTTTTTTTTTTAAGATTAAAAATATTTATTCCTTTTATTTTTCTTAGCCTAACTATATGCATTAACAAAATTATTTTGCAGAAATATTTTAGGATAAAGACAACACTGAATTATGTCACTGCAACTAGTAGGTCAAATAATATAGACTGTTTTACTAAAACTGATTGCAATTCTTCATATGAGCAGTACTTCCAAAGTGTTTAACACAATCTCTTCCTTTCCAGCCATAAGTAGTCGAGCAATGTTCTTCCAGAATTTTTATTGGTGTCAGCCATAGTTTCTTTGAGCCCTCACCTTAATCTAAGCCAGTATTCAGCATTCCTATATTTAACAGTAAGATTTCTCTTTAGCAGATGTTAAAGCTCTTGAAAGGCAGTTTTAGAGATATGCAAGTGGCAGCTACTTTTCTGTAATTTCAATCCCTTTTCTCCTAGCTGTATAAACTGACATTCACCCATTTATTGCTCATGTCTGTGCTTCTCACCCCCCTCCCACAGCAATGAGAGTGAGGGAAGGAGCCTGGTACAGGTTGGAGGAGCAATGCCTCTTTCTGAGAGATGATGCCCCACCTGCACTAGCTGGTTTAACCTGCTGCTGCTACTCCTTCTGGAATATCAAAGCAACTACTAGTGCAGCACTCAACAGTATGACTTGTAAAGGTGGAAAAAGTTTGGCCTTTCAGTATGAGCTCAAACATCTACATATCTCTTCAGGAGAAAGGTGTTGAGTAATTTGTTACAATAGTGCTGTTTCTTCTGTAATATCTTGATATTTGTTCTACTCATGGCAATTTCTGCTATGCATTGTAGTGTAAATGATGGGAGTTATACCCATTTTTGCCTTTGCTATTAATGTTACATATTTGAGAATAAACATGTTGACATGTCATCATTTTCTGCTTGTAAATGTACATTCAAAACTGATTTGAGGGCAAAGCAGACAGTGAATCAAGAGAATATCTAGAATGTACCTTCTGTCTACCCTGTACTTAAGCAGAAATTTGTCTCAATGAAATACATGCATTTTTCATGAATTTTAGTAGCACTGTGGAATGTTTTCACAAAGATCAATAATTTTTCACAATGAGGTTACAGTGCTGCATGCCATCCTCTCCTCAGGGCACTGAATGAAAAGAAGTATATATGTAATTACAGTTTTCTTATAAATCAGAAATGGAACTTCATTCCATATTCTAGGATGAAGACCGCCCTATTGTGCCTTAAGTTTGTTTGGTTTTTGTAACTAACTATATTTCTGTTTTAAATATGCTTACTACTCTGGATAGCCTTATGATTGTTTTCTATGCACTATTTCTTTTGCCAGCATTCTAGAATTTTTGGCTTAGTTGTAAGCTGAAAATTTGGAAATCCAGTACCATAGGCTGAAATAGGACATTCTAGGACCACAATTGCCCAATCTCTTTATTGTTGCCACAGGCAAAAAACTTCATCCATATTAATTTTCCTCCTCACTTCTGATGAAGAGACACTGAAGGTAAACACTGCCCACGTATCACCTTATCTTGCTATATTTAAACATTAGCAAAAGAGAATCATGGCTGTGACAGCATGTTACTGGAGCTTCTGATGGTAACTATCTACTTTGTCTATTATATAAGAAAAATAAAAAATCAGTTTTTATAAACATGGGAAATAGACCAAACAAAAAATATATTTTGCAGTGGGTGTTTGGAAAACCTTTCAGGAATGCAAATGGTGATAAAACATCCATGGCATGCCATCAGGCACTCAGTGTGACTCTATGAAGGCTAGCAGATGGCAAAAAAAGGCATCAAGGACCCGGCATTTTAGAACAGAAAGCCAAGTTGACAAATCTGAAATAGAAAATGTGCACTGGCCCTGATAAGATGGCAAACAGCCCAAGCATATAATATCAGTATTAGTATCAGATTGTTTCAGAGTGCAAAGGAAAACAGAGTGAAAATAAACACACAAACAGCATATGATAAACATACACATTTCCAGATTCTACAAGGAACATTTCTTTCACTTTATCTGATTTTAAAGCAAAAGTAGAACGAATTCTTGAGCAAATATCTGAAGCACTATTTTGGAGTTCTTATGTGAAAAATGGAATATTGTGTCGTTAACACACTAACTAATAATTTCTTTTTATGCAAGTAGAGAAGCTGAACTAAGAGATACTTAAATTTTTGCCTCCACTATGATGTTTTTGAAATAGGGAGGAAAAAATGTCAAAATAATAATAATAATTTAAGAAACAAAACAAAAAATAAAGAGAACAAAATATAAAAGAGTCTATGAAATACAGACAGGTACATGGAAATACATTAAAAAATACTTTGATAGCACTCTGGTGATCAGAAATGATGTGAAAATTTAATAAGCAAGTTTTGGATGACTATGAATGAAGATTCTAATTTAGTTCAGTGACTACATCAGTTGTTCAGCTGAAATAAATTCTTACAGTGTTGGGTTGATTACTTACTTTCTTTTGTTGTAAATTATTTTGCTCAGTAGCAAAAAGGAGTGACAGGAAGCAAGCCTAGCTTAGAAAATGGCCCTATATGAATTGAAAATAATTTTTGGTCCAAACAGGTTCAGAAACTTTTGTCAGACTACTAATAAATGTCTCAATGGGAGACATATTGGCCATGCTTCAGCTCTCAAATATGTGAAAAATTGTAGTGAAAACACTTGACTTGTGTCATTCATAAAATTGCAAAATTCCATTTTAGGTCATATTTTATGCTACTATAAAACTGCTAAAGGAAATCAATCTTGCAATACTAGGAATAGCCTAAATTTATTCATGATCTATTTTTACCCATTTGTTCTTCTGCTAAACTGTCATTATGTTCTATCCCCTCTTCAGGTCTTACTTTGGAAGACTGGCAAACCACACAAAAATCTATGATTTTGTATCCGTAAATGACAAGGTTTTCTTAATCTACTTCTTTAAGTAACATTTTCCATCTCTATGACTGTTATTAACAATTGAAAGTTCTTACCAGTCTTTCTTGTCTCGGCAGCTATACTACAGAAATATATTGCTAGGACACCTCACACCCAAACATTTTGTTCATAAATGTTTGGGTTTGTTTTTTGGTTTTTTTTGTGTGGTTTTTTTTGTTTGTTTTGTTTTGTTTTGTTTTGTTTTTTACTTTCATATGTCCTTTGTTCTGGTTTTAATCCATTTATATTTAACTGCAGAAGTCAGTCTGTATGTTCTCTTCCTGGGGTCATCCTGTATAGCTAGCTTAAAACGTATTCACAGAAAACCATCCTTAATTTTGGTTTTTACACCATGAAATAAAACTCAACAATTTTCTCTGACACATAAATCTCTGAGATTTATGAAAAAATTTCCTATCTGTTTAAAACTAATTTATTTTGACATAACACCATTCAGTTGCAGAATTTGTAGAGTATTGTGATAATATGAAATATCAAGAAACCTGGATGTGAGAAGAAGGGGGTCATCATATCCAAAATTGACAGAAAACTATCAAGAGAATGTATGAGTTAATTTAGTAAAATAGGAGGAAATAATAAATATATATATATAAATAGGTACAAATATATAGAAATGCATTTATCGCATGTATTTCTACAAATGGTGTTAACAAGTAATGCAGTTAAAAAAAAAAAGCATAACATTTTACCTTTTTTGTCTGATTGAAGATATATTGAAAATTAACATTTTCCACATTTTCAATTTATATCAACTATCGTTTTCTTATATAAAGATTTTTCAAGAGATTAACCATGGATTACCAAACACAACTTAGACATTAACATACAACGATGTATCTCAATTTTCTCAGAAAAGAGAAAATACTTATATAAAAAGAAACCTTCAAAAAAAAAAAACAAAACCTCTTTTTTCAGTAAGTTCAGTTTGTTGTAAGTACAAGTAACTGAAAACTAATTTTTTTAGAGGTGATGGGAAGACAAAACACTCAATTATAATTGATTAGTAATAATGATTAGTTTTAGTTTTCAAGTATCATTGAAAAAGACTAATAACATATTCTAGTTCAGAAAGAACCACAGAGAAACAAAAAGCAAAACCTATTTATACGTAAATGTGTTTGTGTACACATAACTCCAGATATGAATATATATGTGCACAAACACATAGAGGCTTCATTACATCCATTTGCTTAATTAACTCTAACTTACAACTAAAAATGTAATTCTAGGGTGGTTTTCATTTACTGTGCAATTCAACAATAAAAGTGACATACAAAACATAGTTTAAAATTATTGAAACAGTGAATTAGATTTTGAATCTTGTATACTGTACTTCCTAGACCAAGAAACTTCAGCATTTGTCTTCCGTAATTACACAAGATGCAATCTTACAACGGAATGCAGTTCAGTAATGATAAATTAACAATATGGACATCAAATTATCTTAATCAGCTTCCAGAAAGAAGTCTTGGACTTGAGTTATAATACACAAGAGATTATCTTAATTGAAACTAGTGCAGCCTAGATTACTCACAATATAGGCTTGCATTTTTACCCTCTTATTTAAATCTCAAATAGACCAAGATATGTTATCCACTTCCAATTTTGGCCTCTACCATACTGAATATTTGTAGCAGGTTTTTAACAGCTGTATTTTAATAGAAGTATTATTTTTATCTTAGAGATGTCAACAGAAATTACATAACATCTCTGCCGTATTTCCTGAATAAGTTCCTCATGGTAATGCATAAGTCATATTTGCTAATTCCTTTGGGCATCTAGGGGTTTCCAATATAAACATTAAATTTTTTCTATCTTGCTTGAATATTTTTCATTCTATTTATTAATTTTCTTACGTAAATGAAGATCGAGTGGAATGACAATATTTATTTTTAATTCAAATATTGATTTACCATTATTATCTATTAAAATTCAATTTCATGTTATGATGAAGGGAATAAAGAGCACTTTACACTCTTAATTAGGTATCTAACTTTTACATTGTTTTACCTGTAATTTTAATGACATTAATACAATAATTCATATATTGAGTAGAATAGGTTTTCTCACAAATATTCAAAGCTTAAAAGCAAAATTTTCTTATAATATTCATACAGAAAGGACATGATAAGATAAAGTTTTTAATGAAGAACTGGGAGATGATTACAGTCAAGAAATTTAGGGCTTTCCAGATATATAGGTACACAGTGCATTATATGTAGTTGTTAGATAGGAATGGTATAAATTTTTATTATATTATTATTTTTATTTTTATTATTATAATTTATATTATTATTATTTTTATTTATATTATAAACAAGCAATATTTTCTCAGCAAAGCTCAAAACTATTTTATTTCTTTTTTTTTTTTATGTTTTTCTGTGCAACATCCAAACACATCATGAATGGAATTTCATTAACAGAATTTCAGTCAAAACCATCTTCTACTCTGAGGAAGAACTTGTTCTAAGTCTAAATCTTTTTTCTTTTTACGTACTTCTCCTCCAAAACTCACACACATGAGTTTTGTGTGCATAATTATCATGGTTTGTCTCCATATCGATAGATGATGCGATTATAAAAAAATGCAATTATCAAAAAGAACAATCAAAAAAGAATTCTACACCTTAGAAACCAACATATTGAATGAGCAGTAGGAGTGAGTGATGTGTTTACTGGTGGTGTGGTTAATACAAACCCATACTTGCAGTTTATGCAAAGAACAGCACATTTAGTAAATGTCTTTTTTTTTTTCCTGAGGGTGCAAGGACTCTGGATCCTATTAAAAAACATTCCACCAGAGAAGAAAATCAGCAACGAAGTTAAAATTAGTTCAACCATTACTTGATTAAATTTGGTAGAATAAATGTACTTAATCCTACCTTCAGAGCATATTTATTGAATAGACAATTGTCATTTAGCAATGTGCTCTGGAGAAAAAAAAAACCCACCTCATTTAGTTAATGAATTGCATGCTAGTTCAGCATCTTTAAGAAAAAATTTATCACAATATGCAAGTTTATTAACAACAGAGCACAGTCTTCATAGGAAGTGTGTTAATACTGTTTCACCTAGTTACAATCTAGTGCCTATCACTATGAGAAAACACATCCAAATTTTATGGCCTATTCAGCAAAGTAGAGTTCCCTTGACTGCAAACTGTGGGAACCCTGTAATTCTTCATTTCAAAGCCCATGTGAGATGCAGAATCTCTTAGGAAATGGCTTGCATAACTAGAGAGTGCCATGTTCAAGAAAGTGGTTATTCACACCCCTTTTTACCACCACAAGTTTGAAGTATCATTATATACTGACACTTTCAACTTACTGAAATATAAAAACCCAAAGAATTTCCTATCCAAACAAACTAAAGGCCAAGAAAATCCTTACCATTTTTTAAAGAAAGAAACATATTGAAAATTAATAGATTTGCATATGGCAAATCACACATGGATCAGTGAGCTTCTTCATCAGTCTTCATTCAGATTCATCTTTTTCTTTCTAAATGAGTGTCCTGAGACACTAAGAACTGTTTTAGAAAAATATACTATCATGTGCGTTTTGTAGCTCACAAAAGTTCAGGAGACTTTTTTTGTTAAATACTAGCCTAGAATAAACGTTTATATTATTCCTGACAGTATTTTTATCATCGGAAAAATGTGTGCCATGCTCCAAGCAAGAAAAGTATTTCATGAAGTAAACATCTCAACCAACACAATTTAATGAACATACTTTCTTAATATTACATATAACTGATATCATCCTAACTGGGAAAACATTAAAATGAATAATTCAGATTACAAGAGATGACTGAAAATATTAGATAATTTTTTAAGCAGAATTTTTAATGATATGATGGAGACCTATTACTCAATCCCACTTTTGTCCGGTTTAATAATCATACCCTTAATGATCAGGTATAATGTGGCCCTAATACATTCCTATCGTGATTAAAATATGTCAAGTTCTGTTAACAAGTGAGGAACACAATGATCAGCATCAAACAGGAGGTAATGCTGGTCTTGAGTCAGGTATAAATAATAAACTTCATTTCATGTTTTGTACATCTGTACAGCACACCTGTAGATGGGTAGACAAACACAAATATTTGTAGTTTGTAATGAGTGATTTACAAGAAGACATAGATTAACTTTGCAATCAGCTCACAGCAACATATATCCAGAAAGACATACTTTCAGTAATCTGCAGAGCTAAATAACTATGAATCATTCTCTGCTTTAATGGTTATATGTCTCATTGGAGTTATATAACATTTATTTCCTCTAAGTATTTTTTTTCCCTAAAACTAGAGGTTTCCCAAGCTCTAACATTTAACTCATTTGATTAATAACGGTTTAGTAAAATCTACATATTTTAAGGTACTCTGTATTTAATCCATTCATCCTTACCATCACAAGTTGGGAGGGGGTGACTCCACCAGTGATTTTTTTCACATAGCAAAGGCTCCTCGTGACTCAGCCTATAACCTGGATCACAACTAAATGAGACAGTGGAACCTATAGAGAAGTCATGTCCATAACGACGTCCATGCACTGGTATGCCAGGATCCAAGCAAGAGTAAGTGTTAACAGTTACACCTAGATTTAAAAAAAAAAAAAAAAAAAAAGAAGGAAAAGCAAAGAGAAAGTTAAACAAACAATCTATAGATTTTCTTAAAATTCATTCAAGTAATTGATTGTGCTATGAGTGGGGGCGAAGGCATCATTATCTTGTGTTACAATGATTTACCTTTGCACTGTTTCTCTCTGTTACCATTATAAGATGCCATGGATAACGATTTGCATCCTGCCATTGGTGCAGAGAAAAACATCACATAATTTACAGGATATCTGGTTTTATTCTATCTCAGTAACATTAAGTGATTTTGTACCTCATGCTGATATTGAAAATTCTTGATGATCACTCAAAATCCTGATTTCTAGTCTTTATTTTTCCCTGATCAAAATTTGTTAGCATAGCTAAAATGATTTTGATTTCTTTTGACATTGATTTTTGAAATATTTACATAGATAAATTATTTTCATAAATATCTCATATCTAGTGCTCTTTGATATATGAGACATTGAGAAGACAAAGAATAGCAGAAAATAGAATAAAGAGAAGTTGACTTGATAAAGGAAATTTCAATGTGTGCTAAAATATTAAACCTTTTAGATTATTTTTCAGTGAGAGGTTCACATATAAAGTTCATATAAAGAAGTTCATTATAAAATAATCATGAGAAAAAAACCCTCTAGGAATAATACTGAAGTACAAAAATTATAAGAAGTATTCAGTTTAAAATTTTTTATGGGTGTTATTCCTTTCATTCCTATACAGAAGTCATAAAATATCCTTCCTTACAAAGAAATTCAGTGTGAAAAGAAATAATTAGCATAAAAGATAAGAACATATAAAAGACTTCAGCTTTCACTACAATATTTGAAGGGAGAAATGAAGAGGGCACCATCAGTCATTATTATTCCCAAAAGGGAAATCAGAATTGGGTTATACTGGATAATACAAGATGAGAAATCAGTAAGAATTAAGAAAAAATAAAAGTAATATTAAATGTCTGAATATAAACAGGGGCTATTAAACAGAAAAGCAACTACAGAAAATTGTTCATTTTGTGTACAAATGATAAGAATGTATATTTTCAATGTTCTCTGATATCATAATTTTAACTTTTATTCTCCACTAGTGCATAGTGTTAAAAATTAAGAACTTCTGAAAACTGTTTGGTGGTAGTTCCAAAAAGCTGGTGTATGAAACAGAAATGGACAATGTGCTTATGACCTTTAATAAGCAAATCAGATGGTGATCACAGCAGAAATATTATTTCGCTTAAAAATATAAATTATTTCAACAAAAGTTATATTTAGAAATGCAAAAACGTAAATTGAATTAGAATATATCAACTTAAATGAATTGTTAGAATTCATAAAGTATGAAATCTTACTGTATACTTTCTTCAGTGTAGTTTATATTACTCTAATAATGGCAAAAGAATACTTCTATACCAGAAAAAATAACATAGGTATGTTTTTACAACTCCTAAAATCCATAAGCAAGCAATTCCATAGCTCATTAGTGTAAAGTGCATTTCCCCTTACCTTCGGTTAGAGCTGCAGATACATCAATCAGAACAGTAATTCACTTATTTGCTTAGATTTGCATAATCTTCCTGATCTCATGCAGTTTTACACACACAAAAATGTATTGTATAAAATATAAGAATATCAAGCCTTAAAACAGCATCTAGAAGAAAGGCATTTGCTTCCCATTCTCATCTTTTGACTCTTAAAGCACAGAGGAGTACATCAATGACATTAATTTTTAAGTAAAATCAGTGGTCATCCCTTTTACAGTTTAATATTGCTAAATCTCAGATTGAGAAATAACAGGAATTTACCAAACACGACATCTGTAAATCTTTATATATTTATGATAAGAATAAGCATTCAGAGGGAGGAGAAATCAAATAATACAATACAGAATTACTTACTTTCATAGTGAATCTTGAATCCATTGTTAGAACGACTGTTATCAGTTGTAAAGAGAAGATAAATAAAATTGCTACTGCTAAACAGAAATTGGGGGACCTGTGTACCATTGTAAGATCCCAGAAGTGGAGATAATAAGTTTGGTCCATCATGAACTTCCAAAACATCATAATTGAGTTCAGTCTGAAATCTGGAATTAAGGAAACACCCAGGTGCACAAATTTAAAGGGACAGTTACAAAAATTCAATAACACCATATTTTAAAACTATGCTCCTTCCCTGATAATATTTTTCCACATATCTATTTTACAGTATCAATACAAGAATATTAATTATCCTATATAATTAATATGGTAATAAAATTTCAGGTTAGTGGCTTAGCAAGATGAGAAATAAGTTTAAACTCCTTGAGCTGGTTTGTATTGCAGGAAAAAAAAAAAACCAACCACAAAACTATGGGGTATTTTTGAATAATTAAGTAAATTTTATGGAGGATATGTTGATCCATTCTTTTAGTTTATCTAATCTTTTTGGCACAAATATCATCAAGGTACTTTACATTATCAAAGAATCATATTCTTGAGTTTCTACTCTTGATATCCTCTATAAGCAGGAATAGAAGTATTTGAGTCTCCACTGAGACTCCACTGGCTTTATGCCACCTGAGACTTGGTCCAAAGTTGTGACAGAAGTTATGGGGAAATAAAAGCAAAACAAAACAAAAAAACACCCCACAACTAAAAATCCTATTTAGAAAGTACCAGAAAACAAGATGAGTGTTTAAAGACAGCGTATGTGCTGTCCTGTTCAAGGAAAAGCTGAGTGTGACAGTGCTGCTAGATATCTCCTTTCTTGCCTTGTTTTAGATGCTATCAGTAATCCCAAACTCCTGTTTGGGATTTTGACAGCAGTTTCTCTCTTTCTTGCTATGACATACCTTAGATCAATCATCCTGCTCTATATAGCACTCTGATGGATTATTGAAAAACCCTTCCAGAATTAAAAAGCAACGATTAACAGCAGGATCTTATAAGTACCCTTCAGATATTCTTAATTCTCTCTCTGGTTTACTTAGATGCCTAATTCAGCTTTGTGAAAGTCATTCAAAGAACTGCATGACTAATGCCAATGCACTGAGGAAGTTGATATTTCAATATTTATGTCCCAAGAGTCTGAGCCTTAAGATCTAACGGAGTCTGGCAAAGGACAAGAAGACAAATTAAACCTCCAAAACATGTGTTTTTCTTTTATCAGTGTTCCACTCACATGAAATAACATTTAAAAGAGCACAGAAATAAAGTAATAAGGAGTTACAGAAATGAAGTGGGATAATCCTAGAAGGAGAAAAACTGAATATTTTGTGTTTTGCTAGTTCCCACATGAACTCAAAGTGATATATTGCTAAAAACCTACTAGGCAATAACTTGCTTTTTCTAATATTTTTTTCCTAGTAATCCATACAAAACAGAAGAAATCTTGGAAACAAATCTTTTAGTCTTGTTCTGCTTTTTTAGTCCCTTTATCAAAAAGATGCTTGAGGCCAAAGGTATAAATAAGGCATGGACCTTACAAATGTAATGCAATCATCAGGCTAGTCAAGTCATATTGAAATTAAATTTAATCCCCAAAGACACAAAAGAAATCCTCTTTAAGTATTTTGTGTTCAAAGACTACATACACCACAACAAAGAGCAGAAAAATACAGAGATGAAAAAAATGAGTAATCACCTGAGAAGAAAAACTAAGAACCATTTTTAAATCAGATGAACTGAAAGAAATTTGAAGGGGGAATTATGTACAATGCCTTTGCTTTGTCATTTGGCTCAAAAAATGATCAATTTGAATTTAATTTTTAAGTGTCATGCTTATATAATTTTTCCCTCTTGATGCTCAACTTATCTGACATATTTACATGTCACCTGTTTGTTTCTCTGGTGTGAGAAAACAGTAGGGATTTATAGGAAATGGGTCCATGTAGGACCACTCCAATGTCCTTTCCTAATTAACTGATCACTATTCTTAAATTAACCTGGATGTCATCATTGCTATGTGAGGTCTATTCTTATGGAGGAGTCAGAAGCAGACAGGAGTGAAACAAGCTCTAACTCAGGAGGTGACACACAATTTTTAGAAGAGGTCTTATTTGAATAGATAAAGCTGCCTTAATATTTATAACATGCACTTTTGTTTCTAAGAGCCCCCCTACCAGCTCGATGTGATGTCAGGATATCCTGCTGCACAGTTTATACTCATCAGACAAATGTGACTAGTGCTCAAATCAGTAGTTTGCTACCAGCATCCCTTGCATTTATATACTCATAATTAGGGTACATGATAAACACTTCATTACAATGAAGAATGGCACTGCCATTTATCACTTCTGTCATTTCAATTGAGCCTAAATAGACACTGATTTATAACAAAATACCAGAAGATTATCTGTTTTATTTACGCCTGTAGAACAGGAATAAATTTTTAAAGTATACATGCACAATCATAAAACAAAATATGAAAAAAATATTTTTACTGAAAGAATAAAAATTAATAGCTATTTTTATTCACTATGTCTGTAGATCTCTTTCTTTTCATGTATACTCTGGCTCTTTGGCACAGGAACACTTTGGTATACAGTCATGGAATGCAGTACCTTGCACCTATCCAATGACATAAGAGAGAAGGTATTGGAAGATAGGAAGGTGGGAGATTAAAAGTAAATAAACTACAACTGATCTACAACTGATGCAACACTAAGCTATCACTCTGCAGAAAATGTGTATTAGTAAAAACTGTTCCCTTCATCCTAGGAAATCCAAAAGGTATGTAAAGGTTCTAGACATGTACGGTAAATATTTTTCCTTGACAGAGAAATTAAAAATCTTTCAAATAACTACTCATACTGTGCATCTGTTTAAACATACATTGGTGCATTTTTACAAGCACTTCTGCACAGAGGCAAATAAGAGAACACACATCTATATGTGAGTGGAACCTCTCTGAGTTGCTGCATCTGAGCAATATGCATATCAGCATGTCAAGATTGTCAAAAATGAGCAGCAATGGAAGTGTCTTAAAGAGGATAGAAGCTCTCTCTCTGATCTGAAGAGACCACATCTTGTTTTCGTTGCTCTTACAAGAGGAATAGAGTCTGTCCACCTCAAATCTAGTTTAAATGAATTACTGAATTAAAAATACAATATTTGAAATTATAAATTTTTAAAAAAAAATAAGTTAATGAAAGTTCATTTTTTATTTTCCATTTTGATTTACAAGACAGGAAAGAATAATTTTCTCTTAATTTTTAATTAATATGAGTTTTGATTAATTTTTGCAAGAGGGAGTTATTCACCTTTTTATTATATTCTAACTGGCAAAAAGTCTTTATTTTAAGTGATAAACAGCAATAGTGATTTTGGAAGATGAGCTTTCATTTGATGTTAAGGATAGGAAATACCTTTCAAATGTCTTTATTACTTGTTCTTTGATTGTATATAATGTTCCATGAGGACTTTATTATAGTGTAAGCAATAAAACTAGAAAAAAGTTTTAAACCATCTTATCACAATGAGAAATTTTGCTAAGAGAATATGGATTTCATATATTGCTAAAAACAACATTTGAATTGTATTAAAATAAACAAATATCTTCTCTTTTAATCAAGTGTATCCAAGAGTAGTCAAAATATGTTGCATAAATATCAACTGAAAAGTACTTTAATGATATTTGTGCACTATAACTTTGATCATCAAAGGTATTTTTTTTCCTGGATTTTCATATAACTTTATTAGTATTTACAATTAAAAATAATGTAAAACGTCCTTGAAAATATGTAGAATAACATTATTTGATTGCATTGTTTTGGTTTGCTTTCTAATAAAGAACTTAAATTAAATGTCATGAGAAACATAAAGCGCTCAGCACATCTCAATCCTTAGAATAAGGAATGGACCTTAATAAGACACAGTAATGTAAGAAAAAATGGAATGCTTCAGTAATTTGAGGAAAGTGAAACTCCATCCTGAGAACACCATCCAAAAACAGATAATCTGATTTGATAGTTAAGTACTCAGAATGGAAAAAAATATGAATGCATTCAATTCAGTTTTCACAGTTGATTCAGAGTTTTAGAGTTGAAGATTTCATGGTTTTGAAAAAAAAAAAAAAAGAACTTTGTAATCATCATAGCTATATACAAAGTAAATTAAAAAAAAAGTTAATCTTTAAAAATAGACAAAGTTTTTAACTGGGCCAGACAGGCTTAAATATGTGCAAGAGGGTTGAAATTTAAAAGCTTTTCAGCACGTCAAGTAGAAATTTCACTGAAGATAAAATTTATGCTCTGAAGGAGTTTGGGAAAGTCTTACTTGATACGACAATTGCTTGATTTTAGTGATAGTGAAAATTAATGCTATGACAAAGCTAATAACTCCTGCTTCTGAGTAAAAACTGGAAAACATTAAAAAAGAAAAATATTAGCAAAGACCTTTCAAATGTAATTTTGATAGAGTGTCCTGGTTCAGCTTCTATCACCCACTCACAATTCAAGGAATCTTTATAATACCCTGGCCAGCCTGGAGAGAGAATTACTCCACTGGGAGATGAAAAATGCCCACCACATGGAGCTGAAAATGAAACAAAGAAAAAGGTAAATAACACAGTCTTATTACATGTGATTCACAATTATAATTTTCAATACAGACCAACTGTAAGAAATAAATTTTAAAAATCCGGTTGCAAGAAGATGCAAAAAAGGATTTCAAAGCTGATATATTCTATGGTGTTCATAATTAGATGGAGATAACTGAATTAAGACCCTTAAAAACTTAAAATAAACTGTCCAGTAATTCTGACAAAGGTTTTTTTCTCCTGTATCCTTATAGTACAATCTATTTTCCTGCAATAAAGGACATAAACCAAAGCATAGTTTCTACAACACGTCATTATTTTTGCTTTTAATTTTGAGCAGAGAGATTTGAAAAACTTGAAAAAGTTTTAGTTGAGTATAAAGCTAGAAAACAGTGAAGTGTTATTTAACTTTGACATAAATCCACTGTTATACCACATACATTTTGCTTGTCATGTTGGCAGTTCTTATTCCTCATTCATGAAAAAGACATATTTACCATTCTTCCAGGATTAGTTGATATTTTTTAAGCACTTGGAAAATATATATATATATAAATATTCTGCAAGCAGAATTACTAGAAATAACACGTAATTTTTCTCTTAGAACAAGTGAGTAATTTGAAGTATTCCAGTAGTTTAATGGCACATTAATTACAGTAACGATCTCCACAACTTGTAAAAATTGAAAGGATGAAGAACATTTCTTTGAAAAAAATTCTTAAATCAATACCAACCCCCCCCCACCCCCAGCCCCAACCATGGTCAGGGACACCATCCAGTAGACCAGAATCACAGAATATTCTGAGTTGGAAGGGACCCACAAGGATCATTGAGTTCAACTCTTAAGTGAATGGCCCATACAGAGATTGGACTCATGACCTTGGCATTATTGGCAGAAAGCTCTAGCCAACTCAGTTAACAAATAGCTGAAGAAAATCTGGTACAGAATAAGGGAACTTTCCATTCGTTCTTCAGTATTAAGACAGTCATAGGGCAGAATAGACATTCTCAGAAGTAGCAATAAAGTTTGACTGAAGCCGATTTTGGCTATGGAGGGTGCAAGTCCATCCCAGAGATGATAAAATCTCACAGGTTGGTAGAGTAAGAACCACAAGACCAACACTGCTGAAGGACAGATCTGTTAGGTTTTAGTCTTGCAAAGCTCTGTGTGGGTTTTTAATTTCGTGCTTGAATGCAAACCCATTTCACCTGATGGATCTACATGCCTATGAAAGTCAAGTGCATGTGACATCACACTTTCATGAGATCGTCTTCTCCTCTGTGTTATGGATAGGTGAGGAAAAGGCAGTAGGAGTGCTTGGCATGCTTTTGTTTATTTATTTTCAGTAGTAGATTGATATTCCCTAGAGAAATCAATTCACAGAATTATCCTGAGTTATCTAAGAAATGCAGTAATTGAATCACTAGAAGTATTATAATTTTTAAGACGTAACAAATCATAACATTTTTCTAGCAATTTAAAATATCTAGACATCTAGACAAAATAGCCAACTTCAGTGTATGCATATATGTATACCTATGAACTTTATCATACATAATAATCAGGTAGGTCACATGGTAACTTACAAACACTAGGTAAACATTATTTTTTCATTGAAAAGGGTGCTAAGGACTGATATCCCTCAGGGTTCTATCTTGGGATTGGTACTCTTTAATATTGTTATGAATGGCATAGACATGAGATCAAGTGCACCCTCAGCAAGTCTGCAGATGACATGAAGCTGAGCGGCACACTGTGAAGGTAGGCTGAAAGATCTGGAATTCTTTAGTTTGGAGAAGAGAAGGCTTCAGGGAGATCTCATTGCAGCCTTCTAGTACCCTAAGGGACCTTGTAAAAATGAGAAGAGGAACTTTTTATACAGTCTGAAAGTGACAGGACAATGGGCAATGATTTTAAAATGAAAGATCGAAGGTTTAGATTAGATCTTAGGAAGAAATTTTTTACTCAGAGGGTGATGAAGCACTGGAACAAGTTACATAGAAGAAGCTGTGGATGCCCCGTCTCTGGAATTGTTCAAGACCAGATTGGATGGAGACCTGAGCAGCATCATCTAGTGAATGGCACCCCTGCCCACTTCAGGGGTATTGGAACTTTAGGGTTCCTTCCAACACTACCTATTCTATGAATCTGTGCTTTGCTGGTTCTAATAAATATTGCAGTAAATACATTAGACTATAGAACTATGAAGGCATGACCAGTTTATTGCTATCACGGGTTTAGCTATTCTTTGCTTAATTGATAACCAAGAATTTGATCCAGACCAAATCAGATTTGGTGAGCTCCTCAGGATCTTATATGTTAGGGACTAAACCATTCTCTAAAGGAAAATCTTACAGGTTTGTCTTGTTTGTTGGTTGGGTGGGTTTTTGTTTAGTTTTCAGTGTATTTACTTATTTTTAGTTTTATGACACTTTTCTGAAAAGTCAAATGACTCTGGATTTCACTAAGCCTCAAAATTCATACTCAAGCTGACATAATCAAGCTGGAATGTTTTCCCTCCGATTTCATTTTGTGAAAGGAAAGATGACCTTTCTTCGTTTCTTTGCCAGACTTACTAGAAACATACACATATTTATTTACATCATGGACATCTGTATGTAGGCAAAGATTTTCATTTTGCTAAGGTTTTCTTTTATTGTTCAACAATGTATCTTAGAAAAGAAGTAATAAACTGCTTTAATTCTTTAATTTCTAAACAAAGGGAAAAAAACTTTGGCCTCTAACCAAAACACTTCAATATTCACTTCCAAAGCAAATGAAATATGTCAGGAAACCTTTTGAAGATGATGGATTGAAAACAGTCCTGCAGAGAAGGACTTGTGGATATTGGCAGGTGACATGAGCCAACAATTTGCACTTGCAGGCCAGAAAGCCAAATGTGTCCTGGACTGTGCCAAAAGAAGTATGGTCAGCAGTAGGTGATTTTTCCTCTCTGCTCTGCCCTTGTGAGACCCCCCCATACTGGTACTGGCATACGGATCATTGTCTATAGTATTCTGTACATTTCCACTAGAAAAATAGATTAATTTTGCTATCTTTGACACAACTTCAAACTGAAGATCATGAATTATCATACATTTGTCTGATCTTCTTTTCTCAGGAGATTACCAAGCTTCTATATTAAAATCATGAACTATTGTAAATAGGTATTTTTTATTTTTAAGGACATAACAGCCCATGTTTTCTGTACTGTGTAGGAAAAAAAAAAAAGGGCTTCTAAAAGTTATGTAGATTTCAGAATTCAATATATTACAAACATTTCTAATTATGCAGAATTAGATTTGTTTTCATCACTGATGTTTTTAAAATGCCTTTCTCACCTTTTATGTTAAAGTCTCTTTTTTATACTATCTCCAGCAAACAGTATGAGTCAAGCAATAAAGTATTTAAACTCATATTCAACTCAACAACCAGAAGCTTAACTCTCCAGCATTCATAATCCCTATATTTTATTGTATATAGCCATGTATTCATAATGTATATGGAACATATAAACTACAAAGTATATCAACGAGAATAGGAATACTACATGGCCTTATTCTGAACCAGTATACTACCAAAGTTAGAATACATTATTGCCAAACTTGTACAAAATTCCATATTCTCACCACATTTTCATGACACTCTTAAAGATTATATTTAGAATACAGAAAAAAACCTCTATTACAAAAATACTTCTATGAATAGTACATTAAAAATAATTCATGCTATAAGATTGCCTAAATTTGGAATAATATGTATTTGGGGTCTCACAATAATGAAGTGTTTTGCTGCTAGTTTGGGTCTTCCTCAAAAAAACCTTTCTTACCCATCCCCTGATTCTAGTTCTTTCTGATGCTTGCAATGCAAGATTCAATAGATTTTTTTCATTTGACTTTCACCATCACAACCTGATTTCCTAGACCCAGGAGTCCTTGCCTTCAGAATAGCTGGGCTATTTGGCTTATCTTAAAGAGCCTTGTTTTTTAGAAAATAAAACTCTCATCTTGACAAAGGATTGTTTCCCTGACCTTTTTTACATTGATTTTCATCCCCTATTCTTTTTTCTATCTATATTTGATGGTTGCCTGACAGATTCATTCCCAATGTCTGTGTGTTCAAAAAAAACCACTAGAAATATAACTTAACTAGAGGTTGTCATCAACCAGAATCTCTTTGTCAAACACACAGATATGCCAAACACTGAAAGCTAATCTTAGTCTGATCTAAGAATTCTTACAAAGTCATTTGTATTTATTTCTTTGTATAGTAAAGTACAGGGGTTGAGACAGGAAATTTCTGTATGTGAGTATGAAAAAGGCTTTGAGGATGACAGGCTAATCACTGAATGTCTTGTAGATCCATAGTTTTAGTCATGTTTTTTTCAAGAGCTTATCATCAATTCTACAGAACCACAGAATATTAAGCAATACAGGATTTGTACATATATATATATACATATTTGTATATATATAGACCAAGGTTAGAGTTTCAACAGGTACAACAGCACAATATTAGAATACATTATGGGAATATCCTCCATATAACCCTCCCACGAAGGATGAAAGGCACAAGGACAGGAATCTCAAAATTCAAAATCATCATAGAGCAGCAAAAGCAGGACCACTCCACTAGAGAAGAGAAGCCAGGAGCCAAGGAAGATCACATGTGTACACATACAAGAGAATACACTGAGTTAGAGTCTTCACAGACAGATCCAACCTCTCCTGAGCAAGGTGAACAAGCCTGGACCTACACAAGAAAGGTTTGATAACAACCAAGTGACCATCAGATGATGCAATTTGATGGCTTAGCTCTGAGAACTAACCATGAAGTCACATGGGCACACTGAGACAGCCAAGAGCAGAAGCTTTGCTGAGGCTGTGATCGACAGCTCCAGGTTGAGCAGAAATAGGATCCTGGGCCGTGGGCAGGGCTGGGAGGAAGCCCCAGCAGAGGCTGGTCAGGACTGCCCTGAAAAATGAGTGTGCTGACTCTGTCTATCTGCACCACGTTTATTATTAAACAGCTCTCTGATATAAATTGTAATTGCTGACATTTCTGCAGTGGAAGAAAAAGTGCACAGCAGTGACATTCAGTGTCTCCTAGTCAGAATGTGGAGGTTATGCCTTTGACTCCATATATATGACAATGAAATTATGAGGTGTGTGTGTAGAGTATATATGAAATAACCACGTAGTACAGGTAAATGTGCACACAATCACTAAAAATTCTGAACACCTTAGCAGACCAAATTACATTATTAGTTTGAAAATATTTTCATTTGTCTTCCAATTTGATCTGAAATTTTGAAAATATATCTAATTCTAAAGCTAATAAAAACATCTAATGCAAATATATCCTTGTCTGAACCTTTAGGATTCCAGTATATGCTCCATCAGATTGTCTTCTGCACAGACTGACACGAAAAAAATATTCCCAGTAATTTAAGTTTTTAATGTAACATTGAAAATACAACTTTATATTTTATTGGCAGTGTTGCATAGCTCCATGAACCCTATAATAAAGCAGAGGCATTATATAGCCTATACTAATCTTGTATAGTGAAACTGACCCACCTTATATCTATAAAACAATAATAATTTACCACAGAAACTAAACTGAATGTGAAGGATATTATAAGCAATCACATTAATGTATTGAAATTATTCAATTTTTTTCAGGAAGGCAGTTACATAGGGAAAACAAAACCCTAAGTTTTTGTTTAAAATAAAAACTCACAAACCATAAATCAGATATTATATTGTTATTGATTAAATATAATCATTTTAAGCAACTCAATTAATTTCTCCCCTTAGGAGATCTTAAACTACAGACAATTAATGAAGTAAAAATTATATTTTGATATCTATTAGTGTAAACAAGTCCAAGGAAAAATGCAAAATATGATGTGATGTATGAAGTATTTAATTTCTATTAAAAAGGAAGATCAGTTGCTAAGGGAATCTTCCCCAACCTAGGAGTCATTGTGGATAGAAAGAACACAAGCACTGCAACAGAGGGCTAAAACACCTCAAGCAGTTTTAAATAGCACCACCAAAGACCCAAAAAGAGATGAGCATCTTCATTCTAATCTAATATTATATCAAGATGTCATTGAGCAGTCAAATGATTTTTAATTGTTCATCTGTTTGAATCAGGAAGTCAATAGCTGTATATTGAAGAAAACCTATATGATACTGGGTAAAAAAAAAATTTAAAAAACTCAGAGCAACAAACCCTTACAAAACCCCCAGACTTCTGCTCAAGAACACTGAGTGACAAGTTGGCAAGAGATTTAAATATCATAGTTGAAGAACTACAGCCTCCAATATACTAAAATAAAGTTTGGAGAAAACAGAAGGATTTTTTTATTTTCTTCTTCCCTGATATTTCTTTCTCCTAAGTATTAACTAGGCCAATCATGATATTGATTGGATTTGAATTCCAAACTGCATAGATTAATATTATGGGCACTCTTCTAGCACTGAAACTCATTGCTTCAAACATTTTTTCAAATCAGACAAATAAATTCTTTAAAAAGAAGTGGGAAAAAAAAAAAGGCAGGAGTGATCCTTTCAAGCAAAAAATGTCTTTTGGAAATGATAGTTCCTCCAGCACCAAATAGGAGCTATCTGAAAGTATGAAGAGTGTAAAATATTCCCATTCCAGTTCTAATAAGGTTTCTTAGATTAGCCTTCATCATTACAGATGTATGTAGCAGTGTTTACATCACTGATGAATATGCCATTTTTTTCCATCTTTTTCTTCTGTCCTTACAACTGTTATAAGAAAAATTCAATCCTGCAGACAGGTTTATAATAAAAACTCATGCCTTACTAGACTCCTTTATTAAGGGCTAGGTTTTACAGGAGTTTTGTGCTATCCATCTGCAAAAATCTGAACTTCATTTGGTGACAAAACACATTACATCAAATTCTCCTGAACCAGAAAGAAATATCATACATACCTCCACACTTAGGAATAGGTCCACTCCACATTACTTTTCCATCCATTAGCATACAAGTAATTGTTTCAGTTCCTTGTGTTTTAATAAATCCTTCTTCACATATAACAGAAATTGAGCTCCCCAGCTGAAAGTTGTCTCCAAAACGCCGAGCATTGATTGGTACTCCAGGATCCGGGCACTCGTTATGTCCAAATGCTTTTTAAGAGAAGAAAAGAAAAAGGGTGGGTGAGGGGAAGTAGTGTGATAACTCTTGCAAGTAACAGGACATTTTTAGGATTTTGTTCTGCAAGTCAGAACAAAAAATTCATATGAGGAAACAAAGGTAACAATAAGAAATAAAAAATATTGATCAACAGCAGAAAATGTACACCAGTGCCAAAAATTGATTAAAATATAAAGTTATACCAGCAAGAATCTCATCCAGGACAGCTAAGTGCTGGTAGATTTCAGTGATGGTTAAATTCATTCTTTCCAGCAGTGCATGCTATCTAATGTTACAATGGGTCAGGAGCATCCTTCAGAAAGTCAGGGCAAGCATCTATCTTATAATAACTTTAGTCATCTTTTTTATATCCAATTCACTGTCACACCATTTGAGCCATACTGACCTCAGTGTGCCTAATACTACCATAGTTTATTTTGTTTCCTGTACTGAATGTTCATGAACAGTGACAAAAGTGGTTTAGTTGGCAAAAGAAAGAAAATTTTAAACTTTAAACATAACATTTTGTTTCAGGCTAAACAAATTCCTAGTATGTACAAATCCTTCCAAAATTTCATGTTTATCTATGGACAAAGTGAAAAATTTTAATTTATGTGTATATATCTGGATACTATAACTTGTCCATGTCTTTTGCTGCAGAACACACTTTACACTTGGAGAAGAAAGATCATCTTCCTACCAGAAATGAGTAAAGTCGTATTTTTAACATTCTCATAAAATTATATATATTAGTTAGCTATTGTCACTTGATGTTTTATTTATGAATACTGCACATACATCTTATATTTTTCAAAATGATGATTTTTCAGTGAGAACAAATATTAAAAGCGAGATGTCCACCTTCATCATATATGACTTCAAATCATATCTTCAGAAATATGCTTACATATGGAGACGTCAGAAAGGACTATGCCCTAAAAAGAGGTTTTTCACTTTTTTTTTCCTGTAGTTTTACTAATGTGTCTGTTAGACAAAACATACCCATGAAATTTTAAAAAAAGTAATATTTCATTAACTTAGCAGAAAGTTTTGTCAGATGTTGCATTTCAAAGGTATCACAAATCATAGCAACAGACAAGAAAAAGCATTTATTTATTGACATTTTGACTTAGGAAATGCCACCGATATTGGGAATGAAAACAGTGCTTTCACTGAATAGTTGTCTACCATTCAACGATGACATTAAAAATTATGCAATCCCATACTTTTTCATAGGGTTACAAAAAATTTTCCAATACTTTATGCACAGTCACCACTTTTAGGAAGGGAATTGATTGTCTGTTTTTCTTACTACCTTCAAGCAACACAGAGATAGATTTTCAATATTGTTATCTGTAAATGTAGATAAATGTTGACTCCAGGTTTAGCTTGCTTGTGTATGACACCAGTTTATTAAGTTGCAAAATCAATTCATTGCTCTATATTTCAGCTCAGGAACTGCTGCTACTGCTACTCCTATGGAATTAATTGTATTGTATAGAATGGCTTTGGGAGGCAAGATAGTGAAAGATAATCCTTCCCAACAATGGCAGTCACTTCCTTAGCCTGGCTGCAGTTACTTGATGGGCTAAAGTCAGTCTGCTGCTGCTTCTAAAAAGCTTCATGGTGGAGCTATCCTATTATACACAAACCTTAGGATGGAAAGAAAAAGAACACATGGGTATATATCCTTAATTATATTAATATATTACCCAGAAACAATAAATCAAGAAACCATGGTACCTTATCAACTATTATATGTAAACAAGAGATCTAATTTTCCTGACCTGTATACTCATCAATTACCATGACTGTACAGGTGTACTAAGCAATATCTGGAAAAAATGCCAGGAAGTATAATGATAGATCAAGGTGATGATATTCTGATATTAACTAAGAAGGATGTTAAAGTATGCACTTTCTATTTAAAAAAAAAAAAAAGGTGCAGGGGAGGAATTGAAGACATCTCATGAGATAGGAAGGCAGAAATTAACTCATCCAATTTAAAGTCTGCTGTAAAACATCTTTGGCAATAGCACCAGCAAGGAGTGGTCCAGTGGCACAATTAATTGTTTTAGTGGATTGCCCTAAGAAGAGTTTCAGCTAAGTCTAGTAATAGGTAGAAAAGATAACCCTTTCAGAGGAAAATATCAAAGAAATCAAAGTTAAGAGAATGTAAAATAACAAAGAGATACTTTGTACTCAAAATTATTGTGAAATATGATAAAAGGCTCATACTACCCCTTAAATTGAGGAGTTCAATGCACATAGCTTACTAGAGGGAAGCTTAGAGGATGACTGACTTTATAAACACCTTCACAGAAACCAGAAATGTGACTAGCAGTTCTTGGGTTAAGGATATAAAGAGGAAACAAGGAGCCAGGTATAAGAATGCAGTTCTGTAGCAACTTAAACCAATGTAAATTCAGGTTGCTATGTTCCTGTGTTCTGCTGTACCCAGTAAAACTCACTTCTGTCTCATCCTTCAAGCTGAAAATCACAGCCTTTTGAGTTCCTATTCCTTTGGTTATTGTAACATTCTCTGCATCACACATTTTCAGGTCACATATTTCTGTGGTCTTGTCCCAAAATTTAATTTCCAACAAAAGTTGAATTCATGTTTAGCTATACTGGAATGAGAATAATTATCTGAGACCACATATCTTGCAGTAATAAAAATAAAAATGGGGCTAAAATAGTTTCTGAGAAGTGCCATTAAATAGTCAGACTATGTAATAGTAACTCAGTTTTATTCTTCTCCATTCAATACCTCAAAAGCATCAATGAAGATATTTACAATACTAGCCTACATTATTTTTAGAGAAGTAATCAAGTACTACTGTTTCTGTGACATACTATTCTTGAATAGTGATATACTCTTGAAGTGGGCAAAAAGAGATTGATAACTTTGAAATATACCAACCAGAGTGTTAGAAGAAAATGGATGCTTTTAATTAACTTTGGGTTTACAAATGCTAAGACAGAGTGAAATTCTACCAGTTCCTTTTTTTTTTAATCATCTCCCTTGCCCTTAAACTATTTACTATGGAAAGATTACTCCTATAATTTGTCAGACTGCAGCTGTCTTTACTGAAGAAAGTTTACACACATTTTTTGGAGATGTTTTTGCTTTTGTAAGTAGATTTTAGCTACAGAGTTTAACAAATACATGAACACCTCCATTCTAGCTTCATGAAAAGAAAAAAAAAATAAATGTCTTAAACTACTCAAATATAGAAACTACTTCTTTAAATTAATTATTTTCAGAGTCAGTTTCATTACACAACTGGTAAAAGTTAATATTGGAAGGTTGCTTCTCTATAAAAATAAAAATATATCCTTTGGTACTATCAGTGCACCCTTTGATGACTGCTAATTGAGAGATATTGTGATCAGATTACCACTTGCCCAAGGAATTCTGTAATTTTTTAAAGGAGTAGAATTCATCTGAAAGGTATATTTCTATGGTTCTGAAATATTAAATCTGGTCTTGACAGTTTTTTATGAATTGCTGTATTTCAAAATAAAAACTAAATATAAGGATTATTCTATGCTAACCACCTGCATCTTTAATTTTTACTATAAATCCTACTTTAACTGAGCTATATTTAGTTCCAGTTTTGCAAAATTGGATGACATGAGAACATTGACTTATACACAAGACTTATCCAAGAAGACTACCTTAGATTCTCCAATAATTGAGTTTGGTTTTCTCATTACTAAATTTAGGCTTGACAACATTGATCACACCACAGTGAAACTTTTGAGTCAGTAGAACTCTCAAATGTGTTAAAAGAATATGCAAGAGAAGAAAACATAGAGCAAATGTTACAACTTCTGTAAAGAAATATGGATTCAAAATCTCATTTTAATTGTAACTGATTTTATATTTCAGTAGTTCTGAATAACCCCTGACTTCCCAATAATTTGTTACAGTACTAAGATATTTAGCTACCTCTCAAAGTTTAGTTTGCAATGATAACTGATATTTAATATTTACACTCTACATTTGTGAGAAATGAACTGAGGATGCAGTAGATGAGATAGAGGGCTGGGAGTTGAAATATAAGACAATATTGGAAAAAGAATGTTTGCAGAATAATGTGGTGTCAGCTCATCTCTATGTCTTAATAAATACTTCTCTGAAAGACTGACAACTTAAAACAAAACAAAAGAGAGAAAAATCAAAGACAGAGAGGGAAAGATGATGTAAGAAAAGTAAAGACCCATAGGGGAATTTATTCCTTGAACTATTATGAAAAATAATTTTAAATCTTAGTATTCCCTGGAAAAAAATATGGATTCTGGGTCTCTCAATGATAAACCTCACCTAATCTCATTTCCTCTTTGGTTTAATGGATCCTCTTTGGTTTCTTTTGGTGTTTTGTTTTGCTTTTTAAGTAAAACATCTTAAAAAACAAAGATTAATTTTTTTTTCTACATAGACAAACAGGTAACACATTATTCTGGGAAGGGGAGATGTAGGTATACAGCTCTCCTTCAAATGATGCAGTTGAACATTCTCTTACATCTTAAGTAAGCCTCTGGAATTATATATGCACTTCGTCAGTAGGGAAAAAGACAGGAATGGTACTAGTTACTCATGACATCAGACTTTTGAGAATATCAAAATGTACATTTTTTTTTCTTATTATGTCTATCTGTTGGCATGGAACACCTCGACCATCAGAAAGAAAAGAAAACAAACAAATAAAGAAAAAAATCCAAATGTATGAGGTGGATGAGGTAGAGAAACTCTGATTGGAGGATATGCTGATCCCCCCCAATAGACACTCTCTTATCCCTACCATCCTTTACACATAGCTGCAAGACTGGAATTTCAGGCATTTCCACTCCTTCCAATTTCCTTCCAACTCCCCAAAAGCAACAACTTGGCTAAACTCAATCATTCTCATTTCACTGCTGGAGTGGCAAAATTTAATTTTGCATATGCTCCCAGCAAAGTTTCCCACTGTATTTTGCAGTTATTCATGCTGCAGCTTTACAAATTGCTTCACCACGTCTGGCCCAGGTTTTGGTGTGGGATAAAGGCCAAATATCTTGACAGAAACACAACATAGGCAGCTCTTCATATGTCCTTCAGAAGAAATGTAATAGTTCTGCCAGGAAAAACTAAGGTGGATAAGTGTTAATGGTATTTTGTACTGGAGAAGATATTTAATATAACTTTCAATTATTATTATGCTGTCAGTACATGATTGTAAGGAGGGTAAAACAGAGAAAAAGAAAACAAGTCTATTGTGGTTTAACTTAGATAAGAGCTCCTAAGGCTGCTCACTTTAACCGCAGTGACTATGAGCTAGCACAGACTGCTATCATTATCTCCAGGATGATATATACATTCACAGCTAAACTAGCATATGAGTTCTCAAGAATAACAGTTTGTACATGTAATGATGGCGATTAATATTATGTAGCACAAACTGTTCTATCAGCAAGTTTAGTAAAGTCCTGTTATACAAGTTGAAACTTGCCTGGTTTATCAGTCATCAAACAATGATCTCTAAAGCCATAAATTAGAAACATTCACATTTTTTTTTCTAAAGTCACAAATGAGAAATATACACATACTTTCAGCCCTAGCACAGAACTTGTATGATAATCTAAACACCTAATTTAGCATTTTTGTGAATCATAGAATCATAGAATCATAGAATTAACTGGGTTGGAAGAGACCTCTGAGATCATCAAGTCCAACCCTTGATCCAACCCCATTGTGAAGGTGTACTGCAATAGTGTCATGTTTACATACTTGTGCCTACCTCCTAAACTGTATGTTGAAAGAGGTACACAATTAAAAAATACTATTACTCACTGTTATAAGTGATGTTAAATCCACGTCCTGACATTGAATGGTCAGCTTGAAATTCCAGACGCAAAATATGGCCATTACTGGTAAGATGGGAAGGAACTTCAGCACCAGTAAATGTTCCTATTATGGGGGAATCTGGAGAGTCACCATCTTTAACTGCAAGGAAGTCAAACTGAGATTCCAAGTCAAAGTCATTAAAGGAGAGATGAATTCGGCTCCCAGGGTCTGAAATTATTGTCCAGATACAGTTTAAATTATTTCCATATCCCTCTGGATAATCAGGTGAAAGAACTGTTCCCATCGGTGCAGTAAAGTTGGAAAGGCAAGGAACTGCCAAAAAAGAAGAGACAGAGAGATTAGATAACAAAATAACACATTTCAGTAAGGACTTATTTTAGTGCTAAATTTTTGTAAGAGATCCTAAAACTTGCTGATTACCTCAACCAAACAATTCATTATTTTTAATGATCTGTGAATCTGGAAGAAAGGTTAATTGTTTTTAATCTTCGTATTTCCTTCCTCTCAATAAAACTACATCCCAAGCAGAGCCCACAAGAAATAAAGAACATCTTTGTTACACTGGAAATCCACAGCAGTGCTTACACTTTACCCATGATAACAATCACTTGGCACCACTTATTTTCTCTTGTAGGGAATTATTTAGATGAGCAGACTTCCCACTGAGCACATTAAAGGGGCAGAAAGTCAATAGTGCCCTTATCATTTGTTGTTCACACAGCGGCACCAGAAATTAACAAGCCTCAAAGAGACAACAGTTGTTTGTTGTTATCAGGATGATGTTTTATGTTCAACCAATTCAGCTAAGCCATACTAAATTGAGTTGCAGAGATGAAAGCAATTGATTGCACTCTGAATATATTTGATCCGTACTATTTTAGTGGAAAATTTAAGAAAGGTGCTGCCACAAAAATGTATCACAGCATTGGTTTTACTTATGCTGTATAATGCAACTGGAAGAGAGCTATAAATGTCTGTGATAATATAAGTGCTGAAAGGTATTCATTTATAATACATGGAAAAAATGTAAATAATTTAAAACCTTGATTTCAATTCTGCAACTTTTAATGTAAGGTAATATATTAACATATAAGACTAGCTATAAAAAGTGTATCATATATATAAAATCTACAGAATCCTACAAAAAAAAAATAAAACATTATATCAAATCACATAAAGACAAATGCTTTAATAGTTGCTATAAGAGAAAAACTATTTTAGCAGTTCTAGAACCTGTCTTGGGCATAATCAGGCAAATCCACCACTGATCAAAAGTAAATTCATCCAGTCATCAGAATTAATTGTACTGTGTTCTGAAATCAATCACACAAATTGTTACCTCTAAGTAAAAACTTATCATAATGTTATGTCTTAAAAATAATAAGAAGAAAATACTTGATACATACAAATACAGATTGGTATGTTTGCAGACCACTGGTTGTTTTCTTGGCAAATGATAGATTTCTCTCCAATTAATTCAAATCCAAACTGACACTCAAACCTTAAAACATCACGATTAGAAAATCCATCCCCTTCTCTGATACCATACAGTGGTGTTCCAGGATCCCCACAGCTTTCCTTTTCAATTTCTGTTGAAATAAATAAGAAATTTATTTATAGAAGAATAAAACAAACTCCCTCCAAGTATATGCTGGTATCTAGAAAATTCTAAGCAAAATATAATCTACATAAGAACAGTTACCCAAATGCACCACTGAGTCTGATTCTATACTCAAGCTTCTTAAGGAGGAAATTTCATGTAAGGAATTCCATCAAGGGGAATGAGTGAGTGGTTGTCTGGTGCTTAGTTGCTGGCTAGGGTTAAACCACTACAAGATTAGGGCCTCAGACAAATCAGAACTGCTTGTGTTTGTAGAATACTTGAAATTCAAAGGATATGAGGAAAAGTGTTTCTATTTTATTCTGTAAAATTTTAGAGAATAATAACATTAAATAAAATATCACCAGTAGTACATGTAGAAACAGAGTAGTAGAAACAGAGACCTGTCCACATTTCAGTGCAGGTCAAATTGATGAACCAATGACATGGTAAAGAAAGGGAATAGAGACAGAGTAAAAGAGAGGTTAGACATAAATATGTGGGTATATATACAAATTTATATACACACACATTAAGTAAACACATACAAAAAATATCTTAGCTATACTCAAATAACATTTTCCTCAGTAGTCTTAACTGCAAGGAATCTGAATGATTCTGCCCCATTTTTACAACTGTTAGAGCTGTTATATTCCCTCAAACTGCATCTTGTTCTGAACTTTTAGTGGTAGTCAGAGGCATGGAGAGATCTTCTAAAAGCATTTCCACTCTTGCCTTTCACAAGTTCACAGGGCAATTCAAGTCATAATTATAGATGTGAGTTGGAAGAGACCTTAAATATCCTCTAGTTCCAACTCTCCTGCCATAGCCAGAGACCCTTCCAGTAGATCTGGTTACTAAACACCCTGTCCAATCTAGCTTTGATAACTTTGAATTATGGAGCATCCACAACTTCTCTGAGACACCTCTTCCTGTTTACCATCACCCTCATAATGAAAAATGTCTTACTTATATACAGTGAAAATCTACCTTCTTTCAGTTTAAACACATTACCTATCATCCTAGCACTGCACTCAGTGATAGAGTCCCTCCCCATCTGCCTTGTAAGCCCTCTTTAGGTGTTGAAAGGCTGCTTCAAGATCTCCCCAAAGTCTTCTCTTCTCCAAGCTAAATGACCCAACTCTCTTAGCATGTCTTCATAGGAGAGATGTTCCAGCCCCCGATCATGTTCATGGCTTTCCTCTGGACACACTCTGTCAGGCTCAAGTTTTTCTTATGCCATGAGCCCCAGAGCTGGAAGAAGTACTTCAGGTGGGGTGTCCCAAAAGCGAAGTAGAGGGGGAGAATCACTTCCCTTGACCTGCTGGCCACACTTCTTTTGATGCGGCCTAATGTGCAATTGATTACCAGCTCTGCAAGAGCACATGGGCAGGTCAGAGTAGTTTTTCATTCATCAATATCCTCAAATCATTATCTGCATGTCTGCTCGCAATACACTCTTCACCCAGCCTGTAGCCATTATTTGGGATTGCCCTGATCCAGGTGCAGGACTTGGTGTTGTTGAACCTCATGAGGTTCACAAAGGCCCACCTCTCAAGCCTGTCCAGGTCTGTCTGGATGGCATTCCTTCCCTTCAGTGTGTTGACCACACCACACAGCTTGGAGTCACCAGAAAAATTGTTGAGGGTGCACTCAATCCCACTGCCCATGTCCCTGAAGCAGATGACACTGGCCCCAGTGTGGACCCCTGAGGGACACTACTTATAACAGGTCTTCACCCAGAAACTGCAACTTACTGTTAATTGCAACTCTTTGAGGGTGACCATCCAACCAATTCCTTATTCACTTGCAGTGTAGCACATTTGTCAAATCTATGTCTCTCAATTTTAGAAAAACAAGGATGTTGTATGGGACAGTACTAAATATTTTGCACATGCCCAGGAAGGTCATTCCAGTCACTTATTTCCTTTATTCACCAATGCTGTAGAGTCAATGTAGAAGGAGACCGAGTTTGTCAGGCACAATTTGCCCATACTGAAGCCATTTTGGCTGTCACCAATCACTTCCTTATTTTTCATGTGACTTAATATAGTTTCCAGAAGGACCTGCTCCATGATCCTGCCAGGCACAGAAATGAGACTGACTGGCCTGTAGTTGCCTGGTTCTTCCTTTTTCATTTTTTAAAAATGGGGGTTATGTTTTCCCATTTCCACTCAGTGGAACTGCAACAGTCTGCCACAACTTTTCAAAGACAGTGGCTAGTGGCTTAGGAATTTCATCTGTCACCTCCCTCAGGACACTCAGATGCATCTCATCAGGTCCCATCAACTTTTACACCCTCAGGTTCTTCAGATGGTCTTTAACCTTGGTGGTCTTTTGTGGTGGGAGACACTTCATTCTCCCAGTCTGTGTTTCCATTCTGTGAAGTGAATGCCGAGGCTAGAGCACTTGCTATGCTTAGTGAAGGACACAGCAGAAAGATTTTTGAGTACCTCAACCTTTTTCTTATTTGTTGCATCCAGGTTCTCTGTTTCACTCATTATTGCAGGTACAGTTTCTTTCATCTTCCTTTGTTCTCCCATGTACCTGAAGAAACTCTCATTACTGTTCATTCCCTAGTCAGGCTCAGCTCCAGCTGTGCTTTGGCTTTCTTGATCCCCTGTCTGAGATCTGGGTGGGACCTCAGGAGGTGTCCAGACTCCTGCTCAAAGCAGGCCCAGCTCTGAGATAAGACCAGGTTGCTCAGGGATTTATCCAGCTGGGTCCAGAAAACCTCCCAAGATGAAGACAGAAAAATGGCCTTGGAAGGAGATTCACCAGTTCTTTTAGCCCCCTTGGGTGCACTCTGTTATGTATTAGAAACTTGTAAAGAAAATATTGCGCTCAAGATACGAAACCTAAGAACGCACTCATCACCTACAAATAGAGGAAATACGGTACCTAAGTAACAGAAATTCAGAAGAAAATGGTTTTTTCCTTGTGTAGTCCAACTATCAGAAACTTCTTTCATGAGAAATGTTAAGTATAAAAAGGATAGAAATCTTAAACATAAATTTCATTTATCACAGGTAGTAATAGGAACAAATATCCCTATACCATAGTTCAAAAATTTCTCTTTACAGGTTTTGCTACTCCTTTTCTTTACACTTCCATATACAGTAGTTTGACTATGAGAAAAAAACAAACAAACAGCAAGTTTTGATTTTAACTCAATTTTTCTGGAGTAATATTTTCAGCAGTATGCACCTGATTTCTCAAAGCTTTCAGCTGTTAAGGTTCTAAACAGAATTAAAATGTGACAAGAAGCAAATTAAGAACATTCCATTTTAAAAAGAAAATAAAAAGGTATTGAAGATTATTTTAAAAAAGACTTCACAGAGTTTTGAAAGGTTTTATTTTTCTGTTTGGTTAAAGAAAAATCAAAAACTACAAAACAAAACCGTTTAATAATAAGCACAAAACCCATGAACTTTTCTTATTGCTTTATTTGTTTGGTTTTGTTTGTTTGTTTGTTTGTTTTTAAACAGTTCTATGAGAAGATTAATATAATTTACAATTTTTAAAAAGATAAAACCAGGTTCAAACCCTCCTGAGATCACAGACCTCCCATAAAAGTTACAGCTCTCTGGAAGGAACACATGAACTCATTCCTCCCGTCTTCAGTGAGACTGTTAATGTCAAACCTACAGAAATACTAAGTTTTTAACTGCCAAACAAATACAAAGTTTTCCTAGGTTGTCCTTGTGGATTAATATTATTTTAAGTGTCTAAGTCACTTCATATTTCATTTAGGAAAATAAATGCATTCTATAAACTAGTTCTCCAACAAAATAGTTTCCTTTGGGGCTATTAATCTGATGTAGCTGGGCAAATGGCTCTCTTTAATTATTATTTCATCCCAAACAACAAAAGTTTCCATGGTTTTTGTCAAATTTGAAAATATACATAGCTGAGCAAAGCTCTCCCTATTAAGACTAAAAGGAACAGTTTATGCATTCAAAAATTGCTAGGCAGACTATAGTTACTTAAAGAAGCTAGCTGGAAAAAAAAGTTCCTTTATCCTATGTGATTTGAGGGATTATATCCACAGCCTTATATTGAATTTCCTTTCATAAATGAAATTAAGTTGGACAAATGCTATATGAATAACAGGCTTAAATGAAATAAAATGTCCCTAAACCTCATTTGTATCCATTTATGTTTATAGCAAATATTTCTTCAGTACTTCAAATTTTTCATGCTTGAATTGCTTGCAACACTCTTATATACTCTCTGTAAATTTTGTATTATCATCACTTCATCTCTGAATTTGAAACAGAATATTTTTGTCATTACTTAACTCTCCTCAGGAGTAGAAATGATAGGGTTTGGTTTTTTTGTTTTGTTTGGGGTTTTGTTGTTGTTGTTTGGTTTTGGGTTTTTTTTGTTGGTTTTTTTTTTTTTTAATTGAAGTGTAAATAGCTTTTAGATTTGTTTAGAGAATGTCAACAAACTTATTTTAAAACAGGAAATAAACATGTTGGTTATTTTGTCAGATAATCACATTTTAAATAACAAGATCTAATTCATATTTGTTTGAATTCACTAAGCGGAAAATTATATTCACATTTTTTGCTGCTAGCTCCTCCACTTGTGTTTCAGCTTCCCTGCAATGAGTACTTGTTTCAAAAATTCCTAAGAAGCTAGGTTCAGAGCCTGACAGAGCCTCTCTTCTTGATAAACTCATTCTAGTCCCTCATTGTAAATAATTAATTTATGACAAATAGAAATAATTTACCATTGTTTTAAGATTAGCAGAAAAAAACAGTAAATTTTCAGACAGCTCAATTGTTAATGCCATAATTCAAACTTAGAAAAATCCCACAACTATAAAATTGGAAATTTCAGTATGTGGAACCAAATAGGGATGAGAAAAGGCGTTTGGGCCACTCTTCTGGAACATACCTTGAATTCCTATCAAAAACTGTAAGAGTCCACTGCTTAAAGTTTTAGTTGGATTAAAAATGTCACTAATTATAATACCTTCTTTCATATAATGCACATTTAAAAAAAAGGTTGCAATTCACAGCAGAAATTATTATAGAGTATATTTTAGTGGAAACACTATTTCTACAGGATATGGCACAGTATTTGGAATGTGTTTGTTACATATAATGGCTACCTCGAAAAGTCAAAAGTAAATTTATTCGTTAAGCACATTCTTGTATTTTATTTTACATTTTGTTTACTTTGTAATCTTACATGTTGATTTTTGTTCTCTTTTATGATTTAGTCTGCTTTTTGAGATTTGCACTTCATGCTAGCTAAGTTAAGAGATGGCTAGGATGGATATTTGTTTTCCTGTGGTCACTACCACTAACTAATAAATCTGTCATATAAAAGATAAAACACTGCTATTTATGCCTAACAATAAAACCCACAACATGCTAATGTTATTTCTGTTAAATAGTCCCTTTTTCCTTTGTAGCCTTACAGAAGGAGAAAAGAACCTCTAACCACAAATAAAATTTGTTAAACGTGTCAAAAATTAATCAGGCATGTTCTTTTGTGGTTTAAGGCTTTTGAGACAGAAAAAAAATCCATTTTGGTTTTCAGATTTTTTTTCACAAAGAAGGACATTAAGAGTAAAAGAAGGCATAATTTCTAGTGATGTGAGAGATCTATCATTTTTAAAAGACTAACTCCTGGTAATACTCTGATGATTTTGGATACTCACTTCAGAAACTCAGTGTGCAAATTTGTAATTTGTAGCTGCACAGCACTAAATTAAGTTAATAATTGCCAAAGTATTTTATAACAAGAAGTATCTAGAAAACATATCAAATTGAGGGAAAAATTAAAATAATAATATATAAAAAATAAGCTAGCCATCTCATTTTCTTCTCAATTATCCTTATGTTATTTTTGGATATCACTTTGAAAAGTTTCACATATTCCTAACCAGTGATATATTGAAGGGAAACCTCAAGGCTAGAGTAGCCACTAGTATAGGGATAGCAAGATAGGAATGTTCTTTTTCTCTTACCCTCCATCTTTGTGAAGGACAGGCCCATTTTGGAGGTGACTAAATAGGGCCTTGGGGAAAAGAAATGGTCATTTACCACACAAATGCATTTTGACAGAATCACACTGGAGTTAGGGCTTGTAGAGGTAACTTGTCTATCTTTTCCCTCCTGTAACTCAAGGGAAAATAAAAGATCAGAATGTGATTCTTATAAGAAAAACGATGTTGAAAGAAAAGTGATCACTGGTGCACAGTGGAAAAGTACAATACTGAAGACTTTTTACCACTTCAGCAGACATTAAACATCTACAGTCCTCCAGAGAAACACCAGGCAAAGACCAATCACTGCTTACTTTAGCAACATTTTAAAATAATGCCCATTATTTTTTTTTATCTGACCATATCAATTGAAATGTGAAATACAACTAGATTTGTTTAGTCATTAGTAAAATTGGATTTGAATTAATTAGATATTATTGTTTAAAACACAGAATACTATATTAACTAAATACTAGAATGTGAAAAGGAACAGTGTCTAAGTATGTGATTCAAAGAGGATGAAGCTAGCTGTTTAATATTTGAATTTGTTATGCCAAAGCTACAGAAATTAAGCATCATATATTGACATACTGACATCTTGCAAGATAATGTGAAAAAATATATATAATCCCAGTTTGAAACACTAGGGTATGTACAATTTATACACACATTACTGAATACATATATCTCACTTAATTGTGAAATTGCTGTGCCAGTGTTCCCAATGCAGGATTTGTTTATTCAAAAAGTTAGGAAAATATGCCATTATATTTCACAGAATCACAGAATCACAGAATGGGTAAGGCTGGAAGGGACTGCAGTGGGTCATCTGGTCCAGCCTCCATGCTCAGGCAGGGTCATCCAAGAGCACATTGCACAGAATTGCATCCAGACAGTTCTTGAATATCTCCAGTGAGGGAAGCAATGTGTATAACTTTTGCTTGCAGAGGCCAAGGAACCAGTGATAGTATAATCATCTGAATTGGTTTTGTGTGACAAGGGTAGGGTTTGATAGTGAAGCGGCTACAGGGTTGATTCTGTGAGAAGCTGCTGGAAGGTTCCTCCATGTCTGACAGAGCCAATGCCAGTTGTTTTCAAGACAGACCTGCTGCTGGCCAGGGATGAGCCCATCAGCCACAGTGGTATCATCTCTGTGATAATTTATTTAAGAACAGGGAGAAAAAAGCTCAACAAACTGGAGCTGGAGAGAGAAGTGAGAATATGTGAGAGAAAACCGTCTGCCTCACCAAGCTCTGTGAAAAAGGAGGGGAAGAATGTTCTTCAGACACCACAGCAGGGATTCATATCCTGAACACCCTGTGGTCTGTTGAGCAGACCGTGGTGAGGCAGCTGTGCTCCTGCTGCCATGGAGGATCCATGGAGGTCCACAGTGGAGCAAAGATCCACCTGCAGCCCCTGGATGCCTGAAGGAGGCTGTGATCCTGTGGGAAGACCACATTTTGTCTGGGAGCAAACTAAACTATTTTCCCCAAATCAAGTCTGTTTTGTCCTTGATGGTAACTGTAAGCTGCCCTTATTTTGACTCATATGGGTTTTTTTCTGTATTTAATCTCCGCTGTCCTGCGGAGGAGTGGAGTGAGAGAGCCACTTTGGTGGGCATCTGACATCCAGCCAGGGTCAACCCACCACATCATCTCCTCTATCTTGAAAATTAGAACTTAAATCATAAAGGGAAAAAGCACTGAAAGTGCAGAAAGTAGGAAAATAAAAAGTTAATAATTTATAAATCCAGAAGATATATATTTCTCTGTATTAATCAGGATGATCAATAATGTAAACTATTGGGAATTTATGTCGTATGTCTTCATAGTATGTATAGTCAAGAAACATAATCTTAAAGATACATAGCAGACAAATAGTTTTGGACCAATTTCAGCAATCTTAGACTATGATTACTAGTTTACATGGGAATAGATTGGATATTTGTAATAATAATAACAATGGCCAGTCTTCGCGAGCGAAGATCCGGGGAAGGTCTTTACACCTTCCAGCCCGCGCATTGGATTTTTTTAGGTGAGACACAGTGTGCGCGGAACTGAGCCCACCCTTTAATCTGGCCCTGACCGAGAACCGAACCCGGGTCTCGGCGGTGACAGCGCCACGCCCTTACCACTAGACAGGGTTCGGGTTCGATTCCCGGTCAGGGACACTCCCCGGGCAGATGGAGCTCGTTAACCCTTAAAAAGGCAACCCATCTACGTCCTAAGGGCCTCGCTGCCACCGTCCAAGCTCACTTGGCCCCGGCAGAGGAACCTTAGGATTAAAGGGTGGGCTCAGTTCCACGCACACTGTGTCTCACCTAAAAAAATCCAATGCGCAGGCTGGAAGGTGCAAAGACCTTCCCCGGATCTTCGCTCGCGAAGACTGGCCATTATTATTATTATAATTATGTGATATTTGTAATAGGGTTTAGTTATTGCTACTATCAGTAAGCAAAACAGAAATTTGAACCACCTAACAGATAATACCTTCTCCTAAATATTTTAATATTTATTTGTATCTTCAAATAAATGAGACAGTTTTGTTTCTTACCTATTACTGTTAAAGCATGAGTATTTTTATAAACAAAGAATGGAAGTTCTTCCAAATGAACCGTGTCTAGTACCACGTGATTTTCAGTTCTATTTTAAAGGTTATCAGTATCTTTATTTCATTCTAATGATTAGATTTTTATGTCTAGATTCCATATCTTGAAAATTCCAAATATATAATTAAAAAGATGTTCACATTATCCACTATTTTTATCCAGAACAACTAGAGTGATTTTTTTTATCCTCAATTCTGATTATAGTATGTTTTATATTTATTCTTTGTTTCACTTTTTTTCCCCTCATGCGCCTAAAAGATAGGAAAGGACAATCGCCTCTAACATGGGGTGGCTATTTTTCTAGCAATTAGGAAGTGTGAGGATAGGGAATGAATCTTTAATTGATTTCAAATACAAACAGGATGGAACAATGCTTGTTGCAAAACTATGAGAATTGCACTTCACATGACCTCCAGTTGTCCCTGACTGCTTCAGGTGAGACACCCATTACAGTGTTTTGTAGCACCTTTCTATTACAGAAGAAATGGGTACAAAAAGGGACAAAAGGAGAGGGGAAGGAGGATTTATGTATACAGTCTTGTCCCTTTATGAATTCACTAGATGTTTAGTCTATAATGTGCTATACAGAGCAGCCATTCAAGGGTACAGTAAAACTCTATGGAGAGAAAAAAAAAAATCTATAAAAGAAGAGCTGTTCTTTCCCTACCATGTAGGTGGTGATAACCTTCTGCACCCTTGCTGAATTGTGCCAATTGTCAGGGTACTTCTCATTTCCTGATCATATAAATTGATGAGCCAGAATGTGAATATTTCACAAAGGAAAAAAAGGTAATTAATTGAGGGAGGATAACTGGTCTAAGGTTACTTATGAGAAAGTCAGATGAGGTTCCTCAGAATGACATGGGAAAACAATAGCAGACACCATTAAAAGTAATATTTTATGTATAGCACAGGCTCTCAACATTTCTAGTATAAAGAGAAAACAGTTACACCGTTCTCCATGATAATAGATTTTTCAGAGGGACAGCAATAATATCAGCATGATTTTTATTGCATTTTTCATCTAAATTTTTCTACTATCAGCATAAAATATTTCCTAATTATGTTCTGTTATATATTTTTAAGTACTTACAGACTTTATGGGTATGCATACTTCCTTCTCTTTCTATTCAGGACCACATTCTGTATCTTCCAGTTGAGTTATTTACTACTCAGCCAGCAATAAGCTGGCCTAGCTAATGAATGAGCCCTTTGGGGCTTTCTGTAATAACTGCACCTCCAATAAAATCAGTTACTCTCTTAATTTACGTTTAGTAAATAAACTGGATTGTAGAAGTCTATCCACACAAACAATTTAAAAGCACCATGGGACTTCTCATTCATATAAAAGTTCACAAACACTGTGGTATTTCCTAAATTTCTACTGAAATATTGATAAATCCCACTATTTTATTAATTCCACATTTGCTTGTAAAAACAGCTGGTATTTTATCACTTGAAGAAATTTCACTTAAAGTTGTGAGAATTAGCAGCAATGTTTGTCTTCTGTCTATGCTGCCTCAAGAGATTTCTGTTCCCTGCATAACTTTATTGCCCCAAACCCTATCAGTATGGCTTTCCTCCTTCAGCCTTATTGCAGTAATACTTGCTTTGTTTCAGTATAATTTTGGTGTGAAGATGCATGTCAAGAGAGATGTTTTATGCTCCCACTATGTTCTTCTGAAACTGCAATGTGTATATAAATCTTTACATTCCTGTTTGCCTATTCTTTTCTTCCCAACCATTACAGTTTTAATCCATAACATCTTTCGTCTTCACCTAATTTCCCTCTACCAATAATACAGAGAATAGGTTGGAAGGAGGCATGTTACATTTGCTTTCATTAACACAGCTGCCTCAGCCTGGAGGAACTGCATTTGGGTGTAGTTAACTAATTTGGGATGGCTTTTGCTTAATGTACCTAACTTAAGCTGACTAAAGATGGATCACTGAATAATTTGAAGAAATTTTCATCTAAATTTTTTATTTTAAAGGTTAAAATATAATTTGACATTCTGGAGTCCTATATCACAAAGTTAAACCTTGAAAATTAAAGTAGCTTTTTTAAAGGGAGAAAATATCTATGAATTTCAGCAGCTCTCCCTTAATATAACTTTTAATAGCAGATAACTACATTGTTAGCTTTCTTTATGGAACTACAGATACTAGACACTAGCAAGGAATAATAAATGGAAAAATAATACCAAGAAATCCTAGCTAAATATTTTTCATGAACAGTTTCAATGCAAATACACAGAATATCCCTTAGACGAGCAGTTACTGCTTGACCTATCAAAAGGAAATAACAATGTGAATGGGTAGTTACCACATGCAGAAATGTCTGTAATAATTTTCAAGGTAGCATTCAGCCTAAAATCCATTTAATAGCAGTTACATAAATTCTATAATTACTGTGCCTGAATACTCTTTATTTAAGTGAATGTGATGTTTCTCATTTTAAAATGAGAATGTTTTTCTTCCATAGACTAAATCATTTGATTTCAATGAGAAAAGTATAAGCATGTTGTTAATCATCATAAAGAAACTGAAGCTGTAGAGAATGTGGTCTTTTGATGTTTACAATATATTCTGCATTATGATAAAAATATCCAATACACTATTTTAATAATATGAGCAGTAACAGGAATCCCATTTGTGTAATTGATGATTTGACTAAGGCCTTTCACTCATCTTTAGAAAATCTTCAGGAAAATAGAACTTTTCAATAGATTAAATAGCTTCATCTCCATCTGCGAGTATGCTTTTAAAGATCATATAAATAGAAATGAACTAATTCAAGGGATTTTTTTCTGGCACTATGGGAGTCAGAGCTGTACAGAGAATTTTGACTCTTTTCTTAGGAATAGTGTGTTCTTTTTCTTATTTAATGGGAAATGTGTGTAGATAGAAGTCCAAAGCCAAGACTGTTGAAGCTATCACCAAGAATGTATCACTTGACACATACCAAGTTTTTCTGTGACAACTGTGAATCTATTTGTAGCTTGTACATTATCTATAGAACCTTTCAAATCTACTGATGTCTTAAAATATCAGTCCACATGTTTTCAATGTGCACCAGCTCTGCAACTCTTCTTTAATGACAATCAATAAATTCTATCCTCTGACACCTTGAATGATTCCATAATGGTCCTTTGCATCATATTCTGAATATACATTTGGCTATAGAACACCACCAAGGTTTTAATATGGTAGCAACTTTATTGTCATTAAAAGTTTTTCAGTTTTGCTGGGTTAAACAGTGTGTAAGACTGTTAGTTTCACCTTGTGTTTGTCTTTGCAGAAGGTCACAGCACAGAGCAAAGGGGAAATCTTAGAGAAACAGTTAGAAATTCCTATTTAAAAGAATCCAAGCAAAACATGCTAGAATTGTGTGTTTATCCACTCATACAGGAGTAATAAAGTGAATGGTAAAAATAAATATCTAAACAGCACTGAAAAAAAGAGTAGTTATGGAAAATGATGGAACACCCTGAACTTCTCAACTAGAATTTCACAACATGAATTATGTGGCAAGAGACTGAAAATCATTATTTATAGTGATATTTTTTGCTCAATATCAACCTTCAATATATCTGCATCTGCCTATTCTCTACAGACATTTTCTCAGAGAGTAAGCACACTACTGCAAAATATCCAAATACTGGGGCTCTAAATCAGCAAAATCCTCCTGTCCATGACTTCTGTTAATCACTCTAGCCTCTATTACACTATGTTATGACAAATAATATTACAGTGTGGGGTATTACTGTTACTATTCATGCCAAAATTTTGCACTCATCACTTATTCTTTATACAGGGTTTAATTCATGTATCTCACTTATATAAGTGATAAAACTCTTCCATCCACTGCTGTTTCAGAAAGGCCTCTATTTTTACACAGAATTTTGTCTTTAGAAGGTTTTAGATTTATTTATGTGACTAGTTTTCATGCCCAGGGTTTTGGTCCCATGATCCTTCATCCTACTTCTTTCTAAAGGAAGTGAGGACAGACTAAAACCAAAACCAAAATCACAAAGAAAAAACCCCAACCCCCAAAACCCTGAACAAATACCATCCTCTGCAAAACACATGCACACAAGACAATTCCCAGATCAACTCTATAAACAGTAAGCAGGGTTTTCTATCACAAAAGTCATATAGTGTGTTTGTATTGGGTTTGGATAGCAAGATTTTGGTAGCCACGGGTCTGCAGGGGTGACCTCTGTGAGAAGAGGCTGCTCCCATGTCAGACAGGGCCAACTCCAAGAAGGACCTGCTTCTGGCCAAAGTTGAACCATCCATGCCTTTGTGATAATGCATTTAAGAGAGAGTAAAAAAATGCTGCAAAACAACTGTACACAAGATCAACAAAATCATGAGAGAAACAGCCCTGCAGACATGAAGGTCAGAGAAGGAAGGGAAGGAGAAGTCCAGGTATCAGAATAGAGATTCCCCTGCAGTCTATGGTGAGGACCACAGGGAAGCAGGCTGTCCCCCTGGAGCACCTGGAGGTTTATGCTGGACCAGATTACTACTTGCAGCCTCTGGAGGACCCCACATTGCAGCAAGTGGATATATCCTGAAAGAATCTGCAACTCGTGGAGAGCCCATGCAGGAGAAGGCTTCTGGTAGGTCCTGTGACTCCATGAAGAGGAGCCCATGCAGGAGCAGGTTTTCTGAAAGGACCTGAGGCCCATGGGAGACTCACACTGGAGAAGTCCATTCCCAAAAGACCACACCCCACGGAAAGGACACATTCTAGAGTAGCTCTAAAAGAACTGCAGACAATGGTAAGGACCCCACACTGGAGCAGGGGAAGAGCATAAGGAGACAGGAGTGGCAGGTACCAAGTGTTATGATCTACCATAGTCCCTATTCTCCATCCACCTGTACCACTTGGGTAAAGGAAAACTTAGAAGAGCTGGGAATGAAGGAGTGAAGGAAAGTCTGGGACAAAGAGGAGGTGGAGGGGTGTTTTTAGTTTTGTCTTCATTTTGCACTATTCTACTTCTTTTCTATTTGGCAATAAATCAAATTAAACTTCCCTTAGTTGAGTCTGTTTGCCTCTAACAGTAACTGGTAAGTTATCTCCCATTCTCAACTCATGAGTTTTTTCATGAGAGTTCTTCCCCTGTCCTGCTGAGGAGGGGAGTGGGAGCAGCTTGGTGGACATATGGTAGTCAGCCAAGGTTATCCAGAAAAAAGTTGTACATAAATTTCATCAAAGTTTGTTGTTGAATGTAGACTTTTTCCAAGTTAGAAATGGAGTGCTCTCACACTCCTTACCCCTAGAAAAAAATAAGAAGAGAGAGAAGCATTGCTATCAGCTCTGATAAGACTACAACTCAGACCAAGCTCTTGGGGATTTCAGTTTCTGTAAGCTAAATCCTCTTAAACAAGTGAATAAGCCTATGCAAATTGGAATTTTACAAACTAAATCAGGTTAGATAACCCCTTGCCAAATTTTAGGTCACCAATGTTCAAGAAAGTTAAAACTTACCAAAAAGGTTGCCTATTTTTTTTCTTTTTTAATGGCTACAATGAAATGCATTTTCCTGAAATCATGTTCTTCAAAACTGCTAAGTGTTTTACCTGAATTTGCCCATAAGCACTTTAAATGAGACAGCCACTTAGTACAGATGATTTCAGCCTTTAAGAAATAGTTAAAGTTCAGAGTTTCTAAATGGTAAAGAATAATTAAACTAATTTTTATTTTACCTTGGAAATGATGATTCAACCTCAGAGTAATTAATCAGTTTCACCAATAATATGTTTTATTTTTTCACTCTCTGTTAAAATAGATAAAATAGAGAGAGAAGAGTTTATCTGCAAATGGGTGTGAAGAGTAAGTAAAATTAAGAAAGGAACTTTCCCATTATACCAGAAAGATCACTACTGTGACTGTGTGTCCAGGATTATTAAAGTATTGCAAAAATGTCAATGTGATGATGAGAGTAAATTTTCCAATCCATGTATTGAAATAAATCTGTCTATAAGATGCATGTAATCTGCTTTTACTGCAGATTTCCACATGAAAAAAAAAAGATTTAGAAATATCTAAAGAACATGAAAGAAAGGTGTAACATTCCAAACTGCCTATACATCCAATTTAATACAAAATTTTTAAAGATTACAATAAATAATGACTGAAACAAAAAGTGTGGCTTCTAAATCATAAAGATATTTAACTTATTATCTAATGCCTTTTAAAACTATGCGTTCTAGATCAACTATAGGCCACTGAACATAATCACAATAACAAAATACAGAAGCACATCAGTTCTTCCTGTTGTTTTCTCCTTCTCATGTTCTGTCCCACCCCTTTGCTGTTGGAACCTTACTGACAGCTTATTAATTAATGGCCAGTCTTCGCGAGCGAAGATCCGGGGAAGGTCTTTACACCTTCCAGCCTGCGCATTGGATTTTTTAGGTGAGACACAGTGTGCGCGGAACTGAGCCCACCCTTTAATCCTAAGGTTCATCTGCCGGGGCCAAGCGAGCTTGGACGGTGGCAGCGAGGTCCTTAGGACGTAGGTGGGTTGCCTTTAAGGGCTAATGAGCTCCACCTGCCCGGGAGTGGCCCTGACCGGGAATCGAACCCGGGTCTCCGCGGTGATAGCGCAGCGCCTTTACCACTAGACCAGCAGGGGCTCCACTTGACAGCTTATACAACTTCAGATATAAATCATAAGTTATCTATTGAAACAGAAATTTAAAAGAAATTAAGATCATGGAAAACAGGAGGACTGATTCAAACTGATTTGAAATATATTAAAGAGTTTTTTATAATTATTAATTTACCTTTTAATTTATATTGATGCATAGTTCCATGCCTTTGTCTTAGGTTTAACGCACCAACCTCATTTTTCATAGTCTGTATTATTGATATTTCCATTAAATATGAGAAGAAAAGAGAAAAGGCAGTTCATATGTTTCAGGACATATTCTTCAGGAATCTTATAGATATATGAAGCTTATTCAAGTACAACATCACATACAACTTAAAACAGATTCAGAGAATATCTTAGGTTACAATGGACTTCTGACTGTCCTTTGGTCCAAATCCCTGCACATGCTACTTCATTTTGCTTACTAGATATAGCTTTTCATCTGCCTTAGTGATGCACAGTAGTGTTAATTATCAGGCGTGAGTAGTGTTCCTCAGGGTCAGTTAAGAACATTTTACACCCCCTTTTTCCAGAAAAAATATTTGAGTTATGTGATTTCACCTGTAGTGATTAATAATCAGCAGCAATATTATTTGGGTTTTTTATTCTGTAAGACACACATCAGAAAATTATTTGCTTCCCCCACAGGTTCACACTTTTCAGAACAATGAAATTTTTTCCTGTATCTCTCTCTTCTAGGAAGGAATTAAATCTTCTCTTAGCTATCATCTTAATGCACATAGTCCAAAGAGAATTGTCTAAGAATGTAACTTGGGGACAAGCTATTTTCTAGTGCAGCAGAATAAACTACTTCCAGTTTTGATATGCAAAAATCTCAGAAGGAAACAGTACAAGACAGACACACTACACAAGAAGTAGTGTAAAGTGCATTGGGTCTGGCTAGAATGGAGTCACCTTTCCCATAGCAGACTTCACAGGGCTGTGCTTTTATTGGTAGCTAGAACGTGCTGAAGACACATCACTGTTTTGGCTATGGCTGAGCAGTCCTGTTATAGCATCAAGGCTATCTCTCCAACCAAAGCTGGGTACTTCAGCTTGCCAGATGCTAACTGAGAATACCACACAGCTTGGAAAAATAGGTCCAGATGATTCCTAAAACACCTGTTTGATAACTTCTTGGTACAGGCATTAAGGCAGATGACTAGGAAACGTGTCCTCTTTGATTTTTTGCTTGTTAACAGAAAGGTGTTTGTGGTAGAAGTGGTGATTGGTGGCTATCTTGGCCACAGTAACAATGAAGAAGTTGGATTTAAAATGTCTGGTGACAGAGGACAAAGCTGCAGCTCTGGACACGAGTAGAACAGATGCTTTTCAAGGTGCTGGGATTCATCAGTACCAGTCACTTTGTAAATGCCACTTCCTAAGGGCACAAGAGCAGGCAATTCCAAAATGTTGGAAGTCAGAAGGCAAGGCAGAAGGTTTGCTTGGCTGAAAAGGGATCTTCTAGATTTAAAGTGAAAAAGAAAGTGCATGACCAGCAGAATCAGGGTGGGTAACATAGGAGGAATACAGAGATACTTCTCGCCACTGTAAAGAGGAAATTCATGTGGCCAAAGCTCATTTAAAGTTGAAACTGGTCAGTACTATGGGGGATAGTAAAAAGAGGTTTTTTTAATGCATTCATAGCAAACGGCAGTGCAAAAATAACATCATTCCACTATAAAATGAGGATGGTCACCTCACAAACAGCGACAGAGACAAGGTAGAGATGTTAAATGATTCCTTTGCTTAGCCTTAAACATTGATTATGGTTTCCCACCGCCCTGTGCTGGAGGGACATGAGTGTGAGGATGATAAACTCCCAGTAAAACCCCAACTTGTCTGGGATCTAATGCTGTGGGGTTGTGGGGCTGATGTGATTCATCTGAGAATACTCAAAGAACTGACTGATGTCATAGCAAAACCTTCCTCAATGATTTTTGAATGGTCTTGGGAATCTGAAGAGGTCCCAGTTGACTGGAACCTGGCTAATGCATCCTGATTTTCAAGAAGGGCAAGAAGGATGATCCTGGAAACTGCAGGCCCATCAGTCTCACTTCAGTGACTGGGAAAACTAAGGAGAAGACTATTCTGGGAGTTATTAAAAAGCATCCGAAGGACAAATAAATTGGGAGGAGCTGTCAGGTTAGGACAATGTGTTACTCCTTGCTTCTGCAACTGTAAGCTTAGTCAAAGAAAGAAGCATATAGGAAAACTAACAGATACCTGCAATACAAAGAAAGTAGAATTACTTTGTCCCTGAGTTATACTACTAGGCAAGCAGACCAACATATTGGCAATTAGGTGTTAAATCTGTATAACAAAAAAAGTCAGAAAGGGTTACTGTAGGGGAAATGTTAATAAGAGCAAATTTATTTATAGCAGTTGCTCAAATACTATTTTATTAGGTAAACACAGTTTTATTTCTTTCAGCTTTTCTTGTTCAAAATTTGGACTGTTTATAAATGTCCAGTTTTTGAGATATTATCAACATGGAAGAGAAGATAACTAGTAAAATGTCATCTGAGCTACCTGGAGACAAGAGCATGCTGTTGTAGTTAAAACTGTGATGAGAATAATCTACAAAGTTGCAGGTTGTGATGTGACATAAATCCTAACACCATTAAATGGATGACAGCAGTTAATGTATATGCCCGGAGAGAATGAAAACCCACAATTGTAACATTTGACCACCTGTTATGTGAATTTCTTTTATGAAGCGTCTAGGCTGAGGTACTGGTACCTGAAAAGTATAAAGTGTGAGCAATAAAAAGTATCAGGAAAGTAAATGAGAGATGAAAAGCATCACCAAAGATTGCAGTCTGGTTAGCAGGAATAAAGACTGAGTTGTGCATCATGCAATAAAAAACTGTAACAGTACTTTTGCCACTAATTCTGATTTATTTTTATCTGATTTTCTCCACTTATAACACTGGAATAATAACAATTTTTTCTCTTGAAGTAGAGAAAAAAGTTTTACAATCTTCATTATGATTACAAAATAAGATCACATAGACGTTGAAACTGATAGAGGATCATTGTTTACTTATTGAAGACTTTAAAGAGTGTGCTGTAAATAAGGCAAAGGCCAAACTTGGATGATGAAATTAAGAATATTAAATGGCTGCTACATATTCAAGGCAACATTCACCCAATGCAATGAATGAGACAGGAAGCCTAAGGGAAATATTGTGTGACTGTGTAATTAAAGAATATGTTAATGAACTTGTGCACAGAGGCTGAAATTATACTTTCACGAGTAACTTATATTGTGACACTTCTTAATTTTGATAAAATAGACTTTGCAAAAAGGGTACCCTCTAAAAAAACCCCACCCCACAGTTCTTGAATTCAATCTACTCCACAGGTAGGTTAAGCTAAAGGTAAAACCAACATATTGTTTAGATAAGTTTTTCACCCCCATCATACTATGTTGCTTTAGTAGTTTTTGAAAATTGATTATTGCAGCACAGACTAAACACTAAACACTAAACACTAAACAAGGTGTGGAGAAATCCTGATACCAGCACATTGGAAAAGGACCACTGGGACCTGTGCAGGTGCATCTCTCAAAAACCATCCATTCAGGTGCTAAAATAAAATAAAAGTCTTGAAAGACTAGACAGGTTTCTGATTCATGTTTTCCTTTCCACATAAATTACTCTGACTTATAAAATAGTAGTGCATATATGTGTTAGCTCCTTACTAAAATGAAAAGGTCACTTTAAATGCCTCAAAGATGTATTTATGGACTCAGTCAAAATTTAAAATATTAATTACACTTGAGCTTCATTTTCTAGATAGAAACACTTTAAAAAAAAAAAAAACATGAAAGAGATACTTTTATATCAGAAGCTAATTGAAACAAATCTAAATCTTAAGAGAAAGAAGGTATCAAAGCTACTGCCAGAATATTTATTTTAACTTGTGGTATTTGGATTTTTAAAATGAATGTTACAGTTTTTGATATGCACAATGTGGTATATGCAGTCTCTTCAGTCATGTAGAAAAATTTTACTACAACAGGCAAAATCTCCCTTTATGAGCTACCTTTTGAATGAAGGCTGACTAAAAATAAAGTAACTGTTGCATTTCAATCATAGGCAGAATCCAGTTATTCATTCTTTGCAGAGCATCCCAATTTTACCAAAAACATAGGCAGGCAAGACTATTACCATACCTAACACCTATCAAAGAGCCACCACAGCTTTTAATTTCTCCATGTTTCCATGCAAGCTAAGTAGATTAACTGATCACTTTTAAGAAGGATATGTGATGGTACATCAGAAATCATGCAGCCTGAAAATCTTCACTTGCTAGAAGAACTGCATAATCATGGATCATACAATTTTCAAAATAAAAGCTAAATCAAAATTCTGTGCCTAATTTTTTGAGATACCACATAACAGAAAAATCAGTTAGGACTGGAGTAGGGATCAAGAAAAAAAAAAGTGTGACATAATTAGCTCGACATCATTGCTCCAGTTTCAAGGTCAGACCATTAACATTTACTACAGTTATGGAGTCATGGCAAGGAAATTGCAAGCAGAGGATGGCCTCAATGTTAAAGTAGAGAAAGCATATAAAACAATGAATTCCAAAAATAGCATGACTTCCTCTTCACCTTCTAAACAAAACTACTCCCCTCTCAACCACCAAGAAAGATATTTAAATTCAGATAAGTTAGATTCCCTTTCATTCCTTGGAATTCCTTTAAATGCTTTTACTGTTTCCAGTGTTTGCAAATACATGCACAGCAAGTCTAAATAACAGATTTAAAACCAGCCAGAAAACATGCAAGTGCTAAGTAGAGTATTGCACTTAAGTAATGCTTTATAACATTCTATTATAATGTTTTATTTAGAAACAGCTCCCCACAATTTCCAGATACAGAAGTTAAACTGGGATTCCTAAGTCTCATTGAATTAAATTCTCTGATTCAAGAGGCTGAATGAAAATTGAGCTCATTATGAGTTTAGAGGCTATGAACACACCATGTATATGCTCACTGTCATCTAATGGAAGCCTGAAAATGAAGTAAAGAAATATAAAAAGAAAGAGTGACAGCAGGAAATACATAATATGATCATAAGTTGGTCTTCAATGTCATTTACAAATTTTGCAAGACATAATTCCACTCCTTATGTGAAGACAGGAAGAGTATTTTAATGAAGCTGGCAAAAGAATAAGAAATGTCGTTTGTTCAAGGGAACATCTATGGACAGAGAGGAATCAAATTTGAGAGTCTCTGAGTTCTACAGCTGGAAACTTTTTGCCTATTTGAAGATTGATAGGTACAAGAAAAAAAGTGCAAGTCAGATAAATTCTATCAGATGCCAGTTACTCAAAAGCAGGTTTAGCAAGTCTTGCTGACATAAATATATTCCTACACATTTATTTAATTTCATAAATGCAAGCGGTAAATGCAAACTCATGATGGCAGTATTGAACAGGCCAAACTTTCACCTGAAATATCTGACTAATGCAAATGACAATGGAACCTCCAATAAGATTTGGAACCACTTAGCAAGAAAAATAAATGTTCACTTCATCAATAATCAGGTCATTGCCACTACTGAAAGTAGTGGTGTAAGTGGTGCTTAAAAGTAGGAAAGTAATAAAAATGAGATAACACTAGAAATCATGAAAAATGAGAAGTGTAAGGACTGACATTTATTCTTGAATCCTTTCAGAAGAAATCTCATGGCACATTACCCACACTTAATTATTTCATTAAAACACCCAATAAATTTTAGCTCTGCAAGATGGTGGGCATGGAGCACTTCTCTGCATAACACGCTTTGTGATCTGCCTTTGACTGATAATTCACCTTGTCTCTAACATTTTCCATTCCACATCCACAATATGATTTGGAGAGGTTGTGCTTTAGGATGGGGTGCCATCCCTGCTTCTGAAGATGACAGTTCTATAAAACCGCTCATGGTCTAAATTTGATTGTTCACACCAACTCCACTACTTTTGGAAGAGTTGACTTTCCTCTACATTGACCACCACTTGCTACCAATCATTTTAATTAAAGTAATTTGAAATTAGGTTTTAAGCCAAATGTTCATAATTTCTAGAAAACTTAATATCTGCCATTTAACACAAAATTTCACAGAAAAATTCTCAAGATTCCTAAGTTACCATAAAAAGCTGAAAAGAAGCTAAAAAAATCCCAACAAACCAGTCACCTCGTTTTCTGTTTTAGTCAAATGACTGAAACTCTTATCCTATAGGGAAACTATTTCAGTGAAGAAAATAAACTTGGATACAAAGGAAATTCCTACTTGAAATACACTAAGCAATCTGACCATTAAAAGAGGTTTCTATGGAAACAAAACTTATCATTATTGATCCACATTTATTTCTTAAGTATGTCAAGTATATTATTGGTGATTCAGTAATGGTGGAAAAGGGACTGGAGTTATGTGAAATTGAAGCTGCACTGGGTTCAGACTACCCTATGCTTCTGTGATTTATCTTCACTATCATCTCGGGTCACAACACAGTACCAAACGCTTTGCAATCTCGTTTACCTCCCTGTAGTGAATCAGTCTAGGGTTCAATTCTACCATGTCCTAAAATTATGACAATTTTAAAAAAGGAATATTTGAGTCTGGCAATGATTTTACTTGACATGTTCCAGAAAAATAAATTAATAAACCAGAACTACTAAGGTGTCAGCAAATAACGGGAAACCTACAATAAATATGTTTTTTCAGAAGTGTCATAACTAATAAAAAAGGTGATAGATGATAATGTACATTCCTTAGCACAGAGGGAGAAGACTTAAATGCATTTATTTTGGCTGCATTAGATTGAAAACTAGAGACAGCAATGCTGACTTTATGACCAAATCATCCATGGGCATGAATCCAACCAAAATCTAATTGATACAAAAGTGTCTTAGGTAACATGAAGTTTGTGTGTCTCCAAAGGTCTTAGGGTTAAATAGCCCAATTTGTGCAAGCAACATCTTAAATTTGGGTTATTATTATTATTATTATTATTTTTATTTTTATTTTTATTTTTATTTTTATTTTTTTTTAAGGTATTGACTAAGTCTGGGCTTTCCCCCTGCCCCATAAAAATATTTCTAAATCACCATATTTGAAAATAAATATGTCATTTTAAAACATTTTTCATAACATATTTTAATGGAGAGAGCCCTAGATTTTTTTAATCACCTCTTATGGGGAAAAGAATGGAAAATATTTATGAGGAAAAGAAGAAATAAAGACAATGCTTTCATGATATTTCTGCTTGATTTCTACTTCTTTTGAAGAAAATACAAAGTAAGATGGTGTGGTGAGTTGTTAAGTTTCTTCAGAACCACTGAGCTCACTGGAAACAAGAGGCCTATAGACACTGAAGAAGACTATGGAACAATAACTCCTTTGCTCAGGTTAGCTCTGGATTGCTGACCACAAAAACAAAAGCAATTAGCTAGTTTTGTGTTGGCTTTCCGTAGACTACCTGCACAAAGCTTCACACTAATGGAATGTAGTTCTTTGTACCTTTTCAGCTTTCTAGTTTTATTGGAATAGTATTTAACTGAAAGCATTTACTCCAGGACTTAACTAACAGATTATTCTACTTTAGCAGACATCCTTATGAAAAAAGAGGTCATCTGCAGGAAGAACTCAGTATTGGTAAGGCCGCACCTCAAGTACTGTATTTAGTTTTGGGCTCCTCACTTCAAAAAGGGTATTAAGGTGCTGGAGCATGTCCAGCAAAAGGTAACAAGGCTCATGAAGGGTTTGGAAAACATGCCCTATGAGGAAAGGCTGAGGGAGCTGGGTTTGTTCAGTCTGGAGAAGAGGAGGCTCAGGAGGGAGTCATTGATCTCTGCAACTACTTGAAAGGAGGTTGTAGTGAAGTGAGGGCTGGTCTTTTTTGCTGCACCTTCAGTCAGAGGACCAGAAGAAAGGGCCTTAAACTAGGATAAAAGAGATTCAGATTAAGTATTAGGAAAAAAAAATCACTGTTAGGGCACTCAGGCATTGGAATAAGTTTCCCAGGGAGGTGGTGGAGTCACCATCACTGCAGTTTTCAAGAGTTGCCTGGATCCAGCACTGCATGATATAGTTCAGTGGTTTGGGGGTTACAGTGGCAGTGCTGGGTTGACAGATGGATTGGGTGATCTTGAAGGTCTCTTCCAAGAGATGTTTCTATTCCAAGAAAATGTTGTCCTGGCATGGAAGGTAATAATTAGGCACTACTTAAAGAACAGAGAGAACAGACCTCTTAAAAATTGACAACACATCAAAAATTTAATTATTTTAATGATCTTTCACATGTCTAGCCAGGTGTCCTAAAAATAGCCATTCTTAGATCATTGAAAAAGACACTTAAAAGAACTAAATAAACTATAGAAATTATGAGGAAAAGATTTCCAGGCACCAGTCAGCTGAGTAATAAGGCCATGTTAAAGCCAATTAATTTTACAATCCTTAATAACTGGTTGAACAGATAAAAACTGGCAAACTTCCAGTCACTACTCTACATCTTTATATGATTATTTCTAACCTATAACTGCATTTTGGAAAAGGAAACAGGGAAAAAAAAAAAAAAGCACTCATAAAAACCCCACAGAACCAAATCACAGTTTTAAATACTCCTAAAAATAAGAAGTGGGAGGGGGAAGGAAAAGCAAGCAGATTGAAAAAGGCATTGACAATCTTTTTTCAACTTCCTGCTGGGTAATATGAGCGTATCACCAATAGGTGTAGGGTCTAAAATTGTTGAAAGTGAATAAAATTTGACCCACCATCTGTTTTTCTTAAAAACAGACAATTAGCAATTTAATTGACTTGGCACACTATATATTATAGTACATATGTCACACTAGATGAAGTGATTTGGTTTCTACAGAGTTGTAGAAAACGTGCCTTGAAGCTTTTGGATTATTCTTACTTCTTGGTGGTATTTTAGAGACACTTTTTGATTTTGATAAAATACTATGCCCAGGGCTTAAATTCTGTCATGTGAAGCTTTTAGTCTTTTTAAATGCAATGCTAAAGTAGGAAATAATGCACCATACTGCTATGCCAAATGTTATTTATTACACTGTGTCTGTGCTTTCATTTTATGAAGCCTGCAGCTGGACTGTCAGATTACAGGTGTCCTTTAGGTTGCTATAAAAAGTTAAAAGTAGTAATTGCCATGTTAACAGAATACATAGGATCTTCATACTATCCAAGTATAAGACAATATATTTTCCTATTTTATAGATACACTAACACAATGTACATTTTCAGGATTATTCTCCATTTAACTTATCTGTTTCTTGCTACACATTTATGTGGTAACAGTGTGGTAAAAATAAGCAATTGGAGGAAAAAAATAATATTAGCACAGTAAGTTTCAATAAACAAATTGCATCACAGTATCTTTAGATAGTCATTGTGTTTACTGGTTTCTATCATCATATATGAACATATTTTTAACTTAAATGTCATCTACAATAGTCATATAGGGAGCAACACATGCTCCATTTTTTCATACTTTTTAGAGTTAGGCTTATTATAAGATTTATTATTGTAGTTATGTGTATAACCTACATCTATTACATTTATATCTGTTCTAAGTAATTGCAAGATATCTGTATAAAAGAAAATGTATGGTTGTATGTAATAATTTATAAATTGGTGACAGCCTCTAGGACTTAAAAATAAGGAAGTAACTGTATTGAACAGTGTGAAATATTCACTTGATCTTTGTCACTGACAATGAAGGCCACCACTTTTTCACCTGAATTCAGTCAAAATTTTAAATGGAAAGCTACCTTTTAATTTTTTTCATTCATTACTGCTGACAATGCTACTACCAACAAAATTTAAGTTTTTTTAGTTTAGTTTTTAATTCACTATTTTTAAGATAGGCAAGCACAACTTTGCCCCCTTTGAAACTCCTCATTCTTAATGCAATAATTTTCTGTATTTACTGTAAACCTGGTCTATAAAAACAGTAATGTTTTTTCTTTAAATAGAGTGACCTTTACCATTTCTGTGGCCTTCCCCTTAACCCTAACTCGTGATATGTGAAATATTGATTTTTTTTTTTTTTTTTTTTTTAATCCCCTCAGGGTTCGATTCCCGGTCAGGGCCACTCCCGGGCAGGTGGGGCTCGTCAGCCCTTAAAGGGCAACCCACCTACGTCCTAAGGACCTCGCTGCCACCGTCCAAGCTCGCTTGGCCCCGGCAGACGAACCTTAGGATTAAAGGGTGGGCTCAGTTCCGCGCACACTGTGTCTCACCTAAAAAATCCAATGCGCAGGCTGGAAGGTGTAAAAAAACCTTCCCCGGATCTTCGCTCGCGAAGACTGGCCATTATTATTTAATCCCCTCAGACTAAATAAATAATGAATTTAACATCACTTCTTCCACATAACTAATTCAGACACTTATATATTACAAAATTTGCAATATATACCTATTAGATATAAAAAAGATTTACATATTGTCTATTATTAACATCACATAAGCAATAGCCTGGAGAGAATTCTGGGTTCTGAATCCCAAGTCCAAGAAAACATTTAAAGCCTTATTTTAGGCAAGTTTTGTAGTGCAGTAAATATTATTTCTACTCCACTTTGCCACAAACATTGCAATGACCTGCCATGGTAGGATGCTGTGTTTGGCTGGGTTTGCCTTGGCCAGAGCTGCTTTTATCTGGTTTGAGTCAAAGCAGCAGTTGTTTGGTAAATGTGTGATCTTTTACTTACCCTGTCTGTGATTAAGTTTTGTGGCAATCACATGTTGTGAAGCTCTGACTGATGGGGGTGGACACTGGGTAATAAACAACAGCCCTTGGGTGTTCATGGAAAATAAGTGGCAATGTATTCTGAAAATTCAAAACAGTAACTAGGAATCAAAAAAGAAAACAAAAAAAACCAAAACAAAGCCCCAAAGGATCAACCACAAAAAACCTGGCTGTTTGAAGAAGTACGTAAGGATAATTGCCTAAGAAGACCCAAAGGAGAAAGGAATCCCACTAGGATCACCATACTCCTCCAACCATTGACCTCGGGATGCTGGTAAATTGTAGTACATTTCTCCCCACTGCCCTCTGCAAGAGGAAGAGAAATGTTAATGGTCAAGCACAGAGACACTGGTAAGGTGAGCATTGCTCCAGGGAAAAGGAGTAGATATGAGGAAGGTTATGTGCCACATTATCTGCGTTGTTAATAAGGTTCCTTCGTGTTAATTAGGCAATCTGAATGCTAGATTTAAAATGTGAATTAGAAGAAGAAGAAATTATTTGTTCTTTTTATATTTGTCCCTTTGGCTCATACCTAGAATGAATGTACCAGCAGATTCCACTGAACCGCGAGTTGCTCTTGTATGTCTTGGCTACATCTGGAGGGCACAGCTCTCACCGTCAGTTTCTTTAGATCATCTCTCAAAAATGCTTCCTCAAGGAAGAAGAATTTCAAGCCCCACTTTTTGGATTTTAAGAAGATTTTAGGGATGAGGTATTCAAAATTTCACCAAGCACAAATTTTCGATGTTCATCCTTTAAATTTGGAATAATCTCCTTTTGTATCCCTATTTCCAAGAATTCAGTTGGGCTTTAAATAACATCACCAACAAATCTTCTAATTTCCATTATCATTAAATGCCTACTAAAATCACCTTCTAAGGTTGACTTGTGAACTCATTTATTTAATATGATGTAATTAATTTCATCAGGTTAACTTCTGTATTTGCTTAGTAATTTACATTAATACTCAGAGAAATTTGTCATAATATCTCTTTAATTACCATATAATTAAGATATTTGTTATGATATCTATTGAGTATAGTTCATTTTTATCTCAAATTGGTCTCTGTAACAATCCAAACAGTTCAAATGAAAAGTCTAAAGTGACTAACAAATACAATAATCAAGATTTGTTAGTTTACAGGCACATGCTCACATATCTATATTTTACCAAGTAATTTAAAATGCAGATTTAATTTATAACCTACTCTGTGATCTTATACGGCATTTTTACAATTTTGTTAATCATTAAAAAAATCAAATCAAAACAAAAAAACCGAAAACCCTATCATCTAATGCCTCTACAGTTCCATTTAAAAAGAAGAAAACTGTAATTTGCAGAAATTAGAAAACAAAAAAAAGACCTTAATTGCCTTTCTGTATCATTGAAGTTTCTTAAATAATTTAAATTTCCAGGACATAGTAATCTCATATACTGCTTTCCTAGGTCCCAGTTATAAATAGTTCAAAACAGTGTCCACAGACTCAGCTTAGCTGAGAAGTCAGCTGTGGTCTTCTTTCATTAGCCGTTTCCATCACTCCTCACTCAGCTTTAACCATAAAATCAACAACTTTATTCAGTTGTACCTTCATGTAGGTACAGTTCCAGGAACTGCCTTCTAGGTGCTATCTACAAGATGGACAAAATGGCACATTGGTCAACCTGACAAACAACTGAAATTTCATTTACATGTAATTCTTGTAGACTATCCATTTGGAAAAAATATGTCTGTATATGTTTGTATGTTTGTTTGTTTGTTTGTTTGTTTTAAATATTGAAAGGTGTTCCCACTTGAGGGAGTCGAATTTCGCATTCCACAGTAAAGGGAAAATATAATACTCTGGTTCTTATAAACCATAAAGGAACAGGTATTTTCCTGTCAGCTTTCAATGTGTCAAAACTAAACCACAGAAAATGTATTCAAGGCACACTGAGCTGATATAAAATGTTTTTATTACCAGTCTTATGACAAGCAATTTAGAACCCGAAAAGATTATACAGGAATGGCATAAAAAAAGAATGAATATGTAACTTTACATATCAAAATCCTCCTTTTTTTTGCTTAAAAAACCAAAAATTAATTTCCCAGATTATTTTCAAAATTATATAATCTATAAATTTTGACAATTCTATTGAAATTTTAAGTGTGTTGTGATACTTAAAGTTAGAATCAGAATAACAGAATGAAACTATCATGGAGAATATATGGAAAAAGCTTTTTACCCTCCCATAATTTTTTTCTCTCCCCATACAAAAGAAAGAAATATGCCTCTTGCATATTTTTTTTTTCATAATAGAATCATAGATTCATAGAAACTTTCAGTTTGGAGGGAGCCTCTGGGGATCATCTAGCCCAATCCACATGGCCAACAGTGTCACCTCGAGTAGTTTGCCCACAACCATGTCTGGTCAAGTTTTGAATGATCTGCAAGGATGAAAACTCTGCAACCTCTCTGGGCAACCTGTTCCAGTGATTGACAATCCTCGCAATAAAAGAGTGTTTTCTTAGATCCAGATGAAATTTCATATATTTTAATGCATTTCAATTTCTTCTTCTGATAACTGCTTTGAAGAGTCTGATTCTTATATACATTAATAAGATGCTCCTCTGCATTCTCCTGTCCTGCCTGAAGAGCTCCAGTGATCTCATTCTCTTCTCATATTCCAGCATTTTAATCATTTTTGTGACCCTTTGACTTGCTTCACTAAGTCAATACATTTCTCGTTCTGGGTAGTAAAAGAAAGTTACAGAATTCCTCCCTATTGCAGATGTAAAAATTCAAAAATCGTATAATATTCCACAAGTTTTGGGCAGGTAGAAAAAGCGTAAACTGCTTTTTAAATACGTAAGTAAATAGAGATATATTATTCATGTGGGTATATTTCATTAACTGTTTTCATCAGAGGATAATGATTTATTATTATTTTTATCATAGTTATAAAAAGTGGTAATTCACTAATTTGTTCTCTAATTCTCACTAGTGGCCTATTTAAAGGAAGTGGCATAACTAACATGAAAATACTTTTAAAAATTATTCTGTCAGGTAATATCAAATTATGATTTTGTCATAGTCTCAGTCTAGTAATGTTAGTTTCTAAATCCACAAGTCCAGAAGCTTGCACAGGAACGTAATGATTGTAGAAAATAAAATATTCACTGTATTTTAAGAATAAATGGGACCAAAGACTGAATCAGAAGCACTAAATTCCACAGTATATTTCCTGGAAAATCATTATATTTGCCTAGTCATATCATCTTGGAACTTCCCAGAGTTTCTTTGCCTCTCACTTTTTCAGGTATTCAATCAGACTTCATAAATGTTCCTGAATCTACAAGGAATTTTATATCATCCACTCTCATCTTGTGTCACTTCAGCTTAGCTGAAGTTAATTTTTTTCATGATTTGCAAGAGTTTTGATGTGCAAAATATTTCAGCCGGGGGGGGGGGGGGGGGGAAGAAAAGAAGAGGAGAATAACAGGGAGATGGACAGACAGAGGGAGAGGCAGAGGGGGAGAGGGGAAGAGCAAAGAACAGAAGTCCCTGGCAAACAGATATTTCTGTGTAAATGGAAGGAGTTTTCTACAACATCTGGAGAATCTGGAGGGTTGCAAACAAGAGAAGATATGACCAGATATTAAACATAGAAAATGTAGTAATAATAATAATAATAATAATAATAATAATAATAAAAATAAAAACCCTGTGTATTTTTAGCTGTTGTTTAGAGAAAACAAGGGAAAGACTCAGTGGTTAAACATCCTAACACCACCAGTCCATGTTTTCTGATAAAATTAAATCTTCTAGCACTTTGCACATGCTGCTACTGGTTAAATAAAAAAAAAAAAAAAAAGCTAAAGGCAAAGCCAACTAAAGCCAGCTAAAGCTATCCAGCTGTCACCCTCTTCTTTCATTAAAAAAAAAAAGACCAAGATTTAGAATTCAAGGAGAAAGATGATGGTCTATTTTCTGATGTGACAACTCAGAGACAAAGGCATTCTCTCTCATGATATTAGACATTGGATTTTTCCCTTTGTTTTAACGAATTCAAACTCACACTACACATCTCACTTTAATAACAGATTTGTGGCATCAAAGGGATCTACAATGTGTTATTGTAGCATTTTTCATACATCATGAAATTTTTTATGCACAGAAATACACCATGCAGGACTGAAAGAAAGGGGGAGATAAAAAAAAGAAAAGAACACTCAGCTTTCTGACAGTTGTTCTTAGAGAGAGTACAATGGCTATTCAAAAGTATAAGCCATACCATAACATGATTATGGACTTTTAATTGAAAGATGAAAGCTTTTATTTCTATTCCATGTGCATGCCTAATAGGTGTACTAAAATGCCTGTACTCAGTTCTTTATTTCATATGTATAATTTCTATAAGAATATGACAGCACAAACAAAAATTCATATTTTAAATACAATGACAAAAGGGGATGTTCAATATGTATTTCAGATAACCAAGTTATCACTACATAAAAACCTAGAGACATGTTTTAAGTTAAAAATTTTCTTTGTATATTCTTTATCATCATTTTCCATAGGATCAAATTAAAATTAAAAAAAAAATCTATAAAAATAAAAAAAAAAAAGGCACATCAAGCAGAAATTAACATAATGTTCTCTGAGTCATAGAAACTAGCTTTTAGTAAACTAAAAAGTTTGCTTTAACACCAGAAGAATATGAGGAGGATTCAATCATACCAAAAGGTTTGCAATAACACTTATTAAAGTAAAAATACAGACTCATCAGTTCATAAAAATAATTAATGAATTTAATGCAAGGTAATGATTAATGCAAAATTTGTGCACCACCTTTGGAAGTAAGCATCATCATACAGTCAGCTGGTGTAACAGTTCTGGCTGGGATGGGGTTAATTTTCTTCACAGAGCCTCATATGGTGCTGTGCTTTGGATTTGCAATGAAAATAGTGTTGAAAAGACACTGTTGCTTTAGCTGTTGTTGTGCAGCGCTTACACAGAGTCAAGGCCTTTGTTGTTCCTCACCACCCCACCAGTGAGGAGGCAGGGCTGCACAAGAAGCTAGGAGGGGATACAGCTGGGACAGCTGATCCCAAGTGACCTAAGGAATACCCCATTCAATTTGATTTCATGCTCCACAATAAAAACTGGGCGAAGGAGGGAGATGGGGACTTTCAGAGGTATGGACTTTGCATTCCCAAGTAGCCATTAGGCATGCTGGAGCCCTGCTTTCCTGCAAATATCTAAACATCTGCCAAACAATGAGAAACAGTGAATGAGTGCCTTGCTTTGTTTTACTTGCATGTGAAGCTTTTTATTTACTTATTAAACTCTACCTCAGTCCATGAGTTTTTTTCACTTTTTTCCTTCTGGTTCTCTCCCCCATCCTGATGCAGGGGGTGCAAGCATGTGGCTATGTGAGATTTAGCTTCCTGCTGGGGTTAACCTCAACAGCCAGGCAAATCTAAAGAATTACATCTTACAGGTATTTTCTCTAGAACCATGTTACAGAAAATGCTAACTAACAGCAAACTGAAACAAAAAACCAGCAATAAATGTAAGATGCAGTCTACTCTAATAAACAATATAGTTAATTAATAGAAGTTTCTCAGAACATGAAAATATATAATGAAAAGGCACTGCTGATGTAGTTGTTTTCTAGCATAATAGCACTTACAGAAATTAATTACTGGCTTGGAGGAAAAAGAAAGGGGGAAAAAAAAAAGAGAATATTCTCAGGGCATATGCTTGGCAATATGGAAAACTCAGAAGTCCAAGTTAGAGAAGCGCAAAATCTCGACCAGTTATGGTGATTCTTTGGAGTGTTTTAGCTGGAGCATTTTGAAAAACCTACATACATATATACATACATTTTAAATTTAAGTTCTCACTGTATTTTAAATATAGTGCTGACCTGCTTATAGCTATCCTACATACTGAAATAGACGAATCAAACTGACAAGCTTCACTCTTAATCCTAAGCAAGTAAAATAAATTTTTAGCCCTCTGTTTCATGCAATGCCAACAGATGAAGAAATTAAGCAACCACTATGCCATGATGTTACATCAGCAGACAGACAGATGGAAATCTTGCATCTGCCATGCTTTCACAGGCTGATGTAGCAGGAAATGTATCTCAGTATTTTGAAAGCAGACACCTCCAGAGACTGCCACATGCAGACCTTCACCACTGCATGAAAGATGGTGCAATGCAGCCAGAAGGGGGACCTCCATCAACTCAAATTCAAGTGTGGTAAAAAGACACTAATCAGACATGGCAAATTCTCCGTGTTGTAAGATACGTGGAGAAAAAGACCCAGGTTTGAACTTGGGAATCATGGCCAGTTGGAGGAGTACACAAAAATCATATATTGTAAACAATGAGGTAGATTCACTTAGAGATAAGAAAGATACTAAATATGGCCACAGAACTCCATATTCATGGCACCTTTTAGAGCTCTTCAGGTTAAAGTAGCCTAACTGCTATTCTATCATACTGGGCTTTCTAATTCTACACTTTGCTCAGGAGAATCTTCCCAAAGCATGAATTGCGTTGTTATTTGTATATATGCGTTCTTGCTTTCAATTACAGAGATGAAGTTCAAAAATGCTCATAAGAAAATTTTAACTCCCACAAATAAACAAGCAGGTCTGGGTATATTTTTACGCCCAAATCAGAGGTAAATAGTTAGTCTCTTGTAACATATATATGCTTAATGCATTAGACAACAAAACTAATTGCATTTAAATACACATTCAAATGCTGAAGAGGATGATTCAGAGGAACAGCTATTTAGCCCAGTGTCCTGGTTTAAGCAGTAGTTAATCCTTAGGGACACAGCAAAAGATGACCTTTCCACATGTAATGTATTCATATTGCCCAGCAGACTAAGGTCAGAGCACAGAAAATCCTTCTGCTCTTCTTTATGGATAACACTACTACAAAAGGTTGGATTGCTAAATGCTTTTAATTAAATGTTGTAAAACAGAAAGTACGACCTATAGTTTTATTGAACAAAATTAAAGAGTCCTCGAAGTCACCTTCAAATAACAACTTGTCTGAGCAGCTCTCCACTGATAAAACAGGAGTTGTAGAAAATGGATCATAAGTTGTATGCTATGAAAATAATTACCTTCCTTTTAACCAAACAAAACCATTAAGTAGAAATACAAATATTAAATTAAGTCTTTTTGAATGCAAATAATCTCATTTTTAAATCAACTTGGAGAATATTAAACAACACTAACTTGCAAAGAATCGCAGAACAGTTAGGGTTTGAAGGGACCTCTGCAGATAATCCAGTCCAATCCCCAGTGGCTCCTTGAGGCTTGCCTGTGCTATGATTCAGCACTACTTGTCTGGAACTCCGTGCAGCTTAGCTGGGCTCAGTTCCGCTGGGGTTTGGGCTCAGCTCCACAGTGGTTCTGATGCAGGGGCTGTTCCCGAGCGGGCAGCTCACAGAGGAACGCCTGCATTGCTTCCACAGTTAGTTTTACTCTGGTTTTCTCTCCCACTGTGCTGGGAGTGGCTCCCCTGGAACGTGGCAACAGTTACAGAATTCAGCAACAGGTACGACTTCTCATAACTCTCAAGACACAGGACGGCGGTGGCCACTTTCTTGGTACCTGTCCAGGAGTTCTTGGTAGTGAGGCTTCCTGAATGGAGTGGCTGCAGCAGCCCATGTGTCTCTTGTTCTTTCTGTCTCTCCACCCTAGCAGCAAACCAGATGGACAGAGTTCTGCTTCTGCCCAGCAGCATTTTCCTCTCCACGCTCCTCCACCCCCATCTCGACTGTGGCTGCAGTGAGGTGTCTGCTTGTAAGGAAACAGTTCCTCCAAAACAATATTGGAAAAGGGACTAAAATACAAGACCTACTTTAACCACGATGGGTATACTATTTGCAGTTTTAAAAGGGCATTTGAGGAAGTGCAAATGGAAAGTTCTTACAAATATTACGATCTCTGTCATAAAATGACAAGGTTTTTATGCATGTTTGCTTAAAACATAGTTAGTTGATGGTAAAAGTAAATGGTCAGTTCTACCAGAGGAGAGAAGTCACTAATAGACTTCTTCAGTATCTAATCTGTTTCATAGAATCACAGATTGGGTAAGGTTAGAAAGAACCACAGTGGATCATCTGGTCCAACATCCCTGCTCAAGCAGGGTCACCCCAAAGCTCATTGCACAGGATTGCACCCAAACGGTTCGCAAATAGCCCCAGTGAGGGAGACTCCACAACCTCTCTGGGTAATCTGCTCCAGTGCATGGTTACTGCAGAGTAAGGAAGTTCTGTCTCATGTTCAGGTGAGATAGTGGGCATCAGTTTCTGCCCACTGCTTCTTTTCCTACTGCTTGGCACCACCAAGAAGAGCCTGTCTCCATCGTCTTGACGCTCTCCCTTCAGATACTTATAGATATTGATGAGGTCCCCTCTCAGTTGTCTCTTCTCCAGGCTGAAGGAGGCCAGCTCTCTTGGCCTGTCCTCAAAAGAGATTTGCTCCAGTCCCTTAATTGACCTGCTCCAGGATCTCCATGTCTCTTTCATCGAGGAGCCCAGAACTGGACACATCACTCCCAATGTGTCTCACTAGGGCTGATTAGAGGGGCAGAATCACCTCCCTTGACCTACTGAAAATGCTCTTCCTAATGCACCCCAGGGTACCATTGGCCTTCTTGGTCGTAAAGGTACACTCCTGGCTTTTGAATGGTCTATTTTCCACCAGGATCCCCAGGTCTATCTCCAGAGAGCTGCTTTCCAGAAGGTCAGGCCCAGCCTGTACTGGTGTATGGAGTTATTCTACCCCAGGTGCAGGACACTGCACTTGCCTTTGTTGAACTTCAGACAGTTCTTCTTGGTCCATCTCTCCAACCTACTGAGGTCCCTCTGAAGGGGTGCACCGCCCTCTGGGGTATCAGCCACTCCTCCCAGCTTTGTGTCATCAGCAAACTTGCTGAGGATGCATCTACTCTACCATCCAAGGTATTAATGAATAAGTTAAAAAATATTAGGCTCAGTATTGACACTACTAGTGACAGGCCTCCAGCTACACCTTGATTAAAACCCTCTGGGATCTGCTGTTCAGCCAGTTCTCAATCCACTTCACTGCCCACTCCTCCAATCCACACTTCCTGAGTTTATTAATAAGAATTTTGTGAAAGACGGTGTTGAAAGCCTTGCCCCTCCTTGGTCCAGGCAGTGGCTTCATTATAGAAGGTCATCAGGTTGGTCAAGCCTGATTTAGTGAACCCATGCTGACTATTTCTGATCACCTTCTTGTCATCCATATGGATAGACATGGCTTCCAGAATGAGGCACTCCATCACCTTTCCAGGTAATGTAAGATACATGGAGAAAAGAGCCAGGTTTTGCTCTTGGCTGGGTCCACCATCTTTCCCTTTTTGAAGACCAGGGTGACATTTACTTTCCTTCAATCCTCAGGCACCTTCCTGCTCACCAAAACCTTTCAAAGTTTTTGTGAGTGCCCTTGCTGTGGTGTCTGCCAACTCTCTCAGCATTCCATCAACCCCCATGGACTTGTGCATGTCAAGTTTGCTGAGGTGTTCTCTAACCCAATCTCCTTAATCAAGGGAAAGTCTTCCTTCCAAGATCCCTTTACCCAGGTCTCCTGGGTCAGAGCTCCCTGAGGACTGGTCTTGTCAGCAAAGACCAGTGCAAACAAAGTATTTGATTACTTCTTTTCTGTGTCCTCTGTTACCAGATTTCCCCTCTCTGTTTACTAATGGGCCCACAATGTCCTTTGTTTTTCTCCTGTTATTAGTATATGTGAAGAGGCCCTTCTTGTCCTTGACATCATTGGCCAGATTTAATTCCAGATGGGCCTTTACCTGTCTTGCATCATTTCTACTTACTATGACAATTCTCTATGTTCACTCCAAGTGGCCTAACCCTCTTCTATCTCATCTGTATTTCCTGCTTATGCTTGAGTAATTACAAGAGTTCTTTATTCATCCACGCAGATCTCTTGTCCTCTTTGCCCAATTTCTTGCTTATTGGGATGCATCTTTGTAAGGATGGTTGGAAGTGATCCTTGGATATCAACTAGCTTTTTTGAACCCCTTTTTCCTGCATGATCTGTTTCCCCATGGTTTTTCCATGAAGACCTCTGTAGAGGCTAACATCAGCTCTCCTCACTTTCCATGATTAAAATCTTGCTGCCCTGCTTCCTTCTCGACCAACACTGAACTCCACAATCTCACGGTCACTACAGCCAAGGCTGACCTCAACCTTCACATCTCCAAAAAGGCATTCTCTGTTTCTTAGTATGAGGTTGAGCACTACACCATTCTTTGAGGAAACCTCCAGTATCCATGTCAGACTGTTTTCATTAATACTTTCCAGGAACCTCCTGGACTGTTTATGTTTTACCGTGTTGCTTTTCTAGTAGATGTCAGGGTAGTTAAAGTTATTGTTGGACAATATATTGGTAGATATGATGGAATACAAGGCAAGCAGTAAAATGACAAAGCTTACTATACTAGATTAGACAAAACAATGATGACAATCATCTGTGAAGAAATAAAGAAAGGTCCTGTAAAACTGAGTAAGCAGTAAAATTAGAGATTAAATGTATTGTATTTTCTAGGAAAAGAATAAAAAGGCATTAGATGAAGCTAGCAGAACTACAGTGATCAAAAGGAGATACTTCACTGAAATGTCCTTGACATAAAATATTCAAAATATTAAAAAATGTATTTGGACTTAAGAGGAAAAATAGACAAAGTCATGGATGAAAAAAAATCCATCAAGTTTTACTACTCTAGATACACTGGATTTAGGAAGTCTCTGTTCCACAAACTGTTAGAGAGTAAGAAAACAGTTTGAAGAAATATCACTATATTATGGCTTGCTCTGTTTTCCTTATGTCATATCCAGTTAAATGAATCTTTATTATGACTCTGTACATCTGTTCTTAAATTATTATAATCTAGGGATTATAAAAAATGGAAATTCTGTGTTGAATATATTGGTTGAGAATTGGATACAAATATTATTAACATATTTGGATAATACTGACTGAATAGGGTCAGAAAAAGGTAGCAGTGAATTCTGGCGAACAAAAACACAAGAGTAAAATACAGCACAAATTATCATCTTAGTAGTAAGTTAACAAGGAAGGTACTCCAAGTTTCTGCAATGGATGCCCTTTTGCTCAATATGTTCAGGTGAGATCTGAAATAGAAATAATCTTGAATTACAAAACTTGTAAATAACACACTTTCAGCAGAAATTGAGTCAGTACAAAGAAAGTTGTGCTGTATTAGTAAACTGTTGATTAGGGGGGTTGCACAAAAAGAAGTGTTTAAGTCTTTTAAAATTTGTACTAACCATGAAGCTTACATGGATTAAAATAACTTGCAGGGATTTTTGCCATAAATGTGAATCTCTATTTGTCTTTCTTTCTGCAAAATAAAGTTAGGATGCACAAGGAATAGAATTGGGGGTATTAGAATCCAATTAGATAAATCATTGCTATGATCCTGTCTAGTTACTGCACCATAAAATACACACAAAGACAACAAACACATGATGAGAAACACAGAGGAGAGTGGGTACAAAGGCAACAGAAATCATCACAACAGTGAAAATACCACAAGAGAATATATACTGAAATTGATAAACTGAACCGTTCGGAAATGAGAAATTTGTCATAGATTTAATTCCTGATTTTGATGTGCCTAAAGGACAAAAGCTTCACTTCCTCTTTCTCACAAAAGAAGTATTATGTAGTGTTTGACTAACAAAACCACATCAAATGTCTTGTGAAACCCAAACCCAAAAACTACACAATGAAACTGTCCACAATCTCACGGAGAATTTTTTTTTTAAGTTAGCCTGTAATATTAACAGCAAGAATTAAAACTATATTTTTCTTGGTAGAATGAACAAAAAGACATATGTTTCATAGATAAGCTACTGTCACAACTTGTCAAGATGAGACCTTTCTGAAGCCCATGTTATGGCAAACATATCTTATTTCACACATATGTCTTAAATTGATGTTTCCAGACATAGTTAGAGGTCTAACAATGGATTAAACTATCTGCCTAATTCAGATCATTCAGTATTTTAACACCAGTAAAAAATAAAAGGCTGTTGAGCAGTTAGTCATGGAAAAATATCTCTGTGCCATTTGGGACAAAAAAACCTCAGATGTGTCTGCAACTCAGTGCTTTCTGCAAGGAAAATAGGATGAAAATGCGGATCACGAACTCCAGAAGGCTACCCCAGGCTGCCACAGTGGTTGAAGCAAGATGAAAGTCATGCTTTAAGCAAAAAGAAATCTTTTGAAATACTGGGTGTCAGAGTGTAAATCCCATATCCTAAAATTAGATCATCGATGCAGAAAATTGAATAAGCAAGTCTTCTTTGCTTTAAATTCACTTTTTACCTACACTCCTCTCTAACTTGGCATCTTAAACAATCCTCTTCTACAACTTATCATTACACTCCAGTCAACATAACCTTCTTCAACTTTATTTTCTTATGCAATTAGATTAGAGTATGTCTGATGTATTATTATACAGATTTTGTTCTAAAAGAAGGCAGAACTATCAGAAGAACCTACTGATTTAAGAGGTCTTAAAGAGCATGTAGGCAGTTATTTAGGGAAAAATAAAACAGACACCACACAAAAAAAAAATTCCCTCAGACTTGGCCACAGCTCAGAAACCGAGGGTTTGATATCAGGACCCAACAGAACTAGACTGCCCTGAGGATAGTTTCCTCTGTTTCAGAGAACTCAGATCTGACCTAAACAGGAGTTCAGCTTTCCCACATGGTCCTAATACAGGATAGTTTTGTACTGTGTTTACATTACTGATTTCATTTCTTAAAATACTTTTTTTTCCCCTATTAATTTACATCATGATTATTTACATTATTCTTTAATTCCACAAATTCTGTCATAGAGTTTTTTTTTGTTTTTAAAAGTGTATAAGGATTATTTTTAGTTTAATCTTGCTCATACTTCCAAAGTTACAAAAGGAAGCTAGTGTATATGAATGCTATTGCATTTCAAATTCTCACATATAGTTTTCCAAGAACTGTACTATTCCATAGTTAAATTCTCAAATGTTTTTGTGAATTTAAATAAATTCATAATTCTCCAAAATCTTATTTCACAAAATTGTGTTTCTAGTCTTTGAAGACTATGCCATGGTTTTATTTGTTTGTTTTCTATTTTGTGCAGCCCTTTGTTATTCAATTGTATATGAAGACCATTCAGTTCCAGTGTTTGAATATGTTGGAGATTGTTTATCTACTATTGTTTAGATAGGAATTTCTCTCCTCTTCACCATGGCTTTGGAAATAGAAATGCTACTGTGACAATATGGCATAATTTCCTGAAATCTTAAATTATCCAAGTATTCATGCAACTTGTCAACAGTAAATTTAAAAAAAATCCACAAAATTTTGATTTGAAAATAGGTCACTTAAAATTTCAGGTTTCCAAATATTCCATGTTTTTATTTAATAAAGCTACACATATGTTTGACCTGTAAAACAAATGAACAAACAAACAAACAAATAAATAAACAAAGCCAGCTTATACAAATGAGATAACAAGTAAAATACATCTCTAGTAAGGCAGTGTTTGTATTTCTGTCCTACCCAGTTCTGATATTCGTTATTCTACCTTCCTAATTAGCTTTATTCTATGAGATACTGGAAAAGAAATTTCAAAACAACAACAATGAAAACTTATTTACTTTAAAATATTCTCTCCAATACTAATGCTATCTTTTATATTTAAATAATTACAATGGGATCTAGCTATTAAAACCATAACTCCATATGCAACATCTTAATGTAGAAGTAGACAAATAGTTTTATTTTTTCACAGAAACTTACTAGATTGTCTCAAATGGCACATATGTAAAAGAGAACAAAATGTTAGTTCCTTGTAATAAAATAAATTTAAATGTATTCCTCAGCTGAAAACTGATAAATGCAGAGGTATTAAAAATTTATTTGTCTATTTCTATAATTAAAAATGGTACAGCATATTCAATTCTATCCCAGTCAGAAAGGAGGTGACCTTCTATCTTGCACCTTGAGCGAGTATTCCATTTTGGGGGGCACTGGGTAATGACCTTTACTTCCTACTCCTATTCCATGTACGACTTGGAACAATCTGTATTTTTAAAAATGTCTTCCAGACTCAGAACTAAATGTCAATTACACTGAAGAATGTCTTTGTGAATTTTGATGAAATGAGGCACTACCTCCAGTTAGCTGAGTCTCAGAAGCATTAAAGCAGATATTTAGGCATCAAAACCATTTAGTGATAAATTAGTTTACCTGTTAGTAGGTACTGTTATCAAGTACAATATCAAGTAATTAATTTCAACATAAGCAGGTCTGTACATTGAAATAATAAAAGATACAGTATCCATACTATCTACAAGCATTTAATTATGTTTTAGTGGTTTTACTCTGGAAAAGTTTTACAAGGTCCTGATAAATGCCCATTAGGAGTCGGATGCTATTAAATTGCACATTATGAATTACTTCAAACGAGTGTAATTTGTGCCTTTCAAGATTGCTCCATGATGGAAACTAAAACAAGGACAGTGGGAATGATCAGACGAAGATTCCGTTCAAAAATCAGACTACTGAATCTAATCGAAAAAGCTAATTTAATTTTACCTTTGATGTAAGCAGAAACTTACAAGACCTAAACACATAAGACATAAATAGATACACAATCAGCCATAATTAGGTGTCTAACTGGATAGTGAAATTTGTGAAGTGGGACAAGTTAGCAGAATAGAATTTGATCTTGTACATCAAGAGATGTACAAGCAAATTGGGTGTACAAGTACACCCAACTTAGTAATTGGGCATAATTCACAAAATAATTAATAATTCATTAAATCAATTAAACTAAAATGTCATCTGACCCTGACTCCTAAAAATCATAATTCTTTCAAGTAATTCTGAAAAGTCTTTGAAAGGAGAAAATTCTTTGCAATTCTTTGATTCTATTAAAGAATTCAGAGTTCTGTCACAGTCCTGAATACATAGTTCTAACGTAAATACTCAGTTTACCTCACTGGACTTTCTCTCAACTTCCAATTCATAAATTCCAAAACTGAAATTTCAGAACATCCAAAATACTATCCATTTACGCGTTTTCAGAGCCTACCATCATTACGAGAAAGAACTTAAACACAAATGAAAAACAACAACAATAGAAATAGCAACCCCTTCAAACCTGACTTGCCCTTGCCACTCTTCCCATTTTGTTTTATAAACATTGCCCAATATTTCTCTAATAAATACATCCTCTCAGGGATCTAAGTGAAGGCAATTTATATAAAAAAATTACCCCATATTCTGGATTGGGAAGGAGGGGAAACCCACAAAATAAAATCAAACCAAAGCAAGAAAAAACAAAAAACAAACAAACCAAAACAACCCCAGCACACAGTACCTATCCCATGGAATGCTTGATGCATTCAAGTGCTACTTAGTGAACTAGTGTAAACTACCACTGTAAGGCAAGAAAGAAACAGAGACTCAATATCTAGGCATGAAATCACAAAATTGATTATATGGAGATGTTGTTGTGAATGTTCACCCTTTCGGCATCCTTCTACCTATTCATATTCAATTATTCTTGCAGAACTATAGCTTCTAAGAATAAATGTAACTCATTAATAAAACAAGACATAGCAGTACATTATAAGAATAGACAATAATCCTCTACCTTCTGTAAACTAAAATTGTTGCAAGCAAAATTAATTTTACCAGAAAAGAATCCTGTAAATAATAGAATCAACAACTTAAGCTATGCAAACTATTTAGAGTTCAGATCTAAAACACTTCCTTTTCCGCTCAGCTATGTTTCCAGTTTTGCTATATTAACAAATTCTTAAACTTGTTTATACTAATAATTTTTCTTGCCCCTTTCAACAGCTGGAATGTGGAAATCCCAATTCTTAATGGTCACCATACAACAAAGTACTAAGATCTTTCTGTCTTAGTCTATAAGATCTGAATATCAAGAGTGGAGAAGTGCACTCATGCCATACCACTATGGGGCTTAATAGACATGGAAAGCCAAAGGAAAGTTATGGACAGAAAAAAAGCCAGAAAGTCACATTGTTCAGGTTTACTCTCAATATGCTTATTCACTCCATCTGCCCATCCTCAGCAACATCAGCTCTACTTGTAACACACACACTGCTTTAACTTTTGTCTTTCTCCCTTTCTGATGAATACTTCTGGTGAACAATGACACTTTCTATTTTCTGGTTTGGGTGGTAGGCAGAAACCATGCAATTACAAAAATTCTTGTAAGAATTCATGCAGCTAGGTTAAATGTAGTATAAAAATAATAAACATAACTGATTCTGTAATAATATAGAACTGCATATATATGTATGTATATGTTGTACTTTAGCCTTTGGTTGACTTTGCTGTTCACGCTCTATAAAAAGTGCATGTCCTCCCAGAAGCGTAAAATAGCAATAGCTCTTTTATATTGTGCATTATGCACTTGAAGACCATAAAGAACATTATTAGGTAAGTTTTTCTTTCTACTCAGGTTCAGCAGAAATTCGAATTCTTCACTTGCAGTGTGGTGGGTTTTTTTCTATTGTGATAGATATAATTAATTTTCAAAAGAATGTAGGTAGTATTCATTTGTTTTACATATTTTTACCTTTAAACAATCACAGAATTATTTCATTTTAATATTTTTTAATATTAAAGAACAGAAAATAAAGGTAAAACTATATGCCAAAACCCAACTGCTGTAAGAACAGACCAAATAAAAACTGTGCAGTTTTGTGTGACGTAAGACCTTTAAGTGAATAAATGAACTTTTTTCTTTTTTTTTTTTTTTTTTTTTTTCAGCTTGCATTTTCCTGTTTTTAAAACTGAAAGAACTGGAAATAGAATTCATCCACTAGTATGAAAGAAAAACATTTCATAATATTGGCTTAATTTTTGGTACACCATTATTACATGTGCTTCTGGTGATGTATCGTTACCTTTGTAGTTAACCTTGAAACCAATTGATCCCACACTTTCATCCGTTTGAAGGTGCAACCACATCTGATTGCTCATGCTCACAATTAAGTCTGGTACAAAGCTCCCAGTTAACCTATAGATAGAAAAAAAAAAATCTGTAAAGCCATTTAAGTAACTAGATTTTTTTCTTTTTTGTGAGGAATCTAAATAACTATTTAGCATTTTTTGTGTTTGTTTATAAACTCATCGCATTCAGCTCACACTAATTTAGTTATCTACCAGCTGGCTAGCCAAGACAGCTCTCAGATTTCCAATGACTGCAGATTTGATAGCAGCCTATAAACACATGTAACTACTGCTCACGTTGTGTTGAAATATTTCATGTTAGTTTCATTTTCTGGTCCAGAAGGACATGTAACTTCCCTGATCCTGAACCTTATCTGGCAGTCCTGTGTGCGTGACTCGGGTAAGTGCAGGCATATCAAAGGCACTGGAAGCCCATAATGAGGCATTATACTGATTCTTTGATTTCTCTGGTATACAACTACCCACTTTGGAATACATGGCTTGCATGTTTAAAAGGAAGCTGCTACTCTTAAATATCAACACTATTATGATGGTCCATGTGTTCCCTGCACTCTCTCTCCTCCCCCCATCACCTCTACCACAATAATGGACAAACAGCCTGACATCTACTCCTTCATTAAGAAAAATAACAAATGTCACAACTTTAAAACCTTCTAATGTTTGAGGATGGTGATTAATCAGAAAGACCTAAACTTGAATTTTCTTTTTTATTTTTTTTCACTTGTCATATTGTTTGCAAAAATTTGCAAGTCAATGCAACCCTAAATACTGATTCTGTTTGCTGAATGAAATACTATGATGCAAAAAGGAAATGTTGGGAAAGATGCAGTTTTATGTCATATTACATTTTTTCCCCAAAACTTTGTCTCAAATTTGCTAAGAGTTTATCATCCGAAACAGAATGCTGAAAAGTTCCAAACCATTTTCCATTCTTGTAAAATGGATCATAAGCACAAGACTGTATAAGAGTGCAAACTGTTAGTTCATTTTTTTCGCAGTTCTAACCATTTTTTAAAGATAGCAGAAACTTCAAATGGACTATTTTAAATATATTTTGCAGTTAATTTTAGTTCTCCCCTCTGGTCTTTTTCAGCTTGTTTCTGTATGAAATACTCTACTGTGGGAGAAATTCATGTCTGTTTCCCACATCTGTGTTCACAGATGGAGCTCCTACAAAGCCTCTTGCCAGAACTGAACAAGTAAATGCCTGGCCAAAATGTATTAACTGCTCATTCCTGCACTAAGGGAAAGTGTCTTCAGTGAGTTCAGTCTTTGCCAAATTAGTAGATTAACAGGATGTTCCTCAGAAACAACACTGATGTAATGGCTAACAGTGTTTTGTAATTTTAACTGGTGACTGACAGTATTTTTTTTGAATATCAGGACCATTGAGAATATTTATCTCTCTGTTTTGTCAGACAAAATAATTCCTATGATAAACTCCCATCAAAATTTTTAGCATTTCTATTTTCTGAAATGAATTGTAAATACATTTTTTTAAACCCATAGTTTTGACAAACAATACTCTCCAATTAAATAGTACATGAGGAAAAAAATTATTTGAATAAATCGATAAAGCACATAAATCACTTGTTGCTTTATTTTTAAGTACTTCAGGATCCCTGTAAGACAGTTGGGAAGGGGCCACAGAGAAATGAGAATCAGAAAAAACGTCATTTAAGAACTGTTTAAAATAATAACACATTTCTTAAGTTGTGAATTATTCTTTCTTTCTTTCTGTGGATTTATGTGGCTTCCTCTACCCTGGATTCAGTACCTAGATTCCTCTCCTGGAAGCAAGTTCTTACACCTTCCCTTTCAAAAGATGAACAGTGAACACTGTCAGCAGTAGAAATGGAAGTATGTGATTATGAAGTCTCTCTTTTTATTAAAAAGCCTAACAGTTACAATACTCAGCAGGGTGTTTTCCACCTCTTCCTCTACGACTCCAGAACTACCCCTCCCATATACTAGTGACATACATTCTCCCCTTGGAAAGAGTACCCTGAAGGCTGGATTAGAGGATGTTCAGAAGATTCCAACACTCTCCAATTTTAGAAGACAGTCTGTAATATGGGAGATTGGGTGCACTCACACCCAACACAGCAAGCATACAAAAAGATTAAGAATGGGTTTCATGCCTTGTGCACTGGATTTTCTGAATGTGTGTTACAGGAATCTGTGCCCAAATGCACACCGCCTTTAAAAGTCACCTGCAGCAACTGTCAGACCACCTGCTGAAAGCAAACTCCCAAACATCCTGAAAGAGTGCTGGGACTGACGTATGAAAGAGGATCCACCGTTTCTTTTCCTTCTTCCCCTCTATCCCTTGGTAATAACACTTGGCATATGCCTTCATATTAGTCATCTTATCAAACAGATATAGCTTTCAGGTTTAAGTTCACTTGGGTGCCAGGCCCACCCTAGGCTGGAGCAAACTCACATTGCTGGGTCCCTGTATGCATAGGCTCAGTGCTGTAGGCACCGGGGAAACTTAATGTCAAGTACTGAAAAAGCTTTGCAGTTTAGCTACTTCTGTGATTAACATCCACAGAGTAAGAATAATCAGGACTGCAATTATCAATTTAGAAAGCATAATTCTATTGAAATGCCACTTAACTTCAGTTTTTGGTTGTGAACCTTCCTATCAAGCACTGCCCAGTAAAACTGGAGGATTAAGCACTTGGATAGGTTCCCTGATTAACTGATAAATAGGAAGATAAATGTTTTTACATTATTAACATGTAAACCAGACATATACAAACCACTATTCTTCAGCAATTTTCTGAAGGAAAGATAATTATTTTAAAATTTAAAATCCAAAAATTAAATGATACAACAGCTGGTGTATTTACTATGCATCATATCTCAGACAAAGTCTGCGTGGCTCACAGGAGAAAAGATTTGCATGCTTTTTACAGTACTCAATTATGTTCCATCTTCCTTGTAAGGTTTTTATGCATTTTAATCCTAATAACTTCACCATCGATAGTTCTGATCACAGAATAATCATTCCACTGGTAAACAAAAATAATATACTTGTGATTTATCTATATATATATTGATTATACAGTGCTGCTTAATATTAAAACCCCATTAATTAATGGGGTACTTCTTTGTTGCTTTTCCAGGATCACCATAGTAACAATTCTTTAAAATTATTTACCTAGTTATTTACAAAACAGATTCTCTTATCATATGTTAACACTTGAAAATTCTAATTAACTTTTTTATTAAAGAAAATTTTTCAGAATTCCTTTACATTTGTGACAAGTTTAATACTGTATGTTCATCATTTCTCCTTAGCTAAGTGCTGTCATCAGAAATATCTTTATAAAATACTAACAAGTTCAGTGAATTACAAACTGGACAGACTGTTTTACCACATTTCTCCAAATTTAAAATATTATTTTTCTGTGCCTCAATGCACACTGTAATTCAGTAATAATACTTAAGTTAAATTTTAATGAGACCTGGCGAATTTGTACTTAACAAAGTTTCTTTCTACATGAGAGAATGTTCCATATAGTTTAGAAATCTAAGAATAGCCAAAATTGAATTTCAGCATTATCAGAAATATATTTTTAATGACTGGTATTACCTATAAAATAGAAATTAGAGTATTTCCCCAATCCTCAGATTTATTATTAGAAGAAATTAACACAGCTACAATCCACTGAAGACACTTTGCATTATCCTAAAGCAATTGCACCTGAAATACTTGTGCAAATCCTGGTATTCTCATTGGTAAGAATCAGATATTTAGGTAGGAAAAGACCTTTAAGACCCAACACTGCCAAGTCTACCACTAAACCATGTAATTAAACAACACATCTACACATCTTCTAAACACCTCCAGGGACGGTGACTCCACTGCTTCCCTGGGCAGCTTCTTCCATCGTTTGACATTGGAACAATGTCTAATGAATGCTTCTGACATTGGTCAGGAAAAAAAGGCCAAGGAGAGTGTAACCCCCTCAATAAATGAGAAGGGAGAACTGGTGACAATGGATATAGAGAAGGCTGAGGTACTGAATGAGTTCTTTGACCTATTTCTTTCCCCTGTCCTCTAGGTGTGAGCTGGGGGAGAAGGTCCCTCCTGCTGTAAGTAAAGAGCAGTTTTGAGATCATTTGACAAAAATGAAAGGCCAAAAGTCTATGGCACCTGAAGACATGCATCCCAAGATCCTGGGGAGAACTGGCTGATGTTGTTGCCGGGCCCCTCTCCCTCATATTTGAAAAGTCATAGCAGTCAGCTGAAGTCCCTGGTTACTGGAAAAAGGGAAACCACTCCCATTTTTAAAAAGGAGAAAGGAGGATCCAGGGAACTACAGACCCATGAGCTTCACCTCTTGGTTTAACCTCCAGCAGATCAACACACCTGACCAACTTGGTGTTGTCTGCAAACTGACTGAGGGTGCACTCAAGCCCCTTGTCCTGACCACTGATAAATATATAAACCAAAACAGAACGGAACAGAAGGATAGAATGATTAAAAAACCAATCAAAACTAGAAGGTCAGATAATCTGTCTTCTGAACAATATATCTGAGGGGGAATTCATGATAAAAATCTGTAAATGCTGAAAAAGCTGTGTATTCTGTTCAAAGTTTTGCAATTACTAATAGTAATGAGGTGAAATTAGGACAGAAAAAGAGGTAAACCTTGGTTTCAGGGTACTCAAACCAACTAATTCTTGATATCATTCTAATGGGGAATAATGTAAAACTGCAATATACAAAGTTGCTTTAATACATTTCCATTAAATATACCGTAGTGAATATAATTCTAAGGAATCCTAATTTTGCTATTCTTTTGTTTTATGATTAAATATATTTTGTATTAAACTTTTATCACATTTCCTTCTGTTCTTATCTATGTTTCAATTTCTAACTCATTTGAACTAATGATAACGCAAGGTACTTGCTGGAGGTCAGTTTATTTAAAAATAACAACTAAATATTATTTAGCCTTTAAAAAAAAATATTTTCTTAATATTAGACAATCCCTTACAAGCAAAATATGGTTTCTAAGCAATAAATACCATTTTTGGTTTGGATTTTTTTTTCCTATAAAATTGAAAAAAAAATAAATACAATGTACTTTAAGAGGCATTAATTTCTCCTTTAAAATATTGAATTATTTATTCAGAACAGAACAGGAGCTACATAAAATGACAGACAACAATACTAGTTACAGTGTTCTGCAAATTTTCAAGTGACTGTGGAATGAAAAAAAATAGTGCCACAAGTTAAGTATTTGACAAATATGAATTCTGAAGCTAATCAGTGATTCTTAAGTACGCTATATGTCTATATACCTGGGCTCACATATTCTAAAAGAATGTCAGTGAATGATAAGGATCCTATTCAATATTCAGTGCTGATATGAAATATGTGGTTTAGGTAATATCCTTTCAGCCTTTCTCTGTAGTAACTTTCATCACTATATTAACTTGCTTTTTTGAGTTATCTATAATAGTCAATAAGCACTTTAAAGGTCAGCATCCTATAACATATCTTTTGTCATGCTAACCTTGCTAGGAGATTGTAAAAGTTTGTGGATAAGTTGTATATTTATGTATTTTCAATTATCTTCTTACACACTTTCAATTTGAGAACACACTTATAAAGGTGACATAATAGCACTTAAAATTTACATCTACAGACTATGCATTTTAAAATTCTCTAATTTTATCTTATCTTTTTCTTTTGTGATGTCTAGCTCATCTGTTTCTGAATTCAGAGCAGTAATCATGCAACAATGTATTTAAACTGTCACCTTCAGTAATTTTAGAAGCTAAGTAAGATTAGTTTTTTGTTATTTACCTGATTCTAATAATTATTTAGTTTCACCAAAAACACACTGAGGACACTCTTCAATGCATACAAATTGTAAATGAAAAAAACTTACACTTGAAGCACAGTTTTAGGATCACCCACTTCTCCTCCATCGCCAATTGTCAGTGTGTCATAACCAATCTCCAGATCAAATTCTTCAAAATTTATCTGAATAACCTAGGAAATAAAATAAATAAATATATTTTAGAAATAAATAAATGTACTTGAGAAATGAGTCTGTAAATAAGATTTGCATCAGTGTAAAAAAAATTAATAATTGCATGCAACTTTGGCATATTTTACTATAATTTTTTATAATTAACCCAGAGGCTTTGGTTCATGAAATATGAATTATAATAACTTATAGGTATCATCACTCTGCTGACCTCCTTAAAGCATCATGATTTGACTTATTTATGTAGTTGTTACATGTTTATTACAGTTCTGGATAATTACATTATATTTTGATTAATATATACTCAAAGGGAAACATAGCTAATTGCTCTTTGTGCAATACAACTGTCTTCAAACACCAACTAAATAATTGCACCTCACTGAGTAAATGCAATGAAGGTGAAGAATATAATTTACTCCTGACATCTGTAATCTGGCTCAAGTAGGATAGAGAGGTATCAAAGGTAAAAGTAATTTTCTTAGTAAAATACAAGTATTAGACACATGGCCACTTTTAATATCCTGTAATTTAAATCATATTTATGCTGAAGGATAAAAAAATTCAGCTACATTTAAAGAAAATGATTTTTTCACTTAGAGAAAAATTAAGCCATATTATTAGAAAAGAAAATAAAGCACATTATTGCTACCCAAGTACTAATCATGGTTACTCTGCCTCTATGAAAATAATAGAAATTTCTAAAACTTTCAAATAGATAAAAATTACAGAATATTTATATGCAGGAATTTTTAATCCTTTGATAAATTGCTTTTAATTGAGAATCGAGTTATAATTGAGAACCGAGAGTGTTTGTGGTTAAAGATGTGGATGCCAATTCTGATGGATTATTATCAAGTCCTTGAAAGCTCATATTACTTTGTTACACTGGGGTTCTGGTAATTAAAGAAGGACACGTTTCTATGAACAAAAGCCGGGACAGAAGAGTTGGAAAACTGATGTATGCTACAAGGACTGTAACTTGGTCCAAAGGGAAGAGAAACACTTTCCTTTAGAGGTGTAAATGGGAATATAAGTACACTAAGGAACAGCCAGTTTGGCATATAGACATATGTAAATGTGTGTGTCCACATATATGTGTGTATCATACTCCAATGACTTCAGTCAAGTACAGAGAGTCAAGAGGGCACAGACAGACAGGACATGGGAAATTGTGTAGGGAAGCAGATGAATTAGCTTTAATTGAGTAAAACAGAGAAAACCACATATAAATCTTCTTAATCTTAGTTTAAAAAAATATTCTGGATGGTTTGTGCTGTTCTAGCCACAAAAAGTGTAAGTCTAGACATAAGAATTTAAAATGAGATTCACCCCTAGATTTAAGGTTGACACGTATTTAATACACTACTTAAAAAAAAAAAAAGTCTTACTTTTTGGTCCAATTTTAAATTAAGTACAATTAGATGTGCAGTTACATCAGAATAAAACAAAGATTCCACAATAACACATGGGCAAATAATGCTAGTGTTGAACTCAACTTGAAATTATATTTCACTTATTAACAGTAAAATACATTTTGCAATAACATTGCAGCAAAAACATCAATATTACATTCATAATATCAAGAAAACCAATATGTTAAAAAGTTTCATAATTAATTTATCCTCTGAAATCTTAATCATGTTTTCCACTAAACACATGAAGAAATCTAATCTCACTATCAGATATTTCTTGGTAAGTGGAACAGTAATTTTTTTAAAATTTTAATATCCTTTCAGATACTTTATTTTAGTTGAGTACCACCAAATTGATACAAAGCATCTGTCTTTTTGTAGTTGAAGAACTTGTCTTTATAAGCTGTGTCAGAAAGCTAAAACAGATTTTGTTAGCACAATCAACAATAACCCATGCTATGTGCATTTCATGACAAAGGAGAAGATAGAGGATAAGGAAGATGTCAGTTTCAAGACACTTTTTTTAAAATTAGGATTGACAAAAAATATCTTCATTTCACTGGAGAAATGTAAGATCTTTTTCATACTTTTTTAACAATGCTCAAAAAAAAAAAGTAACAGAATTTCATCAAAATATCTGACTCATTAGGGAATACTGTGAAATATGAAAAAATACTTAAATTTGATTTTTTTGTTTAAATCATAAGCTTCCGCTTAAATTTTTCCACTACTCTCTAGTGAATTCCCAAATTATTGATGATTCTGCTGTGATCTGGCTGTTCTGATATAATCTTTCCTCTTTCTGCACTCTGAAATTCTTTTCTGAGATAAAGAAAGCTTTTTTATTTTTAATCAAAATAAATGTACATGAAAAAGAAAAAGTTTCCTTTTTGGAAACTTTTGGTTTTTCTCCATTAGTATTTTTCAGTAAAAGGATGTTTTGTTACAAGATTTCTGGCTCACCCTCTTTGTAACTCACCTAAAACTGTGATAATGGGATAGGTATGACATTGAGAAGTGTAGTTCCATAAAGCCACACATCCATAGATTAGTCTATATCTGTCTTTTATCATATTCTGTGAAACAGTCACATTTTTGAGAAAGAAGTAGTTATGATGTTATTAATAATTTCAACAGTTTTGAATATATTAGAAAGGAAATATGCTATAGCAACTGACTATAAAAAAATCTGGAATATTAAAATGTTATAATCTTATTCTTGTAGTTCTATTACCATGATTTCTTCTTAAAAGTTTCTAAATCAACTGAAAATTAGAGAATGCTGCAACTTTGTGCAAAACTGACAGCAGTAAATCAGAGCCAGAAACAGCAATCACCAAATAGGACCGTATTTTATGTATAGAAAAAAATTAAATATTATTCCTTGAGACAGTAAATAATTTTGTTTTCCAGGCATAGCCCTGACGGAAGAGGATTAAATCCAACTACTAATAGCTTATCTATAGTAGCTACTATGTAATATCAATACTAATAACTACTCTATAGTATCAATGAAGTACTTCATAACGCCAGGTAATTAAAAGGTAAACAAGCTGTATGTGACAGTTAATACCCAACCAAGTTCAACTCAGGTTCCACATATCAAACCCGAGATGATTTGCAGCACAAACTTTGGAGCTGGTAAAGTAAACTTGCCATTCATTTAATGAATATGCTTGTCAACTGATATTGAAGACTTTTAGGGGAATTTGAACAAGTGGAGCAAGAGCAAAGCTGTCAATATACAACATGCAAGAGTCAGAAAACCAATCTGCTACACAGATACTGTACAACCATTTACATATTGCAACTGTAAAAAAAAGTATATTTTTTGGAAATTCATCCTTTGCTGTTTACCTTGACATGCAAAGTACATACACAATGTACACTACAAAATGTTCTTGAAATCCTTGCAAAAATGCCAACAAGCAAGAAAATAAGTGATAACTTGGTGATATGTTTTCAGAGTCCTTGTTTTACAATGTCACATTTAGTTTGATCACATTCAAAGACAGGTGGATTTGCTGTGCTTATTGTATTGACTATTCCCTTTAGAATACTGAAAAGGTGTTTGATGATACCAGCATTAAAAGCTGAGTGTGCTGGAGCCTTGCAAAATAAAAACTGAAATTTAAGTAGGATGAGTAAATAACTTAAAACATTTTAATAGACTTTCCAAAAATTTTGATTTTACAAATCATATATGTTCATTTCTCTGAAAAAGTTTAAATAGCAAACCAAAGGTAGGTGGCATCCTTGAATCAGTTTAACATTAGAGCAAAACCCTAGGGTAATTCTAGTCTGCTATTCATATTCTTTAGTCTGCTGTTCATAAGAATAAACACTTCAGGGAAAAAACTGTGATGATTTATTACTATATTCCATATACTTTACTAAGTAAACTTAGTACTAACATTACTAAATTCTACTATTGATTTGGTTAGTAGATGTATAGTAATCAGAAGCACAGGAACAAGTATTCTTTCTTGATCTATAAATTCAAGTAAAATCTTTTTTCCAGTTTCCCAAAGGAAGACAAAAACATCATTAATATAAATGAAATAAGGCCCATTGTTTTTATTGATCCATATAAGCAGCAAGAGTGCTATATTTATGTATTTATTGTATTTATTCACTGCCTCACATTCTCATTCAAAGCTGGAAAAAAAAAAATTAAAAATGCAGAGGGACCACAAAATGTTTTTCAATGGTCAGATATAATGTCAGGGGACAATACCATCGACAAAAATATTGCACCAGTGATACACCTGAGCTACAAGATTCTTTATAAGAGGATGATACAATCAAAAGTGGGTTCTGGAAGAAAGGTACAAGAAAAATTTAAAAGATGCAGAATTTCATCTCAGACATTTTATCACCATAGTCTTGATCCATCTTTTTACCCATTATGAGCTGAGTAATCATATCAGATATGTAACTGTACAGCTTCAGAACTGAGAAGAATATCTTTAAATTAGGCAACATAATAAGCACTATCCTCTTCTTTTTCAGAAAGAGATATTCGGTAGTCTCTAAAATGTTGTGCCTTTATAGTAGCATTTGTGATATATCCAGCAGACATCAGAATACTAAAACTATCCTGATACAGGCTAATAATATTTTGAATTTCTTTTAGTGGATGAACTAAATATGTCGCTAAACATTACTATGAGGATAAAGGAATCTTGTACTTCCTCTTCCTCCATATAAACACATCTATATAAAAACCCAAATTGTTAAAAATAAAATATGCTGACCTGTGCATTATTTATTCCCTAAAAAATATATGGAAGTAGCTAAACAGGAGGCAACATTCTCTGAACATCCTGGTATGCTCTTGCTATTTATAAACCCAGAAGCAACAAACAATTTTGAATGGCGGATTTAAATTTAAGTTATAAACCCAGAAGTAAATAATAATAAAAAGGCAGTAATACTATTATCCAATCTCAATGGAAAAAAAAAGTCTTATTCAGAAAATAACTTTTTAAAAATTATGATGATGAACTTTGGCCTCTAATAATTTTGTAAGGAATTTTTCAAAGGAATCAACAACAGCAGAGATCCAATTCCTAACAAATTTCAGTAGATGTATCTTTCTTCTTTCCGTGCATTGGATTATGTCCTTTAGAACCCAATCTTTGAGCAAAATTGAGTCCATTATCCAGCCCAGAAGTAAAACGAGAAATGGTTTTACTGAATATTTAATGACTACCTCAAGAACTTCCTAGAGGTTTTCAGAGAGACCACATGCTCAGGAGGATATGTTCCAGAAAATGGGCTTTCCAGACAATTGTTGAATATGTGTATCTAGTTCCTGATTATATAGCTGCATAAATTTCCATATGTGCACCTGTTATCCTGAATCTTCCAATGCAAATGTAAGTCTAAAAATATTTTCAGATGTATAGTATTCACTCCACAAAATGTGACATTTTACCAGGAAAATAATTATGAAGTTTCTAGAGGTGTTATGAATCTTTTCTCCTTAGAAGAGTTCTTAAAAATTAAGCTAAGATAGAGTTTAAATGAGATACATTCTACCTCTAAAAATTACTGGTGGCTTTCTATAAAATTTAGTTCACCTCTTATTAAGATACAAGAAAAGAAGATAAAACTTTTGATCCAGACACGGAAGGAAATGACTGATTAGTAACTGTATTAGGTCTGGCTGAGATGGGAGCTCATTTTGTCCATAGCAGCCCTCACAGTGCTGTGCTTTGCATTGGTAGCTAGAAGAGTGTTGATAACACACCAGTGTTTTGGCTACTGCTGAGCAGTGCTTTCACAGCATCAGCACTGTCTCTCAACATTCCTCCCCCATTAAGAGGCTGGAGGTGGGCAAGATCCTGGGAGAGGACACAAGTAAGCCAGCTGACCCAAATTAATCAAAGGGATATTCTATACCATATGACATCAGCTCAGATATAAAAGGTAAGGAAAGGAGGAGGCAGGGGAAGCATTTGTTATTTACAGTGTTTGTGTTCTGGAGCAACTGCTCCATGTGCTAAAGCCCTGCTTCCTGGGAAGTGGCTGAACAGTGCTTTCTGATGGGAAGTAGAGAATAAATGTATTTTTTTCTCTTTTTTTTTTTTTTTCCTCTTTGATTTCTCTTTTGCTTTTGCTTTAGTAAACTGCCTTATTTCAACCTAGAAGTTGTTTTCCATCTCATTTTCTCGCCCCTGTCCAACTGGGAAGGGGAGAGATAGAGCGGCTTGGTGGGCACTTGGCATCCAGCCAGAGTCAACCCACCACAGTAACTAACTTTAACATGGTGTAGGAATGGTATTTTCACCTAGAAGATAGCAAGAGAAAAATTACTTGAACTTGAAAATTCTGGGCACCTCTCTAGTGCCAGAACATTCGGTTACTGATCTACCAAGAGATCTATTTCTCCAGACATTATCTTGCAAAAACCCATTATATGAATTATCAGAATATACTAGCAGCAGCAAGAAATTCACCCCACTGAAATCCACAAGATACCTAATTTCTTCAGTTTTCACTGTTAGCTCTAGGAAAAAAAAAGCACCTAAAGACTGCTAATAATGTCTTGCCCATCCTTTGCTCATCAATCAAAAAGAATTCTCTGGTCACCTTCTTCACTGGTAGAAGCAAAACTAGGCAAGGAGAAGCAAATACGTCCTGTTTGTATCTGAGTGTCCTCATATGCCCTCAGGATGGTTAATTGCTTTTGTGCTGAGGATGTCTGAGTACTTCCCAGTAAGTAAATGATATGCATTTATATCTGATGGTATAAGCTAATGAAATGCTACTGTCTGATTGATAGGCTTTATCTCCCTAATTTTCCACAATCACAGGTCTTTCAATCAAAATAACTGTGTTATTATATATTTGATTAGAGAAGAGCAGTTTCAGAAGGAAAATATATTGAATCCGTCACTTATTATAAGACTGAGTTATAATTTTATTTAAGTTATTTACACTAGGTATAATTTTATTTAACATTAATACTAGCAATGGACCAGCTAACCCTGGAAAATATTTCAGACAAGAAAATCACCAGGAGTAATCAGGATGGCTTTACCAAGGGGAAGTCATGCTTGATCAACTTTGATAGACTTCTATGATTAGATAACTAGCCTGGGGGATGAGAGGAGAGCAGTGAATATTTTCTACCTAGGCTTCATGTTAGCCTTTGACATTGTCAAGATATTAATAGACAAGGTGTTGATGTGTGGGTTGAAGAGACAATGAGGTGGACTGAAAACTGGAGGAAAGTCTGGCCCCAGAGCATGGTTATCAGTGGCACAAAATCTAGTCAGAGGCCAGTAGCTGGTGGAGTATCCCAGGGCTCAAGAATGGGACAAGTCCTGTTTAACATCTTTATTGGTTGTCTGGATGATGGGGCAAACTCAGTAAGTTTGCCACAACACCAAAATCAGAGTAGTGGTTAACATGCCAGAGGGTCATGCTGCCATGAAGATGAATGTCAACACACTGGAGAAATGGACCAATAAGAATATCATGAAGTTCAACAAATGGAAGTGAAAAGTTGGGCCTCTGAGAAGGAACTACCCCATATACCAGTACATAGTAGGGGTTATCCAGCTGGAAAGTAGCTTTGCAGAATTGTACCTGAGGGTTCTGGTTGACATCAGGTTGAACATGAGCCAGTAATTTGCCCTTGTTGCAAAGAAGGCAAACAGTATCCTCAGCTGCATTAGATAAAGAATTACCATCAACACATTTTGCCACTTTCAAAGGAGATATGTTAGGAAAAAAACTGAAATATTGTTGTGCTCTTTTGCTCTAATAACTTTTTTGTTTTAACTTCCACAGGCAGGGAGACAAAGATGCTCTCAATAGCCTAAAAGAAGGTACGACTGGCCAATACGAGTATAAACAGAGAGTAATAGGAATAAGCAAGAAAAAAATTCAACTGATCCAGAAAACTACAATGAAAATAACTCATGATCATTCTTCCCTTATAAAACTAAGTCAGAATTTAAAAAAGAAAAAAAAATTATTCTTAAATAACAAGATGATTGCAATCATAGGAGGGGACTGAGGACTTCTAATTAACTTGCCCCTGATTCTGTACTTCCTTCCAGTAGTTACTTCAGAAAGAATATCCTTGAATCCCAAAAGGGCAGTAGTCTGCCCTTTTTAATCCCCCAGAGAATAAGCCATTTGTTCCAAAAAATAAGCAGAGAGATCACTAACTGATGTGAGCCTAACTTAATGGGCAGTTAAACATCCTGAAGGAAACACAGGAATCATACTAGTGACTTAAGTCTCAGCAGACATTCCTCCAAGTATCACCTTCAGTTTGCATTGTGAATGTGTAATGGGTTTACATCATAAAGTTTTTGGGAGCACAGAGGGACTGCAGGAGTGGTTTTGGTGGGAAGAGATCGGCAGCTGCCCCCATGTTGGACAGGGACAGTGCCAGGTGGCTCCAAGATGGACCCACCGCAGGTCAAAGCAGGCAAGCTGGGGGCACCTCTGTGGTAACTTAATTAAGAAGGTGTAAAAAATGCTGCACAACAGCAGCTAAAGGGGATGAGCAAGAATATCTGAGAGACACAAGCCCACAGACACCAAGGTCAGAGCAGAAGGAGTGCAAGGAAGTGCTTCAGACACCAGAGCACAGGTTCCCCTGCAGCCTGTGGAGAGGACCATTGATGCACATTGTACCCACAGCTCCTAGAGGTCCCTGGTGGAGCAGTGATCCATCTGCAGCCTGTGCAGAACTCATGTCAAAGCAGGTGGATATGCCAAAAGGAATCTGTGACCCCATGGATACCCCTTGGGGTAGCAGGTTTCTGGCAGGACCCATGACACCATGAGGGCCCATTCTAGAAGAGTTCCTGAAGAACTGCAGCCTCTGGGAGGGACCCCATGCTGGAACAGGGAAAGAGCATCAGGAGGAAGGAGTGACAGAGACGCACTATTACTGACTGACTGCAACCCTCGTTCCCTGTCTTCTCTGTGCAGCTCAGGGGGAGATGTAGAGAAGTTGTGAGAGAATTGAGCTTGGGAAGAAGGGAGGGGTGAGGGGAGGTGCTTCCTTTAGATTTGTTCTTATTTCTCATTAAACAAATTCTATTTTGTTCGGCAATAAATTTAATTAATTTCCCCAAGTTGAGTCTGTTTTGCAAATGGAAGTAACTACTGAGTGATCTCCCTGTCCTTATCTTGACCCAGGAATTTTTTCATTGTATTTTCTCCCTGTCCTTTTGAGGAAGGGGTATGACAGAACAAGCCTGGTGGGCATCTGGCAGCCAAGATTTGCCCACCATAGAATGGTACCATGAACCTTTAAAGGAGTTGTGTCATAGAAAACAAAAAAGGTATATACTGAGCAGAACAATTTCCTATAAAGATCGCTCTGAAGAGCAACCAAGTGAACTCAACCATGGAGGGAAGTGACAAGTCTCTGCCAAAAATTCATCAAACAAAAAAGACTGAAACATCTCAAATATTCACAGTGCAAGCACTGGAAATTTCCTATCAAAGTCTCTTAGTCATATACATAAGTCTTTTTAAAAGTTCTAGCTTGGGTGTGCATATTCATAAGTACAAATTAGAAAAAATGTTTGCATTCAAAATGGATGGGAGATATGTTAGACCAATTTTAAGAACTTATAGAAAGCCAAACAGAACTAAAATTCAACATTTAATTTTATCTAAAGTTTTATCCACAAGTGGAGTCAATACCTGAAATAAAGGCAAGAGCTAGAATCTAAAATCTTTGGTGGCTGAAACAGATATAATTTTGTTGAACTTATTGCAATAGGCACAATCTCACCCATTCCCTATGGGTAGGTCCCATTTTCAGAGTGTGAAACATCACTCCTATAGTCACAGAAATGGTAGGGAAAAAATTAGTCAAGTAAAATTTACAATATTTAAGAAAATAAACCTGTCTTTCTTTCATAATGAAAGTATATCTACAGCAAAACTTCAGGATGAAAGGGCAAGTCTTGTAGCATTCTACAGTTGCACATACCTCCTGACTCCAAATGCTCTCATTCAACAACTTATTCTATTCCTTCACAGATGAACCTGCTAACTTCCTGTCATAGGAATAGCTGGATTCCCTCTGTGCTCTTACTCTACTGAGAAAATTGTGCTTCTGTCCACATATATTTCTAAGAATTTTTTCTTAACTGGAGTGTATATGTGACTCAGATATTTTTAACTGGATCAAATTGTACATGAACAATATGGAAAAAGAGTGTAGCTAATGTTACACAGAAATGTAATGTGTTCTGAACAAAACTAAAATATTTTTACATTTTCTAGTTTCATATAGGATAAAACTTTATTGTCTCCTACTGATAAATAGAGTACAAGATTTTTTAATCTACATGGATGAAAAACAGGATTATGTTTAACATATATAATTTAGAGTGAGTTTAAGTATGCTCATACTTTCTTATCCTTTCACTGACTGGATCACCCTTGGTGTAGCTTCACACTAAGCTTAGAGAAAGCTGAGTTTGAGACATTTGCTTGTAAAAAGAGGTTCAGTACAGTTTGTTCCAACAAGCCTGACCAAAACAAATTTCATGAAATGAATGTTTGAGTTCATTTTGAAGCACCCAGCCTGCTTGAGATTTATACTGTTAACATGATTAAATATGAATGGCAACTGGATTTAGGCTTAACAGCAAGCTTAGGAGATGTTCCACTGACAGTTTTGACGTGGTTAACAAAATAACACAGCTGTGATAAATTAAACATAAATACTTAGCGTTTTGCTGAATTTGTTTTGCTCATTTTTGACTTGGCCCTAAAAGTAAAAAGCCTCAGAAATTAAAGGATTCATTTTCTTGCAGGAAGAAAACAGCAACTTAATGATGTAATGAAGGAGGAAGTGAAGAATAAAATGTAAAAACACATTAAAAAGGTTACTTAATACAGAGTGATTAAATAAGAACCATATTTAATATTATTTCAGTCACAGTTGCAAGTTCTTCCTTCAGTATAATTTTTCAAATTGGCAGAAAATATCATGTGAGGAGTTTCACAGATATTTTGAATTATTGCAAAAGTTTCTCAGAAAGTAAGGAACTACAGCAGTTGGAAATAGATGTCATAAATTTTCTGTAAGTTCTGCCATTACATCAAAATTCAGGTAATAGAGTTTCTAACAGATAACTGGCATTAAAACAAACAAGCAAACAAAATCCAGCCAACCAACCAAAAAAGTCTCTAGCAAAAATACTACTAATAATTAAGAAACTCCTTAAAACCAAAATCAAAACTCAGTTGTCTCACAGCTGTTGGGCATAAATTGTTATTGATTTCTAAATTATTTCAAAATGAAATAGATAAAAAGATAAGAATGTGAACACTGGTAAACTTCAGAAACCTATATTCTAAAGAAAGCATTTTAAAGAATATATTTATGCAAGTAGTAAGAATATCTTATGCTTGAAATACATGCAATGCAAAATTTAGAATATGATGGTGACAAAGACAGTAACACATGATCACATAAAATTTCTTTTTTTAAAATTCCTACTATATAAAATTAACAGAACCAGGCCTAGTTTTCAGATCCATCTAAATTTAACAGTCAGCTTACATATTTAATTTCTCCTTACAATTTTGGAAAAACAGCTTGATATTTTTTTTTTTTTATAAAGGAACCCTTTTGCTTGTTTTTCTCCTTCTTGATGCATGGTGATGAACAATATGTGGTGTGAATTTGGCTGAGATCTGTCAGAAAGTCTGTCATTCTAGCACTGACATTTTCCACAGTGTTTCTGTCACTGAGGATTAGAAAAAAATCAGCAAGTATAATTCATAAGACTTGAACTCTGGTTAACTTTAGCCCTAATTCAGATTTCACTGGTATTTTAGCTTGTAGTTAAATTTAAATTGATCATTTTGTAGCCTTTCCTTTCTAAGAGAAAATCAAGAGTCTGGGCTTTGTTAAGCCTGCTAGAAATAATTATTTTCCTCTAAATATGGTTTTCCTACACAAATATCTAAATAGAATAAGTCTTCTACTCTAGGTTTCTCTACTCCACTTCAGAGGAAGCAAACTGCTATCTGTCTTTAAGAAGGGCTTTTAGACCATGGATAAACCAACTGTATGTTAGAATGAAGAACAAATCCTCAAGACAACTGGCTTCCTGGGCTCGTAGACAGTGACAGGAAGCCAAATAGCCCCTCTGTTATCCAGGAGGAAGTAGTTAGTGACCTGCTGAGCCACTTGGATTCTCACAAGTCCATGGGATCAGATGGGATCCATCCTAGGGCGATGAGGAAGCTGAAGGAAGTGCTCGCCAAGCCACTGTCCATCATTTACCAACAGTCCTGGCTCATAGGGGAGGTCTCAGATGACTGGAAGGTGTCTAATGTGATACCCATTCACAAGAAGGGCTGGAAGGAAGACCAGGGAAACTACAGGCCTGTCAGCCTGACCTCAGTACCCAGCACGGTTATGGAGCAGACCATCCAAAGTGCAATCACACAGCACCTACAGGATGGTCAAGGGATCAGACACAGCCAGCACAGGTTTAGGAGGGGCAGGTCCTGTCTGACCAACCCGATCTCCTTTTATGATCAAGTGACCTGCCTGGTGGATGAGGGGAAGGCTGTGGATGTGTCTATCTGGACTTCAGCAAAGCCTTTGACACCATCTCCCACAGCATACTCCTGGAAAAGCTGGCAACCCACGGCTTGGACAGGGGCACTCTCTGCTGGTTTAAGAACTGGCTGGAGGGCCGGGCCCAGAGAGTGCTGTGAACGGGGCTGCATCCAGTTGGCAGCCGGTCACCAGTGGTGTCCCCCAGGGATCAGTGCTGGGCCCAGTTCTTTTTAATATCTTTATTGATGAACCGGACGAGGGGATTGAGTGTACCATTAGTAAATTTGCGGATGACACCAAGTTGGGAGGGAGTGTAGATCTGCTGGAAGGCAGGAGGGCTCTGCAGAGGGACCTGGACAGGCTGGGCAGATGGGCTAAATCCAATGGTTTAACAAGGCCAAGTGCCAGGTCCTGCACTTTGGCCACAACAACCCCTGCAGCGCTACAGGCTGGGCACAGAGTGGCTGGAGAGCAGCCAGGCAGAAAGGGACCTGGGAGTTTCGACTGACAGGAAGCTGAACATGAGCCAGCAGTGCGCCCAGGTGGCCAAGAAGCCCAGTGGCATCCTGGCCTGGATCAGGAACGGTGTGGCCAGCAGGACCAGTGCAGTCATTCTGCCCCTGTACTCAGCAGTGGTGAGGCCACACCTCGAGCGCTGGGTCCAGTTCTGGGCCCATCAGTTTAGGAAGGACATTGAGGTGCTGGACCGTGTCTAAAGAAGGGCAACCAGGCTGGTGAAGGGACTGGAGCACAGGCCCTATGAAGAGTGGCTGAGGGAGCTGGGGTTGTTCAGCCTGGAGAAGAGGAGGCTCAGGGGAGTCTTCATCACTCTCTGCAACTACCTGAAGGGAGATTGGAACGAGGTGGGCATCGGTCTCTTCTCCCAGGAACCAGCAGTAGGGCAAGATGGCACAGTCTTAAGCTGTGCCAGGGGAGGTTTATGTTAGACATTAGAAAGAAATTCTTTACAGAGGGAGTGATCAGACATTGGAATGGGCTGCCTCGAGAAGTGTTGGAGTCACCATCCCTGAAGGTATTTAGGAAGAGACTGGATGTGGCACTTAATGCCATGGTCTAGTTGACAGGTTCGTGTTGGGTCATGGGTTGGACTTGATGATCTCAGAGGTCTTTTCCAGCCTGGTTGATTCTGTGATTCCCTGTGATTCTGTGATAACAAGACCTGAGAAAAAGAGTGGTCTGGAGTAAGATGCACATAACTTTAAAATTCAGCCTGCATTCTTCTTTCTGTGCATACAGTCCATACCTGAGATAAAATAAACCAAATGTAATACCAGAACAGTTATAAACAATATTTCCAGCTGTTTCTTACTAAGAAATACTGCTCAAGCACCTGATCTTATACAGAAACAATTAAAGGAAAAAAGTTTTCATTTTTTTAAGAGAAAATCTGTAGAAAAAATTCACTGGGCAGGGGATATGAAGTAATTCATGAAAATACAAAGATTTACTACTCAAAATGTTAACATAAAATTATCCAATAACTTAATGTCAGAATACATTACTGTCAATACATAGCATGGTCCAGATTCTAATTGATGAGATATTCAGGTATAACTTCCCTTAAGAGGTGTGAGAGATGTAATGAAATGGAGTCAAAACTGAGAAATCCTTATTGTCATTTCTGAGCAGTAGTTTATGCGATTTTTTTTCAAGCTACCAAAGGATTTAAAAATATGTGCATCAAAATTCAGAACAAAGCACAGAACTTTAAATTTTATTGCATCTTCAGAGTTCCACGTAAAGTAATGATTTTCCTGGATGTTCTTTCAGGTAGATTTCCAGAACTACAGCTTTGTTATTTTGACCAACAAAGCTTTATTTGAGTCCAGAGTAGCCAAGGATAAAACAGTGGCAACAATCAATCGATTGGTGTATATAAAACAATAGATGGAAACCATGTTAAGACAAATGAGAAATGGAAAAACTGTCCATGAATTTCCTCCATCATATACTGTTGGAGAAACCTCACATATGCAGGTACCAATTACAGGGAATTTCAACCACCCCAATATCACCTTAGAGCGTAACAAAGCAAGGTACAAGTCATCCAGGAGGTTTAAAGAGTCTATTGGCTGTGATACCATACAGGCAACGATAGATATTTCACTGTTACAAAGTTATGTACAAAGTTATGATTGATTATATTTCTGTTTCCACTAAATCACTATTCAGAGCTTTGGCATATCATAGATTTATTTCTAATTACAGTATTAGTTATTGAAAAAGTTATTTTTTCTCTTAAACAGATGAACTCCAGAGAACAGGACTAAGAATACAAAAAAACATGCATAAGAACAATGAACATATGGGGATTTCACTGATATCCATCAGATATATTGGTAAACCTTCATCAAGGAGTTTTTCTATTGATTCCCATCCACATGACCTTCCTTTCACAAGTAATTTTTATTCTATTTTTTAATGGTTAACTTGCTTTCATCTCTGGCCATGTTTGAGATATTTAATCATGGCTCTACTGACAAAAAGGCTTGGGCCTGAACAGTATGTCTGATTAACTGTATGAGGCAAGAAATCAACTATAATGCAGTACAAAGCTAAAGAAGCAGATAAATTCATGTGGAAATATTTCTTTCATCTACACTGTGCTGTTATCAAACTCATTTCTGAAATCAGTTAGGGAAGAAAATTAGCTAGAATCAGTCCTGGAACCAGGCCATTGACACTGAAGATCTTTTCATCTGTTGCTTTCTGCCTTAAAAGATTCTCAGTTTCTGAGCTATTTGTTGCAAATGATGCAACCAGTAGAAGCTTTGAACCACCAGGATCAATAAGTCCTCATGGTTCTCACAGCCATGGTATAAAATATTGTAAATATTATGTTATAACGAATACAATCATATTATTTGTTATTGCCATTATAAATAATTCTTAATGGCAAATCCTCACTTATATATCAATGAGGTTTTTGACTTCCAGGTAAAAAAATCAAAAGGCATGCCTTTTAGCAGTCATGCAAAGCAAGCAGTATTGTTATCAGAACAGTAAGGCAATGTTAGCATGAATCAAAACTGAAAACATTAACCCACTAAGTAAACTTTATACATTTCCTCAATGTAAGTTTGTCAATATATGATTAAAAAAAAAATCTAACTTCTAAAAGATCTCATTTTCTTTTAACCTCAACAAGTTTATGTTCTTCTAATCAGTACTAGACACCTTTTCTGAAACATATAAACATATATAAGCATATTCAGATATAAACATATCTTAATGTTGTTCAAGATAACATTGTAAACATTTTATCTATTCCCTACTTTAGAAACTCCATAATTACCTGTGTATCTGCATTTCATTGCAATATCAAAGAGTTACAATTATGTCCAACCAATATTACCCAAAGAACAGTATTTTCTGTGTAATGTTGAAGCAATTATGATACAACTCCTTCCACTATAATGTGCCTGTGATGAATCTAAGACTTCTCAGAGTCTAGTGATTTCAGTGGTACATCACAGAAGTGTAGAAACAGTGTCCAACACCCATGTTTTGAAATAAAACTACTTGCTTTACCTAATATTACTTCTTTGCATTCTTGTTACTGTCATAACTCTCTAATGTACCATCAACAAACAGATATTATTGATTATGGCCTTATCTGAAAGTTCACATTTAATTTTAAATAAGTGATCTGGTTTTAACTATTGTTTTCTCTCTTTTATTATATCTTCAACACTTTCACAATATTTAAATACATAGGAGACAGATAAATATGTAAGTTGTGGTCATTCAGCTTTGGCTGGCTGTCAGGTGCTCACCAAGTCACTCCATCAATACCCCTCAGCAGGACAGGATGAGAAAATTGAATGAAAAAGCCCATGGCTCAAGATAAAGACAGGGAGATTGCTCACTAATTATTGTCATGGGCAAAACAAACTTGATCTGAGGAAAATTAATTTAATTTGCTGACAATTAAAAATAGAGTAGGAAAGTGACCAATAAGAACAAAACTTAACCCACCATTTTCCCATCCCCCTTCTTCCCAGGCTCAAATTCACTTCTTTGTTCCTGACTCTTCTGCCTCCTCCTCTACCCCAAAGTGGCACAGGGGAAGAGGGAATGGGAACTGCAGTCAGTTTGTAACACTTTGTCTGTGCTGATCCTTCCTCCTCATGCTCTTTCTCTGCTCCAGTTTCAGTCCTCCCACAGAATATAATTCTGCACAGGCTGCAGTTCTTCAGGAACTCTTCTAGTATGGGCCCCCATGGTGTCATGGGTCCTGCCAGAAACCTGCTACCCCAAGGGGTATCCATGGGGTCACAGATTCCTTTTGGCATATCCACCTGCTTTGACATGAGTTCTGCACAGGCTGCAGATGGATCACTGCTCCACCGGGGACCTCTAGGAGCTGTGGGTACAATGTGCATCAATGGTCCTCTCCACAGGCTGCAGGGGAACCTGTGCTCTGGTGTCTGAAGCACTTCCTTGCACTCCTTCTGCTCTGACCTTGGTGTCTGTGGGCTTGTTTCTCTCAGATATTCTTGCTCATCCCCTTTAGCTGCTGTTGTGCAGCATTTTTTACACCATCTTAATTAAGTTACCACAGAGGTGCCCCCAGCTTGCCTGATTTGCTCTGCTTTGACCTGCGGTGGGTCTGTTTTGGAGCTGACTAGGACCGTCTCTGTCTGATATGGGGACAACTTCTGATCTCTTCTGAGAGAAGTCACCCCTGCATCTATCCCTGCTACCAAAACCTTACCTTGTAAATACAATCAAAACATAAGTACTAATCAAATAAAACATGAAATGTTTTACTGAATCAGTGCAGAGGATCAATCTATGAATTCTGGTTCATCCCCAAATATTAAAACTGAGTGTATACTTATATATTGTTATCAGTCAGGTTCTGGAACAGTTTTCATGCTATGCTTATTTGCTATTTCGCAGGATTTACAGTTTCAGAGGAAAAATCAATACAAAATAACTCAAATGCATTTTATTTGACCTGTTGCAGGTACAACCTAAGAACAAAGAGAGGATTTATATTGTTTTCATTAGAATTGGAATTTTTAAATGTGGAATAACTTGATCTTGTGTTTTGAGAGAAAGGAAAACAACTGCACCTGCCAAGCACAAGCAAGATATGCAGCTACTGGAAAGAGTCCAGTGAAGGGGTACTAAGAAGATTATGGAGTATCTCTCACATAAGATTGAAATAGTTGGGCTTGCTTAGCCTGGAGAAGAGAATGCTCACTGAAATCTCTATGTCTATAACCTCCTGATGGAAGGATGTAAAGAAGATGTAACTCTTTCCAGTGGTGCCCAGTGACAGGACCAGAGGGAACAGGTACAAACTGAAACACAGAAGGTTCCTTCTGGACATCAACAAACAGTTTTTCACTGCAGGAGTGCCTGGGCACTAGCTCTGGTCACCACCTTCTGTGATATTCAAAGATCCTCTGTGCAGCTGCCTCTAGATGACCCTGCTTGAGCAGGGGAGTTCAACTACAGGATCTACAGAAGTTCTTTCCAACCTTAATTATTCTGAAGCTCTGTGAACCACACCGACAACCAGAATAATTTGTTCAATTAATTTTCTGCACTCAGATTTAAATTCAAAATTCCTTAAAAGCAGAAACTGGAAATTTTTAAGGAAAATAATAAATAATAATAATAATGGCCAGCCTTCGCGAGTGAAGATCCGGGGAAGGTCTTTACACCTTCCAGCCTGCGCATTGGATTTTTTAGGTGAGACACAGTGTGCGCGGAACTGAGCCCACCCTTTAATCCTAAGGTTCATCTGCCGGGGCCAAGCGAGCTTGGACGGTGGCAGCGAGGTCCTTAGGACGTAGGTGGGTTGCCTTTAAGGGCTAACGAGCCCCACCTGCCCGGGAGTGGCCCTGACCGGGAATCGAACCCGGGTCTCAGCGGTGATAGCACCGCGCCCTTACCACTAGACCACCAGGGGTTCCTCTTAAGGAAAATAATACTGAGGAATAATGTTTTTTAATACTCCTTTAAAGAATATTTTTGATCAAAACAAAATTTGGAGGTTTTGAAGATAACATTGCATAACCACCCTGTGAACTGGCAGTGACAGAGGAGGAAGGCAGCATTAAGACATGAATATCTTCATCTGAGTGTAATCCCTAACAATCTCCAAGTCACTAATATCTTACACCTGCAATCACCTGTGACTTGCCAGTAAATACATACCTGTTTGTCAGCTTAAAGTTTTGTTTCTACCATTGGTAGAATGTCTAAAATCTTATTTGGCACTTTGGCACTTTTTTTTAGTGTGTTTATTTGTTTGTTTGTTTTGTTTATTTTGTTTTGTTTTGTTTTTAATGTAGACATGCTCTTGCTGCATTTAAGAAAGGAAACCATTTTATGTAAAATATGGTGAAAAGAGTCTTAAATTCATTCAACAGCTCAGTGGAGGTTTTCAGACCATTTAAAGAACTTGTTCAAAGTGTAATAGCTGTGTTTCATTTTCTCACACAGTACGATACTAAATTCCATCTGCTGTCACATTTGACAAAACTTTCAGAAATTCTAGATGTGCACAGATTTCATCTTGTCAATAGTTTTTGATTAAAGAAATAAAAATATGAAAGAAATGGATCTTAACTATTACTTTTGAACTTCTTGCCCATCTGTGGAACAGAGATTGCATTATTTTTCAATGACTCCTGAAATATTTTTAATGACCTATAAATTGGATAAATTGGATTAGCAGCCTTTGGGATAAGAATTAAACAACCTCCTCCCCTGCCCCCCACCAAAACACATATATAATTTCCATTATCAAATTCTAATCAACTGTTTAAATATCCTTCTTTCTTGTACCAAAATGAAACATAAGGATGGCTTCCACACAGGACTTTGTAAGATTAGAGGGAGAAATACACCAGTGTAACTAAATGGTTTCTGAAATGTAATCAGGTTTTCGCTGAGTCCTCTGATGAAATTAGGTGCAAAGGGGTAGGCCTTCTAGGTCTGTCTGATCAGTTAATGGAGTGTGATGCAGATGGCAATATAAGGCAGAAATTAGAGGTAGAATATACCCCTGTACCAGCAAACACAGATGTTGATAGTCCTTTATAAAACATTTCTGAGCTGCACAGCTAATTTATGTTTTATTATATCTAAACAAGTCCATTACATTCAGTACAGATAAAATGATACACCTGGAAACAGAATATAGCCATTGCTGCCAGGTGCCTAGTTCTTGAAATTAAAGACAACTGGTGTCATAATTTAGCTTTATTGCTCCACTTTGACTCATCTGGCATTATCAAAACTCCTAGTACTTTTGGTTTAAAGTGTAGGTATAAAGTATATGGGATTTTAATACAGTGGTTCAGACAACGAAATAAACAACTTTAGAACAGTCCCTCATGATGGGAAAGTGAACTTCAGTGACTTCTTACATAGTCTAAGGTCAAACATGATATGAACAGTCTTATAAGCAAAGCAGCTCTTCTGGTTATAACAAAATATTAGTGGACCCATGACATTGCTTCACACCATTGAGTAGTTGCTTCTGGGAATTCATTCAGAGAATCACATAAAAACATGATAGCATCTATTTGGCATACAAAAAACCAAAATAATCTTGGGGGAAATGAGAAAATACAGAATTTTAAACTTACCTTATTGGTATTGATAGCTGTGATGACCCACACACATTGAGCATTGCTGTCATACTGAAATGGAAAATTAGGTGATGTGAAAGTGCCTCCAGGTCCCTGAAGATTGGATCCACAAGTTTTGACTGCAAAAAGAAAGTTCATCTTTTAATTCACACAGAAAATATCCGTAGCAGATTCATAAAACAGTCTCTAACTTACTTTAATCAAGATGTGAAGAATTAAAATATCATTGACCAAAAATGGAGTCACTTCTTACAAGACAATTGAACATTCATGTTTAGTTACTCTGACAAAATAAAATAGACTTTCTCTTGTGTATAAACTTATAATCTTAAAAAAATGTATTTACAGCAAAAAGAATAGCTACACTAAGAGGAACTGTCCTATTTATAAAACTTCAGGAAGTAACTTATCCATCTTCACTAAGGTCTTGAAAGGCAAGTTCAGATAGTAGAACAAAAAGATCACTTTTATCACTGTGCTTTTTTTGTGCATGTATATTGGTGTATTGCATGTCAGCATTTTTTCTGCTGTGACCACTTTATAGCCCATTGAACCCATGGCTGAAGCACTGAAAACTTTAAATGAAACTTGTAGAAGTTAGACTTACACAAAACACTGTTATCCATTTCTAAAGACTACAAAGGGCATTTATTTATAAATCAAAGTCTGTACGGTTATTTACAACAGCATGTCTTAAACAAAAGCAAACACATTCTTATTTACTGTAGGTTGCATCTTGCATCACAAATAATAAAAAGGATATAAACTGTGTCCTTTCTGCTTGCAAATGACACTTTAAAGGCACTAAATTCCTGATCTGCTGAAGTCAATAACACTTTTATTGATGGTTCCATGATATTCAGGTCTTTGCTGAATGCTTCACTGGTTAACTTTTCCTGTATGAAGATGTAGAACTGAGAGGCAGCCTCAGGCTATTCCAGTGATATCTCCAGTGATTATTATGATGCCACAAATAAATTGCACAGATAAAGAATTATTGCTTCCACTGTATTCTGAAAGACTATCTCGCTTAATTGAATAAAAAAATTCACACTTAGATATGTGAAATCACCCTTCAATTGCATTGTGCTTTCACAAAGCATGTTTATTTGATCAATACTGAACATAGGAAGATTTAGTTGCTGCTGGATGAAGGCTTGTTCCTTCCCTCACATTAGCCTCTAGAAAGAATATCACTTTTGCCACCCAACCTGCACCACTTCTATCCCTCAAAGAAGTTATATTTTGGTTAAAACTCTGTTCAAAGACACACTAGAAGCCTGAAAACAAGAAGAGAACATGGAGGTGAGAGGAAGGCTCCTAAGGGATCCATTGAGAAAATGATTAAAAATGTTGGAGTTCTATAAACACAACTTGTGAGGAAGGACTGACTGAACTGCTGTTGGTTAGTTTCAAGTAGACCAGGTATTCTGGAAGTATGCAGTAAGCCATTGAAAAGACAAATTAAGCACCTATTGAAAGAAGTTGCTTAAGTACAGCAACAAATGTTCACATTTGAATTAGAAAATCCTCTACTTGCAAGGCTAATGAAGCGATGTGATGCAAAGCTAATGAAGCGGAGTGCTCCAGTAAGATCTAAGAGCACTTCCCTTTAAAATACAAAATGTTAGACAAACACCATCTGGGAATAAATACAGCTGGATGTCGTGGTTTTGCCCTGGCTCAATTTACTTTTATACCCCCACATACAATTACTAACAGTTGAGAGAAGGTTTATGCAGACAAAAAGAGACTGAATTAAAAAAAAGGTATGAGTATTTATTATTAATAAACTAAAACTAAAGAATTATATTTACAACAATTCTACTTAAGTAAAAGGTATTATGTATTTACAGAAGATACTTCTCCCCCCACTTCCCTTTATATCAGTCCAAGGAGGAGAAGCAGCCCTTTTCTGTTCTCGGAATTCCAGCTCTCTCTCTCTTTCTCTAGTAACTCTGCAGCACTTTCGTCGCAGTTGGAACCTTTTCTCCTTCTTCTCTATGTCAGCCTCCAGGGCTGGGCCTACCCCCCTCCTGGGTTAAAACCGAAGGCTGGGGGTTACCCAGGTCCTGAAGGGTCTCCTTCCATAGGCTTGCAAGGGGACACTTGCTTACTATGGATCTTCTTCCACAGGGTTACAGGGGATAATGGTTTAAGAGTTCACCCCTGTTTCTCTATGGAGGTCCCTCCCCATGGGAGAACAGTCCTTGATTGACTTCTCGGCATGGGTCTAGTCTGGATCCCTTACTCGGATCCCAATATCCCACCTGAGCCATTTTCTGCTCCAGCGTAGGTTCTCTCTAGCACCAGCAGCACGGATCCCACACATGGATCTCAACATCCCTACCTGAACCGTTTTGTGTTCCAGCGTAGGTTCTAATACCCGTCAGGGTCATAAATCTTCAACAGCAGCAGCATGGATCTCTCACTGAGATCCCAAGCTTATCCGAGCTGTCTCGCTCCAGCATAAGCATCAATCCCTTCGAGGGTCACAAAGTCTTTAACAGGACTCTGCCTCATCTGAGCCGCTTTTACTCCAGCATAAGGCTTTCTCTCTGTTAAAGTCACAAATCTCTGGTGCATCCACAAGCTCCTCTGTGAGCCGCATGGGGGTCTCTTCACCCCAACAAACTTCTACAGGTGGCAGGGTTTTATTTTTCAGTCTTTACCCTGCTGAAGGGAGGGAAAGTGAAAAGGAAAAAAAGCAGTTCTCCCCCCTTCGAACTTTTCTTCTCTCTCCTGTGACTGCAGCTTTGACCTTGAAAATCCTGTTATCTCATGGCTGGAATTCTTCTGCAGCGGTTTCTCGTCTAAGCAGTTCGTCTTTTAAACTTTTTTTTTCTTTACTCTCTCCCAAGAGAGAAGGGAGGCTTCAGTGCTGCACCTGCCCCCCACCCCGGCCCAAGCCGGGGAGGAGGGGGCCTTGGCCCTCCTCGGGCCCGCTACCCTTCTACATGGCTGCTGCTCTTAATTTTAACTGCGCCACAACCTTCTCTTCCGTTTTCTTAAAGATGTAATTAGCAAAGGCGTCACTGAACTTTTTGATTGGTTTTTTGTCCGGAAATCACCTGGACAAAACCATCCTCAGCCCCAGGGATGGGCTGGGGGGCAAAACCACGACACTGGAGCAGTAAGAAAATATAACTAGTCAATTAGGACCACTTTTGTCCCTATTTATCTATGATGCATTACCTGGGTCTATGTGTGTGTGTGTGTGTGTGTATAAACACATACATTGTTAGTCAGCAACACATTTAAGAGGTACAGATACATGGCTGCATTTCAGAGAGAAGTGAGATAAAGGTGGATTTTTCAAAAATGTACTTAGATAAGTAAATGTACTTGTAAAAGCAAGATCTAAAATTCATAATGTACATTCTGTTTGCTTATTCATTTTAATCAAACTGATGTTTGCAACCTATTTGAAAATCACTTTACTCAGTGAAATGAACTGACCAAAATTGCAAAGCAAAGCAAAAAGCTTGTGTTCTAAATTTGCAAGAACCTAATTCACATCCATAGTATCATTTGATTCTTTTTCTACTAAGATTCCAAATTATTTTGTATCATGATTCTTAATTGGATGATCATGATAAAGATTATAAATCATGTATCTCTTTTAGTTTTCTCAGTTACAAAGAATTATTTCAGAAACAACTTTTTCTTCTACAGATTAGATGAGCTTTTCCACAATAACTGTATTTGTTGCTGACTTGCCAGCAGACTTATAAAAGCCAGCATTCATAAATGTTTCACAGGACAGGGCCTAAAAAACAAGCAAGCAGAAAACAGAAGTTGCAGGCATGAAAATAAAAAGGCTGATGAACCAAATGTGAATAGATCTATCTGATTCATTTCCTGAAACGTAAATGAGAGGAAGAGATTTATCAACTCACAAATAGTTTCATAAAGTAGATAATTGTCTGCTTAATCAAGCTGGCTTTGTAATAACAGCATTGCCCTGTAGGGGAATACTGAATCTCATGGCAGATAAATAGGTAGGGTTTCAATCTTGAACTGTTTAAACTTTCTCTCTTGAATCACGGAGAAGTTGATGTAAATCAGACATGGTACTACAGCTACATACATTAAGTATTTCTCGGGATATAAAATAACTAACAGCTGAAGAAATTTTCATCTTTCAAATGACAGATTTCAATCATAACTCAATGTGTAATGAATGCTTCGGCAAAGATTTTCATGTCATTCCTTTTAACATTTTTTTTCTTTCTCAGGAAAGATGGGAAGACAACCTGTTCTGCTGTCCTCTGACAATGGTATGTTACAAGAGTTGCATGAGGCCAATTAAATTGGAACAAATTTAAATATCCCCAGCAGAATTTTAGTCTTATACAATGCATCAATCTTGAAAAGTTCAAGATAAAAACCCCACAAATGTCTGAGAGGATGAATCAAATTTAAAATTTCTTAAAATTCAGCAATTGAAAAGTTAATTTTCAGCTGCTGCTTATGTTGATCTATTTGCTTGCCTACAACAAAGCTATTACCTCATAGCTCTAAATTTTAACCTCTTTTCAATACTCCTTTGTCTGTAAATCAAAACGGGGCAAATAACTTGATTTTCTGCCATATTTCTTTGCCAGGTGCCTATATCCAAGCATTTGCTATTTTTCTTGGGTGATAAGAGATTTATTACATTTTAAATGATATTTAAAAACATATGAAAAAGAAAGAATAATTGTTGATAAACTACAAGGTAATCCAACTGCAATTTAATGTGATCAGGATATCTGAAATAACAATTTTCTCACAGCCTTTTCTAGAAGTCAAAACATTCAGAATTCAGCCAAAACTCATGTTGATCATCTACAATGTTTGCTTGTGTTTTGGAAGTGATGTATCAGTTTTCCTTCTCAAAGTCCTACTATATTTTTCCTGTAGAAATGCTTCAAACTTTTACCAGGTTCACTTTCATGAATATGACCTTATGCAAGTTCCAGCTGGCATTGCATGATAACTCCTAAAGAGCTCATCTTTCATTTTTGTTGGGCTGTTATATTCAGTCACTCATATGCTGTATGAGAACAAGTCCTGAGGATTTATGATGTCAAATCAAATGCATCTAACAGAATTGGAAAGCTCCTGTTTATAACCCTGCCTAATTGCAGTATATTAATGCAACTAATTATGGATATTCACACACCACTTCTGAAAAATGTATCCTTACTGTAGGACTTTTTGTCTGTGCTCAATATAATTTATATAAGTGAATGAAAACAATTGCAAGTTGTACTGTTCAAGTAGGAAAAAAGCACATAATAAAAAGCAGGACTTTAAGTGACATTTTAGAGAATAACAGATAGATGTTATTCTAAAGTTGTTATATCTAAAGAGAGATGAAGTATCTAATATACCACCTGTGACCTCGTTCTCTGTAAAGCTGTATCAGTTTACAAGAAAAAAAATAATTTCTTGCATAAAATAACATTTGTATACGATTGTCTAATTTGTTTGCCCAAATGGTTTATACATAGACATGCAAGTTCAACTAATAGATGTAAACATATTTTTTTCAGATACTTCAAGTTACTATATGATATTTATGCTACTTATACAAAATTCTTTCAACATATTTATCATGTGTTCTGTGCATGAAATGTAAAGAAGACATCATTAGTAGTCAGGAAGAAACGTTTATATTCCAGCTTTAGTATATCTAAGAGTGTAATTGAAACACCTTGTTAATGAAAAGAACCAAAATTATAGCACACCTAAGGTACTTTAATGAGTATTTTTAATGCAAGTAATGATACTCTAAAGCAGTTCATATTTGCGAAACTAGAATATCTATACCATCTGTCTGGCTTTTCACCATGTGACATTGTATCAATTCCTAATAATTTTCTTAATACTGGTCCTCTCCTTTTTAAGGTGAAATCAGTTCTATGAAGTTAGTGAGCGTAAAGAAGTGAAACGCTGTGGTTTTGGGTTTGAATAAGATGCTTCCACCCATGAATAATTAATGCTTATTTTATAATTAGACACATTTACTAACATGATTTGTAAATCATTATGCAATGTTAGTTCTTAATCATACTGTGGAAAAAATGAACTGTAGAATGTGGTTACTCTTTTATATTTAAGTACTTTATTACCCGCTGCTATTCAGAGTTCAAAACTTACACAAAAGTGAAAAGCAATTTATTTAATAACCACTTATGCTTGAAGGCCATATTTCCCAAAAACTGCCTTTCAAAACTTACAAGTAGCTGTGCATACATCTCAGTCTTGACATAGCACTCCTGATAACACTTTATTGTCTGTTAGGGGAGATACTTTAAAAAACCAATAGACAGTGTGTGCGTTATTGATAAATTATCTGCTAATTACAGTATGCTTTCCTTTTAGAGTGTCTTTTAAATGAGATTGCTAAATTTTATTCTCAAATGCATAATATGCAGAGGACAGCAAGAGTTGGGGGTGCTGTTTGACAGCCGAGTCAATATGAGCCAGCAGGGTACCCAGATGGCCAAGAAAGCCTGTATCAAGAACAGTGTAGCCAGTAGGACTAGGGAAGTGGTCATCCCTCTGTACTCAGCATTGGTGAGGCTGCACCTCAAGTCTGTGTTCAGTTCTGGACCCCTCACTTTATAAAGGACACTGAGGTGCTGGACCATGTCCAGTGAAGGGTAACAAGGTTCATGAGTGGTCTAGATAGCATGTCTTATGAGGAGAGGCTGGGGGAGCTGAGTCTCCAGAAGAACAGGTTCAGGGCAGACCTCATTGGTCTCCACAACTACCTGAAAGGAGGTTGTAGTGAGGTGGGGACTGGTGTCTTCTTCTGTGCCTCCAGTGAGAGGACCAGAAGAAATGGCCTTTAGCTGAGACAGGGGAGATACAGATCAGATACCTGAAAAAAATTTTTTTCACTATTAGGGTGGTCAGGAATTGGAATAGGTTGCCCAGGGAGGCGGTGGAGTCACTATCCCAGGAGGTGTTTAGGAGGCATCTGGATCTGCCACTGGGTGATATGGTTCAGTGGTTTAGCAGTTACAATGCTAGTTTGGGGTTGACGTTTGGACTTGTTGATCTTAAAGATCTCTTCCAGCCTCAATGATTCTGTGATTCTATTTGTGGTACAATTACCATTTATATTACTGTTTATGTGGGATATAAAAGCCAAGTACCTTTGTATTGTCATTTTTTCATGATTATCATACAATAAATATATAAATCCTGTCATGCAGCTATATGTACATATGATCTTCATGATGATTTTATTTTTTTAAATGAATCAGTTTTGAAATCTAAGTGTTCTTTCTCTAATAAAACACAGAAAATAGGGATTGGAAGAACTTTGAAGAGGTATTTAGTCCATTACCCCACCTCAGTATGAGTCTGTGTGCGTTCAAACTCTCCTGGATATGTGTGTATCTCATATGCTATGGAATACTTCTGCTCAAGTACCTAAATTTCTTTAGTTCAGAAAGTTTTGCTAGTGTCCAACTGTAAACCTGTCTTTGCACAATTGGAGTCCATTATATTTTATAATTTCCCTCTTCTTTCACTGGATTCTTTATTCTTCAGATCAAAACAACCCAGTTCTTTTACACTTGTTTATATTCTGATAAATATATTTCTGAAAAACAAGAAATTAAGAGAATTTTTGATATTTAAAAAATTTCTTCTGTCCTATTTTCACTGGTCCACACCTTTCTTGAGAGCTAATTTCCATAGTGGAGTAAATCTGGGGTACTCATATTGCATAGCTTTAGACACCTAAGGTGGGAGACACGATCCTTGATTTAATCAGCTGTGTCTGACAACCATTTCCAGTGAGTTATCCACAGATAAAGCAGCATCGGTGTGTCCTTTTTTACTAAGAAAGTGGGGACAAAACTTCAGGTACATACAAAATACTAATTTAATAGTATTGGCTTTCAAACAATAGATAGATATAAAATAGAAAAATCACCATAAGGGTAAGAATTCCTCTTTACCTTTACACACAGGTCTGTGATCACTCCATGCAGCAAAAACTTCAGCTATCCTCTGACAGGTGATACTTTTGGAACCTTGAAGCACATAATCTTCATCGCAGGAGAACTGTACTGTTGCTCCCAAACTAAAATCAAACAATGACATAAAAAGAGGCATTTTTTTACAAATAGGTACAAGTCCATTTTTTCCATTCTTTTAGATATGACGGCCCTGACAAACAATACAAACACATAATCCAGTAATTTCTGCTCTCAGTAGTAAAAGGCTGAAGGCTATGTACCAGCCCAACAGTGCACAGCGTTCAGCCCTCTCTGGGCTCACTTTGGTATGAGCTGGTTCATCTTTTTTTAACAGTCGTTTGGAGGTCAAGTGAAAGAATGACATAAAGAAGAGCTGCAGAGTCCACAAAAAACAGGGGAAAACATAAAAGTGAAAAACTTAAGAAAGTAAGAAAATAAACATAATGTAAAGGCCCTAGCAATGCAAGGTTGAAAAGCTTCTATATGACACTGAGGAAAAAGAGCCACAAGCAGATCACAGAGTTGGAGCAATTTCAAAATTGTGAAACACAAAGACTATCTGTCACTAATGTTAAAAGTGACTATACTGTTAGGAAAGTTCAATTGGTAGCAATTGGGAAGACACAAATATCTTTCTCTAGATTTTCACAATAATCTATCTGCTTTAGAAAGTCATGTTGAGAAATTCTGAACCTCTTTGATTATTTAAAAAAAAAAAAAAAGGAACACATGAAAAAATAACATGAAAATATATTTTCTTTAACTAACCACAGACTGATTTAAAGAGGAAATACTGAGCAGAAAGTACACCATTTATGAATTACATTGAACTCATGGCAATCAAACTGGAACTGGTAAAATTCCTGAGGTCTGAATGATTATAAAGGCCGTACAAGTATTATAATTATTTTTATCACCTTCAAAAGTATAAATAACACTTACAATATGAAGTCCACTTTACTTGTCCAAATCAGTTTTGATATTAAACTGATATTTGATAGTATATGATGTAAGCATATGGGACTCATAAACACAGTGAGATTGCGTAATTACTAAATCTGGTACATGTGATTGAGACCCACTAAGGGCATTTAGATAAGCAGATGATAAAACACCAGTCTAAGTAAGAAAATGCAAGAGTCAGAGACCAATTTCCATGCAAGATCATCTAAAAAAAGATAATAGTAAGAGAGTTCGTTAAGGAAATATTAAAATCTGTCTCTCAGTAGCTTAAAAGCCTAGTCAAGCTTACCATTTTTTAATATTTTGCTGTCATTATCTATCTATACAATCTTTTAAAAATGGAAACAATAGTAATTCTTTCAAAATTGTCTAGTAGAAGAGATTCTTCTTGTTTCTGATGATATTTTTTTCTCCACCAACTTTGATCTGTGACGTAAAAGAATTCAGTTCAAAATACGTCTTTCTCTTAAAAAAAGTTTCATAACTTGAGTACAAGAGGATTAAGTGTCACTTCCCTCCCTAGGAGAGTGCATGAGGTACCTGACGTGAATATGATGAAGATTGAAAAAGGACATGCAAATTAGTTTTCTCTAGAGCACTTGACCATGGGTTTGATGAGGGTTTGTATGGTGTCCTGACAGCAGCAATTTCAGTAAGGTTTTATTTTCTTATTTCATTTTATTTTTCTTTAAAAGAATCCCAAGTAATTTGAGGATGGTTTTATAGGACAAAGAGGGATTCTTGATAGGATAAAATTGATGATATCTCTTGCATATCCAGAGGTATTGCAGGAGGACATGTGAGAGATCTGATTGCATGTTAGAGAACCAAAAACTTGGGAGTGAGAAAATCAGACCATGGAAGCTGGATTAGTCTGCCTCTGAATTATCGGCAGGTATTATTTTAGAGAAAATTGGCAGACTATTCCAAAAACAGAATGTGGGAACAAGTGACCAAAAATAGTGTGGAAAAATAAGGGCAGTTTGATTTCCTGACTTACATTTGACCCAAACTCTTTACCGGATGAACCCTCCTAAAAGTGTGACTGTATCTGCTTTGTAAATCTCGAGAGAACTGAAGCTTGATATAGTTATAAGATTGTCCATTTTTGCATATTATATAGACATATATAAATCAAAAAAAAAAAAAAAGAAAAATCTAAAGGACAGCTTGAAAATCTCTCACAAATTTCAAAAGTAAAAGGGCAAAAAGAAGTTGTCTGTGGATGCAGCCAAAGGCCAGACTGGGTTCATTTAGTGCAGTATGCTAACACTGTAAGTGATGAAAACTGAATGCTTGGAGAAAATCTCTAGAATACAGCAACCACTTATAGTTCATCTTCTGATCATTACCATATTTCAATCATTTATGATTAATGAACTTTCTGAACCAGAGCTACTAATTTAGTAGTCTCTGGGTGGCTAAATTAGACTCTTTGGATGAGCCCCTTGCTAGAGCTAAGACTGGCAAGGCATATTAGCATGGAAGAGAGCTTCTGTGGGTATATCAGTCACAAAAGAAAGTTCATATATATGTGGATTCATTAATAAATGGATGAGGCAACTTTGTGATGCTGAAATCCAATATGGAAAAGACAGAAATACTAAATGTCTTCTCTGCATCAATTTTTACAGCACATAAGCTCCTAGGCATCTGCATGTACCAACATAATTTGTGAAGAGGGACAGCCAATACTGGGGAGCAACAGGTAAAAGAAGATGGCTGTATTCAAAGGCAGGGAGCCAGAGAACTTTCACAGAAGGGAGCTGAACAGTCTGACTGAGTCTGTGCGAGGTTGGTATCATCTATGAAAAATTATGATGATGAGAAGTTCCTTGTGACTGTAGAAAGGCTAACTTTTAAGAAAGGCAAGGAGAAGCTAGGAACCCTACATAATCTTTAGAAAGAACATGTACTCTAGGAAAGCATGAACAGGAAATTAAGAACACTTACAAAGAGGAACTGTATTTGATCAACTTGCTTGTCTTCTATGCCAAAATGACAGGCTGCATGGACCACTCTACTCGTGGAGTATAGTGCTCAGTGTAACAGTGCTCAACATCAGCAAGGTTCTTGACAGCACCTCTTACAGCAGTGTCTTATGAGAGATGACAAAATATGGACTGAATAGATATATATTCAAAATTGGTCTGGTAACTGTGATCAAAGGGTAGGAATCAATGGCTTTGTATTCAGCTGGTGGCCAGTAATAAGCTGAGCATTAGGAAATCAATATGGAGTCTTATGCTGTTTAATATTTTCATCCTCAACTTTGACAGTGAGACAGAATTTATGGATCCATGGATTTACGGATCATACAAAAGTAGGAAAAGTAGCTGACACACTGAATAGCAGAGCTTCTATCCAGACACCTGATGAAGTTTAGCACTGGGCCAACAGAAATCTCATGACACTCAACAAGTACAGGTACAAAGTTCTGCAATATTGATCAGTAATGTGTTCTCATCCTGAATAAAACAAACTATATACTTAACTACATTAGAAGTGGTGGGAGCAGATCAAGTGAAATTATTACTCAGCTGGTGGGGCTGTGTCTGGAATACTATCAAGACAGAGATTGGTAAGAACTCCAGCATTTGGAGGTTAGTCAGAGACTTAGAGCACATGACCTATAGTAAAAAATCGAGGCAGTTAGGCTTAATTAGTCTAACAAATTTCTAATAACAGACCTTAACTACTTCAAAAACCATTACAAAGCCAAACTTTTCTAAATGTGGTAAATAATATACGAGGGACAGTTTAGAAGATTGAGATTTTACTTTGCAAGGAACTTCTTTCAGTAAAGCAGGGCAGAGCTGGAACAGCATATTCAGACTCTTGTGGACTCTTCACAAGAGGAGTCTTAGGAGTTTTCAGGGTTGGCTAAACAAAGCCACAGCTGATCTGATTAGTCCTGATTTGGGCAGGAGGCTGGAGTGGATGGCCTGTGAAGGACCCTTCAAATAATTTTTCTATGACTCACTTAAGTTGTTCAATTTATTCTGAATTCATGCAAAACTTTTGCATATACAATATAATGTCCTAAAGCAGTTCAGAGCTGCACAACTGAATGCTTGACTCTCAGTAACTTTATCTGAAAATTTCTCTTTCTAATAGGACAAAAGAGGATTGCCATTAGGTTTGAATTTCATGAAGACCTCCAAATTTTGGATACATTTTTGTTGGAAAAAAAAAAGTATGAGTAAATATTAATAAGGATGTTAGCTTTACAAATCTGTGAAAACTTCAATCTCATATCTCTTTTTAAAAAAAGTCTCCATCATCTGCCTCAATCCCCTATTTAAACAACACAAACTAAAAGCAGTAAGAAGGAGTCTAAAATGAAGCTATAGAATCTCTGAAGGATGAGAAACTGTAAGTTTAAAATTTTGAACTTCATATGCAGTTTATACTGAATAGTATTCTTTTAACAGTAGGCATTTACACAACAAACTACCTCATTTTAGGTTATTTTCCTCCAATATTTGATATATTCTTTAAATTATTATTGAACAAGAATCAATTATTCAAGGAAGAAAAAACTCAAACTCAGCTATAGTGATAAATTGTATTATTCTGCACTTGGAACTTATATTTCTTGTGTAAATTTTGTGATGAGTAGGTGAGAGAGACTAGAAGAACAAGATAATGATGTTTGGATTTTTGCACTCATATGCAAGGAAAACACCTGAATTTGTACACTGAAGTTCCATATTTTTTCTGTGGAATCAACTGAAAATTCACATATAAATTCAAGTACAGAAAAAACACTGTCCAAGATTCACACCTTTCTGCAGTATTAATCTATTCTGCTCATACCTGCAACCAAACAAAATTGAGAGGACATAATATTTAGGCATTAAAAAAAAAAAAGTACAACCAGAAATAACTAAACATCATCTCTCAAAGTCCATCTCTATCAAATAACTAATTTATATTATGATACATATCAATGCTAGTGTAAAGAAACAATCAGTATTTCAGGACATCTCATGCTGTAAATAGGGTTTTGTTAAATTTTCAGGATGTTTGGCTTGAAGTTTCAGAGTCTAGAAGCAAACCTTGTGTATCTGTGGAGAATGGTGTGTGATTCAGAGAAGATTTAAGGAAAATTAAGTGTGAAACTTCTAGCCAATCTAGCCAATCAGTGTTTCACCTTAAGGTCATTCTTTCAAGGAATAACTACAAATGAACTTATAATATAAAATGAAAGAAGATATTATCATTGTTTATATTGTGAGTCAAGCCATTGGTAAAATAAATTGTCTTTAATATATAAACTCTCAATATGAATATGTATTTTAAAGACTACACTAACATTTTTATGGCTGTCCAACAGCATTCACTGGTTTGTTGTGATCCAAGTTTGATCAGAATCTCAACTTTAAATACTAGTTGGATCACACCACAGAAGTAGACGGATAGAGATGGGCTCATTCATTCATTTCATGAAGACAGAACATTGTGATGGCAGTGAAGGAACATGTTTGCTTCATAATAAAACACTCGTGCAAGTATAATTCAACCTGGATATGTTTGTTCCACTAGAAACAAAGAAAAAGACCCCTTCAAAACTCAAAAATTAAAAAAAGCAACAATATCACATGAAAACCTTTTCTCTTTATCTATTACATCTTTCTTGTATTTTCCATAGTGGCATTGTTTCTAAAATTGGCCACACGTGGAAAAGATTTGTATTTTACTGTATGAAAAGTAATTTAAAATAGGAAACTCTATCCGAATACTCACTGGTACCCCTAAAATTTTAACAAACTTCCAGGGAAGGGAAGTTTTCTTTATGAGGTGAAATATTTCTCTCTTACAGGAAAAGATGGCAGCTACGAGTAAGTCTTTTTGACTTTATTTCAACCTGCAAAATCTGTTATGCTCAAATAGGCATCTAGTATCAGAAACAAAGTCTTTACAACTTCAAAATATAACAATAGAGAATTTTTACATTAGATATTTTCGTTTGAATTTTCATATTAGAAAAAATTATCCAAAAGGTACTTTCAAGCCCCAAAGAATGTCATGAAATGCTGAAGTTTGTCTTAGAGCTTGCATTACAGATTTTCTAAGTCTGTGTAAGAACCATGTAAGAACAAATGAGGGTAGGTAGTGTTTATAATCAGAACAGGAGTGAAATTGCAATAAAATGCTTCCAAACCTACACCTTCACTTTGAAGAATGCTAAAGAGAAGTGACAAGAGCATGCTCTTCTCTAAAATAGATTAAATTTTACTGAAATTCGATTTTGATTGATCTTAATAAAGACAGAACTAAACCCTTCTTTAAAATATTGTGTTTTAAAATGAAGGTATTGTAATTGGAATTTCAGAAAGGAAAAGAAGAAAAGCTTAAAGTAAAGCTATTTCCTTCATTACAGAGCGAGGGACTTGAAGAAGGTAAAGGTGAAAGCATGCTAATTTTCCCTCTATCAGATATAATAATAATGGCCAGTCTTCGCGAGCGAAGATCCGGGGAAGGTCTTTCCACCTTCCAGCCTGCGCATTGGATTTTTTAGGTGAGACACAGTGTGCGCGGAACTGAGCCCACCCTTTAATCCTAAGGTTCATCTGCCGGGGCCAAGCGAGCTTGGACGGTGGCAGCGAGGTCCTTAGGACGTAGGTGGGTTGCCTTTAAGGGCTAACGAGCCCCACCTGCCCGGGAGTGGCCCTGACTGGGAATCGAACCCGGGTCTCCGCGGTGATAGCGCGGCGCCTTTACCACTAGACCACCAGGGGCTCATCAGATATAAGACAACACGGAAAAGATTTTCTATAGTATTGGCTGTTTTTAAACAAATGTAAATGTATTATTTATTTATTTACTTTGGAAGCTTATGAAGCTATTGAGCAACCATTATGACAGTGGCAAGAATTGAAACCATGTTAACTTAAAAAGGAATTTTAATGAGTTTGCTGAAAATTTTTATTCTGCTCTTCTTATCTGTAAGATCTTTTTTCAATGCATGAAGTGTTCAATATGAGATAAATGTGCATGTTTTATTAACATGCACCAATGCTGTTCTTTACAAATATGAATCTCAACATTCACATTCATAAGACATTTAACAAGCCTTAGATAGAAACCCACTTTATTTATCCCTAATATATGTAAGAGGAATACAACCCAAAGAGTAATTGTTACCTTTTTCAAAGCCTGTTAACAAAGTGGCTAGAAATTGTTCACATATATGTATATCTCTTCTATTTCCAAATACCATGTTTTTCTGTTATAAAGAGAGGGTCTTTTCTGGTTTGTTTCTGAGAACTACACTCAGAATACATCTTCCTGAACTCTCTCAGATTTGGTGCTGTGACCATTTCCCTGGGAGCCTGTTCCAGTGCCCAACCACCCTCTGGGTGAAAAACATTTTTCTAATATCCAACCTAAACCTCCTCTGACACAGCCTTAGGCCGTTCCCTCAGGTCCTGTCACTGGTCACCACAGAGAAGAGATCAGTGCCTGCCCCTCCTCTTATCACAAGGAAGTTGTAACTGCAGTGAGGTCTCTCCTCAGTCTCCTCCAGGATGAACAGACCAAGTGTCCTCAGCTGCTCCTCATACGGCTTCCCCTCAAGGCCCTTCCCCATCCTTGTGGCCCTCCGTTGGATGCTCTCTGATTGCCTAATGCCTCTTATATACTGTGGTGCCCAAAACTGCACACAGTACTCAACATGAAGCCACAACAATGCAGAGCAGGACAATAATCATCATATCTTCTTTAAGGTACTGCCCCTCACACAGAATAATCTTGGCAAGTAGCTCTTTCACTGATCACATGCAGAGATAACACTAGAAAAAGGATGGGGATCTTCTCTGTCAAAGGTTTTCACTCTCAAGCAGTATTTTTGAAGTTAAAATACAAAACACTCACCTAAGTAATGATTCTAAGAGGCATGGCAGTTAAATACAGTGAATTTATTTTTATTTCTCTGAACATATTGACAATTTTTTTGCCAGCTGACATCAGAAATTACATTTTTTTTAAATTAGTTATAAAGCTTTCTCTGATACACATTGAACTTTTTCTTTTCTCAAAACTAGAGAAATAGAGAGACTATAATAACTGACTAGGAAATTATAATGACTGATTGCTAGCTAGCACATTTACTTAGGCTGCCATTTTCAATTTTATGTTTTGCTTGATTTTGAGGAGAAAAGACAAAAAACACATAGTAAAAGGTACAAGAAATTATGTAAAAGAATGAAATACCCTAGTTTCTTATATCTTTGTACATCTCCAAAATTACTCTAACAGTTATCTTCAAACGCTTAGAAGTGTGCTATGTGATCTGTAAAATACAAAATATATAATAACAAACCTGAGTGTAATAAAACCAATTAATTTTAAAATTATCAATCTCCCTTTTAATTATTTCTTCCTTTTTTCTTTCTTCAGTTGGGTGTTTTGAAGGGATTTGTAAACAAAATGATAATGTGAAATTAGCATATGATGTGAAACAAGAACATAGATTTAGATTTATTCTTTTTATACTGTCCAAAGTATCTATATATCAAATATAAAATAATATGAATGTTAACACTTTTAAAATAAATGTTCAACAATTGAAAAGGAAGCAACTGAGAAACTCAGATAGAAAAGAGATTAAAATGAATTCAAAACATTTTCAAAAAGTGATTATGTATGTGTTTCTCTACTCATCAACCACTGCCAATACCGAAATTAGGAGTCATATGTGTTCACTGTGAAAAAGACAATAGAATGTTTTGAAGGAGTATTAAAAATCTTTTTTCCTTACAAGATAAGGAATTTGAAAGATAGCTGAGAATAGAGGGGAATATTTAAAAATTAATGAAAAATACAGTCTACATTAAAGATGCTGAGCCGCTACTAGGGAAATACATCTACATGTATCGCACCTCTGGGTTCCTGAAAATCATACTGTAGGAAATGCAGTACTCTCTATTATAGTCCAGTGAATAATTCTGTAATATCTGAAATCTCTTCTCTGAAGTTTTGTTGTTCTTGTGTTGCATGCAGTTCTGCTTTGTCCTTCACCAAAACCTCCAGTACCACATGTATGCTCAATATGTGTAAATCTAATACAGTATTTACAGAGAAAATTCCTTCAACTTACCTTCAATCCAATTTTTGCCAGATTATCAGCGATATATGCTCTGTTCCGAGTAGGAAGTACATTTCTTTGCATACCAAGTACAGGCTATATTGCATTACATAATTTTACACAGAACTTTAGATCACTTTTTACTGAGAAAAAGGTCACTTTTGAAAGAGTACTCAACAACAGTAATACATTTTTAGCAGATACATTTTCCAAGTTCAGTATTAGAGAAATTATACAATGGTAGGGTTTATATTTTACCTAAAATCTGAGCCTATCCGTTTTCCATTTTCTGGTTCTCCAGGATCTGGACACAAATTGGACGCCTGTTTAATACCTCCCTCATTTACTGAAAAAAACAAAAACAAAACAAAATAAAATAAACAAAAAAAGAGATAAAATAATATAGTTTTTACAAAATATAGAGTTGAGCAATTAAAATTTACAAATATGAAAAAGTATATTCTTTCCATTTTAGGTCTTTTAAAACAGATTTTCAACAGAATAGGATAACCAATATAAACTCTAGTTTCAATACATAAGTTTTTCCTCTCTATAAGAAGCAAAGTATGTATTTTCTGATGTTTTTCATAAAAAAACTCCACATTTTTTTAATAAGATGAATTAATCAGCTATTTTTTTGTTTGTAAAATTATTGAATCCATATAGAAATGTATTGCTATTTATTTAGAAACATTAACATTTAAAGGAGTGTTCATCAGGTTTAGGGATCTAAGATTTTATTATGAATATACGCTAATAAATGTCATCTCCACTAAGAGCTGACCTTTTCTCCTTGAATTATAATAAAACATGAATGCATAAGCACCTGCTGAGAGAATTGTCCTTAATAAGTATTGAAAATGTATATATTCCAAAAATACGGTGATCTGAAGGTAAACTCAAAATGCCAATTTGATTTGCATACATTTATCTAAAACAGATCTTCAGAGAGAAATTTCCTGTGAACCATTCTGTGTGTTTTTCTGTAAATTTGTATACAGCAATCTAATCCTCAACCTATCCCTCAGTATATTCAACTACCTCTTAACTTAGTCTACTTATTCTACTATTACTTGGTAAACTTATAGCCTGATAGAAGAATATAAAAAAGGAAATAAAAAAATACATTGACGCCAAGAGATTTATACTAAGCAGAAAGATTTTAACCTTTATTCATCTTTATTACTGAGAAACTAGACCAATGGATTTGCAGTATTAGATTTTTACTTTTCTTTAAGGAAAAAGTTTGCATATACTTAGGGCAAACACATTACATTGCAATAGAATGCACACAGATAGAAAAATTTATATTCTAACTATACTTCCAAAGAGTGTTCATTAAATTTCAGCTTTTAATGAAGAAGAAAATAATTCAGAATACTTGGGTGTTTTCCCTTCCTTGAGATTTGTCTTATACACGCAGAAAGGGAAAAAATTGGTTTAGTAACCCTGAGAAAGCCAAAGGCCAAATCCAAATGTTGCAGAAGCTTCAAAAGAAAACATCTCACGCTGCTCATAAAGCAGTGGATTATGAATTTTTGAGCACACTGCTCAAAAAATCTATCAAGCTCAGCCCTTGTCAGCTGGATCCAGAATATTTACTCTCCTCTGTCCCAAAATACCTGTAAGATGTTCAAGGTTGCTCTAATAGCAAACCAAGACAATCTCTGTTCATCTGGATCTCTATGTTAAGGGGACTTCGGGGACAGGACAACTCTTCCTCCTGGTTCAGGTTTCAGGTTTCAGTCTCTTGCTCCTCCAATTCTTGTGCATGTGATGAAAGCATATTAGCTACAGAAACCCAAGTTCACGCTAGAGTTGGAATATATATATATATACATATATATATATATGACAACTACAGTTCAATAAACTGCATTTCACAAGGCCATCTTGTTGGAAAAGCACTTAGAATTAACTGAAATATCTTTGCAAATAACTGAGTGCTTCATTATGAGACATGAGAAGTCCAGAATCATCATAAGTAGCCTGTATATACAGAGAAAACATTTCTGACATTTTTCTGACATATAGTTCAGAAATTATTGATGATGCTTGGTAATAATATTATAGAAATTATAATGGTGCCATTTGGCCATGCATCATATAACAATGCACACAGAAGAAATTATTTACTATTAAAAAGAACCCCAACCCTATTATTTAAACATATTTATTTCTATTTATTTTAACTCATGTTTTTATATTTCAAATAAATATTTTATATTTGGACATCATGTTTCCCCATACACAGGTGCTAGAGGAAATATTAATATAAAAAAGAATATTCTACTGGATTTCAAGGTATTATTATACACTATTATACACTTCAATTTCTATAAAAAATGGAAGCTTGAAAATCCTATTGCTTCTTTATATCTTCTGTATAAAGTTTCATTCCTAGAAATACTCTACAAAATAGATTTTTAAATGATAAGATATGGATTTGTTAATATTCATAAATAAAAATATAAAGGCTTATGTTAAAGAAAATCAATAAAATAAATTTTAAAATGTAAGACATATACTACAGTAAAAATACAGAAGAAAATGAACAGATAGAAGCCATTAAACAAATTTCTGATTTAATCCCAATTCTAAAATGCATTTACAAAATTTTAAAACCAATCTGATTTCTGTTAAGTACTTAGTAAAAAATAACTGCACATTTTAGGATTTTTGTATGGATGTTACTTTTACAGAAATAATGCTTGACTTTTCAGTCTACATCTCCATGCAATTCCACAGATATCTGTTTTACACCCCAGATGCTCATATAATAATAAGCAAAAAAAGTGTTTCCTGTAGTAAGTTAAAGGCATCTCGGGAAAGCACTCATTCACAGTTTGGTCAAGAAACTGGGAGCAAGAAATTCCAGAGTACTAATCCTTGTTGAATTAGTTCCCCAATGAATTCATTTGGTAACGTCAACACTTCTAAAATTAAGTTGATGCATACTTGTTTCCAAGTGTACCATTGCATCAAATATTACCATTCTGGGTTTCCTCTTTGCAAATCACCTATGCATTAGTATTGAATGTTCTAAAATATTGAAAAAAAGATGTAAAATAATAAAGGACATACAGATGAAAATGGCAGATGAAAATTTTTAAAGACATTGCTAATATAAGGCATAATGTAAAATAGGTCACTTATCTTATTTCCACTAACAGTTGAATGATGGACATTGTTTTTTTTAAAGGCCGTTAACTGTCATTGTAATGCAAGTACAGACTCAGCTGAGACCACACTGCAAAACTTGTCTAGTCAACAGCCAAATACATAACTGTCTTATGAAATACAGTTCTTCAATTCCTCAGCTGCCAAAGTGACTAGCTAACTACATGCTAGATCACAATATAAAATCTTAGTTATGTATTTATGACAAGATTATGATCACTAAAGGTACTAATCACCAAGATTTTCACCTTCACTTATTATTGATTCATATAAGTAATCTATTCTGCATAATCAGTAAAAAAGATAAAGAAGTTTTCAGCTTTACATAGAATATCATAACGTATAAAATTATATAAAGACCTTAAAAAATATATTGACAAATTTCATCACTAATTTCATAACAATCAGTTTTGGATATCACAAGTTTCTTGTAATTCATCATAAATATGGAATTTCTATTAAAGTTTATATAGAAGAAAATGTAAGGATTAGTGCCAAATAAATGTATAGAGAAACACTGTCTTTTATCATCCATTGTATTATTATCATTTGTAACTATAAAAACACAGATGGGCCATCAGACAGAGACTTCAGTCATGTACTTTATAAACACTACTGTAATTATCTTACTGTTATTTCTTGTTGTAAAATCACTCTACTTTCCATTCACCCAGTATTCATAAAAAGAATGTTTTTTAAAAATATCTCCATACAACTTTTTAAAATAAACCAGAAATGCCACATAACTATTTAGGTGATGCAGTTTACAGAGAAGTTGAACATGGCAATAAGTCACATTACAAAAATTGAGCAGAAGTGTGTTTTGCTTTGTTTTTCTGACTTGGTAAATGTTAAAGGGACCTGCTGCTTGAAGACATCTTTCTATAAAAAAAGAAATTGTATCTAACACATTGACAGTTTAAAATCTAACACCGAAAATTAAAACCCGTGTTAATGTGTCCTGCTAAATTCTGGAAACTGAATCCATCATTGACAGTAATTAGCAAAAAAATTAGTGCAAACATGTCCAACCTAAGGTGCTTCAAAAACAAGTTCTTTCACTCCTGTGAAGAATAATGAAATGTAGTATAATCAGACATAGGCTAAACATTTAGTCCATTTTATTTACTTCTAATATTTAAAATGTGGTTCTATTCCAAAAAGAAAAGAAACTCTATAAAAATGGCACATTCTTTTGCAAAAGTATCTTTTTAATGTATTTAGTGATACACCTATTTAATTTGTGCTAGAAAGTCACCTGATTCAGTTTCTAATTTCTAGAATTAAATTGAAGGCACTAAGCATCTCCAGAACTTTTAACATTTCGGTTAGTTAATTGGTTAAAAATGCAAATTTTAAAAAAATAAATTCAAAGAGTGACATCATATGTGTCTTGTGAAAAAAATATTCAGTTGTGCATTTGTAAACGAGGATAGGCTTTGTTTTGCACAGCCTTCTGATGCTAATGTTCAATTAAAATAACAGATCTGTTCACAGCTAAGTTTACAGCTGACACCTAGGCGGATGAATATTTGTTTCCTTGCAAATATGGTAAATTTAATTTGAAATGACTGGCAAAATAACATGTCCTTCTACAATGCCAGATTTATAGAAAGACTTCAGAGTCTTTAGAGTAGAACCATATTTAAAAATTCACCATGCAGACTGGAGAAAAAATATCTATTAGAAATACATAAATAATTTTGAAAACACAAACAACACAGCACAAACTTCACTCTTGCACTAGAAAAAAGTAACAAAAAAGGAGTACACTCACAGATAGAAAACTTGTTGCTGTTGTCTTTCCCTGGAAACAATTTAAATCCTCTAGATTTAAAATCTATGGCCTTTTTCACTAGTTAAAAAACAAACAAACAAACAAAAACATGTATCAGGTAATACAGTCTAAAATATTTCATTTCATTTGACAAATTTTATCATGGAAGTATATGTAAACTAGAGTACTGGCTACCTAACAAGTTCAGATTTTGTACCTTTGGTGGGAAACAATTTACAAAAACAAATATTGAGACCAATTTGTATACTTGACAAAGGAAAGAAATGATATTTGTAATTTATTTTTCTCCTCCATAACTAAGAAAAAAAAGTATGGCCAAAGGAGTTTATTTCCATGCACCATATAATTGTGTAAAACATTGCAACACATTTATGGAACCTGGAAATTTAAAAAAATTACAGTATGTTTGCTCTAAACCAGCTGTTTCTTCTGTGTTGAGAAAATGTAGCAACTTATCCCCTGCTTTCTCCATTAAGAAAAATAAAAAGAAAAAAATATACTTGAATACAAAAAATTAAATACAATCTATTCTTGTGCTGTTGGTTCTGCAGCTGGTCTTCTTTCTACCTTAACAATTGTTATTTTCAAAGTGTAATACGGAAGGTAGTGGGGTCTCTCCTTTTCCCCAAGCCCACAGCTCATCTCTTTCTGTAAAAGTCATTATTTTTGTCTGGTTTTATGATAAAGATAGTTAATCTAGGCAAACCCTGTGGTCTCAACATACCTTTGAAATAAAATAACCAATAAAAAGAGAATAAATGCAAAACTTAATATATATCAGCAATGTAAGCAAGAATAAGGCAAAAGCACCACAAGAAACTTTCCTTTTTAGTCATTAAACTAAGGGCCTCTTATCTCTAATACACTTGGCCTGTGACCAATGAACCTTACATTAAAATGGACCTCCTAAAATATTTTAAATTTATAAGTATAGGTTAATTTAGGTATGGTGTACTTAACTGGCTTTATAGAATATATATATATTTAAAAACTATATGGAAGAAGACGTTTTCTATTGATTACAAGTAGATATTGCCAATGAAGACAGCGTAGATTAAAGGAACTACGTCTAGCAGAAGTTAATGTGAGAAGATAGACTGTACATCATCAAAGAGTTTTTCATACCCATAAACTGCTTACAGAAAATTGATGGATATTCAAAGAACCCTGACCAAAGTAGAAAAATATTATTGATATCTTTTTATAAATAAATTAATCATTACCATACTCAAGAGCAAAACAGGATTCAGGAGAAACAGCATATTACTAAAAAAGACAACTTATAGGATAGATACAGGATGTGCTGATAAATATTTTTACACTTCTGATGGAAGAGAATTTTCTTATAAATACAGAGATGCTACTATCTCGAGAAGCAAAATGTAAATTTCCTTGTGTATTATTATGGTGTAACTTACAAACATTGATAATCGTTCTGGGAAATACATTATTTGCAGAAGCAAAAGTTATTTGTTGCACAAAATGCTAGATTCTTTGTAATCCTTAGTAGCAGAAGCCCTCCTCCCCCTCTGAGTCCAGTGGAAGTCATGGGCCCTAGAACTGTACCTTCCCACAGCAGAGCCATACTGGAATTACAGCAATGCTCTCTAACCATCCTCTGAGCTTTCTAAAATGCTATTTCTATGTAAATATGAATGTTGGAGTATAGCTGTAACCTTCTTTTGGCTTTTTTTGAGGATCAGTATAAAATAACTCCTCATGAATCAGAAGATAGGGTTAGTTATTCTTCCAGTTCCCAAGTAAAATGGGAGTGGGCTTGAATGAACAATTTCAGGGCTGGGACGGGTTTAGATACTCCTCCTTTATTTTCAGAAATCATCATAAGAACACATAGAAAAAGGAAGACTACCTTGTATTTGTTGTTTCTACTCAAACACCTGAATGGCATATCCACAGCTTATGTACACAAGAAGAATTCATATGATATAAGGTGGAACTCAAAATAGTTACAGGAGTGTCTTGGTGAAGACATTTAAACAAATCAGAGATTTTAATAATAATTTGCATCACTTTGCTAAGGTTATTAAACACAACTAGGAAAGCAAGCTATTCCTGCTCTCTGAAGCATCTTTACACTACAAGAGAAGAATTTTAGTTTTAACTGGAGTTTGTATGTGGGTTTATTGAACAGTAGTTTCTGAATACACTGAAGGTGTAGTTATAGAAATTTATTTGGTTCAAACATGCCATCACTAAACTCGGTGTTGGGCTGCATATGAATGTACATACATAAAAACAACCCCACCATTACAAATAAAAAATCCATTACCCAATAAATATTTTATACTTGGCAAAATAAGCATTATTTCCTACATCATACACATGGCAGTAAGTACTGAATGTGGATTTCACTTTTCAGAAGCCTCAGAGGAGAGAGTCATGACAGAATACAGAGTAGTTGTACATTCTAAGGTAGTCCACAAAGAGAAGCAGACACTTTAAGAACTCAAGTAATCTGGCCTTAAGAAATCTACTTTTGCATGAGATGAGTTTATATGCCTATTTCTCTCAAAATAAATACCTGAGAAGTAATAATGCTACAAGTAGCTAAATATGGTCAGATTAGGATGTTCTCATACTTCTGAACAGCCAAGAGCCAAGAAAATAGATTACACCAACAAAGTAGGATACTCCTGTGGAGGCATATTAATATAATAGGAAGATAGGGATAAGGTTCTCCAACACTTTAGGGAATAATATTGCATAACTTTGACTAATTGTGCACTTAAGCTTCCTTTATGGCCTGTCCTTCAATTTATTTCAGAATCAATCAAAAAGTAAAACTGAAAAGTTAGATCATGAAAATAAAAATGCTCAGAGACCAAACTGAGTTAAATTCTATTTCTAGTAGAATAAATCGTCAGTATCACTTTCATGTTATTAATTATGGGACTGTAAAGACCATAAAAGTATATTTTAAAAATAATATAAATTTATAAAAACCTATCTGACATAATCATCTATCCAGTGTATAATGCGAGGAGAGGTTTAAAAATTTTTTTAAGACTACTTTAAATACATATGGCTTTTAGGTTGGTTAGGTTGTTTGCTTTAAATTTATAGATAAAGACAGCAAGTTTTTTGTTTTTACTGTTTATTTTTTGGAGGAGAAAGAGCACGGGTGCACATCTCCTCTCCAAATATATCTCTGACAATCCTGAATGTTATTTTTGACTATGTGACCTGATGAAACATAAACAGTAGCATCAGAACTTTGTAACACCAAATCAGAGATTATGTAAAAAAACTCCTGAAAACCTAAAAATAATTTAGGCATCCACCTTGGCACTTCTGCTCAATACTGCTCATGTTGGGTTTTTTTTCAGTTTAAGTCACAAATAGAAATAGAAAATTAGAAGAAGAGAATCACATGATGGTTTGGGTTGGAAGGGACCTTAAAGACTGTCTCATCACAACCCTTCCTCCCATGAGCAGGGACAACTTCCACTAAAACAGTTTGCTGAAAACCTTATTCAGCCTGGCCTTAAACACTTCCAGCAATGGGGCATCCACAGCTTCTCTGGTAAACCTGTTCAAGTACCTCACCACACTCACAGGAAAGAACTTTCTAATATCCAATCTAAACCTATCTTCCTTCAGTTTAAAGCCATTCCCCTTGTCCTGTGGATGTGCATGCCCTTATAAAAAAACCACCTCCAGTTCTATTGCAGGCCTTTACTTCTTCATATTGAACAGCCCCAACTCACTCTCTGTCTAACTTTTTCTAAAGTTAGAAGGCCTAATGTTTTCTGTAAGTAAGAAAAATGGAACTGAATGCTTTATTGAGGGGAGAAGGATATGAACAATCCTGTTAATGAAAAAAGTCCAGGTAAGAAGTTTTGTGTGACAGATGTATGTGTTAATACTCAGTCAATAGTCAAACCAGAGTCACGTACATTTTTCAAGTAGCCAATTTATATGTAAAGTGAAATGTGTTCAGAACTATTTTGTTGAGGGTTTTGACCAAAATGGTCTCTCATGTAAGATACAGGAGATTCGAACACTTACAGGCAAAGTTTCAGACACATATAAAAAGTAAAATATTTTCTTATTTTTTAATTAAAAGGTTGTGCAATTATGTATATTTATGCATATTCATAAACATAAATACTACATACAGGCACTTGTGAGAGAGGATTAATTCAGACAATTGCCACATTTTCATATCCTCTTCAGGATAGATATTGCATGAAAAAGGGACCTCAGGTAAAAAAAGTTTTAAGCATATATATCATAAAGAAAAGCTAGACATATAATATGACTGACAACCTTGAGTGCAGCAAGCTCTATACACTAGAAAAAAATTAATTTTGAATGAAGAAAAGATTGTTCAGTGGAAACAGTTCTGGTTTCATTGGAAAAGTATATCATGAAGGCTGCATTAGACATAAATTTCAAGAAGGAAAATTTTTTTCTACGATATAGAAGCATCAGGATATAGAGCCGTGTGAAGGATATTCATTTAAAACACTGTCAACCCACAAATTCATGATTTTATTTTGTAAAGGAATTGTCCAGCTTGTCATGTCTACATTTTGTAAATTTTCAAATGAAGTAAAAATTATATTTAAAATACTGAGGGCTAAACCAGTTCTATGCAAAATCGGCACTTGGGTTGCATTACTATAAGTAACTCTACAGAGTATTAACCATGGAAACTTGGGCCTCATCTGACCTAACATACTTATTTCCTTTGGTGTAGCTCAAAGTAGTTCAAGCACTAAAACAGCCTTTCCCTTCTCCAGACCTGTTCTCACTTTACATTCACTGCCACTCAACTAGTGGAGACAGAGAACAATATCATAATATCAAAGCCACTATTTCAAGCCTTATTTAAATGACATCTGCAAAAATATAATATTATGTGAAAAAAAGGCAATAGATGATTTTTTGCATATCCATAAATGCCCATATGTTTTAGAAAATTTTAATCTCTCTCAAAATAAAAGGAAGGTTTTTTGCCCCCTCATCATCTTTGTATTGCTCTGTTTCTCATCTTTGACATTTATTTAAACTCAACTGCAAAGGAGTATCTTTGACTAAACCTGAAACAAAACAAAAAAAAGTGGGGTTTTCTTCATTTTTTTCACAAGGCTGAGAGAGAAAAGTTAATCTTTCCTATAAATTTGACCTCTCAGAATTCTTCCCACCATACTGCCAATATTTGCAAAACAGAAATCAATGCCTTTTGTTTACTTTGCATTGGATCCAGATGCTAGGGATACAAGCTGACAATAAACACAATTGAAGATTCAGAATTACATGATCCTCAGCAGTAAGCAGTTTTGCTCACCTGAGAAATATTTTATCTGAGAAATAAAGAGTAGTTAACTCATTCACTGCTTGGTGAAGTGACAGAAAACATTTGTTTGGAATACTGTGTAGAACTGGTAGAACTGGTTTTAACTTGTGCAGAACCAGTAATTCACTAATTATTAAAAAACTTAAATAGGTCAGGATGGCAGATTTTAGTTGCAGTAACTGCTATTTCTAATGACGGAAAAAAAGTGTGTGATATACTCTAGACTTCCAACATTTGCTGCTCATGTGCAGATATGACAAATAAATTATGTATGATACTTCCAGTTCATATTTGGCACATGTCTAATTCACTGTATTTCCACTAGAAATTAATCTACATGCACATCACATCCACAGCCTGAATGTGTTGAATTTACTACTCACATAAAGGTCAGTTCCATTGTTTTTGTGCATGCACATCATGTTCACTATGCATGTGATGCAACTGATTATCCAGAGTTTTCAAACTCTGACAGTACAAGTGTTAGATATCCAGATATCTTAGGGATCGCCACTTCAAGGTTTTGCACAAACCCCTCCACACAGCTCCCCATACCCTTCCGCCCCTTTCAACTCTCTAGTACCTCAATCAAAGCAGATTGTATAGAATATTTATATTTCAAATTACTATGACTACTGCACTACTACTCTAAATTACTAGTTTAAAATGATTAGTAGTTTAAAATTATCAAAATTACAATGTTGCTACTATATTCTATATTATATGTATCTCAAATTTCTCTAGTATGGAAAAATAATTATTTAAAAGGAAGTAAGTATGGCTAATATTTATATTTTAATATTAATTTATAATTGCACTAATGAGAAATTATTTTTTTACATTCTAACTACAATGAATCTAATTTATACCAACAAATTTTGGTCAAAAGAAGAAAACCTGAAATGCTGAGGGAAAGTAATGACACAACATGTCAGAAGCCAAGTATCTATTATAGAACTAAAAGGATAACATAATGAAGAGCACTTAAGAACTGCAGGAATTTAAAAAAAAAAAAATAGAAGAAACAAGTTTGGGGAATAAAATTGACAGGCAACTATAAAAGGCAATAACTCAAAACATTAGCACAACTCATTTACTGAAATCAGTATGACAGGTTTTCTTTTTCCCTTCCTTCTAATCCCTTCAGACTTGACTATTGGACATTATTATCAGGTTTTATCTCATAAAAATCTTGAAATTAACAAACCATGGGTTATAGAGTTCATCCACCAAATAGAACATATATATGCGATTTGCTGCACATATTAAATGTGTATTTACAAATGTACTATGAAATTTTAAACAAATATAATTCAGTGATTAAATGTTTCAGTGCTAGATTGCATCTTAGTTATGTTTATTTCTTTAAACTTTTAAAATTATTGTAAAAACCCCAAACTATTAGAAATATACAATCTTCTTAAATACAAATATATTTGGAAATATAGAATATAATAATCTTACAGCAAAATACATTTACTTTCTTCAGACTCCCATCTCTGTAGTTCTGTGCTTTAACAAAAGAAGCTCACAAAAAACCACAAATCCATCCAAACCAAAAAAACCAAACCAACCAAATGAAAAAACACAACACCCCCGCATAAAACCCAAACAAAAACCACCTGAGGATGTATTCACATTCATTACCCCGTTGACTTAAAAGATTTAATAGCTCTTCAGAAAACCTCTCCTTCCCTACTCCTCCTTTCTTCTTACTGCTTCTAAGCAAACCTCAAAAAAATAGCATGCATGCATCAATATTCTAACAAATCCTTAAAATTTTTATATTAAATAATCCCAAAGCAATGATCTATCATACAAGGAATCTTTAAAAAAAACAAAACAAAACAAAACACCAAAATAATTGATTACAGTCTCTTAATATCCTTTTTTTAAAAAAGTTTAATTAGCATCTGTTTTAATTTCTTGTAACAAATCTTAAAATCTTACTACCATCATAAGTTCCCCTGTAAGACACAGGAAGGAACAATTTTTTTGTCCCTAATTCATTTTTTTCTGTTTGTAACTAAGATCATACACAAAACCAGATATCAGAAGCATAACATAAGCTGGGATAAACATAGAGAAAGAGAGAATGGAGATATCGGTAAAATTAGTAATATTCAACCCTCAGATTGAGTATATATGGTTAAAAATGTGCAAATGCTTAATAACGTTTCTGCTCTTTAGAAAGAGATGTTTGGCGTTGTGAAATTTGTTAGAATCCAAAGTTCTCTTGAAAGTAACGGGGATTTAAGATTCTAAGGAAAGCACTGAGTCCCTTTTGAACAACTAGATGATGACTAAGTCATCCATTAAGATTTCCTGGCACTATTTGAGCTTGAGTTCGACAAGCAATTTTTTCACTCCAACCACTCTATTTCTTTTTCAGATTGTTTATTTTTTTAAATTTAATTTATGAGTTATGGACTGTATTAGAGGTCTTTTTACATTGCTTGCTCCAGGTACTCACATGTTTCTTTATTTTAGAAACTCTTTTACGATGGATATTGTGTTACAATGCAAGACTTCATAATTTTATAGTAAAATCCAATAAGTCCTAAAAAAATTTCAATCATTTCCACTTTGTGGTTTTCTTGGTGTATTTAGTGACATACTTGCTGATACTATAAATATTATTTGCAAATATTCATTTCATTAGGAAAACAAAAAAGCAAAATACTTTAAATCATCATTTTTCAACATAAGAAATTAAACCATTGTTCAAGTGCCTCTGCTGAACATGACTGCTGCATGAAAAGATTTTAGCCCAACATTATGGTTCTTCCTTGAAGAAGGAAAAAAAGTATTGCTACTATATAGTGTTTATACTTAGTTGGTCTTATGTGATAGGAGTTGTTATTTATTTCTGGGCCATAAGTCCAGGCTCACTACAGTCAAGAACAGAACTCCAGTGACTTGACTGGATATATTTCATTTTCAGTCCACTTCGTAGTCCTTCTGTAGAGTTAATGAGGTTTTTATAAAAAAATACACTCACTTTTTAAAAAGTATTTAAACTCACTTGATGGTCTTTTTAAAACACCCAGAAGTGTAATATCATAAATAAAAGTGAATATCAGGGTTGATTATGTTTTAAACTGGTGTATCAAAGATTCTTCTCAATTATATGAGAGAATACTTAGCTGCTGTATCAACACCACCAGCTTTACATTTGTTTTGTTTTTTCTTTGTTTCTATCTTGAGAATTCTTTAGAAATCCTTGTATTCCTTGTTTTTTATTACCACTGAAACCAGAAGTAAGATACCCATTATTCTCAGGGGTATATAATTTGGATGCATGTGTATTTCCATATTAAAATGAACATGGAAATAATAGAATAAGGTAGGGTAGGGTAGACTAGACTAGAATAGCTGGAGGGGCCTATGCTGATCAATAGTTCAACCGCCTGACCACTTCAGGGCTGACCAAAATTTAAGGCATATTATTAAGGGCACTGCACAAAGACCTCTTAACATTTGGACATATGCCTCTTGGTATATCTTTAGACAGTAAAAGTATGCTGTACAAGCCCTCACAAGAAAAAGTTCTAAAATATCTCTCATGATGTTTGCATATACTCAAATAAAAAATCTACAGCCTTAATAAGTAAAAGATGTAGTTGGTATAAATTATAGAACAAGTCAGTAGCACTAACAGCATTGTTAAACTCTGAATTCTTACTGCATGAAACATAAATAGTAGAAAAGGCAAAAAATATCAGATTATCCTCTACTACTTTTGTTATGATGAAACTAACAGTACTTAAATGCTTAAATAGAAAACAAACAAACAAAAAACCCAAACAAAACCCAAAACCAACCAAACAACAAAAAAAACCTAAAAATAAACAAAGAAGAGAAAATACCATGTTTATATCATATTTAATTTCCTTCCTGGACATCTGAAAAACATAGAACATTCTAGAAACTGTAATTGCAGTATCTACAAGACTTGCTACTGAATGCTCAGCATCTGAAGCTCCTAGATTTGACTGAACAAAAGCAGTTAGGGATCTCTTTTTCTTCCCCCTACTTCTGAATAAGGGAGGGGACAAACTTTCCTGAGCTTGACAGTTCGATTTCATTAGAACTAAGGACCCAAAAGATGCTGTGTTTTTCTTCCAACTAGCTTTTCTCAATACATTTTTCATTAGACTATCAAGGTATATCTTGAAAGTTAGCTTCTTGTCCTTCATCTACTCCCTCCTCCTACAAGAAGACTTCATTGTTCCAATATCAAGAACTCTTCTTATTCATGTCCTTACGATATCTTAGTTTAACAGTATATCTTAGTATATAATATATTTGTATATATTATATACTAACCTGTCCTTATTTAGGTTCTCCACATACTGGCATTCACTTCTTGAAAATGTATCCTTTCATCCTGTCTTAAATTTTATTTTCTAAGTTGGGACGATCAGAAAAATGTAACACCATTATAGTAGTTTTATTCATCTCATTCAGTCTGAATTCTTCTTGATGAGGAAACCATAATCATATATAGTATTCCTCATGAGAGCTCACTACTGCCTTATAAAATGATACTTATACTTCCCTACCTCTAATGAAAATATTTCACGAAAGACACCTAGGATTTCTTTTACCTCTCTTAAATAATCAAAACTCAAAGTCATCTCCTCTTCTGTGATTTCCAACTAATAAGCTTAGATAAGAAATTCATCAGACAGCTTTTGACACAAAATCATTGTTGAGGATGACATAGTAAGTTTGGTACAATAATTCACATGTAGCAGTTGAATTTTGGATACATATAAACGTCTAATTCTCTCTCCACATCTCATTCATGCATACACTTAAAAAAAATGTTTACAAAACAAAACAGTATTGTTATCATCTGCTCATTTCTGAAAGACCTTATTGCCAGAACAATCCCATGGAAGCCAACAATTCCACTCTTTTTCTGTAGCTATTTTGCATCAATGTTAATAAAACTGCACTATTCTGATCTTGTTAGCAATATTCTCAAAAAAGCCTACAATTAAGACTATATGTACATTTTTACAGTTTTAAATATCCACATATATATAGTAATTTTTAATAAATTATATTTAATATATTAAATTTTATCTTCTCAAGCATTAGTTAATTTACATAATTTGTAAGTGTAATTCTTAAATTACAGTCAAGAGCACAGAAAAAAATGCATTTCTAAAGTAAAATCTAATTTTAATATCGATTAAATAGAGAAATAATTTAAAAAGCAATTTATATAAAATTCTAAAGTAGCTCATCTATAGTTCCATAGTAATTGAAATGCAGTGCAAGAAAGTTTTTAGACTTTTGTGTACATTTCATTGTCAAAGAGAAGTTTAAATACTTCAATAGTAAGCTACAGGAAAGTGTAGAAACACCTGTGAAATATCCCTCTGTAATAGAAATTCTTTCAAGTCAAATAACAATGGTCTCACATTCACAAAAATTCCTTCAAAATATGTCTTTGTCTCTGTAATAAAGAATATTTTATGGAAGACAATTGCTGGTTATTTATTGAGGGTCATTTGATATGTTTTAATGACTGTTATAATATATGCAATCAAATATTGGTGTTTGCCTGGTAAAAATGGCAAATTTTTCCTCAGTATATGCATACCACTGTAATAACAGGCACACATATGCTGTTCTGTGAGTATGACACAATAAAAAAGAAACTAAAGATTTTCTATAAACAAACGTTAGCAAAATCAATACTTTAAATGTCATGAGGGAGTAAAATGCACACAGAAGTAGGTGTGGGCTTTCTTCTCCAATAAGGTCTATACAATTCTGAGTTACCTGTATATTGGTTGTCGTACTTTTTTGTAACTGTAGTACTACTTTATTATGTGACAAATAAGCATAATTTTAGCAGCATCTTGTCTCAAAATTATTCTTTCTTTTCATAATCTAATGTTTAGCACTTTAAAATGACAACATAATTTAGAAGTATGTGCCTTATCTATATCTTGTATCAAAGAACTAGGTCAGAGAAGAGAGGACACTGAGAAAACAGTGGAGAGGACACTGCAGTATAATAATTCCAAGCAGGAAATGGGAAAAAAATTCCTGCCTATCACATTTAACTGCCAAATTAGTACACTCATATATCTTTAAAATAGAAGATATTATTACAGGCCCTCAGATACTCTCTCTTAACTGAAAATAAGCCTGCTTTTCTTAACTGTATCAAAGATATTCTGAAATGAATGCATATCCACACAACCAGTACAAACCAAATTGTTGATTAATTTATACCAGTCAATAACCAGAAAGTACTCCAGATTTGTACTGAAATTAATACACATTAAATATAAACAGCTGTTTAGTGATTTATATTTCATATGCAAACCAAATGCTGTGTTTGTTTTTTAGTTGTTCTACTTAAATTACATATTTTAAAATTCTGAAGAACTGGAGCTCTGCTGTTTCAGAAGATGTTAGTAAACGAAGTGACAAAACTTACACTAGATGACTATTCAGTATGACAACAGATTCCAATCTAAGGAAGCCTTTACAAAATTTCAGTCATATAATGAGACTTCTGCAAATTGCTTTTGCTATAAAAGATGTTTCTCCTCCATATATATTTCATATTGGTGTTTATAAATTCTTCATGTACAATTGATTAACATGAAAAATTAAAAATACATAATAAATTATATTCAACAAATACCCTGCAAACTTAATCTGATCCTTCTCTGAACTTGTGTATGTGTAAAAAAACACCACATGATTTTTTTTTCTGAATGTCTGCTCATAAGACATTGCAGCATTACTTTTTCTCATCCTCACGATTCAGATGTTGACATTTACCTTTTAACACAGCAAATAATGCTTGCTCTTTACTCTAAATGTTGTTCATTATTGATCGTTTAGCATATGGATTAAATAGTCTGAGTATAGGAACATATAAAATCCTTAGCTTTACCACTTTAATACTTGCAACTGAATTTCCTAGTGTTCTAAACATCACTTTGATCACTGATTTCATGTTTGATGGAATGAAAATGTACAGGTGTTCTAAAAAGCCAAAATTTTGCTGAAGATTTAAGCAGAAGAGACATGAGTACAACTGCATCACCTACTAGTTTAGAACAGCAGCTATTTATAAAGTACATTTTTATGCTATAGTTAATTATGTCTAAACACATATGCAGAATAGATTAATATCCTAATCTCAATTCTCTAAACTTTCATCAGATGTTACTTACACTACGTTTTTTTATGAAATATAATGATATAAGCTGTAAAGTGGCATCAAAAGAAAATTCCTTATCTTTTCCTTTTGTCTTTTTATAAATCAAATCAATTAAAATTACCAAGACAATATTATTACTAATTTCATTTTTCCATTTGGCTGCCCCACTAGAATGCAAATTTAGGTAGATTTAATCCCTTTCCCACTTGGTTCAATTACATTTCCTGAAGGGATACCTGAACTTTCACTTTTAACTTATACAAAATATTTTTGCATAACTACATGGGCACAAGTAAAATAATATCCAATACCTCTATGAGTAACAACTGCAAGTTCTTTAGTTCTTTCTATCTGCTCAGCATTTCTTGGTCGTCTTCTTGAGCTTTGTAAATTTGCTTGATGAAGAGAGAGTGCTTCCTTGTAAGTGGTCGACTCCAGAATTGATTTTCTTACATTCATAGCTTGCACTTGTTGTTCTTCAGAAGGTTGTCTACGGGTGGTCACTGCACTGGATACAGCAACATCAGCAGATGTGCTAGCAACAGTAATGGCACCAGTAGTGGCCGCAATATGCTCCTCTAACTCACCAGTGGAGGCAGTTTTGATGAAAGAAGAACCTGTGGGACACACAGTAGCACTGGATGCTAACTCTTTCTTTTGAATTGTGTTTTCCTGATCAATCTAAAAGATTAAATTTCCCTCTGTTTAACATAGTAAAGACAACTGACATGAAAAGAGGAAGGTCAATATGCTTTATTTAAAAATTTGAAGCAACCAGAACACTGTTTAATGCTAGTGAACATTTTGTAATTATAATGATATTGCATTTGCATGTTAAGTTTTAAATGTCCTCAAAACTTATACTATAAACTCTTGTACCAGGCATAATGACAGCACATAATTTTCACCTCTGCAAATTCAGTCCTGAAATCAGCATGACTAGAGCAAAAATACAGCTATATCATTAAAAAGACCCCCACGTGTAGAAAAGTGATAACCATCCTATCGAGGAGTGAAACAGCAGCATTATATAGTAACCTAGGCAGCAGGCAAAGCTTCCATACTCCAACTGCTAATAAAGCTGCCAAATACGTTCATTCTTTTCATCAAAGCTTGACAGGGCTCTAAAAGCCCATTTAGATTTGACACAAGGCCAAGAGTAGATGGATAATGAAAAGTACACTTTTAAACAAATCATCTCAGCATAATTATTTATACTTAAGATTGTACAGAGGCTTCATGTGTAATTCTCTTTTTGCTCTCTTATTACTGTAATAGGCCAGATTATTTTACTCAAAAACCCTACTCACCAAATGTTTGACAAGCTAAAAAATTGCCTATGAAAACATTAAGTACAAAAGTACTAACTTTTTTAGTACTTAAAATATATAACCCATGTAGGATTTTTCAATATTTTATTAACATTTTCATCCTTCCCCATTCCCCACATTTGGTTGCAGATGTTTGGAAGCCAAGTCTCTCACCTGTGAGCATTTAAAACTAAATCTAACACAGTAAAAACTCCATGACTGGAACGAATAAATGACTGGGCAACGCATAACAAAATTCACCACAAAAATTTGCATAAACAAACTTGATGTAGCATTAACTGTACTATGTTATACTAATATCTTTAAAATATGGCTTTTTTATTCCACAATAATGATTAAAGGCTCTTGAACAGTCATTCAAACAATAATGTTCCACACTTCTAGTTTTGCTTTTGAGTTGTCCCCTCACATAGCCTTTGAGACTTGTCCTTAAAGTGTAGTGGGTGAAGTCAGGATGAAAAGTTGTTTTCCCACTGTTAGAAAAACCTATACACTAAAAAATGGGAATAAGACTCCCAGAGGAACTAAGCAATATATATAATTTTTCATGCATAAGGTATATCAGATCTCTGATCAGAATTCTCCAATGTTCTGTATAAATAAATGGAACAGATCCTCATGTCAAAAATACTCAGTTTTGCTAACAAAGTCTCTATTGTTTACTGCAGAAATTTTAGGATAAAAATGTAAAATTTCATTATACTATTGAAAAATACTACCATAATAGAAAACTTTAGTGTTATATAGACAAGTAATAAAGCTGCTGTAGGTGTACATTATTTTTGCTATCTTACATTTGTTGTCTTAAGATCTCTTGTGCAGTACAGCACTTCTGAATCATACACTGGTGATTTCCTCTGGAAAACTAAAAACACCTTACAAGCACCATGTAAGACTTCAGGTTTATGTGTCAGAGATCAAACCAAAAACTACTTACTGTCCTATGATGACAGGGGTATAAGTAACTAAAATAGACCTAGACATGTTTTATTCTTTATTTCAGAATAAAAGAAGAAAACTGTCACAACAATGTATAATATCAAAGGACTAGACTGTTTATAATTCAGTATACAATAAATTTTGACAGATTGGTATCAAGTTTAAAACATAGAAAATATAAATGCATGACCAAGAGATATTTTGTAACAGAAAAATGTAGATTAAAAGAAAGAAAACTTAATGTATGTTACATAACCACTACTATTAAAGCAAAATCTATGTGAACGTACCTTTTTCATGCAAGAAAAATGTACAAGAACAAGCAGTCACCTGCTTCCAATACCAAGCTCAAAGCAAAATTTGATTCAGAATTTCAGTCAAATTACCTGTTCTATGCAAATGTTTTAAAGAGGTACAGCACTTCAAATGAAAACAACTTAAAAGAAAAATCTCAAAAGAAAAAAACAAGAAAATTAAACTTGACTATAGCTGTAGAGTTTATACACTGAAAAGTAATATTGTGATACAGAGGCAACTTTCAAGAAGAACACCTAACTTGCTAGGCTCCCACATCCACTTACACTGTAGAAAAGAACCCAGAAAGCAGATCAGTAAAGTCAAACAGCATGGTTTAATTTACAGGGAGGATTTTTGAGAGAAAATTAATGTATGTTATGTATAAACAATCTTGTAAGTATCAACTAAAATGCATAGAATAGTTTCTCTAAATATAATTTATAAACTGTAAAAGCCTGAACTTCAGTGTCTTAGTATTTTACGGAAAGTTTTAGACCAATTGAAACACCTATGTTGTATGGGCATTGTAACATACTATCCATTTTGGTCATCTGCAGTCACATCTGACATTTCAGTTTGTCAAAGAGATTATTTTAAAAATTATATTTTCCTATATGATCCAAAATATATTCACAAATTATTTTACTTTTAAAATTATGGTTAAAAAAAAGGCAAAAATAAAGAAAAAAGAAAATAAAATCTAGCAATGATAAATGACAGAAGACAGAAGAAAGGAAGACTGAACTCTGCTTATTGGGAAAAATTTAAACCAACAAGTTTCAGTCAGCTGAAGTCATTTCAGAGGTAGGTCATAGCTTTGAATTCACAATCAGCAACTGAGAAAATTTGAGGCTTGAGGAACTGCCAGGCTGCACCATACAAAGAAGCAATAAGGGCATGGGTGTAAGAAAGAGTAATTGTTGCTCAGGGCATGTGTTCACAAACAACGAGAACCTGACCAACCCAGCTGAGACCTACTAGATTGGACAAGCATTTCTCTAAGTGAATCTCTGTGGAAGGAGAAGATATTAAAATCACTAAAACCAAGGAGTTTTCACGTATTAAATTAACCTGCTTACTTAAGGAAAGATTTGAAGTGATAGTTACACTAAAAATTTTTAACTATGTAGAAGTGGAAAGAGATCAAGTTGATGATCTACAGAGCAATTCAGTTCAGAAAACTAGTCTGAACAAAACACTACTTAAAAGTGTTGTAACTGCTAGAACTTAGGATAATACAAACATATGGGAGACACATAAGTCTTTCTATTTATATAGGAGTGGAAGTTGTTCTTGATTCCAGGTTCATTTTTAGTAAAGGAAAGAGGCATTAGCCTTTGACATTTGCCTGAAACATAGCTCCAAAAATAGTCTATGAATCTGTGCTAGATACACACACTTTGCATATGCAATATACTACAAGTATACACAGGGTTCCTGTTGTAAACACGATAGCAAAGGAAATTCACCCCAGATAAACTCATAGTGTAAGTTCTCATTTAAATTAACCTAATGGACTAACTATTACAATTACTGAGGGAAAAAACTAGGGAGATAATAAATACCTTTGTTCACTATGCAGAAGCACTCACCAGAAAAAAAAAAAAGTTAAGGCATAAAAGGGTATCTAATAGATTAAAAATGCTTGTTTAAAATTACCTTTTTATTTTCCCTTTTAGAAGACTATAACTTGGGAAAGTTCTTATTCCATGTCTCCTCTTCTCCAGATTGAAAAAGCTCTTCCTCTCCTCACAGGGTAAGTGTTCCAGCCCCAACCACCTTGATAGCCCTCCAATGATCTTCCTTCAGTGAAAAACCCTCTTCCCTGTCATGGGACTCAGAACTTGATGCATTATTCCAGCTATATTTACAGGAATGTTGAGTAAAGGACAATAATCCTTCCTTTTAGTGTACTGGCTACAATCTTATTAATGTAGTTCAGGATGCTGTTGGCCTTCCTTGCTGCCAGGGCACACTGTAGGGCCATGCTCAGTTTGCTGTCTGCTGTAACACACAGGCTCTATTAAGCAGAGCTCCCTTCTATCAGACAGTCCTGTTGCCAGATGTTCTTTCTACTCAAGCGTAGGACTTTACAGTGGTCTTCGTTGAGTTTCATAGGATTCCTCTTGGCTCATTCCTCCAGTTTTTCTGTGTCTCTACGGCAACCCTGTCCTCAACTATACTGACTGTTGGTCCTCAACTGTAATGATGGACATTTTGGTTTCATCTGCAAATCTAGTAAGAATGCATTCTGTCCTTCATTCAAGCTCACAGATAAATACATTGAATAGAATTGGAACCAGAACACACCCTGTAGTACTAAACTTGTTACTCGACTCTAGGTAGATAGTCTGGCCCATTTATGACTATTCTCTGAATTTAATTTTTTTACCTGCAGTGGTGAAAGAACAGATGAAAACAAGCAAATTGTTAATAAGACCAAGTAAATGTAATCTAAGGCTAATATCCAACAGCTATTCTAATTAATTAGAATTAATTTTGCTTATTAATTCCTACAAACCAAGTTGAGTTCAATATATGAAAGCAAACAGGGATATTCACTATCTTATTTATTCTGGATGAATTCAAGATACAGGACTTTATTAGTCCTTGTGACACATATGATCCAGCCACAGACTTCCCAAGCAAAGCTAAATGTCCTTAATGCAGATGACCCTAAATGGAACTCAGATGATAGCAAGTGCTAATGAGGTGTCTGACATGAGGTCAGCTTGGGACATTTCCTGTGTATCTTACTGGTAAGTAAGCCAGTCTATTGTTTTGCAATGGGTAATTGAGAAAGAAGTTTAGATTGTCTTCAGCAAAAAGTAAGATGCATACCTCATTAAAGAGAAAAAGAACTGGTTAAAATTATGTATGGAATTTAAAAATGAGTAATAACTATCTTCATTCTTCTTTCAGATGTTCAAGGACTTTTAGTCAAGACTTATTTAGCTTCCTTAAAAACTTCCTATACTTAACTAACTTTGGAGTGACCAGTGTATCCTATTAAGAAGACTTTTTTTCTCTCTTAATTAACTGTTCTCTTTGATGTTCTCTGTCACTAAATATCTGATTCTAGCAAGAAATTTCCAATAAAGTTACAAGGCTAATTAGAAGAATATATTCTGGATCTTCTAAAGCAGTGTTCAAGTTAGTGTAGATATAACAGAATATTGGACTCTTTTAACATACTTTAAATATGTCATTCCAGCCTTATTTTTTAAAAAAATCACCTTTTTCTTATTCGTCAGAAATTTCAAGTATCTTTACCTGTTCTTAAGTTCAAATTACAGTTCTGCTTCTGTTGATTTAGAAAAAGTAATAGAAAAGAATCAGATACGTAAACATACATTTGAGAACACAAAATCAGTGTTAATGGCTGACATAAAACATTCTTCTGACCAAATCGATTTTCAGTTCCCAGATATTTAGGAAAGAAATAAAACTGTGGACTTAAAGAAATACATGACTGAAAAAAAAATATGGTTCAAAATAAATTTCTAGACTAGTTCAAAGAGGCAATGATCCCTGGATTTATACAAATAGCAAAGACTTCAAAAGCTGTCTAGCCAGAACTTAAATAAAGTACTTTGGGGTTCCTTTTGTTTTCATGTTGTCCACAATTGTGTGAATTGATTCAGAATTTAATTTTTATTTTATTTTGGTACCAGAAGTTACTTCTTTGCGCTACTGCATTCTCTTCTGATTTTTTTTACACTTGCTTTTTCCCCCCTCTCTCTTCTTATCAACCTCTCTATTGTTATTTCTTTCTTATTTTTGTATCTATTTTATATCAATTTTAAATGTAAATCAATTGCTGCAGAAAGACATATACCAGAACAGTCTGAAAGTAACAATTAAGCATCAATCAGAAATTTTCGGTAATGCAAGAGATAGGGCATCCTTCAGTACAGACAAATGCATGTCTTTTTGATGTTCCAGAGGCTTCTCTCAGTGACCTTAATAGCACTTTACATTTTTAAGTAGGTAGTGAAAATATAGTAAATTTATGCATCTTAATGTTATCAAACTGATTACTTTTGAAAATCTGAAAATCCAGACAAAATCAACCTTCTAGTTTTTGATAACACAGACATGTCAAACATCTCTAACATGATTTATCTCCTCTCCACTAAACTAAGGACATAGACAGAGAACTACCACTTTTTTTTTTTCTTTTACATATATCTACCCAAATAATAGATTTCATTGCAAAAATATATGCTTGTTTAATAGAAAAAAAAAAATTAAAATTACCAACATAAGCACACATATGGATACTGTTCTTTCAGTTGGTTTAACTTAGAAAGTACTTTTTGAAAGGTCTATTACTTTTAAGATAAAACAAAAAACAAAACCAAAGTTTAACACAAATGAATGTTAGTAAACGAGAAACCAGTGATTCGAAATTCAAAATAATTATATTCATATAGTCATACTGTGCTTTCTTTTCAAAAGACATGTGCATCAATGCTAAATCTGTGTACTCCAACATAACCTACCAAAAAACCCCAAACAACCCAGCTTATAAATTCTTCAACAATACAAAAGGAAAATATGAAATGAATGAAATAATTCTGGGAATGGAAAGTATTCATGTCTATTTGCCTTTTTTACTTATAGTCATCTTAAAAGGGGTACCTTTATTGTATTTGTCAACTTAAAAGCCTTGCCAATATTGTCTTCTATATTTATTTTCTTTCTAATTTGGTCTTGCGAATCACAGTGCAACAGAAAGTGTTATTTCTGCTGTTTAAGGATAGGATAAAATCAAATAGGCAAATCTTAAAGAATAATTACTATACAGACCATGTGCACAACAATGTATATAGAAACTATTTAACAAAAAGATAAGTTTAAAGTTTAAAGGTTCTGATTTCTAATTCTGTTTCCTGTGTCACCATGGACATGCCATCACATTGTAGTTCTCTCATTTCTTTTCAACAAAATTAAATCCACACTTTCCTTTTATTGCCAGAAGGATATTAATATTAGTTGCTTAATATCTGTTCAGTGTTATTAGCAAGTAAAATGGCATTCATAAATCAAATATACAGTTCCAGATAGAACAATACTTCCTAAAGCTTGAACTGTATAATGATATGAGTTTTACACTCCTTTTTTTTACATTTTCTATGAAGTTCATATACATGGAAAAATAATGAATCTTAAAACCAGTAATAATCATCTTTCATTTATTCTTAATATCAAAAAATCTTTGTACTGTTGCTCTTGAGTACCTACATCAGGTATCAAACATTTGCCCTAAGCAGGCTAAATGCCCAAATTTTCTGTTCTAAATGTGGTGTTAGACATCAAGAAGCTATTTGACACAAAGTTATCACTAAAGGTTACTAAAGACCCCAGAAATTTATCCAGTGCAGTCATCTTCACTATAGGGAAGATTATTTTTAGACTTTTTTTTTGTATTATTATTTGCTTTTAAATAAATTAGTACTTGTTAGAAATAAATTCTTAGAAAAGTTGACTATTTACTAGGCAAATGGTGAAGACAAGGTTGCAGAAAAGGTATCTTGCCAGTTATTGAGTCTATAACGTTCACTGCATAGAAAAGAATACAAATCTTAACACTTAAGCACATCTTTTGCATTGTTTACCCTACCTGTGTCTAGAAAACTTCACAGAGATTGCAGCCTAATAAGTACAATTTTACCATTAGTAATACAAGGCCACAGGATTTGCATTGATGCCATATAGGCTTGCCTTGGCCTGAGGATGTTTTCATTCTTTTTGGTAGCTCATTGTTGTCAATTAATATTTCCTGACCTGATTTTATTTCAGAAATGTTGGGCTCTGATAATACTGCATAAAACAATGCTCTGATAAAGCTACAGAGTCTCTGCATAGCAAGCAACAGCCCTTCATACTTAGTGAGGCTGAGGGAGCCTAATGTGCTCAGACTTTAGTAAACAACTATGAGAAAGAGGCAGACCATGCTAAGAAAAACATACAAAAAAGAAATAATTGAACTCCAACACTGAAGAGGAAGCTCACTCTGTCACCTCCAGGAGCATCAAACTCCTTTGAACAGAAACCCTTGGACTATCTCAATTAATTGTAATCCCCACCCAAGGGCACAGTGAAAAAGGTGAAAATACAGGGGAGAAATACAGTGGAGAGCAGGAAGGCAGTTCTTAACTTTTATAAGTGTATTATTATTATTGATGCTATTCTGTATTACATAATTTAGACTACCAGAATATTAAAACTTTATTTGAATAACAATAAATTACCAATTCCATACAAATTGTGTTCCCTTCAGCCATACCAAGGTTCTATGGCTAATATTGTATTATGTAAGTGCATTACAATCCAACCAACTCTAGGTCTGAAATTTTGTATACAAAACATTCATTATCTTTCAATGTATTTTATACCACTGAAGTACTCTTCAATAACTGTCAGGGCTCTGAGGATTCTAATGGGCATAAACAGCACTGCCCATCCTTCCTTAGGCCTTCCTCTATCCACGTCCATGGGTCCAGGACCACACCTAAAGCCATCACTCCCTGTCCCAGTGATGCCACAGCAGTACTGGTCCTCTGGTCCCCACTTCGCCGCCCTGCCCAGCCATGAGGCTGATGTTTCTGCCTGGTCTTGACCTGTCCTCCTTCCCATGGAGGCGACTGATGCCCAGGCCTGGGTCTGCCTCCAGATGCCCCCCACGTCCTGCTCTGCTCACTGGCTGGGGGTGGTGAGACCAGCACTGGCTGCAAAGCCCAGCACTGCCGGCCTCAGCCCCAGCCCCCTGTAGTCCCCAGCTCATCAGCCTTCAGGGAGCCAAGGGCCCTTGCTTGTTTCTTATTCACTACAAAAAATACAACACCTATGAACAAAGCAAAGCATTACATTTAAAGAGAAGAATTATTTTTCCCTTTTTTCCTGACTCAGAATAAATAAATAAATAAAGTTAATCCTTAAGGAGTTTAAATGTTAATTATAAATAAAAGCAAAGTTGAATGATTTATAAATGAAACTGTACCATATTTTATTTTTTGATTTTATCTAAAAGGTCAGGACAGTTTAAAAAATAATACTTTTAAAGAAAGGTCAGGTCCTAAGTGAGATGAAAACAATTCTCTGGGAAGCAAAAAGGTTCCTTCAGTATAAAAACTGATTCAAAAACCACTTAGACTTTACAGAGATAAAGCTATTCTTGCAGAACATTACGTGCTGTCAGCACCAAGTGGGCAGTGAGTGAACTTTTAAGCTATGAAGTGGCATGCAGTGCAAAACAAGAGCTTTGCCTCAGGAAAATCTTCCCTTTGAGATGCCCCCAGTGATGCATTAGCCAACAATTTCAAGATGCCTTAAAGTAAATGCTTACACACTAAAATAAATTTCAAAATAATTTTAAAAAGAGTTACATATGCATTGCCTTAATGAGCATTTCAGGCAATTTTGTACCACAACACAATGATAGCAATGAAAGTGTTCTCACTTAATAGCCAAAATGACTAATATCCAAAATAGCTGCCTCCACTGCTGCAAGTATCTTCCCTTATCTTTTTGTTATGCAGAAAAATGCTTACAAAGAGAAATCTTCTACAGGAAAAAGATTTATTGGCATGTCTAAAAATATAGCAGTTTGACCCTGTCTCCCATAACATCCTCGTAGGAAATGTGGGTTAGATGAATGGGCAGTGAGGTGGATCAAAAACTGGTTGAATGGCAGAGCTCTGAGGGTCAGCAGTTAGAGGTCTGTAATCAGTGGCATTCCTCACAGATCAACACTGAGTCCAATCTTATTCAATTCATTCATCAGTGACCTGGATGAAGGGAAACAATGTTTGCTGATGATACAAAAATGGGAGGAGTGGCTGATACACCTGAAGTCTGTGATGCCATTCAGCAGGGAGAGTGTGGCTAACAGGTTGAGGAAGGTGATTCTCCCTCTCTACTTAGCCCTAGTGAGGCCACATCTGGAGTGCTGTGTCCAGTTCTGAGCTCCGCAGTACAAGTACTCTTTTCAACGGTGCCCAGCAACAGGAAGAGGAGCAATGACCATAAAGTAAAACACAAGAAGCTTCACCTCAACATGTGGAAGAACTTTAGGTTGAGGGTGGCAGAGCACTGGAGTAGACTGTTCTGGGAGGTCATGGAGTCTCCCTCTCTGGAGACATTGAAAACCCACTGCGACCTGCTCCTGTGAAACCTGTTCCAGGTGACCCTGCCTTGGCATGGTAGTTGGACTAGATGATCTTCAGATGTCCCTTCCAACCCTAACAATTCCGTGATTCTGTGATTTTTTCAGAAATGGCAGCTGAGTTTAGGTACTTTGACACTTCTTGGGTGATAGAACTTAAGAATGTCAAATTTTGAGATGTCTGGTTTCTCATCGGATCTGAACGTTTCAGACTTTCACAGAATGGTTAAGGTCGAAAGGCACCTTAGAATTTGGCTTTTATCAAAACTGTTAGCAGTTTTACAGCCATTGTTAAATACTTACTTTACCTAAATTAAATGGTACTATGACCATGTTTGTGGAGGTAAGAACTTCTGAAAGATTCTACAGAGTTTCAAAGCAAAAAGTTATTTGATAGAAGGGACTGAGAGTCTTCAGAAGAAAATTTGTTCCCTCAGGAAATAATAAATTTTAAAAAAAACCCAAATAAACAAAAAAACCCACATCACACTAATTCCAAGAAAAAATGAGTATAAAATTGAGTAAAAAAAGAGAGATTTTTCCTCTGTACAAAGACCAATATCAATTAAGCATGACATTAAAATGACATTGTGATAGACTTCACAAGAGGTATAAGAATGAATATAAGATATTCAAGGACCATCTGGGCATAATCCTATGCAATCCGCTCTAGGAAGACCCTACCTGGGCAGGGAGGCTGGGCCAGATGACCCACTGGGGTCCTTTTCAAACTTACCCTTATCAAGACCAAGCTGGATGGAGCTCTAAGCAACCTAGTCTAGTGAAAAGTGTGCCTGACCATGGCAGGTGGATGGAATTAGATGATCTTTAATGACTCTTTGAACCCAATCCATTCTGTGATTCTACGATACCCATTCTCTGACTCTGTCAATTTTTTCCAGGTTGGTTAATATTCAAAAATTCACATTAGGGTCATTGGGAATGTGAATGAATCTTAGCTTAAGTGTCAAAAGAGTGTGCTCAAATGGCTTCAACAAACATAAGAAGGTAAATTTACTTTAATTGAAATTCATTTCAAAATCATAATTATATCTTTATAATTACTTTACTTAAATTATATAGGTTTGAGAAATACATATGGAAAAATATTCTTTAAACATGAACCTTTCATGAAAAGACAAACAACCCAACACTACACTGTCTACAAATGAAATATATATCTTCTTATATTTCCAATTATAAACCTGCTTATGCTATTTACCTGTTACCCTTATACACTAGACATATAGACATATATGTTAGTAATTAAAAGGTATTGTTTTTAATCCTGATTAAATGAGAACAGCAGTTTGTTTTACTTTTGCAAAGTCAATATTCCCTTTTGAATTTGAGTCAGCCTTATTGAATTTGAATATATGTCCTTCAAGTCAAGGATTCTCTTCACAAGTATTTCTATACATCATAGTGTATCAGGGTAATAGTATCAACTAAACTAGAATTACCTAAGCAATTCTGCTAGCTTTGTGAGAACTGGAAGTGTTAGCATTACACAGTTTCCAGCTGCCCCAGATTAGGGCTAAAAGCCCTGTTGCCCTACTCCACTAGTAACTTTCTGGGTGACTTTGGGTAAGTCACTTTGAAGTATGTGCCTCAATTTTGGAATCCAAAACTGACCTAATAAATATTTCAAATACTATCCCTATGATTCATGACTTTCCAGTCTGTGTATCTCCCCTCCTCCCACAGGTCTATTTATTTTCCAAACTGAAGGGTCCTACACAGGTCAATCACTTTTCAATCAGAAACTTATCCATGTGTTTGATGATCTTTGCTTCCTCTGAACTTTCTTCAACTTTGCTAAATTTTCCTGAAATGCAGAGAGGCCAGAGCACCAACTGGAGTCAAGGTGCATATTGATTTATACAGCAGCAGCTTTTCTGTTCTGTCCTCTACTCTTTCCCTAACATTTAGTTTAAAAAGCACTAGAGGGTGCTTTTTTTAAGCACTTTAAATATGGACCTAAAGACTATGAAGTGCTCTTAGTATACTGACTATGTTAGAACATAAGAGATTGCTGATATTACTGACAATAGTCAGATCTCATAATTTTATTTGCAAACTCTTCTGATTCAGTCTTCACCGGCAACCTCTCTTCCCACACCTCTCGAGTGGACAAGACTGCAACACAGGGACTGGAAGAGCAAAGTCCCTTACACTGTAAGAGAAAATCAGGTTCATTACCTGAGGAACTTGTACATACATAAGTCTATGGGACCTGATGAACTGCACTCCAGAGTCCTGAGGGAATTAGCTGATGTAGTTGCCAAGCCACTCTCCATAATACTTGAAAAGTCATGGCAGTCAGGTAAAATCCCAGGGGACTGGGAAAGGAAAAAAATTTTACTTATTTTTAAAAAGGGTAGAAAGTCAGATTCTGGGAATTACTGACCCGTCAGCCTCACCTCTGCGCCTGGGAAGATCATGGAACAGAACCTCCTAGAAGCTATGCTAAGGCACATGGAGAACAGGGAGGTGATTTGGGACAGTCAGCACAGCTTCCCCAAGGGCAAGGACTGTCTAACCAACCTAGTGGCCTTCTACAATGGTCCGACTGCAACAATGGGTAGAGGAACACCATCTGTCTGGAGTTCTGTAAAGCCTTTGACAAGGTCACCCACAACATCCATTTCTCTAAACTGGAAAGAGATGGATTTGATGGGTGAACTGTTCAGTGGATGAGGAATTGGTTGGGTAGTTGCATCCAGAGGGAAATGGTCAACAGTTTAGTGTCCTGATGGACACTGAGGTCAAGTTCTGTCCCTCATGGTTCCATGTTGGGAACAATGTTATTCAGTGTCTTCATCAATGATATAGACAGAGGGATCAAGTGCACCCTTAGCAAGTCTGAAGACTACATCAAGCTGAGTGGTGCAGTTGACATCCCTGGAGGATGGGATGCCATCCAGAGGGACCTGGACAATCTTGACATGAAAATCTCTGGAGGTTCAACAAGATCAAGTGCTAGGTGCTGTACCTGGGTTGGGGTAACCCCTGCTATCGATACAGGCTGGGGGATGAATAGAACAAGAGCAGCCCTGCTTAGAATGACCTGGGGGTGCTGGTAAATGAGAGGGTGGATGTGATCCAGCAATGTGCACTTGTAGCCCAGAAGGCAAATTATATTCAGGGCTGCAACCAAAGCAATGTGGCCAGCAGGTCAAGAGAGGTGATTCTGTCCCTCTACTCTGCCCCAGTGAGATCCCATGTGGAATACTGCATCCAGCTCTGAGGTCCCCAGCACAGGAAGGACATTGACTTGTTAGAGAAGGTCCAGAGGAGGGACACAAAGATAATTAGAGGGATGAAGCACCTATCCCATGAGGAAAGGCTGAGAGAATTTGGACTGTTCAACCTGGAGAGGACAAGTCTCTGGGGAGGCTTTATTATGGCATTTCAGTACTTGTAGGGGGCCCACAAGAAAGATGGGAACAAACTTTGTAGCAAGGCATTGAGTGACAGGACAATGGCTAATAGTTTTAAACTGAAGCAGGCTCAATTTTGAGTAGACATAAGAAAAACTTTTTACAGTGAGTGTGGTAAAACACTGGAACAGCTCACCCAGAGAGATGGTAGATGCCCCATTCCTGAAACATACACGGCCAGGCTAGACGGGGCTCTGAATAATCTGATTTAGTTGAAGATGTCCCTGCTCACTGCAGATGGGATGGAGTATATGACCTTTAAAAGGTCCCTTCCAACTCAAGATATTCTATGATCCTATTAAATTAAGATAATTTTGCAGTTCTTGCTATGCAAAGAGAGACACAAAGAAGCAAGAGAAGCTAAGGTCTTTAAACCATGACAACTCTGCAGGACACTTTTTTAACTCATCATTCCGCTCTACGAAGTCCAAAAAGCACCTTGTTAACCCAAACTTTTATGTTAGGTTTCAGCTATTTCATGTCGGGAAGGAGAATTTTCACAGTTCAAATTTGAGGATACTGGCACACTCATTTTTGAACATTTTTCCTTGTGCACACAATCTTGTATCTTCTAAGATTTGTCCTGTCTAACTGTTCAATTCAACTAGCACATACTAGATTCCTGCCACGGTATGTATCATATAAGAAGTTTTTCTTTTCAGTAGATTCTCAACAGGTTCCATCTCCTTATTACTGTTCATCTTGCCACCCAAATTTTTCTTTCACAATCCCTCACTCTCCACTCTAATCCCTTTACTTAGCTCTCTGTCTTTCTCGTACATATTCAGAAAAGTTCATTTTCTGAAAAGGTAAAACAATATTCATTGACACAGGATTCAGACAAATATATATATATGTGCATATATATACACATCTATAAAGCCAAACAAGTAAATTAAAAACAAACAAACCAACCAACAAACCAACAAACACCAATGCTAGAAACACTTCAGTATTCACACTGCTATTCTACATTTGTTCTTGCAATTTTCAGACTTAGAAATAGAGAAGGTTTGACCACCATTGTTCTCAGGAGACTTATTACTAAGTTTTCTTCCAGATATGAACAGTACTGAAATTTCACATAATGAAGATCTAAATAAATTGCGTAACTGAGAATCTCTTCGGTATTAGCTATTGATTTTGTAGATGAACAAACTATAGAATAATATTCACTAATATGTAACGTTTATTGCCTCAGCTGCATTTAAGTGAAAATATTTTGTTGAACTGAGATGTATGTTTTAGTAATATCCAGGTACCTGTGAATGGAGAAGAAAACTCAAATTCTTTCAGTTTTCTCATACTGCTACTGACACATTACATGAACAAAGTAGTCAATGTTTTAAAGTATAAAAGGATTAATTGGCTGGAACTAAGGTGGACAAAGTGTAACTGGAAATTGAAAACGTAGTTCAGAAAATTTCATTCCTTACTTAAAGAAGTATTCATTAAAAGATTAATTTTTCATTAAATAGATTTGCTTTCTTATTTACTGGAGGATACTTTGCAAAAGGTACTTTTACTTCTGAAATTAGATAATCTTAAAAAATTCTGAAGAGTGATGCCAAATGTCCTCAACCTTACCTATACTGGGAATGAGTAAAAAATGCAGTATCTTATTTACACTAAGCAATAACTTCTGACATAACATGTTGCATGGGTCACTTCCATATTCATATTCTAAAGCAGAATTTTGGGTCTCTTTTTTCTGTTGGAAAAAGAATAACTTTCCTACCTTTAGGTAGGAGGTTATTCATCATATTATTCAGTCTTCATGTATATGGTGGGGTTAGAGTTTTCACAAATAATAGAAGAGGAAGAAACATTTAAAAGAGCATAAAAGCTTTATTTCACAATGCCTCAACACACAGCTAGCCAGTTTCTACAATTAAAATTAAAACTAAATAGGTACTTCACCTTTATACCCTCAAAGATATGAGAATACGTTTTCTCTCACGAGTGCTAGGGTTCTCTGTAACCAAATAACAAATTCTCTCTTTAGGCTGAAGAGAAGAAAGAGAGACAGAAAGAAGAGATAATTCTGCATAATAATTTATACAGTCTGTTTAGAAAGTACATGAGAAAATTTAAGTGTGAGGCTAGACAAAAAATCCCCTCTTCAGTTACTTCATTATCTAGATCTCTTCATCTGACTGTTGTTTTCTCATCAAAATAATTTCTTTCATTGTGTCTGTATCCCCCAACAGTAGAAAACCAGCCCTCTAAAATGAAAAACTATGTCCTAGAGCTTAAAATTTTGAAAATTCTAGGTGAGAGAGGAAGGAAGGAAAGAAGGAAATAGGAGTAAATCTTCCAGCAGAAATAATTCCAATACATCTGATGTCAGTGACAGTATTAATTCAGCATTTAAAATTTGTTTTCTGTAGTTGGACCACTTCAGGTTTACTTCCTTTAGTGTCCAGTAAACTTTATAATGTTCAAAACTGTTAATAAACTAACTTGAATGGCTTATCATGTTCGATGACAGTAAAATGATTTTCACTGCAGAAAAATATAAATCACTTAATAAAAAAGCCCAAGCATATTATGAGAACACTTGCATGTCAGCAATTTTCAAAGGGTAAACAAGATCTTCCAACAGTTAATCTCAATACCACTAAATATTTTGAATGTAAACAAGTGTTTCTTTCCAGGTTCTTCCCTCAGTTGTTTTATCATCTTGACATGAACAGATCATCAGTGCAATATTTTACACTCTTTAGAGGCTATGAAGCAAACAGATGTATCAGTTAATATATCAATGTATTGACCTTATCAAAATGAAGTATTTTGAAGGTCCTATACACTGTACAGTTTATGTACTATCAATAGAAGTGTTCAATAGCCAGAGAATAGTTAATTATTCTTGAATTTTAGTGGATTTCCTTGGATGAAATATTTTGATGCATTTATTAAATATGTATATGTACACATATACAAATACACATATGTATTAATATATGTGTATATGTATACATAATTATAAATATTATATACAGTCATACATAAAATATATGTTATATATTATATCAAAATATTTTATATTTTACAATATATAATATTTATATATTTATATATTTATATATGTATTAATAGGATCACTAAAACCACACTGAATTTTAAATACTGTTTTCCCCTTCCATAAACCAGGATTATTCATATGGATTTTATAGTTTTAATATATTATTTTCCTGGGGGGTTATTGTTGTTTGAAATCATGTTTTTCCTTTCGATTTATAAATGACTGAACTTCCAACAAAACTGACCTAAGAAAATGCTTTCTAAGCATTACCTAAATTGAAACAAATAGTATCTCAGTACATTTTTCTTGTCTTCTACAAAGGAGATGGAACTATTTACAGTCACTAGTACATAGAATATTATTATTTGTTCCTTTGTAAACAGAAACAGAAGGGCATAGAATAGTAAATGAAACAGAAAGCTAATAAAATGTCTGAATACACCTAAAATATTAGAGGTTTTTCTTTATGGCAAGTATGAAATTAGGAAGATGCATCTGTTAAATCATTAAAATTGGAAAGGACTCTTTATTGCACCACTCAATGCTTATTTCAGAAGTGAATTACAATCCAACAATTTAAAAATTAGCACAGACTGCCATGTTTCAATATTTAACATTAATACTATCAACTTTTTAAAATGAAGTATTATCCTATTTGAAGTAGAAAAAGGTGAGTAAAAATTTTAAAAACAGATCTTTCTGGATGGGTACAGAGAGCTAACTGTCAACAATGGTATTTTTAAAACCTATCATTGTCAGAATTCTAAGAATAAGTTCTTTAAAATGGAGGAGGGTCAAATATATGCAGCACTTTTTCTCCTCTATTAATTGACTACAGCAAAATCAATGTCATTCTGTGAACCGTTATTGTGTGGGTGTGCAGTTGTGAATAAAAGACATCTCAAGGGTGCAAAGGTGAAAAAAAAATCTGTTTACAAAATACAGCTCAGTATAAGATGAAGTGCAACTAAAAGCCCCATGAGTATGAAAATTGACTCCAAAAATTTACTTATGTGACAACGTATGCAATTTAAGGTCTTGTTATGTCTGGAGGGAAAGAAAATCTTCTGACAAGCTCTGGTAATTTTCTTTCAGTCTGTGAAGAGAGGATTCCTTTTGCCTCCATCCATTGAAAAATCAGGTAGCCCTCTGGGCTGTTTTGACCGTAGAAGTTCAGTGTCTTAAAAGTCACAGATTTACAATTCTGATAACTAAGTATCTGTCTAAAAAAAGGAAGGAAAAATCTGTCTTCTGTCAAATAAATTATCAGTGCAAGCAGCAACTAATTTGCACTGGCCTGAGCAGAAGCAGGCACAGCCCTTGTTCAAGTAGCAGACTTCTACAAATGTGACTCAACTGATGCAGTACCTTTATTTCTCTCAGGGAATCTCAAGACCATGAATCTTCTGATAGTAAAAAAACATTTCAGTAAGTGCATAGTAGATGCAAGCTGAGATTAAGATACCTACATCAGTGTGTTTGTAGTTGCACTAGGCATACAACCTATTATAATAAATGGAAATCTAGTCATTGTAGTGCTTTAATTAGTTTTTAAGCATGTACTTAAGACAGGACATAACAGTTGCCTATAAGTGTTTATTCTCCTGTCTTTTACTTTCTGTGCCAGAATGGCATGCTGTCCTGGTTTCTGCTAGGATAGAGTGAATTTTCTTCCTAGTAGCTGTTACAGTGCCATGTTTGGGATTTAGGATGAGAACAGCACACTGACGTTTTAATTGTTGCTGCTCAGGGCTTACCCTGAGTCAAAGAGTTTTCAGCTTCTCATGCTGCTCTGTCAGTGAGGAGGCTGGGAGTGCACAAGAGGTTGAAAGGGAACACAGCCAGGACAGCTAACCCCAGCTGGCCAAAGGAGTGTTTCTTTCATATCATGTGACATCATGCTGAACGATAACACTGAGGGGACTTGGTTGTGGGGTTGGCAGCCACTGCTGGGAGACTGGCAGGGCACTGGCCAGCTGGTGGTGCATTGCTTTGTGCAATCACTAGTTGCTTTGTGCATCACCAGTTTTGTATATTCTTTTAATATTATTATTGTTTTCCCATCCTTTTTCCGCTGTTAAATTGGCTTTATCTCAATTTATGAATTTTACCTTTTTTTCAGCTCTCTCCCATCTCACTGGGAGCGAACAGCTGCCTAGTGTCTAGGAATGCGCTAAACCACACCACGTGGTCTGTAAATTCTAATTTGCCAATACCATGCAGATGCATCTTTTACTCTAGAGCACCTCAACCAATGCCAGCTGGGTCAGCTGTATCACTCTGCAACTCTCATTGGCAGGATTAGCAAGGTGTGGGGAAGGTTCAGTTAACAACGCTTAATTTGACTTGGTGTAATTTTGTAACTTCATTACATACCTGTTTGCAACACCCTGGTTTGCCTGCCCCAATAATCTCTGCACTTCTGCCACTGTTATAAAAATATCTTGGGTACCCTAGGCAATTTCAGAGATATATCAGTGCACATATATTCATGTACGGTGCTTCATAGGTCTCCAACTTTAATGGGTATCTTGATACCTATCGGTGTCTAAACATAAAAATCTCACCTATGTTACAGCTGCTAAGTCTTCTGGCAGTAGTACTGCGTACCGTCTGTTGCAATAGCTTTTGAGATGAGGAATGAATGACAAAATATGTTTAAATTGCTAAATGTTCTGTAAAAAGTGATAAAAGGCAGTGTTCTCCTTCTGGTAACTGTAGGCATGATGTTCTGAGGCAGCTTAGCTATTGTTTTTCACCTGGTTGCCAATTGTTTCAAATTCTTTCTCAAAGCAAAACCAACAAAAAAAAGTAAGAAAAGTCTAACTACATAAATAATTTCTGAATGAAAATACATTTATATTCATATACAAAGTAACTAAAAGAAAAAGAAAATAACAATAGAAAATCAAGCAGAGCAAGAGGAAACTTTTCAACATCTATTTTCTCTACATTGCATCTCACATTCAAAGCTTTCACATTTATCTAACCTCAGCTCTATATAGTTGGCTGTTAAGTATTAAGAAGAGTAACCATTTGCACATTTTTAAACATGAGCATGACAACTAAATTTTATTTTATTCTGAAAACCTCATGGATATATTTCAGCTCTTCATCTATATTTTCCTATAGACAAAAATTCTTAACGGCAGGCAAATGCAGTTTTGCACTCAATTAACATATTTTACATATTTAATACTATTTTCTTCATAGTGGAGGCATTAGTTTGTGTATGGCTTAAACAGAAGCAAATGAACAGGAGAAGGAGTAAAATCAGTTTAGAAATGGATTTCATAAGTGAAATAAATAACAAGTGTAGGGCTGCTATTGAAACCTTCCAGAGCATTAGAGGAGCAGAAAGGTAGAGAAAGAGCAGAAAAGGATGTGGGATCTAAAAAGATAGCAAAGTTACAGATGTTTAAAGTAATGTTTAACTATCATAAATTGAAGTGGTTTTTATTTTTTTTTTCTGAAAGCCCTTTTGGAGTCTGGGTATGCTTGATATAAAGAAGGTTGAAGTTTGTGTATGCCAAGTGTATGAAGTTCATGTAAGAGCACATGCTGTGAGGTTAACTTAACCCCTTCTGTCCATTTAAACAATATCATGGATTCATACATAAGTGACGGAGTGCAAAAAGTAGCCAACAGAAAGCAGCAACCAAAAGGAACTGCAAATGGTGGAGTAAAAAAGCTCAACTAATTTTAGAAACGGCAAAAGAGGATTACCACTGCCAAGAAACATTGAAGCAGCTGCTTCAGGAGGATCCAAAGAAGCTTTTGTTCTACTTCAGCCAACAGTTTCTGACTCAAAGGGAGTTTTAACAAAGGAACAAGAAGAGAGAACAAGACAAAGACCCCTCAGTGCATAGAAAGAAGTGCTGAAACACAGATGACCAGATAAGCAAGAGTAAGTGTGCCTTGGTTATGACACCACAACCTGGGTAGGGAAACATTTTGATTCTCTTCTAATTGACACATATCACTTTGATTATTATCAATGTCTTTTAAATATTGTATAAATCATTATCTTTCATGAATATAAAATGTCTATTAACAGAAAGTAATACACATAACTTTTATTGCTATATACTTATATGAAGCTGAGAGTTTCCCGGTTTCATGTACCTCAGTAGATTTCATTTGTTCTGTATAAGTCAATCTAACAATTTTCAAAGGCCTGAAAAGGCATTTGCCTGTTTGCAAGGTCTTAAACAGAAAATTAGGAAAATATGCTAATTAAACTAAAAGGGTGTTTACAAAAAATTACAAAAATTTTCTAGGTTTTCTGTTGTGGTGTTTTGTTTTTAATTTTGTTTTGTTTGGGTTTTGTCTTTTGTTGTTGTTGGAGTTTTTCATTTTTTTTTTCCTTTTTTTCCTTTTTTTTTTTTATAGGCAACTATATTTTGACTTTGCATTACATTACTTTTAGTCTTCTTTGCAAAGGTCTAGGCCATAGTAGCTACAGATATTACACTGAAATTTGGCCATGTAAGGCTGCCTTACGAAAAAGAATCTTAAAAAAATAGCTTTCATAAACTTAAGAGACCAGAAGGGAATAAGATTGTAATTAGTGTAAATGCCAGGGGTTTGGTAGCAGGGGGGTGAAGGGGTTGCACATGTGCCTTCTGCCCTCAGGCAGCATGGCACTGTCCCATGCTGGACACATCTGGCTCCACAATGGACCCACCACAGGACTCAGCAGATTCCATCAGGAGAATTTGTGGCATCTCTATGAAGATGTATTTAAGATAAGGAAACAAACACTGAAGGAAAGGAACAAGGTCAGAGCATGTGTGCTCCATTCTAGAGTTAGTAAAACCCTCCAGGGACTGAAGCCCATGGATAATCCACACTGGAGCAGGTTCTTTCCCTAAGAGACTGTGGCCCATGGTCAGTGCACAACAAAGCAGAAGGAATGAGTAAGAGGGAAGAAATGGAAAAAGAAAGGAGTAAGAAATGAGGAGTAACAGAAATTAACTCCTACACCTTGACCTGAACCTCCTGCACTGCCCATCACCAGAGACAAAGTGTAACCTGTGGTGGAGTAGACAGAGGAAGGGGAAGAAGTGATCGGAATGAAGTTAAATCTACAAAAGAGGAGAGGAGGGGTGTTTTTTGTATTTCTTTCACTATTCGTTTTTGTTTTCCAAAACCCCAGTCAGTCATTAAATATTTTATAATAAGATGGTTTTACCCAGGAGAGTAGTTGATGACTGATTTTCCACATCTTTATCTCAAACATGAACTTTTTTCACTCTTGTTCTTCTTATTTTCTGTCCTCTTCTATTGTAGTGGCGGAGTGAATGAGTGGCAGTGGGAGGGCTTCACTGTTACTCAGGACTAACCATGACCCAAATATGTTAGCACAAAATGTGTACTTGTGCAAACAAAATCAGCAAGCCAAGGGAGTAATTAGGTGAAAAGGGTATGAAATGCCATGAAGTTACAGAATAAAATTATGAAAGTTCTGAAGTTCAGAATTCGGCGTTTGGCCCCTTCAAAATGTAACAATAGGTTAAAGAAAACTAAACTAGAGGAATCAGTAAGAAATGAGTAATTCTAGGTATAATGGCACTACATAGGAAATACTAAGTTTCAAGGAGGGAACTCAGAAGTTACAGTAATTACTGTGTAATACAGTGATAATACAGGTTATGGAAAGGATTAACAGGCTCCCTCTCAAAAGTGATGCAGAAATAAACTCTTGAAAAGAAAAGAGGCACCTGTACTACGTGGCTTTTTGTAAATCTCTTTTGGATTTTTATCAGGTATTTGGATTTATGAAAACTCATGCCAACACAGCTGTGAAATTAATGTTTGGAAATGGTCTTTATAAGAAGGTTTAAAGCTGTCTCTAACTGAAAAAAAAGTAAGGTTTCAGTTCTTATCACTGAAATATTTTGTGCTATACATTTTTGTTTGTTTTCTAAATATATTAAACAATTTTAATATATCCCATACTTAAAAGTGTTAATGGCAGGATTTGAGTAACCTGATCTAGTGAGCGTTTCCAAGGGGACTTGGAGCTAGATGATCTTTAAGGCCCCTTCCAACCCAAACTGTTTTATGATTCTATGATATTTATTTAATTTCCTCACAGTCTCCCCTTTAGTCTACCACTGACCCAGAAACTACTCCTCCCTATTACCTGACCATGCATTTTTACATTTCTGCTACCAAGGCTATTTTTTATTGATCATACAGGCTTGAGTACATACACTTAGTGCCTTAAAATGCTGAATATTTTTCCTGCTTACATTTCTATTAGAGAGTTGCAGAAGACATTCCCTTCATTTTACATATGGTGGGCTACTGGATCATTTGATAACTTAGTAACATACATTCAACAATTAAAAATTAAATGAGCAAACCAAAACAGTAGTAAAAACCCCATTATGTAATCACTACATTCTCAGGTCGTAAGGAGAAACAGAAGACATACAGCACATTTAAATCTCCTACACCTACCAACTCACAGGTTTTATGTGTCTTGCTTAAAACACATTTTTGAAAGTCTGTTCTCTCTCTCTCTTTCATTACCTATTAGCTCACACTTTCAGCAGGAACGTGTGTATGTGTGCCACCTGAGACATAAGTTGTTCTTTTTTCCTCACGAGTTCAAAATGAACAGCTCAACAATCCAAACTACTTCACTCAAACCACCGAAATAGTTATCACACAGTTTCTCAGTTGTGGGGAAGATTTAATAGAGAAAGTTCCTACTTTCTATTTTTGAACAGTCCTGTAAAACAGAAATTTCCTAGCAAAGAGTGTGATTTATCATATCTGATATGAAAGATATAATGCAAAAACCATGTCAGTGTGTTTCATAAAGAGTTATAGTAGCCCTAGAGCTACAGTAAGAAAGCTTCTTTCATACAAACTCACTGAGAACGCACCTTCCAGAACATCTATGAATCAGGAAGCCCAAATAGAGAGATATAAAATATTTGCTGAAAATGGTAATCAAATATTTTCTGTTCTTGTATAAAATAGACTATCTGAGGCAATGACAGAGTTGTAAAACTATTATCAAAGATAAATTTCATGAAAAAAATAGTCATAGACTTTTATTAGTTAAAATTTTTACATTAGTTAACTAATTTTATCAGATTCTGCAAAACTTTATATAGGTAATCTCTTCCTATTCTATACTTTCTATAACAAATAAAAGAAATTTCTAAACTAAATCCTGATAAGAATGCCATGACTTTTTTTCCTTTAGATAAATGGAAAAAAGCACAAAAACAGAAAAAGGGTTGCTGTCCCCTGAAGATCCATTGGTACACTGTGGATATTGAAAAATATTACTTACAGTATTACCATACACTAATGAAGTTCAGTTTTCATTAGCACTTCATCATTCAAATGACCTTGTTCCAAATGGTGATATCCTCAAGTTAATGCTTCAGATGATTTCACTTACTCAAAATACTGCTTGTTCATAAAAACAGTGGGTAAGAATCTTACAGGTTAATTAAACCTTTAATAGTGCAAACCATTCAGAAATAGGTAGTAAGAGATAATAGTGACTAAATGCTACATTAGCAAATAGAAACTTACTCACTGTTTTACAAACATACTTTATGCAACTATAGAGTCAATTACATGATTTAATTATAAAAACATTATTTCTGTATCTGTTAAACAGTATTTTTCAGAATATTAGGACCTTTTTAAAAGCTAAGTTCTTTCACAGGCTAAAGTAAAGTAGATACCTCCTTATATTTAACTGAATTTAGATACACTAGATAATAAAATACTCATACTCTAACATGCTGTAATTTGATATAGCAGGTTGCACAGCAAACTATACCTTTATAAGGATTTTTTTTTAAGTGGCACTTCCCACTTCCTTTAAAACTTCAGGCACTATTTTTCCTAACAAAAACAGCCACAACAAAAAACGTATTTCTTTAAAAGTACCTTGGTAGTGAGCACTAAATCCACGGTATCGATGATTGCTGTCTGTTACAAAATGTAGTCTGAGCCAGTTTTTGTTGCTGATAACTGGAGGAGGTATATTCATTCCAGACAGCCTGAATCAAAACAAACAAAGTTTGTTATTAAAAGATTTAAAAATTATCAGGAAAACCTTTATATTCAAAATAGTATTCATTGACATACACCCTGTGGGACTTTATATTTATCACTTAATAGAGTTTTAACAAACATGAACAGTCAAAGTTGTCCATTATGCATGATCAAATGGTGGGGTACAAATTGGTGCTAATCCAGAAATCACACAATCATGTTATTGATCAGGTACAGCACTGTCAAGATGAAACTACATGGCACTCAGGCTACAAAGAATTTATGTCTATCCAGGTCGGATAACGGGTGTAGTGGTTTTCTGTGGCTGGGTTTTGGTAGCAGGGGCAGCTACAGAGGTGGCTTTCTGTTAGAAGCTGCTGAAAGCTTCCCCTGTACAGTGGAACCAATGTCAGCTGGCTGCAGGATCAACTTCCTTCCACTGGTCAAGGCCAAGCCAATCAGGAGTAATAGTAACTCCTCTGTGATAACATATTTAAGAGTAGAAGGTTGTGGCACAGAAAGAATTCCAGCCAAGGAAGAGTGGAGTGAGAACATGGGAAAACAACGCAGACACCAAGGTCAGTGCAGAAGAAGGGGCAGGAGGTGCTCCAGGTGCTGGAGCTGAGGCCCCGCAGCCCGTGGTGCAGACCATGGTGGGGCAGCTGTGCCCCTGCAGCCCATGGGGGACCATCGGGGTACAGAGACCCCCCTGCAACCCATCGGAGGAGCCCATGCTGGAGCAGGTGGATGCATGAAGGAGGCTGTGACCCCGTGGGAGGCCCAAGATGGAGTGGGGTCTTGCTGTGGACCTGCAGTCCACGGAGACAGAAGCCCACACTGGAGCAGATTTTTCCTGGATGGGACTCGTGGTCCCTGTGGGGGACCCACATTGGTACAGCTCATCCATAAAGGACTGCAGCCCATGGAGGAGTGACCCACAGGACAGCAGATTGGGAAGAACTGCTGCCCGAGAGGTGGACTCACACTGGGGAGGTCCATCAAGGACTGTCTCCCATGGGAGGGGCCCCACGGGAGCAGGTGAAGGACTCTTCTCTCTGAGCAGCAGCAGAAACAACAATTGACCTCAACCCTCATTCCCTGTCTCCCTGCACCATGGGGGAAGGAGGTCGAACTTGGAAAGAAGGAGGGGTCTGGGAAAGGTGTTTTTAAGATTATTTTAGTTCTCGTTCTTTTGCTCTGATCCTGTTTGTAATAAATTCAATTAATATCCCTACTTTGACTCTATTTTGCCCATGATGGTGATCAGTAAATCTCTCCCAGCTCTTATTTCAGCTCATGAATCCTTAACTGTTTTTTTTTTCCTCTCCTCTGTCTAGTTGCAGAGGGGAGTGAGAGAGCTTTAGTGAGCTGATGTCCAGCCAGGGTCAATCCACTAAATGGGCTAGGCAGAACCTTGCTCTGGGCACCAGGAAAAGGATTGTGCCCTGTGACTTTCATATTCAAGATACAGAAGAAGAGAGTTTAGGTTATGTAGACTACTTTCTGAAACTACAAAGCAGACACCTATTTTTCAAGAAGAAATAACTTTCTACATTCAGGGTATAAAGAAAAAAAGAAATATTCCATCACTTGAGTGAATTTGAAATTAGTTATTAAAAGTACAAGAAGAAAAGAGATTTGTAGTGGACTGAACACAGCTAGAAGCCAAGCACCGCACAGCTGTTCGCTCCCTCCCTTCCCTGCCCCCAACAGCATAAAGGGGAGAGAACAGGCAGAGCAAAAGCAAGAAAACTCCTAGGCTAAAATAAAGACTCTTCAAAAGACAGTTTAATAAATGAAGAGGTGAGAAAAAAAGCACAAAAACCCCAAGTGATGCAAAGGTAATAATTCACCATATTCCACAAGTAGATAATCAAACCAGTCTCCAAGCAATGACTACTTGTCTCTCAGTCCCTCTCCTCATCTTTTATTGCTGACCAGGAAGTTATATGGTATACAAAATATCCTTTTAGTCTATTTATGTTAGTTATTTAGGTTTTGACCCTTCCCAGTATCCTGCCTGTGTCTGGTCTACACACTATGGGGACAGAGGAGGGGAAAAAGAAAGCCTTGATGTTGTGCAAACCCAGCTCAGCAGTAGCCAAAACGTTGTGCTATCAACTCTGCTTTAGTCATAAATCCAAACTACAGCACCATATGGGCTTCTACAAAGAACATTAACTCTGAGTCACTAGACCCAGTATACAAAATTACCCGGTTTCTTTACTGTTTTTTTTTTTTTCTGGTTTTTGTTTGGGGTTTTTTGTGTGTGTTTTTGTTTTGGGGTTTTTGTTTGTTTGTTTGTTTTTGGTTGGGGTTTTTTTAAACATCAGGATATTGCTCCAATTACTATAGTCTTTCATCTTGACCTGTTCATTAAGAATATCTGTATTTAAATTCTGGTTTGTTTGTTTGTTTGTTTGGGTTTTATGTTGTGAGTTTTTTCTTTAAATTTTATTTTTAAATGAGATGTCATGTTAGAAAGAAGGTGAATAAACTATAAAGAAAAAATTCTTCCATCAAGCCAGTAATCCAAGATATATTTCTCACCAAAACCAGAAAGATAAGTCACATCTTCAGGATGTCAACATACTTATCTATGTCCTTCCATTTATTTGTAAACAAAGCTCTTCCTGTATGTTAGAATAAAATACTAGCCAACAAGTATACCATTTTATGTTCAGACATAGAAGATTCCTCTTCTGTGATAAACTATGTTCATAACAAAGCAATGGGTTTTGAAATTTTTTTTTTAAGTGGAAAAAACCCACAAACCTTCCTTAAATGAGTAAATAATAAGCTTGTGTAGGTATTATTTTGTGAGGAAGACTTTTGAAAGAATAACAGTTTGGAGGTAGTGTTCTTTCGATCTTTTCTCAACCACTCTGAAAACAGAATATGTTTAAGACCTGAAAACAGAATATCTATCTGAGAACAGAATATGTTTAAGACTACTTCCCAAATTTCTGAAACTCTTTCCCTCAGGCACTATTATAAATGACAAAATGCTTGACTGTTACCACAGGCTATTAAAACTCCTTCAAATACTTGCAAAAAAAATTTTTTTATACTGTGAAGATACATTAACTAATTCATTTCAGTTGGAGAACACAGAGAATCTAAGTTCTTTAACCTTATGACATTGACTCCAAATCCTACATCCTAGGAAAAAAAAAAAAAGACTCTGAGATTGCAGCATGACGTGAGAAACGGATAAGGACATTCTTGCATTAGTTAGTTAGTATTGTATTAGTATTAGTTCTCATATTAGTGCCTCCTTTTTGCCGTACCCCCTCACCTTGGCCTCACAGAATTACCACACATTTCTCCTTGGGTCTGTTAAAAAACCACTCCAAGGAAAAGTGGTTTCATATTAGTTGGTATTTGAGGTTTGAAAATCTAGATAGTCCGTGCAGTCCTCTGACAGGTTCAAGTCAGTAATACTATCCCTAACACAAAGGATGCAAAAATCAATCAAAAATGCTACTTACAGTCTCTCTTGATTTATTTATTTAAAAAATATATATTGCAAATTAAGAAGTTACAGTACTTATACAGAAACTGAAAATATCAGTTTAATCCTTATTTTAGACAGAGGGGAAGGAATCCAAAAATGTCATTTAGTTCATCACCCTTGATACAAAATGACATGTATAGAGAGGTAGTTTTAATACAAATATATGTATTCATTTATGTGTTCTATCTACCATTCATATTACTAAAGTGCCATTCTGTGAAAGGATTAATGTATTCATCAAGCCAGCAGGAAAATGAAAAGTGTTCTAGTCTGCAAAGGTTAGAGTTGAGGCAGAAAACACAGAAAGGAAATCTCAGCTCTCAAACTCTTCTCCAAGGTTGGACTGAATGACCTTGGAGGTCTCTTTCACCCTTGATGATCCTATGGTTCTAAGATTCTACTCCTTCTTTCTTTGTGTTAAAAAGGGAAAGACCAATTTTTATATCAACAAATTTTTCTACTTGATTTAACATTTTAATATTAAAAAATTCTAATGTTAAATCTGTATTAGAGATATGAAATTGTTACAGTCAGTAAGATTGATAGAAATGTTCATTCTGACAAAACCTGTTTTTCCAGTTTCTGGTACTTTGCTATGTGGCTTCCAGGATCACTCTGGGCCCCCAAACTGCCTGGTTATTCAGCTGCTGGGCTCAGTGGACCTTTTAGTTCTCCTTTTCTCATTTGCTTCCCAGTCAGTATTAAAACTTTTTATACCAAAGCATTAGAAACTTCATAAAATGATATGCAATACTAATATCCAGAATTTAATGAAAAAATAAAAAAGCCCCCAAAACCATTGAATTTCCTTTTCTGGTTAGCTTTACTACATGATGCATGATTCTAGCTAGATGTTAAATTACATTTGCACCTTGTTCTGTACCAATTCAAGTCAGAAGTGCACGATAACCTGTATTCAGCGTTAAGAGGCAGATACCTAAACTTATTGATTAGAAAACATAAAATATTTCTGAATTTTCTCTCTGAATTTCAGCATGAAACACACTTGTCTACCAGCCATAAAGTGGCTTTAGTTGCTACAAATTTCTTGTTACAAATGTAAGAAGTATACTTTAGTTTGATGCTTGTTTTTTGGAAAGTAGAAGTTTAATTAGGTGTCCTTTTTGGTACAGCTATTTCTCTGTACAATAATATTACCTAATGATGCAAAAGAAAATAGCTCTTTTATTTAAATTCTCACCCTGCAACTAATTGTTAGGTGATATACAGGTAACAAGCTGTTACTGGTTACATATTTTAAATTAAACCTGGTACTGGAAGAGCTCTTACTGAACAACTGGATCAAAAATAAGGCTGTAAAACACAGTTCCTAGCACCTATTTTGACTCATATATATTCTACCTATAATGAGGTTTCTCTTTAATAATCACAAAAACATGTGAAAAATAAATTTTAAGTAAGCATATTGTCCAAGGCATGAGAAAATGTCACACTAGACATTTTATTATGATCATAGTAAAAGACTGATTTTGTTTCTAAAATAGCTAATATCTAGTTAAACTTACCTAACAAATCAATTATTTAATAATGCATTTATCATCAACAGCTTTAAGTTATATTTTAGGTGATTCTAACTCAGCACATGCTGAGTTTTAAGTAAATTCACAGTTCTTAAAATTGGATTTTTACAGTTCATGATTTCTGTAGGATTGTTCCCAGAAAGTAGATTTGCACACTGATAAAATTTATTCTGTTTATACAACTGCCCCTTTTCTCCTGTCAATTTATCTTCTCAGCAAATTATAAAGCTGTTCACAATTACCATAATGCATTGGCAGCCCAACCTACTTCTGTGCCAGCTACTATTCCACGCATAGCTATGCTGCATCATCTACAGTATCCTCCTAAAATTCAAAGTAAAACACCATATCTCCCATAAAGGAAATGCAGCTGTTTCATCTTCTTTTATAATTCAAAAGATGTAGCTCTGTCTCAAGCTGCACTGAATCCTGCATAGCAAATTTCAGTCAACAGAGAGCAGGCTTCCCTTCTGCATGCTGTCTTTCACAAACTCTTAAATATGTTCATGGAAAACCTTGTTTTAAACCAGGGATTTAAAGTATCTCACCACTGTGTATAGTCAACAGCATTTACTGTTATTTGCTTAAAAAAAGAAGCGCTTACTGAAATAATGAACCTGTGTTGCTAATCAAGGGATTAGTAGAAATGTTAGACTGTGCATGTAGGTGTGTCAGTAAAGTTCCCATCTATGCATTTTATTTGCTTGTGGGTAAATCACAGTTTACAGGAGAAATAAGACACTAACACTTCTGAAAATCAAAATTTCATTCTTCTAGCACTTCATTACAAGAGCGTGGCTCCATCCCACTCCTTTATGCACTAATCAGCTAATAATTAAAAAAAAAAAATCACTGCTTTAGGCTAACCATCCAGTGAAGTCAATTAGTATTTTATTTGCCCTCAAAATTCTAACATATAACTCCTACTTTATGTTGCAAGGGGGTAGGGTTTTTTGGGGTTTTTTTCAATAGCTTAGTGCACATTCTCTGTTTTTTCAGAGGAGGAATACTATAAACTTACTTGGACATTTGAAATGTACACTGTCAGCTAGCTATAATCATCAGAAGAGGTTCAAAAATTCCTATCTTGTTCATGTACCAAGCTAGCTATAATTACTAAAAATCATCCAAAACCATAGTTCTACAAACAAATTGTCACTGATTGTCACAATTGTCAATACACTGATTATTATCAAGTAACAAGCAGACAAGCCATGCTAATAAAAGCCTTAATTTAGGCATTCAGTGTGTCCAAAAATATTCCTAACAGAAAAAAAGTTTGGGGTTTGTTCCAAAATATACAGCAAAGTTTTTCTCCCAAAACTTTTAATTAAGCATATGATTCCTATATTTCCTCATGTGCCAGGGGATTCACAGAAATGGAATTAATCAAAAAAAGAATTGGAGGTTGATACCACATCTAAAAGCAGTGTTGAAACCCATTCTAATACTACCAAAGCTAAGACTTTCATCTTAGCATGATTGGGTGCACACATAGATCTCATCACTCATAAATATGCACTAAAAAACCTAAGTGCTTGTTTTGATGCAAAGTGCAGCTATGTGGGTTCTTTCTCATTGGTGTTACTTGTCTGTTGAAATAAAACTACTGTATAAAAAGCTTTGATTGAAAAAGGGCAAAGCATCGCATATTTTGATAAGGCCTATTGAGTATTGTCCATGTACATGTACATGCTAGTGGGGCTTAATACTTAATACTTACACAGTATAATACACTAGAAAAGACAGCAGCCACCTGCCTCTTGAAAGATGTACCCAATAGAAAAACATCTGATCAATTACCTGTCTGGTTTGGTTAAATTTTACTTAAATTTGTCAGTATTTGTATTAAACACAAATTTGAAGTATCAACCACTCACAGCTTTTTGTGTTTCCTATACTTGCATGCAACATATAATGTTGTGTGTGTATATATATATATGTATATATATATAATGTATACTCTTTAGAAAAGATTTCTAGCATCTTTTCCTTTGTTCCCCATGACTATCCCCATAAAATAACTCTTTGAGTAAGCTTCATAATAAACATCTTTTGGAAAAGTATCCACCCCACAATGTAGATTTAATGATACAAGATTCAAACTCAGTTTTATTAAAACCCTCTCAGGGTGAGAATTTAAATAAAAGAGCTATTTTCTTTTGCATCATTAGGTAATATTATTATACAGAGAAATAGCTGTACCAAGAAGGACACCTAATTAAACTTCTACCTTCCAAAAAACAAGCATCAAACTAAAGTATAGTTCTTACATTTGTAACAAGAAATTTGTAGCAACTAAAGCTACTTTATGGCTGGTAGAAAAGTGTGTTTCATGCTAAAATTCAGAGAGAAAATTCAGAAATATTCAAAATTTAGAAATATTTTAAAAATACAGATCTGTTTAGAAACATCCCTTTGCACACTAGAGAAGCAAAGCTGAAAACAACTGAATATTTAAAACATTGTTTGATTTGAAAGATCCTGAAGGATTCAATGATTAAGTCAGCATATCTCTCCTGTTCCATCAATCCACTTTGTAGGATGTTTACATTGAATTTCAGACACTAACCTAAACATCATAACTTTGGTAAAGTGCTAAAAATGTAAGGTGTTTTTTTTTATGGCTAGGCCTATCAATATTTTTTATGTTTCCAATTCCAGTGATTATATTAATGGATTTAATGGCAGTCATAATAGATGTGAATGTCTGTTGCATGACAACTTTGGGTACTGGCCTTTTTTTTCCTGGAAATATTCTATCCAAATTATATTAAATTATTTCAGATCAAGGACACTGTGACACATATTGTCAAAAAGCAAAAAAAAAAAAAAATCCCCAACCTCTTCTACCTTTTACAAAATCTATTGCTGTCTAAACTGAGAACTCAAGGTTTTAATTTTGTTGAAGATATGAAATAAATGTTAAATCCTAATAGGCATTTTCAGTTGTCTTTGGGTAACAGCATAGGTCAACAAGATGGATTATTGCCTGTAAATTTTGCTTCTGTGAAAGTATTTCTAACATAGATATTCAAGTAATATAAAAGTATTTTAAGAGCTGTGAATTTCCTAGAATTTTAATTGCAGCTTACATTTATGCAGCATTAACATATATAACATTGGTCTATCTGTATTACAGAAAAAGACTTAATGTCTCTGCGACAGAAGCTATAGAACTTTTATTTAAGTTGAAGTTTTCATTTAATTGTATGTGTGACACCAAAGCTGCAGACGGTTATCAGGGCTGCTCCTGTGTGTGCATCCAGTACACTCGAGCAATTAATTCCCTGGATGATTGAGGAATTGACCATCTAGTGAAATAACAGACTGGCTTCAGAAAAGAGACTAAAAGTAATTACAATATCAAAATAAGCAAAGTTTCCCAGTTAAGTCTTCAAATGGAGAAAACAAGAAATGACATGGGAAGATTAACTCAATTCCCTTCCTGTTTTGTTTTCTTTATTCATATGCTTTTCGTGTTTCCAAGTTAATCTTCTGCAATGACAAAGTTCAATGTCCAGTCATAAGGAAAGACAGAACACATTCTTCCAAGGAGAAAGTAAACAGTACTAATTCAGTCTTGAAAGACGAAAGAAGGTAAAGTCTTCTCTCCCTAAAACTAGCTCTTTCTCAAAGGTAAATATGCAGTAGAAAAGTAAAGAAAAAAATGTCCAAAAGAAAATGCTTTAAAATACAATGCTCTACTAAAAGCTTGAGGATAATATATAACCTAAGTTTAAAGTGGTTACAATGGCAGAGGTTAGTAAAAGACCTAATTCCTATGGTTAGTTCCTGTAATATTGTCTATAGTGGGACTGAGCATTCTATGTTTCTCAGAATCAGGACATTCACAAGTTTGAAGATAGGTGTAGCCTTGATTGTCTTTTCCATATGTCAGAACCCCAGCAGTAAATTACTACTCTTCAAATTTAGCCTCATGAGCTATTTAGAACTAAACCAGGAGTTTAGGTAGAAACTCCACTGCAATCACTTATTTCTGATTTATAAAACAAATAAAAACTTGAATAAGCCAATGTTTGGGAAAAAGAGGAAAAAAAGTTCTACATTATGTAACCTTGAAAAAAACACTGTTCTGTAAATTATTTTAGCAATCTATTGATTAATTTTAGAGTTATTCATCTAGAGGGATAAAAATAATTCACCCTATGACTTTTTGTCAAGTACATTACGGTGTCTGAAAGATCCAAAAAAAGTCTTTGTTTTAAAAATGTCAGTGTTGAAATATATGAAAGCCTTGTCATGCCTTTGCAATGTCGGAAAAAGTTCAATTTTGGAGTCAAGTTGCTGTCATATAAAGCAAGTCTATGAGAAGCCTCTGTATGATTATTAAGGCCAGAATAAAGGTCCAGTTGATGATTAATGAAAGTTTTCAGTACTCTGGATGTGAAATTTTGAAAAGTGCCAAGATTAAGAAATGCTTTTTAACTTCGAAAGTAGATTGCAGCTTATAAAGTCAGTTGTTCATATGTCAAAGATTTTCCACTTAAGCTCTTGACTTGGTAGAATAATGAAGTATGATGAAAGGTAAAAGGAACCTTCCAAACACACATACTGTGAATTGTTAGCCTATGATACAAGTAATCTGGTCTTTGTGACAAAAGTAAATAACACTGGTAGACAGTGTTGCTGTCCTGATTGCCTGCAGGACTAGCATAAGCTGCTGATTTTCATATAGATGTCAGGGTCTTGTGAAAGGAGTCATTATTCATACCTGTGATGCAAATACTTCATATGCAAACTTGACCTTGCACTTAAAACCCAAACTCCCTGAGCAGATCATAGAAACAATATAAATACATACCAACTTAGCTGGGTTGTACATGATGGTTAATGTGTGAGGCTTTCTACCACATAAGCTGTGGCAACTTGAACAGTTCCTTGGTTTAACTGTTGAGACCAATATGGTCAGGGCAATCAGCCAGGAGCAGAGGCAGAACTGAGAAGATATAGGTCCAGCTACTCCAGGCTTTGCAGGTAAGGCATCCCCCAAAGGCACTCACCCTCAGGGCCCAGAGGCTAGGATATCACGGGCACCAAGATCTGTCCCAGGATTTTTTTTCCCTGCACATGCTAAAACAAATCTGCCTGTCTCTTTCAAGAATCCCAAGGCTGAGAACCCTGGACAGGTATAAAGATGAATGTGATTATCTGAGTGTTTTCCCACATTTCATCCCTCTACTTTTACTGTTACTCTAAACAAAACTAAATTGAATTCAACTTGTGCATGACCAATTCCTTCTTTGAGGCAATAGTCAAACTGAATAACTGGGACCATTATCTATCTGTGAGAGGCTTATATAGTTTACCTCTCTTAAAATGCTGCCATAATCTTATTATTTCAGAACTGGTTGTTCTCTTTTCAAATCTATGTAATAAATTGTTATACTTACAAATACTGCCTGAAAGGGGGAAGGAAGCTTGTTCTTGAGTCTTTCTGGTAAATGTTAATAAATGAACCAAACGAAAAAACCACAAAAACATCAATTGTACTCCAATTGTCAATAGATCATATATGCAATACTAATGCATAACTTGTTAAACACAAAACATTACTAGGATAGAAGAGAATAGTCCCATATATGGTGTCAAAACTTACTATTACTCCAATTAATGCTGTAACAGACCAATAATCTAAATATTGAAAGTCTCATTAATACTACTTGTAACTACTTTAATTAAAGAAATGTTTCTAATATCTATCCCTTTTCTCCAGTGTTATGCTGAAATTTTCAGTGTCCCTCTGTGTTCTGAGATCTTCATTCTTTTCCAAATAAAAAGAGAAGTTTATTGTGAGTCATTCTGCCCTCACTACATTCTTTTGGGACCCCACGTGGAGTACTGCAACTAGCTCTGGCATTCCCAGCAAAGAAGGACATAGACCCATTGGAGCAAGTACAGAGGGGGGCCACTAAGATGATTAGGGGGATGAAGCACCTGTCCTATAAGCAAGGGCTGAGAGAATTAGGATTGTTCATCATGGAGAAGGGAAGACTCCAGGGTGACTTAACTGTGACCTTTCAGTTCCTGAAGGAAGCCTACAAAAAAGGTTGAAAAGGACTTTTTCAAGGGCATGCAGTGATAGGACAAGAATAGTTAAAATAGTTAAAATAGCTTAAAACTAAAAGAGAGTGCGTATAGATTGGATATTAGGAAGACATTATTTACTGTGAGGAAAGTGAGCCACAGGACCATACTGACCAGAGAAATTGTAGATGCCCTGTCCCTGGGAGTGTTCAAGGCCAGTGCTGAGCAATCTGGTCTAGTGGAAGGTGTCCCTGTTCACAGCAGAGGGCTTGGAACCAGACTATCTTTAAAGTCCCTTTTAAGCCAAACCATTCTATGATTCTATGAGCAGTAACCTGAAATCATCATGACACAACTCTCCTTTCTCAATATTGAATAATCTTTGGGCAATTTTTTTGTTCCCTAAACAGAACCTTCTGTTTTTCTCTTTGGTTCCCAGCCTTCTCCAGCCCCACTTAATACAGAGGGCCAATATGTGTTACACAGCACCAGCCTAGGGTCATCAAACCCTGTGTATACATGATAGTCACATAGTCTTGACCTACTTGACCAGTAGACAGTTGTCAGAGCTCAAAGACAAGCCAAAAATAGCCCAGGCCACGACACATCAGAAGAGTCAATCCAGCTGTCAGATTAATAAAAGGCCTACAGCCACTTCCCAATAGTAAGGCAAAAGTCATATTTACTGAGTTATCAGTTGCTCTCAGTATGATCAGATTCACATTAAAGAAACTTGGAGGCACTACAAATAGGAAGCAAAGACTACTACTTCATGAAGTTAACTCTCATTTAATTTCTCTCCCTAATCCTTAGTACTTCATGTTAACTACAGTAGTTAAAATGAAAATCACATAAAAGTATGCAGTATTCAAACTGGTAAAAGACTAATTATATTTTCTGCAGAGCATGAAGGGAAACTGGTATTCTACTCTGGATGGAGATAAAGTTTAAAATATAAGTTAAATTACTCCCACTCTGCAGCAAAATCAAGAACCCCATGGGTCTTATTAGAAAGAGTACTTTTAGAATCTAGTTTTCCTGAGTATCTGCCACTCTAGTTACTCATAGTTAGATATTACATCGAAATGCAAATATATCTTAAAAAGAGTTGTTCCTTAAAATTAGAACAAAAATTCAAAATGCTCTTATGTTAAGTCTGAGTCAGTTATATTATTCCGTCTTTTTTAGTTGTGATAATGACACAGAGGACCTGAAATGCCTTTAAAGAACAACTCATCAATACAAAGAGGAAAAACATTAAACAGTTTGAATCAAACTACAGGTGATCTTTTTCTAAATCTTCACCTCTTCTTATGTCTTATTTTTTCCCTTTGAAAATGTATCAAGGTAGATTCTAAAATCTGTCAGAAAAGGCTCCTCTTATTGCATAATTTAAATAAATTCTTGTCAAGAAATCCATGCAGATTACTAACAAAACCACTCACCTTAGTTTCCACCTTATATTTTTTGTAAATTAATGTTTTGTTCAGCTACATATTGTGCAAGAACTTAGTTTTGTATCTTAAACATCTGGACTCCTTCTAATTCTACTGAATTTATTGTATAAGACATTTACATTTTAAAATTGATTATATTTGTCTGTAGTGACTTCTGCAATATATCTGTAAGCAAATAAATTTCTTAATAATTCTACAGAACTTCCATTTCAAAGTGCTTGACAAATATTGAGAGGTTGTAGCATTCTTTATATAATAATAACAATAGTTAAAAAAAAATCCACCTCATAAAGAGACAATACATTGTTCTTCACCACAAAATGTAAGACAAAATCAGAAACTGCCTGGGCTGTAAGGGTATCATGTTGACCCTGACTAACCCTGCCTGAGGACTCTCTTAAGCCTCTGCCCTTGGTCCCAGGAATCCCATTCCAGCTATACTTAAAGGCGGTTCCAGCTCTGTCCTTTATCGTCTCTGTGTGACTGGAAGGACCCTGGACCTGGTTTATCACTTGCCACATTGGGGACTGTCAATTGACTTTGTTGTCTAAGTCCCTGGCTGTGACTCCTGTGTTCAGCCCTGCACATCATCCTGTGTTGCAGGACTGCACATCATCAGTAAGCGTATAGCAAGAGTGGCCTGTGTGGAGTCTCTTTGGCTCCCCATTTTCCCCTCCTTGTTCCTGCTGCTCCTAGACAGAAATAGAGTTCAAATCTCTGCTGTAATTATTAGAACTGCACTAGTTTTCTATGATAATTTATCTCATTTAAACACTATGAATTTGCTTTTGTTCTGTGTACTTGATCATACTTCTCTTAACTGCATTTGTAACATTCATATTCAAATGTTCTCTGACTGCAATTAGGGAAACATTTCTTATACTTTTTTGTATGGAGTATTTTTAAGATGTTATGATAAAATTGAGATGTGGCTATCATATACCTTCATCACTTTTACTTCATAGACATATAACCAACAGAATATCTTTAAAACTAAAGATTAAAGCTTTGAACAATCTGAGTAATAAGGGACAGGACAGCTCACATTTAGCTTTATTAGATAAGAGTTAAAAAGGGAGAAGAGGATTGGACAAGTAGTATCAGCACTCATGTAAAACATCCCATTTTGAAAGAAATTACTTTTACACTTTACAAAGAGATTTTAGACTCTAATTCCCAGTTTGAGGGGTCATAAAAACCTACAAAGTGAGATGTTAAGAACACATGATGTTTCTGTTTATATGAAGTAACTTTAATGTATTTTCTTCTGGAGATGCTGTTTGTTTGCTTTTCTTTTCTTGTTTTTGAAGATTAACGCCTCCTAAAAAAAAAATAAATCTCAGAACATTTTATTTCTTTGTCACAGAGAGCTGCATGAGTGGCCTCTGCAAGAAGAGATCAGGGCTTGCCCTGTGCCAGACACAGCTCCAGTCAGCTCCACAATGAACTCACTGAAGGATACAGCTGAGCCCATTGCCCGAGCTGCTGTCACTTTTGTGAAAATGTATTTAAGAAAGGGTAAAAAGTACACAGTCAATCATAATGAGGAAAAAAGTATGTGAGGAGCTAATCCTGTAAGCTCCAAGGTCATAGAAGGAGGAGGGTTAGGAGGTGTTCCAGCTATTCCCATGAAGTCCATGGAGAGTACCACACTGAAGGAGGCTCTCCTAACATAAACCATGGCACTTGGAGGATTCTGTTGCGTTTGAGTGGCAAAGTTTTGGTAGGAGGTGTGACTACAGGACTGGCTTCTGTGAGAAACTGCTGGAAGCTTGCCCTATGTCCAACAAAGCACATGCGAGCTGGCTCCAAGATGGATCCACTGCTGGCCAAGGATGAGCCCATCAGTGACAGCTGTAGCACCTCTAGGATAATATATTTAGAAAGGGGGAAAACTGCTGCATAACTGCAGCCAGAAGACAGGAGTGAGAATATGTGAGAGAAACAGCTGTGCAGAAGCAAGGGCACTGAAGGAGGGAGAGGAAGTGCTCTGGATGCTTCAAAAGATGCCTCACCCCAGAACTGATGTGCCAGCTTTTCCTAATGTATCAAATTTAGAAGACAAGGAATGTAAAAAACACAGAAGATTTCTTTCTCTAAAAACCAGCAGCTGAAGTCAATGTTGACTGCATACTAAGTGTATTTTTCACCCTGTTTTTGCAAACTATGGTGAATGACTATTAAAATAGATTAAAAAAAATTAAATGAGATAGTTGGGGTTTTTTATTAATTTTAAGAGAAGACTGGAGAAGACTGGTGTGTATTTGTTTGTTTGTTTGTTTTTTAATTAGCACAGAAGACCAAATGAAACGCATAAGACTGACATTTACAGGAGGAGGCACTAGATTATTCACTAGTGGTTGCTGGCACTAAACCCTGCATCTATGAAACACATGTTGAATCTTAAAAAAAATTAAAAGAGTTGCTTTTCACATCCCAAACAATGCCTTTATTACTGACTCCAGAGATTAGTGACTGAAATTATCTCTTCTGTGCTTTACTGAGAACCAGTGTCCTCTTCAGTTCTGGGTAGATTACTGGCATATTTAGGCCCTTTGTGCCACATAACTGGCAGGCGTTAATACATTCTTGTGTTTCAAAGTGAAACAACGTTCATAATCATGAACACAGAAGCACGAATAATTGCCCTGAGCATAGATTCCTATTGTTGCAGCTGTACTGCTTCCAATTCTAGACCTAGATTGGTATGACACTGAACTGAACTACTTGTAGATATTCATGAACCAATGTGTGTAAAGAAAATCTGGGCCAAACTCCTCTGACTTACAAGAGATCATGTTGAAAAGGATTCACCAAACTGTAGTATTAATATACTATTGATCATTGAGTTTACATATGCTAAGATATCCAGAAAAACAGAGACATATTTTTCAGTGTGTTTAACATTTTTTTCAGAAAAACAGGTATTATAAAAACAATTTTAAAAAGCAACATTTGTGGCAAATCTTATGGGAAATGAAACAAGGAATTTTTGTTTCTTAATTTGAAGTATAAGCATGTACACATGTAAAAATTCCCTTGTTAATTTAAATTCTTCATACACAGGTGTGCTTAAAGTCACAATCTATGTCATTATTTTCTTTCTAAAACTAAGTGCTGCTCTCAGAGATGAGCATACGCTTTGGGGCACCACTGCACGGATCTGACTGCTAGCTACCTGCTGTTTCCAGGAAATCAGACTGTGAACTAGTGATCCATGTCACAGCATTTTAACCACTCCATGATTTGGAACCACGTCTCTAAACTGAACATTTGTAGGTTAATTTGTCCAACAGAACACATCACTGTCCCTGTTAACACATGCCATATTGAAGATTTAAACAGCAGTAAATGTCAAAAAACCCAATACAACAATAAATTATGAACTAAGAAGAATGTATCAGATTCTCCTGAATACTATAGCATCCACCAGTCTATTTTTAATTGCAGATTATTAATATTATTTAAAATAACAAAAGGTGATAATTGGAAATATTTCAAATTGATTTTCCTAGATCAGTCTGTGTTACTTATAGAACTCCTTGGATTCAAAAGTCTTCAATTTACATCTGTTAAAAACATAAAAACCATTTTAAATAAATGTCTGTGTCTTGGAATGTAAAAGTAATATTTTTATTGCGATATAAGCAAATAAAATTTGTTCTTAATTCTAAGCAATTTTCCTCTCCCTCTCCCCCCAAAAATGAACAAAGTAGGCCTGCTTAATAATGCTGGTTTTTATAAGGAACACAAAATATTTACTAAAGTACTTATTTATAATAAAATTAATATAATTGTTTAGTATATTGACTAATCTACATAAAAGCTTTTCTAGAGAACTAAAACAAATTTTAGAAGATTTATGAATAGTCTGTGTTTTTAGAATGAAATAGCTTATACTCAAGGAAAATCTGGTGCCCCAGTTGAACAACCAGCTCATTATGCAGATTTTCCAGACTAGAGCAGACAGTAAGTAAACATCCCTTAGAATAATAATTTTTACTTTCTTTACCATATAAATAAAGTATTACTGCGAAAATGTAAGTTGTATTTCACCAAAAGAATTTTACCTTTGTTCATGAAATTTGACTGGAGAGTGATATAATCTAAATTATGCAGTAAAAAGCCAACAGTACTAGTTTGAAAATATCTTGTATCAGAGCCTATTATCTATTAAATTCTTACATGATGCCTTTGACTGATATTAGTGATAATGAGATAATGTTATCTGAGCACTCTGAGAGACCATTATCCTGATATATCTGAGTTGAAAAGTTTGCAAATACTCAGATCTAATAACTGATGAAAGATAGTAGGTCACTAACCCACTTGCTATCTGCAACTTATGAAGGTTGTGTGCCTGCATAAATTAAGGGCAAATAATATAATAGCAATTTACTTTTGCACAAACAAAAACTAGTGCACAGAAGGACTACTGTTTACCAATTTTTCTTATGGCTATTTACTGTTTTGTGTTTTCTTGATGTATTTGCTGGACACTAGTCCTCTTTCTGGGTTTATTTGATTTACTCATTATTTGATAGGCCTTTGTCTTCTTCACTAAGTCTACAGCATTTTGTACTTGTCGGAAGTAAATTTTACATTGTTCAAATTCATTTTGATTAATCAGCATCATTCTGAAGTATATTTCTGTTCTTTAGTGAGCTTGCAACCCCCCACAGTTCGGTGTCATTAATGATATTTATGTATAATTCTTCTTCCACCATCCAAGATACTGCATAAATATTTCATATTACCAGGTCTAGACCTAAACCATCTAAGATGCAAAATATGACTTACAGAGACTAACCAGTCACTATTCTTGTGTGTTTTTTCCAAATTAAATATACCACATATTTAGAGACAACACTGAGTGTTTTCTCCACTGGTAATTAAAAAATGGTTAGTAAAAATAATTAGATTTTGCAGTAAGTAATTTTTCATCCCTTACTCCATTATTTTTTCCAGGGTTCAGAGCTAACTGTCTGTGTTACAGTTTCTCAGGTGTTCCTATCCTTTTGCTCTCCTTTATTTACTTTGGATTGAGGACCCAATTTTTCTTGTTTTTCTTTTTACTTTTAATGTATTTTAAAACTCTCTCTATAACTGTCTTTTATATCCTTTGGTAGTTGTAATTCAGCAACTGTAATAACCTTTCATACTGTATTCTTACAGCTTCTTATTATTTTAGGCCTTTATTCATTAGTCATGTGGTTCTTTTCTCGCCCTTTGCAAAATTCCTTTTTTCTCTGTACATCTTTATGACTGCATCAGGAGCTTTAAGGGTCTCTTATTATGATTTATATATTTCTCTTGGATTGGGATAGTCTTTTATTATGTACTTGATATATTCACTTCCATTTACTGTCAGATCTCCTGCAGATTATATTAACCCTACTCTTTGTTGAATTTATTTTGGTGAGTTTATTAATGTTTATTGTCCTTTTCCTTAGTAGTGATATCTATTTACCAATAAATATTAATACATTTTCATTCAAACTACCTAAATCCTTCCTAATTTTAGAAAAATTCTTTTTGTTTTCCACAAAAAAAAAAGAAAGAGCCCATTTCTAAAAACTTAATAGGCCCATATACTGCCATTCTGCTCTCAATTAATTTTCAGATAAATTAAATCTTCCTTTTTAGCGAATCATTCTATACATGTATGTGATATTTGTAAAAATACAAACAATGCCTTCCTCTACTAATTTAACATCTAATATTGGCAGCACCATTTTTTTGAATGCAGATATATATATTAAAATACAATATCAAAGGATATATTGTAAGAAATCCATAATTTTTATTTTTGCTTAGCTCGATGCAAATAAATAAATAAATAAATAAATTAATTAATTAATTAACTTGATGTTTTATAAAGTACCTCTACCTTCTTTTTTTGCCTATCTGATGTAGTGACAAAAAAATGCAAACAAACAAATAAATGAAAACAACAACAAAAAAAACCAACCAAAAAACCCACAATTTTTTAGCTGGTTGAATATTATTCTCCGCAATGGCATCCTACTCTGAACTCTGATTTTGTTCCAGGTTAGTTGCAGACTTAAGGAAGTTTGTTTCCAGGTCTTTTTTTAATGGAAAATACATATACATATTCTCTTGAAAGACCCAGTTGGTTGTATCAAGTGGTTTTCAATATGAGCACCATGACAGATACTCCTGCCATGAATTCTGGGAGCTAAAATTTAAACCTGTGTTCCACATTTCAGGGTGAAGCCAAAGGAAAACCAGAGACGAGGAATAAAGGATATGTTGCAAAGTAACCTGGACTTCTCTGTGTAAACTGAAGTAGGCAATTTAAACCATTGGGTTCATTTTTACCCTTTTCCTGCATCAGTAACAAGCTTTGCAAAAGCTAAGGGAAGTAGTCGTACTAAATAAATCAGTCTTTATTTTAATTCAACTTGCAATACTTTTTAAACAGCAACACATACTTGAAATTGCAAGCTTCATTTCTGTATATTGAATCCTTCTAGAACAGAATAGAACAGCATACTGCTTTACTTCACAGTTTTGGGGATCTTGTGTCCGAAGTCCCCAAAACAAAATGAAATGGCAACATTTCAATAATATTCCAATGCATGTCTATAAATGCCCGATGTATAAACTACAGTAATAAAAATAATTTCCAGCATATTTAGCAAAGATATATCTTCATGGTTAGTGAACTTTTCAGTATAAACTTAACTTTCAGTTGGATAGTTTTAATCTGTTAACAGGTTAGTGGAAGGTCTTGCTAGCAAATTCATTTTTCATTCAAAACTAAATGAAAAAATAATACTCTTAGGACTGTTAGCCTTTGCTGTTGTCATAATCATTTCTCATATCTCTCCCACAGAAGCTGAACTCTGCTTTCAATTGCATTCAACACTGTAGCGCTTCCCTAATTCCCCCTTATTAAGGATTTCCTCTTTTATAATTACCTCTCTGGAAAACACACACCTCAAAAATAACCAAAACACAAACAACCAAATATATGTGAATTTTGGGATTGTTTCTCAGATTGCATAAATTACACAGGTTTGGAAAGTTTTGTTAGAAAGTTGAAAGCTTCAGTTAAGGGTTGTTTGGGCTTTTTCTTGAAAGACAGCTACTAAAGTCAGCTACTAAACAGAAAGTAAGCCTTACTCTAACAGTCCTTCACCTTACCCTTCACTTCACTTAGGACATTCAGGACAGCATATTCTTGCTCAGCAAATAGAGATGATGGTAAAAGTTTGTCATCTGACATAAAAAATAATGGAGAAAAGAAGTTCTGCAGCAGTGCAATATATCCATATGAAAGATGTCAGAGCCTGTGTTATATGCTTCAAGGATGAGAGAGTATGTACTATGCAGTAGGTACTTTTTCTGCTGATTCAAAGACACTAGTCCAATCTACAGGTTTGGATACAGAAAAGGCTGATTGAGAGATGTAAAGGTGCCAACAACTTACTTACTGCCTCTTACAGAAAGATCCAAAAAGTCCACTTAGCAAAGAAGGAAAATTAGGAGTTCACTTAATCAAGATATATCTTCATTAATAAGCTTCTAAGTAGAAGGAAGAGAAGTGCATGAGAATTCCTAATTGGCTAGGAAAAAACTTCACAAAACAACCATACAAAAGGGACATTAAATTTATGGCTCACATCTTAACATTCATTATGATTAAACATTACATAATGCCAGGTGAAATAATACAGTCATCAAGGTTGGAAGAGACCTTTAAGATCATCAAGTTTAACCATCAACCGTTATCACTGCAGTGTCTAAACCACTGAGCCATATCACCCAGTGCCACATCCAGATGACTCCTAAGCACCTCCAGGGATGGTGCCTCCTCCACCACCATGGGCAACCTGTTCCAATGCTTGACCACTCTGTTATTATTTTTTTTTACTAATACCTAATCTGAACTCCACTGTTTCAGCTTAAGGCCATTTCCTCTGGTTCACTGCAGCCTGTGGCTGTCTCATTATCCTAGCAGGTCACTAACTATCTCCTCCTGGAATAGGGGTTCACCTCCCAACCACCACCTTACAGCTCAGGGAACTGGATATCCTGAGGACAACTGGTCTCAATATTGAAGACTGAGGTAAAGAAGGCATAAAGTACCTCTGCCTTTTCCTCATCTTCTACTCTACCCTCTGCATTCAACAAATTATGACCCTCCTTTTGCTGTAATGTATTTGTTGAAACTTTTTTGCTTTCCTTCAGTGTAGCAGTCAAATAAAGTTCCAGTTGAGCTTTGGCCTTTCTAATCTTTTCCCTACATCCTTATAGTCCTCCTAAGTTACCCAACTCTCTTTCCAGAGGCGATAGATTCTCTTTTTTTTCCCCTAAGTTCCCTGTTTAACCAGGCTGGTCTTTCTACACATTCAGCCTGCTCGTGAATATTTAACAATTTCCTTTTGAAGCACATCCACCTTTTTTGGACTCCTTTGGCCTTCAGGACTGACTCCCAAGAGATTCTGTCAATCAAAGTCCTAAGCAGGCCGAAGTCTGCCTGTCAGAAGTCCAAGGTGGGAATATTAAATTCCATGTTTGCTGCTGTCTTAAAAAATTACTTGGCAACTTTCAATTTTCTTGTCACAAGTCTTAAACAAAGGCAGAACTTTCTTATAACATAAACAAAAAAATTCTGAACTTCAGTGCTCAAAATGTTTTACAGATATAAAATTCCTGATACATCTCAGATATGATCATTTCTATGGTTCATATAAATCATGCACAAATTTCCTATTGGTATGATTGAAATTATAACAGCCATCATATCCTTGATGGTATCTAAGAATGTATGTGCTGATGTGCTAAATAAGAAATAAACTGATAGTAATATTTTATTTCTGACAATGAGAAGTAAAAGGTAATTCACTGGGAGTGTCAGAAACTGTGATTCTACATAATGAGATTCATCGCTTCATACACTGTTACAACTCCAGAAGTTTTATGGACTTCAGGTTTTTTGAATAGGCTCCTTCAAGCAGGTCTTTATAGAAGCATAAAACATCCAGAGTTGGAAGGGACCCACAAGGATCATCAAGTTCTGCTCCTGGCCCTGCACAGGAAATTCCAAGAATCACACCATGTACCTGAGTGTTGTCCAAATGCTTTTTGAACTATGACAGGTTTGGTGCTGTGACCACATCCTTGGGGAACATGTTCCAGTGCCGTATCACCCTCTGCATGAAAAATCTTTTCCTAATATTTAACCTTAACCTCCCCTGACAGAGCTTCATGCCATTGTCCTGGTTCTGTCACAGGTCAGAGAGAAAACATCATCAACTCCCTCTCTTATGGAAGCTGCAGAGATCTATGAGATCTCCCCTCAGTCTTTTTTTCTCCAGGTTGAACAAGCCGAGAGACCTCATCTGCTCCTTGAATGGCTTCCCCTCAAGGCCCTTCACCACTTTCCTAGTCCTCCTTTTGACACTCTCTAGTAGCTTTACTTCCTTCTTATATTCTGCCATCCAAAACTGCACACAGTACTCAAGGTGAGGCCACATCAGAGCTGAATACAGTGGGACAGTCACCTCCTTTGACCAGTTGGTGATGTTTTGCCTGACGTACCCCAGGATGCACCCCTGGCCCTCCTGGCTGCCAGGGCACATTGACTCATATTTGACTTGCCATCAACCGGGATCCTCAGGTCCCTTTTCCCAGTGCTGTTCTACAGTCTCTGATTTCTCAGTCTGCACATACACCCATGGTGGCCCCATTCCAGGTGCAGAATCCAGCACTTTCCCTTGTTGAACTTCATACAGTTGGTGATTGCCCAGTTGTCTAATTTGTCAAGGTCTCTCTGCAGGGCATCTCTGCAGGGCCTCTCTACCTTGAAAGGAGTCAACAGCTTCTTCCAGTTTAGTGTCATCAGCAAACTCAGTACACCTTCAAGTCCTGCCTCTAAGTAATTTATGAAGACTTTGAAGAGCACTGGCCTAAAATAGAGCATTTTGGAACCCCACTAGTGACTCCTCATGAGCCTGATGTTGCCCTATTTATTATAACACTTTTGCCTGACCCATGAGCTGGTTTCTCACCCATCTTATGATGTGTTTATCCAGCTGTCTGCTGCACATTTTGTTGATAAGGATCCTGTGAGAGAAAGTTCTACTGAAATACAAAAACATTACATCAACTCGCTTCTCTTGATCAAATAGATAGGTTACCTTGGCATAAAAGGAAACTAAGTTTGACAAACAGAATTTTCCCTTCATGAACCCATGCTGGCTATGACCAACGACTGCATTATCTTTCAGGTGTTTTTCAATAACTCCCAGAATAATCTTCCCATGATTTAACAGGTCCTGAAGTGAGACTGACAGACCTGTAAGTTACCAGGGTCATAAGTCTTCCTCTTATTGAAAACTGGGACATTTGCAAGCTTCCATTTGACTGGGAACTCTCTAGATTCCCAAATCATTGACAGAGGTCTCATGAAGACATCAGCTATTTATTTGAAAAAACTTGTATGAATCCTATCAGGTCCCATAGATGTATTGGGATCCAGTTGGAGTAGTAGATCCTACACAAGTTCTGATCTTACTGGGAGCTGATCATTCTCACAGCCATGATCCTCGAGGTCAGGGCACTGGGACTCCCTGAGCCCATAATCAGTGTTGAAAAAAAAGACTAAGAAAGTATTAAACATCTCTGCCTTGCCCATGTCCCTATTTTTGAGGTGACCATCCTCATCAAGTAATAGGCCAATGTTATTTCCGCACTGCCTTTTCCTATTCACACATTTTTTGCAAGTCCTTTTTCTTGTCCATCACAGTACTGACCAGCTTCAACTCTAATTGAGCTTTGGCCACACAAATATTCTCCCTAAAGTGGCGAGCAACATATCCGTATTCCTTCCATCTCTCTCAATCTTGCTTCCACTAACTGTACAATCTTTTTTTATCTTTAGCTCCAAAAGAAGATCCCTCCTCAGTCAACACGGTTTTCTGCCTCACCTACTTGATTTCCAACATTTTGGAATTGCCTGCTCCTGTGGTCTTAGTCAGGTGACACTTAAAAAGTGATCAGCACCAATGAATCCCAACACCTTCAAAAGCATTTTCCCAAGGGACTTTATTGATTAGTTTCCTGAGCAGCCTGAAGTCTGCTCTCCTCATGTCCAGAGTTGCTGGAGTTTTCCTCCTGTCAAAAGAGATTTTTAAACTCAATTTCTTCATGATCGCTGTGCCCAAGATAGTCATCAATTGCCACTTCACCATGAGCCCCCCCCTGTTAACAAACAACAGATCAAGGAGAGCATGTTCCTTAGTACCTGTACCAACAAGGTGTTTTAGGAATCTTCTGGGCCTATTTCTACCATCTGTGTAGTATTCACAGTTAACATCCAGCAAATGAAGTCCTGCAAGGACAAGACTTTGATTTAGAGGTATACCTTAGTTCCTTACAGAATAAATCACTGGTGTCATCATCCTGGCTGAGTTCCTTATAGAACACTCCCACAGTGTCATCTGCTTTATTTGTTTGTCCCCTAATCCTTACCCAGAGGTTCTCATCTGTGTCTTTGCCGACTGCAAGGTACTGACATTCAAGCCCCTCTATTGCCTCACATGCCAGTAACTTCCACAACTGAATTATGTATACAACAGAAAAGTTCTACCTTTTGTTTTAAATCTGCTGTCTGATAAATCATTGAGCATCCTTATTTACTTTAGCATAAGAAATGAAGAATGAATGTTCTTTATTTACCTGACATGTTATTGATAATTTTAGGAATCTTTCATATCCATTCTCACTTATTTATTTTCAAAATTTAAAAGTTTTAGTGTATTTTATTCCTCTTCATGGATTCTTTCCACATGTTTCCATACTTTTTCTGCTTTTCTGTACTGTTTATCATGTTTCTCATACCTATCTTGACATAGGGTACCAGAATATTAACATGGCTTATTAATTAGATCACTGGAAAATTACATTTAAATTTCAAATATTGATTTATTTATTTTTTTAATATACTTAGATTATTTTACCCTCAAGGTTTTGAAATAATGAAAAGGCATTGTATATCAATTAGAAACACATAAAACTGTTAACCTCAGAAACAGTTTAGAAGTTTATGGGATAAAAATAATTTTTGCAATTGGCACAGTGATTTGAGTAGCTTTTTTAACTTCTGAGGTGGAGTGAGAATAATTCATTTGCTTAAGGTTCATTTTGAATCTTCCTTTGGTGAGGTTTTGTCACTTGCATGACCTACTGTATGCAAAAGAAATAAACATACAGTAAGTATACATGAATGGTTTATTTTCTATTTTAACTGACTGCTATGTCATGACTTGTAGGTTTTGACTGGGCACCTGCATATTGGGTGGCATGCAATTATAAAAAATTGCTCTGAACTCTAGTTTGACATTGTGTTGATCCTTAATATAAAAGTGCATTAGCAGTTTCAAAAGATGCTTAATGGTTTGTTTTAGTCACTGGTTCATTTTACAAGGGAATTTGCACTCTAAATCACCTAGAGTGATTTCCACAAGCAAAACAGATGGATGATCACAAAAAGAAGCATCAGTATCTGAAGTTCTAATTAGCCTGTAGGGCCCATAGAAGCAATGCTTTATCCTGTCAGGATTTGTTCATGAATGCAAAGGATTTCATTCATGTATTCAAAATATTGTACTTTTGGTTCTTTTGCCTGAGACATAAATGTTGAAATTATGAATGTATATAGTTTAGCCAATGCACAAAACATACGAAAGTTTTTAATTCAGAATCTAGAAATAAGAGTGATTTGGGATTATCTCTTCAGGGATTACTGTTCTCCCATGACACACCACTTACTTTGCTGAATAAAGTAAAGGTGGCAGGGACTCAGACCATATGACAAGAAAGTGTGAAGTTTTAATTACTCTGGAATGGCAAATGAAACACTATATTTTGAGGTTTAGTTGTTCTTTGTTTTTTTGAGTTGGTTGTGGTTTTTACTTTTCTCTGCCTTGTTTTGAGATTTATGTTGTCCTAATACACTTTCCCCTGCCATACAACTCATGCAGGATAAAATGTGGCTGCTTCAGCCTTACTTGTGAGTTCAGTCACTGGTGTTTCAGTCAAGACAAAAGCAATCAGTCTCCCTCACTACTCCAACAATTGCCATCCTGAGACTATAGTGAATGACCACATGAAAACAAGTGCACTATTCTGCTGGAGTAAGCACAGTGAAAGTGCTCCATTAAATCATCTACCCATCTTCGTATCTCTATTTTTTTCCCAGAAACTGCTTTAAGACACTCCAGATTTTTTTACCTTTGTTCCTTTTTATTACTGATCACGCTTTTTAAGTATTCATTAATAAAATCACCCAGGTCTAGACTTTTATTTATCTGGTTTCTACAAAATAGAGTTACAAATAAGCCACACTGGAAGCACTCTGAGTTGCTCTATCCAAAGAGGGTTAAAGTGAGCCACAGAAGCACAAAAGCAGCAGTCTGTAAACCTTTGTTCAAGAGGGATGGTGAAAAAACCATAGTACTCTTCTTGCATATAAAGAGTCATAAGAACTCTTTTTCAATTTTTTTCTGAATGTTGATAAGACTTTGTGAAATAATAAAATATAATCCTGTCTCTGTTGAGGAGATGTATGTAAAAAGCCCATCCAGTGTATAACTGCTCATTTGATAACTGCTGGTGGATATCTGTTTAACTCCAGATGAGTATAACTTCATACATATTAAAAAGGACCATCAGAATAATGAAAATATGCAACTCCAGATAAGGTTTTCAAATGTTCACTTTTGCAGTACTCATGAACATAGAAAATGTAGGAAATTAGGAGCAGCTTCAGAAATTTTTCCTCAGGACAAGTGCATTTAACCACCAGGATACACCATCTTCTGCAACAGCAACAATGAAATACTGTCTTCCTGACATTGTGTACATTATTCAAAATAAAATATGTTATGCCACCTCAAGAATACATGAAACTAAAGATACAGTAAATAAAAATGTAAAGGAAATCAACTAATTCTGTGAAGTCTCTGCACATAATGTAAAAACAACAACAACAACAACAACAAAAATCCTTGCATGGATACTGTCATTCAATCTACAAATACCTGAGAAGAAAACAGTCCAGGCTGTATTTTGACAATAAAGTGTTCCTACTTCTTCAAGAAACACTACTGACTCTCTATGTGCCTCACCCTTCTCTTCAACTCTTGTGCTACCTGTTGATTAACATAGAATGAAAAAAAACTTGTGGGTTTTTTCTGTATCACTTCCTGGTGCAGTTCTTTGTGACTGGGTAAATGCCTGAGCCAACACAAGATAGGGGATGAGTTGGAAATAAAAGTAGGAAGCAGCATCACAGTGGCCATGCAAAGTGTCCATTTTCAGCATAATGAGCCAAGGTGATTCTCTGACTGCATCTGACTCCCTGCCTGATGCAAGTACACAGTAATTTAACTGGTAGTTGTCTCACCAAGGCTTGACTCTATTATATTATATAGTAATAAATCACATGTGCCAGATAGGCTTTAGCTTTTAGAAGTCTAGAGGAACATAAGATGATTCATGTCATTGGTCATATACATATCCCTATAAAGATGAGTGGTACAACATGAGCCTTGGGAAGGAAGGACTCCAACATGATCCCATGTGTCTTCAGCTCATGAGCTAGGATTGGCCAGATCAGTCAACCTGCTCAGAGGAAAGGTCATACCACTGCCTATCCACAAGGCAGAAAGAGACCACAGGAGATTTTTGGATCTCAAACAGATGTTTGGAGATACTGAATTCTTGTGTGTTTATTCTGACTGAAAACAATGATTTCTGAATAACAGAAAAAAAGGAAAAGCTTTCCCTTCCCTGAGGACAGTCAGGCATTGAAAAGGGTTGCCAACGTAGGTTGTTCAGTCTCCATCTTTGGCGACTTGCAACACCAGTCTGGATAAAGCACTGAGCACCTTGCCTCATCTCAGAGCTACCTTCAGCAGTAGATCAGACTGGACAGCTCCTGAGTCCCCTTCAATGCTTAACTATCTGGCTTATAAGGTTTTATCATTCTGTCTTGTGTTTCCTTACAACCCAGTTATATGGATGCAAATATAACAAATTGAATTCTAGGATCAAACTCTGGATTTACACCTTTCGTTGATTGCCATTTCCACGGATATGGCAATTTCCTAAAGTCAGAATCTAAATTTACTAAGCACTGTGTAAATGCCACAAAGTAACTACATTTCTTGTATGTGTCTATTCTGCTTGAAAAGTCTGAGGCATGTTTATGGACTACATTTTGAACTACAACCTGAGAAATTAATACAGAAAACCCCACTAGAACAGGGTACTATGGAAGGGCCTTCTATTTCTTCCAAAATAGAACAAATAGTGCAAAATGGCACCAAAAAGCTTCCACTCCTACTGTTAAATATATGATTTCACATCTTTTTCCTCTCTTAGATTCAAATCCTTTTCATCTTCCAATAAGAATTTTGAGAGTAACAGATATAAAGTCAGTTTCAAAGTCCTTTTGAGATGATGGTGATTTCTAAATGGAATCACGCAACAGAACAATGAAAAACATTCCATTAACCCCCACAATCACTGTAACAAATTCCCCTTCTGACATTACCATTGTGCCTGACCCTACACATTATGGAATGCACTCTACTTCTTGGATAGCTCCAAATGACCTCATGGAAATGACACAGGTGAAACGCTTATCCACCAAGAAAAAAATTAAACCACAGAAGCAAACAGTAAAGGGCAGAAATATTTGGTTTCTGTGGAAAGAAAGCAAACACTTCATTTTTATTCTCAGTCCTTCAGAAAAAGATGAAAATTATAACACACAATGGAAGGATTATCAAGGGCTCAAATGAGACAATATTTTTAGCATTAGTATTCTTCCTATTCCTGATTTTCTGCTTGCTCTGTTCCACTATTAAGCATTATCTCTGTTACCTTCTGTTCATTGCTTTAGAAGTGGACAAGAACTTAGGCACTCCAAAACTTGGCAGCTTTTGGCAGTTACTTTTTTTTTTCCCCTGCAATTAAATCTAGTAAAAATTAATTCTATCCACCATCAGTAAGCAAATACTCTGCTAATTACAGCAGGGTTTTATGACTGCACTTTGTTTACTATATTAATTGAATAAATCATCCCACCTATTTGGTTACAACCACAACATTCTTATGAAGGCATTTTTTCTGTGTTAAGCAGTATCAGTTTTACTACTATTCTTTAAATTTTAATTCAATTGTTATCAGATTACAATCTGTCCATCATCTTGGTCCTTTAATATTCCTATTATAATCATATTAGTCATAAGCATTGTTTTCCTGAGTCCTCCCTCTGAGAATTAAACACAGATTTAAAAAGTTTGTATTAGTGAGAAAAGTTATAATATCTAAAGCAGTGTCACCGGTCTTCATTTATAGAAAAGAAAGAATTATATTTTTCACTTTCCCATTTGAAGTGACTTTTCAAGAAAATAATTGCTGGACCTCAGGTGGGTTTTTTTCCTCCCATGTTAATCTCTTATGAGCACCTCTGCTTCTTGTCTTTTCTGTTTTGGGTTTTCTTCTTCAACATATTATTATTTTCATTGGTACTTGCACTGTTGAGGTGTGATTGTCTATCCCTGTGCTGACACATTTATGTCAGGCAGAGGTTTTCCTGTAGCCTTAGATACGAGCATTATTTAATGAAGTACATTGACTGAAAATAAATCTAACCAATTCAGACACTGGATGGCTGCATAAATCAAATAAACACTTTGTTAAAAAGATCTGATTGAGAACCTGTGTTATTAATGCATGTGTCTGATGTAGGTTAATTGCCAACAGCAGTATACTTAATTTTTAAATGCCTCCTGAAGGCTAATTTCTATTGTAACTGAACCGGTAATAAAAATTACCATGTAGATGTCTAGCATGGATAACTGCATTTTTCTTTCAAAAAAACCCTCAACCCCAAATAATAAACTTTTCCATAATAACTATTATCTGGCTACTTATTCTCACTTTGCTTTTAATCAACACTAGTTAATATATTCTTTAATATTATATCTTAAAGGTTCTATTTATCATCTTGCACTAGTAAAATGGGCTTAAGAGTCAGGAAATGCTAGTTAATGGTAAATAACCAAATAACATTTGTTCAGTCAAAGGTTCGACTCGATGATCTTGAAGGTCTTTTCCAATCTTAATTATTCTATGATTGTATGATTTTCTCCATAACTAAATTGCAAATGACAGCAAAAGCATGGAAAATTGCATGTAAGTTGCTACATGTATTTTAGAAACAGTATCATGAGGAATACAGGAGCAAGAGACTTTGTATTCTGCATATTACAGGAGCTCTATAGTGCTAAATTGTCCCAGGCAATGATCCCAAGGCATCAAACCGTGAATGCTACGACACTAAGGCTCCTCTAGAGCGAATGGGCAACAATCAGGTTGAGTAGTACTTGGACAAAATTTCTTGTCACCCTCCTCCATTTTTCTAAGATATATTTTGCCTGTTCTTAGTGCTCAAAATGTTTGATGTAACGTGCTACTCTCATGTGTATTGTATACTTGCAGGGTGATGGATTTACAACATGGTATAAACTAAAAACGTGAAAATGTGGGATGCTTTAAAAATGCATAGTACCATCTTGGAATAAGGATCAAATGACTACCCTATGAATAATGAGGATCAGCCCAACATATTGTTGTTCATACCATCAACTGAGGAGGAACCTAGGACATATTGATCCCACAACTAATTCGGTCTCAGGGAGAGGGAAATCTTGAGAAAAACAGATCCTTGCACAAAACATATGACAAGGTATCCAGGACTTATAAGAAAGTATTGATTAAGTTGATTAAGAAAAATATTTGTATATATAGGGATGAATGAAAGGAAAGGGATGATATATCCTCTGTAGAGGAATGATATGATCAACTAACCAATTCAGGTTATTTTCAGGAATATGTGATTGTGTGGGTAATGGGGAACTCATTAATACAAGCTGCTTGGATTTTATTTTTTTTAAACTCATTTGGTACTCTCCAGAGGGTCTTGAAGAATGAACCCTGAAGAATGACTAACTAACAAAAGAAAGATTTATTTACAGCTATTTAACACATGACTTTAAGGAAAATGTTGTTTCTAGAAGTTCCTAAATCAATAACTGCAGAAGCATGTCTACACAAGGGGGAAGGGTATACCATATCGTCCTCGTATTTTCTGTTCTTTTCCTAAGCAACTGTTATTGCCACTATCAATTCTAAACATAAACATTTACTGATCAAAAATGACTTTTCTCAATAATGTTCACATGCTACTGCAATACCATACTACATCATCACCAAAACTTCATAAAATTATTTTTTCTCTATGAAATTTATATCACTCAGAGGCAAAATACCTTGAGTTTAAATAATGTAAAGTTTATTTTATATGAATATTTATTTTAGCATACTATTTCTCTATAAAAGACTGTATGTTATTTGTCCAAGCCCTTCCTAAACATATTACTAATATTTTAAAACTTTGTTAACAGAGTTTGTAAACTTGGATTGGAAAATTAGCCAGCATGCGCAATATTATGACAACACTTGAAGTAAAAATATAATTATCTTCTTACAAAACGAAAAAGAGAATCTACTGTGACATTCATGAACAGTATGTTTAAACCTACTGGCCAATCAGTATATTGATACTATTCATTTAGAACTAAATGTTTTCTCATGATTTTATTTGAGCTTCCAACCTTCCTGAATTATGCACTTTTTTTTTAAAATGAGAAATGGCTTCACAAAACCCTTACAGGGAAATTATGATTGCTGTAAATTTGTAATGAATAAAGTGTGTTCATTAAATTTTCCTCAGCTGTCCTACAAAGAACAGTAAACAAATTAAGTTCAAAATACAAAAAAATGAAGGGAAACTTATCATATCCACTGAAAAGTTCATCAGGTATTTTACTGTGGTGAGTTGACCCAGACTGGACACCAGATGTCCACCAAAGTTTATCTATCATTCCCCTTCTCAACTAGACAAGGGAGAGAAAGCATAATAAAAGGCTCATGGTTAAGATATGGACAGGGAGAGATCATTCACCACTTTCCATCATAGGCAAAACAGACGTGACTTGTGGAAATTAAATTAATTTTATATCAATCAAATCAGAGTAGGAATAATAAGAAGGAGCGGAATAAGACAGGGAATGGAGACTGATGTCAGTTCATCACACATTGTATCTGCCACTCTTTTCTCCTCAGGGGGAGAACTCTTCACACTCCTCCTTTGCTCCAGTATGATCCTCCCCAACTTCTCCGAAGGGAGTCTTTCCCATGGACTGAAGTTTGTAATAATCTGGTCCAGCATGGGTCCCTTCCACAGGGCACAGTCCTTCAGGAACAGACTGCTCCAACATGAGTCATGCTTGGGGTCACAGTTTCTGCCAGAAGCCTTTGGGCTTCCCAGCCTCCTTTGAGCATCAACACCTGCTCCAGCACAGGGTCTTCCATAAGCTGCAGATGGTATCTGCTCCACCATGAACCTCCAGGGGCTGCAGGGAGACAGCCTGCTTCACCAAGTTCTGCATCATGTGCTGCAGGGAAATCCCTGCTGTGGTATCTGCAGCAGGTTTATATATGAAAAAAATATAATTTGGCTAAAACCAGAAATAGGCGGTCTAGATAATACTTCAATTTATTATGGAAAATTCTATGTTTCCCTTACATTTTAGGAAAATATAATAGGAAATACTTTTAAATACCCAAGAATACAGTATTGGTAAGAAAGAAGTGAGGTGAGTTATTTTGTTTTTAAAAAAGTAATCACATCATACTGCAAATCCTTGTGTGATAATGGAGTGCTTTAGGTGCCCTACTACATTGTATGAACTTGACAGCAGGTCAATTATTAGAACACTACACAAAGTTTTTTTTAGAACTCCACTCTTTCCCAGAAAGAGCACGGTTAAAGTCTTTGGATTTTTGTTTTGTCATGCTACAATTTAAGTACATTTTCCCAACAACATTTGAGACACTGTTACACTCTCAAAACACCTTCGCATTAAGGTACAGGTAAACAATAAAAATTTTGCATAATATGTTCCTTGTAAAGAAAATGTGATTTTTCTTCAGACTACATCTCTAGTTCTCTGAGTAAAGGCTCTGAGAACATATTTTATGACAACCATTATTTTCTATCACTTTGCAGTCTGTCCACCAAAAATACATAGGTTAATTCAAAACTTATTAACATATCAAATTCAATGAATCTAATATCTTTGCTGGGTTTTTGTTTGTTTGTTTGTTTTGTTTTAGGCTTCCTTGTTTGTTTGGTTGGTTTGGATTTTTCTATCATAACCAAACTCTCCAAATATGTAGGAAGGAAAATTGTCAACTTGTTTTGAACAAGAGTTAATTTAAGGTGGTAAATGGAGAACAGAAGATATAGAGGTAATGTCTTTGCCTATGGAAGTGTGAAATATATATTGTCCATCCTCACTGCTCTTATATGGAGAGTGCTCTAACCAGTCATAGCCTGTTCTGGAAAGGAGGTTCTAACACTTCATCTATACTATTTAACTAGTGTTTTAACAATTTTATTAATATTTCAGACTAGAGTACATACTGGAATCCAGGTTACCTATGTCAAAGTAGGCTAGAGAATCATTCTAGTTTTCTGCTCAGTGATTAGTTGATATTCTACTAAAAGTGACCAACAGCAAAATAAGTGAAAACAAAGTGAAACATTCCAACCAGAATATCCCAGAGGCAAGCACTGGAAACTCTTACATGTTCAGATATTCTCAAAAGATTTAGCTCCAAACTTCCATATGCTGGGTATCCCATAATGACATTGTTATTTCTTTCACCAATTGATGTCTCAGACCCAACTTTTCACTTAGGCAAAAAGGAACATTTCACTAGATCTTATTTAATTTTTGTTGTTGTTGTTCAGAAAAAATGGGGAAAATAATTTTCCCACTACTTAAATGAATATGGTCTATGAAGATTTTCTTACAGAAAAGACTTAGTACATCTGAAATATTGTAACAACTGATTGGAAGACTAGGGAAAATTAAAACTTGATATAGAATTTCAAGTCTTGTCTCATGGATAATGTCAATCTATCTACTTGATGTATATTCTGGCTCATTGTTTTACTTCTAACTAAAAAGTAGAGATATTTTGTTACACAGCAGATGGGCAGAAGAAGAAAAGTTTGAGGGTTTTTTTAATCAATAGGTGTAATAGTCACGTAAAGAACCAAAGTTTCTAAGAAATTATTTTATAATAATACTTATTATCCAGATCAACTGATAAGTTTTTCGTAATTTTATAATTTATGGGGTTTTTTCCCCTAGAATTAAAGAGCCTGGGTTTAGATTAGCTGTAGTCTAAGGGGATATAAAGTATTACCATTCTAAATCTAATTAACAAATTGTTGTTAATTAAGCTTTCCAAACCTGTTTTTCCTAACATATGGGGGGGATACTTTTCCATAATTGAACACATCAATCTAATTTAGGGAATATAAATGACAGGCTAAAAAAAGAATATGCTTCCAGTCTGCTTCTCTACATGAGAAATTATTAAATTAGCATTGTAAATTTTTATGTTTTGTAAACACATAATGGGAATTTCCATATATAATCTTATTATATCATTTGAATATAGCCAAAGTCTTTTGCAGAACAAAAAATGAATTCATTGTTTGAAGCTCATGACTGAATACATAAAACACATTCAAGAAAAATCAAATGCATATTTAGCTATTCAAGTGATTAATAATGTCTGTATGTCATTGGTCATACTTCACTAATTATTACAAATTAGTTTTTAAAATTATTTTAGCTGACAGCTAGTTCAAAAGATTTCAGTTTAAGAGCTAGAAAAACTCAATGGCAATTAAGTAATATTCTAATACAGATAATTAACTATGTAGGTGGCAGTATGAATTAAATCAAATTGTAAAACACTATTTGCGAAAGCTTAGAATTAGTGTATAGACTTCTACGACACCTAAAGTAGTAAAAAATATTTTACTCATAAGCATCACTTATAGAAACCAAGACTGATGCTTTTGAAACAATGTCATTATCTAATTTGGGATATTTTCTGGTGATAAAAACAAAAAATAATTTTGTTTATTTGGTCTATGCTATGTTTGGTGGGGGGTTAGTATCGATATTAAAAAAACACAACTCTACTGACTTTAATGTGTCTAGACAGGTGTTGCATCACCTGTTGTTCATATGTCTGTCTGTGGTGTAAAATCCCCATAATGCTTTAGGAGCCAGTTAAGAGCTTAAGATTTTACTGGAGACCATAACTGTTACTTATGGGGTTTTATACATCCTCTTTTTTTTTTTTTAATAAATAGTATATTTAAACCAATAAAACAAACACAAGGATTTGTCATATTGATATGTTTCTTGAGTAGTGTGGTGCTTTGTTACCACAAAACTACCACACCAGAAAACCAAAAAATGTATGATTTATTTTTTCTAATTAAATGAATTTGATTGTGAAAGAGGATATTTTAGTACTATTTTAATTTTTGGACTTGATTTACAACATCTACATAATGCACCTACACTAAGATCAAGAATAGCAGAAGTCAGAATAGCAAAAAAATTTACATTACTATGTCAGCAAACAAACAGTTTTAATATAAATACTCCTTAATGGTAGTACATTGGAGTAAAACCAAACCCAAAAAGTAATGTGACTACATGGATGGAAAGGATGGAAAGGATTCATCAGGATAGAAATTTCTAAGTAAGTGCATCACCAACCACACTCAGGGAAATTTAGTGCTATGTACAGTTCTCTGTACAGAAACTCCTCCAGAAAGAATCTGTGACCAGCAGATGTGGACAGTGTTAATCCCCTCCAGCTCTGTGCTGAAAAGGTCTACATGCAATTCACTTTCTGACATTACGAAACTCTCTGTAGGCTTCACCAATCCTTACTGGGACAACAGTCCATTCCATTCTATTTCTAAATACTTACATTTTAAATACAATAATGGTTAGAACAGTTAGATCTACAAGGTGAATGAGTCTACAGTGCCTTTCATCTTGATTGTAAATAATTGGCCTATATTTGAAAATCATTTTACAGCTGAAATTGTAATATCAACAATTATGCCATCATAACAATCATTACTGTTTTTTGGTTTGGGTTGTTTGGTTTTTTTTGTGTTTTTTTTTTTTTTTTTTTTGTTAGCAAGACTACCTATTGAGAAAAGGAAAAGTAACAAAAAGTTGTACTTCCACATTTCACCATATTCTTTTTTTTTACCACATTAAAATTGCAACATTTGACTTACCCTATTGTAGGTGGTTCAGAACCTTCTATTTCCAAATAATCATATTTTTCTTCCATTTGGAAATCTGTAAATATGAGCGAGATAGTATCACCAGGCTCTGCCACAATTGTCCATGTGCAGTCTGCATTATTATGATATTCATTAGGAAAGTTGGGGCTCGAGATGATTCCACTGGATCCTCTCATAGTTCCTCCACAAGCATCCTCAGCTGTTAAAAAATCAAATAATTATAAATACCATTAAAATCACCCCTTAAAAATTGATACTTTCTTGCTGAGAATAGAAATTTATTACCTTTTAGCTGAACAATTACTTAAGATTTTGTAACATGTTTGACTTGGAATGCAGCTGCAAATTTAAGATGTTAAAGAAGTAATTGCTTTAGATTTCAATTATTTAAAAAATATATACTTTAGCCAGCACATATTTTTATAATTTGCTACTTATTAGTAGATTATAAACCTTGATTAGCATTGTTCCACTCACTTTACAATAGCATGAAAAAATGTCATTATTTCCTCTTTAACCCAAAATGTTTTCATAAAGCAGGTTGAGTTTAATCCCTATCATATATAGTCTGACATGTGATGTGCAGAAGTCACATTCTACTAAGAAAAGAAGCATGAGAATCTTACCCATCTTATGTTAATCATATTGTTATATTTTATTTTAGTGAGTGTTCTCCAACAATCTTTTTCCATTTTTCAAACAGCTGATCAGCTTTCAAACCAAAGCCATTCATGAGTGATTTCTTAATGCCAGATGCAAGACACTTTCACATTTAAGATGTTTACATCAAGGTAATTTTAATGGGTACAAGTTTTAATAAATCAAATATTCCAAATTTGACCACAGGAATACATTCTTCACAGCATGTGAATAATCATTAAATTATTTTATCAATTATCACAATTTTTTTTTTGGAGGGTGACAACATAAATAATAATAATAATAATGGTCAGTCTTCGCGAGCGAAGATCCGGGGAAGGTCTTTACACCTTCCAGCCTGCGCATTGGATTTTTTAGGTGAGACACAGTGTGCGCGGAACTGAGCCCACCCTTTAATCCTAAGGTTCATCTGCCGGGGCCAAGCGAGCTTGGACGGTGGCAGCGAGGTCCTTAGGACGTAGGTGGGTTGCCTTTAAGGGCTAACGAGCCCCACCTGCCCGGGAGTGGCCCTGACCGGGAATCGAACCCGGGTCTCCGCGGTGATAGCGCGGCGCCTTTACCACTGGACCACCAGGGGCTCCTGACAACATAAAAATGCTCTTTTTTTTAGCATAGTTGATGTGACTTGGGAATGGTCCCATTCAGGGCCAGGAGTTGGACTCAATGACACTTGTGGGTCCCTTCCAACTCAGCATATTTTGTGATACAAGCTTATACTCAATAAGTATAATAATAAGGCAAGCATTGGATATTTATAAAATCAGTCCTAACAGAACTAATTCTACAAGAAAACAATTCTCAAATGTCTGATGTTATGCAATGTCCTTATTAATTGTTTATATGCCTAATAACTCAAAAACTGGTTTTGAGGATCTAATGGTAATTTTTTTTCTGTGAACTAATAAAATTGATCAGCACTTTAGTGCTATTACTTTCAAAAATGGAAATACCTTTCAAATAACTTACATGGAAATATCACATTGCATTGCTTATACAGTTTATTAGCCAAATGTTTGAAGCATACTTGAAAAGCAATTCTTTCTGCTTAATTAGAGTGCTAACATGAATAAAACTTGCCCTAGAGTCTGAAAACCCAGTCAATACTGATGAAAAATTAATGATAAAGATAGAAAAAAAAACCTTTAAGAAGTATAGCAGCACAGAACAAAAACTTAAAAGAATTCTGACACATATGTTGGTTCCCTTCTAACAGAAAGAACAAAATTCATGACTGTAAGAAACCTCTTAATTGCAACAGTTTAGGAGTTTAAAATACTAGGGTTTTTATCTTAAAAATTCTGCTAAATTGTGTCATGGACAGACAGAAAAGTAAAAACATATCTTGGATTTAATCTTACTAATTAGCCAGTGCACTTTGAATCCACTAAATATAACAAAACTGAGAAACATCATCATATCACAGGTTCTGGTCCTTTACTGTGAAAGGAATAAAAAAAAATAAAAATAATAATAGTAATAACATTACTGTTTTCATGCACTAAGGACATTCAGAAAAATAATTTTAAATTACTGGTTAACAGCAGTAAAATGTCCATTAAAAGAATGTATAACATACTTGTTCAGCGATTTTGAAGGACCTGTTTATTGATTTTTAAATACTGTTTGGAATGTTTTATCAAGTACTGATTTTAAAAAGTTCTTACAGGTAAAATTTCATAGCTAAATTCCTGAAGCTTGTGCAAACTGGAAAGACAGTTGCATGTGAACAGCTTTTCAGCTCATGTAATAAGTTAAAAGCACAACATTGTGAGTATTATGAAAGACTAAACACTTTAGAATAGATTTCTCAGACTCAAAAATAGAAATTCTTTTGAAAAATACTGTACTATAAAACTCATGTTTTGTCTTTCAAAATACAACTGTAGAGTAACCCATCTTAGTTCCTAGCAATATAAAAAATTGCTTACTAACAATGTTGTTATATTCTACAAATACTTAAAAAATTAGTGTGGCAGCAGTAACTTAAACCATAAGCAATGTCAATGAGTGAGTCAATCTGCTATTTTGAGCAACATCTGAGATTTTTGCCAAAATGAGATTTGGCTACTAGCAGCAAAGTGGCCCAAACAAATCATCATGTATTTTGTTCTGATTCATGTAACTGCTACAAATACAATTAATATTAACTACATTTTTATAGCACACTAGATCAAGTGCACACTAGATATCATCTTAGCCTCTGTAATGCCGGCATTAGACCAATAAATAACAGAATTACTGTGCTGCCATCCTATTTTCCTCTACCTAGAATATCATTTCCTTGTGATTTATTGGTTCCAGATCAAATCCCCATAGGTAAAACTGCCATCTGGGAGAAGGCTTACAAACATTAATCCCCATGCAAATGTTTGGTGTCTTAAGTTGTGAAGACTGTAAAAAAAGATTTTCTCTTCAACTAAATTGCCAAACACTGTCACCAGCAATTCTGCCACTGACTTAATGCATAGTGCACAAGACTCTGACAAAGAAAAGAAAATGCAGTAACTGTTTCTGTGGAATTCACACAGAAACAACACCTATATTTCTATCACGTTGAAATACCACAATTGCTTAGATGACAGCTATGAAATTCTGCAAAAAAAAACAAAGTGGTGAGGGAACACTTAGAAATCTGAGTAACAGTGGCTGATCTTCATCAGTGTGCAACAAACCCAATTAGGATAGGTAAACAAGGAAGAAAGAGAGGAAAGAGAATCTTTGTAATGATTTTGGTACAGATGCCCGAGAATCTCTTTCCCTGCCTTTCCATAACTTTCTGAATTAACTCTGTCAAACCACCAAGGTAGGAGTCTTCAAAGATATTTAAGTGCCTAATCCCCTTTTCCCACAGAGACAGGTAAACCCATTTGTGGGACTGTCTTTGCCCAAGGACCTGGGTGTACTTGATGGGTAATGCAGGAAGATGGGGAAACCCAGTGTGTGCCTCAAGAAGATTTAACCCTGGGGTGAAAAATCCTGGAGGATTCATCTTGAGGGAAAAATAATTCATGGTGTAAATTGTATGTTGCAGGAAGTGAAGTAGCAGGAGTACAAGAACCAAGGCAGAACAAATTTTGTGAGGATCAAGGAGAGTGCAACAGTGACCTGGGCAGGGCTGGTGTCAGTGCCCAATGATTGAGTGTGCTGCTTTCCTTGTCCTGAGCACCCACCCTGAAGAAATGGAGCCCAAATCATGTCCTGTTTTTGAACATATGGAGGGATGGAAGAAGCCCATGAAATGGGAAAATAATTTCTATGTGTGAAAGTAGAGGGGATAGTAGTTAATGAAAACTTATTAATCTGTATGTTGGGTATAAAGATGCTTTAAGGTTGTAGTTCAGGTTGTATGTGTACGTGTTGTGTGTTCTCAGATCCAATACACAGTATAATTACTGCAAAAAAATGTAGCACGTAAACAGCAGTTAAGCACATAAATGCTTTGAAAGAATTGTGTGTGTCCTGGTCCTTTTAATTTTCAGTTATCAAATATGAAGTAAAACATTCATAGGAATGGTGAGAAGACAACACTTCACTTAAGATATGATAGAATCTGAAATATTTTGTTCAATTACAAATTCATAGCTAATACTGATGATATCTTTTTGAAATCCATTTTAAAATTCATACTCTATATTTTCAAATTAAATGTATTTTGTCATGTAGTGGGAAATTTCATCCAACAACAGTCTTGCAAATGTGTTATGAAGGTATAAATGCAAAAAATACACATACTACCAAGATGTCACTTTTCCCAACATACTTCTCTGATCTTAACCATATGCTGAAAGGGGAAGATTTTTCAGAGTGATATGCAAGTGGGGATTTGGCGTAGAAAAGCTTTTCAAGGTATTATGAATTCAAATGAAGATCTATGTTTGAATATGCATAAGGGTTCTTATGCAGAGGGAGTATCACTGTTATCTTGAGTGATGATTATGAGAGTAATGTTTTGGGGTTGATTTTTATTTTTTCTTTTTGAGAATATTTATGTACATAGATACCTGCAGCTTTTCTCTCTCTCTTTTCTCTTTTTTTTTTTTACACAATGTTATGACTAAATGACCATTAAAAGAAATAATGTCAAATGTTTAGATGATCAAATTATTTCTGGTGAAAATTAATTTAATAAAATTTTATATTTTATTTTCTTCCTGATTTGCTGTTCACTAATCATTTTTCATAACAAATATTGAAAATATATTTCTCTAGTTAAGTCATTTAATTTTCTGCTTTTTCTTGTACATTTCAGTGATATTCACAATAATGTTACATAAATATTGAACTGTAAATTTCAATAAGATAGATGATCAAAGACAGGCAATGTTATCAGTGATTTGTAGGCCATGCAAATTCATGGTTTCCATTAAGAATTCAATGAGATTGCATGGTAGATCAAGTTTTAATTTGGTACACAATGTATGGCATCATCTTATCTATCTAGATATTTATAGTGAACAGAATAGTGAAACTTAAGTGCTTAACTCATCACAGAGTAATAGACATCTCATATGTATTCTTGAAAATACTGCAAGTTAAAAAGGGTACAGCAACTTTCCAAGTTTGAACAATGATCTTTAATATAGCCAACAGAAGTTCTGAGCAATTTGAGCCACTTTGGAAGAAATCTATCATGGAAAGCTGAGATGAATTGCAGTAATTCTCTACACCTTGATCTTAGCCACACAAGCTCTATGAAATTCTTGGCATGCTCTTCACATTGTAGTTCAGGTACAATCTCAGACATACTGGTGTCTGCTCTTTTAAATTTTAAACATTCTTATTTCAGATAAATTATCTTAGCAATCTAAAGTAATTAGTACTCTAACACCCCTTTTTAAGTATTTTACAGTTCTCTTAATTACTTCTCCTAAATATACACAATAATAACTACCTTTCCTGTAAGGATCACAAAAAAAATCCATTCTTTGAGAAACTCAAGTGCTTTTAAAAAGAAGGTAATATAGGCAAACACATAACTCAATTTACTGATTCCATTAGTATGGAGAAAAACAAATTCACCTGTTTCTACATAACACACACGTGTGTGTGTCTACACAAACTCTATCTATAGATTTTCATTTGAGGCTGAACTGCTGCCTTAAATATTGGTATCTAACTTTTAAGATTTCTGAAGGGCAATTGAAGAAAACAGGGACCCCAGAAATGCCATTCTCTACTCCATCATCCTGTTTTTATCATGCACTAAAAATAAATTAACCACTTCAATGCATAAAATAATTATGTGGAAAGTGAAATATAATGCTAAGTATTTTTAGATGTTTCTAAATGGAAGGTATTGCTTTTTATATCTTACTGAAAAAGCTCATGATTATTTGATGCAATAAAGGAGAAGGGAAACTGAAATTAGTTTTGAGATAAAAATCCTTGCTTCTTCCAAAAGCACAACCCTGTAGTCTCAATTCTGACAGAAAAAAAAAAAAAGTGTAACAAAATTCTACCAGTGTTTTCTAAATAAGGTTTTTAATCAATTACCTTCATTCTCAAAATAAAGAGTAAAGAAAATGAGTTTATCTTCTCCAAGTAGTAGCTTAGCATAATAAAGCAAACATTGTCAGTTAAAAAGGCAGCACACTATCTTATCTATAACATAACTTATAAAAACATTTATGAACCAGAGTGCAGTTTCTTTTCCAAGAACCTTGTCTCTTTTTGCTACTTCAGAAAGTTTGCCAGAGGTTAACTCTAAACAACAAGTAATAAATCTCATCCAATTAGCAGCCACACTGAAGACTGTATAGGGACAGGCTTTTATGTTTTCAATAGGTGGTCCTTATGAATGTTTTCAAATATGCCTATAACAATTACATAGAAATATCTGTGTTGGTTTATTGGGGTTTTTTTTGTTTTCTGGGTTTTTTTTGATGAAGTTCAGAATTATCTTGACTTAAATATTACTACTACAGAAGAATTTTATGTTTAATATTTCCCTCTGCATGTTTATACACTCAGATTTTTTTACAGAGCACAGCATTGAGAAGCAGCTTCATAACACTTTTTCAGCTTAATTTTCCACAAGTCTGAATTTGCTGGTTTATCCATCAGCAAGTTTCAAAATTTCCAATGTCACACTTGGCCAGTGTTTAATCCAATGCTCTTATATACGCTCCAGCTATGCAATTTACTGCACACCCTATATTGCTTTCATAAAAAAACAGCTTAGATTTTGTTTCTTATTAAGTTTCTTCATTGGGTGTGCTACAGACAAGCAGCAGAACGGAAACCATAAAGCCTGAAGTGGAAAGCTCCTTAAAAAACCTAAACTTAGTTTTAAAGTCTGTAGTATAATAGTCTGATTATGAAAATTGAAAATGAACACAGTTATGGATTATACAGTCACCAAAATATCTTTCAGAACCTCCAGAGGCGATGTCAGTTCCCTCAGCTCCCTCCTTTGCATGAACAAGACTTACTCCTTTTGTTTCCTGCCCATCTCTTTTGGACAGTCTGTATACATCTACTGCAGGACTCCAGCAGTGCCAACTGCTCTGCTGTGGCTCTGTGATTTTAAAAATAGCACTGATCTGCAACTGAATATGCATTTACAATTCATGTGTTTCCAGTGCTACATGTGCTTGTGTACAGGCACTTGAGAGCTGTCTCTGGTCACCTCACTTCCTCAAAAAGAGCGCAAGAAAATCCCTCATCACTCTGTCCTGTGCATAATCTGCCTGATCTTCTTTTCCTTGATTAACCTGCAAGCTTTGGTCACCAATCACAAAACCCCCAGTAGACTTCTCACTAGGTTAGCAAGATCTTCTCCTACTAAATAAAAACTAGCTCTCCAACTTAGTCTCAATAATGTTCAAAGTAAAAAAATAAAAGAATAGGTCTGTTCACTATAGAGAACAGCATAAGTAGTATAATGCATATTATATTTATTTTCATTTAATATTCTGATACATCATACAAAGTCCAAATATTATGAAAGATGGATATATAGATGTAGATAGTATCTGAGAAACATTTCAAATATTGATTTAATCTACAAACCTGCAGTAATAAAAAATGTCACCCTTTCCTCATAATTTATTCATAAGAATAACCTTACAACTTCCAGAAATTGAAATATAAAGATTGTAAAACATCCATCAACTGAAAATCTTTAAGGATGGCTTTGCAGAAGATTTGTCATCAATGACTAACATGAAGTTCATCCAGCTTTTGAGGAGAGGGACATAAAACATTTCTTGAGGACAAATGGAAGTCTTATTTTTGATGGTGATTTGTAAAACTCATAGATTTTAAATTCCAAATAAACCCAGTGATGGCTATAAACTGACACGGTTCACATCCTCAAATCTTTCACTTTGCCCTTGTGTGCTCAGTATACCTTTAAAATTTATACAGATTTGACAGCTAGAAAAAAATAAATAAAGGCACAAAGGGGAGCACAGGAAGACACGTGCAGATGAGGACACACAGAAGGATGAGGGTCAAAGGGGACCAGCAGGCTCTGTCCCCTCGCAGACCCTCCTTAGGCCCCTGGCTGGCTAAAGGTGAGGTGCAACTTGAGTGAGGGAGTGGAGAGCACGAGCCAGGCTGTGGCAGGAGAAGGCCGAGCAAAAAGGGCTGTTCTCCAAGTTTTTTAAGCTTTTGTCTTCTTTTGTTCTGCAAATTCTGAATCAGTAACTAAACATTTGTGTTGCCTAGTCATAAATTAAAATTCAGTGAGTTCCTCAGCTGTGGGTTTTTTGCCCCAAGGAAACGTCATGTTGGGCTCTCCTGAAGGGTTACTGATAGAAAAAGTAAATGTTTTCTAGTTAACAGTGCACAGAGGTCTCATTTATTATTTTATCTATAAAGAAGGAAGGCAACATTTAAGCAGTATTAAAATCCTGGCACATAAAACCAATACTTGGTTTGTTTTACAAGGTAAAAAAAAAAGAAAAAAAATTGGTGTGCAGCCGGCTGCACTTCTACCTACATATTTAGAAAGTGCCAGAAGCTGTTTGGTTAAAATATGTACATAGGTGATTTTTTTGTTGTTGTTCTTTTATAGACTAAGATGAGCAAGAGAATGAAATACATGTTTTTCTCACATAAAAATGAACTTTGGGGAGGGATTGATGCTTTTATTACTTACAAAGTAAGGTAATTTAAATGAAAATATTTGAACAGGGCTTGCAAGAACACAGCAGAAGAAATTAAAGAGATCACTTGCTCATCAAACTGTTTTCTATTGCTTTGTGAACCAATAAAGCTAAGAAGCTCTGCTGTGTCAAGATATTAAGTCAGATTTCATAGTTCTCAAGCCTGATACTTGCTCTTTGAGTTGCTGAAGGGTAGAGGACATAAGAGTAAATTCATTAAAAATTGAATACAAAAAAAGCAGAAATTACTTTAGCCAATTGTAAAAAACAAAACAAACAAACAAACAAAAAACCAAAACAAACAAAAAACCCAAACGAACAAACAAAAGAAAAAATACCTAGCATCAAATACTTCATCAATTTGAAATTTAACTATCTTTCTTCCTATTTATTATTAATACTGCAAAGAACAAACTTTTTTTATTATGGATTCAAAATATAATTTTGCCTTTAAGTCAAGCACGGCAAATGTAACAGATAACAAATAACATATTTTAGATTTTAGAAATTATTAGGGATCTTGTGGTTTGGGTTTTTATTTTCATTCCTCTGTAAAAAAACTGCATCAAAGAATGAGTTTAGAAAAGGCCAATTTTTACACCTGGTTTTGCAGTTTTGCCTCTGGACCACAAAGAAGTTATTAATGCACCTGTACTTGAGACACTGCTCTAGTTAAAAAAAAAAAAAAAAAAAAAAAAAAAAGGATTATGATAATGTATAAAATAAGAATGTGAAAACATTGTATTTTAAAACTGCTGGCAACTAAGCACCACGCAGCTGCTAACTCCAAATGAGTAACTAAGTATTCAATGTGGCACTTGTTTTATTAATCTGTTGATATTTTACTGTATAAAAGACATTTGTTTTTGTTCTGTGAAAATCGTGTGGTGGGGTAGGAGGAAAGCTGAATCCCAGTCATGGCATCCAGTGTCACCTGACACTGCCTGCAGGGATGACCAGTTGGCACTTCCTTTGGGATCAGTTTACAGCTCTTAGCTGGAAGGACCTTCTCAGATGAAGAGTGCAGCAGGCATTATGTTGAAGAGCCACCAAGGAAAAAGCTTGCAAAAATGAAGATTGTACTGGGTTTATGTGGGGAGGTTGGGGTATCAGGGGGCTGGAGGAGTGGCCTCTGTGAGAAGAGGTCAGGGGCTGCCCCCGTGTTTGATGAAGCCAGTTCCAGATGGAACTCCACCACTGACCAAAACTCAGGCAGTCAGCAATATTGGTGGTGCCTCTGTGGTGATATATTTAAGAAGTGGAAAAAATGCTGTCCAGAAGCTGAGAGAGAGAGCGAGGAGTCAGGAAAATGAGAATGCAAACCTGCAGACAGCAAGATTAGTGAAGAAGGAGAGGGAGAAGGTGCTATTGGCTACAGGAACAGAAGACCATGGCGATGGAGGTTGTTTCCCTGGAGCTCATGTTTGCCTGGAGAGGCTGTGGAACTTCCAGTCTTGGAGGTTTTCAAAAGTGAGCTGAACAAGACCCTGAGAAAATATATCTGCCTTTAAAGTCAGATTTGAGAGGTGTGTTGAATTTGATAATCTATTAGGGTTACAAAACAAGTTCTCCTATCATTTCTATGATAGCTTAGAGATAGGAAAGAAAAATAATAACCTAATGAATTGGGAAAAAAAAAAAAAAAAAGAAGAAAAACTTCTACTATCTCAATTCACTTATTATTTTTTAAACTTCCCTGCACATAATCCAATAAAACATCAGAGCAAGATCAGGGTAAAAAAGAATACTTCCTTTTATTTTATTTTTGACTCTCTGGGCCTGATTCAAAGTTGCATTTTTTTCCTCAGAACACATGCATTGATTTTAAGTTTATACCATCCAGTGGAGAAAGAATTGCAGTCATTCTTCAGTAATTTTTTCCCTAGCTTTAAAAATGTTGAAATGAGACCACTGGAGTGTCTTTTTATGTAAACGGTCATGCAAGCAACTCATACTAATTTTCTACATTACATCCAGAATTGGACCTTAGAGGCATAAGAGTCTGTCATAACTTTCATTGTTGAGTCCTTTGAACCTGCTGGCCTAATGACAACTGGATTACAAGGAATGTGCAGTTTAAAATAATTGACTTTTATGCAATGAAGAAAAATGCAAATGTGCATCAAAATTTCTTTTAAAATGTACAATTCCATATGCTTATGTTTATAAAACAACTAAACAAGAGGGTGTATTACCAAGCATCATGCAAAACAGAAAAGACTATTTCTGTGGCACATTTGTGATCTCTTTACTCCTGTAATGCTACATTTCTACAAGAATTTGTCTTTTATTGAAGTACAATATGCCTAAGGATGACAAAATTTTTTCAAGATTTCAGAGTCAAGGTTTCTGTAGTTGCTTAATTATGCAGAGACCTTAAAATTCAGCTCTCTTGAATATGAACTGTGACTACTGCTTCACCAGAAGAGAGAAGTAGGACTTAACCTCTTCTGAAGACATTTTCTCAGCCAATTTACGACTGCTTTGGCAGCTCCGTTATCTTGTTTGCCAAAATTTATCAAACTTAAATTAAGTCTGCCTGCATTTGAAAATTTCACAGACATGTTCAAACTTGGAAAACTAAAACTAGGAATTGAAAGAAAGGATTTTTACATCACAGAATCATTTAGAAATAAAAGTTTCAGTGATCTCTTTGAGTGATGTACGAAGTTTTTCAAGTAGAAGTTGAATACATCTCCTGCACTTAAGCAAAGTTTTTAAGGATGTCTCCTGTAAAAACCTCATAGACAAACTGATAAAATACAGGGTAGATGAAGAGAATTGAAAATTGACTGAAACAGCTGGGCTCAAAGGGTGGTGAAATGCATGAAGCAGCATGAAGTCCAGATAGAGGGCAGTCACCTCACATCTAGAGCACTGTGTCCTGTACTGGCTCCCTGGTATGAGAGATATGGACAGAGAGAGTCCAGCAAAGAGCCACAAATGATTCAGGGACTGGGGCTCCAGACATTATTAGGGGAATCTGAGAGAGCTTGGACTGTTCAACCTGTGGTAGAGAAGGTTCAAGGGGAATCTTATTAATACTCGTAAATACTTGGTGGAGGAAAAAAGAAGATGGAGTCAGGCTCTTCTCAGTGGTATCAAGTGAAATAACAAAAGAAAAATTTGCACAAACTGAAATAGAAGAAATACAGTTTAAGCATATTTTTTCCCACCGTAAGGTTAATTAAACACTCAGGTTGTCCAGGGAGGCTGTGGAGTCTCCATTCTTGCAGATTATCAAAATTCAATTAGACGTGGCCCTGATCATCCCACTCCAAGTAGTCTTGTTTTGAGTAGGGAGGTTTGGACTAGATTGTATTCAGAGGTGCCTTCCAGCCTCAGCTACTCTCTGTTTCTGTGATTCTGTGACACAGGAATATTAAGTCCTCACCCTGGCCAATAGCTGAGTGCATTGCAGACTGTAGCAAGCCATGGAAACCAGAATACCGTAAACAAGAATTAAGTGTAACAAGCTTTGGCGCTGGCTACAGATCAACAGCTGTCCAGACAACAGTACTAGAAAATGGTGGAAAGGTGGACAGCCTGGGTCATTGTGGACTGATCTGATTCTCTACAGAGATGCTTATCCTCAGAGATCTGATAGAAACATTTTAATACAGCCATACAAAATCACATAGAAGTAAAGTGCCCATGGTGGAACTGCTGTGTGTTGAGGCCAAGCCACTGCATGTGCACCAGCACTGAGAATGGCTGCAGCGAGCACTGCCTTCCCTGGACACAACTGATGTTATATTGATCACCACTCTGGAGTGGTGATCACAGTGTATCTCAGTGAGAGTAAGGTAAAAGTTTTAACCTGACACATCTATCCCTCTGATTTTCTACTTAAAAGACTGAGCTCTGACAAGTACATTTTCACACATGCACACACCTGTTCGCTATATCTGTGCATTTTGTCCCTTCAACATAATCAAAAAAGTTTTACATAACCGTTCTCTATAAGAGCCTGGCCTTTAGAGCCATGGAGATCTACAATATACATCCTTCTTATTTCAGGTAGTCATGGCATCTTCAGAGCCATTCTGGTTTATGATAGAGATCCAAAGCATTAATGATATGTGCCAAAAATCAGAGCCTTTTTTCCTAGAAAATTACAATACATGTGTAGCAGTCCACCTAAAACCCCAGGTCAGTGTCCATTTCAGTACTTCAAACTTAGAAAGTGAATGGATCATGGTCCATATGTTTACCTTTCATTTTCAGTAGCTTGTTATCAGTTACTGAAAATTTCAAAAATTCAATTGCCAGGACTTAAATATATGCCAAGACACGGAATAATGACCTTTTGAAAAAAAAGCAATGATAGCAGAACTGAGCTAATCATAAATAAAAAGTAACATACATTTTAAAAGATTAATTCTAAAATGAACTGGGCTTTAATAACATGCTGACACAATGTGAATTCCATTTATGTGTCTAGCCACCTTCAGAAAAGGTGCAAGGAACAGCAAAGAAAATCAACAAGACAGAACTAATTGGTTGAGGAAAGCCATACAATTAATTGGATGCCAAAGTATTTACATTAAGTGACAATTCTCAACACACACACTGTAATAATGCGGTAATAAAATCCATAACGTGTTATTTTCATTATGATGTCAGTGTAAAAGTTAGAATCAAAGAAAACCTCATTTCTTACATTACAACACAGACTCCTGAAAGTTAAATAATTCAACAACAGCATAAATTATTGTCATATAAATTAAACATTGTACTTAGGAGAACATAGTGAATATGATTCCTTGTATAGCAAAATGCAAAAAAAAGGCCCCAGACTGCATTGTTGAAACGATACTGAATTAACTATATGTTCACTAAGAATTACAGTTTGGTTTCTTCGCTCTACAGCACCTCTTGAATCTCTAGCCGAACTTTTAGCAAATTTTGCAGTAGTGACACATTTTTAAAACCACTGCTAAAATTTTCATGAAAATAAGCAACTGGATAAATTATTTCTTCCATTGCAGAATTCACACTCCAGAGACTGAATTCAATCATACTATTAGGCAGTGAAAATTCAGAGAAGCGAAAACACCAGAATGCCAAACCACCACCATGGAAAAAAAAGATTTTCACCTTGTTTTTTTTCTTTGCTTGTTTTTGAAGGACTAGATCAGAGGTTGAATATAATTCAGCAATTTTCTCACTTCATATTTGAAATGTTGAGAAAAACACTGATACTTGTGACTGTATTAATTTTTTTACATACTCTAAACTGAAATTGTTTCTATAAGTGAATATATTTCTTTCTCTCCCTCTACAATAACTTCAGCTAAATGAGGTTCTGTGAGAATTCCAGAATCATAGAATGGTTGGGGTTTGAGGGAACCTTATAGATAATCTAGTTCCAATACCCCTGCCATGAATAGGGACCCCTTTCACTAGACCGGATTATCCAGACTGGTCTTGAACACCTCCAGGGATGGGGTACCTCCAAACTATCTGGGCAAACTGTTCCAGTGTCTCACCACCCTCACAGCAAGAATTTCTTCCTAATATCTAATTGAAACCTACCCTCCCTCAGCTTCATGCTGACCCCTTTGTCCTATCACTACACACCCTTGTGAAAACTCTATAACTTTCTTGTAGGCTCCCTTTAGGTACTGAAGGTCTAAAACCATTGCTGCTATTTTTGAAACCATATTCTACTTTCTTCCTATCCTATTATCTAATGCTGAAATTCCCTATACTTCTGCAGAAATTATTAAAAACTAAGATCAAATAGTTATGCTTTTAAAATATTAGAACTTGTGAAAAATTAAAAGTGTAGTGGTCTACAATCTCAAAGATATGAGTGAAGTAAAATACCTGAAAATTAATATCACAAAACTATAGATAGTAGGTCACTCCATTATAGTGTTTAAATATGTTTATGTACTTTAAAAATAATTATATATTTCTATAATATATAAATAATAAACTCAGTATTCATATTATTATGAGTATTATATGAAGTACACATGAAAAATGTATGACTTTGTTAGATATACATAAGTAGTCATATATAAGACAATGGCCTTATACATTTTTATGTATATGACATTGTTAGATTTTTTAACAAATACATAATATTCATTAAAAATGTAGCAGATTTATGAAGTTTATCTTCTCGGATTTTTTTGCCTTTTTATGAGAAAATACTATGCTACAATGAACAAACCTTTACATGCCCATGATGAAATTAGATTACTTGCCTTTCATTCTGTTAATTTGTAAACAAGGATATTTTCATGTTTTTCCTCTTGACACAGTGAAAAATTCTTTATTTGAATTCAGCAAAGGGAATTGTACCATTTGTGGTAGAACACACTACAATAGTTATCTATAAATGAAATGCAGTAGCCTCTAAATATGTTGTTTGACAATGAAAAAAAAAGAAAAGAAAATATAGACTATATAATGTTGATATTCAAAAGTTGTTTGGGCTTGTTCTTTTTTTAAAAACAGATTCATATACATGCAAGGAAACATATAGCTAGCTGCTGCCCTGGAAAGATTTGTTTCCAGTTGTATATCCTTTCGTGCATCTTTTCCATTCCCCTGGTTTTGACCTTATTATTTGATCCTTTAACAACACCTTACAATCACTGTATTTTTCTTACTTATTATTTTGTTTTCTATCCCATCTCTGAATTGTGAGGATTTTTTTCCATTAACAGTGTCAAAATTGCCTGTTCCATTTCTCAGAATCTTCTTGCCTGCTGTATCTTGTCTTCTCTCATGTTTCTTCTTACTCATAGTCTGGTACTTTGAGATAGGTTTTTCCAGCAATTTCTTCCACTTTGCATTTGCAGGATCCGCTTAAGATAGGGAACTGGAAATCTCACCTAACTTTTCATATACATACACAGTAGACTTTTATACTTGAGTTCGTCACCTTAGGGTCTTTTCATAATCATTTATGAGAAATAAACACTTTCATGGTACACCATATTAGAAGTCCAGTATAAGTATGAAGTGGCATGGTTTTGGTGGGGGCTGGGGGAGGGTACTGGGGTGGCTTCTTGAGAAGTTTCTGGAAGCTTCCCTTACATGCAACAGAGCCAATGCCTGCTGGCTCCAGGATGGACCCACTGCTGGCCAAGGGTGAGCCCATCAGTGATGGGCTGGGATAAAATATTTAAGAAAGGGATAAATACTGCAATTTTTGCTGGAGAGAGGAGTGAGAACACAAGATAAACAGTCCTGCAGTCACTAAGTTCAATGAAGAAAGAGGGGGAAAAGGTGTTCCAGATTCCACAGCAGAGATTTCCCTCTAATCTGTGGTGGAGACTGTGGTGAGGCAGGCTGTCTTCCTGCAGCTCATGAAGTCCACGAAGGAGCAGAATATCATATGCAGCCCCTGCAAGACCTCATGCTGCAGCAAGTGGATGCATCTGAAGGAGACTGTGACTGGCAGGGCCTCTGGCCCTTTGGAGAGAGGTGCCCACACTGGAGCAGGTTTACTGGTAGGACTTGGAACTTCATGAGGGACCCACACTGGAGCAGCCTATTCCTGATGGACTGATCCCTGTGGAAGAGACCCATGGTGGAGCAGTTCACAAAGAACTGTAGCCCATGTGAATGACTCAGTTTGGAGAAGCTTGTGGAGGACTGTCTCCCATGGGAGGGACCTCACGCTGGAGCAGAAGAAGTGTGAGGAGTCCTTCCCATGAGAAGGAGTGGCAGAGACAACATGTGATGAACTGACTTCCACTCCCTGTCACCCCTGCACTGTTTCGGTGGAGGAGATGATAGAGAAAATCATGAGTAAACTAAAGACTGGGAAGAAAGGAGGGGTGAGGGGAAGGTGTCTAAATATTTGATTTTATTTCTCATTTTCCTACTCAGATTTGATTGGTAATGAACCAATTTCCCCAAGTCTAGTTTGTTTTGCCAGTGATAGTAATTTTAAATGATCTATTCCTGTCCTTACCTGGACTTCTGTACTGAAGATGGCTGGAGGAACACTTCACATTCTGCTTGTTCCAAATCCAGCGAAATACATCTCTGATTTGCAATTTCACTTAAGTTGATCTTAAAGGAAATTTTTAACTCTTCTGTTCATCTATCAGCATTCCTAACCCCTAAAAATTTTGAGAACTGCCATCAAATGAATTAAAATTGTTACATGGTGTTAATGTGAATTAGTCACATAATACGAGAATGAATTATCATGAGAAGAAAGGGACATATGAGAAATGGAAAAAACCCCACCAGTTTCACTTAAACTCTTTATTTTTCATAAATCCCAGAACAGAATATGATATTTCTATTACTAAGATAACACAGTTTCATTTCCATTACAAAGACAGATTTTACAATGTGTTTACTGCTGTCCTGTTGAACGACTCTTTCATTAAAATGTTTTCTCAGCTAAACAATGTTTTTTTCGCAAGTATGATTTCTCTGCAGTTGTCATCAAACAACTCAGTTGCATACACATAGTTCAGAGCCCAGAAGAAATGTTTAAATGCAAACATTTCAGTCCAAGAAAAAACCCCACACTCTCAGTGTTAGTATTCTTTAAGAACTACAGAAATTCAGATATGGAGTAAACAAGTTAGTAAGCTGATGTAAGTCATATGCCACATTCTTCTTATAATTTTTTTTTTTCTTAAAACTACTAGAAAAAGTAAGCATGACAAGAAAATAGGAGTCTTGATCACATGTCCTCCTTTACTCTCAGCAAGCAAATAATCACATCCCCTTAATGTAAAACTGCCTAAAATTAGGACACCAGTACAAGGTCCACAGAATTTCAGAGCTTATTATGGAAAGTAATATATTCCCTTTAATGAGGGGATTAAATCCTTCCATTTACTGCACCATTTGAAATGAAAAGCTTATGCACAACACAAACTAGCTAAAAAAGAGGCAGGGGGAGAAATCGGAGAGAGACAGGCCTTTTTGGCTTTAATAGGGTTCTTGTTTCCATGGAAACCCTGCCAGTGTGCTGGATAGAATCCTCTAGGGAACTGATGATCACATAATGTTTCCTAATTGTTTAGCAACAACTTGTTTTATGTTTCAAGTACAGCTCTTCACTTAATACCACACTTATATTCCCAAAGAAGGACACAGGATAAATTTCATAAAGAAAAGTAAAACAGTATAACATGCAACACAATGTTTTTGGTTGACTTACACCAATCCTTCTCTTCCACGTGTTAAAAAGACATATAAATATATGAAAAAATAATTAAATAACATAGGTAGAAAGAAATCCACGTTTTTAGAAGCAATAGAGTACACAATGGTCCAAGTGACTCTGTAATAAACCTCCTAAATCTATCAAGCTGAATTGAACCCAGCCATCTGACACATTTAGTGTCAAGACAATCTATGCAAACAGTGCAGTATTTCTTTTTTTATAGAAGCTCAGTGAGAATACACTCATTTTTATGCATTTATTTGAATATTTAGTAGAAGAAATAATTTGCATATTCACATATGCATGTACAAAATGTTAGATTTGCTTCCTGTTTGAAAAACACCCCATCATACATACTGAACCTAGAATTGCTGTCAGTGGATTTGAGTCCTAAAACACAACACAAAACAGCTCTTCAGGCACTTTCAAATAGATGTCTGATGCCTATGCTTTAAGACAGGACTGTCCTGAGTTCCTTTCTTTCTCTGGGAAAAGAATATGCTTCAGTCTTATTCTTAGATGGACTTCCATACTTGTCCTCAGTAGACAGCTCTGAAAACAGTTTTTATGTGCTCCTCATTTTCAGATTCTACATAAACCTTCAGTTTACACAGGCGTACTTTGCTTGTCAAATATTATTTCACACTAAATACTGCTGATTGTTTTCTGAGTCTTTAATCGATTGTGTTACAAAATAAATTTCACCAAGGTTTGCAGCCTCTTGGGCCAGGCTGTTACAAGACCTTGAAAATTATGTGTTGACTGTTTACCTATCTGCTAGAAGAGTCTGTGACTTAATCAGTTCATTTATCTTCATTTACTATTTGGGTTTGCTTTAGATTTTGATATGAAGATGAAATAGTACTTTAACAACATGAAATCTTTGGAGGCAGGTATGACAAATTATATGCCTAGACATGAACAGTTTATCTTCAGAACTTCCTAAATAAATAGATGATGGAGAGGCAAACAAATGTATTTTTGTTCCAGAATTCCATATTCATCCCTCAATTTACAAGTTACATGTCAGACAGCATTCACTTCACAAAATTTTTTGTTTGTTTATAAGATTGTAATGCTTATATCTTCACTTTTTACATATTTTTCTAAAAAAGTGTGCAATACTGATCCTCTAACTGAAAGCTCTTATAAAACAGAGATATCTTAACATTGTCCAGAAATAAATGTGTTCTCTTAACATTCTAGGAGTTGCTGATAAATTTCAAGTCACTGTTGAAATGTATCTAAATATTGATGGTAAAGCTCTTTGCTAGCAAATTCTTGATGTGGACCATAGATCTTTCAGACTGTTATGCAGCTGACTGCACAGCAATGAAGAAAAAAGTCTCATCTTTAGAAATATTGAAAAAGTGAAATATTGGGGATCATGGAAAAGGGAGCTTTTAGTGTAAATATTTGTGCACATTTAGAAAATATAATTGGACCTTCTATGTGCCACCCTAGCTAGGAAATGACTGAAGTGCAGCAGAATCTTCCAAGCCCATCAACTCCTCTTCTGACATTGTGCAGATTATACATTAATTTATTCTGGGACTAGAGGGATACAAAATCACTATTGTCTGTAAGCTGTTTCCATAGTCATGGCACAAAGAGGATAATATGCAGTGTTGGAATTTATGCCTTAGAGAAAATTATTTGGCTAATAGTAAGATCATTATAGCATCCTTGGTCAAAATGGCAGGTAGTCTTGCAAACAGCAGAGGAGACATAAGACACAAATATAATCCGAAGATAATGCACTTGGGATGGTTGTAAGTCCATATGCAATAGCACAGAACAAACAGAATTAACATGCAGTGTCAGGCTTAGCACTTCAGGATACATGACACACTTTTCTGGCTCTTCTCTGCACATATGAACCTTAGGTCAAGCAATTTATCTAAGGCTCTAGTTGGTGAGCAGAGGTAGTATTGATAATGGAGAAACAAGGCATGTAAACACCAGTGTGTTATCACAGACTGAAGAAGATACTGCATGACCAGAATAATCTGTAGCTTTTCTGGTAAACATAGCTTGGAAAAACAGGAAAACAATTGCCCTCACTGCCCAAACTTAGAAATTATATCTGGAATCTTAAGAATTAGATTAGCACCATTGAGGAAATAGTGTTTGTAAAGCAACATTATCTTATGATACTTAAAGAAATGTTTTTGCATTTCTTGTGGATACCTCCAGATTTAAGAGGTAAAAATCTGATAAAATGAATGCCTGAAAACTACGGTTCTGAAAGACAGATTTATGTGTGGATGTATATCATCCTGGATTTGTATATGCTTTTCCAGAATCATTTCAGGAGTTATATAAAAGGTAGGACGGGAAAAAGACAACACGGGTCCAACAACGTTATTATAGTTTCATACTAAAAGGGAAGTCAGGTAGTTGGCTTCCTAGATAGTCTTCCCTTACCAAAATAGCATATATTTTACCCTTCCCAGTAGTATAGTATCTCTTGTCCACTTCCCCTGTTATTGTCTTTTTTTTTCTGTTACCATCACCATTCAGATTCATGGGAAAAGTGTCTGGAAAGGCGCTTGGTGCAAAAGGACATTGGGTGTTGGTCGACTGTGGCTGAACATAGTTGAGCAGTGTACCTAGGTGGCCAAAAAGGCCAATGGCATCCTGGTCTGTATCAGCAATAGTGTGGCCAGAAGGACCAGGGCAGTGACCATCCCTCTGTACTCAGCACTGGTGAGGCTGCATCTCAAATTCTGTGTCCAGTTCTGGTTCCCTCACTACAAGAAAGACATTGAGGTGCTGGAGCAGGTCCAGAGAAGAGCAATAAGGCTGGTGAAGGGTCTAGAGCACAAGTCCTATGAGGAGCAGCTGAGGTAGCTGGAATTGTTTAGTCTGGAGAAATGGAGGCTCAGGGGAGACCTCATTGCTCTCTACAACTACCTGAAAAGCAGTTATACTGAGGTGGGAAGTCTTAAGTACCTGGCCTCTTCTCCCCTGTTAACAAGTGCTAGGAAAAGAGAAAATGGCCTCAATTTGCACCAGGGGAGGTTTAGATTGACAATTAGGAAAAATTTCTTCATGGAAGGGGTTGTCAAGCATTTCAATATGCTTCCCAGGGAGATGGCAGAGTGGCGCAGACCTACATACTAATAGAAGTTTCCTGCAAGATAAATCAGAAGGATAAATCTCTGCTACAAAGACTGTGTCACTGCACTGAGGCAAAGAAAAAGATGTTCTCCTGAGTAATCTCTCCTTACCATCTCAACACATCTATGTTATATGGGCATTTCATCCTAAACTGGTTTTAACTGCTATGTATTCTGCAGGGTTTTCCATTTAGAGAATGTGCGGGTAGCTTATGCACTATTTAAAATATGTTTGATAAATAATGACACAGAAAGTGTTAGCAGTCAAAACTAAAGGCGATCAGCAGGAAGCTTGGCATGGCAAGAACATGAATATTCCTTCAGCTTTTAACAGTAACAGAACACTGAAAGAATCAGCTAAGCTTAACCTGCTAGCAATATGATCACTGGATAGCTTGACTCCTATGGAAAACTCCAACTCCCCAGAAACAATGTCAGGTACTTCAACAAATTATCCAAAATATGAAAATTATATTCTAAAAAATCCACTATTATATTTTTACAATGTAAATTCATTAAACATCACTAATGTAATGAGTTCAAATTATATTTTTTTGGAAAAAAATATGAATTTAGTGTTCCAGGTTTTTCATACCTTCTTCCCTAAAAAAAAAAAAAAAAAAAAAAAAAGCAAAAATACATTCCTGCTATGGTTCTTAGAGATATGTGAAACCTATTTCCTTAGTTTCTTTTTAGCTTTTAATGATGTTAGAACAAATATTCAAATCAAGATTTCTCCAAGGAAACTGCTTGCTTAGTTAAACTTTGAAGAAATCTAAATTCATACACTTATTACACTGCTTAAACACAATATGGTAGTTTCATCTCCAAATACAACTGACTACGTATGTAGGGGAATAGAAGAAAAGAAATAAGTTGCTTCCAAAGTCTTAAAAACCTGTACTTCTATGAATTTTTGAATGGATAGGTTCACCACAAAAAGCCATTGAAAGTTTTCCTAAACTTTTCAAAGTCTAGGAAATCTCAGTCCTAGATGAAGTTTCTTTATTCTCACATAAAATCAATGAGTTAATTTGTCATCCTGAAATATCTGAAATTCATCCAAGAAGGATGGAGTGCACTCTGGTCTCTTTGATAACTACAATTCTTTAAATAACAGTGGGAATTGACTACATATGTGAAAAGAAACACCTGGTTTATCAAGGCTTTTGGGACAAAAAAAAAAAAAAAGTATCACTATGGGAGATGAACTGGAGAAAAATGATATAAAAATAATTAAGATGGTTGGCATATTTTGCTAATGAACAAGTATAATATTGTGTGCAAACAGCTGCATCAGTACAGAAATTTTAGAGGGATTCCTTTTTGGTTTTAATATAAGAGAATTATTCTTAGCACAGAGAAGTAAATGTCTTTTAATTGGTACCTACAGAAGTAAAAAGAACAGAATGATAGGAATAAGGCAGTGCCCCACATATTTCACAAAATTATCTAACTTACAATATCTTTCATCGGATAATTATAAGGCCATTTGAAAGTGAAATGAAACACAGCTTACTGTGTCAACCATACATGACTGAAATATCCAGTCATTCTTCCAGACGGTTCCAGGTGGAACAGGACCAAAAGGGGACGATCTAGCTCTACTGATATGTGATTGTCAGAAGGAAAGAAACCATGAACATCCATCATATGCTGAATTTATATTTGGGGTTTTTTTGATTATAGTTGAGTATATTTCTGTTTACAAAAAAACCTAAAAAACCACAAAAAATAGTCCAAGACTGTAATAAAGAATATGTTATACCTGTAACATGAAAAATAGTACCCCAAAGTGCCATCAAACTATTCCTGAGTGTGAGGCATGTGAGACTGCCTTTAATTTAAGGCAAGAGCTTACAGACTCAGAAAGCAAGACATAAATTTGCAAAGTGGGGGATCAAAGTCCCTTTTAAGAGGTCTCTTTAAATAGCAGAAATTTTTCTGTGTACATACATACAACTGTTATATACTCGTTTTTCTTACTCAGTTCAAGCCTACTGAGCTGCTACAGTGACCAGCTAAGGAGGTTAATGGAATCACCGTGCATCTAGAGATACCAGAATAACTAGAGCTAGCGTGGCTGCCTGAAAATTTAGAAAGAGAAATGGTTGGCAAGTCACTTTGCAGACTTAGCTGCATTTTAAACGCAGTTTTGCAATTAAACAAGGAAGATGGTAACACCCTGGAGTTATTAATCTTGTACTACGAGTGATGCATTAGTGCATGTTATATGAAAAGAACTGACTACCCTGTCAAGTTACATCTTGAGAGAATTAGAAAAGAGAAAAACAGTCATTACTGTACTTTGAGAATCCAGATAAACAGCTATTGGTTATTCTACTGTTCATTCTTTTGTTTTCTCCCTTCAGTGGAGTACTCTTTTTCCATTTGCTGTACCATTTATAGGTGACAAACCCTAGCTCAGTAAGTATCAGTCACCTCAACTGGATTTACCCAGGTGATGGGGTGCTAGTGTTTTTTAATGATTATAAAATTTGACTTCAGTCTTTGGTGTTCTTAGTGGTGATAGAAACTGAACACTTTATAAATCCTTGGTGAATGGATAATGTCCACATGACTTGCATAAATGACACAAACCCTTTGAGCTTTCATCGCCAATTATGGGAAAATTCCCAAATGTTGGTTTATGAAGTTACATTTATTATTGTTATACATAAACATCTTCTTCTTCTAATCATGTTCAGATAAACAAATGTATAGAAAGCAATTTTCATCATTCTTTCAGTTTGACATGAAGTAAACAGTGCCTCACCATTTTCACTTGATACCCAAAGATATAGGAGGACTGAATCTTCAAATACTGCTTTTTCAGTATTTGTGTGAAAAGAAATAGGAGTAAATGAAGAGTTAAACCACAGCATTATTCCCATAAATGCATGCACTTTGCTTTTTACTTCATAGAGTTAGAAAATTGGAATCCGACACTATATTTTTTGGCCAGCCTGGAGATTTATAGATTGCAGTAAAGACCATATTATTCTGGGACTTTGGACAGATTTTTCTGCAGTTACCGGAACCCTTTTATTTGTGCCTTACCACAAGTGCTTGATTACATGGACAACACAGAAAGATAAAGGCCTTGCCCATCTATCTGGAATTCAAAATTAATCTGTTCTGAAAAAAAAAAAACAAACCACCAAACAAAACCAAAATAAACCCAAACAACCAATTAACCAAAAAAACCCAAAACTAAGCTATCTTTCATTAAAAATGTTGTTTAAAACCCACAACATGATTTTAAAAGTGGAACAAGAATTGAAATAACCCTCATAGACTAACTAGGTGAATAACTAGACATACTCAGAGACCAGAAAGAGTATGCTATAACTACAAGCTGTGATCAATGAAACACAAAAAATTCTTTGCTAATTGGGGACCAATACTTCAAAAGAAAGCATGGGTAAATTAAAAACAATCAGGAAGAAATAAACAAAAATTACCAGTGGTTTCCTGAGCCTGACTTGTGCAGTGAGAGTGCATTCGGATTAATGTAGTTAAAGAAAACCAAAACTAAATATGTCAAAGGAAGTTTAAAAGAGGAAGAAAATAGTTGTTTTTTAATGTGCATAGGAACAAAACGATATATGGGGGGAGGGGATGGTTAAGATAGCATGCTTAAATTTTAGCAAGAGAAAGTCATTTGGAATAAATATAAAAGTCCTTTCTAATAATATTAAATACAAAATATGGAAAAACCCTGCCTTTGGAAAAGTGGAAGGTTTTTAAAAACTATCTGGACAATTATCTGCTGGGAATATATCTCTCTGTGAAACATGGGTATGGATTCTTTAGGATCATCTGAAATCTTTATTGTTTTCATCCTGCCCTATTGCCTTTTCAACAAATACCATGAAGGATAAAGTCTATGAGAAGTAAAGTGTGTGAATTAGAGACTTCCTTGAACATTTTAAAGAACACTTCACACATTTCCTCACTCTTATCCTCTGGTGTGTAGCAGACTCAAAATATGAGTTTTCTCATTGTTCTAATGTTCTCTGATCCAGAGCCACAAGCTCTCAACCAGCCCCTTCTGCAACCCCAACAGCAGATCCATAGGTGCATCTTCACAGAGGCCATCACACCATCTTCTCTGTCTTTCTCTTCTGAGGAGTTTGCATACATCCTTTACTACACTCCAGCCCTGTGAGCTAACCTACCAATCTCAGGTACTCCACCAACATCACTCTTCTGTGACTCTTGGTTGTGTCCCAGGCTGACTTGAGGCAGATGTGCTTTCACCCTGCTTTATCATTTCTGATGTCTTCCATGTGCCCATCATTCTGCACCCTTTGCTTTTGACCCCCATCCACTGCTACCTGCCTTAAATGTGGGACAAAATGTCTGTTTTCCATGGCTTCTAGTCTAAAGCTATTTTCTTTTCAAATTGATTATGTAAGTATTGATACTGAACAAGATTTCTATTTTCCTCATGGTTCACTGAAAGACAGAAAACTGGGAACTAGCAGGCCACAAAAAAACCCTCAAAACCTACATTTTTTTCTTTTCATTACTGGTTACAGATTTTTTTAGAAGTTCTAAGACAATTTAAATATATATTTAAAAATGATAGGGGGAAAAAAGTTATGGAAAGTATATGAAATACGGGGGTTGGTCTCTTCTATCATGCCTCAAGAGGAAATGGCCTCATGTTGTGTCAGCGAAGGCTGAGATTAGATAGTAGAAAAGCAAATTCACTGAAAGAGTAGTTAGGCATTGGAATAAATTGCCCAGGAAGGTGATGGAATCACCATCTCTGGAAGTGTTCAAGAGGCATCTGAATGTGGCACCTGAGGATATGGTTTAGAGGTGATTATGGTGGTGCTGGGTTGATGGTTGGATTAGATGATCTTAAAGATCTCTTCCGGTCTTGATGATTCTGTGATTCTGTGAAATATATAATGTTGGGATATAACATCAAACATTCAAAATGAAAGACAAGAGGGAACTGTGACATGGAAAGACTTTAGGTATAACTGCACACTAGGAGGTTTCTTTCTCTGAACTGTAAAATGCCAACCAGTGTAAAGAGTATTTGGATGAGGAAAGTTAAACTGATGAAACAACTAGTGATCTTAAATTCGCACAGTTAAAGTTTTTGACCCCCTCTCAGTCCGTCTTAGAAGAACCCAGAATCAACTTTATGATAGAGTGCAGCAAAGAAAATTCTGTCCATAAACTGCTTTATGCTGGTGTAATAAGTTCAGCTCCTGACTGACAGAAATGTGAAAGAAATTTTATGCACTACACTTGTACAAATCTGCCATCAAAGGTTTCATCCTGAACAAAACTCAAAAGGCCATTATACCAGATGAATGAATTAACAAAACAGACCTCTTACCTATATGTTCATTACAGTCAGTTCTGTGAGAAATTAAATCTGTGCTGATGGACTCTTTTATACATATGTAGCAAAATTCTGCTACAATTGCTTTTACATTACATGCCCTTCCATTTTCAATGGAATTTAAGGCAGATTGGGTTTAGCTTCTGAATTTGCAGAGTTGAATGAGGAACTGAATAAATTATGTGAAAATCCAAATTTATTTTTGTGACACAACTGAACCATCTTCAGACTCCTTCATTAGTGTGCAATTGTAAATATTGTAACTTTAAAAACACGTTACATTTCTGAAATCCATCTCACAAGACACCAACAATGATGTCTTAATACTTGAATAAACCAGCAACACTCCTGTCAATGATGAGAACGAGAAGATTAATTAATGCTGAAGAGCAAGATTCATGTTCTATAGGTGAATCAATAATCATTTTTTAGACTAAGGAAGATGGAGTCTTAGACAAATGTAGTCTTGAAGAATGGTAAAATGTGCTATAATTTTAGCAACGAAATATTTTGCCTGAAAAAAACACTACTGGTAATCAGTTATTCTTTTTGAGAAATATTTGAAGAGCTTTAAAGACTCCTCAAAAAAATAATTTGTTATGACTTCTGCCTTCCAGATGTAATTACATCGGAGTTATAAATCAGGATTTGCAAAGTGATATCTAAATACTGAAAAATATTTTCATGATTTCTATTTACACCCAGGTAAATTCTCATTTTAGGCAGAAATTGAGAGACACTGAAAGGTTTCTCAAGCCATAATTTCAATAATGTAAGGAAAATATACTTATCTATTTAAAAGCCCATGGCAAAGCTTTTTGGATTAAGTGGATTAGTAAACTGAGCTAATGAATTTGAGTAATTACTTTCAAAGTATCTCAAATTATTTTACAAATATTATTTCTGCTAATTGATAACTATGAAGGATTTATCCAGGAATACCATATAAAAATGAACTTTAGAAGAATATAAGATGCTAAAGGGAGAATTTATTAGCCCAAACTGGAATTGAGTTATGCACTTAACTTAAAGACTTAAGTTAAGTGCGTAACTTAAGATATGCACTTAAAGACTTAAAATAATCTTTAGAGGTTTCTAAAAAACAAACTTTATTAGAAATTAGTTTTAAGTAATATGTGAAAGACTAAGGCTTTGTTGTACTTAAAACTTCTAGTATTGTTCTTTGATGACAAACATTATCCTAAACCAGTATTTTACTTTTCCAAGTTCCTCTTTTCCATTTATTCATCTTGATCCTTCAGAGAAATCTTCACCCCTTTCAGTTGCAGGTATAATTCTTACTGTTATGTTGCCCTTAGTCAAAATTCTTCAACGTAATTTCAGTTGCATATGTTAATATGGTCAATGCATCATTAACTTCTATGTCCTTCGTCCTTGCTTTAAAAAATTTAAAAAAACCCCAGGAGATAAAAGCAGTGTTTCAAGCCTCTCACTGTCCACCCCTACTAACTTCCACCTGTTTGTGTAAGAAATCTTAATTCCCAGATTAAACACAAGATGGGACTGAACAAATAGGTATTTAAGTTTTATTTTGTTTGTTACTGGGTTAGATTTCTTGAATTTAAAATATGGTCTTTCTCTTTTCCTCTTCATTGTCTTTATCAGTTGTTAAAACAATCTTTTGAATTTTCTTGTATTGGTATAAACTACAACTGTCTGCAAACATTCCCTTTCTGCAATAATTATCTACATTTTCTTCTTCTAAATGGAATTTAATTTATTTAGAGACAGTTATTTTCTGCTCCTTTCCCCAGTCCTCTATATACTGTCTGGAGATGCAATTTAAGAGGTCTGTTTTCAAAATTAACATGGTTACTGCACTGATGAATGTTAATTACTTTGATCCAAATACCTTTTTATTCTGGGCTATATCATACCAACTGAGGGTTAGCCCACTGCTGCTGTAAGTTTCTAATTAGCACAACTCCCTTCACTACTGATAGGAATTCCTGAAATCACATAAAGATATGCAAAGTCAAACTATGTAAACCAAATGGAAGTATGATTCTAATGTTCTGATGAATATTCTGACGAGGATATATACATTTTTCAAGAATGGACAAGTGAGAAAAATATTTTAAGATATTTGATAGTTTGAAATCTTGATTAAAAAGTGAAGATAATAAAATTGAATTATCTTTTGTTGAAAAGGTTGCTTTCTGAAAAAGCTTGCTTTCTGAAAATTAGTAATTTTTTTAAAGTATCATCCCTACTACATTAGCACATCATTGCACACTATAAGTTTCCACTTGATCAGTTCTCCATCCATCATAAGAACTTAGTTATTTAAACACCATTATCAAAAATAAAGCAGCACATTTTAGATATGAATCTAATGTATTAAAACCAATTGGAACTCTCATGAATAATGTTGTTTTTCTAAGGAATGCATACAGTGTTAGATTGTTATTGCTGCTGGAATATTTTCAGTGAGTTCTATTTAACAGACAGTATATATATTAGTAATGTTAAAATTGTTATTATTAGTACAGCAAAACTAGTGAATTTTAGAATTAGTGTTAGGAATATATGATTATTCTATAATGAAAAACATCTATATTTCTGTACCAATTTCCTGTTTTACAACACATCAACAAAGACTTAGGATAGCTTCGCATAATTCAGTAAAGTTTCAACACTACTTAGAACAATAAGAAATCCATGAATCTGTTCACACATTACAATTCACATGGGAATTTGCTACTTTTCAGGATGAGGCATATTTGTTCACATAAGCAGACTATGCATTTATGTGAAATGTCCCTAATAATGAGTACCAGATACTATTCTGAGAAAAACACTAATATAATGAGAAAAGACAAGTATGGTAGGTTACACTGGAGAGCAATTTCAATGCTTCTCATAAAGGCAGGAGTTTGATTCTACTGGTCTGAAAAATAACACATTTTAAAGATGGCTAAAATAAAGAGAAAAGTACCTGTGGAACAATCTCTGAAAAATTGCTTATATATATATATATTGTTTGTTTATATATATATATATATGTATCATTCTACAATATTCTTCTTGTTTTCTTTCCTTTTTGACTTCTTTTAAATAATCCAACATGTTTCTTAGTCAGACTTACACAGCTTGACTGGGGCTTTCCCAAGAATAAGCAGTAACAACTGTTTGTATGTAAGAACTGGCTTCAGGCAAAAAACTGCTCGTTCCCTGTGAGATGTAATTTATTCCTGCTTTTATGTTAGTGCACTCTATATTCCTCTGTGTATATTGTCAGTTCCAGTAGTTAATGCACTACATGGCATCAAGTGCATACTTTGACTGTATCTCCTGCTTTGTTCTCTCCACATCTTACAAAGACCATCTTACAACAAAGACACAAAGACAGTCAGCTTATTTACTGCTTATATTACTAGGTTCTATTTGCCATGATGTCTTAAAATCAAAAATCTACCTGCAGAAAAATTTATCTGTCTGTGAAATGCTTACATTGCTATATGATTACTTCTTGGTAGTTATGTGAAGTTTATTAATTTTTTTTTCTTTTCAAAATTCCGTACTACTATAGACCATATAAAACCAGATACAACCACTCAAGAAAAATGGACTGGAAGGTCTACTAGACACTTTAATTTCATTTGAAGTTACTTTCTGTTTTATTTGACCTAAAACTTACCTCCTGTAGTTGAAATATGTACAGTCATGTATCTATGTAGTTACACAATTAAACCAATGACTTGCGATTAACAGATTTTCCAATTCAGTGGGTTCTGCATAGAGGAAGTGGCAAAATAATTCAATAGTGAGCTGAATATTCTAATTCAAATTTGACACCTGTTAGATCTCATTTTAAAGTATGAGCTTATAAATATCTCAGTTCAGTTCATTTGCAGTAAATCCACTGAAGAAGAAGAAACTAAGTATGCAGATAGGTAGAAATAAACAATAAACATATATTTATATGTCCATATGTATATGTATATCACAGGGAAATTACATGTTTCCCATACCTGGAATTTAGTAACAACCTCCTTAATATTTTTCCTCCATGACAAAATATGGAAAAAATAACTCAATGTCCTCTTAGATAAATAGTAAAAAAATTTAAATACATTTTGTCCATAGAAAAGAGGAACTTATAGTCAGTGGGTTGTACATTTCTCTGATCAAAATTCATGTCAATTTAGACTAGTAAAAATAACTCTTAAAATACAAATAGAAGCTTTATAGTGACTAATATTTTGTAGATATATGTACAGGTAATAGTAGAAATATTTTAAATGAACTTCTAAGAACACAAATACAACCATATTCTGCTCTTGAAATTTCTGAATTCTAAAAAAAAAAACCAGTAAATTTTAGAATGGAGATTCTTATGACAGGCATTTTACTGTGTAATAGAAAAACTTTTAAAAATGTAAAAGTCAGAATACTTCCCTGATTATGAAAGTATTGAATTGCTTTAACCTCTATAGAATGAAAATATTATATATAAATATAAACTTATTTGTTACCTTTAGTAAATTATTCCTAATGTGTTGCATTATGGAGGAACTGCAAGCTGCGTATCAGCTCAGGAATAGGTGATACAATAAAGCTCCTGTCATATTTTAATACTGAAAACAACCTTATCAAAATTAATTTGTCAGGGAAGAAGGCTTTATTTAAAAACTAGTCAAGAATTATGCACAGTATAATTCACAGAATCACAGAATAGTTAAGGTTGGAAGGGAACAGAGCAGGACGACTGATCCAACCTCCCTGCTCAGGCAGGAAGAATTGTGTCCACCAGGACCCCCAGGTCCTTCTCTGCAGAGTTGCTTTCCAGCAGGCCAGCCCCCAGCCTGTACTGGTGTGGGGTTATTCTACCCCAGGTACAGGACCCTGCACTTGCCTTTGTTGAATTTCAGACAGTTTCAGAGTGCCCATCTCCAACCTGTCGAGGTTCTGCTGAAGGGCTGCACAGCCCTCTGGGGTTATCGACCACTCCTCCCAGCTTCGTGCTATCAGCAAACTGCCCCTTCATCCAAGTCATGGGTGAGTAAGTTAAGCAATATTGGGCCCAGTACTGAACCTTGGGGGACACCACTAGTGACAGGGCTCCTGCTAGACCCTGTGCCATGGATTATGACCCTCTGGGATCTGCCATTCAGCCAGTTCTCAATTCATCTCATTGACCACTTGTCCAGTCCAACTTCCTGAGTTTGTCTACAAGGATTTTGTGAAAGACAGTGTTGAGAGCCTTGATGATTCAAGACAGGTAATATCCACTGCTCTGTCCTCATTGATCCAGGTAGCTGCTTCATCATAGAAGGTCATCAGGTTGGTCAAGCCTGATTTAGTGAATGACTATTTCTGATTACCTTCTTGTCATCCATATGGATGACATGGCCTCCAGAATGAGGCACTCCATCACCTTTCCAGGGATTGAGGTGAGGCTGACCAGCCAGTAGTTCCCTGGATCCTCCTTCTTGTCCTTTTTGGAACACCAGTGTGACATGTGATTTATTCCAGGCCTCAGGTACCTTTCTGATCGCCAAAACCTTTCAAAGATGATCATGAGTGGTCTTGCTGTGGAATTTGCCTACTCTCTCAGTACTTGTGGATTCATCCCATGAAGGCCCGTGAACTTGTGGATGTTAAGTTAGGTGTTCTTTAACCCAACCCTCCTTAACCAAGGGAAAGTCTTACTTCCAAGATCCCTTTATCCCATTCTCCTGGGTCAGAGATCCCTGAGGACTGGTTTGTCAATGAAGAACAATGCAAAGAAGGTATTCAACAGCTGCCTTTTCTGCATCCTCTGTTACCAGGGTCCCCCCTTCGTTTAGAAATGGACACACATTATTCTTTGTTTCCCTTTTGTTATTGGTGTATGTGAAATAACCCTTCTTGTTCTTGACGTTGTTGGCCAGATTTAATTCCGGATGGGCCTTGGCCTGCCTTGTCTCATTTCTACTTACTCTGACAACCTCTCTATATTCATACCAAGTGGCCTGACCACGCACCCAATCTACTGTGTGTTTCCTGCTTATACTGGAATAATGAGAGGAGTTCTTTATTCATCCATGAAGGTCTCTCTCTTTGCCCAATTTCTTGCACATTGGTATGCATTATTATTATGGAGTCTGGAGGAAACAATCCTTGGACCCAATTCTCTTGGACCCCTCTTCCCTTCAGGGTCTGTTCCCACAGGATTCTTCCAAGAAGATCCCTGAAGACGCTAAAGTCAGCTCTCCTGAAGACCATAGTTGTAATCTTACTTGCTGCCCTGCTCCCTCCTCACCCGATACTGAACTGCACATTTTCATGGTCAGTACAGCTGAGGCTGCCCCCAGCCTTCACATCTCCAGGCAGGAGATGTTATTACTAATGACATAACAACAACTTTTGAAAAGCATTTAGTAGAATGTATGATTGTGGAAATATAAAACACCGTTGTGTCCAATGAAATTCCCCATTTTGAGACATCAATCTGTAAGAATTACATCTCTAACGCCCAAGTATGACACACTCAAATGGAAGACAAGGTAAAAGGAATGATCTATTAAAAAAAAAAAAAAAAGAAAGAAAAGAAAATACCCCAAATGTGCTTGTTCTGAATTACATGACGCAGATGACAATGACATTTACACACAGATGATTTACAGACATTTATGAGCTTAATTCTGCTGACTTCTAAGCATGCTGTAAATTCAGAACTTTGCAATTCAGTTTCTAAAGGTAAAATAAACAAACAAACCCCAACCTAATATTGAAAGAAACATACTTTTGTTCTTTTCTTAGGGCATTTTTTTTCCAACAAAATAATTATGTTTCCTAGGTCACGGCATTGAAAAACTCTGTATTTGCCCCATCCAACTAATTATATTAAAGTGGACAACTAGTATATGCACATCTGGAGAGACTTACCCATCTACAAAACAAAACAAAACAAACAAACAAACAAAAGGACAAACCAACCCAAAAAACAGTAGTCAAGTTCTTTAGTGTTGAGAAACATTAATTCTTACATATATACCCTCAAAATCTGAAAATTATACACCACTTGTTCCTGTCAGGATTCTCTTTTTTAGATTTAATGACCATTGGTAGAGAATAATAAGACATTTATCAGAGGAAATCTTTAAGGATGAGTGTTTAATCAAAGAGAGTCACCGTGGCAAACAGTGACAAAGAGATCAGAAGCTCATTAGTGGGTAAACACCTTTAGCAACCTTCTGCAGAATTCTGTGTTGGATAATTGCATAAGGCAAAATTAGGAGAGATTCATTAGAATGGAATCACAAGGGTCTGTGTTAAAAGTAAAGTTGGATGTTTCTGATATCAAACATTGACTCATAGAAGGAACTATTGAAAATAATTAGATGTTTTTTCTTTTTTTTTTTTTTTTTTAATTGAACACAGACCAAAAATACCTTAACAGCAATTTGGTGCATTAAGCCTTGAAGCCATTATGTTAAGACCTAAATCAAGAGTCTATCACATTATTAGGTTCTGTTTCAATAATTCGTAATCACCACTATTAAAGTGTGTACCTTGGGGGTTTTTTATTCTTTATTCATCAAGCTTTTACCCCTTAAACTTTTCACTGCTACTGATCAGAGAACTGTCTTCTCAAAAATATGTTTTCCTTCTGTTGGAGTTTCTGCAGTAAATCAAGCCATCTCTTAATTTTCTTTCACATACAATCAAAAGTTTGAGTTCTTTCAGTCTACAGGCAATTTTGAAACCTATCAGAATTTTTTTCCTCTTTTTCTGAATAATTTCCAATTTGTTAACTCTATTTTGCCTTAAAAAGTGACACTGTTAAAACAATGACCTCTCTAATTATGAGTAAGAAAGAATATGTTTTTCATATTCTTATGTGGTAGTCTTCTGCTTAGCCCTATTTAACCACAGGACTACTTTGGGAGTTTATTACTCTAGCTAAAATATACACTGTATATTTTCATGTCCCCTTGGAAAAAACCCAAAATATATCAAAAAATCTACTAAAAAATTTTGTATCAAAAGAAAACTGTAACTTTGTGACTGTAATGACTGACTGCTGAGAGGAAGCATCAGGTTCCAGTCTCTCATACTCCTCATTTATGACTGCAATTTTTTATACCAATTCATTTCAAAATTGGCAAATCTAGAATTTGAAAAATGGTCTGCAATGAAGCCTGCTAGACTTCTACTTCATTACAAATGTAAGTTTTTTGCAAGTTAACATATTCTCATCAAATCTCTTGTATTATCATGTCCAGAAGAATTTGGCTTTATGCCTCGATTGTTTATCTCCTTCCTTATGAGCCAGCATTTTTCTGGGACGTAGGAGGGGAAGATTCAGAAGTTATAATTTTAATGGAAAATAGTATTATTAAAAATAAGTTTGTAATTTCCTCAAGACCACGGATAAACATATAAAATAACTCTAGGCCTAAAACAGGAAATGATAGCAGGGTATTTCCAATGATACACATTTCTCATACATAACTACTTTTTCATGGTACTGAGTAAACGTTTAACCAAACTGAATTTATCAGAATGGTAATTTCAGTTGGAATGTTTTTATATCCTCTGCAAGATTGTATCTATGTTTTTAAACAAATATAAATGTTGCATTCTGTAAAATTAATCTGTGAATCTAGAAACTGATCTTAAGCTTGCCTGACATAAATGTTTCATCAAAATACTATCTTTATTGTATTTGGTTGGGTATGGTAGTGACAATGTCTCCATTTTATCAGCATGGCTCCTTTCATTACTCTGCAAACATTATTTCTATCTAATAGTCTCAGAAAATAAGATATACCCATAAAACAGGATTCCCTACTACTGCTATATTTCTAATATGAGTGATGAAAAAGGATTTGACCTATATTTGTTAGAATACAAGGGATATCCTGTATAGAAATCTTAAGATAATCAAACCTGACTGACGATGAGGTAAGACCCTGTAGTTCAATTGTTCTGGCAGTTTCAAATTTCTATTTGTTCAATATCCAATTTACTGCTCGACAAAAAGTCAGTCCCTAGGAAGTACTAATACATCCCTAATGACATTCCCATAGTTGTAAATATGTTGTACACATTTATATTATACTTATTACTACATTTCTAGTTCTTGTTACATAACATATTTTTAAATAGATGATAAATACAATTTTAATAGAATATTGACCTAAAAAGTAGTAGGTATATATGCTGCTATACATCATATATGTGAGGAAGAGATCAAAATATTCAAGAGGGCTTTTCTTTATTCATAGCTTAAAAAATTAATAGTCAATACAGAGATTAAAATTTGTTCATACTAATGTATATAATCAAGAACTTGCTGTAGGATTTCTCTTACCTCTACAGATAGGAACGGGGAAGTCCCACGATGCTGTATTCACAGAGTTAGCTATGCAAGTAAGCTGGGGGTGTCCATCCAAAATATATCCAGTTACACAGCTGTACCGGATTTTGTCACCAACATCAAATCTCGTACCGTACAAGATACCCTTTGGTGGAACTCCTGGATTGCCACAGGAACTGCTCTGTAATTCTGGAGCAGATATATATTTATTACTTAAAATATTTTTATAAATCAATACTTCATTTTGCTTGAGAATATAGAACCCATAAATTAAGACAGTTTTGGACAGACAGTGTTTTCTTAACACTGAAAATTCATTACTGACTTAGTCTATTTAATATCTGCTTATGTATCACATATGCAAAGGTAGATGAAAATAAGCATGAGGTTTTCCTTAATCTTCAGCTATAGATATGTTCATACGTTTCTTTGTTAAATTGACAGGAAGGAATTCATTACATAGAAATAGGAAGCAAAGGAACTTGATATTTTCTGATTTTCAGGTTATACAAATGCAAGACAATAAACAAAACTGTGTTACGGTCATGAAAGAACATCAGATTGCAACTGAACAAAATTTACAAGAAAAAATAAAAGTAGTCAAGACAAGAGAAAATTTTAACAAGAATAAGTCTGAGCATTATCAGGAATCTGTTTAATAGTTTTTAGATTATAAGGCAAAAGTGATGAGATACTGTGCGTAACTGATTTATGAGAAAAGATTAGTCCATTTAACTATGTAAAATGCCACAGATCTGGTGATTTCTACTCTAACACAGAGCTTTAAACCACTGAGAATCCAAAATAACTCATGGCTGCTGTTAGTCTTACCTCTGAGGGCATTAATTAGAGTTCAGTTTTATTGGTACTCATACTCCAACTGTGTACTCTTTTGACTGATGTTTCAGAATCATAAATAGCATGATTACATTTTCAACCATTTATTTCTGAAGTCCTTTGGTTAATGGACATTAAAAGATAGATTTTGTGCAAAAGATCTTTTGAGCAAAAGGTATTTCACACTCTCATTCTGAGGTCTTCAAAGCTCTTACCAGCCTAATGCTAATGGAGAAGAGACAAATCATGTAAACCTTTATTTGAATTCATACCAAATTTCCCTGATCTACAAAGTAAAATGACAGAAGAGTATGTATGTGTTGTTTCAATTTCTTTTCCTGCGTTCCATGTAATTAAATTATTCTTCAGTATCCCTGTGTGCACATCTTTAAATGTCCAAACTGTCAGAGTAGGTTTCAATTAAAGAAAAAAGGTATAAATGCTTATCAAAACAAACATTATGGCTCATGAGATTCATTACATTCTCAAACTTCCATTCCAAGATCTAGGATATACTACTACATTTCTGATATCAGCCACCAAACAAAACTACGTAAAAATTTTTAAAAGGCAAAATCCAATAGTCATAAGTATATTCTCTATGTATCCATATATACATAATATTATAAATAAAATTTATTATACCAATAAGTTCATCTGAAGGAGTCAATGTACCAATCTTGTTTTGATGGGATGTGTTAAATATGTATATTAGTTGCTGATGTCATTGTTGCCATTTCTTGCTTTCTCTTACATAACAAACTCTTTGGTTCTGGATTTGACTTTCACTGCCTTGCACAATGACACAACGCAGAAGTAAGAAAGTGGCCTATCTCGTCTTGGTCACTTCAAAGCTCACCTAAAGAGTTGATATTCTCAACACTGCTTTATTGAAGTGTTCTGTGCTGAAATAACGCTTGTGTCCTCAAATCTGCTTGCAAGCTCTACAAAGAAGGCAATGCTACAGCTATTTCCACATATTTGTGCAAACGGATTTCTTTTAAATCCTTTCAATGTTTTCAAGGCCATACAATTTATTATTTATCATCATAGCATGTCAAAATAGAGATAAGAATATCATCCAATGGATTTTGGTTATTGTATGAATCGTATTACATTAACTTGAAAACTCTGCCTCTAGACAGTGTTTTCGTGTTCCACTTCTCCAAGAAGATGAAGTTTTTCAGAAGCCTGTATCTCTTAGGGCTTCGTAAAAGGTCACAGAAAGATGCCCTGTTCTTTGAAATAAAAAATATAAAGATTACCAATGTCTTTAACTGTCACTGCCTAAAATTGCTTCCTTTACTCTTACTGCTGTCTCACTAAGAATTACCCACAGAAGGCCATTTATTCTTATGAAATTATATTATATTTTAAAGCACTAATTAAAAATCACCCTCCTTCTAAAATAAAACTAATTTTCCAGTTGCAATACTTTATGAGTCATTTAAAAGGAATACTTGGCATTTTTCATTAACTTTTTAACATTATGAAACTGGGTAGGGAGTAAGTTACTACTTCTAACCCTTCAAGCCGTTTTATTCCTGATTGTAGATAATAAAGTAGAAAATAAGTTTTACACTTTTAATTACATTAGTTTATTCTGTGAGTATTTTCACTTTGAACACATACAAGTGCATTACCAGGGGGGTGGAGAGGGAGGGGAATAATTCACCAAGTAGCTGCATTTGTCTTCTTTGATAGGTAGTATCTATTTTCAAACTGCATACGACACTGTCCTACCAACTCCGTGCCATTTAAAGCTACAGATTGTTACTCTGAGATTGTCATCTGTCAGGGAACACAGGAATTGCCAAACTAGACTGTAATTTTTACTCAGCTCTGCACAGATTCTTGACTTCAATGACATTCTGATAATCACTAATGATAAGAAGGCTGTAAAAGTATTTCCTTTTAAATTTGCCACATTGTAATTTGGTTGAACTTCTCCTTGTTCATGTACTCTGAAAATAAGCATAATTGAATTTTTTACACTATCCTACTTTTTTTACATTTTTATTCTTTATTATTTCTCATTTCTTTTTTTAAAGCAAGCTGTCCCAGTTGTTTCAATCTCTTTCCAAGTAAGAATTTTCTTTGTCCTAGATTTAATTTTGTAAACAAGATATGTATGACCCTATTTGTCCTCTTTTTTCCATAATCATAACACACCAAGATTAACATATTCTTCAATACTGTTCAATAAGTTTCTATTACATTAATGCTTTTTAATGTAAATAGAAATTCTGTTAAAAAACTGTGAGTAAATATATTTCAGAGAGTTCTGCTTAGTACAAATGGACTAAGACTTTAAGTCTTTAAAGACTTTATTTAGCAAAATTTCCATCACTTATAAATACTAATTAAAAACTTATTCAAAATAAATCACATTAAATATTATTTCTGAAAATTCTTCCAAAACCAAGGCTGACAGAAGTTTAGACTCTCTTTGTCAACATTCACTCAAGGAGAAACAAATCAGGACCAGATATAGAAATTTCAAATTTACCTTCTTTTTACTCAGATTTTAAGACAGGAATAGTGGTGTGGTTTTTTTGTTGTTATGATATTTATGAAATCAAGAGTAGCACTTGTCCTTCCTAAACTGTCTAAACATAAAATTTGTCATTTCACGTCCAAATATCCAAAACAAGTATTTTTAAATATTCCAGTAAAAAAAGCATTTGTCATATCATTGCATTCCATTCAGCTTACGGTTGAAGACTAATGTTGTTCACACATTAAATATGGTATTAGAAATTTAGGAACACAATTTTATTTTTTTGAAGAGGTTGCTCCATATATTTTCCAATTTTTTCACAGCTATTGCAAATCACTACAATTCCATTTTTCTCCAATATAAAGTGAAAAATACTGTCAATATGTACATCTCCATGAGTACTCACTGATTGAAAGACCCATATAATATTCTAATAGAGGTCAATATTTCTTCCTTCAGTAGTTTTTTAATGAAATATTTCTGGTATCCCTACACTCTCAATTTGGATATCTCCCTCGACTACTGCATGGTACCAGTCCCAGACTGCTTGTTCACTCATGTCTAATATTCCAAGCAGCAATTCCTCCGCCATACAAATCTGAGTATTTGGGACAGGGCTTGGTGTGCCTGGAAATACTAGAACATGTCTGTTAACAGACATCCCTTGGAAAAGCTATGCTTATGTACTTTGTCTTATTGCCAAGCAAGAATGTTCTGGTATTGAAGACTCAAGACTGATTTCAGAAGTGCTGCATGTAGCATGTGTGTGGCAATAGGGAGGGTCCTACATTCCAAATATTAGGACAGATGGTGCATTTGTAACAACATGAAGTAGCCTGAAATTCCATTGTCCAAAATTATTCATGTGTATTGAACCTTTTAATGGTTTATTTTAGTTGCACATAGTTTTCCAAAGGTTTTATAAACCAAAACAGTAACTTAGATACATAGTTTCTACCTCATAATACTTTCCCTATTTTTCTCAAAAGGTATATTTTTCCTACTTTCTATTCTGTTCACATTCACACTGCTCTGAATATATGAGTAAGTATGGTCTAGATTAGATCTAACAGTGACTAGAAGAATTAACTGGTGAGTATGTGGTTTTCTTCCTACATACATATTGAAATACACATATACACACCTGTTCCACTTGAGATTACAGAGTGAAAGAAACCACAGAAAAAAAATGGAGTAGACAATATCAGTAAAGTGAAGGAAAAAAAAAATGAAAACAATAGTATCTAAGTGTCAATTTAACTGCACAAATATGTAGGGTTCAGAGAGAAAAGAAAGACATCAGGTATTGAATTAAATAAATCCTGGCCTGCATCATGAACAATGTGGCCAGAAGGACCAAGGAAGTGATTCTGCCCCTGTACTCAGCGCTGGTGAGGCCACACCTGGAATCTTGTATCCAGTTCTGGGCCCCTCAATTTAGAAAGGATATTGAGGTTCTGGAGCAGGTCCAGAGAAGAGCAACCAGGCTGGTGAAGGGACTTGAACACAAGTCCTATGAGGAGAGGCTGAGGGAGCTGGGGCTGTTTAGCCTGGAGAAGAGGAGGCTCAGGGGAGACCTCATTGCTCTCTACAACTACCTGAAAGGAGGTTGTAGCCAAGTGGGGGTCGGTCTCTTCTCCCAGGCAACTATCAGTAAGACAAGAGGGTATGGTCTTAAGCCCTGCTAGGGGAGGTTTAGGTTGGATATTAGGAAGAAATTCTTTACAGAGACAGTGATCAGGCATTGGAATGGCTGCCTAGGGAGGTGGTGGATTCTCCATCCCTGGAGGTTTTTATCATGAGACTGGATGTGGCACTGAGTGCCATGTTCTAGTAACCACTGATTCTGTGATTCTATGAAATTTCCCTCCCCCAAAATACAGGTCTCTCCTCTGTAGAAGTTCAGCAACAAAAGCAGTTATCTCTTGATTCCAACAAATCTGGTACCTCAAGATACAAGTCACTATTCTGAAATTCACATTTGTTTACAACAATGACAGAAACCATTTGTCTAACAATCAAAACTTATCTGAAGTATTTATTTTAATTTCTGCATTTTTTGTGGATCAGTCAGAAGAGACTGTCATATTCTGATATTTAACTATAAATAGGTAAGGAAGTGTGAGAAGTCTAGGGGTTTTTTTCCCTAAAGGAAAACAAGGTAAAGCATATTTTCTCTTTTCCTGTTCTTAATTGCTCTCTCTTGATGAACACCTTTGCAATAGTTACCTCACTGAGGGTCTCTACTGTTCACTAAAGATAATACAGCTAATTACATTGCACTTTCTTACCTATTTTTTAATGAATGACATAATTTTGCTTTTTTCTTCCTTTTGAAATTATTTGCATGTCAAAAAATGACAGAGGAATTGGATTATCTAAAGTAAAACCACTGATTAGCTTAAGACTGTGTCCTAAGGGAACTTTAAATGTAGATTTTTATACTGAATTTTGGTTCTAAGTACCTTGAAACAATCACTGGATTTATCTTCTTTGCTAGTAACACAAGAATGTTTCTGTTTATAGCTTTAAAGTCATATGCTATTTTAACAGGAATAAACTTGTTTCAGCATTAAGTTAGAACTTCATGTATATAATTCTTCTACAAGCAAGGAAACAGCAAGAAGGAGTACAGCAAAAAACCCTTGAGGATATGTGAAGGAAAAAAGTCATAATTGTAATAGTGTAGTAATGTTGAGACACTGAGTAGGATAAATGTAAATCAGTAAACAGTCCAGGGTTTGCAACACATTCCCTTCACATGCAATATGCTGTTCTGAATATCTGTTTAAATCAGCTGCAGACACAGAACAGCACTGGAGAGCTAAAGGACCATGCAAAAAGACAATGGCAGTCAGTAATTTTACCATAGGACAGCACAACCTGGAACCAAGTGATATCAACAGAAAGATGACTCTATGCTTTTACAGATATGGTTAAATCTGATATTCCCCCATCAGACACACTTCTAAAGTGTTACCTGAAGGGAATGAAAAACAGGTGAAGACCAGATAATTAGGAAAGCAGTAAAGTTAACAACACCAGCCACGCTTATTTGCCTTTATCAAATTCCACTTAACTTTGATTAGAGCTTTATCTGCAGTAAATTCCTGTACAGCTGCTGAGGACACCAATTAACCCCCAGGTGTGGCTGGCAGGTAAATACACATAGTGCATGGACTGAGAAAGACCACTGGAGACTACATAAAGTTTTGTCATGGGCATAGAGTTGCACATGTCACAGAGATCACTCCACCCACACTGTTCTGAAACTATTTAAGCAAATCAGGATAGTTCAAAGCCTGAGGTACTGTATCTGCCACATGTGATGGCTGTTCAGCTTCTCAAGTGGCTGAAACTCAGACAGATGCACCTTGCTTGCCATGCAAAGGCTGTGTAGCTATGCCTATGTATGCGTCATAATGGAATTGTTCATTTAGACTGCAGTGATTCTGAGCACTTTTTAAACGTGGCTGTATTCTGTAGGCAGCTGGGGAGAGGCTGTTGTAATTACCAAGTGAAAAATATTTCAGAGCCTAGGACAATCTAAAATAATAATAAAAAAAAATCCTAAAACTTACACCGTGTCAATATTCCTTCTGTAATATATATTTCTTACTATGCCTTTTAGAGTCATATAAAATAATTCAATCTTCAATTTCTGAATTATTATGGCAACAACTATCTCATTTTCATTTCACTTTTGCCTCAATGCCTCATCTTCTTTTACCTCATACTAGGTAGCTTATTGTTGCTCACTGGCTGTCCTTACCTGGACAATTTACAGTAACTAAATACATAAAAAGCTAACTGAGTTTAGGAAAAGTAAGTTTAGTCACTGAAGGAGGATGTCATAGCACAAGCAAGTTGTGTGGTATCATATAGACTGCATCTCCACACAAATTACACAGATAAGAATAGATATATATGTGTAATAAATGACAGTAATTTTATATATTTGATGCCATATCATATCTACTGAAATTAAGGTTCCATTTTTCAAGATGTATCAAAATATTAGCAAGATGCATAGGTTTTGTATTCAAGATAGTAGAAATACTGAAAGCAGAGAACAGAATAAAATAAAAACAGATCTCATGGAAAAGTAATAGGACTTCTAAAGGAGAGGAAAAGAAATGTAATAGAAACGTCAGAGAGCACTGATAGGCATTGATAATTAGTGAATTGACTCAAACTTTTATAAAGGCTAATCTGAAAGATTTATGATTTAAATTTTTATAAAGTATAGACTGGCTAGTCTTAAAAAGAATATAACACCTCTTCCAGATTCCTGTTGGCAAAGATCATCTGAACTGACCAGTGTGTAGTTTGAGGATACATATACTTGGCTAATCCATCACGCTTCATGTCTGGCTTACTAGCCTAGGTTTCCCTACTACAGGGAAGGCAGTGAACATCAAAGGCAGAGAAGTTTTGGCATGTTGAACCTTTCAACTTGTTTTAAAAAAGACAAGAAAAAAGAAAGTTATTTCTGCTACTGTGAATCACTCAGGGTTTAAAACTGGAATTTAAAGCATAAGATGGGGATATGGGATGTATCGTGGACATATCATTAGACAGTGGCATAAAAGGGCACAAAGAAAACCAATTTTCTCATGACTTTGACACATGAGAACTGGGCACTAGGTGGCACCTGAAACATTCAGAGCCATTGTATGACCTGGCAGAGTAAGAAACACTTCCTTCTGTATATATATCTCAGAGGTAACAACATTTTAATTTTATATATATATATATATAAAAATAAAACATATACTTAGTATATGCATGTACAAATTAGTATACACGTGTACAAATGCTTTTGTATAGAACAACTATTAGGAGACACTGTAGTGCCCTGTTAGAAGTACAAATGTTTGAATACTGCTCAACCAGAAGGATATATGGTGGTTGGGCAGTGCCTTTGTTTAGTCAATACTAGATTACTTTTCTGAATGTTCTTATCTTTACAAAACACCTTCTTTAGAAAACAAAAACTCTTTATCCCTTTAACTGTCTCAAGCTCTCAGAACATCAAGTGAAATTTAAAATTGTTACTCCAAGCTTCCCTTTAAAGTATTTTTGTGAATGTTTCATGGTATACCAGCATGTCTTTCAGACTATGTATGACTATGATACCTTTTTTTTAAAAGTTAGCCATGTTTTATAATAGTTTATATCTGTCATTAATAAATATTCATATTCTCAGAAGTATAAATTTGTGGTAATATAGAAAAACTGAGAATTAAAAAAATTTAATTATAAAATACAACATCTTACTGTGAATCAAAATATTTTTATAAAAATGCTGAAATTAAATCTCCACTCTAGATTAGGATGGAAGTGGAGTCCCTTTTGTTTACATCAAACTGTACTCAAAAATTGTGCATTCAGAATATAGCTGAAAACACTGTTGATAAATTAAGGAAGAAATAATTTATGATTAAATGCCTACAACTAATAGTAGTAAAACTCTTATTTCACTCACTTTTCTCAGTGTTTATGATACAACTCAGAAATACATAAAAATTAGGACCTTGCATAATAAAAGTGCTATTTTCAGAGTCATTTTTCTAAAAAAAATCATCCATTCAAGGTCTGAAGCAGATGGCTACCTAATGAAGTCCTTTTTACTAGAAAAGGTCTCTCTTATTAATGGTCATCTCAGGTATGTTCATCACTTTTTCATTAAAAATGTCCAGATGTGAGAACATTTAAAAATACTAGGTCAAGGATATATTCATGATTCTGCTTTTAATGGTACTTACCCTGATAATTCTACAGTGCTGAAATGCATTATGACCTATTGACTCTATTTCATAAGGTGAAATAATAGAACATTACTGATCTCATCCAAATTACTTCCATGATGATTCATTAACCAGGAAATACAGTGTGATCAAATTTATGGATAGTGGTGTGAATAAACATCTGCCGCAGGCCACTCAACAAGACCAAGACCAAACCCTTTGAATAACTTATATTCAGTAAAAATTTTGGTTAATATATCAGTGATAAGTTGTGCACCCACAATACTGTACCTTCCAAAACAGTCACCTTTCCTCATGGGAGAAAAGGTTCATTCTACTTCAAACACAAAAAATATAAGTCTGCTTTTCCCATGTACTCCAACTTTCCTTTTAACTTTTAGTAAGAATTTCCAGATGTCCTTCACTTGAGAAACAGTTATCTGTAGTTATTTTGTTTCAGTATTATACTATCATTTTCCTACTGCAAGAATTAACATTAGAATCATAGAATCATAGAATGGTTTGGTTGGAAGGGACTTAAAGATCATCTAGTTCCAATCACCCTGACTGGGTAAGGACACCTTCCATTTGACGAGGTTGCTCAAAGCCCCATCCAAACTGGCCCTGAACGCTGTCAGGGTTGGGTCATTCACAACTTCTCTGGGCAATCTGTTCTAGTGCCTTACCATCCTCACAGTAAAGAATTTCTTCCTAGTGTTGGTGTTCAGCATTCTATTATCACCTTCATTGCATGGGTTTGTGCAGTTCTTAGAGAACATCTCTCAAGTCTCAAAATTTGTGTGCTTTGCCTTATGCTGGAGGCAAGTTCCCTGGCACATTTGGAAAAACATTTTCAGAACTCTGAAACTTGGAAGAATGAAAGTAGGGTATTGTCTGATGAAACATGATTTCAGTATGCAGAAATGAAACGACGAAAGAACTTTCAAGCTGATTTATGTACCAACATTCTTCTACAAGCAAGTATCACTTAGCACATGGGGCATTGCTTTATATAAGATGTCCTTTGTGGAGCTTGGGGAAAAGTCATTAATTATCTTTTTTTTCCTTTCTAATAGTAAGAAGTAAATAACATACCAATGTGTGTGATTCAGTGCACCACTGACTTTGGGCTGTGGACTCTTATGCGTATCTTTTTTTTCCCTCAGACATTTTAATATCACGAAGTGCTGTTTGCAGTTTCTAGTCTGAGTCTTGTAGGAGTAGAGAGTAAACAATTTGCTTTGTTATTGCTGCTTTAAGATAACTGGTTTGAGACATAAGTAGTAAGGCATTTAATCTTATTTTATAGAAATAATGATGGAGAGCATCTGCCAAGTAATCCATGTGACGTAGACATATTAACTTTCTTTTTCTTCAGTCTCCTTTTTTTAACTAATATAAACCTGAAATAAATTTAGTCACCCTTCTTTCTGACAGCCAGAATAATAGCTGCTTTTATTCCTATCCTTCACGTTACCTGCTGTGGGTCATTCCTCTCTTGACTAATTTCTTATTCGAATGAGTAGAAAAGGTCATAATTTGAGGAGAGAGAAAGGTTTATCATTAAAATAATTCAAGATTTGAATTAACTTCTCATTGAACATCTATGTAGGCTACCTTTTCTCTGGCTATCTCTATATGACAGGTTAATACTGAAAGAGCTCATGGCAGTCATATCTCTGAACTTACTGGTATTTCTATACTGAGAAATGACTTGAACAACACCCTGTCAGCTTCTACTTTTAAATACTTTCAATATTCTCTGCTTTTATTGAGAAAAAGAAAAATGATCTAGGAAAAGCCTGCTGCAGTACTGCACAAATCACTGTTTGACAGAGCATATGAAGTGTTCGTTCTGGTGCTAACTCCATGAAAGATCATATATCTTAGAGAGATCTTTGCAAAACTTCTTTAAAGAGTGACAGATTGGTATGTTAGAAGAGCTAAACAGCGTCAAAGAAATATATGTTATACGAGCAGGCTGTTAACACAGTGTGAAATGGTAAGGAATACGCAGAAATCTATCCTCTGGTCTATATCTGACATGTTCAATCATGGGATATAGAATTCTACTTTAATGTATGAGGAGGAAGAAAAGTTATGTGTCAATTGACAGACAAAAAACCCAGATACTAATGAACTGATGAACATTTCTGGGTTTTCCTCCTTTCCCCCCTGAAAAATAAAGGTGAATAAGAAAAATGAGTGGAAAAATCCATTTTTCACTTTGTTACTCAACAAGTTTGGAAAGATGCGTTTTAATTCAGGGAAAAAGTCTATTTTCATCAGACATATTTATAACTATTGAAACACTTTTGCAATTAGTGTTGGCTTGGTTATCAGATGTTTTCTGCATTAATGTATTCATCAAAAGTAAATAGAAGGCTATAAGGAAAAAAAAAAAAAAAAAGAATTAATCAGGAGCAAGGAAATTTACAGTTTTCCAGACTTCTTAGTTTACATCTCAACATCCTGAATGCTCAACCCAACATTCTGCTGTGATGGGTTTGGCAGTGAACTTTCTGGATGTTAGTGGTGGCTTGAGATAGCATCTGGTAATTCTGAAAAACTTTTAATAATCATTTACTAATAGACATACTACATAGACAGGACTACAGTGTTGATATGGTGTCTGTAGTGTCTATTTCAACAAAAGTCTAACAAGTCTTCATTACACCCTATTTTCTTCCCTCTACCTATATGTTACATTAAGAAAATTGAGTTAGTATTAACTCTTATTATAATAGATTAGTGTGTTTATATAAGCTCAAACTTTTGACTCTACTTTTGTGTCTCTTTTTTTTCTCTAGTAGTTTACTCCATTTTAAATCTCACTTAAGTCATAGAACGCTCTGCCTTCTCTTACATCAGCAACTTTTGCACAAAGTTACTAGGAATATGCTGGGACATAAGCAAAAATGTATAATCTCCTAACTACAACGAGTATGTGCATTTTGGCTTTCCTATGTTACATTTACAAGAGGATTTAAGTATAAAGTCTACAGTTATGGTATGGTTGACTACTGTTGCTGTTAACAGCACTGTTACAAAAAGGTAACAAAACCTGAAGTAATAAGATCTACAGACTGGAGATAAATTGTAGATTAACTTGTCAAATGTATAGTGTGATCCCCCCTCATTCACAAATTTAAAAATTCAGGAGTTACAAACTCTCCTTTGAATCTGTTTCATGGTATTGCTGCATTGTTGATATAAGTAACAGCTTCCCCAAAACTACAATTTATGGGATTATTTAGTTATTGAAACTTTTAAGTTATCTAGTTGTGTTTGAAAAAAAGATTAACTATGTGAATAGATATCAAGCTCCAGATGAAAAAGGACTTACTGTTCTTCATGATGAAGACCATTATGACTGAAGAAAGAAATAAATATTTTTTATTATTATTTTCTATATATCTATATATACATTTGAAGGGATTGTATTTAGAGACATATAAAATTAAGATAAGACAAAATGTCTCAGATATAGTTTGTTTCTGAACATAAACTGGTCAAGTGTATTTTTGGTTATGCAAAACCAAATTGGTATAATAGTTTTTCTTGGAAAAGTATATTAATTTCTCTTCACTGCTTTCTACTTCAGTATTTACTGAAATCAGTCTGGCCATGGTGGTAAAATGGCAAACAATCCCCAGAACACCTCAAGAGTTTGACTGCATCATCAACTATTCTTTTTTGTCTTCAAATGTCAGGGCTGTTTTCAGCATTGCAGTCCTCTGGCTCATAGCTGAAACTCAAATTCCAAGTATCAGCAGTGTCCAGAAATGCCAGTTATTGTTTTCAATAAATATTTTCAATCTGAACACATCAGAGAATGAAGTGGCCTTCTTCACTACAGCATCAGACTAAAGGGTAATTTTTCACAAAGGTTTAGAAATGGATGTCAAGGCAACCTCAAAGACATATCAGTCCACATACTGAATTCAAGAAATCAAAATACATCACCTCAATTCTTAGTGAAATAATTTCCTAAATGCTATTCATTTCTAATTAATAATGAATCCAATCCATATATTTTGGTCCTGACTAATCCTGTATCCATTTGAATGACCTATTAATGATTATATAATTTTCACTTGACAATATAATTAATAACTTTTTATATTTCTACATTCTTCTATATTTCCTTAATTCATGGGATCCTGATGACTTCTAGTTTAAGAAATAAAGTTTTCATTTAAACATCTCCCTACCCTTAACAAGTGAAATATGCCTACACATTATGTGGAGTATATAACAGACATGCTTCACAACACAAGCTTTCCTTTTGAACATTAACCAGATAGAAATTTTTCCGACAAGATATCATCTGCAAAAAGAACAGTTAAAAAAAAAAAAAAATCTAATTTATGAAGCAAATCCATACATCCATATGTTCATATCAGCTCCGTGTCATATTATTCTTTTTGGTTATCTATTTTCTTCTGTGAAAACCACACTAGCTTCAGGTCATTTTAGATTATTTTAAATTATCTGTGTCAACAGTTTCCAAGCTATACAGTCGAGGATGGTGACACAATTACTTCAATGTCTAGAGGGCATTTTTTCTGGATTTTTTCCACAAGACCTTTCATATTTTAGTTTCTCAAGGATGATACTGCTTATTTAATGACTGGTTAAGATCTGTAGTGCTAATCATACAATAAAATCTAATGATTTTATAGCTGGGAACCAAAATTGCTGGAAGAAATGTAAAATTTTTATTTGGTTATAAATTTTACACATTAGGCATGAATTTCAAGAAAACAAAAATATAAAAATATGAAATAGGAAATTATTTTTAAGTTGCATGAAGTACAAAGAGGTTGTGATTGGCATGAAAAAAATATAATTTACAAAAAAAATCAATCAAAAGAAGCTTATTATTCCATTTCTTCTCATTTACTAATCATCTTCTTTTTCTTCTGTAAGAGACAAGTAGGAGTTTCTGCCACTGCATCCTCCTTTACTCCAGAAGTACTTTCTAACAGTCAGAACAAGTATAGGCCTTGCATTGTATCATGTCCTTCACTTGGTGTCAGTAGCAGAACCCTTGGGATCAGAGAAAAGAAAGGACCCTCATCTCACTTCCGATGTTTAGTCTAACAAACGTTGGGGAAGCAGTGAGAAGCCTTATCATTAAAGCATACAAGTTTCATTCCAACTGTTTGAAAAGGTACAGTCTTTTCTGGTAACTGACCTTTTCATAACCACAGTCCCTGACAGGTTAGAGCATTTTCCTGTTGCCGAGATAGTCCCACTAAGCTTGACCTCTCTACAGGTTTCCTGTATGATAGCCATAATTAGACAAGGTAATAAAAGGCACAAAATTTATCTTGTCAAATTTTCAAGATCCTCTCTGAGAGCGTATCAAATATGAGACACCTTTATTAAACACATTTAAATAATGATAAGGAATACACTCTGCAATATTTCAAAGGAAAGCTATTCCTCAATTATATATTAAATACTACAAATAACCTGAACATATTTTTTTTTTTAAATCAACTGCAAAGGTAGTGCTGAAGAAGCATTCCATGAAGTTATGATGTAACATGGTACACCATGGCAAGTAGATTCAATTAATCATTAAAAATATCCTGCATATGTATATAGCATGAAATGTATTCAGATAAGAGCCTGTATTGGTAATTAACTTAATCATATATCAGTGCATGAAGCATGTATTGATAATCTCCATTATATAAACTTGATAATTTCCATTATATAAAATATTTCTTAACTGGACTTCCTTGTTTCTTAGAAAGACTAATATTTTGATTCAAATCAAACTATTTTGAGATGGTTTTAATTTGAAGAATGTTTACCTGGTAAAATTAATTAGCTTTTAGTTTGTTAAAGGTGTTTTGGTATTTGTATTGATAGTTACATCTTCCTAGAATTCAGAGTTACTTTTTACTCAATTCAGAGTTTATTTGCAGTTTTGTCCACCTCTGAATTTTGGCTTTCAATAGTCTGACTTTCAGAAACCTTTCTTGGTCAAAACCTACTGCTTTCTTATTCTGCCAGTTTCTTTTTTGAAAACATTTTATATTGTATGGTGCCCTACTTATATACTGTTTTGGATTAAGTAATTAACTAAATCATTTTTCATGAAGCTTACATATCTAATTTTTTCTTGTCTGTTTCCAAAATGTTTTAACTCTCGATAATATCTTGAAATCACTCATAAAATATAGTATTTAAAATGAAGTACATTATCAAGGTATTGTATCTTTCATTTCATTAATATTTTTCATTTCAAAACAGCTTGACAGAATGAATCACTCATAGTGTAATTGGTCAGGTTATTGGATTTAATATTGGTAGTGGCATGAAGGTATCATGACATTTTTAAAGGTTTCCTTGGAGTCTGTTTTCTACTTCTATTTTTCTGATTATAACAATAATTTAGCAATCTCATAATTTAGTGCTATCTCCAAGGAAAAATTACAGCTAATGGGTCTTTCAGCAGCAATCTGGGAGAATACAGAGATTTTGCATATAAATTGAGACACACAAAGGCTTGCTGTTAGCTCTCTCATTATCATCAGGCCACGTTATTCATTGCAAGTTACTATCCGTCCTGCTGCCACAGACACGAAGATTTCTGCAGGAAACAGCAAGAGACTGAGTGCACAGAATATATTTTTTTAATGTAGGGACTATTTCTACTATCAAATGCACATATTCTATGTACTAAGCATGTTAAATAGGATGTAAAATCACAGCAGAAAAGGGTCTATTGCAGAAGCAGCAGAACTGAATCTCTGCATAGTATTACTACTTCCATCTGTCTGTGTGTATTTTCCATTGGTGTCAATTAGCATTACTCCTTGGTTTTTAGTTAGCAGAGGCAGGAAAGGGGCAGTCAGGATCTACTTTTTCTAAATGCAGGAATGAAAGAAGTGACAATATTCTCTTTACTGCAAGAAGCAGTAAAGGAGGAAAGAAGCATTGCTTATATTTTTTGGTATTTTGAGATGTTTTCATGATGAAAAGTAACTTTAGTTATGGGAGAAATAAAAGAGCCATGGTGCCCTAATGTGCAAACCTTCTTTTGCTTTTTTTTTTCTTTCATTTTCTTCAATGTCAGAGATTTTCAATATTAGTGATCATGCAGATCTTTATATATTTCAATACACTTATTGCAATATGCTTCATAATATTCATATTATTCATAATGTTAAACAGCAAAGTAAAGATCTAATCAATGTTGCAGTAAATTTGAAATAATGTAGATGTATTGATTTCAAATTGGGGCAATCATCCCAGGGCATAGGTTAAATTATTATCACCACTAACTAGTACTTTGAGTTTATAGCAATTTCATATTAAGCCAGATTTTGCCTGATATATTTATAGACTAAAAGAAGTATCTTAATATAATATTCAGTTATTTCTCTGCAGTTTGTATATAATTTGCCCTTATCCCATTCATTTACCTCTTCATGTTTTTTAATTTGCTTCTTTTTATATGTCTTCCAGAACAGTCATCTCTTGAATGACTTGAGAAATCAGAGGCTAAGGTTAGAAGTGACATGTCACGAACATTCTAAAACTTCATTTTTTTAAACCTCAGATCAACAGAGTTGATGTATTTTAAGATGCCATCTGGTAGCTTTAAACATAACAACACAAATTTCGAAATTAAAAGGTTTATTTATTAAACAATTATGGTTATTTTTAACACAATATTCATTTACCAGTAGTGGTGATTTGCATGAAATGAAGATTATTAAGTGGCATTCAATTGATTTGTGACACTACACCAGTTTGTTCTTTCATATTTAATGTGTATCATGTGAAACTTTACAGACAAAGTGAAGTTTCCTAATGACATAGAACCATATTAATTAACATAAATTATGAATCAGAAAGCCAAACTACCATATGAATAACAATCTTTCTTTTTTCTTTTTTCTTAAAGGGCTCTTTTTCTCAGCTGGACATGTACTTTCTCCCTTTTTCTAGGATACAGATACACCTTTCCTAACAGCTTGAGGGCTGTTCCTGAATAATGAAACTTCATTTATAAAAGCCCTTCACCTTTTTATAAAATATACTTTATCTCATCTCCAAGACTCTTTGCCTTGAAGTAATTGGAAGTTGGTGAATGTCATGCTGATCCACAAAAAGGACTGCAAGGAGGACCCAGGAAACTACAGCCTGACCTCAGTGTCTGGTAAGGTTATGGAGCAGATCATCCTGAGTGCAATCACATGGCAGCTACAGGATGGACAAGGGATCAGAGCCAGCCAGCATGGGTTTAGGAAGGGTAGGTCCTGTCTGACCAACCTGATCTCCTTTTATGTCCAGGTGATCCACCTGGTGGATGAGGGATGGGCTGTGGACGTGGTCTATCAGCAAAGCCTTGGACACTGTCTCCCACAGCATACTCCTCAACAAGCAGGCAGCCCACGGCTTGGACAGGGGCACTCTGTGCTGGGTGGGAACTGGCTGGAGGGCCAGGCCCAGAGTTCTGGTGAATTGGGCTGCATCCTGTTGGCAGCCGGTCACCAGTGGTGTCCCTGAGGGATCAGTGCTGGGCCCAGTCCTGCTTAATATCTTTATCGATGATTTAGATGAGGGGATTGAGTCCACCATTAGTAATTTTGCATGATAAATTTGGGGAGGAGTGTTGGTCTGCTGGAAGGCAAGAGAGCTCTTCAGAGACACCTGGACAAGCTGGAGAGTTGGCCTGATTCCAATGGGATGAGGTTCAACAAGGCCAAGTGCCAGGTCCTGCACTTTGGCCACAACAACCCCTGCAGCGCTACAGGTTGGGCACAGAGTGGCTGGAGAGCAGCCAGGCAGAAAGGGACCTGTGAGTTTGGATTGACAGGAAGCTGAACATGAGCCAGCAGTGTGCCCAGGTGGCCAAGAAGCCCAGTGGCATCCTGGCCTGGATCAGGAACAGTGTGGCCAGCAGGAGCAGGGAAGTGATTCTTGCCCTGTACTTAGCGTTGGTGAGGCCACACTTTGAGTACTGTGTCCAGTTCTGTGTCCAGGTGCTGGAGCAGGTTCAGAGAACAGCAACCAGGCTGGTGAAGGGACTGGAGCACAAGTCCTGTGAGGAAGCTTGGGTTGTTTAGTCTAGAGAAGAGGAGGCTCAGGTGAGACCTCATCACTCTCTACTACTCCCTGGAAGGAGGTTGTAGCCAGGTGGGCATTGATTTCTTCTCCCAGGCAACCAGCAGTAGGACAAGAAGGCACAGTCTCAAGCTCTGCCACAGGAGGTTTAGACTGAATATTAGGAAGAAATTTTTTATGGAGAGGGTAATCAGACACTGGAATGGGCTGCCTAGGGAGGGGGTGGATTCACTGTCCCTGGAGGTTTTTAAGACTAGACTAGATATGGCACTGTGTGCCATGGTCTAGTAACCACGGTGGTATTGGATCAAGGTTTGCACCTGATGATCTTGGAGGGCTTTTTCAACCTTGTTGATTTTGTAATTCTGTGATTGTTTTTTTCCAGTGCTACCAAATCATATTATAAGTGACTTTTTCTTTTGCTTGCCATAATTTTGAAATTGTCAACTATGGTTTAAATGGCTTTGATCCAATGATGATCTAAGAGACAAAAAGTTGCCAAAAGCTGTGTTGCCTTATCTAGCTTTTAAACGCCCATCTTTGAAGGTAAAATCTGAAAAGCTGCTTTCTATGTCTTAACTCCACGTATTATACAACGGAAAAATTGAAGTACCAAGGAAAGGTAGTTCCCAGATTTGGATATTGAGCATGGGAATATACAGAACCAGGTAGCTGGTAAAAATATGCAGAGCATCTGCTTTTTTTACAGGGAGGTTGAGGCTACATATATGCTAGTAAAGAAATAGGTCTGCAATCCCTCGCTACCCCTGAAAGCCAATGGAAAGCCATAGTAAAAATCCTTATGTCCTAACATTTTCCCCAAACCATGACAGCCTCATCCATGCATGCAATCTCCCACAGTATGTATGTGCACCTATGAATGGTATCAGGATGCTAATTAATACAAACAGAAAAAAATGCTAGGGAATAAACACTTTTACAGTTAAATGGCAGAGATGCTCACCTGCTAGAGTTGGTCTAGACCCATTTGGTTTACTAAACACAGTTGGTTTACTAGTATATATACGACTGCAGTGATTCAGTTGGTGCTGCATAAATGCCTTTCCATCTGCTCTAATCAGGATCTTTGTTAATTAAAACCATGGAACTATTCATTCAAAGCTCAAGCTGGGATCACTGTTTTATCTTTAATTTTGATGTAGCTGCGAGAGGTAGATGTGGATGGAGGAAATGCATCTTCTGATAGAGGGCTCTATGTAGGAGGCTCTAGGAATCACTGTTAATAGCAGTTTAAGCAGAAGGTAGGCCCCTATAGAAAAAATTTGAATTTAAATTTCCAGAATAATGGGAATTTTTTTGCGAAGCACTCCATATGAAAGTGAGATATACTTGCATTTGTATTGACACCACTTGGATAGGAAATAAGATCAGTGTGGTAGCAAGACTGCTGCTAGGGCTGATGAAAGATTTTGGGCTAGGACTTCACCTTCCTAATGTAAATGACTACAGAGACCAGATAAATTCCATATACTTGAAGCATACCCCTTTTTCCTCCAACTAAAAAAGGAAGTTTACAGTGTCTAGGTCATGTGTGTACTGTAGATGCCTAAAGCTGGCTGACATTTGCAGAAGAAGCTTAAACCATGTATAATTTTATCAACTGTGCTGGTAACCCAAATAGAACTTCCCTAGTTTAAATGTTCAAGAATTCTTAGGTGACTCCCAGCTAACGATTTTTATTTGTTTCATTGTGAAAGTTTTGGTTTAGTTAAACTTCCCAGCCTCAACTGTGCCAGCATGACCTGAGTTACAGAGATGACAAACGAGTCATTTGAGGAGCATTACTAGCCCCAAAGAACCCTTTAGAAAGTTGGGCAAATATTATCCTTTTATTATAGCCAAAGGTGAACATGCCACAGTAGTTCTCTTTAATTAAAGTTGGTTCCCAGGTCATGAGTAATAAAGATGATAGTAGCACTGCTCAACAGACAGACACAGCACAATAGCTGAAAATACTACTCCTACACCACAGTCCTGTACATCAGTCATGTTTTGTGAGATCAAGTGCTTAAACATTGCCTTTGTGTGAAAGTAAAATAAAGGAAATAAAGTACGCCGTGAAGCAAAAAACAGACTTTCCAGAAAAACAGATGATTATAAGAAATGCAGACAACTATAGTGTAGTTATCTATGAACTGTTCATCTGTATTCCAATTAGTTGAAAGCAGCATCTTTAAGAATAGTTAATCAGCTTAATGAATGACATCAGTGTTATACCAAGTTGGGTGGCTCATGCCTTATTTCCCTTCACTTACAGTAAAAGAACAGTAATTAGCTCACCTTCAGACATCAATATTGTTCACAACTGTAACTAAACAAGATTAACCCAACCCATAAGCATTTCTGTAATAACAGTCCTTAACACACCGTTTATCTAAACTAGAATATTAAAAGTGAGTCTTTCCTGTGTTATTTTGTCCTTTATTTCCATGAGTAAAACTTTTAATTACATTAACCTTTAATGTAAATAAATGTTATTAATGTATTTAATAAATTAAAACATTTAATTAACTACATTTTTCTGCATATAATGCAGGTTTTAAATTGCTCAAAGGTGAAGTCAAATAAACTCCTTTAGCTACACACACACAGTAGAACAGATTAGAAATCTTCCACTCACAATTACTCCATCCATGAGAATAACTACTACAGATACTGCAGATAAGATTTTCTATTTAATCTGCATTAAATTAAAAGTGGTTGTTTTGTGTTCTGTATAACTAGATATGCATCTCTGTCTTCATCAGATGTTGTTGGAAGTTGATTTTATTACTTTGCCATGTATAAAAATTCATTTTGACCTCTATAATTTTTGAAAGAGAGATCAAGGTTGGATATCTAGAAAGAAGAATATATCTAATGGATTCACAAACACCACAAGACACATGCAGAAACATGACATGAATAGGGACTTCAGAGGCCAAAAAAAATACAGTTCCTTGGGATAACTGCCTTTTAATAAAGCTGGAAAAAACCTTTCGATTTTAGTGCACAAGCACTGAATTTTTAACATATACAAAAATAAGAAATGATTGATTAACTAAGAGAAAAATATAAAATAAAAAATGAAAAATAATAAAACTAATAATTATAATATTCATGAAAACATACAAAATGCAATATTTACATTGTAGTCTTCTCCCTTTCCATTATATTTTAAAACAAACAAACAAACAAACTGAAGCTGAAATCAAGAATAAGCAAGAAATGTGACCTAGATTGTTTTTAGTCCCTTTTGCTATAAAGAGATGAATTACCTGAAAAAAATATTTCCACTTTATGTATACATTTATTTTTTTAAACATACATTTAACTTAATGTATTGGTATGGCTTCTGTGCAGTGTCAGGATAATTCTGTGCAAGTGTCAGGACAATTAGGCTGTAATCATACCTTTAATTCACCCATACAATTCACACTAATGTAATAGGGAGATGTACAAATGAACCAAGGGCAAGAGGTGTTGTGGCCCTCTGGAGCATTGTGAAACTGCAAATTTGCATTAGGGGATATATCCTTGCTTTGGGTATTCTGAGAAAGGACTGAAAATTTGAGTTATAGAAGCAAAGTTTTGTTTACATGATACTGACTACTGAATATTCTGACATTTTCTGTCCAAACAAAAAGTATAATTTGGTCATCCTAACTTATTGTCAGTCATTCCAAATTAGACCATAGATTTTATCCTTGCCCTCAGGTGCACTTCGTAGGAAACTACTCCAGAACCTACAGGAGAAATTTGATTGGTGTCCAGATAAACCAAAACCTAAAAATCCTCTAATCCAGAAGCAGAGCAAACAGAAAACAGAATGCAAGCAGTATATCAGCTTACTTACTCTTCTTTTTTTTTTTTTCTATTTTGGTTTCAGCTTTACCTGGCATATTCTTCTATTAAAATATCAAATACCACTTCCCCAGCTTGCTTAAGGTTCCTTGTACCAATACTGTCCTATCAAAGGGCCCATCTTTGCCATTGACTGATATAAGTAGAATTAGTTCCTAGTCACCTTCACAAAAAGGCTACCCCAGCTTAAATAAACCACTTATCTTGAAAAGGAGATTGCTTTACACACAGACTGTATTTACATTTCTACCTTGCTACTGTATTAGAAAGCTTTAGTCAATGCATCTCAGTTCCTACCCCGAGTCCTCCATGCACACTAAAACATCTAAAACACACTGATAGTGTCAGCGTTAGGAAGGGCATATGCCAGCTCAAAGCCTGCTTTTCACAGAAATAGAGGTTGAGCAAAGAACAAAGTGGTAAAAGGTGTGAGTGTTGTCATTAACTTTGCATGTCAGTATTGTATTCTCATTTTTGTACATATGTCCAAATACAAGCTGGAGACAAAACGGTAATTAAAAAAGAAGTTGGTAAAATGAAAATTTTAAAGACTGTTCTTAGCTTACTCTCCCATCTCTCTTACAAGGGCACTTCTACTGCTGTTTGTCAGCTTGAGCAAATACTCCACATATCATAGATCCTCTACCATCCAACTAGATTACAGAAATTACAGGTTCCAGTCTGCCCTGGAGCTGAATGGCTGGGACTCCGGGTACTTGAAAACTGAAGGGCCTGAATGGTTTCTCCTTCCCAATGTAAAAAGTATTTCATTAAGTTTTGCTCCTGTTATTATGTTGCAGGCAGTAGAAATGCTTACAAGAAGCACTTTTAATTCAAAGCTTCTGTTCAACAGTTCACAGCAGAGAAGTGACCTAGAAATCTCTAGATTTTCTATGGCAGATGTGCTGCAGTTACAGACCCGTAGAGATTATTTTAAAAAAAATCACTATCTGAAATGAAATACTACAATGTCCTGGATCCCTCCTGGTCTATTACAAACTTTGGGTAGGTGTGGGGGTGTCTTTATAGACATTAAGTCCTTTTTTTTCTTAATCTTGACAATTTTTGAGCCTCAGTAGTGAGTTTCTTATGCAGACTTTAGTGAGTACTAAATTTTCTCAGTTTTACCTTTTCATCAGTCAGTATAGCTAAACGCTAATTGTTCACTTTTGTTTTTTCTATTTACTCACTAAATTCCAGGACAGGAAAATTCAATTAAAAAAGATAAATACACTAAAGAGAATATATGAAGGGTTAACAGAATTCAGCAAGAATTTACTGAATGTAGTAAACAGTTCCTTTGATAAAAAGTACTTTATTAAAGTTTACTTTCATTAGCTGATAAAAAACAAGCTTTGAAAATCAAGGCTTAATTGAATACCTACAAAGACAATAAAGGAGCAAATTCTGTCACCACAGTGAAATTCTCTCGATTTTTTTTACTGCACCACAAAAAAAAAGCTTTTGTGTAACAAGGGATGATATGTTTTCTTATTAAGATTATCTAAATGTTTGAAATATAGAAAGTATTTAATTCTTCTGTTGTAATGTTACTCAATTATACAAATAAATGCTTCTCTGTCATAGACTTTTAACTACATATTTTTAAAATGCTCAGAGTTCATCACAACAAACTGAGAACAGACTCAAAAAAATTTTGATGCAAAAAGTAATATTCTTAATACTAAATTTTTGTATAAGAAAAAAGCTTTGTACATTTTAAAGTAAAGTTGAAAAAGGCCAGTATGTAACTGGGTTATACAAATTTGCTGAGAAAGTGAACTTCTTTGAATAATCAACTGGAATAGATTAAAATCCCTGATGAAATAAATACCTAATTGTCCATACAAGTGGAACAGCTGCAGCAATCTAGACTGAGAGACACCACTACAGATTATCTGTTAATTAGCAGGTTCACATAGTCTAGACCTTGAATAAGCGCCCAGTTTGCATTTAGCTACATTTGCAAGAAAGGTGGCAATTTAAATTTAGGTCTTTTCTTTAAGAAGGAGTTTTCTAATCAATACAAGGAATTCCCAACCTGCTGACAGGTATCTTTTGCAGATTGCAAAGCTATTCATCTACTGCATCTGGTTCTAAGAAATTATTTTGACATTTCCATATGTTACGGTAAGATTGAGCCTCATTAAAAAAAATGAGTTCCTCACCTAAGACTTAAATTCCCCTTTTCTATTTTTAAATTTAAACAAATCAACTGAAGAGTTCTTTTTTTCCCTCCTACGATCTGTAGACTTCTTCCATTCCTATTATCTTTTTAAACACTCTTTCAAGTTCACAATAATCCAATTATCTTTCTTGAACTGCTCAGTGTTTCCATGAAGTCTCAGTTCAGTGACAATTCTGTCACTAGCTGAGGCACTTTGATAAGCCAAGATACTGTTTCCTTTTGTCATATTTCAATCTTTTTGACAACCCCTTTACTTTCCTGGCTCAGGCTGTGAAGCCACGCTCTTGCAAATTAGATCTCTGTAATATTGAAGTAGATTTTCTAATGGTAGTACTATGAGTTACAAAGATTTTCTAATTTGAAATATGTCAGTGACAATATAACTCCTGGTAAATCACTGAATGGTTGACCACTACTAAATGCATGAAAAGAAAATAAAAAGAAGGAAAGAAAAAGGAAAAAAAAGTTAATATTAAAAAAAAATCTCTAAGTTTAGGACTACTTCATGGTATATGCTAGAACTGCCTTTTTTTTTTTCCTTTTTAAACCAATTCTGTTTATGAAACAAGTCAGAGACAAATAAATTCTGCTAATGAGCTCTCAGTTATTCATTGAAGTAGATGAACACTTCCAGAAAAGTTAAAAGAATGAGTCATCTATTTAAGGAGCTAATATGCCACAGGGTAAAGATAATAGTGCCTAAACAGAACAAGGCACAAGTCCTCATTGATAGCAATAACCACTTAAACACATTTATGTTTTTCAGAACTGGTAGTTGGCTAGAAAAATTAGCAGAAAATATGCAAATTGTTTGCTGCATTGAGCTTATGCATCTTTAATTAATGGAATTTAATTAATTTACTTTCTAATGCTGGTCTAAGAGGAATGAACATTCAAGGATGTATTCTGTATTGGTAATGTAATTTAGACATTTAATCTGGGTTTATAAACTTGAAGTAGAAATACAGTCTCCTAGCCCTTTGTCTTGTGTATGGTCTGCGACACATTCCACTTGCAAACCTTTCAGGGGTAGGAAATGTGTTTTACACAACTTTAAAAAGTGACATGTAATTTGATGATACTTTTAAAATATCCAAAATACAATTAAGTTCATTTAATTAGATGACAAAGTGGTACAATTACGGTTTTAAAAGCGAGGAAAGTCACTATGAATATCAGTGATGAGTTTTGTTTGTACTCAGTATCTATTGCATTCACTTTAGAAGAGGCTTCAATAACCAGAGATTTACCATAGTGCAATAATGTTCTAATTGGCCAAAATGCTACACTGCATATATATATATATACACACACACACATTTCTGTACTTAAGCTCTTAAGCAAATGCCGTGCAATCAAGAGGCAAACTACACAGCTGTATAAGCTTTTAAGTCTCAGAGGTGAGTATGTGCATTTAAAGAGCTTTTTTGATTGGTTTCATAGAATCATGGAATCATAGAATTGTTTAGGTTGGAAAAGGCCTTTAAGATCATAGAGTCAACTGTGAACTGCCAACTTCCCTGCTAAACCATGTCCCCACGTCTTTTAAATAGCTCAAGGGATGGTGACTCCACCAATTCCCTGAGTAGCCTGTTCCAGTGCTTTACAACCTCTCCATTGAAGAAATGTTTGCTAATATCCAATCTAAACCTCCCCTGGTGCAAACTGAGGCCATTTTCTCTTGTCCTACTGCATGTTACTTGGAAGAAGAGACAGACCCCTACCTTACTACAACCTCCTTTTGTGTAATTGTAGAGAGTGATTAGATCTTCCCCAAGCCTCCTTTTCTCCAGGCTAAAGACCCCAAGCACTCTCTGCCTCTCCTCACAGGACATGTGCTCCATACCCTTCACCAGCTTTGCCCTTCTCTGGACTTGCTCCAGCACCTCAATGTCTTTCTTGTAGTGAGGGGCCCAAAACTGAAGACAGGATTTGAGGTGCAGCCTTCCCAGGGTCAAGTACAGGGGGACATTGATTGACCTGGTCCTACTGTCCACACTGCTTCTGACACAAACCAGGATGCCATTGGACCTCTTGGCCACCTGGGCACACTGCTGGATCATGTTCAGTCACTGTCCACCAGTACCTCCAGGTCCTTTTCCACCAGGCAGCTTTCTGGACACTCTTCCTAAAGCCTGTAGCATTGTATGGGGTTGTTGTGACCCAAGTGCAGGACCCCAGTGTGGAACCTCACACAACTGGTGTTGGGCCATCAATCCAGCCTGTCCAGATTCTTCTGTAGGGGGTTTCTACTCTCAAGACACTCATGGTGTCTAGAATCATGTTCTTATTTTGGTTCTCAAAATTAAGAGACAATGGCTTCCATAAAATCAATGGAAAAAAAGTAGTTCCTTTTCACAGAACAATTTAGAGTCCAACTAAAATGCTCTAAGATAAACTCAATGCCTAAATCTAGCGTTGTAACACTCCTTCATCATGCTTTATGATATATTTTGAGGGTAGAGGTCACCTGATTTCAGATGTTTAAAATATAGTTCTGTGGAATTTCACATGATGCTATTTCAATTCAGAAAAATAAAGAATAAATGATATAGTAAAGATTAACAGACCATACCTGCTTACTTAGAGATTTTACGAATAACATACATACTGAAACTGAAGTGTCTCCATACTTGCAGCTATCACAGTTTAAAAAAGGACTTAACATATATGCACAAAGTATAAATTTCTTCAGTAACCTGTAACAGATTAAATTTCAAGGCACTGAAAGCAGTAGCAGAACTTGGTCTCACCTAGGACCCTCATTTCTGCCCATGGCCCAGGAGTCCCATTTCAACCCAGCCAGGAGTTGTCAGTGCCCTCCACCCATTCTTCAGATGTCTGTTGGATGAAAGCCTTGGCCTTACGACGTAGTGGGCTTTCAGCCCTATGCTGGCACCCTATCTCAATCCTAGCCCTCATCCCATTTCTTTTTTTGTCCCTGCATGCAGCCTGGCCCTGGTTCATTGTATGCCATATTGCTATGGATACTTATGGACCCTGTTACCAGCCACTGGCTCTGCCCCCCACATTCAGCCCCTGTGGGACGGTGCCCCATTAGGAGGGCACAGTCTGTGTGAAAGTGACCCTCAGTTTCATGTTCCTTGTCTTCCAGTCCTTGCTGCTCTCTGATAATAAAATTTCATTTAATTGGATATATTTCAAGACAACTTCAAAATCTGTCTGTATTCATAGGGAAATAAATCCTTTAGGAATGCACATTCAATTTTCATATTAAACTAGGACATTAAAATTATTACTCTTGATTACTTTCTATGGGTTACTTGGTATAGATTCATAAAATAATTCAGGTTGGAGGAACCTCAGGAGGGCTGTAGTCCAATCTCCTGCTCAAAACAGGGTCAATTAGAAGACCAGATCTCAGAGGGGGATTCCACAACCCCTCTGGGCAATTTTGGTTAGTATGTCTGGATTTCCATTCACTTCAGTGAAGACCCATCTCACTTGGCTCCATACAAGTATTTGAAGAATGCTCTGACCCTTCCCTATCCCCAGCCAACTCTTCTCCAGACTGAAGATGCTCATCTCCCTTAGTCTCTCCTTGGAGCATAAGTGTGACCCTTGCCTGAACTTACTGCAATTTTTCAGCATCTTTCTTGCACCGAGGATCCAACATTGTATGCCATATTCCAGATTTAAGAGCTCTGCAAAGGGAACTATTAGCTTCCCACAATTTACTGCCTACACTTGTATAGTAGCCCGGTATGTCATTAGCTACCATTGCTTCCAGAGTGCACAGCTGACTCATGTAATAAGTAGTTGAAACTTACCTTTATTGTGCTACATGGCCAGAACATTTTATCAGTGTTTTCCCAAGAAGACTCACTATAGAAAAGATGATTTCAGACCCAAAGCAATGATATGAAATGGAGTTCATGGTACACTCATTTTCTTATAAAAGAGAGTACAGAATATCTATGAGAGCTTAAAGAAAGAAAAATATTTGAAGGAGTCTGAAAGGAATCATAGAAAAGCTATTGGTTTCTTTTTCCCTGAAGATAACCTTCTCTGTGATATGAAAATCAACAGTATGTGTATCTTGTGATATTTAGTGGCAAGACAAGAAGGGTCTGTAACTCAGGCCTGGAAATAAAGCCTCTGATTTGCTTCAAAACTCTAATGGTATTGTCCTTCAACAAACCTACTGTTTGATCATCTGGATATATAAGCATATTTGGAGCCCCTGGTGGTCTAGTGGTAAAGGCACTGCGCTATCACCGCCGAGACCCGGGTTCGATTCCCGGTCAGGGCCACTCCCGGGCAGGTGGGGCTCGTTAGCCCTTAAAGGCAACCCATCTACGTCCTAAGGACCTCACTGCCACCGTCCAAGCTTGCTTGGCCCCGGCAGATGAACCTTAGGATTAAAGGGTGGGCTCAGTTCCGCGCACACTGTGTCTCACCTAAAAAATCCAATGCGCAGGCTGGAAGGTGTAAAGACCTTCCCCGGATCTTCACTCGTGAAGACTGGCCATTATATTTATTTTTTTATATTTATTTATTATTATTATTTATAAGCATATTTAAGTTTGGGTTGTATACCAAACAAACAGATTGAACTATTGCCAGAGAATAAAAACCAAGTGACTTTGAATAGATAGCTAGTCTGTTGCAAGTATTTAGTTCCTTTAGATTGTTCCTAAATATAAAATTTCTTCTATGTTGATAACTGTCCTTGGAATTCCGTGTAATTTCTGTGGGCTGTGCAAAGTAATCTTTATGTTCTCCTATGCTACGCTTACAGAGATTAAAACTAGAAGATGATAAAAATTAATCTTAATTTTTTATTCTTAAAATTGTGTGAACATAGTAGCAATATTCATTTCAAAATAAAAGAAGTAAACTGGAAAGTCACTTTGGCTTTGCACTTCTCAAATAGTATAGGAAAAAATTAAACATTAATGTATTGAATTCTTCAGTTGTTCCTGCTTGTGAAAGATCTATGAACAAAATTAATTTATATAACTATTATTAATTTAGTTACACTCCAAGACAGAAAAGAGTCAGTGGATCAGATGAACTGTCATGAAGTCCTAATTTCTGATCATATTTAGGCTGATCTGCAGGTCATATCATTAAATCTAGAGCAACACCAAGGAAATTCTGTAAATAAGTTTCCTAGCTTCAGATTTTCAAAGAAGTGGACAAATTCAGAAATAGGCTCAAAGCTACGCTTGTCTTTGTTGCAAACAGAGTAAAACCACAGGAAAAATCCACCAGGAAATAACAGGGGCAACAATCAGACAAATTGGTTGTGGGTAGCAGTATCGAAGGGGTTTTGACTCATCATAGTGCTCTGATGAGGAAAGGGTGGATACAATTGAGATATTGCTGTGGTCTTTCAGCAGTCCCACCAGCTGGAAGTTTGAGGTGTCCTAGGAGTCAATGCAGTATTCATCTGCTTGTAAGAAAACCGATGTGACCCGACAGCAGGAACAGTAATAATGACACAAGTACTTATGTTTTTCACCATGTTACACACACTTATATGACAACGGTTTAAAGTTGCTTATCAATTCTGGGGAACAGGGTGAAAAATGCTAATACTCTAATATCTGTGATCTTGCCATGTATTCTGTCAAAGATGAGAAAAACCCACACATACCTGTGTGTTGCAATGTGCCTAGGTATGGCTTGTATTTACACCTACATGTCCTAGTCATTTATATCTACTTTATAGCCATAGTGAGAAAAGGAATGGAATGGCACTCTGGAATTGTTTACCTCTGCCCTCTGCTCTACAGGGAGTTCGCAATGACAATACAGGATATTGGCATCGGGACTGTGATGTGAATTGGGAGTCTTGTGAAGTGAATCCTGACCACCAAATCCCTCACACGTGATAGGATTTATAAACTGATGTAGCAGTCTTTAAAAATGTCACCTACCAGATCGTACTGGGATTAAAGGAAAGAGCTAAGGAAAGAATTCAATAGCCATTAAAATGAAAGCTAAAAACAACTCCCAAGAAAGGAAACCAATTCCAAAAAACAGGACAGTATCCTCTTCCTTTCCCTTGCATTTTTGCCACAGATAGTACTGGTAGTGAAGACATGATCTTCATGGACAGTTCACGACATTGTGTCAATCAAATAAATGAACTTGATAGAGCTTCTAAAATACAGAGAGAGATTAAGAGAAAAGAACTTCATCCCTCAGAAGGAAACAGTGAAAGTATGCTCACATGGGAAAGCCAACCATAAAACCAAAGGGTTTAGAGATCAGAGTCTGGAAAAAAGAGACCTAAATTTCAGGGGAAATTGAAGTAGTCCAGGAGAAAAATCAGTGTTTTGTTAAGATTTCAAGTTCTTTAATTAATTTTCACTTTTGCAGCTATTCTCAATCTGTAATACAAATTTCATCTTTGGGATTTTATTTTTTTTTAATTTTTAATCTATTGTTTCAAGTCTGTATAGTGATCAAACTGGATTCAAGTGAATATAACATGCACACTCTATAATCCTTTTTATGAAAGACCCAATTCCAAATATGACAAACTTGCTCCTTGGAGCCTTTGCAACCCAAAACAATCTTAGGAATCTAAGATATTGTGATGCATTTTCTTCTAAGCAAAAGTCAGTTTTGTGTACCCAGTAAATTTGTCAGCAGGCATTAGGCACTGAAACGCAGATAAGTGGTGAGTCAATTTACAGCTGGAAGACTTATAATCTCCTGTTGTCATTCTGCATTACACATGTTGCATCGAGATGAAGATTTGACAAATGTTTTAAATTAAGGTAAATGGGCTGTTTTCAATGGAATAATATTTTCTCACAGCACCTGTTGTATGTATCTCATTCATAATTTTGTTTTCTTAGGTTGCTCAGCATTTTTGAACCATACAGCAGACTGGACCAGAGAAAAGAATGAGGGAATAATACAGATGCAACAACATTTATTTTTATCAATATTAATTCTCTGATCTGGCTCCCTACCTAGCCTTGTGAGTGCTACAATGGCAAAGAGGGAGAAAGAAACGATAACAGGAACCAGACCACGTCTGTACCATCTCAAAAGCACCAGGGACATTAAATGATAAAATCCATGTAATTTTCTTTCCAATTCTTTTTCAATGCCTTTTACTGCTCTCTAGTTCTGGTCTAATCTCACCAAGTTGATGGTAACCCCCCTGACAACTTCTCTAATATTGTAATTTTTTGTTTCAGTCCATTGGTCAAAATTGAAACATGTTGCCTATCAAAACTAATGTGAGGAAGTCCTGTGTTATAAAAGTCTTCAAATCATTTAGCAGTTGTAACCAAATTTGTTTCATCAATGCTTCTGTCTCCTTTTCCATTTTAATCTTTCAGTAATTTCTTCTTTTGATTTCTTTTGTCCAATTAATTCCTTGCTTTTGAGCAACTTTTCCTGGTTTTATTGAATATTATTTCATGCTGAACTTTAAGAGGAATCCTATGAATAATAAATAAATAAATACATTTAAATTACAAAGAAGGCTTTAGAAGAATACCCTATACAGTGATTCAAACTGAAAGAAAGTAGGTTTAGATTAAATATTATGAAAAGGAGCATGGTGCTAATAACGTCAAGGTTGCAGGTTCAATCTCTGTACAGGCTATTCACTTCAGAGTTGGACTTCATGATGCTTGTGGGTCCCTTCCAACCCAGAACAGTCTGTGATTCTGTGAAAAACTCTTTGCTGTGAGGGTGGTGAGTCACTGGAACAGGCTGACTAGAGAAGCTGTGTAAGCACCATCCCTGGGAGTGTTTAGGGTCATGTTGGACGGAGCTCTGAGCAACCTGGTCCAGTGGAAGGTGTCCCTGACCGCAGCAGGGGGATTGGAACTAGACTAGGAGTCTGTATTTCATTGCATCTCACCAATATGTGAAGTTGAAATGAATTTTAGGTTTGACAGTAGCAGAATTGTGGGTGTTAGGCAGAAAGTTTTTCTGAATGAAGATGCTTCATGCTCAGAATAACACATTCTTATTGCTTCCAATAAGAGATCTTGTGACAAGTACAGAATTGAGCAATGCTACACTGTAATTAAAGATGACACAGCATGTTGATGTTTAACAGCAATACTTGTCTATAAACATTTTGTTCTTGTCATCTGTCTACTTACTATTAACTAGCAGTCTAGAGAGACAGGGTGCTGTGAGGAATAAGCAGAGACTTTCATTTCTGCATCACCAGCTCAGACCCTGACTCACATGTTCATGTTGAGAAGCCATAGTTTAGTAGCATTTTCTTACCCTGGGATTTCAAATCATTTCCCACTGGGTGTATATCTTCATCACAAAATCAGCTCTACAACTGTCGCTAAGTGCGTAAGGGTTGATTATACTTTTAGAGAGACTGGGAATTGAATGCTACAAGTGGCAATGATATCTGGTCCTAAAAGAACTAAGAACATTTATTGCTTAGAAGCACAGTGACAGAACAGTAGGGGAAGGGCAACATAAATGCTAAATTCAATTTAAAACCCCCAACTTTTGTGATCCTAATGTTTTATTTTCTTCTTTAATCACAGAATAAATATATATAAGGAAGACTCCTAATCTTCTATTTTTTTTATATGAAAGCAGGATTGCTTTCTGATATCTGGTTTGTTCATTTTCTCAATATACACTTCAGATGCTTTTTTATAGCAGAGAAACTGCAGAATGTAAAATGAAAATTAAAAGGAAAAGAAGGTATGAGAATTCTACACCAAAACCAAAGCTGATAATCATATGTTTTTAATTATTGCATTGCTATTATTTTCAGAAAATTCTTTTTAAAAAGTCTTACTTATACTGACCTGATGTTTTTAAAACAGGCAATTTTCTAGGGTTTTACATAAAAAATGTATCAAGAATTCATCAAGAATTCATCAATTCATCAAAAATCAAGAACTCATTCTTTTTCTTAGAATAAATCTCTGTTAAAAGAAAAAAAGTTAGCTTTGGAGTTTTAAAGCATTTCTAATGTAGAACTGCATTTAAAAAAAGTTTTAAAATTTTGCCAATATTTTGCTACAACTTTTCCAACTACATCTATAGTATGTATCTTAGATAAGCAGCTTGGCTAAATACTTTTTAGCTGTAACGTGCCACTTATGGTTCATGAGATTTCAGTGGCCTGCTGCCAACCACCAGACAAAGGAATGGATTTTTATTTTTCTTTGTATTATTCAGACAGGGATTCAAAAGAGAACAGCCAGAAGATTAATATTAACTTTTATTTCATTATTTTATTTACATATATATATACACACACATATATGATTTAACTTTTATTTAATAATAAATTGCTTCCAATTATTTTAACTTCTTGTTTTCAAACTTTAAGGCACTTGACTGACCATTTAGTTCACAGCATTATTATCCATCCGTTCTCAAAGCTGTCTAAATTTACAAAGTTTTGTGTATATGACCACATAGGTTAATGAGAAATTCTCTGCTAAGAGCTGATCAAAAAATAAAATATCTTCCAAAATATATTTCTAACAAATTTTATTTTATTTTAATAGGCAGATATTTTCAGCGCTGAGTAAGCAATTGCTCTTCCCTTTCTGTTAAAATAAAATTGCCATCATAATCACACCTAAATGGTTATAATGGTATTGTTCTGGATAACATGATCATCCAGATAAGTATGACTATCTTGTTACTGATCTAAGTGTCCAAAAATTTAACAGACGTGAAAAACTGGCAAAATTTGAAAATCTGTTTATGATAAATTTAGTCTCTTCTTAGGTTATAGTACTGTATTGTTGAAATGCATGTTCTCTTCATGAATAAATCCCTCCATCTGTGGACTTTTGAAGAATTACTTTTGAAGAATTTTTAAGATGGCATGCTGAGCATTCTGAACCAGTTCTTGTACATCTGTGTATTTTGATATCATTGATAAAAAAGTTCTATCAAAGCTAACATAAATCAAAGCCAAAATGCCATCAAATACCAAATGCAGATCGAAGGATTCAGCCATGTAGTTCTAGAGGTGTAAGGGCCACTTTTCAGCAACTCCATTTTTATAAACTGTATGGATATTTCAAAGTCTGCTATTGTGTATTACTATTTGAAAATTTCATTGAACTATAACTTAGAAAAAGCATGAAGGAAGGAACTGCTTATAAACATGGAGCTGCATTTAATTTGATAGTTTAATTAACAGTATACATTAGTTCCTGCAGAATACTATTTCAGCTATATTGGATTACAGTTATCACTACTTGTCTAGACATAGGATCAAAATGTGAATCTTAAATTAGATTTTGTCAGGGTTTTGTATTTATCTTAATAATATGACAGTCCAGTAGCTGAAGAATATAAGTTCACCAAGAAAACCTTGGAATCTCTTGGGAAATTTCTTTCAAGACTTGCAGTGTATATTCAATTGATTTTTTAATGAAAAATGATGTTGAAGATACAAGAAAAAAACTTAAGGCTGACATATAATTAAGATTTCAAATTAATCAGTATCTTAGTTAAACTTCAATATGAGGCATGTATCAAAATGATAAATTACAGTACAATAAGTTGACAAATATAGCCTATTTAACAACATTATTCTGAAAGAAAAAAAATTAAACAGAAGACGTTGAAATAGTAAGTGGATTTTTACCAACTAAGGGAGAGACATCTTGTTTTTCTAATAATTAAGCATTTCTCAAGGCAGAAGAAATGATAGGTTAATCATTGGTTTTCAACTTTCAAAGAATGACCTTTTTTCCATATGCTAAAACAAATAAATATATTTCCATTCATTTTGCCTGGCACAAAATTATGCATGTCCTGTGCCACTCCAATCAACCTATTTATTTATTTTATTTTTTAAGATTTATCTAAGAAAATGTAGTATGGAACAGAGAACCACTAAAGCCTAATTGCTAATTATGGTAGAATAAAACACTAGGTCTATAATCAAGCATGTCTATGAGGGTTTTTTTCCTAAATATTATATGTTATTTTTTAAATGAAAGGACAGAGAAGGGAAAGAGAAGTATATCTAGACGAATCTATCACGTATTCTCTCAAAAATAAGATGACAAATATTTGGCAGCAGAAACAATCTTTAACCTGCTTTGCGTACTGATAAGAACGTGACACAGCCATTCAGACTGAAACTCATCCACATGACCTTTGAGAGGTACTAGCAGTTAGACACTCCCTCCTGCATGGCACAGTCACCTGCCTGCAAGCCAGGCCTCTAATCTTGGAGCAGGTACTTCTTGCCTGGAGCCTAGACACATAATTTCACAGAGCAATTGCTGTTTGTTCAGCCTCACAACTGCTACTTCATGCTACTCACACATGTGAGGGGTAATAACGTGGCCAAAGGAAACCTTAAGCAGATCAAAAGTTGGTATGGGATTCTGAGGAGAAGAATGAGGGGCACGTGATCCCTGATGGTGTTGGTATCCCTTTCAATCCTTCTGGCACATCCAGTAGACCAGTGCCTAGTTGCAGAGTTGCCTTCAAGGGTTTCGCCTTCTTAATCATCAAATCCATGGCAGTACCTCATCTGAAGATGAAGTAAGGTTGCTGGGAAGAAACAAAACTACCGGATCAAGGCAAAGAAGAACCCAAGTGCAACTGGACTTCTTTAACTCAAAGGAGAGCCTTTTAAAAATAGTCCTATCAAGGGACAGGGACCTAACAATAGAGCAGAAGAGAATAAAATTGAGCCCAGCTTTAGAAGGAAGGTTGAGAAGTAAGTACTAAATTGGGACACCAGACTTTAAGACATCATATTTGGATTTATTTGGGGAATTTTTAGGCAGAATCTCCTGGGAAGCAATTATGAGGAGGAAGGGCAAGCAGAGAGACAGTTGATTTTTTTAAATGACATCCCAACTATTTTAATGGGAAGTGAACTTTGGCAAATGACTCATGAGGTTAACACGGAAGATTCTTAATGAACTACAATGCAAAGAAGAATGGATCAAAAAAATGGGGAAAAAAAAAAGGACAAACAACAAGAAAGGTACACAGAAGTGGTGCTTCAGTACTTAGGGACAAAGTGAAGAAAGTTGAAGTCCAAGGGGCATTCACACTCAGCGAGGGGTGCTGTGGGTTATACAATGGGATTCTACAAGTATGTTGGTAGCAAAAAATTGGCAGAGAAAAGTGCAGATACAGCAGTGAGTGGAACAGACAACAATATACAATATGGAAAAGGCCAAAGAACTCTATGCCTTATGTGCATCATTCTTCACAAGAAATAAACTCTTCATGTATCAGTCCAGTTGGAAAGGAGAGAGGTAGTCAGTTCTGTGTTTACGTTGAAAAGTTGAATATATTGACAGTCACAGATTCACCCAAGGGTACCAGAAGAGCTGTCCCACAATGACTGAAAAGCTGCTGTCAGTAAACCATGGAAAATTATAGCAAGCAGTGATAGTCCTTCATGATTAGACAGACTAGTTACACACCTGTCCTAATGAAAGCAAGAGGGATCACCACAAGCACTACAAATTAGTAACCCTTCCCTGTGTTCCTAAAGTAGCCTAAAGTAGCCTAAAGAGCACATTTTTGTAATCCATTTCCCATCACCTGAAAGATAAAGCTAATTAGGAATAGTCAGCACAGACTTACCAAAGGCAAATTATGCTTGATGAACCCAAATGACATTTAAGGATCTGAAGGGATGTTATAAGTGGCCACTGCATCCAGCAGCTCTGGAGCCTGGATATTTATCTTGCCTGGTCACAGGGACCCCACTCTAGGGCATCTTGAGACCTGGCAATGTCTGACTCAAGCCAAGGGACCTCCTTGCTGCTTTTCCATTTGTAGATGTAACCAGTTGCACAGCTAAGTATCCCAGAGAGACACACAGACACACACAAGACACTGACACAACAGGCTACAGAGCAACACAGGCCAGACTCTGCCTTCAACAGCATCCACCTCTGGAAGCCAAGCACTGGAAGCCAGTCCCCTCTTTGGCTGGCAAACACAGGAGGACATTCATGAAGGTGTAGATGTAGGACTACTTAAGTTCACAAGCACATGTACATTCACAGGTCTCACAAGTACCAGAACGATCATTGTCTGCCTGGCACCCCTGCCCAAACCCCTGGCCCTCTTACTGGCCCCAGGGATCCCCTGCTCCCTGGCTGGTCCAGCTTGATGCCCAAGAGTAAATATGAAGTACTGACACACTTGTCCAGCATGGACTCTCTACCCACCTGATACCTCATCCCAGATCCAGGACCTCCTGCCCACCAGAAATTCCACCTGGAAGTATGCTGGTGAGTGACACATGCAGTTGCCCTGACTCTGCCTCAGTACCTGTCACAAGATCTCAGTATCTGTCACAGGATCTCAGTACCTGTCACAGGATCTGCTCCAAGGGCTGGCATTGAGCCCCTCACTTGCTTCCCTCATGCCGTATCCTCCTGATAGCTGTTTTTTGGGACTCCTATTATTCCCATCCAATTGGTGGCAGATGAGACCCCCACCCGCTCCAGCAGATGGCACTGAGACCCCACTCTCTCCAGCAGTTGATACCACAGGCCAGGGACACCTACACCAGACACAAGTCTGGCTATAGTAGCACTCACTCCAGTGGCACTCAGGCCTTTAAGCCCCTGCACACACACACAGGACAGAGAGCAAGATTGCTCTGAGAGTTAAAAAAACATTTCATAAGAAGATAGGAGAGGTTGTGGTGATCACGTGTAGGGCTCAGCCAGACAAGAGCACCGAGCAGAGCCCTTTTTCACACAACACTCCCAAAATTATGAAAATGCAGAAGAATGACACAAAATATTTCAATATTTGGAACAAATTACTTAATGTTTAAGACTTTAAAAGCCCATATTAAAAGGAAAGAGTACTCTGAAGTGTGTGATTTTATTGCAATACTTAAGAACCTACATAATAACAGATGCTAATACTAAGGGCTCTGTAATTTAGTAGATAAAAGCAGAACAAAAGCCAGTGGCTAGAAGTTCCAAAATCAGAATTAAAAAGTCTTACTTCTAAGTGAGGCAGAGCGTTTAGTGTAATCAAAGAAAATTTTCTTAAAGCCTGATGTCATCAAGAGCTAAATTTGTTTCCAGGAGTTATTCTTTAGCCAAATCCAAACGAATGTTTTTAGCATCAAGAAAATGGTGTGAAACACTATAAAAATTTAACAGATGAAGTCCTCAAGATTACTTTTCTTTCCTCCCTCTGGAACTATACCTGAATGGTGGTACCAATATAACATAGGTAATACAGGTAGAAGCACCAAGGCAACCTAATATTGATTTCATAAACGGTGATTATCTTCTGTGCTACAGCTTTACAAGTACATCTGGCATTAGGATGAGCAAGACAGTCCTGAGGCAATGATGGATTGTGACACTCAAGCTACACTGGGTGAACTGAAAGAAAAAAAGCATATTTTCCCAACTAATACCTATTTCATTTAGTGACACTGTTAACTGACAGAGTGTATTTTGGAAAAGATACTAATGATGTCAAGAAAATATTGTATAGGAAGATGTCATGTGGCTATTCATCTCTGTATGATACATGGGAAAGAATATTCATGTAGAGTTTTTCCACATAAAATAACTGAGATATGTCAAAAATTTTAATAGACTTCTTGTTTTGCTTTTTCTTGTCTGGATTGATGCTTAAGTACCAACAATAGGATAAAACTCAGGGCAATATCCTGCTATTCTTTATTCCAACATAAAATTTATGCAACTTTATGTCTCTTAGCTGAGACTGTGAACACATCATTATAAAAAATCACTTTAAAACATGACCTAGCACCATGTCTTATAGTTTAAATATTTATTTAATCTTTCTGTAAACTTTTTTTAAGCTTTTATAACTCCCCTTCATTTACTAAATTAATTTTTAAATAATGCAATACGTTAACTTTCCCTTTGCCTTCCCTATAAAAAGGGAGTTCAAAACTACCTAACGCCTTGATGACTGTCTGGAAGAATGGTACAATAAAGTCAAAGTATGATAATTATCTTTCATGTTTTCTTTTTCCCTGAATATACAGTAATTTTATCCCTGTATCATGTGCTGTGGAGAGTAGATACATGTCCACGACCAAGCATTAATGGATATTTTCCATCCATATCCAAGACCAGAAACATGTTAAATAATTTTATGGGACTCAGTAGATAATGTGGCAGATGTTCATATATTCAGACAAAAGATGGAAACTCCAGCAGCTTTATTTTCTTCTTGTTGTCCAACAGGTTGAATGGAAGTAAAAACAGAGAATATCAATTGCCTTATATTTAGCATGTTTTCTTGTTAGATTTAGTAAGTTTGGTTGTCAAAACAGGAGTTTCCATTACAAATGTATCCGTTTCAGTAATTTAATCATTCTCTGTTTAAATTTTCCTTCCTTTCCCTTCCTTTTCCAAAATATTGGGCAAATTCAATTTAATTCCACTTTTATGAAGGGTTTGCTGAAGCAATGCAATGACAGAGGGCAGCCATACCCACCACAGTTATGGTAAAATCAAAACAGCAACAAAAAGAGTCTATAATATTATCAGGCAGTAAGCCTGGTGACAACTTTATAGCTTAAAGTCTGTGGCTTTTACAACTTCAAACTGGCAAACAATTCTTCAGTGGACTTTTGTAGAGAGCACTCCAACACTAAATAATAATTCATTAGTATTCCTTTAAATTTTATACTAAGTTAGCAGTGATATTATTAGCTTAATACAGCTATTACTTCATAAACCTCACCTAAATCCAAGATTTAGATTATGCGTAGCCACATTTCTAAATTCTGATATGGAGGAGAGCTAAAAATAGGTTATCCTGTTTGTTCATTCTCTAGCTCTATACCAACTGCCAAAATTATTTTTAGCATCCACATCCTGGCACATTTAAGTCCTACTAGTATTTCTGATCTACATGCTTCAATAATACTGTACATCAGCTACCAATTTTTCTTTATATTGCTGAAAGAAATGCATGATAGGTCCTCAGAAGTCACTAGATGGAAATCCTATTCTGTTAATAAACACCATCTGTTACCTTCTTTCCTTCCCCCATCTCCCATTATCCATAAAGATATGATCTTTCTCGAAATTTTTAACATTGTTCTCAAACTCCTCTCAAAAATATTTCAGCAGAATTGCTGAATTCCATAGCAGCAGTCCAATACAAACATGAAGATAATTTCATTATTTATACAGTGTCTAATAATTCAGTTTTATAATTCATCTTTAAAATGATGTGCAGCAGTAAAACCCAGAAAAATTTACATTTCATACCACTATTATCAATAATTTCAATTCACCTCCAGGATATTCAGAGTTTTCACTATAAGGATAATCTATATAATTAAATTCTTCTTTTCTTTGCCATGACCAATAGGATAGCACAAACATGTCTATCATATTTACCTTGAATAAAGGTTATCATAAATTCTAGTAATTAATTTCTTAATGGAGTCAATGATTTAGCAATGTCAGTTACCTGTTTAGCAGCTGTAAGATAACAGAGCAAGAACAAAGAGAAGCACTGTTCAAAGCAGGACTAGGTCTAAGCTGTATGGGCCAAGCTGATATGCTGCTTTCTTTCTCAGCAGCTGTATTTCCTCCTGTACTCTCAATGAATAAGGCTGCTTATGTATCTTAGGACAACAGGAAATGGAAAAGTGCATCAAATTCTTCTATTTCGAAACCAAATAATCTTATCAGAAATAAAATAAAAAAGGACACAGCTGCATTGTGACTTAGCCTAAATTATCAAAGCGATGATTAAGTATAGCATTTCTCCTCCATACATTAATACCTACACATGTTGCATTGAGCCTGAAAGCTACTGAAAAAAAAAAAACAATAAAAAAGCCAAACAAAAAAACCAGAACAGCGCCAGAAACCTCTCCAGAAAAAAATCAAAAGAATCAGAAACATAGAACTTCCATTTCTCACTCCAACCATCAATGCTGTGTCACTAGACAAAAATAAAATTATAAATTACTGTTGGTAATTATTATAGCTCCATTTTTTCCTTAAAATTCCTCATTAAATTTCAGTGCATCTCACTGATTTCTGTTCTCACTGTAAGTGATGTCTATTTCTTTTGGGTAAGCTGTTCCAGTTTTCTCTCATGAAATCATTTTTCTCTAGGGGTATTGTGCTAGATAGAGAGGTGTATTTATCAGATGTGTTCTTTTCCAAATAATAAAGAAACTGAATATAAAGAAATATGTGCGTAGTGGTACCAAAGATAATTCAAATATGCCACTTGATATTGAGGAAAGAAAGAGAGTGAGGAGAAAAGGAAGGAGAGGAGAGATGGATGGTGGGACACAGAGTAAAAACTAAGGCTTATGATATTGATGTTAACAAGCTATAGTGGGCATTTCTTTGGTATCTCATGCACTTGATTTGACTGAATGCAGTTTGAATGGCTTCCATATGGTGGATCAGCATAGTCTTTCTATTAATGATATATTTTATGTCTTTTCATACACATTTTTATTCTCAGGAGATTAGAAAATTACTATGTTCCACTGTGTTATGATCAAGAAAATCCACCACATATTCATATTTCCTACAGATTCTGTTAGGTACTCTGGAGTTTCTTGTCAACTTTCAGCTCAGTTGCAAATTTGTCAAGAGCGTGATAAGTCAGAGAAAGAGATGTTTGCAGGCCTTGTGTTTTTTTGTTTTGTTTGTGGTTTTTTGTTGTTGTTTTGTTTTGTTTTTTGTTTTAATAATGAACAGTAATGCATCCCATATAACCATCTACCTCTGTTTTCTATTTCCAAGCACTTCAAAGCAAAGTGTTTTATATTATGCCTGATTATGAAAGGCATGTTCTCTCTTTTTCAAATCACAACTGGGTCTAATCCCTTCAAACATATGTCTCTACTGCTCAGCCTATCCTCTCATGCCATCTCTATCATTCTGCTTTATTGCAATGACAGGTTGATAATTATTTCTGCCTTAAATTTCAAATTACAGATCCATAATGAAGTATGAAATTATGTGATCTGATATTTAGGGGTACTAAGTATGCAGATGTTTCATCAGGAAGCTAAGAAGGAGCTACTGGGCAATCAAAAATTTTGAAAATTGTATACTAGGAAGAACCAGAACTTAAAATGTTGATTGCAAGGTTATACACATTCACAAAGAGTACAAGGCAATAAATGGAAATTGCCCCTATGTGATTATCATTTAAATACATCTATTCTCTCACATCAAGGAAGGATGCATGAAATGAATGTAATGTAATGTAATGGGCTTTCATTTCTTTGCTGTCTGGGTGTAAAGACAGGTAGCTTCACAGGCAGCCAGAAAAATAGGTATTTACAGAAAAATTCTCAGACTGAAGGAAGTTGCCTTGATGCAAGTCTTAAAAAAGGAGGTCTGGCTATGGAAAGATCATTGAATTAAAACTCTGGGATCTAGTCTAACTTCTTCAAATTCCTAATTTCAGAAAATAAAACCTCAGTTTCATAAAAGACATTTAAATATCAAGTTCAAGGCAAAAAGTTTATGTTTTCTTCTAAAATGCTCATTTCTATGGTTGAAGGTAAAATTTCCCTAGACTTGACATTAATTTAGGAGCTTGAGTTCTATTAATCAGCATGCTATTTTTACCTAGAAAAGAACTATGTGAGGAGTCAGTCATATGTGCAAACTAGTCTATTGTTAATCTTCTGGTTTAGATTTAATTATTTTGTCATAATTGAGATGCATAGTATGTTGTCTGTTAGCTCTAGTAGTGCTAAAATCTTTTGCCAAACAGTTTATAAGAACATCTGATACCATATATAATGAATTCAACACCTGTGAGAGATATATATTATATTTTGCATACTTAAAAAAGCATAGGAATTGCATAGTACATTTTAATAGAACATTTTTGTAATAATGCCACTGCTGAACAAAGTTACCGAATACTTGATAAATTAACAGACTGCAGACTAGCTACAAACTAGCCAAAACCAGTTACACACGTTTTCTATAAAATTTCTATTTTGTAGATTACCTCTGTTTTTTGTGCAAACCAGAAAAAAAGATGGTGCGTAACCACTTCGGCTATTTTCTATATCTCAAGGGGCAAGAAAAGCCTGAATATTATGTTATGTTTTTCATTTCATATCTTGATATATAGGAGGGAATTCCTATATTAAGTAGTATTCTAATGCATCATACCTGAAGGTAGACTATACCGATGGCTGAAAACATTTTACTACAGAGTGACTCTGGGCTGTATTTCTATGGTCACCCTCCACTGCATTACTAATTTTTGGATATTTTCCTAGTTATCAAAGTGTTACTCAGCTAGTTACTTTCTCAGAGATTAGTTTCTGTTGCAGAGGGGACCAAGCAGGGAACAACAATGGCTTCAGAATTCCCCAGGCAGTTTGTTACAGCTACTGTCTTGTTGATGGAAACATTTACTGGAAGCAGAAAGAGCAAGTGTCTCTACACCAAGTGCCTTTAAAAAAAAAAAATGGGGAAAAAACTTACCAAAATAAAAATAAAAATAATATAAAATAAAATAATTTTTAAAAAACACTAAAACAAACCACAAAGAACAATAGCAAAGGAAAAGAGAAAAACAACAATTTCTTTGTATATCCTATAAACACAAGTTAGAGTTCATAGTCCCAGCACCAAGAAATAGATTTAAGAACGAGAATGCATGATATAAACCAACTCTTGAAACACTACTCAAGTGAGCTTGGTTATAAATAAGATCCGTCCTGCAACATACATTAGAATACTATGAACTTCTTGACTTCTAGTTCATTTACTTCAGTGTCTGTGTGAAAACTGTAGACAACTGTGGAAATTGCAATAGGGAAGTAGCTTTATATAGTTCAGAGAACTGAGTCAGCATTTATCCTATGTCAGCATATGAGAAGGAATCCATCCATAAAACTTTCAGATACAAATTCCACTATCTAGAGAAATTTGAGAGTAAATAGCAATGTGTTGATGTTAATTTGAATAAGTTTTTGTTAGAAGGACCAGAAAGACTATGATTATGTTTTTCAGAACTTGAATAATTTGCCATTTTTAAAGGTAAAGTCATAAAATATTTGAGTCTGGATGGCACTATAGATGGTAGAGTTTTAAATATTTTAGTTTCAGATGTGAAACTATGCATCTGAATGATTGCACGAAAAGCAAATACTGCGACTTGGATAAGGTTATAGATGTGTATTTGTATAAATTTTTGTGGGATATTTAGTTTTGTTATGTATAGAGATCAGAAAGGAAAAAAAAACCAACCCAGAATATTTTGTTAAGAATGTCTTACCTTCATAGTAAACTTTAAACCCATGAGCACTAACTGCGAAGTCACTTGTCAAGCGGAGTGAAAATACAGATTTTGTACTTGTCACAGGTGGAGGAAGATGAAATCCTGTTAACCTAAGAAACAAAAAAGCACAACTCATGGTTAATTGTCTGAAAAAAAATTTTGTGTGACAGGTTGATGTCAAACAATATTTAACCATGGAAAGGACAACTAGCTTAAAAGTATGGAGTTTATATTACTTAAAAAAATGATTTTTTATATGATAATTGAGGAATTCATGTTAAATTTGACCATTTTTCATGGACACTGAACCAGGTAAGGTACATCAGTTCAGTTTGAGAAAAATGTATTTAATATAGATGATAGTAAGATATAGAAACTGGACTTTAAAAATGGTTCAGATTATCAGTAGATGAAAGAAATAAAACAACCAGGCAAATCACAAACCACCAGACAATTTACACTCTTTAGGGTTATGTTCAAAATTGTATTGCAGTGTATATTTTACAGAGGTCTCTGGTCAAATTTGTAGTGGCTAAACTTTTACGCAGTAATATGATAGAAGAAAGGGACCGTGATTCACTTTAATGAGGGAATTTAATAAAATTTAAACATTGTACTTTAGCCTCAGAGAAGAAATTTCTGATTTCAACTCAGAGGAAATACCAGAAGCATCATCGTGAAATCACACATTCATAAAGAAAGCTCTCTTGCAAGGAATTACAGTGTTGCTGGAGTTTGTGGGTTTGGTGGTGTTTGTATGTTTGGTTCTGTTTTGTTCTATTAAAACCACTATGTCTGAGATGCAGATGAAAGGAAAGTTCTTGTACTCAGCACTGCTGAAATTTTCTGCTGAGTCTCACTTCTACACATTCTTTTCATTTGATGTACATATGCTAACACTTAATTTCCTCAGTTCTAGGAGAATAACCTCTTCATATCAGATCAACAAAGCCCATAGTATTTACCTATTGAAATTGCCTAAAGAACAAGCTGAAGAATTTAGCTGTTTATACTCAGTGAAATCTAGACATATCTTTAGAGCCCAGTTAGCCATGTATGAAACATTGTGTAGCAGATTAGGATGATTTATTTTATTAATGATTGACATGAAAATTATTTTCATGTGTTTGTAGATGATCCCTTATTGTACTTTTTACTTTGAATTTAGAATTACAGAAAAATTTAGATCACAAGGGACCTGTGGAGCTCAAGTAGTTCAACATACTGTTCAAAATGGGATTGAAGTCAGAGTTAGTCCAGGTTGCTCGAGATTTACATTTTTCCTTTCCATTCTTAGAAGAAATTCGTTTGTTTAGGTCTTGGAAGGGATTGGTTTAGTTTGTTTTGTTGGGTTGGGGTTTGTTTTGTTTTGTTTTTGGTTTGTGGTGTTTGGTTTTTTTTAAATACAACTATATATATAGCTAAATAGGTTGGTCTTGGGGACACCTAAAAAACCCATATAAACGCTAATATTTTTATTGTAATAAATGGTATATATATTTAATTTTGATTGATAGATGTATTACAAACACCAATGTTGTTTATTGTACATTTGCTGCTGCTTGTACTGAAATTCAGTCTCAGTCTTGTTCTGAAATTGCAAATTAACTGATGAGTTATGGCCTGCCATTATCCGTATTTCTAGTCTCATCAGTGAGAAGGACATAGAGTGATGAGAAGCCCAGAATTCAAAAGGTCAGGAAATTATTTGCTAAAAAAAAAATAATTGCAATATTAACATTTATTTAATGTTTTATTTATTTTTAGATTTAAGATACCTTTGGATGAGTTCTATGTAATGTACCAGTAATTTACCATGAGACTTATTTGCTGTGGGGATCTTAAAAAGTTTTATATTGTTCTTTGTTGCCTATCTACTTAGTGTCCTTGCTATTCTAAATTAATGGTATTCTATAGATGTTTCTTCTTAAGCAATCTTTGAAAAAAAAACAAACACCAGAATAAAACACAGCAACCCCACCACAAAACAGTAGCCAATGTATGTCATTGTTTACAGTCATGACAGGTGTGAAAGCTAAATGATAATAGTACTTATATCACATAACCAGAAAACATAAAACCACGAACAAAAGAAGCAACGGCCCATAAACAAGTATATATACATATTTTATATGTAGCAAGTAATCAGTGAGTGTAACTAGAAACCTATTCTTTGTTTTGTCACTGGCAACCTTATGAATAATGTCACTAAACCAAGACTAGATTAAAGATTTTTTGTTAATATGAAAAGATGTAGAATTATTTACAGAATATTTAGGATTATGGAAATGTATTTTTATTTGATTATGAGAAATTTTTTTTCTAACAATAAAAGAAAGTAATAAGATGATCACATCTCCCAAATAGGTATATGCATAATTCTTTGATAAGTCAGTTTCAATGCAATTTTCCCAACAGCTCGGTCATTGACCAAAAAAAGACACTAATCCATTGATAAGTAACAACACTTCAAAATACGCTGATCTAATGTAAAAGAAAAACAATTATTTGAATAGGAGTTTAACTTGCATCACACAGTAAGTCTTGCTGGTATCTATTTAGCTACTCAATAACTTTATCTATTTAGCTACTCAATAATTTTAAAGACTTGTGGATATAAACATATATCCAGCAGAAAATAAATACATAGTTATCCATAAGTATTTAATTTTATGAGTGGTACATAGCCCAGATGAGATGGGTAGGGGATTTTTAAACTGAACAAATATATTCCTAACATAGCAAACATTACAGCTCCTCATGAAAAACAAACCATTATGAGAGCCATTTGATACCATTTAGCTTTCATGGGTGGGACTTCTTTAATTTGGTTGCTACACTTAAATTGATAGGAAGAAATGCAGAGGTTTTACTCTTGGTTTAGTAGATGAAAAATTAATCAAAAATTTTAATTAAGAAAAAATTCACATGCAAATATCACTCAGTAAAACACCAAAGATTTTCAGAAAGGAATGCAATGTAATTCACTAAGACAATTGAAATAATACTTGAGTATTATTCATTGGGTACAAGACATTGACCTCAGAGCTAAAGTCCCATTTGTGTGTTAAACTCTAAAAGCAATGTTAACTAGAATAGTTTTCATTGCCCTTTAAAATGAAACATAGTAAGCACAACATACCTGCAGCACAGATATGTTAGATAAGTAGCAAAATACCTGTAAGATAATGTATGTGCATAGGTCTGATTGCCACTTCCTCAAGGCAGTCACAACTAAATGTTTGAGTACCTCAGTAAAAGTAAAAAAAAAGGTGGAAGATATGCAAAAGTCACCTCCTTAAACTGGTATCATCTGCATATTAAATATGTTTTAAATTTAAATTTCCCATCAAAGCTGAGGGTTTTTTATCTGCAGAAATTTTCCATTTTACTTCCTCTTTGCATATTTCATTCCATTTGTATCACCTTTTTTTAAATTTAAAATACCTAATGGATTTATTCAGGGGACTGTCTATTGCAGTTTTAGACAGTGTGAGGTACTTGAAACATCAGCACAAAGTTGGTAGATATGACATAAGATCAACATGTGATCCATGTACTTCTGGAAAGATGGAGGCCAGGTAGAATCCCTTAGGAATTCTAGATATACCTACATCTTATGTTACACGCTTCAATCATTCCTTTGTAGCCTACCACTTTGGCAGAAGAAATTTACACTAGGACAGATGGACTTTCTTTTTCTATTTTTGGTGGGATTTTCATTCACCTTGTCCTTATCTTTTTTCCCTTTTTGATTTTGGAATTGGCTCATTTAATGTTCCCTGACCTCATAAGGAGATCCCATAAGTAACTGATACTGGTTCATGTAGCAAGACAACATGGGAGCTATAAAGACAATGTCTACAAAAGTCTGAGAAGAAAACACACTTCTTTCTGTCTCAATCCTTAAGAAAAATAATTTTGAATTGTGACATTCTACTTGAGTATTTTATTGAAATGATGCAGTCCAGCTACAAAGTATTATCAAACATAGAACAGAGATACAAATTTGTAAGTGAATACACTGCATACTAATGAACATGTTTGCTTCGTTCTTACTACTGTCTTACAAGCTTGTCAGGCACCTAACAACCACACGAAATGGACACATTATATGTGTAGTCCAAGACTACAGATAGTTCTGGGAGTGTAGGAAAAGTTTGACAGATATTTTTATTTATTCAGCTTTTCTGTGATAGAAAGATCAGATGTTCACCCCGAAAAACTTGTGGTCTACAGAAATTCTAGAACTTCAGTATTTAAATATGGTGAAAATAAAGATGACATGTCATTTGGAGACACAATATATATTCAGAATTTAGATATTATTTGCATGTAACATTATGATACTTTGTAAAGTAGTTTAAGTAACATGAATCTAAGAAAGTTTTTGTAATCACCTTACAGTGTAAGAATGGAGAACAGAAACCTAGATTACCTTGGAGCCAGTGAAAAGGTCATATCAGATATGTGATTAAATTACTGTAAGTAGACCCAAGACTGAGGAGAAGAAAATCTCCATCATCACCATCATCACCATCATACTCTTTGGCAAAGAGTTAATCCTATGGGTTGTTTGCCACAACCACCCTGTGGTGCCACTTTATCGTCCTGAGGAAAACCAAAGCAGCTGAGGATCCAAAGGGACATCAGAAGCATGAGAATACCACCAGGGAAAAGAGATAGATTCTTGGAAGATTCTGTACAATTTTAACTGTATTTTCAATGGGATTTTTTTTTTAATAATTATTTTGAGCATAGTGTTAGCAACATTGGAAGCAGATTAGTAATAATAACTGTTATATTCACTGTTATATTTTTATTTGTTAAGAATTCTTGGGAAAAAAAGACAGATTTTATTTGAGTCTTCAGATGTCTCTAACTACCTCAGATGCAAGTGCAGAAAATTTCCTGATGTACAAATAAAGTGACTAAAGAATGTCTGTTTCCAGGTGAGAGGCTAGTTTTGAAGGATTCTCTGTCATATGTGTTCACTGACTCCATCCTTATTTTTTATTTTTTTTGGTAATGGAAGAGGTCAAACGGAGTCTGAAACAAAACACTGTGTTATGGATGCAGGAATTTATTAACATTCTGTCCCCATTAATTCAAATATAATAAATAAATTCTCAGAAATATTGATAATGTTTGAATTTATATGGAAATCTGCAGTAAGTTTTTTTGTTTTGTAAGTGATTGAAAATGACATTATTTTCTTGCAAACATTTAATTTACAGAGTGTTTCACTGTCTCTTCCTCCTGTGAGTTACTGTCTGTCATGATTCACAAAAAAAAGGCACCTACAGTTGATTTGTTTTTTTTTTTAAAAAGATTATGTCTTCAAGAATTATTACAATCTTTCTTTTATAATTTCTTTCACTCTCTTTTTTTAATCACCTATAACATCATTTTAAAATGACAAATCATCTTAGATTTGTGGTTTTCAAGCTTTCAGAGTCCTGACTGGAAATTTCTGAAGTTTGATCAATCATGTGTTTTCTGCTTTTACTGTGATTCATAAGATAAACCATGTCAAGTGAACTTTACCTGCATGCTGGACTTTAAACTCATCAAGCTTTAAGGAAAGACCAGGGTCCAGCTGCAGGATCAAAATAGAGCAATTTTTTCATAAAAAATTAAAATTATGGAAAGCAATCTCAATTAGTCATACAAAAGTGCTCCTATATAAGTTGTTTACTTGAGACTGTGATGTGGTAAATAAGATGACTGCATTTCCTCATTGTCTGTAGATTTTAGATATTTGCTACTTGACAAAGCATTGATCACTCTTTTAAATATGTAGCTTTTAAAATGTATTTTAACAGCTCTTTGTTTTGTTGTTTGTTTTTTTCTTTAGGTTCACAAAATTCTAGCTTTTCTGAAGTGTGTCAGTGATTTCCAAAGAAAATGCAGTTCTAGAAGATTTTAGCTTAGATTGGATAGGATACAAAAGATTTTAAGTGAATAGTAGTCTTTCACTTCATCTCAGTAAACTTTTGATTAGCTTCTAGAAATTTTACAGCAGGGAGAGTTTTAGACTAGTCTGAAAAGTGTAAGAAATGTTTGTCCCTAATTCATATAAAATAATGCAGAAATGTAAAATGCAAAATGCGATGTAAACCTATAATAACTTTGACTGTAAAATTAAAGGCTGTCAAAGCCCATTCATTCTCACTTTTAGTTTGATCTCCAAAGAACTGTTTATTCTTAATGTCATAAGGAGAAGATGGATTCTGAAAAAGAATATGCATAAGGAAAATGCCAAATATAAAAGTATATGAAATTAATTTTTTTATACATTCATTGAGAATCTTCCCAAAGATAAAGCCAAACTTTCTGAAGACAACAGAAATTTTATTCCATATTTAGCTGTTTACAGGAATTTCTAATTATATATTGTTTTTATAATATTAGTTTAACTTTTTCTGCCATGATGAAATTTTGGCCCCAGTGATACATATGCAAGTTGATAAACTTCAGAGAACAGAATTCTTGAAATCCACAGTACATAAACAAATGAAGCTGCATCACCAGGGGATTTCTCCTGTTAAGCTAACCATAATTCTTCTACCAATTGTTTCATTTGCTGGTATGTCCATTAACTTTTTATCTGTTATTTATGCCATTGTTATTTATCTGTTATTTAATACTTGGCAAATAAAAACATCTTAAACTTAGTAAGGTGCTGCTGGTACTTGGTTTTGTTGGATCACATGCTGATGAATTTGTTAAAAAAAAATCAAAACCCAACAAACACACAAACAAACAAACCAAAACCAAACAAACCCTCAGCAGAAGGGATTTCTTATTTGCATTTTCGAAGACAAAATCATGATCTTCTCACTCAATTTGTTACTGCATTTGTTATGATCAGCATCTAATTGACTAAAATAACAGGGTTCTTCAGTATTTTTTCTAGACACAATTTTGTCTTTGTCTAATATTCATCAAATATTTGGTTCTGAGGACCCTATTCCCTTACTTCCACAATTCATGGTATTTTCCTTTTTTGAATACTGAAATATTAAAAAGAAGATGCGATTACTTAATAAAGTATGGATTTTAAATTCTCAGTGTATCCAATGTGACATCTCATATTTTGATTGTCATATATTTGGTTGCACTCTTATATGGCAATATAAAATCTAGCATCTGATTCTCTTCAGTCTGTTCTGTGGTCTTTTTTGCCTATGTCTCTTCCACAATAATTCATCAAACATGTAAGCATCTGTGCTGGTTTTGACTGAGGTGGAGTTAATTCTCTTCACCGTGACTGATACGAGGCTATGTTTTGTATTTGTGCTGAAAACAGCACTGATAAAACAGGGATGTTTTTGATTACTGATAAGAAGTGCTTAACCTGGGCCAAGGCCTTTGCTACCTCTCGTGCTGTCACGGTGGTGAGGGGGATGGGGGTGAATGTGAAGTTTGGAGGAGATACAGCTAGGACAGGTGACCCCAAATCACCAAAAGGATATCCTATACCACATGGGATCACGCTCATTATACAAAGCTGGGGAAGATGAAGGAAGGGACATGAACTCCTCGTTTTGCTTTGCTTGCATGTGCAACTTTTGCTTTCTCTGCTAACCCTTTTCTCAACCTATGAGTTTTCTCACTTTCACCCTTTTATTTCTCCTCCTCTTCTCCCTAGTGGGGGAGTGAGGGAATGGATGTGTGGTGCTTAGTTTAGTTAGCTGGGGTTAAACCACAACAGCATCTCTGATCTCTGAACAGCAATCTGAGCATCTACCAGTAGAAAGTTTCTAAAGCTCTGCAAACTATTTAAGTAGCAGTAGCAGTCAGCCATGAATTGTAGTCAACAGAAAGAAAGGTAGATGTACAAAGTGCATCAAGTATGCATTACTAGCCAAGTGAGGGAGGTGCATTGTCCCACTCTACTCTGCACTGTTGAGGTGCAGAGGTGGCCTCACGTCTAGTACTGTGTGCAGTTTTGGGTGCCACAATATAAGAAAAATATAAAGCTGAGAGTGTCCAAAGGAGGGCTACGAAGATGGTGAAGGGCCTTGAGGGGAAGCTGCATGAGGAGCAGCTGAGGTCACCTGGTCTGTTCAGCCTGGAGAAGAGGAGACTGAGGGGAGACCTCATTACAGTCTAGAACTTCCTCATGAGGGGAAGAGGTGGGGCAGACACTGATCTCATCTCTGTGGTGAGCAGCAGTAGGACCTGAGGTAACATGATGATTCTATGATGCCCCATTCACACAAAGGCACACTATTTTCCTTAGTTTCCAGTATACATTTGGGGTGGGTTTTCTGAGTTACTTCTTAAATTTTTATTACTTGTCTAGAAAGAAGAATGAAAAAAAAATAATCTCACATTAAAAAAAAAAAAAAATTAGTACACCTGAATGTTTCTTAGAGCAAAAGAACACTATTTACATCCTACATTTAAGTTTCTGAAGGTTTGAAAGTCTTATATCTAACCTGATGGATAACGTCAACAATATTTCCATGATTATGTATTCCTGACTGTCTTATTAACTACCAGAGTAAAGAAAATTTCCCATCAGCTCTTCATTGCTGTGGCCTTTTCTCACATTCTTATTCTCTGCACCCACCTATGCAACCATGCTTTTCTGAGCTTTCGGCAGAACAGACCATGTCCTAACAGCAAGTTCCAAGACTACCCAAGGTTAAAAAGTCCAGAAACAATAGTAGCTAACTCAGGTGAGGATTAAATAATCTCCAAAAGAATTCTGGTGGATTGGATCACACAGTCACTCATGATGGCAATCAAGTCACTCACTTGATACACACTCATAACAATTAATGAAATCGAAAAGTGCCAAATTAAAACCGGCAAGGTGAAGTTCAATTACCTTGTTGAACTAGTTCTTTACTTAATAGAAAAGTTTAAAAGTATTCAGAAATGTAACATGTAACTAATAAGCAAATTTAGAGTTAAGCAATTTATCACTGACGGAACAGCTAGAGATTCAGGAAGGATATGAAAATCTCATGATTCAAGAACTCAATTAATAGGTAGGTAGTGAGTTAAACTGAGGCTCTGTAATGTGCAAATTTCATGTGTGCATTGGGTGTAGGTGTCAAGGTTTCAGTAGTGGGGAAGGCTCTGTGAGGAGGGGCCAGGGGTTGCCCTGTGCTGGACACAGACGGTTCCAGCCAACTCCAGTGGACTCACTGCAGAATGCACCTGATCCATCAAAAAAATTGGTGGTTTCACTGTGAAAACATATTTAAGAAGGGGTAAAATGCTGCACAAGCAGTGAGGAAAGACAGACCTGTGAACACCAATGGAGAAGGAGGACAAGGTGCTCCAGGCAACATAGCAGAGATTCCCCTGCATTCCATGTAGAACTATGCTAGAGCATGTATCCCCTCTCTAGCCACACAAGATCAGATGGATATTGCCTGAAGTTATTGAAGCCCATGGAGGACTCAGGTTGGAGTAGGGAAAAGTGTAAGCAAAAAGAAGCAGCAGAGAGGTAGGCACTAACCACAACTCCACATTCCACATCTCCTCTGTGCTGCTCAGGGAAGGCGAAGGTAGAGAGATAAATGGAACAAAGTTGAGCCTAAGAAGAAAATGGTGGGGATGGAGAGAAGACGTTTTAGCTCATGTCTTTGGTTCTCTCCATCTCTCATCCTGCTCTCTTTTTAACTGGTAATTAATTAAAAAAAATTTCCCTTAAATGAGTCATTTCTGCCTATGATTATGTCCTGGCTTGGGCTGGAATAGCACTAATTAATTCTATCCCACTGAAACTAAGATAGTAATTTGGTAAGTGATCTCCTGGACTTTATCATGACACAGGAGTTTTTCCATCTTATTTTCTCTTGCTGTCCTGTTGTTGAAGGGGAGTGGTGGAGAGGCTGGTGGGCATCTGGCAGACAGCCAATGTCAACCCAGTACAACTTCTAATGTTCTTTTTTAACTCCAATTCAGACCAAACATTTTTAAATCCCTGAAGTGTATTGGAAAGGGATACTGCTTTTCTACTGAATAATAGACAATTAAGCTTGAATCTCTTCAGGGTTTAAGTTTTTGGTGTCCTTGTGTGCATCCATGTGTACATGTTCAGAAGTAATTAAAGATGTTGAATTGCAGCTGAGAGTATTGCAAGATTGCAATACTGCAACATCCTGGTAAAGTTCAACTGATCCTTGGTCTTTCAATTTTCCTTCCAAAGAAGCAGTCACTTACCCAATGAATCAGGAAGAAAGTAAGAAATGTAAGGTTTCCTTAAAAGCATTCCAATTAAAATATGAATAGGAGAAACTCCTATAATTTTTACATGTATATTCAATCAGTTTAAGATAAGTAAACAGAATTTGTCTTTATAGTCTATAAAACAAAGGAAACTAGACTGAGCAAAAGTGGCTGACTGGATCCAAGTTTTACTCTCACCGAAAATTATAATAAAAATATCTTGTACGTTATTCAACAATTCATTAACAAATTGACATATGATTTATGAACCAATTTATTTTTGTCAAACGATTATTTTTCCCTGTCAAAATGCAAAACTGCTCATGCAATCTATTATTTTATAAAATAATGATCATAGGTCAAGGTTGAACATTTTTAATTGAACAACTGCTTTGAACTAAACAATAAAGTACTCATCAGGTTCTGGTATCATCATTAGATTCTTTACAAAACATGTTTCTAAAGGCTCACATCATCCATTATTACCATGAAACTTTTATTATAGAACTCTCCAATTTTTTTTTAGCATCAGAAATTAAATAGACTCTATAAATTATCTTTTCTATAGCAGTCAATTCATTTCAATACATAAAAATATCAAGAAGAACTTCAAATGATAAGTAAGAAGAACCAGACATCACACTGCCATACAAATAGTCTTTAAAAATCTCTAGGGTATGGATTTACCTGCTTCTTGGGGAGAAAAACTGGTCAGAACAAAACATATCAAAACAATAACTTGGAGAGAACTTGAAAGCATCCTAACCCTTAAAGCAACTAGAATGAAAAAAAAAATGAAGCAAGTAGTACATATTTTTAGCTTCCAGCAGCTAGAATATTGTGACAATATAATTTATTGTCCTCATCTTCTTAAATCTGGGTAAAGATGTACAGTACATTTTAGCAGATCTTGGAGCTTTCAAAACATCAAAGGAGAGGATCCTGCTCTTTCCGCTTTTCCCAGAGTTCTGACACTGACTTCACACTGGTTCTAGTGATTTGCACACTTCTCTTGATGTGAATTCATTTAATCACCCTGATGAAGAGCTAATGCTTCAAAATAAACCCACAACAATTCAGTCATCAAAGGAAAGCATACCCATGAAATGATATGCCTGAGGAGTGCCAGAGCCAATGGGAAAAAAGTGAATGATAACACTGCCAAATTCATAGGAACATGGGAGACGGATTTGCTTCTGTGAGTGACAACAAGCTTTCAGATGAGTTGGACTATCTTTTGTAACTTTGCCTTAATGTGTGAAAATAGCGCAATATGGAACGGAGAGATGCCATATTTTGCTTATCACTGTTGTAAGTGCCAGGAACTTCCAGAACAGCTTCAACTTATACTAAATATTCTGTAGAGTTCTGGAATTCATCCACGAGCAAAAGGCTTGTGACATTATCACCACACATGTTATTTCTGTTCTGGTACAGAGATAAAGTTGTAGTAGAAAGACATGTGAAGGAGGAAAAACTACCTACATATATTTTAGAACCTATGTTTTTAATATAAAAAAGTCAGTAATATAATACTGAGTAACTGGAAAAAATAGAACAAAACCTACCAATTCATCAGCTAAATTACCTGGAAAACTGACTGCAATAGCTAAAAAAACAAAAAACAAACCAATAAACAACACCAAAAAACAAAAACAAACAACAACAACAACAAAACCTCTATAGACTTTATTTCATTCTTTTTCTTCCAGAAAACTTTCAATTTGAGTCAAAACCAACCTACTTTCTCACAGGTCCCCTGTTCACTTTAAAGGAGAAAATAAGAAAATACATGCAGAAAAGAGCAAGAGAGGAAGTCCAGAGGATGCTAGAGTCTCTGCTCCAACAAGGGGTATGACTATCTTTCTACTTAGAGGTTGTAGCAGAGCCTGAATCCCCTGCAGTAGAGAAAGAAATATGAATAAAGATATTATTTTTGACCACTGTAGGGAGAAATTAAGCTTTCAATTTCCCATATCCATTCTGAAATGCCCTTGGGGGTGGGAAGGGTAAAGAAGCAACAAAACAGGCGACCAAATAAACACAAAGTGGAGAATAAGAAAACCAGGACATAATGGAAAACATTTACATATCTGAAATTCTGGAATAGGCAGATCTGGAAAAAAAAGGTGTGACACTTGAGGTGCTATTTATCCCATCAAATCATAAATGAGACCCTATAACAATTTTATCCAGAAATCCCAGAAAAATAAAGGGTGCTAAAGTAATGTATCTATTACATAAGCACAAATCATACACTATGTAAGCATAAATTAGGTAAACATATGATTTTTAGTCTTATAGCAGGTAAATAATTAATTAAATACTGTTTATCACATGTAATATACCATAGAAAAACTTCTAGCAGGAAAATGAAAAGCATTTTTTAAGGAAATCATACTTGAGTTTAAGATCCCACTTCCAAGGGAGAAAAATCTGAATTAAAAATTTGGACTTGGAAAATATAAATAATTTTCTTCAAATTTTCCTCCTTCTCCTACAAAATGCATGTGAAGCCTTTCCCGTTTCCATCCCCACAAAACAAAATAAAAAAACTCTCCAGAGTATAATTTTCTGATTTCCTAAAAAATATTTCAATAATTAAGTGTAATTTTTCACAGTAATTGAGTGTTCTCTTCAAACATCTCCTATGATATGAAATTAAAATAAAATTAAAAATTACCAATTATAAGAGTAATTTTTATTACATGAAACATTTTTAATCCAGTATAATATAACAGAAGAGTGTCAGGTGCCTTATTCTAACCTTCACTTTATATAATCTTCCAGTAACTGATTCAACAAAGAAGAAATATTTCCAATTTTAACAAATATTTCCAAAATTAACAAAGGCGTACCACAATCATTTCATGAAAGAAATTTCCAAAGATTCCGTTACTTATGCTGAAATAAGGTAAGAAAAGGTAGCTAGTGTTTGTCTCTGTATTTAGGTTTGGATAATAGCTACTTACTTATAAAATGTTCATCTGTAAATAGTTAAATATCTGCAACTAGCATGTATCTTTTAATAAATGGGAGTATGTTTTAATAAAAATAAATTTATAATAGAAATATGAGTCCACTCAGCTTATCTATTTTGCAATCATCGAAGAATAGGTTAGTCTGTGTTATATGAATTCCATACCAGAGCCATTTTGACTGACATTAAGAGAATCAGATAGTGGAGTAAACAAGACTTTTAAGGGAAATAATCATTCATGCAAACAGGATATCTCACAGAAAAAAGAGAATGAGTGAGTCACCCACATTTCATACCAACATAAGGAGTTACAGTTGTTACATTTTACTACTGAAACTGATAAAGGCAGTAAAACAAAAAGCCTAGGCAGGAAGTTTCATTGTCCTTGTATCATTTGGATATGTGCTTTATAAAAAATTTAAATACAACTTTTTCAGACCATTAAGTCATATAATCCAAAGTGTGAAATCAATTCAAAATTATTTTTTGTACAATATAAGATGCCATATAAGATGGTATACAGAGAATAGGATTTTTAGAACATTCCAAGTTGGTCCTCCCCTGCACCCTTCTTGAAATTTTACCTTTGAACTCAATACCAAGAATAACTAACCAGTACTCTAAATACCAATCTGAAAAAAATGATTGTTTAAGCAAACATATTTTTATTAAAAACAAACAAACACAACAAATAAATTTGTTTGTGTGATGAAGGTTACAACTATCATTAAAAAAAAAAAGGAAAAAGTAGCTCCTGTTTTTTATATGGCTTCTTCATGGTTTACTATCAGTTAAAAAATTTCCAACAGCTGCATCACATAAATCAGTGTTAAGAACCACTGCCAGATAAATCTGGATCACATTAGCATAATAATGAAACCTGGTATTGCAGCATGTTGATCAATAACCTCGTGCAGTTCTAAACGACAAGAAAACAATGTCCAATAATACTTTGGGAAAAAAAGAAGGAAAAAACCAACCAAACAACAACAACAAAAAACCCATGCTTAGTTTCCCTAGACAATCATCAAGAAAACCTTAGGTACAGAAAGATCAAATCTACTTCACCCAAAACACAGAGCATATCGCTAATTACAGGTGTTAGGCCACAAATAGAAACTTGTCTAGAATATCTGTTGTTAGGGAATTTTTGTGATTTTGTAATTTCAGTAATTTTAGTGAAATCCTAAAAACAAAAAAATTAATCTTCAAAAGAGGTAATTCACAAATAGAACTGCAAATAGGAAATGGTTAAGTCAAAACAGAAAATTATGAGATTATGATTAATTAAGGTGGTCTTAGAAAAGTAGAACAGAGATGGATAAAAAAATATCACTGAGGAGTATGGAATAGAATAGAATAAGAAATAAATTGTAGAGAATAGTGAAAAAATGAAAGCAATATTATGAAAAGAGGAAGGTACAAATACATTCAGTACTCATTTTTATCTTAAACCCTAGTCAAATCCATTGTTTCCCACTTTTAATTCAGAAAAGAGAGATATATCCATTTTAATTATTTTGCCCTATTTGTAAGCTTGTAATATCTTATAGAATTTATTATACACACCCTGAGAATGAGACTTGTGCATATTATTTATATGTGGAAACATTAATACTTTCTATAGTTTTTAATATGGGAACAAAAAATTTTAAGTCATTTAAAAAGTGAATAATATTTTTTTTCCTATCTCTGAGTTCTGTATTTTGGCTAGTCAAGAGGTTTACTTGATTTTTTTTTTCTTTTTTTCTTTTTTAATGTATGGAGGATTATGTGATATTTTTATATTTTAAGTATTTTTTTCAATTCTGTATTTAAATATATGTTCACTTCTTATATTCACTTAAAATCACAGAGGAAAGAAAAACAGTTAATAGAGATTATTACTGTCATGCTTCATTTTCCTATGGTCTGGGTTAACATGTTTACAATGGCACTTGGACTAGGCAAAGAATATTGTTGCAATTATCAATTTCAAATGACTATGACAGGTGATTAATTTGATTAGCACGTCCCTGTGACTTTTTCATCCAGGTTATATTTATAGACTTGGGTTATCAAGTGCCATAGTAAATAATGAAGACAGTAACCCAAGAATTAGAAATTCAAATTAGAAAACCCCACAACACTTTGACTTAATTCCAGATTTTACCATGGTAGATAATTATGTCAGTTGTTATTATTTGAAAATAGTGTCCTTTAATATTTACTGTTTCCTTCAAATAGTAGAAATCTTTTTGCAACTTATCAACAGCTACTTTCTAAGTGACAAAACTTATAGTACAAAACCAGCCTAAAAGTACTAAAAGTACAGCTGTTATCAGCACTCGAGTGTTGCCACTTTTGTGTATGTACAGTTCCATTTGGGAGTTTACATGGGTCTGCTATGCCCTTTACAGCATCCATCTCTTTTCATTCCTCTCACATCTCACTTTTTAGTTACTAAAGTTACTCTTTTTTTTTTTTTAACTGATGTAATAAAGATTTTATACATATGTACTATCTCTCCACAACCTTCCTCAATTTTGTATTCAGTATTTACTAGTTAGATCATTACGCTAGGCCCTTTTCATTTCAGCAGCACCCAACATCCCACCCAAAAATATGAGCTCCATTCATTGTAGATGGGTGCTGGTTACTCTAGAGAAGCTTTCTCATCAACAATTTTAATCACCTTGTAAAAGAGTGGTAGTGAAATGCTGATCTGCAGGTTTTAGCACTAGAAGTCTTTATTGGTTTCTTCCAGACCATAGTTAAGAATAAACAGCATTTGTCCAAAACGAGATTCCTTTTTTATAGTATTAGAAAATCTTAGTTAAAACTTAGTCTACTTATATAGTTTTAGTATGGTGGATATACAGAAAGTGACTCTAAACTGTCAGCGAGAAAAGCAAATCTACTTTGTCTTAAAGAAACTTCTAATATTGTTTAAAACTGGAAAAAATACACATTTGTCTCTTCACACAGTTTATTTCATATTACAGGGCAACAGCATTTAATTAGCAAAATTAAAGTCCTTTGAACAGACGTTACAGATGTATAGAAGCTAAGTTTTCCATACAACTTTAATAGTAGATGTGCAGTATATATGTTTCACAATGCAAAAATCAAAGCATATTGGACCATATAAGAAACCTGTATAAATTCATGACTGAATTTGTAAATCCAAATAAAAAAGACACTTTTGCATAACTATCTGTGATGCTATATTTATATCCTAAAGACTTTTTTTTTTTTTTTTGGCCGGGGGTGGATGGTAGGATAAGTCACTTATCCATCTCAATATATTCAGGGATATCCAATATATTTTTGACATTAACTTGTTCTTAGGTAAATAATTTGGATGATAAAATATTCACTTCCAGTTCTGCAATGAATTTATAGGAGTCAATAACAAATGATCAGTCACAATTTAAGACAAATATTAGAGAGACAGAAAGAAAAGTTTTCTAGCTCAAGCCTTATGCCTGATCATTACTTCATTCTAATTAATGTATATGTAAATACCCACACGGACACATATATATTCTCACAAAAACTCATATCTTTTTTTTGGCTTTCTGCAGACATACCATTAAAATAGAAGGATGATGCCTTTCCTCAAAAACAATAGAAACAGTCTTTAGGAACTAAATGTTCAGGGTTTAGTTTAGCAACAGTATATGGTTGTTCCAGAACTGTTATGATTCAATTATCAACTTTATGAGGTATGTTTATTGATACTCTCAACTGCAACAACACAAGGTGAATTTAACAACTGGTTTAAGAGTTACCTTTCTGTTATGTAAACAGGTCTAGCAGTTAGACAACCCTGTAACAGCACGAGCCTTTCCAATAGACTATGACTTTCTGGGACAAGGCTATTATTGTGAACTATCATTCTTTTCCTTTTTATAACTGAAACACAGGTGGAAGACTAATGGCTACAGACTGTGCTGGCATGCTGTGTTACAGTGTCATATAAATTTGTCATATATAAGTGGCCTCCACAAAAAAAATCTTTCCTTCCTAGGCTGTTTCAAATCCCATAAAGCAATTCAGCAACACAAAGAAAAGTGAGTAAGTAAAATTTTTGGTTCTCAGAGACCACCACCCTATAAAACTGGTATGTGCAATCTTCATCGCGAGTCAGTTACCAGTTAAAGCTAGTTAACCACCTTTCCAAAGAAGATAGATAATAAATCTCAGAGACTGTAAAAGAGGTTTTTCTTGCATTACATGAGAAGAAAATTATCTAGCCCTATATCCATGACCTAATTCAAAGCAGCCAAACTGGCCATCCTATTCAAAGCAAGATATCCTATGGAAAGGTTGATAATGGGAAAATCTCTTCCTAAGGTCACTTAGTAGAAAGGTTCCTCCACCTTTAAATAATTGCCAAAATTTTAGTTGGTTATCTGGGTTTGATTTAGTTTGGTTTGGTTTCAGGTTTGGTTTTAAAACCTTACAATTTAACTTTGGATTTCCTTGCTAGCTTACCCTTTTTTCTTAACCTGTAAAAATCTTGGCTTCTTTGCAGTAATATGAGCATAAATTCAAGAGATCAGTTGCACCTTGTCTGGGTTACCACATTCTTGTATCACTTTTAATTATCTACCTTTCTCTCTCAATATTTAGACATTTAATATCATATCAAAATATTCCCAAGTGTATAGAACAATTATATGTTCTTTCAGCTATGCATTTATAAGCATAATGCCAAGCATTTTATTGCTTCAAAGTATTTTTTCATAAAAAATAAAACTTTCAAATTGAAAAAAAACCCCTCCATTTAAATGTCTTGTCTACTCAGACTCCATCTCAGAGCAGAATATCTGTGTACCATTACATTTACCATTACATTACATTCTGTTACATTTCTTTCAATTGTCTGTTTCTCTTATCCACAAATTTTGCAATATTTATTGTTGTGTGTCCCTACCAATTTTCAGTTCAACATTCTATATATCTCCTGTTTACACTTTTGTAGAATTTATTTCTTTGTTCATGCAATGAAAAACTTCTTACTAAGATTCGTTCAGTTCTGTTACCATTCTCATAATTTTCTGCTCTGATTGCTGGTTCACTGTGCCCTCCTTCTTTTTTTAATTGCCATTGTTCCCTCCTTCATCTGCCTTCCTCTTTGTTCTCTTTGCTTTCTTTATCCTTCTCTTCTCATTGGTCTTTGTCTAGAATTTATACCTTTTTTCATTTTCTCTTTCTATGTAAGGGAGAGTGTAATTCTGTTTAATTTTGTTCACTGGTCCCTAAATTCTCAAGTGAAATTCACTCCTTTCTTCTCCTTCTATGTAGATATTGGAGGAATTTACTGTGGAGAACTGTGGAGCAGCTGAAATAAAAATCAGTGACTCAGTGATAAGAGGTTTGAAGGTGTTTCCAAAGTGGTGAATCCTTAATTTGTTCCTAATCAGCTCCCAGTATCTTCTTTGGTTGACAGTTTGGACAGGAAGTGAACAGTGGTGAGGGAAGCAAAATGTGTGTACTTAATACATAGAGCTCAAAAAAGAGCTACAGTTGACAAAGGAAACATTTTGAAGTTCAGTAAATGGTCCATTGTTGCCCTCTCAACAACTCCTGGTCTACATAAATATCCTAAAATACTTAAGCAAGTGAAAAAGCAGCTTTTTAAGTTTCAGTTGTCAAGGTTAGTTATGAATGAAGACTTAAATTACTGCAAATACTGCAGTCTGACATATCTTAAAGCCTTAATAGCCAAACAGTCAAAGATCTTGTCTCTGTCAGATTCAATCTACGACCACATATAGTTGATATTTTTTTCATTATTAGTGCTGTTTGCTAACTTAAACAACTGTTCTATTAGTAAATTAAAGGTACAGAACTAATTTGGAGTTAGATACTCCAAATTCTATCTGAAATGGCAATAATCTAAATGAAGTGATAACACACTCAGAAAGGGTCTTTTATGTGGTTTAAGTATAGAAGGAATTGTTCATATGAGAAATAACTTACAAAGAACAAAACCATGCACATGCCTGTAAAATGGAGCTGCATGCAAACCAACTTGGATTCAGAAAGGAGAATCAACACACCCTCGTGGCATTTTGCTCAGACAGGACATTGACATGGGTTCAGGGCTCCCTGCACTTCATGCACTGCACATGGCTCAGTGTGAGGGAACAGTCACCATCTTATCTTTGTCTGGGGAAGCCATGGAGACACGATGCAGGGGGAGCATCCATCATCTCAGTTTTGTTCCCAGTGGTGAACACCTTTTTGTGGGCAAAGCACCTTGTCTTTTCATATAATTCTGCTATTAATATTGCTGTTGCTATTGTGCGCTTTATACTCCATTGCTTTGTGCTTTCAGGAAACTATCTCAACCCATTGCCTCTTCCTTTGTCCCTCCCTTACCAGAAAGAGTGGGGAAAGGAGAGTGGCTTATTTGGAGTTTAATTTCTGGCTGGTGGTAAAACCACTGCACCCTGACATAGCAGAAGTGAGGGAAGAAGGAGCAAAAAGCAAGATAAAAATGTGGAGCTTTTTTTTGCCCTCTAGTTTTGATGAGAACTAATATGAGAAATATGGAGACTTGCTCCAAGAATAATATATAGCAAATATACAAAAAGAAATAATAGCATAATAATTTCCAAAAAAAATAAGCTAAGAAGTTTGTCTGGAAAATAGTAAAGGATGTAACAGACGTATAAATGTTTACGAAGACATATGGGTAAAGTTCAAAGGACCAGGAGAAGAAAGGGATCTGAGTCAGAAAAAAAAGACTGCTGTAGCTACCAGGGTGGCATTAGTTGACATAACAAGCTGGAGGCTGCACTAATGTCAGCAGAATAACCTAATAGCTGCCTGTTTGACATAGACTTATATGTAAATACCCACACAGGAGAAACACATATGCAGCATAGTTAGAATTAGAAATGAAAAAGTAAGCAGAGCTATTAAAAATGAGGGCACTGTAAGTTTCTGCTAGTGCCAATACTCATTCTTTTACTAACCTTCTTCCACTGTAACATTTCTGTAAGATAATTATGACAATTTAGCAATGTAAGATGTAAATTACAATACTTTAAAAATAGGAAGTTTTATAGGCAAAATCTAGTCTTCCTGAAATATGTTTTTCCCCTTTTAAAACTGGGAATTGCTAGTATTTTACTTCGTGCTATTTCTTTTTTAAGTAAGAACATAAAATTAGTAAAATGGTAGTTTTACTCTGGATTTTGTAGTTGGTTTGGGGTTTTTTGTTTTAATTTATTAAACGATCTGAATGTTTTTCAGTAAAATTTTAGATGTAGAGAAAAGGATGGATAATTCTATGATTTCAACACATTAAAATCAAAAAATGTAAATTATTCTGAGAAAGTGTACCTTAAATTTGTGACTGGCTTTCAGCCAAAAGACAATGTTTGATTATGTTTTTACTAATACCTGATACATTTATGATGAAGAGACAGGTACCTGACAATATTATCAAGCCAGGAGCAAGCACTGATGAGGTGACAGGAGGGTGCTCAACCCATCTGCATGGGTGTTCTCTTATCAGCCAGGGAAAGCATTCATTCTGCTCCTCCTGTGGTCCTCTGGACCACTGAAGCAGGTCCAGTTCTTACGGTATGGTCAGAGAAACTGGGCTGGCTTCTTGTTCTGGCATGTCTGATGTTTTTCCATGCCCTTTACAGTTAGCATAGCCTCTCCCCAGAACCAACTCACCCACCTGTAACTGTAACAATATTTAATATTAATCAATACTAAGGATTTGCTTTTAATTTTACATATTTAATACTCATTCTTTCTACTCCCCTCCCCTACTCTCCTCTCTCTTCATTAGTTGGACCAAACAATTTTATAGTCCCTATGAGTCCATTCATTTAGTATGAGTCTGTTCATTTAATACCAAATTCAAACCTTTGGAAGTACTAGAATGAGGATGCAACACAATGTAACACTAGGAGCATCTTGAAATTTTTAATATCTACTTATTAATCTACTGAAAATGTTTTTCTCTTCAAGAAGAGTAAAGGTTAAAAATGTAGAAATAATTAGGGAGTCAGATATTTAAGGACAATTCATCAACTGAGAGAAGGCAGTGGATGTCTCCAGTAATTTCAGTTAATTTCTCCTATGCAGCTCAGCAGCACTGACCAGGTAACCTGTGCGTTTGATTCTTGGTGGCCTCAACGGGGAGCATAGATGAAAGGATAATTTATCTTGCTTAAGTACAAGAGATCAGAAACTATGATTATTAACTCCCCTTTTAAACACTGAGGATGTTTAAAGCTTTTTTCCATTCAGTCCCTGAGAGAAAATTAACCATGTGTAGCTAAACAAAAGTGAGAGCACAGCCTGTGTGGGGTCTCCTCAGTTCCTGACTTGTGCCCTATGTGGAGCAGTTCTTTCCCTGCCTCTCCCTAAGATAACGCAGTGGCTACCACAGTGAATTATTTACAAATTGCACTAAAAAATATTTTCATAACATGGAAGAGGTATCATCAGATGACTCCAACTGGCTTTTGCAAAGAAGTTGATTTATTTGATGTTTTATCAGTTCAAACAAACCTTCCATTAATTTCATTAAAGCATGGGATTTCTTATCACTAGTGCAAACAAAACTCATGTTTCTCAAGCTGGGCACCTAGAAAACTGAAGATATATTATTGTCTTGACTGAAATGATTCATCTAGTACCACACAAAAATAATGTGAAAGACAAAAATTTTGAAAAAATGGAACAGGATTTTATCTGGAAATGCAACACTTTCACTCAGAATACCAGTTGGAAGTATTAGCTACTGTCCAAAATAAGGTATATCCGAAGTTGCAATTTGGAAGTAATCATAGAAAATCAAACCTTAGTGGTTTTTTTTTTTTGGTTGGTTGGTTTGGGTTTTTGGTTTGGTTTGGTTTGGTTTGGTTTGGTTTGGTTTGGTTTGGTTTGGTCTGGTTTGGTGGGAGGAGTTTTGGGTTTTGTTTGGTTTTTTGTTTTGCTTTGGAAGTTCTTGGTGGTTTTTTTGTTTGCTTTGGTTTTTTATTTGTTTTTAGGGCCATTAGTTGTATAAATGTGAAAGAAAGAGTACACAAAAATCACAAATATGCATAAGGAGGGCAACAAGGAAACCCTAAAAATAGTGTCTACGACATGACTCAGAAAGACTTCCAAGTATGAAATTTTGCTGAAAGCTTGGTTCAGATACATGAAGTAATACTGTCTTTCTGCAAACAGATTTTTTTTGTAGGTACTTACAAATATAATTTATGGAAAGATATAAATTTTTTGCATATCATTCACGGTTTTAAATTATTTTATAGTTTATTTTTAGTTTGAGGCAAAGATTATCATATGAAATATACTAAATTAAGCATATACAGTAACACAAAGATACAAGTATAATATTGATTGTACACTTTCTGTAATGGCCATATCTGACATGTTTCTCTTCGATTTGTTATTGTTTAGTTGCCATTTAAGTGCCATCTAAATCAGTTCAGGCTGTTGAGCATTCACTGAAAACAGTCAATGGCAGCAATTTCAACAAGATTCAATTCTGAGGAGACCAATTAAACAAAGAAGTACAAAACTGGATAAGGATGGAATCAGAGGACATGAGCTTCACAAATAGTCAAACTGCAAAGTCATTTTTATTTATGCAGGAATTTACTGAAGAAAAAAAATAGTGGCCTTGTCTATCTGAGACAATTTGTTTAGCTGTCCAGCTATATATTTTCCAAATGCACATGTAGTCCCCTGAAAATATTTTTTGTCTGTTACAAAATTAAAGGGAAGGCAACAAGTGCAATCTGATTACACCTTCAGTAATGTCACTAAGTAAAATGACAAAATTCACTGTCATGCTAGAACAATAGTTTTCACAAGCAACTGTACCTCAGTAAAACTTCACTTCTTTAAATAAAAACCTTCTGTGAAAAGAAATCTCTAGGAAATCACTACACTACTTTTTACAGTAAAGTGAGAAAATAAATGTTTTTAAATCATGAAAGATTTAGTAAAGTTTGCATAATTTCACTATCACACTTTGTTAATTTAAAATCCAAGCTCCAGCATTGAAGGATTAGTTGTACTTAAAAAGAATCCTGCACACATATATCTATAAATGCATATAGGTATCTATATAGGTATCTATATACCTATGTGTCCAGGTATATATACATTTATATGTATGAATTAACATGTGCATGCATATAAACCTTTTCAGTAGCTTGAACAAGACATAAAAAAAACCAATTCTGTTTTTGCAAGATATTATATTCCTCTTCCTTACATCCTCCTAACTTCCTTCACCCCTTTTTCCTCATTAAAATTGTAACTCAGTAAGGACCATTGGTTCCTAACTGTAGTAACTGTTTAATTCTTTTGCACTTGTCCAGAACATTGTTTACACACTCCTTGAGATTACAATTTAGAGTGGATTCACCAATAGAAGCCTTGACTGCCAGTGAGGGACTTTTTGGGCTCCAACATTTGAGAAAATCTCAATTTTATCTTCTGAGGAGTGGTCAGAAAAGAGGAAAAACACATGATATTGTTTTTTCTCATTGTTGTGAAAGACAACTCTCAAATCCTTTATCTAAGGGTTCCCTCTTTCCTGCAGCTGATATCAGAATTGCATAAAACATTCATGAAACATGAAATAAAAATGGAAACACAGAAGTACAAAGAGAAACAATTTCATTAGAGATGCATTTCTCCATATCTTCTGACAATTAACCATTTCACAAAGAGAATTCACATCCTATACAGACTTAAGATGAAGAATTTTATTGTTCTAGTTTCCTTCTAGTACCAAGTTACATTTTCCTTTTAGTGAACACTGCCATGGTTGGGGCACCCACAAGCTCTCTGGACAATGTGTTCCAGTATTTCACCACCCTCATAGTAAAAGTTTTCTTCCTAATATCTAACCTAAATTTCACCTCTTTCAGTTTGTACCCATTCCCGTTTGTTCTTTCACTATACTTCTTGATGAAGAGTCCCTTTCTGGCTTCCCTACAGGCCCTTTTCAAATACTAGAAAATTGCTGTGAGGTCTCTACACAACCTCCTCTTCTCCAGGCTGAACAGCCCCAGCTTTCTCAGCTTGTCTTTGTCAGGGAGGTGCTCAAGTCCTCATCTACCCTCTTTTACGTTTAAAACCATTGCCCCTTGTCCTGTCACTGGAGGCCCTGGTAAAAAGTCTCTTTCTTATAATGCCCATTTAAGTATTGAAAGATCACAATATAGTTTCCCTGGAGCCTTCTGTTCTCAAGGCTGAACAACCCCAGCTCTCTCAGCCCTTCTTCATAGAAGAGGTGCTCCAGCCCTCTGATCATTTTGATGGACTTCTTTGGACCTCCTCCAATAGGCTGATGCTTTTCTTGTGCTGGTAGCCTTGGAGTTGGACACAGTTCTCCAGGTGGGGTCTCACAAAAGCAAACCAGAGGGGAATAATCAGCTCCCTCAGCTTACTGGTCATGCTTCTTTTGATGTAGCCTGGGATACAGTTGGCTTTCTGAGCTGTAACTGCAAATTGCTGGTTCGTGACCAATTTTTCATCTATCTGTCTATCTATCTATCTATCTATCTATCTATCTATCTATCTATCTATCTATCTATCTATCTCCCCAAGTCGTTCTCTGCAAGACTGCTCTCAATCCATTCATCTCCCAGACTGTATTGACATTGAGAATTGACCAGCCCCAGGTGCAGGATGTTACACTTGGCCTAGTTGAACTTCATGATGTTCTCCTGGGCCCACTCCTCCAGCCTGTCAATGTATTTCTGGATGGCATCTCATCCTTCAGGCAAATCACCTGCACCACTGAACTTGGTGTCATCTGCAAACTTGCTGAGGATGCACTAAATCCGGCAGTCTACACCATTAACAAAGATACTGAATAGTCTTCATCCCAGTACAGACTCCCTGAAGGACTCCCTGTTGCTGATCTCTATTTGCACTTTAAGCTGTTGACTGCAACTGTTTGGATGTGGCCATGCAGCCACTGCACAGCCATCACATAGTCCATCCACCAAATATGAATCTCTCCTATTTAACAACAAGGCTGTTATGTGGGGCCATGCCAAAGGCCTTACAGAAGTCTAGGTAGATGACGACTTACAGAAGTCAAGATAGATAATAATAAAGATAACTAGAAAAGGTATACTAATATATCTGTTGCAATTGCTGAATTACTATGTATTCCTCAAGCTGCCACCTTCTAGAAATGAAAATCTGGGCCATGACTCTGAAATAGACTCAGATAAAAAATGTTCTGTGACCCACCATACTCTTGATATTTCAAACTGATTTATTTTACTGTTGTAATCTCTTTTAGTTAGAAGATACTCATATACAATTACAAAAAAAAAATCTAGTCTGTCTTAAAAATGTTATATTTTCTTGATCTTGAAAACAATACAAAAGTTCCACTGCTGTTAGATCACACAAACTGAGACCTCCACAAAGTCATACTCACTTTACATTCATTTATCCATGTTCATATGCTTCTTAATTAATTACATTTTGTTGAGACAACTTTTATGAGGGCTAGATTAATTTCACCACTTACTTTAACTAGAGTTAAAGCACATGATCTACATTTGGCACTTATGATTAATTAACGTACACCTTAAAGACTAAATATGAAAGAATCCATAATTTAAAAACATTGACTTCAACGATATTCTCATACATTTTTAAGATATTAGTACAAATTAGATTTTATTAACATTTATTCTTTACCTTGTCCTAAAGTTTGCAGGATGAGGATGCCCATCATATAATGACAAATAATCATATTCTTCTTCTAGAGCAAAAGACTGAAAGACGATTTGTATTCTGTTTCTTTCTTCTGCTATTATAACCCATGTACAGTTTGCACCATTTGGATATCCATATGGGAAGCCAGGGCTTTCTATAGTGCCATTAAGTCCTTTTAAAGTTCCACCACAGGTATAAATAAATCCTAAAAAAGATACCAAGGAAACAAAAGTTAGCAATAGATTTTTATATCAACCTTCAATAGAATAAATCACTAGAATTCATGATTTCTGAAAAAAAAAAATCAAAATATTTCTTAGCAAGTACTGCATTTAGAAAGGAAAAGCCCATTTTTAATACAAATGCTGGCCACTTAATGCAAAACAAGCCCACCCACCTAACAAATGTGTTTTCCATACTGTTTATGTAAAGGCATATGGTATCATCTTTGCAAATAAATATATATAACACCATCTATGACTAAATTTGTCTATGAAGCAAAGTACCCACATCAATTCCCTTTTTTGTCAAAAGGAAGAGAAGCAGTCAGAGCAAAGCAAACAAATCTCTTTTGGTACAGGTCTGATACAGATTAAACCTATTAACCTCGTGCTCCTCCTCCACATATTTTGGGTCTGGAAGAAGCTAAAAGGCTACTTATTATGAACAAGCTCTTCTCAGTCAATAATTCTAGGTTATGAAATCTGTCTACTTAAAGACCTTATCTGAAATACCACCTGTTTCATCATGATACTATGTCATGTTAATATTAAGATGTGTTTTGACTGACCCTAAGTGGGTGTTGTTTAACTCGGGTGGTCAGGGAAACCCCCCAGAGCTACTCCCTCACACCCCACACCCACTCCCCATCTGCTCCCCAGCAGTGGGATGGGAGAGGGGATGGAAAGGGTAAAAGTTAGAAAACTCGTGGGTTGAGATAAAGACAGTTTAACAGGTACAGCAAAAGCTGTACATGTAAACAAAGAAGATGAAGGAATTCATTGGCTACTCTGTCAAGCAGGTGTTCAGCTATCTCCAGGAAAGCAGGGCTACATCATGCCTAATGGTTACATAGGAAGACAAACATCATAACCCTGAACATGGTCCCTTCCTCCTCCTTTCCATCAGCATTTATCACTGAATATGGTGCCATATGGTATGGAATATCCCTTTCATGTGTTATAGAATATCCCTGTCATTGGTTGGGATCATCTGTGTCCTGGCTGTGTGCCCTCCCAGCTTCTTGCCCATCCCCAGCTGATTTGCTGGGACAGGCAGCATGATAAGCAGAGAAGGCCTTGATGCTGTGTAAGCACTGCTCAGCAATAACTAAAATGTCCTTGTTCTATAACACTGTTTCGGTCACAAATCTAATACATAATAACATAGGATCTACTATGAAGAAAATTAAGTCTACCCGAACCAAATTCAGTACAGAGGGTCAAAGGTGAAAGGTTGCTCTGCCAAAAGATTCTTTTTAAAATGAACATTCCTAAATGTCAGAAATGGCCCCTACATTCAAATACTGATTTTTCTTGGACTATAACAAATTTTCTTCTTACATATAAAATCCATTTTCTGAGAAAAATAAGAGAACAAGAATAATTATAAAAAGGTCTCCTTCAAGTCACTGTGTCTGGCAGGACAGGTTCTTTTTTAAGCTTTTGTTCCAAGTTCTAATGCTCAATTACAGCAGTTCATAACTCATTTTGGGCTTTAGGATATTTTTTCTCTTCACCAGGTTTGTAGTCTAACTGTAGGTCTGCATCCTCTCTCCAGGCTTTCTGCACTCTTATCCGTTAAATATTAGATCAGCTTTCCTGCTTTGCCTTTTGCACCCGGAGAGCTTCTCTTTCTCAAGCATGCTCAGAGTAAGCCCCCTCTGCTGGGAGGCGGGATTTCATCAATTGAGAGAAAGCAGAAAACACTCAGCTGCTCTTTCACAGAAACACGATATACATTTCACAACAAATGACAAACAAACAAACCAGATGCCGACTCTTTAATCATACACACATGTATATATTTGAGCTCATTAAATTATCTTCTTCATGGCATATTCACAAGCTCGTCTTCACGTTGAGAATTTATATGTGAAGAGACCCCCTTCTCTGAAGTACTTTGCAGAAATCTCTTTAAGATTTTACACTTTGTGTTGCTACACTGTAAAGTAACTTTTCATGACAACAGAGGAGGGAGACATACAATATTTTTATCTCAGATTTTTCATGTTTATCTCCAATGGTGAGAAAAGATGCCTCTTATGAAGTAGACAACTGTTTTAATACAAATATCAGTGTATCGGATATATAGGACAAAAAGGGAATGGAAGATCCTTTTAGAAAGTAATTAGGCCTTTGTTTGCCTCATCTGACATGTATAGCAAATTTTAACTTCTACTGTGAATTAGCTTAGAGAATTCATTCTCATATCAGTGCCTACACAACTTTCACTGTTAGGAGTTTGTTTTATTTATCTCTTTCTGTATCTCCCTCATATACTTGAACTATTTTTAAATCTCCTTTATGTGTTATTATTTATTATTTAAGCTCAGCTGTTTTATTTAGCACTTTAAAAGTCTTTTGGAATACAGTTTGTGCACAAGTCACTTTGCAAAGTTGAACTACATCGTAAGCTCTTCATCCTAGAACTCTAACACTTCTCACAAAATACAGTCACTGAATAAGACTTTTTAAATAGCTGTGTGCACATATTTATCAATTTAGTTTTTCCTAGAAATCTCTTGCTCAGGCCTATTCAATTGAATTACCAAAAAACTTACAGAGAGAGAGACTTGAAAACCAAATAGCATACACTGTTAATTTTTAAGAATCTCTCCAGACCAAGTGTGGAAAGCACAATGTAAACTTTGTCTCAGCATAATAATATAGCTCCATAATTTAGACCCTTTGTTACTGTACCTATACCATGAAAGATTTCAACTACATATGGACTGTTCTGTTAATTCAATACAAAGTACAAAGAAAAAATCAAATGTAATAGGTCTTCTGTCACTAAAATTAAATTATATTTAAAAAAAACCCCAAACCCCAAACTAGAGCCACAACTATGAGTGGGCAGAACCTTGTGAGATAACACACTATTTGATAAGGAGTGTAATGCTTCATATTGGATCCAGTAATTGGTCCTGTCCATAAATATACATGAAATATAAAGTTTCATGACTTACAAAAGTTCCACTTACTTCTTTTATGTCATACCTAAACCATAACAAAAGAGAATTATTCATATGCTGCACGATGATTTTCTTCTGAGATGACTATCAGAATGTAACACAGCTAAGCACGTGTCAGAAGATACATTTTTAATTCCAAGAATGGAAAAAACACCAGCAAACCAACACTGAAGTTTGATTTTGATAGGTCTACTTTTTTAGTCTATAAAATAAAAAAATCATGCCAACAGACTCCATACAACATGCACTTTAATCTCTGCTTTCATATGTTAATATATTCTGTGATGTTCTTCACCTTGGCAGACCAACTTGGTTATGATCAAAATAGACAGCGTGCATTAACTGACTGGTCTGATCAAATGTGGAAAACATGACATTTATTTTCACGAGGTAAAATTCATGCTGAAATAACTAGTAACATATACTGTGATCTTTTTCATCTAGATTTCAGAACTAGCATTCCAAAAAAATACACTTGCAAACTGCTTTTCATTAAAGTGAAGGTTTTATTCAAAGCACACAATGAAGAATTTTGAATAGCTTGAAGTTAGACTAGAAAAGAAAAATTCTTGTTGAAGCAAGTATGAAGATGAACACCACCACTCATGATATTCTCTTAATAGCTAGTATGATTCAGAGTTTCCATTGCATTGTTTTTTACCAGAATTTAAAATTCAGATGTTTAATTCTCATCAATTTTACATGGATAAATATTTCTTGAAATCAAAAAACACAGCCACTCTTTCTTGTGGGATTAAAGTAAGCATCAGTAACATCAGTTCTTAATCTACTTATTCAACTTGTAACACTCCTTAACAAATAGTGTGTTCTAGGAAAAATGAAATTGATAAATCTGTACACACAGCTATTTAAAAAGTCTTATTCCATTCTTATTTTGTGGGAAGTGTTCTAGGATGTGAACCCGTCCCTATTTTGTGAACTCTTTTCTTCCTGCAGTCAATCCTTCTCATTTTTGGAAAATATATACACAATATTTCTTTCTAAACCATCTTACCATCTCTATAATTTTACTTGTCCTGTCATGCCTCACACCAAGATCTTTGAGCCCATTTATAAAATTGATAATAGGACACTCTCTTCAGATGTAATGGCTGCATTTTACTTTGGCCTGTGTTTGAAATTTACCTTTTTATCTTTTCTCATCATTAATTCTCTTTAAGTTATGCTTTTCCACTTCCCATTATGCCTCTTTTCTGCACTAAACAAAACTCCTTTCTTTAATCTTAACTTCCAACACTAAGCTTCACTGAATTTTTTTTCACGAGTATAAACCTGCAAGGCAATCATCTCTAACGCACTGGACTTACTAGTTCCTACTTCCTCTCCACCTTTTTCTCTGCCTCCCTCAAATGCCCAGCAGCTTGCATGCTTATTTCTTACTCTACTGTATTTTCATATGAACAGACTGGTGACTTTTACACTATGGACACTCACAGGTGTCCATTCCTACCAGAACATTATAAACCCATCTTTCTTGATGAGTCTCATATTTCACCTGTGCTAGGCATGGAAGTACAGACCAGCAGCAACCCTGCACCACAGAACACCAGAACAGAAGTAGACTGCACCTGGGTAGCACTTTGCAGTGAGATGGGTATCCATGTCAGCTATAAGGCATTAGAGCTGCTGCTGTTTCAGAACAGTCTATCTTGTATTCGCATAGACCTCCATGCCTGTTTAACTCAACTCTACTTGAAAGAATCCTCACTTCCATCTCAGCTCCAATAGCAGCTTTTACAATTAGCTTTCTACTAGATGAATAAAGCCTACATTTGATATTTTGTCTGACTACAGATAATTGTTATTTTTGTAGGTATAATTTCCCAAAGTAATAAAAATTTAGAATCATAGAATCATAAAATGGTTGGGGTTGGGAGGGACCTTAAAGATCATCTAGTTCCAAACCCCTGCTGTGGACAGGAGTACCTCCCACTAGACCAGGTTTCTCAAAGCCTCATACAACCTGGCCTTGAACACTACAGGGATGGGACATCCATAACAACTCTGGGAACATTGCTCCAATATCTTACCACCCTCACAGCAAAGAATTTCGTCCTAATATCTGATCTAAACCTACCCTCTATCAGTTTAAAATTATTTTCCTTTGTCCTATCACTGCACATCCTTCCAAAAAGTCCCTCTTCAGTTTTCTTGTTGTACCCATGTAGGTACTAGAAGGTATCTGCTAGAAGGGATCCCAGGAGACAGAACAACTCCAACTCAGTTCCAACTCTTCTGTCATGGTTATGTCTTTGTTGGTTGCTTTTTGCTTTCTATTTTTTCTCAATCATTCCCTGTTTTTTACATATAATTCTTATTTCCTTGATTTTAGACTATTTTCTTTAGTCTCAGACGTACTTAATAAAGCTTAATAAAAGAACCAACAAAAATCTTGTATTTGTGAAAGGCACAAAGTAAGAAAAACATTGAAGCACCTCAGTGAATATCAGCTCTTAGGAGTTCCATGAAATTCTTAACTAAATTGCCATTTCATTTCAGTTTGTTCTTAAAAGCATTTTCTTTCACAAACAAGATACTTGGATGCCTAATCTTTGCACAACTTACTGGAAATTGGGCCATTATGAAGTCTAGACATTATGAAGTTTTCAAAAGAAGTCCATTTTAAACTTTTTATCTATGATTTGTATAATTTTAATGCTATGAGAAAAGCTGATGATACTTTTTGGCAAATAACTCAGTCAAACAAATTGCTTTGCCCTTGTATAAGCTATAACAAAGTACCAAAATTACTTTTCCAATCTTTTGGTAGGGTTGACTGGAAACTCTATAACAAACTCAATGGAACTGGTATGGAATACCAGCCAAACAGAAGCTATCACTGTAAATCATCACCACATTTGAAACACTTTATGGAGATATCATTTTTCCTTCAGAGAAAAATTTATCTCTTTTTCAGACACCTTTTCTGAAAGAGGTTTAGAAATATTTTAGTGTTGTCTTCCACTTGTCTCAGCTGTGAAAACTAGTAGAAGGACGAAAGATTCTGTTCCCTCATGTCAACACTGAGTATGTTACTCCTTTAAAGAAACACAAGGTCTAAAATACAGCAGGACTGCTCTTGTTCACATGGAATAATACATCCTGAGGAGCAGAAGGCTTAAAATGGAAAGATGGCAGAAGAAGCAACAGGGAAGGGGAAGAAGAAGGAAAAGGGGAAGGGAAGAAAGTACAGTTTCATCTGGTAGTTTGAAATCTTCCAGCAGTTTCAGATAAGTGACAGGGAGCAGATTATTGTAAATCAAAGTAATCACCTTGAAATTCAAATATAGCTTTAGAGAAAGAAGAGAGGAATGGAGGAAGGAGGGAAGGAAGGAAAAAGAAGGAAGGGAGGAAAAGGAGGGAAGGAAGGAAAAAGAAGGAAGGGAGGAAAAGGACGGAAGGAAGGAAAAAGAAGGGAGTAAAAGAAGGGAGGAAAAGGAAGGAAGGAAGGAAAAGGAAGGGAGGAAAAGGAAGGAAGGAAGGAAGAAAGGAAGGAAGGAAGGAAGGAAGGAAGGAAGGAAGGAAGGAAGGAAGGAAAGTTCCCATAAGCCTTCTAAAACATCACAGATTTAGCTAAACTCTAAAAGAGAGTGGGTAGAAGGATTAAGAAAAGTCGTAATAAGGATAAAAGTTCCAGTAAGCATTCAGATAGGAAATAAGCATTATCAATAAATATGATGCTGGTTTGAAGCAACTTCAACAAGATTAGAAAAGGTTTTGAAGGCTCAGTGCTTGGAAAATCCAGACAAAATTAAGACTCTGTTTTAAGTTTCTGCCAATAATAATTAAACACAGAATGGCTCAGTATTCACTGTACGCTAGCACAGACCATCTTCCTATATTCTGTTTCCTTCTTAAAAAAATAAGACGGCCTTCTATGGCAGCTCAGATTGCTACAGATGTAAACAGCCTAGAAAGTCTTCTCATTCACTGAGAGGTATGACCTTCAGAAGAAATGTAGTTTTAAAAAAATGAAACAAACACATTCCTGCATTAGATAACATGGAAGTTCAGACCCTTGAAACTCTGCTATAAGCCTGAGAAGAAAAAAAATGCCTAACTCATGTTGCCTGCTTCTGAAATATTACATTTGCCAGTGAAATATCAGCTTTCACAGTGACCCATATATAAAACTTGATGTCAATAGTTACTCTGTGATGCCATTACTGTAAGGTTTGGACCATTGTACTAAATGCATTCCATGCATCCTACAACAGCCTAAACTATCTGAGGGTAGAAAAATTAAAGATGCGTTGAGAATTAAAGGAAGCAGCAGCTGGAAAAGTCAACTATAGTCTTTGACATAATCCAAACTCCAGTGTGTTTTCTGTTTTTCATTTTCTAGATCATATAATAGTGAAAAAAACCCCAAAACGACTTCAAAGAGACACAGACTATATAAGGGTCAAGTGAATGCAAGGAGATCAGTAGAACTCCTCATGAAAGATTTCACACTATGGGACAGTTTCTGACAGTTCTTAAAAATGAAGGGAGAACAATTTAAATATTTTGGAAAAATGTAAACATCTTTTACTAACAGCAATTGATTCTGTCCTCATTTACTAATAAAATTTCTAAAAAAGGTAATTTTTAATTGAAGCAGCCTTTTAATATAGTAAAAAAAATTCTTCTCATCTAAAAATCTAAAGACCGCTACTATTTTTTCAATGTTTTCACATGTCTGAATACAAAGGCAATTTTTCAGATATTGTCAGTTCTGCTCAATTTTTAATTTTGAATTAATTCTCATTGCACAATTCTGCATTTGCAGTAGATCAAAGTATTAACATCTTTACCATGTCCTTCTATGTGTCATAAATATTTTTTTTTGGATCATAAGCCAGAATCTACATTTCAGTAGTGTATTGAGGTGGTTCAGACTGAGGAAGGATTAAAAATAAGTTAAAGAGTGTTGTTAGTTACTGAGATATCTGAGTTTGTAAGATATTCAATGATCCCTCATTTACTGATATCATAAAACCAATAATTTACTATTATCAATATTTTTATATTAATTGCCAGTAATTATTTCAATTTAAAAAGAAATTATCACCACTAGAGGGTCTGACTCTAAAAACTGTAGTATTTAACAAATAAAATAATTGTCTGAAAAGAAAATCAGAGATTTCCTTTTCCATACACTAGAAAACACTTCAAAGTCATGACAAATTTTCTAGACAAGGCATTAAAAGTGCTGATACTACTGTTCTACAGAAATAGGTGTACAAATGTGTCCAGCTCTCTGGCATTGATAGCTTCTTGGTTTGACCTTACATTTTAGGCTATTTAATAGAGATAACAATGCTAAAATGTTGTAGAACCAAGCAATACAGTCAAGTGCTGTTTCAGATTTAAATTTGGTCCCAAAAGTCACAGGACCATTGAAGCTGTTGCTATTACTCTATATATTTATTCTGGTCCTTTCCAGAGAAAATGTGCTTCTGTAGAGGTAGACAGGTAAACTGAATACCCCAAGTTGTTATATTATGGCAAACTGTTGGGAGCTTATGTGAATAATTATGTTCTAAACATCAGCTGATGAGCAGTATCCCTGGGCAGCTATCTTCATAATGGCAGTGAGTTACAGAGGGGCAAGAGAGACAATATGAACTGATTCATCCACACGAGCTGATTTTGCCATCCTATCATATGAGATAAATACCAACACAGAGAGTCATCATCATCATCAGGAAAAGATGAATTATCTCTCTGCCTGGCTTGATAAAGCTTGATGCTACTCTGTCACCATTTGCAGAGGGGGTGAAGAGGGATAAATACTTAATGGTATCACTGGTATCTTCCTTTCCCTCCTCCACTGAAAACAGCAAACAAAGAAATAAATAAAAACCCAACCACACCAGCCCAGCAGCAAAGAAAAACCCATTTCTCCTCAGAACTGACCAGTTAAACTTTTCCATAGTCCTGCCAAGATCTTCTAACCAAAAATGCTGTTTCACCTGAACTGGGGATGTAGAATAAATTTAGAGAAAAATGTTATGTGAAAAGCTGGACTGAAGCACTGTGAAAGGAGTCTATACAAAATGTATGGGATAAAAACAGACAAAACAAAACAGTAAAGGCAAAGAGTGCAGCACAGAAGTCACAGAAACTGTGACTATCTGACTTGGATAGCATAGTTTAACTTGATATCTAAAACTGTTTCAGAGAACATTTATACCATTCAATTTTATTAAGTTATGCTGGTAATACATTGAGGTATTATTGTCAATTAGATGTCTTCATGTTCATTTTTACGGGACAAAGGAATTTGGCATCTTACTGATTGGAATTTGGACAGATTTCAATAATGGGCTAGGTAGTACGTATTCACTATTGCCTCTTACATACTATTATACTATCAGTATTCCCATGCAAACAATTTATGCATGGGAAAAATGTAGATGTCTAGACTGAGTCTTTCTTCTTGGATTTCAGCTTATATTGGCACAAAACCAAAATAAAACAAAAAAAAAAAAAGAGAGAAAGTGCTAATTATTTCTTGAGATTTAATGACAATTTGCTATATACTAGCCCAAGGCACAGTCTTGGACATTCAGTTCTTTTCTCCCAGTCATTAATACTCAGCAGGGGCTAGTTTCTTTTCTGATTAAGTAAGCAAAACACGTCATTTTCTATTAAATTGTGTGACTCTACAACTTTAATTGATGTGCTCCCTGGTTTTAGCTTATTTCACCTTTTGGCAACTGTTACTCCAAGTGTCTCATCCATTCTGCAGTACTGATGTCTGCTTTCAGTAGCTAGTATCTCTGAAATTAATCAGTACCCTACATTTTTAAAAAATTGCTGGTAATATCGCCAGTGGCTTATCATGAATAATCATCCCCTCTGACATGACAAACTAGCTTTAACAGGAAAGCTATTACTTTGAAACAAATTGTACTGCATTGAAATATTCTCAGTAGTAAAGAATCTCAGTAGAGTATTAAAGCTTCCTCAATTCCAAACAAAGAGAAGAGAGACCTTTGTATCTTTCTCATGTTGTATTCTCTTTATTAAATATTAGATATTAGCAGTGTCTTACCTAACAAAATTGTCAGAAGGGAGGTACTTATTTTTTAATTTTATTTTTATTTTAGCATTTAAAAAAAAAAAACAAAACCACTGTATCCTCGTGGCACCTTAGGAAAAATATTACAGAGCTCCCCTCTTTTTTATGCTGTTTTTTTTCCTAAACCAAAGATGTTGTTGGTTACTGATTCATTACTTCTTTGCAGTGAAAATGTCTGCTTGTAACAGAGCAAATATGAATACATAGACAGCCTTTTTCATGGGAAACATTTTGAGAATATTTGATTTCTGTATATACCCATGTGTGAGAATGTAGACAGATACATAGATATAGATAAATGATAGCTAGATACTTAGATAGATAGGTAGGGAATGCACATACCTATAATATTTCTGTAGGAAATTAAAATTTTTTTTTAATCCCCCCACACTAATCACTGTGATAAGGAAATGCTCAGTTTCATCCTGTGCAAGGTGCAGGAGTGGAATTTGGATTGAGTTTTGGTAAAAAAATACTGGGGCATGGTAGAAGACTTTGCATCAGAGTCAAAAAGCTTTGATTGTTGTCAAAGTACCTGTCTCAGAGGAGATGTGACCACCTTGTGTGTCACTGTCTCTTCAGTGATGGTTGGCACACTTGGAAGCAGAAGTGATTTGAATATTTGGATGCAACTTTTCATCTTTTTTTTTTTCTGTTTTTCCATATAATATAAATTTGTTAAATCAAATCTTCTATGAATGTATATCCAAATACATTTTGATTAGGGTTTCTTAGTGCCAAAATGAACTTCTGGCCTAACTAAAAGTGACATCCCATGTAATAGCTAGCTGTTCACAGTAATTACTGAGGTATACTAAACTCAATTTCAAGTCCTCGATCTCTGTGTTCTCCCAATTTATGTGTCCCACTGAGAACTGGACATAGGTTAATTGCAAGTCAGCTTCATGCTCGTATCTTCTGGAGTGTCTTAGTTCTCATTAAAGTTGTTACTGAGGATCGAAGCCAAATTTGCAAACTGTTTCTGTAAAAGCAGATTTATTTTCCAGCCTTAATTGTGCGTCCAGTGACTTCTGTGCCAGTGTATCCAGAGTCCTCTAGCTACTGAATGCAGTCCAGGAGTTTAAGTCATCTTTATGTTCCAGTACTGACATTTATTCTTCTCTCATCTGCTTACAAATGAGATATAAAGAGCAGAATTTGATTAAATGTAGGCGTTTACAGTGTTCTAACAGCAAAGCTTCTGTTATTATCAGTGGAGTCCTGGACAATAGATTCAGCAACGTTTAGTCACATACATCAAACTACAATCAAATAAAGTGACTCCATACAGTTCTGTTGGCTACGACACAGATTTAAGTATCTAGATCAACTTAAACACCTGCTCTGCAGGTGCCTAATGTCAAGTGAAAGAATCCTTCCTAAGATATATCTGCAGTTTAGTCCTTTCCAACCATTATATTAATGCCTTTTTGCACTGCTTGAGAAGCAAGAAAAAGACAGTAGTAAATTTGTGGAAAATTGAGAAATTACTTAGTATTGGGTAATCCTCAGTATATACTTCTAATTTTGCCTGTAAGATTCAAAAGTGTTTTCTTTTCCTCTGCCTTTCCTGGAAGAGATGAGGGCCAGGTACCTGAGCAGTGCATACTTATCATCTGGTCTCCATTTCCTACTTGCACATTACAAAATGGAGTTGGCATCACTGCTGCCACCACTGTAGCATGCGCAGAAGAATGCAACATGGCCATCATAGTAAGGAGAAATCTGTCACCATTTTCCACCAGAACTAACTGAAGCCATCAAATCTCCTTGGTAATGGCAGGAACACCAAGCTAGTTTGTTTCAACTCTCTGTAACAGGTTCCTCCCAGACCCAAGAGCTGCAGAAGGCAAATAGGCTGCTCAACTGCTCTCTGCCTCTGTAGGAGAGGCAGATGCAGGGAATCCCGGAGAGTCTGAAATCCTAAAATCCGTTATTTCAGTGCACGGGGTGGAGTTAATGGAGAGATGGCAGTAAAGAGCAAAAGAACAGTGTGAATTAACAATACTGCTTAACCAGCTCATCAAGAGAAACGTGACTAAAATTGTATTAGCTCTGCAGCTGGTGCAAATGAATGCTCTGGTCTGGGTTTCTTTCGAGAGCGCCTCAGCTCACGTTACACCAGTGGGCAACAGCAACAGCTTCACGGGAACAACTGTAAGCATTCGAACGAGAGCTAGAGAGCAAGAATAGTACTCACTGAAAAACACCCCAACAGTAACCCTCTGTCTGCCTCCTTCCCACACAAAATCTTTTCCCTGGTTACAAAACTTCTGTATCGGTGCAAAATGCGATGCAATCATGAATTTTAATTAGTGCTTAGTGTGCCAGTAGAAGTCTCTACAGGACTAAGGTGTGGTATATTCTTTTCTCTCTTATTTACTATCTCTATAATTAGGACTATGTGATTATGCTATCAGTGCAGTGAAGCAAAAATGGAATCCACACCCAGTATGCATAATTTACTCAGTCTGCCTGGAAATTACAGAATTTTCAAACAAAACATAATTATATTTTTATGTTTCTCTTAATTACTTTGTTGTAATTTGAGGTATGTGACTAGGGTATTAATGCACTGTAATAAGCTGAAATCAATACAAAGTGAACCCAAAAACTTTTGGAAAATAGCACTTTCTTCTTGGATGTAATGGATGTGTTGAATTCTTTGAATTATTGTGGCAAACTGCATATGATTCATGCTGCGGGGGGGAATACAACTGCTGCTCAGTGCATTCAAAAATCCAGATTGCTAGGCTATAATTGCATCCTACTAAGACAGTGTAATTGTTAACGCCGGAAAGGCTCTTTGAATAAGTAATATGAAGTGGTATATCAAGGCAAAACGTTGTTATGATTTGAGTTGATTAACAGAGTAACTCTTAGAACTCACTAGAAAGCTTAAAGAGAGCAGATCTCCATTTAACGAACCTGGATATCTCTATACACAGATTTTGAGACTTCTTTCAAAGCTTAGAAGTTCATTACAGCTCTCTGAAAGTTCATCGTATTTGTAAAAAGAAAATTCAGAGAGGACTTCTCAGTTCTTCAAAAACAAAACAAATCATGGGGACCCCTCTAAGAGATTACTAGAGTACCTTGCATCTTTATTTGTCTCATAAATGTTATAGGAATTAAAGGGGGAATCAGAATTAATTTTAATTGTTTTTTTACAGTGCCAGTGGACTTAATGTATTAATCACCAAATGAAACCAACCCACTAGCTTAAATTTGAAATAAAAGTTTAGATACCCAAAAATGTGTCCTAATATTCAGAAATGTTGAGAATAAGGCAGTTCCTGATAAGAATGAGATTATTTATTCACATGAATTATCAATATATTTTTAGATTTCATTTAGAAAATGTGGGACATGTGCTCTAGATCTTGTTTTCTTTTTTCACTTTGTGACTCTTTTGAAAAACAACATCACAAAAACTCTTCACTTGCACAGAAAAAAGCCTGTGATAGTTCAGCAGAAATTGTAAAACAATGAAAAAACTCTATGCATCCAATGAAATATGTATTTTAACAACATTGAGGTATATTTCAAAATTATATTCAGAATGGAGAAAATCTGAATATTTAACTTATTTCCTTTCTTTGTACTTCATTCTTTGTCAACACTATGAAAAAATCTGTATTTATTCTCATTTACAATGCTTTGTCAAAAACAATCTATCATTAATTGTGGGTAACGTGCCTTCCTAGATGGTCCTATTCAGCAAAACAATTATGCACATTCTCAACATGAGACATTCTGTTCTGCTTTGCCTGTAGATTTGATTAATATTTTCCTTGTGTAAATCTGTAATTGTAAATGTTCATAGGGTTAATGACCCCATGCAGAGTAATAAACAGCAAGAATAACTGAAATAATCTATTTAAAGTTGTTCATGTCTCTATGAAATTCTGAACTGATTTTTTTCCTGTGAGCAGGAGTAAATCAAAACAACTTGTTTCTCGCAATTCACAACAAAATAAAGCTTCTGTTTTTATAAAGATATAAGATACAGATTTTATTTTAATTTAAAATCCATAAATATTGAAGGTTATAATATTATATCAAACCCTTGCTTTGGAAAAAATATCAGGTAATTCCAGATTTCCTTCTGAGTGTTAAGCACTGTATACTAAATATATCTCAGTTTTTGAAACTTGTGCCATCCTTAAAATATGTTTCTTTAATGAGCATTTTAGTACAAATATTCTTTGAGTTATCTTCATATACTATTTAACAATACAAGAAAAAAATAAAATTATATTACTTTTTGAAAGTTTATATATATTGTTATGGTTTAGAATTAATTTTACTTAGGACACCAAATACTCAAATTCCCACGTAAGGGGAAAATTGCAAATATTCTTATACTTGCATCAGTGTACAATGGACAATATTTTAACATCTTGGTGAGAGTATGTTTCCATTTTTGCTACTTTATTTTGTTTCAATAAATATTTACTACAATCAGTTTGCTACAATTTCAATATTTTATTTTTTTCAGTATTTGCTTCTAGCTTCTGCATGCATTCTTTTCTTAAACAAGTCTTCATTGTAATAAATTGTATGCTGCATTTTTTGACAATTTTTTTAAATACTATTTCTCTAATCTTCACATTACTGTGTAAAATGCAGACAAAAAATGGAGATAAGTAGTTTGAGGAATAGGATAAAACATTAATTGATTGTCACCAGCAATTGATTTTAAAACATATAATCAGAGAAAACATCTCTTGATCTTCCTTCTAAACTTCATGTTATGCAAATTTACTGCCTACTTAAGCTAGCAACCTTTCTGTGGCTTGCATTACCTGCTACAGGGGAAGATGACATTGAGATATTGTTGAGAAACATGCTGGAATATTCCATCTGGCTGAGTTACAAGATTTGCAAAATGCCTAAGGAATAATGCAGAAACATTAGGTACAGTTACCCTTCTCATCAGTCCCTCGATGTCAAAAAAAATTAAGTCTTAACGACAGGTAAATATAATCATATCCCTGTGAGTTTTACACTTCAATGACTGACCCAGAATCAGGAAGATTATTACAGCTAATGAGCTCAAGAAAGATGAAAGAACACTTACAGATTCACACTGACCTGTTACTGGCTTCACAAATTCTGACATTCCTGGTCACTTTTCTCTTTAATTTTCTCTAACTTAAGGTTTCTTTGTATTCTTTATGGCAAAACATTTATATAAAAAATTAAAGAAAGGGGCTAATACATCATTATTATTAATTCATGAGGATAAGACCTCAACAATTACAGAATGACACAGTGACATTGACTTTGAGCTAAGATAACCATTACCACCTGAAGATCTAGCCATAGGAAAACACATACTACAGCTCAATGGTATCTATAAAGTGCACTGCCCTTCAAACAGCTACAAATGACTCATTAAAAAAAAAAAATCTCCAAGATAAAGGAAAGGAGATTCCTACCTGCAAAATCACAAAGCACTTCTGAATGAAATGTGCTTTCCTTTTCTACCACTACTATTTTTCTCCTTTATCGCAGTACAAAATCCATGATATTTGTTTCATTGTTGAAACTAAATTATATTTAGAATAAGACATAACTGCATGTGTTACAATCTTACAGAGTCTGGATGTAAGGATATGATTAGTAATTAGAATTTTTACATTAGACTTGGAAGACCTCTGTTCAAAGAATGCTCACTGGGTTACTTCCATGCCGGTCACCTCACTCTTCTACTTTCAGAAAGAAAAAGCAAATAAAACCAAAAATCATATATTATCCAGTTTCTTTTGAAATAAGATTGCTATAAAATTCTCTGTTAACTTTAGTTTTCAAATAAAATTGACATTTAAGAGTCAATGAATGAGACAGCATTGTCATTTCAACAAGATTGCTAAGGAAAACTGGAAACTAAATGGCCATTTGTACTCAGGTTTTGGAAAACTGATGAAAGCAATAATGAAAGTCATGGCATTCAGAAGAGCATAAGCCAGACAGTGTCAATGGAGCAAGTTAATACAATCTGGACTGTGAGGGGAAAAAAAACCTGTGTTTGAAGATGGTGGAGTCATAAAAAAAGTGTCACAGAGGAGAAGGAGCAAGTATGACTTATCAGAATGTCTGAGTCCTTTACAAAAGCCTCAAAACACCAAAAATTGAGCAGCAAATCAGGGTGAAAGATAACATACTGATACAGGTGGTAGTAAGGAGATTAACAGAAGTACATTTTTACCATGTTTATTATGTTGGCATCTAGAATCATAGAAACATTTAGGTTGGAAAATATCTTTAACATCATTGAATCCAACAGTTAAACCAGCACTGCCAAGTCCACCAATAAACTATGTCCTTAAACCTCACATCTACCATCACATCTACACATCTTTTAAATACCTCCAGGGATGATGACTCCACAACTGGGCAGCCTCTTCCAGTGCTTGACAACTCCTTCCATGAAGAAATTTTCCTAAGATCCAATCTAAACCTCCACTGACACAACTGGAGGTCATTTTGTATTATTCCATCAATTGTTACTTGGAAGAAGACACCAAAACCCACCTCCCTCCAACTTCCTTTCAGGCAATTATAGAGAGTGATAAGGTCTCCTCTGAGCCTCCTCTTATCTAGGCTAAAGACCTTCAGCTCCCTCAGCTGCTCCTCATAAGGCTTGTACTCCAGACCCCTCACCAGCTCTGTTGCCTTTCTCTGGACTTGCTCCAGCATCTCAAAATCTGTCTTGTAGTGAGGGGCCTTAAACCTGAACACAGGATTAGACGTGCAGCCTCATCAGTCATGAGTACAGAGGGACAACCACTGCCCTGGTCCCTGTGGCCCCACTATGTTTGATACAGGCCAGGATGCCTTTGGCCTTCTTGACCACCTGGGCACACTGCTGGATCATGTTCAGCCAGCTGACAAACAGCACCCCCAGGTCCTTTTCTGCCAGGCATCTTTCAAGATACTCTGTCCTGAGCCTGTAGCACTTCATGGAGTTCTTGTTACACAAGTGCAGGACCTGGCACTTGGCCTTGATGAACATGATACAACTGTCCTCATCCCACTGATCCAGCCCATACAGATCCCTTTGAAGAGGTTTTCTACCCTCCAGCAGATCAACACTCCCGCACAACTTGGTGTCATCTTCAAACTGACTGAGAGAGCATTTAATCCTCATCAACAAACAACTGATCTCAGAGGTCCTTTCCAATCCATCTGATTCTATGATTCCATGATAAAGATATTAAACAGAACTGGCTGCAATACTGAGCCCTGGGGAACACCACTTATGACTGGCCGGCAACTGGATTCAATTCCATTCACCACCACCCTCTTGGCCCATACAGGCAGTTGTTTAGAGTGCACCCATCCAAGCAATGAACAGTCAGTTACTCTAGGAGAACGACATGGGAAATGGTGTCAAATGCTTTACTAAAGATCAGGTAGACAACATCCACAGCCTTTCCGTCATTCACTAAGCAGGTCACCCTGTCACAGAAGGAGATCAGGTTTGTCAAACAGAACTTGTCTTTCACAAACCCATGCTGACTGGGCCTCATCCCCTGGTTGTCCTGTACTTGCTGTGTCATAACAGGCTTTTACCTCCCTGGATCCTCCCTCTGACCCATCTTGTAGATGGATGTCACATTTGCTGTGGTGTAGCAGGTCACTGAACATTTCTTCTTGGATTATGGAGCCTTCATTCTGCTCCCCATCCTTGTCTCCCAGCTCAGGGGTCTGAATAGCAGAGAACAACTGGTCCTACTATTAAGGAGTGAGGCAAAGAAGTAATTAATCACCTCAGTCTTTTCCTCATACTTTGCCACTAGGTTTCTCCCCACATCCAACAAAGAATGGAGATTTTCCTTTGCCCCCCTTTTGTTCCTAATGTGTTTTTAGAAACCTTTTTATTGTCATTGGCATCCGTATCCAGGTTAAGTTTTTGTTGGGCTTTGGCCATTCTGATTTTCTCCCTGCATAAACTCACAAAATCCTTGTAGTCCTCCTGAGTTGTCTGCCCCTCCTTCCAAAGGTCATAAACTCTCCTTTGATTCCTAAGTTCCAAACAAAGCTCTTTATTCAGCCAGGATGGTCTTCCCCCTTAGTTCTTTCAGTGCATGGGGCCAGACTGCTCCTGTGTCTCTGGGATTTCCTTGAAGAGTGTCCAGCCTTCTCAGACTCCTTTGCCCTTCAGGACTACCTCCAAGGGACTTTGTCAATGAGTCTCCCCAGCAGGTCAGAATCTGCCCTTTGATAGTTCAAGGTGACTGTTCTACTGACCCTGCTCCTTACTTCTCTGAGAATCCAAAACTGTCATTTCATGATCATTGTGTCCAAGATGGTCTCCAACCACCACATTCCCCACAGATTCTACATTCTGAAACAACAGGTCCTGCAGGGCACCTTCCCTAATTGGCTTCTTCACCAGCTGTGTCAGGAAGTTATCTTCTACAGACACCAGGAATCTCCTAGGCTGCTTCCTCTCTGCTGTATTTTATTTCCAGCAAGTGGAAGTCCCCCACAAGAACAAGGGCTAGTCATCGTGGTACTTCTCCCAGATGCTTATAGAATATTTCACCCACCCCTTCATCCTAGTTCAGTGGTCTATAACAGCCTCCTGACATGACACCTGCCTTGTTGGCCTTCCCTCTCAGTTCTTACCTAGAAACACTCAACCCTACTGCCACCAGCATTAAACTCTTGATGTAAATCTAAACACTCCTTGACATACAGGGCTACCCCACTGCCTCTCCTCCCCTGGCTATTCCTTCTCAGGAGTTTATAGCCTTCTATGCTCAGGAGTTTATAGCCTTCTATGAACACAGCAAAAATTGAATTTCATTGTTCTACATTTCTGTGAATACAAAATACCTTTGAAAATTCTTATACAAAATTCCTACCTGTATTAGACTGTTAAGTTGTGTGGAGTGTTAAGACTTGAGAGAAAGAATGTTGTATTGCAGCTCTTTTTTCTTTAAACGGCTAATGATATTTGAAAAGGGCAAAGGAAGAGGTATCAGAATTTTACAGTGTTGAAATAATTTGAGAGATCTGAGGATGGAAAAAAATCAGGAAAATGTTTGTAAGGACCATAAAAAACATTTGAGAAAATGGCAGAGGGTGAAAAAGAACACAGCTTTAACACACTTGTAAATGAAAATAAAATAAATGGTTTAACTGGACATAATTTTGTTTAGCTGAATAAAATCTTAATTATAGTGAAGCAATGATCTAAAATGAATTTTCAAAAAAAAAATTAAAAATTTGGGTGATCACACAAAATTCATATAATCTTGTTATTTTGAATCAATGCACCTGAGAATTTGTCCCCTGAAGTAGTAAATCACATCCTCTTCTGATACATATTGAAATAAATCCAGTGAAGCTCAGCAAGTTACACCAATATAAGACAGCTAATAACTATTCAACTATATTCATAGAGAAAAATAATACAGCAGCAATGAGAAAAAATGTGCAGAGACACTGTGAGAGTGAATGAACAGAAGCCATTTAAAAGAGATAAATAAAAATGGGATATATGAAATGATGGAGTGATTAAATGATAGGTCAGACAGTTCAGATAAGATGCTCTGGAATTATTATTTTGCTTAATTCTTGAATATTTCAAGAAGATAATTATACATTGTAAAGCTCTATTTAACCAGTGTTCTGTAGAAGTTGTTCACACAAGAATAGATTTAGCACATGAATTTACTAAAAATGCAAGATGGAAAGAAAATGGAAAGAAAATTGTTCCCACAATTACATTTCATAGACATACAAGCAGTCATGTTCTAGATGCTGATACCTTTAACTAGGTTCTATGATTTCAAAATTACAATGAATTTTCTGATATAGGTTTTCTAGTTCTATAATTTCTAAGATCAAAAGAGATACTGAAGAAATCTCTTCCTTTCTTAAACCTATAGCATCCTACAAAAACCTTTTGGATGAACTACTATCTGTAGCTCAAGTCTAACTGGCAGAATGTAGCTCCATCACAAAGTGCTTGTGATGGAAAGGTAACCTTTCCATGATTTATTCTTTCCTTTCCCAACTACACAATGATAATGAGTATGAAATTATACAGTCCAAATAATATATGGAACATACCTATTGTGACTATATGAAAGTCACTGAAAGTCTCTGAATCTCTGTCTATTGCTAATCAACTTAGAGAAAAATAATGGAATTAAACACCATCTAAATATGTTTATCCTATATTCTCCACATTAATGTGATATCACATCACTATACCAGATTACAGACTCCCTTTGATGGCTGTCACTGTTATTTTAAGATCAGCACATTTATTTTTTTCTTCGTAAATATTGTGTTAGATTTATTGTGTCATGACTCCCTTTTTGTTAACCAAATACACCGATCTATATTTTTCTAGATGACTTTCTTGTATACATACAGAGATTCTTGTCTCTTGTTCTTACTATTGCATACAATGCCTCTCAAACAAACAGTACAGGTTCTCACTGATGGCCTCAAATAAGAAAGGAAATAAAAAGCTGGGTGAAAAACTTGTGGTTTGTCTGAAATAATAGCAAAACTTGTATCTCTGATTTCACCCAGATTCTCATAAACATATGTGAGAAAATAAAATGTTAGAACAACTTCTTACCTCTGTATAAAATCTTGATGAGTTCTTATATGCTTTCTTTTTTTCAGGAACATGTATTTTAAAAAATGGGTATTATTTGACCTTTTCAGTATGAATAACTCTGAACTGGTTTGTGAACCTGCTGTCAGCATTATCTTTCTACAACTCCTTCTCCGGTTTGAAAGAGAGAGAAAAAAACAACTGTATAGCAACTCCTGCAGAATAGGAATGTTTTTGTTTTGCTTCTTCTCCAAGTAATAATTCCACCAATGAACGATGATAAAGACATCAACTCATATCTTCCTACACAAAAACTATAGATTTCAACATTGCTATTAATATTTTTTATGCTATTACTGTTTTGATTTATTTTTACTCAAGAGAAGATGCATAATTTTAATTCAAAATTGGATGAGAAAATCTCTTCAGAGACCTGAATGGTGTCAAGCTTGACACAACATTGTTAATTTTAAAAATATTTTTGAGATAAAACAGAGGAGTTTTATGAATTAAAATTATGAATGAATATGGTAAATTATACAAAATATGGCAGTAGAAAATTATTTACTAGAGAAACAAAAATATCTGACATGACAGAAGTTGTATTGCGGAAGTATTTCTGCTCAACATTGCATACAAGAATTATTCACAGAAATATTCCTCCAGATAAAATTACTGTGAGTCAGATAAGGTAAATTGTAGATAAACATAATTCTTTCTATCGTTACAAGGGCCTTTGCCTTTTAGACTGGCTTCTTTAAAGAGTTCCAGTCTTTATTTGTTTGGAAGGGTTTTTTTGTGGGGTTAATGCCACCAAGCACTTGCACATTTTCTGATAAGTCCATAAGTTTAACAGGCACAGTAGCTAAAAAATAAAGGATAGGGGTGACAAGAGGTTGCTGGATCCTCAGTGTCTGAGTTTGTTAGACTAGCTACTAGAGGGATTAATTTTTTTAATGTATTTTTTTTTTTAATTATAGGTGGGACCAATAGGAGGATGAAGATTAAATTTTGCTCATTGTTCTGTTTTACTGTAGTTCTATATTAAAGGTAAAGCCTATTTTAGTCTCTAGAAATGAAATAAACCATAATTTCTGATGGATGGCACATGAAAGATATCTCTTAAAATAATCAAGAGTACAAAAGGCTACAAATAGAGCACACTCAATATGATGTAAATTGGAAAAACAAAAAACCCCAAAACAAACAAACAAACAACTAAACCACAAACACAAACAATATAGTCCTTTCCATAAAGAATGCAGTATGATTGAAAGACGTATTTTTTCAAGGGATTAGATTGTTTGCATCACATTTCCATAAACTGGCTAAAATTTTGTGAATGTACAGCAAATATACTTCATTCCCATAACTATGAACTGCATTAGCAATAATAATATAGAAATACTATTTGGAAATGTAGGATATTTTGCATTACAGTCTCTTCGCATCTGAATGCTTTTAAGCTTTTGTTGCTTAAAATGCAAAGTGTAAGTGCTGTGGTGAAGGGTCCGGTATCAGCTGTGCCGATGGAATTGGGAAGTGCTGCATCCACCAGCGCAACCAACACGCTCCATCTGGTGGCTCTCGGGTGCACGGCAGAGATGCAGAGCCGCGCTGGTTCTCAGCGAAGGGCGCTCACACTTCCTCTGCAAACTTATACACTGAGCAGTACCATTAGTGGTATTTTTCACAGTCACACTCTCTGAGATGACATCTATAACTTCTAACATCCGTATGATCACCTATTAGTCAAATAGTCTGTATTCATCATTCATAAATGGATAATCTCTCTAAATGTTCCAGAAGTTAAAGTATTATGAACATCTGGATTACAGAGATATGGAAATGCCACAAATGTTAATCAGTCATGAAAAAGTTAACAGGGTCCAAAATACCAGAATTATTTTTAGTGCTCCTTCTGTCCAGCTCCTATCGCTGTATCTTTCCTGATCAGTATGTAATAAATTGTTACAGCTGTAAAACTGCAGCAACCTCCACTGTGTAATACAAAATGTTTGGGAACAGATGTGTTCCTTGTAGTCTTCTACCAATTAAAGCCTTCATTTCATTCTTTCTCTTTTATAACTGCTAAGAAAAATAAATGTTCTTGAATGACCTCATATGGAGCTCTGGAAAAAATAGTTTTGATAGCAATAAAGAGCTGCATTGGTCAGCCAAGCAATAATCTGCATCGTAACATCAAAGGTCAGCATATCTCCAGACAGAAGTTTCTGTGTTTAGATTCTACTTTTGAGGTCTAGGCAAGTCCAGAGGACAAACTTTCATGTCACATAGCAAGGGACAGGATGTAAAGAGCATTTCAGAGGTAGGAAGCAGCTAAATACGAGAAGGATGTTGCTGCTGCAGTCTTGCAAGCATCATCATCTATCTACATTGGACTCTTGCCTTAATTTTACAGAAAGATTCTGACAAAGACGCCTGTGCAATTTCAACTAGAATCCTACAACTTTGAATTTTAGTAATTCATAATAGCAAATATATTAGTGTTTTTCTTCTGATTTTCCTTTGAAGACAAATTATCAACTTAATTCAAGCATTTATTGAAAAACAGTATATGAACAGTATATGAAAATTGTGTGCAGCTATCCTGTGCTACATACTATTTTACCTAGTCTATTTTTAAAACTGAAAATCAAACTTTATCTGGAAATGCAGATAGATGCTTAGAAACTGTTCCGATACTATAGGTTTTTAACTTACAAACCTAGAGATGGTGAAATGATATTATACTAAGCTGTCATACCTTATTTATCTATATACAGCAAATGCTAGAAAATAATAAACAAGGATTGTATAAAAAGGGGTTTCAGTATGAACCTCCAATTCTCCTCTTCATATTCATATTGAGTAGCTCCACTGAAATCACTGCAGGTTGTACTTTGCATGAACAGACTGCAAATATTCAAGGCTTTTAAGAACAATTCATATTTCTTACATGTATTTGAGAATTAACTTTAAGACAAAAAATCAAAAGGAAATAAAAGCTGTATTTTTCTCCTTCATTCTACCTGAAATATTAATGATGGATGGCACAAAAATCCTGTAATATTTTCACAATTATTCTAGTCAAATGCTAGGAAATGTGAGTAGTTAGTTATGCAATACTACATGTATACTTACTACATGCCAAGTGCTTACTTCTCTCTGTGTGTATGTGTAATTATAGAATTGTCAGCAATTGCAGAAGTGGACAGAAAGCATAGCAAACATGAAATCCAGTTAAGAAAGGTAAGAATAAGTAAGTGCTATTAAGTAGAAGCAAGGATTAGAAAAGGAGAGCACTGAGTATAGGAGAAAATATTTATGATTAAAAGAACTTAATAACATTGAAATCATAGAGATTCTTTAAGGTTTACTCTCAGTTCTTATTCATCATTTTTTACACAGTGTTGTGATCTTAAATAAACTTTTGTGACTCTGCATCCCATTTACAGAAATAGATTATTAAAAATAAATCTTTCCTTCAGGCTTACATATTTAAATTGTTAGTTCCACAAAGCACAAGCTAAGTATTTTTTCATGTCTTTCATTTCCTCTGCCACTGTTTGGAAAAAAAAGGTAACACTGACAAATATTAAAGGTCACTACTGCTAAATTATCTGATGCTAGGAAAGGTAATACTGGAAACTCAAGAAAATCCAAGTCCATAAACATGTATGTGATTTAATTTTTATGGATAAATTTTTGTGAGCTCAACTTTCACATTAAAAATTCAATAAGCTTCAAGACTGACATTAAAATTTTAAGAAATCTTAACTTCTATTCAATGGGAACCAGATATATATTGTAAGTTTTTGGAGTTTTGTTTTAGTTTTTTTTTCCCTGAAGAGGTTCCTGTCATTAGACAGCAGTAAAGCAAATATATAGCAGGTCTTTTGGGACAACCTAATGTCATATATGGGAAGCTCCAAGTTACAGGTTTTTTTCTTTGTTTCTTGGTTTGTTTGTTTTTGTTTGTTTTGTTTTAGTTTTGGGTTTTTTTGGGTGGTAGAACATGCTGGCAATAAAAATGTTTCAACAAAGATCAGTTGTTCAACTTTATCAAATATTTTTATATTTAAAACAGTATAGGTAGTTTTATGTTCAATGCCATAGGTTAATATTAACAGTACTTAAAAATTTTAAGGAAGTGAAATTATTTAATAATTTTATTATAAAATTATATATTTTATATAAATTTATTATAAATTTATATAATTTATATATGTTATTTAAAATAGTGCTTTAAAAATATGTAACATCATTATGCGGGCAAGAATGTTACTAATGTATTGCGTTCCCTCTATTTAGAAGACTATTTTCATGCAGTTAATGTAATGCATCCCAGGCTTTATTTATCTGTGTAAGAATGCCTTGGAGTCTTTGCACCTTGGGGTACTTTTAATACTTGGCACTACTTTGCTTTCAGGCACAGAAATTAATTTTCTCATCTTGAAACAAGAGGATCAGAATTGTGTCTGCTCAGCAGCAGTTCAAAAGCTGTCATTTTCAACCACTGAGATACCATTCCCAGTTGGGTCAGTCTTTGGTTTACAGGGATCATAACAAATTACCACCTCTTCAATTGCATGCCATTTTTCTTTATAAAAAGATCACACATAAACATTAAGAATAGGGTTTTGTTTTTTAATCCTATGGTTAAACAATATGAAAAGATTAGAAACAAAGCCTGAATGTGAAATGGCAGAGACAATTTCGCTACTGAAATGCAGTGCACATGCCTCAGGTGGAGCACCCCCTCTACAAGTATCTGGTCACCAAAAATGTAAACATTGCTTCACCAAACAATAGCCATGCTAGATTAGTTAATATAGTTTGCAGGAGAGGAATTGAATCGTATAGTCTTCAAATCCAGAACTGATTACCAAGTTTGTACTTAGTCATCTCTTCACACTACTTTTATAAGTTCATACAAGTTCAAGAGCACATTACTACTGGTCTCCATTGGGAACTGTAAGTCTTCGTGCTTCTGAAAACTCAGCCTCTGGGACCTGGGCTTGGTTACTGACAAATATACAACTATTGACTACCTAAAAGATTTGGTTTAAATCAGTTATCATTAGAGACCCTTGATAAGAAAAAATGTGTGTGGATTTTCGGCACCTAAATCCAGACTTCTGATCCTGAAAATCCTCACTCAGCTTAACAGAGGAGGTGTCTACATTTCATTGACAAATTAATTTATCACTTCAAGCTCTTCAGAGGCTTAAAAAGGCAGTCTTATCCTATGATGATTTCCAATCTAAATAGTGTGCCAGTTTGTCCTAATTATTTCTCTGTGGAGCCATACTTGTTTTTTGTTTATATCTGGGAGTAATTTGACACAAAGCTTTGTTGCTTAGTGTTGTTAAGGACTTTATAATCTTCTAAAGGAACAGTTATAGATGTGTGAAATGTTATTGGGATTCACATGTTTTCTTTGTAAAGAAATGAAAATACTTTGTAAAGTCCCACTTCTACTGTGTAAAGTATGAAAATCTTGAAACTAAAATACCAGAAAAGTTAATACTGCCTACTTAGTGACCAGTGTTATCTGTCCTAACCACAACCATTCCACTGTCACTTTTAACTACCAATTGTTCTTTCCAACCCTTTCTTTATTCTCTGTGTATCATGCAGCTCTTACTGCTCTTACTATGCAACAAAGGAACCACTGATGCAGAAAAATACAGCAATTAGTGAGTTTTTATCACTGACAAAAATTATTGTAGCATCATGCTGTCAGTGGACAGTAGATTATGGTATTTTCCTTTCATATTTTTTTCCCATACATAGCTTTATTCCCTAAAAGTACAAAGAAGATGAAAAAGTTTTTTTTAAAAAGTATTATTAATATACCTGTTCAACTCTCCTTGTCTCAGTGGAACCTGAAAAGCTATGTATGCTTATTCAATGCTGTTTAAAATTAGTTTTTTTCTTTTAAACACAAAAGGTTAAAGAGTCTAAAAGATCTAGAGTTACAATCCCTGAAATACTTCCTCTGCTGTCCTGGGAGTCTGACAGTCAGCAGAGATGAGCTGCTTCTCGCATCCGTTGCTATGCAACCCCTGTGGAATCCCACGAGCTCAAATGTCTCTGTCCTGTACTTCATGCACAAAATGGGGAAAAGAGCTGTCAGCTTTGAGGATTCTACCAGTATTTTCTACTTACTATTCAACTGAGAGAATCTGTCTAGAAAGATCCAGAAAAAAAAAAAAAAAAAAAAAAAAGGAAATAAAGACCAAAACAAAATTTAACAATGGGCAACATGATCTTAAAAACAATCTCTATGAATAGCTTATATGAATAGCCAAATAGTACTTTGTTCAGAGAACTCCTGAATCCTTGCTGGGCTAGGAGAGCAAACCTGAGCTGAAAATAGGAACATAAGAGCAAGAATAAGATAGGAAAACAAGGAAAACAGGAGCTTTTATTTGGATCTCCAGCAACCCAATCTTCATTTCTTTGACTGCTACATTCCTAATTAAAGTAGAAATGAAACATACCTTTTCTATTAAAAAAAAAAAGTGCTGAATTATGAACTGAAAGCTTTTTTTCTTTCTGTTATGCCTGGGGTAGTCTATTTGCAGGGCTAATCTGTGCTTCTGCTTCTTTTGGTGTTTTTTCAGACAATTTTACAAGCAGCTTAACTTTATAGTAATGTATGCAGTTTTTAAGTTCCTTCAGTTCACCTGCACTCATAATGATAATATAACCTACTTGGCAACAAACTATTTTATAGGAAATTATATGATACCATCTAATGTTATCAAGAACTGGCACCAAAGTTAGTAATTCCACCTGTAGTTAAACCTGAGTGGTTTATGGCATCATAACCCAGATGATAGTGGAGAAATCTGGCTTTATAATGTCCTAATTAAATGCATAGAACCTACCGAAAAAATCCAAAATTGACTTCAGAAGCATAACATTGGTATCCAAGAAAAAAAAAAAAAGAAGCTACTTAGCTTTGTGTTACCCTACTTATGAGAGCATAGCAGATTAAACCTCAAACCTAGCAGTCTGAATAATCACTAATTGTGTGATATCTGCCAAGACACCTTGCTTCAGTTTTCTCCTTCATTAAAAAAGCTTTCATACTGAAATGCTCCACTGAAAGACTATGCACTGAGTCCAGTCAGTCAGAAGCAGGTTTTGGTTCATAAAAGTTTATGAGGTTCTTAAAACAAGGACTGCATTAACAACAGCTGTGCTGATAGAGGAGTAAAACCCAGATACAGATTTCATGCAGTAAATTCCAAAGGAATTTTTAAAAAAGGAGAGTAAAATTTGGACATTTTTAGAAGTTTATCTGCAAATTCAGTGTGAAATTCTGAGTGTTCCCATCTTGAAAATGTAATTCATATATTCAGATCCTTAGCTACGTATTTGGAAGACAGTTTTATTTAGGTCTTATTCATATTTCCAGAACTTGATAATTTGAATTAAAATTCTAGAAAGATATTTCTCCTACATTGTTACCAAACGAAATAAAACAGAGGATGACCTATGAGTTGTAGCTGTACTGTGCTAATCTTTTTGTAGATTCTGTATTTTTCTGAATATTCATTTTGCTGTACTTTATAATAGATTAATGAATTAACCTGACATTCAGGTTAATTCACTCTATTCTTCCCCATATATCCTTTCTAAGTAATTACAGGTTTTAAAAGAGGTTTTACTAAGTATTAATTTTTACATTTATTTTCCTCCCACTTTGGTGTCTCCTAGAAACTTGATGAGAGTGCACTCCACAGCCACCTTCCAGTCAAATAAGACAGGCCCTGACAGTTTCTCACCCATTAACCACTGTTCTCTGAGTCCAATCATCCAAACAGTTTTTACCTATCTGATTTTTCACCCATCCAGATCATAAAACTTGATGTGGGTGATAGTATCACAGTTTTTGGTAAAATCAGTGTAAATTACATCCACTGCCGGTCTTTAGACCCTGTCATTTTATTATAGAAGACAATTGGTTCAGTAAGTTATGATTTCCCCCAGGTTGTCTCAGAGAAGGTTTAGGTTGGATATTAGAGAGATGTTCTTTACCCAGAGGCTGGTTGGGCACTGGAGCAGGCTCCCCAGGGAAGTGGTCACAGCACCAAGCCTGCCAGAGTTCAAGAAGCATTTGGATGATACTCTCAGGCACATGGTGTGACTCTTGGAAATGGTCCTGTGAAGGGCTTAGAGTTGGACTCGATGATCCTTGTAGGCCCCTTCCAACTCAGTGTATTTTGTGATTCTGTAATCATGGCCCAGATTCTCTGCTGAGCTGCACATCCTGTTTTGCCCCTTTGAAATTACCCTAGATTGGCTTCTGGCAGTCCTGAACACCTCCTTTTTTGATCTTCCCCTCAAAAGTTTCCCAGACCATTTAAACCCAGAATTGGGTATATAGTTGCTGAATTTACTTTAATCACACAGAAAATATTTGTTATTTGATGTTGCATCCCTTGCTGTCCAAACTGTATCTGCACTTCAAGCTATGACTATATCTTCACATAAACATATGCTTATAGAGAGAGAATTTTCCACAGCAAGAAAAGACACCTTAGTGCAGACTTTGATGTAATCACAATTTAAAATATAAATTAGGAACCCACAAATTGCAATTCCTCTAATATAGTGTAAATCCTGTATAACAATGCTCAATGCACTTAATTAAGGTAGATTTGCAATGAGTTTTTTTCTTACAACCTTCAGAGAAAAACAAAAGGAGCATATTTAATTACCATCATTATTTAGGAATTAATATGAAAACAAGTATATAAATTAAGGACAAAGTCAGCATTTGGGAGGAACTCTGTCCTACACAGATGAGATGTAGAATATCTGCTGGCTTGATTTTGAGGTGTACTGTAGAGGTCTACAAGTGTACAAGTTTAAATTATTGTCTACCATATATTTAGATGTACTATTCACAACAGATTTGGAGTTCAATCTTTTTCTTCTAGTGCTTTAATATTATGTCCTATTTTGACAGTGCTTCTCTATAGGAAAATAGAAAATGTTTATGTTAAATTTTGTTATCTGTCAGATGACCAAGTTCCAGAGGATGCTTCCTTCCTTTCCACTCATATGATTCTCTTAAGGCTAAACCAGTTACTTTTAAGTAAGGAAAATAGGCAGTTGACTAGATCCACTTTCTTGTATTGTTGAAGACCTGTGCATTAAGAAAAAAGGCTAAAGAACAACAACAAAAATAAAAGATTCAGAAAATGTATTCTGATAGCTATTACAACTCTGGCTCCTATACTCTCAGGACCAGAAAGACAGTGTACAGATAATACATATGTCAGAATTCCAAACTGATGTATTCAAAAGCAAATAAGGGAACTCGTAACTTATTTGACAGTATAGGTAAAGTATTCAGAAATAATATTATTATAATTTTAACTTATTTGAAAGGAATTCCAGCAGTCCTGGTCAAAACTTTTGTGAAAGATATAGGCAAGCCAGGGACAAGATATTAAATGCCTCTGGCAAGCTTACTTTCCCACTTTGATTCTTCTGAAACAAAGCCTTGCTATGAAGTAACTCATAACCACAGAAAAGTGTTTTGGTTCCTCCAGAAAAACTGAGATACAGGTTGTTCAACCAAAACATTTCCTTATCCTAACACCACCAAATGAGTCGTACGTGTCACAAGTGGACTCAGCTGAAAACATACTTTTCATAACCACAATTCTCATATCCCTATCTTTATTTTGTTTACATTTAGTTCTAGAAATTTTTGAGAATCAAGGCTGCAGTTTCAAAACAGTTAATGTAAAATATATTTAATTGTGTGTGCATCTTTAATGCTTACAACTAGCAATTACAAAAGAGTAGTTCAAGTGCTTAATGCATATAAAAGATGTGATTTCTCATCCTTATGCTTAATGGAACATTCAAGAGGACAATTACACCACACTCACAACCAGATTTTTCTAGAGGACCATTTCCAAATTTCCTTTTAAATACACATACTTCACACCTTCACTTCCTTCAGAACCATTATTTAGAGGTTTTCACACAGCAGAATTTATGTTTCACAAGCTTAGAATGTCAGTGTTTGAGAGGTCATTGTTCAAAGGAATAAATTAAATTATACATGTCAAGAACGTCGAGTATTATTTATAGCTATGTTTATACATATTTGATGTTATTCTAGGCAGTTAAAAGGTCTGAGAATTTTCTAAAGAATCAATATAATGATTAATATATAAAATAAATTATTATTAAAATTATTTGTGGAACCAAAGAAATGCAAATTCTAAGAATGTATGAGGAAAAAATGAAGCCTTTGAACAGATAATAATAATGTATATATTAAAGAATATATTGAAATGTATGTGTCTCCATCCTAAGAGTGTATATTTGCACATCTACATATTCTTGTGACCTGCTCCCCCATACCACCCAGTTTTGTTCTCTGCTGTCAAATTCAATTGTCAAGCGTTACATATTTAAATGTACTCTTCCTCTTTATTGGGATTATACTTGCTCAATGGAAAATCTTCATGTTGAGGTAGATCAAATTCAACTTTCACAAGCTCCCCACACTTTTCGATATATAAAATGGAATATGTACACAGACACATACATTCCTTACTCAAACTTTGGGGCTTAGTCATCTCTGAATTGCTACTCTAGCTCTCATTCAGAGGGCTCAGAATACAGAGTTGCTTACATGAGGATACTTTCTCTTGTCATTTATTCTTATGATGCTATCTACCTTCAGAGATGGAAGAAAAAAAAAAACTAAATTCAGTAATAGCCACGAGATTTTTGAAACATGAGCCATAAAATGGAGAGGAGATTTTAGACATAGGTAATGACAGTAGTACTCGGCTTCTGTTTCATGTGTAGTTTGCCTGTTCTTTCAGAATCTATTAGAAAGCCTATAAAAATGTAGTTTCCAAAACCCCATTTTTAACTCTTTTGTCTGGAGACTGAGCTTCAGGAATTTATTCAGAGAAATAATCCTGAAGAATGGCCATCTGAGAAACTGCCTGATATTTCCCTCCTGCACATTGTCCAGCCACAGCTTGCTCTCTGTCCTGTTCTGGTTTAGCCAGGCTTCTAAGGAAGCTCTCACAGTCATGAACTTTTTTAAAGAATTCAGAAGATCTAGACTGTAGTTTGTTCTTTTCAGACAGATTCACACAGGTTGTACACAGAGCCTTTAACACATATTGCATCTAATCACTTTGCAAAAACCAATAACCTCAAGCAGAAGGCCAACAGTGCATTCTCCATTATCTTGAAGATTGTGGGAATAAAAAATGTTGAATGTTGCCGGATTTTCTGAATATCAAGTAAGTTCTCAGAATAATTTAAAACTAGTACATGACTTCCTGGGATACACGAACGCACAGCATAACTATAAATATTTACCTGGGTTTGTAGAGCACTACTATTGTAGTGTCCTCAAACAGGAATATTACCAAACATGTTTTGAAAATAATCACCTGAACATGGAGCCACATGCAGGTACAAAAGACATCTGATATGTGACATCTGATATCACTTACTGATATGAGGTAACAGTAGTTCTGATTCTCTCCTACTACTCTTCCTTTTATCACTTATGTTATTCAATTTCTGAAACTGAATTATGATCAAGAATCTAAACAAGAAAAGAAATAATAACAATAGATGAAAAAATAAAATGAAGGAAAATTAAAACCATCTTGACAGAACTGAACTGAAGGAAATAAGAAGAGAGGAAAGTTCTAAGTGGATCCTTATTAAGCAAATTAAATAAACCATCAGTGACTGCAGGACTCCAATCTTTTGTTGTGTCTAAGCAGGAATGAATATCTATCTGGGAGATAAGTTTCAGACAAACATTGTTCTTATGTGCAAAAAATAATGAAATCATCTTATTCTAATCCTGTTACACAAGAATAAAGACTACATAATTTAACTGTAACTTCGACCTTCAAAGCAGCCTAATTCTGACAGTGTTAAATTATAATTCCTAAATCAAATTGTAGTACAAGCACTGAAAATAGTAAGACAACATTTATTCTTCCATATTTTTTTTAAATAATTTTTTCACATTGAGATCTCAAATAAGTAATCTGATCACATTTGTAGCTATCACAAATCTTAAAAGTGCTCCAAATTTAAGAACATCTTATTAGGTCTTAGAAAAAATTAAAATAAAAAAAAAAAAACAACAACGAGAAAACTCACGTCCTTCCTCACTGCCAAATTCTGAAACAGGCTGTGATATTTAAAGCTTCTGGTTCTTTAGAGAAAAAGAGACGGGAGTTCAGTAAACATATTTTACCATCTGCTTGGGATTCCATAAATTAAAGATGTCTGGGTATTTTTAACTGCATTCATACATACTTGGATATCTTTTCTCTGTTTTGCATCTGTCATATTTAGCTTCTTGGTATAAAACTGGCAGAGGGAGTCCAAAAGATACAGAACATGCTCACTCTTCTGGATTGCGATAGAGTGCAAAAAGATACTCACCCACCACTCTGTTGAAGATGTTAATATTTACTACAAGGTGTTTACTATCTTTCTATTAAACCCTAGAACTCCGTCATCTATTATATTCTTGTTGACAAATTCCAGAAACCTTAGCAAGAAATATAAAAGTACAAAGAAAGAACATGCAATCTTAAAAATATTTCCCTCAAAAAACAAGATTCCATTCACTGGCATCTAGGTCACTGGTTTTAGACAAATACGTTATTATTTAGAAAATATATTTAGAGTTAATTTTAATTTAACAATTTATAAATTTTAATTTAAAAACTTAAATATAATTTAGAAGTTTTTGATGACTTTGTTACATTGAATATTAAATTTTTACCTTTTTAATGCTTTCCTGAAAGACTGTGGAACTTAGGTAATTTTTTATTACAGTTAGCAACTATTTTCAAAAAGAAACTAGTAAAAATCCCTGTGCATCTGGAAATTACTGGAATGTGGAAAGTTCCCATTATAGTTCTTAAACAGCCCTCCAGTAGAGATAAAGAATAGTTTCTTTTTTCTTCTATTTTATAGCTGATGGGTGGTAGCAGCTATTACTCTTTATTTTCTACTTTATGCAATATAGAAAGAATTACAATATATTGACTGCATTTCCTACAGTACAGTCTTCTCATTGTAAGGTACTCCTGAACTGCTCCTCAGAGAAGATGATGAGGTATGGGCTAGATGAGCAGACAGTGAAATGAATTAAATGGCTGGACCCAGAGGGTGGTTATCAGTGGCATGAAGTCTACTTGGAGTCCAGTAACTAGTGATGCACCTCAGGGCTCAATTCTGAGTCCAATTCTCTTTAACATCTTCATTAACGATCTGGATGATGGTGGAGAGTATACCCTCAGCATATTTGCAGATGGAATATCACCAGCAGGGCTACTTTCTTCCTATATATTGTCTTTCTTCCTGCACCAAAATTGTGAAAGGAAAGCATAAGAAGGAATTGGAACATTATGAAGAGAATAAAGAATCTGATGGAAATAACACTATGCACAGAGTATTTCCACAAGCACCATAATGCAAAATAAGAGCAGGAAAAGGTAGAAAAACTCCAACACATGCAGAGCTGTTGAATGAAACTATTTCTTCATTAGGTGTGGCAGGTTATAGTGCCAAGGAAGACAAAAGAAACATCAGCACACCAATTCACATACATTCGCCTCTCTTCACAAAGAAACATAAGAAAGCACAGAGTTTTATTTTATCAGGGTGCTTGTACATCACAATCTTTCCTGAAGAACCAAAGGAAATAATCTAAGAAGGACTAATAGCAGTAATAGGCTTTCACCAGTTTCAGCACAAAAGACAAAATGGCTAACAACTACCCTTCCTACATTTATGAATCCTCTGCCACTAGTGACTTAATAACACCACATTGTTTAAAAGCAAACATTTTGCACAACAAGTTCACATAAATGTATTCATCCTCTTGTCTGTACACTGGGAAAATAAGTTAATTCTTTTAATGGGCCTTGAATGGATTCCTTTACAACAGTTTAAGTTTTTACAGTAATTATTTTCTTAGGAAGTGTTAATTTATGTTCTTATCTCAGCTCTATTTTTATTATGGGAAGATAATGCAAGTTTTCTTATTCAGCATGAATATAGCCTGGGGCATGAGTCACATTACACCTATGTTTTTTGCTGTTTGGAAATCATGCATTTGTTAAAATCTGTAATTTTCCTCACACAGTTATTACAGCCCTAAAAAGGAAGCACAGTAAAATCAGACTGGCCTACCTGCATGCTACATTAGTCAGTACATTAAATCCTTAGAGAAGAGTATGAAACAAGGTAACATGCAATAAAACTTCCTCTGCAGTCAAATTCCCTGAAAAATTAGGAAAATAAAACATGTTCCTTTGTATTTAATAGTTCTCAAGGATTTTATTTCCCATTATTTTTTAGAGACAGGAAGAGAAGACCCAGTTTAAACACAAGATAGGCATTCAGTAAAGATGCAATATATATGAACACACTGCTTTTATTATAATGAAAAGCTGATTTTAAAAATCTCTCAACAGAAAGAACCTGGGTGTTGGTTGGGAAAATAAAACCAACCCAAACCACAATTGTTAAAAGAAGTACAGGAACAAAATGTATTATTGATACTATACTATTATCTAATAACTTACTGTATGTGTAAACCAGGTGTTTCAGTTCTTTTCATGGATCACCATCATCACTTTCCCTAACAAGAGTATTGGGTTGGCATGCCAAGGTTTGTGGGAGGGTGGAGGGAGGAGCTACAGGGCTGGCTCCTGTGAGAAGCTTCTGGAAGCTTCCCATTTGTCTAACAGAGCCAATGCCAGCCAGCTCCAAGAATGACCCATTGCTGGCCAAGGCTGAGCCCACCACAGATGTAGTAATGTCTCTGTGGTAACATAATTAAGAAGGGGAAAAAAAAGTTATTGCATAGAAGTAATTGCAGCCAAAGAGTGAGAATGTGTGAGAGAAACACGGTCAGTGAGGAAGGAGGAGAGAAGGTGCTCCAGGCACAGGAGCAGAGATTCCCCTGCAGCCTGCAGTGCAGACCATGGTGAGGCAGCTGTGCACTTGCTGTCCATGGAGGTCCATGGTGGAACAGAGACCCAAGCGCAACCTTTGGAGCAGCCCCACAATGGAGCAGGCAGATGCACCCAAAGAAGGCTGTGACCACACGGGAAGCCCACACTGGAGCAGGCTCTTGACAGGGATCTGCAGACTCATGGAGAGAGGAGCCCATGATGGAACAGGTTTGCTGACAACACTTGTGATGCCATGGGGCATCCACACTGGAGCAGCCTTTTCTGAAAGACTGCACCCCATGGAAATGGACCCACACTGGAGCAGTTTGAGAAAAAGTGCAGCCCGTGGGAAGGACTCATATTGGAGAAGTTTGTGGTGGATTGTCTCCCATGGGAGGGACCCCATGCTGGAGCAGGGAAAGGACTCCTCTCTTTGAGGAGGAAGCATCAGGAGAAACAATATGTAATGAACTGACTGCAACCCCCATTCCCTGTCTTCCAGTGCCACTGAGGGGGAGGTGGTTGAGCCCAGGAGGGAGGGAGGTTGTTGGGAAAGTGTTTATAAGATTTGCTTTACTTCTCATTATCCTTCTCTGACTTTGATTGGTAATAAATTCAATAATTTCCCTAAGTCAAGTCTATTTTGCCTGTGATGGTACCTGGTGAGTGATCTCTTCCTGTCCTTATCTCAACTCAACCAGCCTTTTGTTACATTTTCTCTCCCCTGTCCCATTGCAGAGGGGAGTGATGGAGTGGCTTTGGTGGGCACCTGGCATCCAGCCAGGTTCAAACCACCATAATAAGCAGTTCCGTTGCTAGCTACTGCTGAATTGATAAGATTTCTTTTAATTGTTCCCATGAAAAGCTGAAACTATTTAGAAGTGCAAATTTGCTCTTATTTTGCTATCTTTGTTCTGGTTTTCCCTCTGTAAGAGTCCGAGTTATTTTGGATGAGAGCGTTGCTTTGCATTGAAAACATCTATTTCATCGAAATCAGTCAAGAAGAAACAAACAAACAAAAAAAAGTAATGGATTCCAGGCTAAGGAAGAAATGCTAAAAGACCAAGAGGGCTCATAGATATATGAACTACATATAGACATTCTGCCCTCCATTTCCTTAATTAATAAATACATATTATTGTATTTTTCGTATCTAATTTTGCCTTTAAAAGACTCATATGATTTCCAATAAAGCTGGTGGCAGTAAGCATGTAGTAAATTTTTTAATTCTTTCTCTAATTAAGATTAGTTTTCCTTGCCTATACCCACCACATGCTGTTAGGACACTGTAGTATAAACAGCAGAACATCTGTATCCCACAGGCCCTGACTACATACATTAGGGATGCACTATTTTCCATAGTTTATTTACCAGTTCATCCTTCCATGTGATGACAGTAACTGCTTGATGAAGGTGGTCATTAAAACCAGTGAGGGAAATACCTCAGCAGTGGAGTGTTGTTCAGACTTATAAATTGCCATAGGTATAAATTGCCATAGCAGATGAAAAACAGATTCTACGGTTATGAAAGGGGAGTAGAAGTCTCTGGCAGTATAGCTTTTTTGAACAATGTATTCCTTCTCTGCTCATATCTTTCTATTTTAATTCTCTAGTAATTAAACGCCTAAGTAGTAGATTTCTTCAAGACTTCATGTGCAAAAGATCCATCTCTCGTATAGTTAGTACATATTCATGGGAAAAATCTTTGTAATGTTACCTGCAGCTTGAGCAGTAGTTTGAAGGCTACTTATCCCTCATCCTTGGCCTTGTGGATGAATAATGAAAATGTTGCTTAGCTTATAACCTTGCTGTGCAACTCTGAAGAGAAAACTTTTCCACTGTATCCACACATGCGTTCAGTGTTGTTTCTCAATTTTCCTCTCAGGGTTTTGTTACTTTACAGATTCAGGGGTTGGACAAAAATCTGCTCTGTTGTAATATGCTCATTTTCATGTCCTATTAAAATTCAGATAGTTTTGAAGACTAGTGAGCACATCCAGAATTATTTCTTGGTGATTTGCATTGGGAGGGATTACTGACATTAGATTTCTTATATTGCATTACTCTCCATAGAGGATGAAATCCATATTTTACAAGGCAGTCCCATAGTTCAGCCCCAAGTTTAGCCAGTAAAATTTACAAAGTAAAGTATTGTGAAGTTACTACATATATGTATATGGCACGAGCCAGCTGTTATCTACGTATCAGCTACAAACTAGAAGTGTACTTAAGTATATGTTTTATCTTCATTCATTCCTGACAATGGCATCCTACTAGTGGGATTATCCACATGAGAAAGCAATCTAACATCCTCTGAAGTCCTGTACCAATTTTCTCTTCTTTTTTCAACCTTTCCTTATTCAAGGACCTTTGTAAAATTTTAGAAATTCTGTTCACCTTGCTCACCACAGGCATACAGAGATGGTAAAATCTGTGGCAGACAGAGGGGATTATCTTAAACTTTTAAGGGATTGAGTAAATATAAAAGCACAAATTTAATTAATCTTAATTTGACATGGTTTTATAAGGTCAAATTTACAACATCACATATACAGAACATATTTCTTCAAGATTAAATACCTGGCATTAAAAGTGGAAGCACTTCTGTATCCATATAACAGGGACTGCAATGTTAATACTGGTGAAAATGCTTATCAGTACCACATAAAAATCAGAGAAGGAGCTCAGTGATTTTGATCATGATGCCTGAATAAAAATTAGGTCATTCAACCTTAAACTAAGAATTAAATCTGAATTTTCTGCCACTTGGTTCTTATGTCTACATAAAATTTAAAGACCTTTGAATTGAGGGTTAGGCATCTGCTGATGCAGATAGAGCCATAAATGAATTATTTATGCTCCACTGATATTACTACTAGATGCACATATGTATCTTCTGACACTTCTCTTTAGAAACTTGCAGTTTTACTTTAAAGAGGATTATTCCAGAACAAAATACATTAGTTATTACAAAATAATAAATCAGTGGAGAGGTTATTTTTATGTGCATGAGGGAGAAGCAAAAAAAAAAAAAACCCACACGACCCAGCTGAGCATTGCAAGTTTGCATTTCCCAATCAGAAGAGTGTGTGTGAAAGCAAGTGTAGTCTCAATGTCAGAGAAATAAATGCTTTCTATGACAACTACAATACTCGCTTTTGCAAAATGTATTTACTGTACAAAAATATTTTTATTCTGGGACAGTCTCAGCACAGTGTCTGGTTTTAAAGATTAAAGACGCTCAACCTTAGGAAACCCTGGAGGAACAAGTCTCTGCAGAGGAAAGGAACCAATTTTCTTTAAAGTTTTCTTTTATCTATTTCTATACAATTTAATTGTGATGACCCAGATAGGTACTTCATGCTATCATCTTTTGTTATTTTCTGGATGGGGAATACAGTTTAATGACAGCTACAGAAAATGGAAAAATATTTACCACCTATAGGAAAATTTAGCAAACATCATTATATCTAAATCATAAGGAATTTTTATTTATGGATGAATAGGGAATAAATAGAATTTTGAAAGCAGGAGACATAAAAACAATTTCTATGGAGAATATTGTAGACTTTAAAATAAACTTTCAGTCAAAGTTGAGGCATAAAGAACATCCAATATCATAACTTATAAAGCACTGTGAACTACATTCTTTGCAGGCATAAGGAAAGATGTGAGTTCTTTTCCTGGAAAAAAGTTTAATATTTAAAAGGACTAGTTATTATAGCTTCATTAGATATAAAAACCTAGTAAAGATTTATTTTCAGTCCACATAACTGGGGGAAGGACAGCATCAGTTGTGTTTCTCACACTATACATAATGTATAAACCTGAAGCTGCATTTTAATCATCTTCCTAATCTCAATTTTTTCTATATATTATTTAAGGCTTAGATTAACTGTTGTTCACTATGAATAATAAAACCCCATTTTAAGAATAACTGCTTTCTGGCTTAGATGAACTTTCAATCTCTCCTGAGAGATTAGAGGTTTAACTCTTCTGTTTTCATGGGGTTAAGTAGCAGAAAGTGAACACAAAAGTACATCATCTAGAATAGTTCTTCATAAGGAGAAAATTAAGAGTAATCCATACTGCATGACAGTCACATAAAAGGGTGACTCTAAACACAGCTATATCTGGTGAGAGATTTGGAAAGTTAAAAGCAGAAGATTTTTTTGCAGGCAAAAGGAAGATGAAATTGTGATTTCTCCAATTTTTTAATGTCTGTTTGACTTTTTTCTCTAACTTTTACCCATTCAGGATATCTCTGTTCTCCACTTACCAATATGATCTTTGAATTCCCTAACTGCTTCACTTAAGTGTGCACGTTTGTGCCAAGGTTAAACTTAGATGTATAGGGTAAATTAAGTTCTCAGTTTCATTTGACTGTAAATACTGAGTAATTGAAATCAATGGACCTACTCTGATTTATACGAGTGTTACTAATGGCAGAATTTGATGCCTCTGAGGTCGATACCAAGGGTCTTGCACATAAACAACTACATTAACCTGTATCAGCTCTGCAGCTATGTCAAGGATACTGCTATGTGTAAAGTTGCAGCATTTTATCTAGCTGAAGATTAAGTGAATCCAAAACAAAGTACTTTTAATGGCATTAATAAATTTCCATAATGGAGGTGAATTAAGCTGCAGCAAAAGTAGCAACCTTCTGAAATATATAACATGGTCACTCTAATGCCAATACAGTATACACTGGCAATCAGAAACATAAACACTACCTGCATGGGTATGAAGTCATTCCAATGCTCAAAGGCCTCTTTGTTTCCTTTTATGATTTGAAAATATTAGAATATTATTTCTCTGAAATAAATCAAAGTGAATAGGTAACCAAAAAGACTGCAAAGATTAGACACAAGTGGATATTTCTAGCTTATATTTAAAATCTTATTGTCAAGTAAATATAATTGAAAATTATTATAAGCAAAAGTAAATTTTATAGATTTGCCATCCATTTTGCAAATTTAATTTTAGTGTTTTAATATGCTACTCAGTTAAACCATTGAAAACATTAAAATTAGACATAGGCAATATTTTCAAATGGGACAGCTAAAATAAAGTTCTTAAATCTATGATTAAGTTTCAGAAATACTTAGATGGTAACTGATTTTTAATTGCAAAAGGGGTGGGTTCTGGAAACAATGCTACAATCGTATTCTGCAAATTAGAATATATCAATAGTAGAATCCAACCTGCATTAAATTAAGCTGGTCACTGATGGATTCCCAAAGTAAGAAGAAATTAGCAATGTCATTGACCTTAGCAAGTAATATGTGTGCTGCTTGCAGCACCATTACATACATGACAAAATAACAGGACAAGTATCTGGCTAATAAAGCAGAGCTGGTGGATTGGTGAATTGTGAAGAATGTTTTTATTTCCAAGACAGAAAGATTAATAACCAGTTTCATCATGGGAAAGAATAAATTCAATGCAAGACCCACTATATTTGATTTCCTTCTTCTTGCCTCAGCTTTCCTTGTTCTCATACCTTAACTGACCTGGATTTTGCATGTTTTTTGATTTTGATTTCTAATTGACAATAATTTTACCAATTATTTTGAAAGATTCAGTGAATTATTTTAAAAAGTCCTAGCTTTTAATTCGTTTTCTCCAGACTTCCAAGTTGATATTGATAACCAGAATATTTTATATATATTGTTCTATCCAAAAGACATTGTGAGTATATTCTCTGCTTATTTATTCAATTTCCAAATAAAAATAAATACATAAATTAAAAAAAAAAAAGGAAAATAGAAAAGGTAACGATTTGTAATGTAGAGTAAATATGAAAGCTCCATTTTAGACAATGCCAAGCCTTCTCTTTTCATTTCCTGCAGCTTTCCCTTTCTTCCCTTGACAGTTTGCCCTGGCACACACACAAGGAACTCTGCCTGCAGTTGCTCCCCAGCAGTCTTTGGCGGGATCACTTCTACAACACAGATTTAAGCCAAAGCCAAGTATCTTCACCTTTGGAAAACTGTATAAACACTCTGAAATAAATTAATCTGCTTTTATTGGGAAAAGGGGGATAAGGAGAAGCACAAACAGAAAGCAGCACAGGAACAGAGAATTAAACACAAATAGGAATAATTTAAAAGTGAGTGCTACAGCTTAAAAGACACTGACTTTTCTGCAAGCGACATGGTTCTGTTTTTCTACAGAAAAGCAACAATTCAAACTTTTGAGTCCTGCCCACATTAGTATGACCTGGAGTGGCCTCCACCCAAGCCCATTCCTTCTTATATTGGAGCTGTCAGCAACAGCAATATTGGCTGTGTTAATGAAGTTACTGCAGTAGATGCTCTCAATGTTTAATTAGATTATCCAAAATATGACACAAATGGGAAAAAAAGATGAAACAAGGTAGGTATTTACTACCAAGAAGCACAAGAAAAGCAATAAAATGGAATTAATTCTGAAAGGGCCTTTTGCGTTAAGAATCCTGTTTACAATTTTCAGAATAAGTGCAAATGTAGCAGAACCACACACAGGCAGCTCACCATCGTTCGTTCCTCCCTCCCTGTGCTCGCTGTCATGCTCAGTATTCCCTAAACAGTTGAACTCACAAGAATTACCTTCAGGCTCTCTATTTGGTGTTCGTGATTTTGAAATGTTTCAAAATGTTGAAAATTATAAAGAAAATTGATCTAGAGCTCCCCCATGCACAAATTTCTGTAATAATACAAATGTTCTTTCTTATGAAAGATCAAGTTACTTGCCATTCATATTGTTTCAAGTGCTTTCACTTAAAGAAGGAAGAGAAGAAGTAAATCTGACTGACAGGCTAGTGGACAGTGGAATGAAATTTAAATTAGAGAGATAAATCCAATCTCTAATAGGCACAGCAGTTTTATTTGTATCCGTTTAACAGTTTTCCAATTCAATATGTATAACATATTTTTTAATGAACTCATTCATAATGCAGATCTTAGGACACAACACAAGAATTCATGAGAGAAATTCAGTGCTTAGGTCTGATTAAGAGATTTTAAAGTTCTATACTTTTACTTGAAATTTATTTACTCCCTGAAATTACAATATAAAAGATTAATTAAAAATTAAATTAAAGATGTAAAATTTAAATTAAAAGTTAAATTAAATTAAAAATTGTATCTGCAAAAGTTACTGGTTATAAAATCAGTGCTCAGAATAAGCCCATATTTGTAGCAACCAATCATCAAGCATCTTTTCTGTTTGTCCCTCTCAAAACCATATTAATTTATTCCTCCTCAATCAGTTCAGACAATTTGAACAGAAATGCATATGCGGCGTTTTCAGTGCTGTTAAGGTTCATCTGAAGATGTTTGGCTTAAATCTTGTCACTCACTGTTGGCACTAATGAAATGCATAACATTCTCACTCATAAGTCATGAATTTTTCCGTTAAGTGTTTTATATGAGATTTTGTATTCATGAAACAACACAAAGTGATAAGTACAACTAAAAAGGATGGACAGGGTTTTCAACAACCTGACAGAAATCCCTTCTTTTGCAGTCACTAGAAGTATCTTAAATGAGAATAAGATTAGGTCAATTCTAAGGCCTTTCAAAATCTCAGCCTCTATATTATGCCAAGCAAAAAGTTATGCACCTTTTTTAAAAAGGTAGCACACTATCTACATACTCATATTTATTGTACCCATGATGCAAATAATTTTTTCTTAAAAAACCCACAAACCTCTGTAGTCTGTAAACTAGCTCGTTCACATAAGAAAGTAGGCTGCATTTTTCAGTCATCCTTTTTGGCTGTTTTCAGTGAAATGAAATAACAGGTTTTGCTCTAATTAATCAGTTTGATTTTCAGCAATGGAGGTTGCCAGGGGAAAGGGAACCTCGGTCCATCCCATTCCTGGCAGTTTGATGCCGGTGCCAGCAACAGATACCCAGAGCCTGGAGAGGCACTTCAGGTCAGCAGGACAACACCTGAAGAGCGGCATGAAGGAATTCCAGCCACTCCATCCAGTCAGGCAGCCTCACTGGGGCTCCAACTCAAATGCCTCTATTGAAACACAAGCAGCATGGGGAATAAACAAGAGGAGTTGGAGATGTGCACACACACACAGCAGGGATGTGACCTTATTTGCATCAAGGAGACATGGTGGGATGACTCCTACGACTCAAATGTTGGAATGGAAGGATACAGGCTCTTTAGGAAGGACAGACAGGGATGACAAGGGTGAGGTGTCGCCCTCTTTGTCAATGACCAGCTGGAGTGAATGGGCCTCTACCTGGGCATAGGTGAGGACCAAACCAAGAACCTATGGATCAGGATTAAAGGCAGGGCAGGGACAAGTGACATAATCATGGGGATCTGCTATAAGCCATGCAACCAGGAAGCCCCAGTGCATGAGGCCCTCTATAGATAGATAGGAGCAGCCTTATACTCACAAGTCCTCAAGGAGGACTTCAACCACCCAATCTCAGTTGGAGGGACAGCACAGGAGGGCATGAGGAATCCAGGAGGTTCTTAGTATGCAATGGTGATAACTTCCTTCTCCAAGTGATAGAGAAGCCAGCAAGGAGAGATGCTACGCTGGACATTGTTCTCTCCAACAAGGAGGGATTGGTGGAGAATGTGAAACTCAAAGTCAGCCTTGGCTGCAGTGACCATGAAATGGTGGAGTTTGAGATCCTTATGGCAGTGAGGAGGATGTGCAGCAAGCTCACTAGCCTGTATTTCAGAGGAGCAGACTTTGGCCTCTTTGAGGATCTGCTTGGAAGAGTCTATGGAAGAAAGCCCCGGAGGCAAGGAGGGCCCAAGAAAATTGGTTAATGTTCAAGGATATTGGGACAAAGATGATCAGAGAGCTGGAATGACTCTCCTATGAAGAGAAGTTGAGAGAACTGGGATTGCTCAGCCAGGAGAAGGCCCAGGGGAAGACCTCAGAGCAGTCTTCCAGTACCTTAGGGGGCCTACAAGAAACCTGGACAGAGACTTTTTGCAAGGACATGTTGTGATAGGACAAGGGCTTATGGCTTTAAGCAGGAAGATGACAGGTTCATATATTAGGAAGAATTTCTTCATTATGGAAGTACTGAGACACTGGACCAGGTTTCCCAGAGAAACTGTGGATGCCCTATCTCTGGTAGTGTTCAAGGCCAGGCTGGATGGGGCTTTGAGCAACCTGGTCTAGGGGAAGATGTCCCTGTTCACAGCACAGGGGTTTTGGAAGCAGATGGTCTTTTAGATCCCTTCCAGTTCAAACCACTCTATGGTTCTATGCTGTCCCCCTGCAGCACATGAAGGGTCGTGGCGGAGCAGATAACCGTGAAAGACCAAATGTCCGAGAAGGTGGATGTGCCTGAAGGAGGCTGTGACCCTGTGGGTCACTGGAGCAGACTTCTGGCAGGACCAGTGGTTCCATGGAAAGAGGAGGCCACATTGGAGAAGGTTTGATGGCCGGATATGTGACCCTGTGGGGGACCCACACTGGAGCAGTTTGTGAAGGACACATGTTGGAGAAATTTTCAAGATCTATCTCCCATGGGAGGAACTCCACTCTGCAGCAGAGGAAGAGTGGGAAGAGTCCTTCTCTTGAGGATGAAGGAGCAGAAGAGATAACATGTGATAAAGTGACCACAGTTCCCATTCCCAGTCTCTCTTCACCACTGAGGGGAAGGAGGGAGAGAACCTGGGAATGAAATTGAGCTCAGGAAGCAGGAAGGGGTGGGTGGAACATGTTTCATGATTTGGTTTTATTTCCTATTATGCTACTCTGATTTGATTGCTAATAAACTAGAAAAATTTCCTCAGGTTGAATCTGTTTGCCTGTGATGGTAACTGGTGAGTGAACTCTCCCTGCCCTTATCTCAATTCATGAGCCTTTTATTATATTTTCTCTCTGCTGCCCAGCTAAAGAGGGGAATGATGGAGCAGCTCTGGTGGATGTCTGGTGCCTAGCCACTTTGAACCCACCACAGGATTTATTTAATACCATGCGAATACCAAAATTGGTCTGTTGCCCAGGGGATGTTTCATAAAATAGTAACTGAGAAACACCTGGGAAAAAAAGAAAAAAATGCCTGTAATTCAAGGAAGTACTTAAATTTAATTGCCTAATTTTAAATATGTGCTGAACTGTCATTTATTTTAATGAAACTTCAGCTTTATGCATAAGGCTATTGAAGACATTTTCTGCTGCCAAATGGAAGAAAGGTTATTCCTATAAAGAGTTAATATTTGTTTACTCTGAATGTCCTTGCTTTCCTTTGCTTTTCTCCTCTTTGTTCATTTGTTTGTATTTTTAAGTGTTTTTATATACGCACTTTACCTAATAAGCTTTGACAATCATCTTCTAAAAAATAAGAAGAAAAGCAATTGGATTTTTTTTCAGATGGAATTGCTTTTGCTTTAAAATATTCTGGGAAATAGTCTCTGGGAAATATGCTATTGCATGCAATGTTGAAGTGTTCTATGGTATAATAATTAAAAAATCAGATGAATGCATAATTGAATAATTGATGTGTACATGAAAAATATTCTTGCTCAATGCTTTTTTTTTGGGTCTGTGCTTTTGCCTATTATGCTGGGTAATTTCTGAAAGGAAAACCAATCCTTCCAAACATATGCACTCGTTGCATGCACACTTTCCTACTCTTTATAAGTGCTTGGTAGAAGTGGATGTGCCAACTGCAAGGTGATTTCTGAGAAATCTACAAAATCTGGATGAAAGGACTTCAGAATTGCTGGGAAAAAAATAAATATGCTGGAGGCAATCTAAGCTTTTACCTAAGTTAAACACAAGTCATACACAGACAGGAGTAGAACAGCTCTATTCTAGCTTACAACATGCTTTTTTTAGATGGCCTCTGGAAAGAAGGGAGGGAATGCAACAGTACTAAGGGAGCAAGTGAATGCTGTTTGTTCTGTGATACCCATGTAATTGAATACAGCCACACAATTAACTTTACATATTAAGAAATTTGTCTGATTCTTCAAGTCCTGTGGGAATTTTGCCATTCAGTTCAACAGGAAAATAACAGGAAAGAGTTAATAGGATTATTTCCCTGTAAATTAAATTAAACTTGTGTGTGCAGAATCAGACATACAAGTAAAAACACACAGATAGGTATTATGCTGCAAAATGTAAAGATATTTCATAATTTTTCCTAATATTTTGGCTCCTAATAATAGAATCCTTTGCAAATATTATTTGGGACCTATGATATTCCTTTAGGGAATGAAAAGGAATTTTCTCTGCTTAGAAAACATTTTTTTTTTTTTTTGTAAAAGTGAAACTGTAGCAATGAATTATTGAATTTTACATAAAGGTTTGAACATTTATTTTATTACATACTATGCATTAGAAGTTTTAAACATGAAGAAAATCTATATGTGGCTAGTAGAAAGAATATTTTATATATGATGAAACTAATGCAATTCAGAATTCACATGCTGAACTAATCTCATACAGTTTAGACCCACAAACAAAGATTTTTAGAGATGTCAGTTTTATGAGAATGAATTATAAAATGCAGGATAAATAATGTCAGAAGCCTGCCAAGAGCAGCAGACTAAAGAGATGAGAGACTGACTTCCCATTATCAAAATGCACAGACAACAGAGCAGTAACTGTATCTACTATTTCTTGAATACAAAAATATTATTTTAGCATTATTGTTGTGAGCATTTCTTCTTAAAAACAAACAAATAAACAAACAAAAAAACCCACCAAACAAAAAACTCACACCAAAACCCAAGGTCTAGTTTGTTTAGTTTAAGCAACCATGTACAGTAAATGAAAGTAGCTCTCTCTCCCAGCAATATAGATGACAAACAAGGACCATGTGCATGCCAAGTTTCTATGCAGACATTGTAGCACAAAATAGAGAAGGTTTAATCCCTTATAGCACGAAGAGTTGCATTGGCTTGAACTCAGCTATGAGAAACAGAGCGGTTACTGTGTTTTCGCACGTAGCCGTTTCATGCGCGGCCAGTGAATTACTTCTGATGCATTCATATTTTGGGAATTTACAAAACCAGAGGGAAGGAAGGGATAGTTATCCACAGGAAAACAAGATCCACACACTTTTTTAAATACGCATCTGGCAAACTGAGAAAAGTCAGAAGTAAGTGCAATTCCTTGAACAAACTATATACTATTTGACAATAGTTTTTTAATCCTGGTTATTAAAAAAATTCACAGTGTAAGAAATTTAAGCCAAGGTATTTCAATTTTTTTTCATAATTATTAAGATGTATCTTTACTACCTGCTGTTTTGACCCTTAATAAAATGTTTTCCAGTCTTTCCACCTACAGATCTACCAAACAGAGTGATGCATCCATACAGAGCAAATAACATGTCCATGATTTTTCTGTCTACTACATGAGTGTTGATGTAGGTGAAATATTCCTTTTACTTGTAAGGTTTTTTAGAAAGTATTGGGCATACAGAAGTGTTAAACTAAGTTGGGGATTAAATAAGTTACTTGGAAAACCACTGAAGCAACTGGAATTCAAATAAAAGTACCTCTGAAGATTTGAGCATCTTAAATGGGAAACCTTCAAAGTCTGCTTGGCCACCATTAAAAGAATTTTATAAAAAAACCTTAAAAGCCTGGTTTCCTTTAATCAAGAACAATGAAGACTAGATATTCAGAAAAAGGTTTTCACAGAGGTCCAAATGAGAGTAACACTTGGTCTGAATCACCATCAGTCATAACACTCCTGAGTTTGGTTATTTCTACTTAATACTTTTGAAACTGACAAATGAAATTCTTTATGTAGATCAAAAAATGTCATATAAATAACACTGCAAAATAGGACAAGGTTAGGAAGCAATGGATTGGGCATCTAAGCTACCCATTCAACTACCTTATGTGGACTTCTGCGGTAAGATCACAGAATCCGCTGAGTTGGAAGGGACTCACAGCGATCATCAAAGTCCAACTCCCAGCCCTGCACAGGAGCCTCCCCAAGAGTCACACCATATGCCTGAGAGTATCATCCAAAGCTTCTTGGACTCTGTCAGGTTTGGTGCTGTGACCACTTCTCTGGGGAATTTGTTCCAGAGCTCAACCACCTTCTGGGTGAAGAACCCCTTTCTAATATCAAATCTAAACCTCTCCTGACACAGCTTCAGGCCGTTCCCTGGGGTTCTGTCACTGGTCACCAAGTGACAGAGGAGATATCAGTACCTGTCCCTCCTCTTGCCCTCACAAGGAACTTGTAACTGCACGGAGTTATCGCCTCAGTCTCTGCCCTGTGCTTCAATGTGTTCCTTAGTGTTGGATAAAGACAGCTTTGGATACATAAATTTTATCTCTGTGAAAATTATGATCCAGAAATCTCCTTTTTCACTGACATCTTACTTGGGGAAGAAAACAACTCTGTATTACTCAGTATCTTCTTAAAAGTTTCATGAGTGCCTAAAACCCACTCTGAACATGTCTTGTGTTTCAGTATGATGGTGTTGAGACACTGAGAAGGTATCTGATACTTAGCCTGGACTTGATCTAAACAGGATCAAGGATATCCTTTTTCTCATACCTGCAGAACATCTAGTAGGCATTCTCAAAATACATCTAAAAGATTAGGTCTCTGCTCTATCCTAATCTTCTATGTTCAATGAAGGGCAATGAAGATGAAGTGTCCAGAAAACATTTCTTATGAGGAGTGGCTGAGGGAACTGGGACTGTTTTGTCTGAAGAAGAGGAGGCTCAGGGGAGACCTCATCGCTCTGTACAACTACCTGAATGGAGGTGGGAGTTTGGTCTCTTCTGTCACGTCTCAAATGAAAGGGTGAGAGGAAAGGGCCTTAAGCTGAACCAGAGGAGGTTCAGATGAGTTATTAGAATAAAAAAAAAAAAACCCAACACTTAATGAGTTGTTAGACACTGGACTAAGTTGCCCAGGGATGTGGTATAGTCACCATCTCTGGAAGAGTTCAAAAGGGGTCTGGATGTGACACTTTCGGATATGGTTTAGGGGTTGATGGACTAGATAATATTAAGGTTCTCTTCCACTCTTGACGATTCTGTGATTTTTACAAAATGCTATGAAGGTCACAACTTTACTCAAAATACATCAATTCAATGTGACACTCTGTTCCTCCTTCTGTTCTCAAAAACCTCCCAGAGGAAAGAAAAAAAAAAAAACAACAAACAACCAGAAATACTACAATGAAGATTATAATTATAGTATTCTTCCTTGTTCAGAAATTGTCACTTCTTCTTGAGGGAATTAGGTTGTCTTCTAGATTTCCCTAAACAGACTATGATTCTTGGACATTTTCCAGTCCCCATTTGTAGTCATTCTATTGTTATCTGGCAAAAAGAAAGAGGAGGGAAAAAAAAAAAAAAAAGAAAGTACATTCAGATCATTCAGATGGAAGGAAAGATCAAGAATACAAGCCATAAAATATCCTTGGTTCATGCAGTAATAACCACTGAAATAATTTTTCTTTTTCAGTTATACATCAAACTGAATGATGAATATAAAGTTGTAAGTAGAATTCCCTGCCTTGAATCTTATAATAGCTGTTGGCCAATACAACTATAGCAAACATGGACAAAACCTTCCAAACTTGAGAGAAAAGAAAAAAAAAAAAGGGGGATAAATTTAAAATTTATATTGATTTGAACTTGCAATGAATAGAACAAATACATTCCAAAATAGAATATTTACATACAACTGAGACACTGAAATGTGAAAGTGCAAGACAAATACTAAAGCCTGTATCTCCATAACTTTGCATCTGGTCTGATTTTCTACAACCTTGCAATCCCTTTTATCAGTGCAAAATTATTATAAGAACGATTAAAGGACAGAGCTAAAAAATAATTAGTATCTTAAAGATTTATTCATGACTACACAATAGTAATGTAGTGGAGAAACATATTAATATTAAATACTTTAATATGTTGTTTATTACAGCAGTGATCATTCCGTACTGGCTGTTTGGTTGGCCTATTGACGTACATATTAGAAAGGATACCAAGGGGGTAAAGAAAGTTTGGCCCATTTTTTTTTCTGAGATTTCTGAATGTTTCAGCATATTGTGTAGCTAGTGTTATTTTTCTGCAATCCAGGGGAGGGAATTTAGTGAGTAGATGTTAAAATTACCACTCTGATGTTTGGCAAAGACGTGTTCCACTTCTATTAAATGGAATGTGGACAATAATAGAGACCTTCAGAATGCATATTTGAAAAAGATCAGGATATTTACAGATTGGTAGGCATATTTTTACTGATTATCTAATCTATAATGTGAGAATTTGTTGTTCATTAGTTCATGCTAGAAAAAAAAATCCTTGAAGAAACCACAAAATTTTCCTTTATTGCAGATTGATAACTGATTAAATGTGAAAAGGTTCCACTTAAAATTTGTTTGTGACATTCCAGCAAAATATTTTCCATTTTGGACTTTAATATAAAAAAATCCCAACAAAAAACAAACAAACTTTGAAGATAATTAGGTTATTGTTATATGCATTTTGATTAATCATTAGCCAGTTTATTGAAACATGCTTAGGAGATTAAAAACTTTTGAAGTCCAGTTTATTTACAGGCCAAGAACTCCACAGAGATGAGGTCTGATTCTTCATCTCTGTGAGTGCTATTTCGCCATTAATGTCCTTGAAAAATGGACATAAATCACTACTGCCATTGGAAATGCAAAATTATCACTTGGTTTTATTTAGAGAAACTGTGCTTTTCAAAAGCAACAAGCAGTCAATAATTAGACCCACTGAATCAACTACACATGTAGTTTCCACCATTATTACGTGACGATATTTCTGAAATACTGACATATACAAGGTGCATTTTGTGCTACACACTGCATAAAGACAGGAAAGACGCTGATTTCAATTTGAGAAGACTGCAGTCTAAACAGAATACAGGATACTGCAAGTGCATGCAGACTAGGGAGCACAAGATTGTGGAGACTGGGGAGCACAATAAGGAAACAATAAGATGGTGCTAATCACCATGAACTGTGGAGCTCTCAGCTCACCACCTGCCTTGACAGGTACCAGGTTTGGAGAACTTGCAGCAAAGGAGCATCTTAAAAAGGAATCATTCATAGAGCATGTCAAAAAACTTATATGGATTCCTTCTTTACCAGTCTCATTTACCAGATCTCGCACATATGTTGTGGAAGTACAGTTATTTGTATATTTTACTCAATAGTAATGATTCTCATATGCATTTATTGTATGTGTGTCCTTTTCCAATGGCTTTGACTCTATGTACATGTATGTTACTAGTAGCTAGCTCCACTTAATGTTTCACATAGTAAAGGCAAAGTTTTTAAAGTCTGTCAAAAAAAGTAAAACCTAGAAATTAAAGGCCTGTGTCAGTTACATTTTATATATTATTGCACTAGTCTGTTTATTTTAAATTGAAGGCAGATCAGTACTGAAAAGTGGTATAAAACCTAACGTCTTATTAGGAAAAAAAATTAGCAATTTACAATAATATAAAACACCTCTTGGAGATCATTTTTTTATACCTAGTAAGATATGTAAGACAACATGGTTAGTATTTTACATTTACTCATAGAAAAGGAGAGGATTTATCATGGATATTTGTTAACAGAGCTGTTCTGGAATCAGGAGATATGGCTTCAGCTTTCTGCTTGACCAAAGACTTCTATAACTTTGAGAAGTCACTTGGGACATTTTAAAAATTCTTTAAGACTTTTAAAAGGTATTTTCCAGATAAGCTACAGCATGACTTTGAAAAATGTAGTACCTAATACCTATCGAAATAATGGGTCTTAGACATTTAGGCTTCTGTCAGTTCTGCTAGGAACTTGCCTGGATCATTAGGTACCTAAATACCCTGAAAAAATCTGGCCCATAACTGACTTGCAGAAAGATTTTCTATCTGCAAGCAAGGTAATAGGTTTAGCCATTCCCTCATGACATTGGTATAAGGAAATATGCATTAAAGATTATAGCACTGCTAGATATTAAAGCATGGGATGGTATATCAAAATGTAAGACAGATCATTAAGAAATGTCATATTAATGGTGCAGTCACATCTGGAAAACTGCACACAGTAGTGCCCAGCCTGTCCCAGAGATGACACTGCAGAATTAAAGGTGGTTTAAAGACTGTGACAAAAAGGATTAAGTGCATTGAAAAAACGATTTTAATGGAACTTGAAAAGACTTGAAAGAATTTCAGCAACTGAAAAAACAAAAAAGCAACCAAACTTCCAATCAGGATCTTATGTAAATGATCTGGTCTGCTCACTGTTCTAGATCCCTTGTGCTTTCTATCAATTTACTTGAATTTACACATTTGTCTAACATGTTTTAGCTCTATTTGTTTTCCTTTTCTCTTTTCTTTCTGATCCATTATCTGTCAGATAGTTTGTAGTAATAAAAGGATTTTATAATAAAAGTCAATATCTATATGTGTTTCATTTCAGGGTATATCTTTGTCTCTGCTTTTTCTGTGTGTGTGTTGTTGGTGGTTTTTTTTTTTTTTGGTAGTCCAGAGTTGGCCATCCTCTTTTCTCTATAGCTACTGAATAGATCAAAGGAACACTTCAAACATCCATTGAAATACATGTGAATTTAATGCATAGCACTGCTAATGACTGAAGATTTTGCATGGACTTAATGTACTGATGAAGCACCAACTGTTATTAGATTGTTGATAGAAGATAATCCAAAGTGCTGCAATGCATGATAGAGTTAAAAAAAGTTATAAATACTCTCACAACATGACAGACTATGTCTAATCAATCTGTTCTGGATCAGCTGTCTTTAGAATCTGTTCTGGAAACATTTTTCCTCTTCTTTTTTTCTCCCTAACAATTCTGCTTCACATATACTGCATTTCTATTTTACAATCACTTCATATTATTTTAGTGGATTTATGGACCAGGATTTTGCACAACAGCATCTTTGTTGCATTGTTGTATTTGAAAGTAAGCCTGTTATCCCAAAATACAGAAGCCCACTTTTGGCATGTGAGTAAAGCAATTCAGTTAGAAATGGGTAAGTTAAGGCAACTATTATTAGGAAAGAGAGTGAGTCTAACAAATAATCCCACTTTCTAATAAATCACTATAAAACAGATAATACTATGAAGAGACACCACTGAGAAAACTGGACCTAAGTCTTAATTACCACAAAATATTTTACATCCCACTAATAGTATGTGACAGTTAATGTATTAACAGACTTGAAAAACAAGACAAATTAAAATCCTCATAGTCAGCTTGAAAGCTTTTTAAACATACTTCAACATCCACTAACTAGAAAGGATTATCACATTCTTTATGTCTAAGCAGAATTATCAAAATCCTTTAAGATAAATTTAACTGTCAGAGATCATTAGAAAACTAGTATTCTGTGAAGGATAATATTTCTTTACTAACATCTTAAAACAGTGACAATATTTACTAGCTGACACCACATGAAATTCAGCTTTTAAATATGCTGCTCCTAATCAGTGGTAGAGAGAACTGAGAATTGAATTTTTGAATAAAAGTAACCAAATCACTGTGCAGATCATCTGCCTGGGTGTCACCTTCTTCCCTACACACTTATTTTCCTTTCCATGACTTCAAACATAGAACATGTGAGCTTTATTTTGAATGTCAAACCATGATTATATGATCATATATTGTAATTTCTTTTTAGCAACGAAAAAGAAATATTTCTGTATGTTACGATTTTAAGCAACTAGTGCTGGATTTACGTATGTTTCACTGCTCACATCTGTGATGTCTGTTTTGCTGTGGAACTGAAACCCTGTGAAGTCAGCAATGGGCCCAATGAACTGTGCAATCTGAAGTATAGTGCTGTTTGGTTCAGTATTTGACTGTGAACATGTAATCCAGAAACAGTGAGGTAGGTATGTCACTCTCTGTGAGACACTATGTTTTAAACACTTGCCATGGGATCTTTTATTTAACTATATTTTAAATAATAACAATTTAAATATTATATTATTATTATTAATTTCAATGTTATTAATTTATTTTATTTAATTATATTTTACCCTATTGTAATAGCTGAGCAAATGGTAACTAAAACTGATTGATATGCTAATTTCTTTAATGACTCAGTTTAAAGTTTTTACCTAGCCTAGAATATGTGAGGCAAATAACAGCTTGATTAGGTAACTACTTCAGTTTATTCTATACATATTTTAGGTATAGATATGAAGCAATGGAGAGAATTCTGCTTCAAAGAGCATTTTAACTTTTTCTCACTGCTAACACAGTAAGATTCTGGTCTTTTCCTTCGTAAAGACTAATAACACCAGATGCCTGAGATATTTTTTCAGGTAGTAAACTCAAGAATATATAAGTTAAGAAATGTCATAACGACAAATTTCCTTTTTTTCAAAAGCTGCAATGAAAATGTCCTTTTAGGATGAACATTTTCTCTGTGAGGGGTATAATGTCAATATTATGTACTGCATGAAAACCAGATCACCATTTAAGGAGGCTGGTCAAGATAACACAGAACTAAGGAAGAATTGAAATCTGGTAATTCTGCTGTAAACTTCCTTAGAAAGTCTAATTGCCAGCTGAGAAAAGGTAAAAATAATTTAAAAAATGTTACAATACATCTGCTTTTAACTATTTAACTTTTGGATGACTTTCATTGAGATCTACAGATGGCTCCCTGAAACTGCAATTCCCCATTACATCTCAACACATTTGCAGTTCAGACATTGTCACTAGCCAAGGCATTTGTAACTGTACATAGATTACTTCCTTTTGTTATGTTCCTCCTTGAAAAATCACCTCCCACTCCCTTGTCATTCACATGTCCCTCAACGTACAAATGTTTTCATACAGTGCAAGCACAATACAATAACTGGCATCAAACAAAGAGATCCATGAACACACTAGGGTAAGGAAGCTGGCTGCTAAAGAAACTGGTCTTCATTATGACTGCATCTTCTTGTTCTTCTCTATTGGAGGGGAAAGTATAGAGGCTATTGCCAAAAGCGTCATTAGCCTGAGAAATTTTCTCTAAGTTTTAGGCAAAGTAACAATGATAGGAATACTGAAGCCATCCTCAAACATTTCCTATGCAGTGAGAAAGTGAAGAGTTGAAATTTTGTATCATGCTTGTCTTAACTTTTCTGACTAATCTGGTATAAATTCGACAAACTTAATTGTGAATTACTGCTGATGTTCTTACCATTGTGTAATTTAGGAGGGAATAAAGGTAGAAAAAAAAAAATCTGTTATGCAACAAAACACTAATAGGAGAGTACAGATAGAATGAGCAAACTTCACAGGCAGAAGAAAACATCCTAGGAAAATGAGAAGCATAAAGAATATAATTTGAAAATAATATGATGTTTGTATGCAAATAAGATACTGATGATCTCCCTTTTCCTTGCACTATATTCAGCTAATTTGCCATGAGGCAATGTAGAAAGTGATAACAGTGAACTAGTATAGTAGGAAACCTTTGAATGTTCAAAGGAGACATTCAATCTTTTAAGGCTCACAATATAATGTAGTGTGAAATTGTTATAATATGGTGGGAAACGGCCTACTTAGCACAGAGGATGCTCCACTCTGCATGGCTGCTTTCTGCTCCCTGCAGGAGCATCCAAGCTCCCTGCAGGTCCATGCGCTCTGTACAGGTGAGCAGCTAGGCTGGCTCATGACAGACAAACCTCCCAGCTGAAGAGAGAAAACAACAGTAAGATACCTAAAAGAATTGTATGGCTTGCTATCTAAGTAATGTTTGCATACAAGTAATGAGTTTTAACCCAAAGGACAGGAAAGGGTATAATGAACAGAAATTCATACTGTCTCAATGAGCCGCACCTCTGGAGGCAGGCCAGAACATGTTGCCCTAAATGCTCACACAAGGATTATTTGGCTCTTTTTTCCTCCTTTCTCACTCCCAACAGGGAAAGTCATCCATTGTTTGCAAAAGCTCATAATTATGCTGAGGTAAAAAGAACCCCTAGATCTCGTCTCAAATAAGAACAGACTAACCAACCAACCAAACAATCAAACAAAAACTGACCATAAAGTTTATAATGGGAACAGTAACAGAAATTGATTTTGGTGAGGTTGCCTAAGCAGTTTTGATACACAGGTGTTCAAATTGCCTTGGGGAGTAGGATATTTCAAAGGCAAAACTAAGAGTCTTAATTTAGTTACAGTTAACTAGCAACTTACAGTGCATTTTTCTCAAAGTGCAGAAACAAGCAACAATTACTTTTTCTTATTATTTTTGAGAGTATGGAACTTTTTTCTCAAATGTATATGAGTCTTTGAAATCTGTAGAATGAGAGGCACTTGGGGAATCCTCCCTTTTTTCTTCCATTTTCTGAAGCTTTTTTTTTCCTTTTTTAGGAACCAATAGAAATAAATTTTTAAAAATATGCTCTTACAGCAGATTGAGTTCATAACCATGAGTGCAAGAGAAAACAGACATGCACGTATGTCTATTTTGTAATTGTGTACCAGCAATTCAAGAACCTGCTGCCCCTCAGCTGAAATGTGCTGATTGATTGTAGCAAGTAAATTATTTCAGCACTTATAACTGCGTAAGTTTGTTTGTACTGTGGTATTCCCTGAATTGCAAGAATGCACATGCAGAAAGTTTCAGAAGTTGACACAGATAGTCAGAAAGCACAGAAAGATAAGACACTGAGCATGGGTCTAAATGGCCATGTTGATACAGTTGCTTGGCTATGGTTTTAATTACTTGTATATTTAAGCATTTTAAATAAGATTATTCGCTCCACTAGACAGCAGGAAAATGTTTGATTTCAGATGCAAATCATGACATATTAATGAGCTCAAACTCAGAAATAATCCATAAATAAATGCAAAATGAAATGTAATACAATTATGAAAGTGGGATAATTCTCAGAGAAAAAAAGTATCTCTTTCATGTATGAAAGAACTATTCTGACAATTTTGAAAATCTTGCACAGTCTCATTCCTAAATCGTACAGTAACAGACTCATAACCCCAATACTGAAACATCAGTAAAATGTGTGCTTAAATCTCATAGAAACTGGCAGAAATCACGCATTATCTGAGAGTTTATTTGAAGAGCAGTGTGTTTTTTTCCTCCTAGTGAAAAATCTAACTCCCAGGAACTTAGTTTCACATAGTCACAGAATCAACCAGATTGGAAAAGACCTCTGAGATCATTGAGTTCAATCCATGACCCAACACCAACCTGTCAAATAGACCATGGAACTCAGTGCCACATCCAGTCTCTTCTTAAGTACCTCCAGGGACAGTGAATCCACCACCTCCCTGCACAGCCCGTTCCGTGTCGAATTACTCTCTCCGTAAAGACTTTCTTTCTAATGTCTAACCTAAACTTCCCCTGGCACAGCTTAAGACTGTGCCTCTTGTCCTACTGTTGGTTGCCTGTGAGAAGAGACTGACCCCCACCTTGCTCCAACCTCCTCTCAGGTAGTTGTAGAGAGTGATGAGGTCTCCTCTGAGCCTCCTCTTCTCCAGGCTGAACAACCCCAGCTCCCTCAGCCTCTCCTCACAGGGCTTGTGCTCCAGTCCCTTCACCAGCCTTCAACACAGTTTGATCTTGAACATTAGCTTTTTTGTGCTGCCTGCATGGATCTGGACTCATCCGGCTTCTCCAAGTAGTTATAAAACAAACCATTTATTACTGTTTCTTAATGTGCAGATATGAGAAGATATTACTTGCTCTTTTTCACTTTGCTATTTATGTAACTGAAAAAAATATTGCAATGCTAAGCCTTGAAAGGCCATATAAATAGGTTTTTATGAATAATTATTCATGATTTCCATCTGTTTAAAGTAATTAAAGCAGATGATATTTGACCCACTAACTTCAAGATTTTATTTTTTGTTTTTCTCTAGCAAAGGACAGTAGCAATTCCCTTGAAGCCAATTTCTTACACAACTGTAAAAACCTGACAACTTCAAAGTGCATTTTGAACTGCAAGATATATATACTGATTTTTTTGGGCAGTATACTGGTAAACTCCATACCAAAGTACCTTTACTAACCCACAGATAATGAAGCTGTTTAACAGAGAAATTATCTTATTCCATTTTTCTCCTGATCATTATCTTCAAGAATGCTGTTATTTGGTTTGGAACTGTGCATATTGTATTTCGCTCATATTTATTAATTTTGTATTCACACAAGAAACCAAGCTCATGAAAATTCTACACTGAGGAGACTCCAAAACAGCAGTTAATGCAGTTTTTGGCAACAGTCATAGTGATAAGCAGGCAAAAAAGTTCTCTCTGTTTCTGTAACATCAGAGAAATATACATATCCTCAATCTTCAAGATCGCAATCAAGTCAAACATCTGCACTGTAATAACAGTGTTTTCTTAGAATCAGATATTTAAATGGTTTCTCAAAGGACTATAAACAACCTCAGCTTTCATTCAATCCAGACATGTATCAACCCTGTGAATACCTAACTTTCACATAATATTATGTAAAATGATCTTGCTTTTTTAAGCAGATTGGACTGAGTTTACACGTTGCTTAAGCAGACATGAGTGGGTATGATGTTTTGTCTTGAAGTAAAATAATCCCAAACAATACCTGGATTGTCACAGAATTACTATGAGTTTGCATAACTATGTTTTATTGTTCTCTGTAAAACACACAAAAATAAAGTTTTCCTGTGAATATGTACAGAGTTTGCAAAATACAGGGTAGAACAACCATAAGCAAAACTGTCAACACTGCTGTCTTCTTTTTTATGGAGAGCAAAAATCTTCTTCTGGATTGATAGAGGATATTCTGTAGGAGGTAAGTAAGATTGGAAGAAGTGATACAGGAGAGGGTTTCTTCTAGCTTAACACAGCTGTGACAACAAGCTCAGAGAAAAGATGGAGATAGTGAATGTTAGAGCAACTTTCGAGGAGTCTCTGTGTTTCCTATCTTTCTTATTTTGCTGAACATTGCTACTTGCCATGAGGCAGAGAGGAAGAAGAAAACACCACTTTTGATGGACTGATGCACTGAAGCTCCACAAATTATCCTTAAATTAGTCCAACAATTACAAGTGTTCAAAAACACATTGAGCAATTGTGATTAATATTAAATTTCCTTCTCTCCTCTGCTCTCCTCTCCTTTCTCTTCGCTTCCCACATTGAAACAAACAACTGAACTAGTATGTCTTACTCAACTACATCTGAAATATTTCATTTTCAACCATTTATTGCAAAACAGAGACTTGACTTCATGATTGGTCCAACTGACCTATTTTTTTCCTTTGATTTTTTTCATATCTGAAGAAGTTCAAAGCTTTGCACAGCTTTGCACTTTTCTATATTCTCCTGTGTACTACAGTTGTGTGTATTTATCCTTCATCTTGAGTAAGAAGTCTTTATTTTAATCTTCAGTATCTTGTAACTTTTCCAAAACTTTTTATGTAGATTTCTCCAGGCTCATATTCCTCATCTTGGAAGAAAATACTGTATTGTTTGTCTAAATTTTTTCTATGAACTCCTAATTAAATTGCAGCAGTCTTATAAAGGAGGTAGTTTCCTTTTGGTTTTCTACAGTGCTTAGGAGCTCTTCCTACGCAGTAAACACCACCAGTGTTGCTGTGTAATTTATCACTGAGCACTGAGTAGTAAACACACCTTCTAAAACAGTCACTTTCCACAAGCATTTAGAAGCAGCTGCCTTTTAGATTAAACAGATCTATTATTTAATAATTCTCAGAAATGCCCGTCAGAAGATTAGAAAAGGAAGTCTAGAAGGTTATTTAACACACTCTGCTTAGAGAATTCAGACAGCAGACTGTAATTATTCAAATTGGAATTCAGCCAGAAAATGAAGGCTAATAACAATCTTCTGTGAAAAATACCATGCAATCTTTCAGGATAAGACATGCCAGAAACATTTCCTCTGAAACATGGCAACTGCAAGAGCTCAGTGTCTTTAACATTTTGCTTGGAATAGTAGTTCAGTTCAAATTCTAGAAAGTGCTTCCAACAGAAACAGCACCATTTCCTTCCACTCCAGAAATACATTTTTTAAGTGTACTGTTAAAGTACTAAACAGTCTCATCATACCTCAAAAGTATTATGAAAAGTGTTCTGATTTAGAAAATATTCACGGTTCTTCTGCGTAACAAAGACAGCAAATATATGGGCTGGGCTCTCCTCCAGTGGTTTTGGATCTTTGGTTAAAGCTGTCATCCAGAAAAAGGGAATTCTGGGTACAGATCCATTAATCAGAAAAACTAATCTTTTTAAGTTTAGTCACTGTCAACATACAAAAACCTTTTTACAAGACTCCCCACCAAAGGCTTTTAAAAACAATTTACCACAGGAGACATGAAAGTTCCTATTACGAACTTAAAGATGGTCAAAATATGAGACACAGAGTAGGACTTAATGATCACTTGCTTAGATGATGAATCAAGAGTGAGGTTTCCCTAGGATTAAGGATGGGATCAGCTTTGCTTCCAATCTGGAAGGAAATTCTCAACAGAGGATCCTCAACAGAGTATGAGTATGCAGTGAAATTTGCAAGACTGGAGATGTTTTTAAGATCCTTGATTGATGTACCGATATTGAGGAACTCCAGAATGTCCCCACAAACTGGATGAGTGTGAAAATGCATAAGAAGATGAGTTTTAGAGATTAATATGCTATGGGAAAATATAACTAAATGACACCTCCATGATGCTGAACTTGGAACTCAAGAGTTTTGACTCAGAACATCACTGACATTTTTCTGAAATGACTGACTTCGTGTTCCATGGCACTTCCACAATCAGGAAGAGTAAGACAAAGAGAGTAAGATGAAGTGAAACCTATCCCCTACAGAAATCACTGGTGTACTGTATCTTCAGCACTGCCTGGAATACTAATCTCCATGTGCCAAAACGGGCAGAGTGATATTAAAGAAGATACAGATATGGGCAAATAACTGATCTTGGAACTGAAGTAGTTGCGTTACAAGCAAAAATTAAAATTCCAGGTCTCTTCCTGGAGAAGGTGGCAGTTTGGAAAGAAGGTATCAGAGGGGTATATTTCTCATTTTCACTCAGGATATTTTCTTTGAGCTTTGTCAGTCCTTGCTGTGGGAACCTTGCAGAAATAGATTGCATTCTCACAGCAAACCACAAAGGCAAAAAATGCTGTTTCCTTGTAGGGTTACAGTCATGTGTGAAAGCTGTTCTATAGGCACAGCTGTGTGCCCTGGCTGGTGCAGAGAGATTATGTGGAGATGGAGTAAGGCTGGTATGTCTGAATCATCCATCCTAAGCAATCTCTGCAGAACAAATACTCGCTGGCTTTTCAGGTGGTTATAGCCTGGACACACTGGGAAAGATTTTCAGGGTGGGAGGAGGGGAGATGAAAAAGACATTGAGAAAAAGCTCTTCCAGACAATCTTAAAGACTCTAATCAAAAGTTGGCAGATAATGGAGTTTCTACACTACAGACTTTGTAAATTAGAGTCCAGAGAATTACCTTTCTTATTATTCCCCTTCATTTTCTGGAGAAGTTTTCTAAACATATCATTCTATATTTCCTTCTCCCTTGAGTGCAGAAGATTGTAGCACAGGGGGGACAGTATTAGGGCAGTGAAATGACGATTGCTGTATTTTTTGTTGGTTGGAAATTTTTTGCTGTGCCAAGTCAATAACAAATTTCTTCTATGATAATGCCTCACTGCCATATTAAAAATGGTTGATTGTATCTATTTAGTCATAATTTAAAAGAAAAGTGACTCAAAAAAGATTGAAAAATGGAGGTTAAGTTAAACTTTTAAGCATCACTGGTTGCTTTTACAGTTCCACAGAGGATACTACATCTTTCTTAGAATAATTTTTTTGTCACTGCTGCCTCCATAAGTGGATGTCTGGAAGAAAATATAGCATTGCTACAGTTTAGCATTTCCAACATAAAGTTCCTTTTTTTCTCCTTTCCAGAATTTATATATTTAACTCCATTGTGAAAGATTAGACAGATAAAGAAGCTTTCAGCAGAATCACAATACAGGTAATTACAGGTCTGTCAGCATTTCCATTATGAACTCCATTTAGTATTAAGGGCTTAGCATTTTTCCATCATTTCAGAAAATGTCAAACTGAAAGCTGGCATGCAGATTAGCAGCCTGGATGCAAATTTGTTTACACAAAATATTTAAATCTGCTCAGCTGTTTTTGATTTAGAGATCAGCCAGAAACTTTAAACTCTCGGGGTTTCTCATGTGTTTTCTGCCAAATTTTAGACCAAATAACAGTTAGAAAAATGTGATTGGTTAATAACCTGTTGACTCATTTTCTTCTAAAATTTTGATATTATTTACTTTAAGCTTTAAAATGGATTTTAGATTTTTGGTTCATCTCGCAACTCTAGTCTTTCACCTACCATCTTTGTAAATGAATGATGATTTAGAATAGGATTTGAAACTAAAATAAAACATGATAGCAATCTTAAAAGTCTGAAACACTATCTTTGAGGACTCATTTATCTTCATAATACAATGAACAGAAAAAACCAAAACCTATAAGGTTCTTGAGAGTGTCAGTAACAGCCACCTAGATCTAATACTAATTTAGGGTACTAGCACAAAGAATCTGATGGAGTTCAACTGTTACAGTTCTTCAATTTCATCAATTTAGTCCTATGAATGGTTTAAACAGTTTTGAATATTTTGCTATTTTTATCAATCTGCTCTGTTCTGCTAGAAGTCAATGACAAATCTTCTTTTCAGTTCAGTGGGGACAAGCTCTAAAATAATCTACTGGCAAATATTTCAATAAGGTTATAATCGAATGGATGATCACTCTTATTCAAAAATACACTTCTCACTTGAGAAGTAAGAAGCTTTGAATGGGAAGACTTACAGCCACCAAGCAGCGTGAAATATAAACACTATTAGAAACATTAATTGAGCCATCAGTAGAAATGAGATAGAAAAATAGTATTGTCAGGTAGGGGAAAAAAAGACACTGTGATTGTAAAATAAAGATACTTAAGTAGTTAATGGGCTTATTTAAAATACTGATAAGAGATGGGAAAACAAAAAAAAAAATAAATTCTACAACTTCTAAAAAAATGCACAATCATCCAAGTATGCTGGACAAAGAATATGAACCTTGCCCAAAGCAATCTGTGAATTAAAGGCACCAAAAAAAAAAAATGGTACAAAAGAGATAGTGTAAGTAACTTTGTGCACATGAAACATGAAGGAAGCAAATGAAGCAATTGATCAACTAAGTTTGGCCAGAGGATGTTTACCTGCAGAACACTCTATACTGGCTTAATAATGCAAAAAAATTAAACTTGTAAGAATGAAGAAAATGTTCTTCAGAAAACTCCTCAGCATTAAAGCGCAGTTATGTCTTCAGAAGTGATGATTCAATGCTCATTGTATAGATTTTAAAATAAATGATCTGTTTTCCTCATAGTTACCTCAGATTTACCCTAAATTCTAGCAGGTAATTCATGTTTTCTTAATAATTACAGAAGTTCTGCTGAGCAGATTCTCTCCTTAGCTGATATCCGTGGCACACTCTGACTCTTAGATTAGACATTTGTGTTAACTCAGCTGTCAATGGATTTCAAAGAGAGGACGAGTACAGGAGGCCCCAAAGGGAGCAATTTGGAACAGTAATTTTTACAAGTCAGATACACAGCAAACTCTCCTGATTTCACTGAAATGCTCAAAGTCAATTGGAACAAGTGAGTAACAGTATCCCTACAAATCTAGGCCTGTTTTACCATATGGGATTTTTTTCTTCCCCTTTCTATTTAATTTTTTTATTAATCTACAATATGATGTAGAATCCAGAGTCCTGACTAGTCTGTTATGGTCATACCATAATGAAGATTATGGTCATACCATAATGAAGATATTGGTGAAGGATACAGGAGTTATAGTAGGTCTGTAAAATTTCCCTTACCATGTCACATGGACAGTTTAACTGTATACATTGGAGCTTGAAAAACTGAGAAGATATATCTTGCATTTCCAAAATATACCAAGTATTCAAATTTTAACTATTTGATTCTATAGTGTTTATTTATACACAAGTAAGGATGTTATCTTTCAACTGCTGTTAAGTTTTGGACTTTTTTAATCATGTGGTTTGAGGTTTTTTTGTTTGGGGTAAATGGGTATTATTTTGGTTATGAAAAAATAATAGGGTAGAAAGGCACAGTATTCTGAAGAATGAAAAGAAATATAACTGAAACACCACTCTTCCAATCTTGATTTGGTGTAGATGATATAAAATCCAAAGAACTCTCTGAAAAGTTAGTAAGTAATGACTGTAAAGCTGGGAGGATATTTCATTTCCTAGCATATTACCCTCACATGGTTATTACTTTGGGCCAAAAAAAAAGGACTTTACAAATTATATGGAAACTGAAGAGAACTTTCTATATTTTACTGCAGGCTTTATGTTTTTGGTACTTCTCCAGCAGCACTTGTGGAGTGGGAAGAGAATTTGGGAAGGGAGCCCAGAAGTGCAGAGGAGGCTGGATAAATTGGGAAAAATTACAGGAGCTAGATGATGAGCTAGAATTTGAGTGTAGTAAGAATATATAGATAGAGCTTAGAAGAGTGGTGGTTTTTCATGGGTAACTTTATTTAAAACTAGCTGAAAATAGTGTAGAATCTCACACAAATTTCAATGGCCTGCAACTGTAGTACTAGAGAGATTTAGGAATTTTGAAAGCATATCCTTAGGAAAGTTGTGAAAGTAGGCATGCAGGAGTCAGCAACACCATTGAACTTGTTCTATATTAAACATTGATTCTGTTGCAAATTGCTATTTCAGATAAATAGCTTTGAAAAGCGTAAGTTTGTCAGGATGTTTTTAAAAATGACTGTGTCTTATATGGTTGATTGGTGCAACTTTCCACTGCTGACAATGAAAATACCAGTAAAATATATTCCAGCTATTTTTCAGGTGAAAATTATTATCCTTTTGTGAGAAGACATTGGATGTTCTACTCACACCATATCCTCTATAGAAAACACAGAAATGCTATTGCTTGTCAAGTGTCTAGACTAATTTTGTTTCCACTGAAATGGGTTGAAAATTAGACTTTCTCAAGAATGTTTAAGTAATTGGGGAGAAAATTAGGCCACTAAAGAACTATAGTAAGATTCAGATTCTTAAAATATATCTATAATTGCTATAAGGAGAATATGTTTGCATTTAGGTTATATGAAAGTTCATTAAACAAAATGTATGAAAACCTCTAAAGAAATAGTCTCCCAAATGTCAGAGGTATTTTATTTTCCTAAGAAGGAGTTGACAAGATTGAAATAAAGGATAAAGAGGTGATATTACCAAAGTCTCTAAAGCTAATAAATATGACCATCATGTGAGGGAAATTTCCAAAAAGCTTGCAGAAAGGGGAAGCTATTGAGAAGAATTATGAAATAAAGTGGTAGATATGCTGAATAGTAATGTGGAAAGGAATAGGTAATGATATTCTCATTTGTTTTTAATTTGAAGGTAATACCAAGAAACTGAGGGCTGAATAGTCAGTTCTTCTCTTTCTGCTCTAAGAGGACATTTTTTAAGCCCTTCAAGTGTAAAGTGTTGATTTTTTTTTTTTTCTCAGTTCCAGGACCTTTACTGAAGGGTAGAATTGGAGAGGAAATCTTTTAGCAGTTTCATGTGAAAGGATTTAGTAAATAATGGGAACGCTCTAAAAGGTGTAGCCATTTTTTTATCAGTTTGAAGAGAAAAAGATTGTTGCCTTAAGCATTGCTAAAACATTCACCTGATAGCATACAATTTGTATCACGTTACTTCAATATATTACACTGATAAAAATTCTCTACTCAGGTGACCCCTTTTGTGAACACTACACTGATGCAAAGATTTTTGAGAAAATATCTTGCCCTTTTATTTAGAATTAAGAATTAGATATATTTCTTCTCTTATGGTCATTAAAAGTAGCATGTCATGCCTGGCAGTCATCTCATCCCTTGGTAGAGATGAGTTAACAGTTGGACTTGATGATCCTAGAGGTCTCTTCTGGTGTAACTGGTTCTGTGATTCCATGCAACCAGCATTGCTAAAGTCAGTAGGAGTCATTTGACTGAAGCGTCAGTTACCGATGTATTCAAGAGAAAATCACACAAGGTGGGCATAGGCATGAATTAAGCACAGTTTCCTCTTGATAGAACACACAGTTACAGATGCCTGCTACCAGAAGTGCTGGAGTGTCTGTGTTCCTGTATGCACCTGGAGATGCAAGGAAAAAACATCTATTACCACAAGGGAATTGACTTGATCATGTGTGGTGGCCAAAGACCTATTCTTTTCCTCCCTCCACTTCTGTTTAAACAGTCAGGCTTTCCAAAAGTCAGGATTTGGACCACTGTTTTTTAGTATATTTCAGTTCCTGTGATTTTGATTCAGCATGTATTTAAACTAAGACAGTGGCAAAAATAAAGAATGTGCTAGAAAATAAATACAGTAAAATTAATGTGGAAACTTCCCTATTTTTGTGCTTTGGTTTTGCTAGCTAATTCAGCATTTTCAAATGTAACTACATATGGGAATATATGATAACCCAACACAAGCAAAACCAGCTTACATTATTAATTAAATTTGAAGCATTCTAAACTGAAATCTCTTTTATCAGTTCCTCCTAGCCATTATCAGCTTTCTTTAAATTCCAGAATGTTTTACAAGAAGACAAAAAATTAATATGGAATCTTGAAACCAGGTTATAAAATTACTGCAGTTCAGCCTATGTCCTGACATGAGTATTCTGTGATGCTAAAGACTACAGCTGACATTGCATCAGCACGTACCATTACACTGAATCCAGTGGACTGATCCTCAGAAGTGCTGACATGACCACCAATAAAATGCGGAAAGAGCATTTTCTGATTGTATCCAAACATATAATTTATTTTCCCCTTAATCATAAGCAATTTACTTTTGTAATCTTTAAGTTTATACTGTGAGTTTTCCAAATAGCACTTCTAATGAAAATTTCTAGTGTACTGTGAAATACATGGCTTCTGTTATACTTAATATTTCTGAGTCAAACAAAATACATGTACAGAAAACTGTAATTCAAAACTCAGTATGAAAAGAAACAGAGGCAAAGGTACTCTAAAAGGTTCTATTCTGGACTCTCCTTTTGCTTTCAGTGGGCTCAAACAACAGGCACATTAGAAGCTCTTTTTTTATCCTGTTTTATAACTTTTATTTAGCTTTGGACCAAAGCTGATATACAGAAACAAAAATGCAACTTTTAGTTTAGGCTTTAAAAGAATAGTTTTAATTAGACTAAGCTTTGTTCCCAAATAAAACTGTACAGCAATCAAGAAAATAACTACAGTAGACTGTGAAGTTTTCATTCGGGGTGAGATTAAATAGTGGAGGGAAGGTTTGATAATTCAATTAATTCCATCTCAGTACTACGTTGAAACCAGAAGAATATCTGTACTTTGCATTTTATGTGGCTCAATTTTGCTAAGGACTCCAAACTAAACTTGCAGGTATCCACTTGCTTGGTTTGAAAATAGTTCTATAAGGAGATAGTGATTGCAGAGGGCTCATTTTAACTGCCGCTGAAATACAGCCACCTCTGAGATATATGTCAGCCTTTTTAAATGATAAAACCAGTATTAAATAAAAAAATAGCACAGAAATGTTCTCTTTTTTTTTCTGTATTTGAAAGGTGATTAGAGGTTTTCAATCTATAAAGAACAGTTTATAGAAACTATATTTGGTAAAAAATCCTTAAATCAGTAGGAATAAATATGTCAGGTAATTCTTAATGTGGTAGGATCATGTTTTAATTGCTGGTTTTAGTAACAGGTGTTATTTTGTTTTCATCCAGCTTTCCTCCTTACATTTCCTCCTAGTTAGCACTACCATGACTCTTCTTCTGTTAATGAAATCACTTACATATTATAATAGAACTTCCTTCTGAGATTGAGAATACACAATAAATTAAGGGATAATGGGTAACTTAGGAAGCCCATAAGTTTCAAGTTGTTACCTGCACCTTTATAAGCTAACAATGCAGTCTGTTGAATTTCTTCACAACATAATCAAATATATGGGCATACTTTCTACATGTGCATATTATGTATGCATGTGTACAGATATATGTATACCCAACTCCATGAGAATGAAATCAAACAACTTACATGCATAAAGATATAAGGCTAATAAGATATGTAAATGTGGGAAACAGACAAAATAGAATGCCAGGTCAGAAATAGTGATTCAACATCTGTATAATCAGTAATCACTCAGTCATTTCTGCCTCAAGCCTCCAGATTCCTTCACTTCTATTGCAAAGATAATCTGTGTTATTTACAGGCCTCAGGAGGAGAGAATTCATCATGCCATGAATGCTTCTGTGGTTAAGTTACTTACAGTTATTTTCCTTATTTCTATGATAGAATGAAAATATGATACATGACACTAAGATGCATTTTGTGGAATCTAAGGGAAAATGGGTAGTCTGTCCCTCTATGTCTGTCCTGTCGGCATCCCATCTTGTTGTTCAGTGACACAGATCTATGAGAGGTCTAGCCCTGGTGGAATCCCTTATATGCTATTTTCCAGTACTCTGGAGATCACTATCTATGATGTGTGTTCCTAACACTGTTCCTAAGTCTGTAAACTCACCCAACTAAGATTTCAGACCCTGGGAAGGACATGATGAACTTCCACCACTTTCTTCTTTGACATTTACAACAGTACTCAGCATTTTTAATGCTGGAATTATGAAGCCATAGTAAATCTTGCATGATCTGTGAGAGTAAAGCAGTGCAACTATGAATGCAAATCTGCCCAGGAAAGGTAAACAATTAAATATAAGTATGTACAAATGTAAAACTTGTGTCTGTATGTGTATGTTCATTTTACATAATCTTACTTACAGTCCAATATGATTGTCCATTCCATTTCCCAGAAGAAAAGCTGGATATTAGCAAGGAGATCTTCAACATTTACTGCTACAACTACGGTTTTTTTTCCTTAAAAAAGGCAAGCGAAAACCTGTACATTACATATCACGCACCCTTCTGTTTAGGTCAGATAATTGCCAAATATTGTCTCTTGAATTTTAGATGAAGGCAAGTATGTTATTAAGAAGGAAACATTCATCTGCAAAGCTGTTTGAAAGGCATGTGTCTAAAGCTCGTAAGAGTTCTGGAATTTTGCAGTAAACCTTAGCATGGAAATTATATAAGCAAAATAATGAGGTAAGGTATATGGCCTTGTAATAATTACTTTTATCAGATACCTCTTTGATTTGTTACTTAAATATTGCTTCTTCAGGTATCTCATGCCTTAAGAGCTGTCTTAAAATCACAGGGGTCTAAGGAAAAAAGAACAACTTAAACCTAAATTTCTGTTCTCTGACTACTCTTTCCTGGGAAATTGTTTTGAAGTAACTGCTAAGCTAATTTCCCAAAAAGACTTTATTCTATCCTTTCAACCTAAACCATTATGATCAGAAATACAAGCTAAATGATATACATCAGCAGGAAGTTGAGCCTGAGATGTCACAATCCCATTGAATTAGAATTGAAGTTTCCTATTGATGAAAAAGGAAAAAAAAAACCAAAACAACCACCAACAAATTTTACAGCAGATCGTAAAGCCTTTCTTATTCCTACCATTCCAATTTATCAGGTACTGTAGAATTAACATTTTATATATAATTCTGTTTTATAGATATTTTAATTTACTTATACTGTCTCTCTCTGTCTCAGCGTCATAATGATGGAATCACTTGGCCTTGCTTCAGAGGTGACAACTTGTTCCCCAAGCTCTTACTGGAGCCAACTGAAATTGTAAATGCTCAATACCTCTGAAAATCAGTGTGTCCAAGACACTTGCTTTTGAAAAGGAAGGGATACAAGGCTATGTTATTCTTCATAATATTTTCTCTGAAAAGATGTTACAATCATGCAAATTGAGCCATCCCCACAGGATATTTCAAAACCTTTTCCAATTTCTTTGAACAAGTATGTGCTTTTCTTTCTCATTACTAGATACGTGTGCATTCAATGGTTTCAAATCTCAATTTTTTGGGGTTGACCTTCACAGCACATCAACAACACTGGATATAATAAAGCCGATTTTATTACAAGTGTTCACATTATTCAGTACTTTCAGCCAAGTGCAGAGTGTAAGAATGAAGGATATATAAGAATGCAATGGTAAGGAAGAGAAGGGAACAGGGAAGGGGAAGGCAAAGGGGGAGGGGAAAGGGAAAGGGAAGGGGATAGGAGAGGGAAAAGGGAAGGAAAAAGGGAAGTGAAAAGGGTAGGAGAATGAGAGAGAACAGACAAATGAGTGGAGCATGGGCCAGTCCATGCCTTTAAGGAAGAGAAGGGAACAGGGAAGGGGAAGGTGAAGGGGGAGGGGAAAGGGAAGGGAAAAGGGAAGGAACAAGGGAAGTGAAGTGAAGTGAAAAGGGCAGGAGAATGAGAGAGAACAGACAAATGAGTGTCTGAGGCATGGGCCAGTTCATGCCTTTTAAAATGTGATGTTTCAAAACCAGCTTCCAGCTTGGGAGACCCAAAGCTGCTGGCTGCTGAGATCCAGGATGTGCTAGTCACTTACTGTTTCTCAAATCTTTCACTAGACTGCTGCTACCAGTCACAGTTAGAGATAAAGGGGCACTAAGCTAGATGGGCAATTGATCCTGCTTGACTTGTTGCTCAAAAATATTCACCCCCCACACATAAACAAGCAAAAAACCGTAGGTAGACTACAAGTTCCTGCTATGTTTATTGCACAGGAGTCTTGAAAAAGGAGGGATTTGAAAGCACATCCACAGAATTCTGTGAGTCTCCTGAGCTCCTGCTTGCAAATCAAGATGTTGATAACAGGGGTGACGCTACAACCTGTCCCTCTTCACCCTGTGTGGTTGCCCGGAGCCCCCAGCCGCTCGTCGAGGAGCGGGCTGGTAGTACTCAGAGAGCGAAGGGCTATTTCTGTGTATCAGCCTAACAAACCACCAACCGACCCCCTCTAATGCTGCCTCAGACTTGCCGACAAGAGTCACCGAGATAAAGGAAAGCCAAACGCAAGACTGCATCAAGAAGGACTGCCCGGAGGTGCGGCAGCCTGGGGCGGCTGCCGAGGCCGGTGCCGGGCGCGGATGAGGGCGCCCGGCGGAGGCTCCGGGTGCCGCTCCGTGCCAGCTCCGCCTTGCCACTGCTGCCTCTCGCAATGAAAATGCGGAGACCGAAGGTGAGGTTCCTCTGTGCGGGCCCCTAATGGCACCGGGCAGGGGAGGCAGAAGCGGTCCCTGCTGATGCTGCTGGGAGGGGTCTGCTTCTTCACTGCCGCCCTGCAGAAGAAGAGGAGGAGGAGCCGAGCGCTAATCGGGGGCACAACGGAGCCTTGTTTTAGCCCTGAGAAAGGCCGGGGGAGAGAGAGGTAACTTTGCCCGCAACCCTGAAGAATTGCGTAGCTTGAAAAAACGGTGAGCTGCGGAGCCCGCTGAGCACAGCAAGTCCTGTGTCATCTGTGAGGGCTAATGGCAAAGAGACACTGTGGAGGAGGTGAGCGTGTGCGGAACAGTTGGAAAGGAAGGACGCCGTTGTCCCTTCTCCAGTCAGTGTGTCCCTGCCCCCTTGCATGGGTACATACACACAAACACACGAACAAGCACTCACAACACACACACAAAGATGCAGCAGCGGCATCAACCATCTGGAAATAAGGAAACCTAAACCTGCTGTTACTCCCCGACCGTTCCTACTTTGGGGACAGAACCAGCACCTCGCTGCGCCCATCCGTGCCCCACTGAGGAAAGTCATCCTCCAGTAACCCCATACCCATCACCAGTAACACTAAATCAAGTGACTAGGAAGGAAGCGGTGGGGAGGGGCCGGCGGAGCACGAAGAGAACGGGATTGAGATGGGAATGGGGGAGAAAGGAGATTGCAGAGGTGGCTGAAAGAAACAGGGCACGCTTTGTCCCTGCTAAATATTCCCACATGCCAGGTACCCATCACTGCAAATGGAAATGCTTTCCTTTTTCTCATCACTTCTTCTGTCAATGAGCCATTTAAAATCTCAGTGTTTCATGTCCCTTTCATTTTGAAAGCTGCCCTTGTTCCGCTTGTCACAACTGCAAGAGGGGAACGAAGGAACAACAGCAGCAGCAAAGCTTCATTTTAGCCAGGCAGACAAAAGAGCCGACCTTGGTGCTCTCTGTCTTGGAGTGAAAGCTAAACAGGAGAGAGGAAGAAGTCTTGTGGTCATTTTGCCTGATTTCCTTTCTGATTTCCTTCCACTAACAGATAGCAAGCATTTTCTTTTTTTTTTTTTTTTTTTTTTTTTTTTTTTTCTTTTTTTTTTGGTAGAGGAAGGTGCCAAACGGAGGTGCAACTATTAGTGATTCCTCTCCTAAATCCCAGAAGGCAAAGCTCACTGATGCTGCCTATTTTTATCCCCCTCTTTTATGCCCTCTTCTTCCCTTTTGGTAAGGGAAATGACAGTGGAGGTTTCCTGTCCTTAGTCCTCCAAACTTGGTTTGTATCTCCCTTGCCTCAGTGGTGCTTCTCATTTCTCCTATGGCAGGGAGTGAGGGAGAAGGGGAAGGAGCTTTCTGGGTGTCTCACACATGTAAAGGAAGAGCACAGGATTCATGACCCCCTGTAGCTGGCCAGGAATCACTCTACTTGGCCTTTTCTAAGGGTTGGGGTGTGGATTTGTTTGTTTGTTTGAATGCCTTCTGCACCTTCTCTTAATTTCCAATGGGGCCATTTATTTGCTTTTTTACTCCATATGTATTCAAGGAAGATTTTGTGGGAGATTGTTCCAGGGCATGATGGGATACTGTGTAAGCAAGGTTTTCACTAAGAAAGTACAATTCCTTTTTACTGTAGCTCTTCATATCACTCCTTCCTCTGAGGGTCTGACAGTTTCCTTCCCTCCCTCTTCTCCTACTTTGTTCTCCCTTTTCTAACCCCTTCCAAGTATTGTTTGCAAGGTTCCAAAGAGGCACAAATTTATAGATAAATGTGAAGGGTTGTTTGTTTTGTTTTGTTTCTATTAATACATCCCAGGAATGCTTAATTAATCAGATAAGAGCATGGTTTCTTAAGCATCCGGGGATAGTCTGACACTTGTAACAGCAGGAGAGCTGTGGATCGAGACTGGAGAAATGGTGACAGGACAATGACAAAAGTAGGAAGGGCCTGAGGGGCAGATATCTAGCAAAGCTGCGGAAGTGATCTGGATGACAGGAATGTCAGCAACAGTTTGAGTGTTATGATGTGGTGCTGTAGACCAGCAGAAGTGTTTAAGTAAGGAAGGGTATGGGCTAGAGCTTGTGGAAGTGAGGTGTGGTAAAAAGGCCTTGCCCGGCAATGGTAAAGCAGATGTAGGATCTGGGGAGTCATCTTGCTCCCAACATCAAGAAAATGAGCAGGTATTCATTCATTGTCTGCCTTTGCTTTCTGGGGGCACAAGTGTGTGCTGAGACAAAGGGAATGTGAATCGAAGTAAAATGCTTTCATTCACGGGAGTGGAGAAGAGAACTAAATATAAATGCCCAGAATAGATGCAGTGCTGCAGTGAGTCTAAGCCAGCTCTGTGGAACTTGGCTGCCTAAAGGAACCCACATCCAGGATGTAAAATGTGACCTACAGAGTCTGCAGTTTCTGGGAGAAGCACCCCTTTCTGAACGAAGTCTATGAAAACTGCTCTGGTCAGCACCTGGTAAGATTAGGCCCTGACAATATGGAGGAAGAGAAAGGGCCAGTTTTGCAAAGCCCGTTTTTTTCCTCTTTTTTTTGGGCTCTTTCTGGTGCTTCATCCCAGCTTTTGCCCTCAGTGCCTAGCGTTTTTTTCCTTTCCCCACCCCCAAGGGCAAGCGAGGCGGCTCTCAACAGGTGCTGGGGAAGCCGCTCCGCTCCCGCGGCGGCGCCAGCCCGTCCCTCGGTCGGATGCTGCCGCCCCGCGACTCTCGCTCACAAAGCAGCCGCCTCGGAGCGGCGCCGGAGCCCCCGCTCGCCCCCGCACCGCGCCCGCGGAGCGCACGGCGCGCCGGGCCGGCCGCCAGCCTGGGGCTGACGAACCCTGGCACCCGGCACCAAGAAAGCGTTAATGGCAGGGGGCGAAACAGCGAAAAGAAGTGCCCCTAAAGCCCCGGGTCTGCCCTCACAGCAAAGCATCTCCAGACTGGGGCAGAGCGCCGGGAGCGGCTCCCTTCAATAGATGCAAACAGAGAAAATGTGCCTGTAATTAAAATGTGCATAAACGCCGCAGGTAAGCCCCCTTCCCCTTGGATACCCCGCGTCAGGATAACGTGGGATGAGGTAAAAAGCCCTCAACAACCCCCTCCCCATGAAACGCGAAATGCCTTTTCCACGCGATGCAAATAGGGGGACAAGCAGCTGCAAAGCTCTACAATAAACTGTTTCATCCAAGCCAGAGCCAGCTCGGGAAGGCACGCCTTTGAATGCCACCCCCCAAAACATCTTCTTCCCACCCATGCAGGCAACCTCTGTAGGCGATAACCAAGTCTAAAAACTCAGAGAGGATCGATAATGTCTACTAAATATTCTGGAAGTGTATGTGTGGCGGGAGGGGGGATGAGGATGAGGAGGGGGATAAAAGGGTGATTAATCGGATATTAATCACTGGCCACAAACAAGGGGAGATTATTTCGGGTAGGCAGCCGACTGTAGGGAGTTGCAGAATAGATCCTTTTACTGAAGGCACGCGTGATGGGATCGGCACTCCACTGTTTAGAGATGCCTGTGTAATTCTGCAGGTGCACATTATTCAAGCCACATATTTCTTCTTTTTTCTGTGTGTAACATTTCCCTTAACTGTCTGCAAGCACAGACTTAGTGGAGATATTTATGCCGTTAACTAGACATTTCCTTTTTGCTCTCCTTTCATGAACATAGAAGCAAGAAAAAAGCAAAATAGCCCCTGCTCCGGAAAAAAAAAAAAAAAAAAAAAGACAAAAAGCCCAAGCCAGAACCCCTCACATACATCAGGGAAAAGGGACCAAAGGAGGGAAGAGAAAAGGTGTCGATCTCTGCACCCAGCGACAGACCATGCCTTCAAGGCTGAATTGCCAAAGCACCTTTCCGACAGCCTGGGAGCCCTGCATGCGTACAGACAGTCGACCGTGAAGCGCATTTCGGGCTGTGAGACGGCTACACATACGCTGGGCTCCTTCGTAACTTTCCCCAAGCAACGGGTTAAACTAATAAGTGCATCGATACAGGCATTCCCGCAAAGAGCCCGCTGCTCGACCGAAAACCAGAATCGTAGGTAATCCCCCCTCCACCCCGCACTATCATCATCGTCACCTTAAAAAAGTCATCCGGTGGGATTTGTTTGAATATCCACTAGTTAGAGGCTATATGAACCAATTCACGTCTCCGTTTGAGCATACTGCAAGAATATTTATTGAGCCTCAGCTCAGTCACTGCATTGAACGCCAGCCCTGGCAAGCAAATACATTTTCTATCTCCGCGGAGAGCTCTGAATCAACTCCTTCTTTCCTCCCCGCTTTAGCGATCGTTTATATATTTCCATTGCAAAGTACCCAGGATAAAAATATAAAGTAAGAGATAAAAATATTTTTAAATGCACCTTGGTGTAAGGTGAGAGCTTGCAACGCCCTGACCGAAAGCAAATGGACCCCTAAAAATATACCCCTCAAATACTACCCTACCTTTCACACACGAAACCATCAATAAAAAGACGAGGTTCCAAAATGTAAATCCACTTTTAATCTCCATTTTCTTCACCAGGATGAAGTCCAGCCGGCCACATTTAGTACATCCCCTTTCCCAAAAGTCTGCTAATTTCGATTCCTTTGCACGAATTTCCCCTCTGCAGATCCCTTTCATATTATTCTTGAGAGCTCCTAATTCCTATTCCTCGGCCAGGCGCAGCGGAGTTGTTGCTGTTGATGGTGCGCGGTCACAGCTCGGAGTGAATGGTGTTTCTGGGATACCACAGCAACCTTGACGAGGACTCAACCATCTCTCCAACGGGGGCACAAAGTCTCAGCTACTCTCGATCGTGTCTTTTCCTTCCCCCCACCCCCCCGCTACCCCAACTCCCTGCACAGCCGAAACCCACCACAATCCTGGCTCCTTTCAGCATCCACCGGGAGCCACGGGAGAGCACCTCAACGCTCAGACGCCCTCATCAATAAACTCCAAACAATATTTGCAGCCGAGACTCTCCCCCCACCCCCTCGTTCCCTCAAGAGGATCAGTTCTGCCTGGGAGAGCGGCTCGGGAGATAACGGAGTGGCGGGTCCTCCCCCGCCCGGAGGAGCCCGGGGCGGCCGGGCTCGCCCATCCCGATCGCTGCTGCCTCGTTATTAACCACGCACGTGGGGTGCCCGGGGCTGCCACGGCCGCACAGCCCCGCACAGCCCCGCTCAGCCCCGGCCCTCCCGCGCCCTCGGGCACACACCCGGGGGGCGCGGGCTGATGGCTCTGCGCGGGGACGTTAATTACAGGCCGGGCGAGAGGAGGGGGGGCGGCAGGCACAGCCTCGCTGCCTCTGCGCGCAGCTGAGGGGGCTCTTTGCCGCGGCGGGCGGGGCACGGGGCTCGGCACTGGGGCTCCGCGGGTGGGGCGGCGGCTCCGGCGGCTCCCGGCGGGCCGGGCCGGGCCGGGCCGGGCGGGGAGCGGGGCGGCGCGGCCGCGGCTCCACCAGAAGAGCGATGGCGCCACCTACCGGTCGCGCCGCCGCGCCGCCGGGGCCGCTCCGCGGGGGAGGGGGCGCCGCTGGGGGGGGCCCGGCGGGGGCACTGAGGGGACCCGGATCGTGGCCGCGCTGGGGTCTGCCCTGCCCTGCCCTGCTCTGCTCCGCTCTGCCCGCCCAGCCACCGCGCCGGGGCGCGGGCGGCGGCTTCCTTCACTGAGGAGGGGACGGGCGGGCACCGGCTGCGGTGCGGGGGCGCGCACGTGGGCGGTGGTGCGGCGGTGTTGTCCCGCGTGTGCGGGGGCGGTGCTGGTGGATTTCTGTGCCTGAGGGGATGAGCGCTGTGCTGGGCCCCGTGGTGCGGGTGCATTCTCCAGGGCCTCGTCTGTCGGTGCGTGCGGGGGAGGTGTCCTGGGGGCGGGAGTGTGTGTGTGTGTGTGTGGGTGCGCGTGTGCCCGTGAAGGTTTTGCGCTGGCACGTGTCTCTCTGTGAGCGTGTGTGTGTGCGTGAGCATTTGTGCCTGTGTGCTCGCGTGTCCTGCCGTGCTGAGTGCGGGTGCACGTGTGCGCACGTGTGGTGTGCGTGTGCCTCTGTGTGCATGTGGGTGCGTGATGCTGTGCGTGTGAGGGCAGGTGTGTGCACACACGTGTTTTGTCTGTGTGTGCACACACGTGTTTTGTCTGTGTCTGCGTGTGTGTGTGTGTGAGAGTGTGAATGGATCCCTTCCAGTTCATCTGCGTATACATGTAGTCTCTGTGTGTGTAATATATGTGTTCTTACACATGTCTATGCCTCTGTGACATGCTTTTGTCGTGCCTTTGTGTGTGTGCATGGGTTCATTCACACAGGCTTCCATACAAGTTTCTGTGTTCGTGTGTGCACGTGTGCACGTGTGTGAGTGCATGAGTATAGTCTGAAGAGCAAGTGTGTGAGATGGGAAATTTTGGAAGCCAGTCACAAAGCATGGATTTTTGCAGGTGTGTCCACCCAGGGGTTTGCATTTCCCTGTGTCGAACAGTGTGTGTATATGGAAATTGTATGTGTGTGAAGTGCAGTTGTGGAAAGATGTGTCCTGGGTTGGAACTATTTTCAGTGTGGATGTGATGTGAGGCTCTCTATATAGGTGTAGGTGTGTGTATGAATTTGTATGAACCCATACTTTTATGGGTTATATGATACATGCAGTAGTATCACAACATCATAAGTAATAGTATTGAAGAAATATGAAAAGGTAATGATTCACCCTTTACTCCCGAAGCACAGTGCAAAAGAGGAAGTTTGTATAGCTGTAAGTCTGCTCCCATGTGGGTATCAGAGGGAGCAGTATGTACCCTCCTTCCACCTGTACTTTGAACCATACCCTCTTTTAGTGAGGCCAGCAACAATTCACAGACTGTGGCTCTGCATATGGCTGGCTGAACTCACCTCTGTAACTGTAAGACTGCATGTAGTTGATGTGAGAAAAGAATAGCTGCAAGTGCTGACACTAACCAGCCCCATCGGATCCATACAGGTTTGTTTACTGGGGAAAAGCAGAGGTATATATTTCACAGCCTTGTATACTGTCTACAGCCTTCTCTTGCAGACACATAAGTCTTGGAGTGTGACTGTTGTAATTGAAACTTGGCAGGCCTCCTCCCTTCTTCTGCAGCGGCACAAGAATGTGTTCACACAAGTGATGTGAACCTTGTGCTGGTGTTAAAAGTAATACCATGCTAGGATCGGCTTTCTGACAAAATTTCGGTAGTCCCTGTAGTTTAGGTAAAGTAGGATGGGTGAAAATCACTCTGTTCTAAACCTGCCTACTGTGTTCATTAATTCTTGTAACTACCTCTTTACTGTATTTACATTTATACATGTATGAGTGCATGTAACTGGAGTCTGTTTTTTCAAGAGAAATTCAAAACTGGATACCTGTGCTTTCAGAACATCATAGATGGCCATGCCTCTGGTATTCATCCTGTTTTGTATGAGACTGGAACAAAATTCTGCCCCTATTCCCCCAAGAACACTTTCAAGTTGTGAAATTCAAAATCCCCCTTTGGGTAAATACAGGTGTAGAGAATAAGAAATTGATATTGAAGACAGACTTATCGTTTTAATTCATGCATTGCATTGTTCAGTACTTCAATAACTGACTTATTTAGAGGGCTTATTTTAATAACGCTAGAAGTCACGTCTGTTTGACATCCAGCAAGATTTATAATGTGTGTTATCTGTATTGCTTCTGAAAATGAAATTTTGGCTCATCAGTTAGATGTTAAACGTGAATGAAGAAATGCTTACAATTAAAAATGGGATGCCCAAGGATTTTTTGTGATGAAATTCCTACCAATTTTCAAAGACCATTATGTTTCCAAGTAATTTAAATGCATTTTAAAAATAGCACTTCAGCTACTAAAGCAAATGTTGGACACATTTTGGTAGTATTAATGTTAGGGACTCATTTGAATTTCTGTATAGAACACTCCCTACCACAACCCTCCACTACTGTAATGTTGCATTTTTCTTGTAAATGATTTGTTGTTACATACTAGCATCCCATAACCTTTTGAGTGATTCTGGGTTCAAGATGTAGATAAGGTTGTGTGCTTCATATTGTGTCCTCTTCCTCCTCCCTCTTACTTTTACTTTCTGCCTGCCTTCTTTCTCTTCCCTCCTCTTCTGCTTCCTCCCCTCCATTTCTTCTTTCATTCCTCCCCTTCTTTCTCTCTTTCCTTCTTGTGCTCCCTTATGCTGCTTTTCTTCCTCTCTTTGTTTTTACTTTCTCTCCCTTATTCTTTTTATTTTTCACTCTTTTTTTTTCCCACTTTGTCCTCTATCCTTTGTCTCTTTCCCCTGTTTTGGCATGGTCAAGCTTATTGATCATTTGGGTATCAGTCAAGGATGAAAGTGACTTGGCAAGGACCATTAAGTCAATCACTATGATTAAATACTCCCAAGAATTTTAAAATGTGCTGAAATCAGAACTAGGCAGATACTTAACTGTCTGACCTGTCAGGCACATGAACATCAGCACTGCTAGTGGAAGACGTGTATCACAGATCTGACAGTGATGGTGCTCTTCATACTATTATTATTGGATGCTTCATAAGCTGTGATGCCTTAGTTAAGCTATCTATAAGCAGGCACTCTTGCCTCAGAATCCCCAAGAAATAAATACAACAAAATAGTGCTATGGAATAATGTGTTACTATTGGTATTCACATTTTCCCCCTTCACAGTTCCCTGTTCCCTTTGCCAAGGCAGATCAAATTTAAGTTTGATAATTACATTAGAAATTCCTCCTACATTTTCAGGTGCATTTGTTATTCTTCATTCACTGTCATATACTTTTGTGTAAGGTAGCTGTATTTTGTTAAATAGCTCCTACATTTAGCTCCCAGGTAACTTCACATTCTAATTGTAGATAGATGGATTGCTTTTCTTTAAGAAATGCAGTGGGGTCTTCTGTGGCAAATAATACTGTGAATAATATGGTACACAGTGCTTGCAAGCGCAGACAGCTTCTGTAGGCATGTGTAGGCATGTGTAAAGCATATAGGCAGTGATATTTAAAAATGAGTATTTGACTGGGATAGAAATCTCATTCACTCATATCACATAATTCTTGTGAACATCCTGAGCTAATGTAGAATATTCAGAATTTCTATAACTTAGTCCATCTGGTTATAAACCCCAGTATGATTATAAGTCCTAACTCTGACCCTGAACTGACTGCTTGTCTATCAGTGAAACAGAACACTCTTTTCTTACCTTAAAAACAGTAGGAGAGTGTTACAGATATTCTGCAAACTTCCATTTCCTCTTGCTTTTCAACAGGTGTTAGAGTCCCTCAGGGAAGGTTACAAAGAGGAGGGCATGATTGTAGCACCCCCACTTCAGTGTCTTTACTCAGAGTAGAATAGTTTTCCTTCATGAAACAGATAATGAAGTTCGGTTGGAAAAGCGCGAGGTGGAAATTATTTCACATGTATTGGGGTACTAACATGCTGTTGTTACTGCAACATATTCACAGTACAGGATACAGCCATGGTATGAATATTAAGTAAAATACAACCCAAACAATTGAAAAATACATTAAAGGAAATACAGGGATGGAAATAGCTGGAGGGAAAAGTGCCATAATACTGACCTTCTGTCTAGTTAAGTTTTCACAAGTAAGGTCGTAAGTTGCCTCTAACACAAAATGTCTCTGTTCAAGGAAACTGAATAGCAGCACCATTCAAGAGCAGCCACTTCAATCCAGAATTAAAAGTAATAATAAAAAAGAATGTTTCTTTCAGATGCACTGTTCACAGGGAGACAGAGATCATATGTTTCAGTATCACAATTAGCTGTGATTTTGTTAATTCCCTGTTAAATGTTCCTTGTATTCTGCTAGAGGCCACAGCTGAAATCTGTTTGAAGACAGGAGAGAGAATGCAATTTTATTTTATGCAATAATTCTTGATTTAGATGTTGTACCATATAACACTTAGTTTTCAAGTGGAATCCAAGGAATTAGTTTTGGTCTACTGCTACCAGATTTTGCTTATCTTGGTGACTAAGTTTATTGTATTGTAACAGTCATGATCAGTCAAGCTGATCTTGGTGTGTAGTTCTGTTTTTGTCTGAGATTAGACACCTGGCATTCTCAGCAAAAGCTGTCACCACTGTATTGTTCTTCCATTTCTTGTCAGCAGTTTGATGATATGGTCATCCTATAGGGTATGTGAAAAGCAGAAATGTGTGAGTTCTTTACATAGACAAAATGACTTTTTACATAGTATGTACAGTGCAATGTTGGGCAGAACTCATATCTTCATTCCTGTCCTGAGTAATGGAGAGTGGCATATGTTCAGATACCTATTTAAACACTGGCTGTATTTCCCCTTAGGTCAGGCAGTTTAGGACCTTTAGTCCATAACAAAAGATATCATTGTTTATTCTGCTTAGTGTGCTGCATAAGAAGCTCCCAACAATGTGGTAACTCCCACATGACTGTGATACAGTAGAGCGTTGGGCAGTGGGAGCTTGCCAAGGGATGCCTGAGTGGCCAAAATTTAGAAAATATATTTAATGTTATCATTGCATTGAATGCAATTATTTAGTATATACTTAAAGGCAGATTATCACCTGGAATTCTGTATACCATGGACATAAAAAAGGGAATTTCCACAAGAGGGAATGACTGCACACAGTGTCCGTAGAAAGAGAAGAAAAGGTATGTATTGTAGGGAAAAAAACATGTTAAGAAATTGCTATGCTTTGTCACTGAAGTAATATGCACAAGGGAATTGTCCAGAATTATATCAAATATTATCCTTCTGCCTTAATAGCATTACTGCAGTATGTAAAGCAAAAGAAATCGGGAAAGGGTGGTGCAGTGCTGAAATAGTAAGAAAAAAATTGTTTATTTAGTGGATTGAGTAGGTAATAAAGTGGATGAGCTGGTGAGAAGACATTAAAATATCCTTCCAAATTCTACTTTTCTGTTTGCATTGGATTAGATAAAGGTGTATTAAACATGTCAGTTATTTAACTGATTTGATAATCAGATGCAGTGTATTCTTCATTGATCAAATCTGAAATGCATTCCATTGGTGAGTGTAGATTTTCTCAGTAAAATTCTATTTAGCTGGTGGAGTGAAAAGAACTCTTCATACAAAAATGTTTCTCGCATCTCAGGTTTTGCATTAATTGTTTTTTATCTGTATTATGTGTTGTAATGTTTTTAATGTCTTTGTGTGATTCTTGAAGTGTCAGGGAAAATAAGCATTCCAGATATAAAATTAATCATTTTTCTTAATGATACTTGCAGGAGTTACATGTATAAATATTGTGGCATATGCAAGAGAACAAATCTAGAAGATCTGTTTTTCTCTTATTCTTATGAAGGATTCTCCTTGGCTTGAACAGGAATTCTGCACATGGAGCTGTAGAGAACCTAGACCTGTAAAATATAAGTAACCTTGACTCTAATTTCAGACTGAAAATTATGTAATTAAAATTATAAGTAATTTGGAGCTAGAAAGAAGACTAACATTCTGTCTGCCTGCCATATATACTTTTATAAATACTTAAGATTATAGAGACTGTTGACATTGCAGACAAAATTGATAACCTAGTTGGAGACATTTTTCTGGACACACAACTGACATATACTGATGACTTTTTGATGCCATATGCTGAGGTTATAAATTTATAGGTTAGGAAATTTTAGTAGTAAGTGTTTGCAATTACTAATGGTGAAGAAAAGACAGGCAAAAATGGAACGTAGGTGTATCTGATGAACAGCTGAGACATTTAATTTTGATTCATGACTGCATTATTAATTTGTTGCAGTGCTCAAGGTAGCCCAGTAAGATATTTTAGCCTTTTTTTTGTATTATTTAATGTTAGACGTTGATCTGAAGCTGGGGGAGGATTACAGAAAGTGGGTGGAAAAGGATATTGGACGAGTTTCATGCTATTTTGTTTCAGCTAGATATTTGGTATGCATGAACATAGCTAGACCCTTTTGCTATCTGTTTCTTTCTGTACTCCACTCTCAAATGATTTATAATGTTTGAATCCCATCCCCTGTTTAGCCAAGTGCAGTATTACAGCAAAGAGTATATTGGTGCTGATTTTGAATAGTGTTTCACAACTGGCTTTGTCACTTGCTTCTCTTTCTTTATGGGCATTGTGTATCACTTGGAGAATGATGAGCTAGAAGTAATGAGTGATGCTATAATTTTTTGTGCGGCTTGAAAGGCATTTCTGAGCTGACCTGTGTTAAGGAATGTGATAAAGAGCTCCTCACACAGAGGAGCACAGAGTCACGAGTCACTGCCCTGAGCTCTGCAGGGCCGTCCTGGGAGAGCATCAACCCCACAGGCCAGGTGAGACACAGCACCCTGAGTCCCTGGAGGTCATTCTCCAGGACACAACACAGGCCAGGGGGCCCTACCCTGGGGGAAAAGGGCTCATTATGGCATGCAGTGAGCATGCTGGGATGGTGTGAGACTTATTATAGGATGTTTAGAGGAGAAACCAAAGGTAGGGAAATGACGGGATCAGGGTGATTTGGGGAGAAATAAATGTGCAAAAATGGAGAGATAAGAAGATAGAGGGGACAAGTCACCTCTTGACAGTTTGCTGGTGGGCACCATAGTCTGTATTTCAGGTGGTAGGCTACATTTTTCAGCCCTAGACATCTGTAGTTTATGTAGTTTGATGCACTTGAACATGCTTTTATTGGTTTGATATGTAGCAAAATTTGTCGATATGTTGATGTCTAGTGTTGATTCTAGAATTGTTCTGTAATTATTGTTTTTACATTAAAATATAGAATGTATAATATTACTTATTCTCATGAGTGGACTATGTGTTTTAAGTCTTCCAAATTCAGTTATCAAAAATAAAACACGTAAATAAATAGAAAGTATAGTATTAATATATAGTAGCACTCATTTTTTATTTTCTGTGCTCATATGTAAATAATTTCTATCAACAAGTTCTCTGATTTTGTTTCGTTTGATGTATTTTTACTGCTCTGGGATTTCCAGTTTCTCAAAACAGTGTTAGCTACAGTTCTGAAACAGTAATCAACTACTTTTTTTATTTCAGGCATATTCTCTGTTCATATATGTGTTTGTCATCATTATAGGAATAAAGAAGAATGGACTGTAGAGTATCGTCTTATTGAATGTATGACTGTATGCATCTCAGCATATTTATCTTTTTTAAGAAAATTGTTTCATTTATAAGCCATTTCTTGTCTGAAATTGTAATAGCCTCTGGCAAAAGTATTTTAGAGATACAATAAATGGCATTCAAATGTTTTATACTAAATAAATAAGATTCACACTTGAAGCATTGAAGGGTTACAAGTAAAAATAATGAGATCCTTGATTATGGAATATGTTGAAAAATTGACAGTGAACTCAGGTGAGTGCAAAAGTATCTTTAGTAGCTCTACAATCATTAAATGGAGAAAGTTCAATTCACTTGTAGATGTTTCAGAGTTATTTCAAGAAAATACATTGGAAATAATGTTAAATATTTGAAACGCTATTCAAAGTAATTTAATTCGGTTGCATCACAGTAAAATCTTGAAATATGCCTAAAATAAGATGGAAAATAAATAGCAAAATAAAATATATACCATATGAACTCTATAAATCTTTTGAAATCGTTAATTCATAGTATAATAAAGCAGACAGGTGGTGTAGAAGACCAACTTGCTTAAACAGGGAATTCTTCTTGGTGATCAAGCGGAAAAAAATTTTATGATCTCTGGAAGCAAGGTCAGGCTTTGCAGGAAGATTATAGAGATACGATTCACAGATGCAGGGAGAAAACATAAAATACCGAAGCTCAGTTAGAGTTGAAACTGGCCAGTGCTCTGTCAGAAAACAAGAAACGCTTTTTAAAGTACGCCAATAGCAAGAGAGGTCTTAGAAAAATGTTTGATCGATAGTTGATGGTCACCTGACAAAATAGGGATGAAGAAAAGTTGGAGGCATTCAGTGTTGGTTTGCTTGGGGTTTTTTTCCTCAATCTTTAATAATACTGGTAGACGTTGGGCTGCTTGGTCCTCTGAGTTGGAGGACCTGCAGAAACAGTAACTTCTGTTATTAATGGACACTGGTGGTGTAAAGGAGCAGTTGTACCAGTGAATGTCCATAAGACCCTGAGCCTGATGGGATTCCTCACAGAGTACTGAAAGAGCTCATGGATGTTATGGAAGGACCTCTCCTGATCATCTACCAAAAGCAGATGGAAGTCTGAGAGGTCCCTGCCGACTGGAAGTTAACCAGTGTTATTCCAGTGTACAACAAGTATGTGAGGGAAGACCTGTGAGTGTAACCCCAGATTCTTGAAAAATTATGGAGAAGATTATACTGGATGCTATTGAAAACCATTTAAAGAACGATGCAATTGTCAAGCACATTCAACTTGGGCTCACAAAGGGAAAGTTCTACCTAGTATATTTCTATGATGAGGTCACACATATTGGATGAAGGGAACACAGTGGATGTATTTTTTTCTGGATTTTAGTACGGCTTTTGATACTTTCCCTAACAACATTTTTCTTGACAAGTTGTACAACTGTAGGATGAGCAAGTTCACAGTGAACTTGATGAAGAACTGTCTGAACGACAGGGCTCAGTGTATTACATTGAGTGGGGCTATGTTTGACTGTCACCAACAGTGGTCCTCAGGCTTCAATTCTAGGGTCAGTTCTGTTCAATATTTTTATCAGTGATTTGGATGTAGGAGTTGAATACACCCCTAGTAAGTTTGATGATGATATAAAACTGGGAGGGATTTGATTTTTGTGAGGGATAACAGTGGCATCTACATAGATTGGAGCATTGGACAATCACCAGTGGCGCTAAGTTTAACAAGATGAAATGCTGGGTTCTACCCCTAGAGCAGAGTAACACAGGACACAGGTATTAATTGGGAGAGCTGGAGAGCAGCCCTGCAGAAAGAGATCTGTGATTGCTGGCTCAAAAGGAGACAGCAGTGTGCCCTGGAAGCCAAGAGACCAAACTGCATCCTGTGCATCAAACACAGAATGACCAGCTGGGCTATGTGCACACATTGCCAGCTCGTGTCCAGTCTCTCATCCACCGACGTCCCCAAGTTCTTCTCAACAGGGCTTCTCTTGATGCTGCCCTGACCCGGATGCATGACCTTGCACTTGGCCTTGTTGAACCTCATGAAGTTCACATAGGCCCATTTCTCAAGCTTGTCCAGGTATCTCTGGGTAGACACCATCCTTCATGAGTGTCAGCCACACCACTCAGCTTGGTGTCATATGCAAACTTGCTGAGGATGCACTCTATCCCTTTGTTTATGTCATCGATGAAGATGTTAAGTATCACTAGTCCCAATATGGACCCCTGAGGGATACCACTTGTCACTGATATCCGTCCGGACACTGAGCCATTTACCACTGCACTCTGGATATGACTGTCCCAATGACTTCCTTATCCACCAAACAGTCCACCCATCAAATATATATCTCTCTAATTTAGGGAGATGGATGTTATGAGAGACCATGTCAAAGGCCATACAGAGAGTGCAGATAGATGACATCTGTACCCCTTCCCTTGTTTGCTGATGTAGTAATTCCATCATAGAACGCCTTGGTGAATCCCTGCTGGTTGTCTCTAATCACCTCCCTGTTCTCTGTGTGCCTTAGCATAGCTTCTAAGAGGATCTGTTCTGTGGTATCATTTAACTGACATAAGTAAAATTATGTCATTTCACATTAAAAAATTGTAATGGGCCTTACATCCATCTCTTCTCACATCATTACATATAGAATTAAGGGGAAACAGAGTGAATACAGAATGGAAAAGGTACAAGAGATGAAGAAATATTTCTGAATACAATAAAGAAGTTTGAACTTACTAAATTTTACTTTCTTTAAAGGCTGTTTAGTAAAGATTTTTTATGTCATGCTGATTAGGACTAGACACATGTTTCTGTTCTCTTAAGAGAATATATTAGTCAACGAATACTTATTCATGAACCTTTCTCAAAGGGATGAAGCATGTTTTTCTCCTTTGATCAGTGCCCATACTTTCCAGGTAATCTGTCTCCTATACTGAGCATCCAGTCTGACTCCCAAATCCTGGCAAACTGTCTGCTACCAATATTTTTACTAAGCAGAATTCCTTCCAGGCATTCTTTGGAATAAATGACTGTGTTTCTTAAAGAAATTATTTAAGTATCTCAGCCTAGGAGGGAATTCTAGGCTGATAATTCTCAAAATAGTTTCCCGTTGGCCAAGAATCAGGTGTATAAACTCTTGACACTTTTTTTTCATCATTGTTTATTTGCCAGTTCAGGAAACTCTGTGCTCAGAGGACTGGCTGTTGTGCATCAGACTACTGAATGCCTAGATCTTGGTGCACTTTTTGCCTGGAGCTAAGACTTTGAACTTTGAGTTTAAATGACTTCTCTTAGTGCCAGATACCTTGTAGCCAATGCAGATGCCTAGGCCAACTAGAAACTGTAAGTGTCCTAATCAGTATGAACTTACCTTGAACTCAAATATAAGGGTACTAAAATAAGGTAACCAGCATTAATATCATTTATTGGTCAATACTGTGATGGCAGAAGTAGACACAATGCATAAGCACTTCACAAAGTATGTGAGGACTGTGATCATCAAGATGTGTGTAGTTGCATACAGGCTGATTTGGGGAAAAGAAGCATGACTTGCAAGATGAGAAAAAACCCAGTATAAATAATACTAGAAACAGATGAGACCCCTGCTTTCCCCTGGGAGGATGAAATAGCATAGAAACATTAAACATAGTGGAAATACAAAGAATAAAGAAAATTAACCCCCTTCAATTCTAAATTGTCTCATCAAAGTCTCTTGGGTTTAATTATCTTAATCTCAGCAATTGAGAACTAGCAAGGACCATAACCAATTATGAGATGTGAGGTGGTGTATACTCATAACAAATGTAGCATATTAGTGTTGCTGAGTGATAGTTTTGTATCATCTCTAGTAGTCATGATCAGTAACAATGAAAAACTAATTAGCCTAAAGTATGTTGATAATTAATAAATATAGTAAAGTTTTGTTTTAAAGCTTAAAACTGGCCTGAGTTTTCAGTCTTCTAAACACTATCTAATAATCTCGTAATTAACTGAAACATACATACATATATATATACAGACACATATATATTCCATTGCAGTGGCCTAAAAGTTAAAAGTTGAAGCTCTGACTATTGGAGAAGGAGCACTATGTTTGGTTCTTTCAGTTTATCTTCTGCAGACATTGCTTCCGTCTCTGGAATCCCCAGGTCTGAGGGTGTTCCTTTCTCTTGTTTTCATCTTCATTGCTGCTATCACCTCTTCCCCATGCTGTCAGTAAGGACATGGAAATTCTTTTTTTTTTTTTTTTGTTGGCAACATTCATTGAAGCAGCAGCTGTTCGACTTGTGGATACTTGCTTACTCAGAAGGACACTCGTCCCATACTTAGTGCTGAGTTTTCTATTCTCAGCAGTCCTCAGAGGATCCTAGATCTATAATTTAAAATTTCTAAAATGAGGGTTTTGTTAACAGAACCATTCAAAACGACAGCTTTCATAGCATCTCACTGCACAGTGTTTGAAAATTAGATTAAATGGACCTCTGATCTTCTACATCAGATGCTGTGTTCCTGTGAAAAAGATATGAGTCAAACAGCTGAAAATAATGTTGTTTTGTATTTTTAATGGATCTATATAAAAGCTATTCAAAGTAAATCAAATCAAAACTAACATATCTAACTCAAAGGTAGCAAAAGTGAAAATGTTGAGCAAGTTATGAGTTGTTGAAGTCTGTGGATTCCAGGACCAGGGTTCTTCTTTGCAGTTCCTGAAGTGCAGTCAAGTGTAGCCTGGGAACCCAGGGGTCCCTCCATCCCACTCACATGAATGCTGCTGCTGTTCCTGCTTGCAGGTTTGGCAACCAGTGAGGCTGAGCCTGTGTCCTAGAGAGTCCATGTGTGAGTGCACACTCACACACACAGAGGACTAAGTTTGCTAAGGAATGACTGGGGAAAGATAAACACATCCAGGTCTCTCTAGTTGCTGGAACACATACCTGTGGACATTGCAACCTACAACCCCTTCTCTAATTGCTACCACTCCTATGGTGTGCAGCACTGACACGTAGGATAGAGAATGAGAGAACACAGACAAATTTGGTAAGAAAAGGATTTAATAAATTCATGTGCTGAAATAAAGAGATCTGAATAGCAGAAAAATTGAAGTAAGTTATTACAACCCTTGTTGAAGAAAACATAGTCTTCTGACTACATATATTATTTGTAGGAAAGGCTGAAGGTGACATTTAATTCCAGAGGAGGGATTTTGCTTGTTAATGATTTCTTCATTTGATTTGATCCCTTTTTGCCTTTCAGCGAGAAATGAGTTAACTTTTGGCACAATTATGGGGTCAGCATTGAAGAGGTTATGTTAGAGATACAGTGTAGGATATATCCTCTGTTTCAACTTTAGGTCAACACGTAATCGTGGACTGACTCTATATCACTTTGTAGAATGAAAAATTATCATTTCAGTCCTCTGTTGTATCTTTCAAAAATAATTTCTTGCCTTCCAGTTTGGAACTGGAACAGCTTTTAGTACCTTGATGAATCCATACAAAGCTTTTTGTGTCTGATTGGGATGCTCAGTGAAAAGTAGAAAGACCACGTCAATAAAAATGCAGAATTTGCTTTTCTGGGTTAGGATGGGAAAGAAGAACCAAAGGCATAGGTTTTCATTTAGTTTTGGGTTGGTTGCAGATATCAGCATTTATGAAGATTGTACTAGTATAAATCTAGCAAAGGTTGATGGTTGGTTTAGGAGATAATTAAAAGGAAATGTCAAATTCAAATGGACCATAAATCCCTCAGTGGATTTGAGATAACTGTTGTTAGATGCATAAATGTTTATTGGAATTTTGGAGTCTAATTAACAAGGGGTCTTTTTAATTCCATGTTTTTGGGAAAAAAAGAAGAAACAGGAAACTTTAAATGAGCATCATTTAAGTCATTAAACACTGACATATGAAATTACTTTGAGTAAATTATTTGCTTTAAATTTTACATTATTTTTAGTGACTTTGTATGCTTGCCCTAAGCATAGAAGAAACACACTTTCCATTACTATCACAATGCATCTTTTCATCAGTACTAAATTCTTTTCAAATAATTTAAAGAAAAAGAGTGGGGGGAAAAAAAAGGGCTTCCACAAGGGATTTAAAAAGAATGTTGTGTGCTTTAAATGCCTGAAGCCAACTTTGTAAATCTTAGAGTTATGCATCCCTTTTCCCAGAGTGTGATTGATGCTCATTAGGGAGAGTTTTTGAAAACAGCAAAATAATAAAAACATTTATATGTAATAAAAAATCAAATTATCCAGTACTTGCAATTCCTAAGTGTAGATTTTAATAAGAGATGGCCATTACTGAATAATTTACTAGAGCATATGTGTAAGATATAAAAACACAGAAAAAATTATTGTCGTGGCAAGTACTGTTCAGTCAAATATATTATAGACACAGACTCAGAATTCAGCTAAGTTTTCTGGAGCAGGTTGTTGTATGTTGTAGTATGATGTTCAAGAGTCTTAAAGCAGGTGAAAATTTCATACATTTTTGAGTACTGTACCTCGGTTGTGGCTAAACATGAAGGTAAAATTACTTTTTATGTGAAAAATTGTCAGAAAAAGATAAACAGGGCAAAACATCCACAGAAAATTAAATATAGACTAGCTCAAACTTTTAATATTATGGAATTTCTACACTATGTGCTGCATAGATTAGTATATTTTATATAAAGGATTCTATTACTGTATGTAACTGTGATTTCCCTGTTGTTCAATTCAAAGTTATTCTGCAGTAACTAATAGAAAGTGCTAGTACTCTGGGGTTTTTTAATTTTCTTTCATAATTTACAGACTTTACAATGTGAACTGATACTCATAAGCTTTTTTTTACCATAGGTACATATGTTCATCCTGTAGCATCCACATATTAAGTATATAAAAACCTTGATTCTCCATATTGAGTGTATAAAAACCTCGATTCTCCATATTAAGCCGTCAGTTACTACTTACTGCAAGGTTTCAAAGCATACAGAGAAATGTACATTCTTAAATTAAGATGGTATCATACTAATTTAGTTAAGATAGTTTATTAGATAACTTGTCCAAATCAATATGCTCCCAGCAGAGTCAAAGAATGTAGACCCTAACTAGCTGATCTTTTTTGTAATATATTTAATTATGGATTTGGGGTTTTTAAAGCTGAAAAAAAGATATTCTCTGGTAAGCATTTTAAAGGACAATCAAAATAAATCATACTCTACCATAAGTAAGTCTGGTGATGATACTACATTGGGAAAAGCTGTTGACTCCCTCAAAGGCAGGGAGGCCCTGCAGAGAGACCTGGACAAATTAGAGGACTGGGAAATCATCAACCGTATGGAGTTTAACAAAGAGAAGTACCGGATTCTGCACCTGAGATGGGGCAACCCCAGATGTTTGTACAGTCTGGGGAATGAGATGCTGGAAAGCACTGCTGTGGAAAGGGACCTGGGTGTCCTCGTTGACAGCAAGTTGAATATGAGTCAGCAGTGCCCTGGCAGCCAGAAGGACCAACCATGTCCTGGGGGGCATCAGGCAAAGCATCATCTGCCGGTCAAGGGAGGTGATTGTCCTGCTCTGCTCTGACCTGGGGCAGCCTCACCTTGAATATTGTGGCAGTTTTGGTCACTGTAATGTAAGAAAGAAATAAAGCTAATAGAAAGCATCCAGAGGAGGGCAACGAAGATGGTGAAGAGTCTAGAGATGAAACTGTGTGAGGAGCAGCTGAGGTCTGTTCAGCCTGCCTCGTAGGATCCTGCAGCTTCCTCGTAGGGGGAAAGAGAAGAGCAGTCACCAGTCTCTTCTCTTGTGAACAATGATAATACACAGGGAATGGCATGAAGCTGTGTTAGGGGAGATTTAGTTTAGATACTAGGAAAAGGGTTTTCACCCAGAGGGTGTTTGGGCACTGGAACAGGCTCACCAGGAAAGTGGTCACAGTATGACAGAGTTGCAGAAGTGTTTGGACAATGCTCTGAGGCACATGGTGTGATTCTTGGGCTTGTCTTGTGCAGGGCTGGGAGTTGGACTTCAGTGATACTTTTGGGTCCCTTCCAACTCCAGATTTTCTATGATTCTATGATTAATGTAATAAAGTATAAACTAATAAATTGAAAATATATACTATGTGCTAAATTAATTGATCTCAAAGTGCAAGCACAAAATTAATTTCCCTGTTATGCAAATTCTTGAATGAAGCAACAGGCAAACATGTATTGCTATCTTCTAACACTAATATATAAATGCTAGTTCGAAGTACAACTACTGCATTTAAGTTGAGCAGAATGGATATTATTATGGCTAAATAGACATCTGATGAAAAATGTAGAAAGACTGAGCCAACATTACTGCTGAGATACTAGTGCATCTCAGCCTGAAAACTGTTTATAAACGCATTGAACCTTTTAATGCATTATTCTGTTTACCAAATATAAGATCAATCATAAACTCATTTTGCCAGAGAGGGTACAATAATTTGAAGTTCTTGATGATGTTATATCTAATACATCAGTAAGATGGGCATTTCATTGAAACTCTTCTGTTTGTAATGTTACACTGATGCAACTTGATCACGACATTTTTTTTTTAATTGTTTTCTGCAACAATTTTGTAGGCATATATACTGAAAAAAATCGTTTTACACCCATATTAGATAATGAACTCACCTGTATATAATGAAAGGGCATTCAATTCTCATTTTTAAATTGTAGAAGAATGAGACAGATTTTTAACAGAAAAACATTGTAAACGGAAGTTTTATGTAGAGTGCTCAGCTTTCAACAAAAAATCATTTGCAAAAGAATTTTTAGAAAGTTTTAGTGACAATCATGAGAACAAAATAATCCAGTGGTGATAATTATGTTTTGTTAATGTTCTCAGAGAAGATGTGAGATTGGGGTCTTTTCTGTCTTTCAGACTGGACTGGCTTTTAAACCTGTGTGTATCTCACCAGCTTCATAATCTCTGAACTACTGGATGCCATGAAGTTCATGTCATACTGTAGTTTCTTATGGCCATAGACATTTTTGAATTATGAAAGTTTTATTTCACTGTGGAGTGTGATTTTTTAAAAATCTCCTGTCAAACACCTCTATTTATTACAAAGACAGCATGTACCAAAAAAAGAGCAACTGTTGCTGAATATTTTTCTGTATATTGAGCTCCAGAGGGGACAGTGAATGTGCGTTTTTCCTTCCACAGCAACAAAAAGACAGAACTAGAACTCAAATAAAATGCTCAAAAGCATGTTTCACCTCTTTCTCTTGCTTGATGATATGTCTATATTCCACTATTTTTCTCCTCAGAGGCTGACAGAGAAAAGAGAATTCCAACATGATTTATAATGGCTTGACAAAAAGCTGAAAACTGATTTAAGAAGATGCAAGTGCAAATACAATTTGATGATAATTCAGGGATGTCTTCATTATTGCTGAGCAGTGCTTATTACAGAGCACCAAGGCCTTTTCTGCTTCTTACTCTGCCCCACCAGCGAGGGGGCTGAGGGTACACTAGAAGTTGGGAGGAGACACAACCAGGACAGCTGACTCCAGCTGACCCAAGGGATATTCCATACCATATGGCATCAGGCTTAGCATATAAAGCTGGGGGGAAGAAGAAAGAAGTGTAAGACATTCAAAGTGATGGTATTTATCTTCCTGAGTGACTGTTCTGTGGGATGGAGCCCTGCTTCCCTGGGGGTGGCTGAACACCTGCCTGCCAGTGCTAAGTGGTCAGTTAATTCTTACTTTCCTTTTCTTGCATTCATGGCTTTTGCTTTACCCTTTACACTGTCTTAGTCCATGTGTTTTCTCACTTTTACCCTTCCAGTTCTCTCCCCCATCCCACCATGGGAGGAAGGAATGAGTGGCTGCATGGGGCTGAGTTGCCGTCTGCGGTTAAACCCCAACACTTATCAAAGTTTTCGGTAAGACGTATTTTAAATTCTTAAATTGGTCCTAAATTTTCACATAACAGTGTTAGCTATAGAGGTTTTTGTGTTTCAGTATGTGCCCAAAAATATTGGAGTTTTACTACAATCAATATTTTTTGGAACAATTTATCTGCTGCAACACTACCTGATTGAGTTTACATGCAAGGCTAAATTCAGTAGTTCGGGTTTCAGATGATATCTTATGTAGGAATGGTAGCTCTGGGTAACGTTGCTAATTGAGCACATATAAATGTGTTTCAGAAGAATATAACTTTGTAGTAGAAAGCATTGTGAGTTCAGCAGTTTTCTTTAAGTGTATATTTAATGATACCTCTTTGCTCTGTTCTTTGAAAGAAATTGTTTGATATGTTCCTTTTACAGAAGTAATGACTGAGAATTCAGACAAATATACTAGTTTCCAAAATGCAGACTATTTTGTGGTTTCATTGATTTTTAATTAAAAATAAACATAATATTTTATCAGGTAATGAATGCCAGCTGAGTGTGAGCTTTTGCAGAGTTTGAGAAACAATATCTAAAATACCAAAGAGGCTTGAATGCATTGGTCATATTGTATAATTGTCTTTATAAGGTTAAACTTGAGAACAGTGTAACAGAATAAAGACATATTAGTTGCTGAGACCTAACTATGGAGCAATTAAGAAAAATTATGGGGGTTAAAAGTAAAATATTACTAATCTAAAGGCAAAATATTTGTTCTTTACAATAGCTGAGCTCTTTAGAGTTGCATTGCAGTTACAGCAATGATCTAATGAAATGTGTGAATTTAAGGAAATGGAGCAATGTTGAAAAACTCTCCCAGAGTAACTCAGAGAACCACATAATCAAATTAATAGTTTTTGTTCTTCTATCTGTGTGGGATCGATTCTACCTGCTGATACTAAAATGATAGTAATAACTAGGCATTTTAGAGCTCTTAATACCCTGAGGGAAGAATCATCTTCACTCCTTTCCTAAAAATATCACTAAGTAGACCAGTGTTATTACTAGAATGGAACCAGAATTCCATTCTGAAGCCTTCAGAATGCCAATGTGGGCTTTTTAATGATATTAAACAGCTATGTACATGATTTCATTGAAATATGTCTGCAAAACATTATGGTCTGGTATAGCAAAAAGGCTTCTACCACAAGCAAGTGCATTGGTCAACCTGTTAAGGTTTCTGTGTGTACTTACATAAATATGTAGCTGTAGATATATGTATTCTTGAGAGAAGACATTTATTCAAGATCCATTCAATGATAAATTACTATTTAATTCCAAGTATTTATTTTATTTATTTGTACCTGCTTCAATTTAGCACACTGTAACAAAACATACCATTTTCAAAAAAATGCATGGTAGTCCATACTGTGTCATGCCATCTAAAATGCAGAGCAATAGCTCCTTTCTCATCATCTATTCTTAGGACTGAAGTAGTTTACATTGTCATCATCTTTCTTATGCAAGTAAATAAATTGTCTTTCAGAATGTAGAGTAAAATTTGCTTGACACAGTATGTGAAGCTCATAAACTGAATGCAGAGGAAAAAACACAAGTATTATTTAGGTCAGATGCTTAATATCTTTGTGTTATTGTGAATTATATTGTTTATCTTATTATTGTACCTAAAAGCCTCATCAAAATCATACAAATGTTCTTTATCTTAAAACAGAGTGGGAAAAAACCCTCGTTTCTTTTCAGAAATTGACTGTGCAATTGGAAAAGATAAATCAAAGAAATGGGTGCAAATAATCAATGTGTAGGCTGATAAAGATGTATTTTAACTTTTTAAAGTTCAATAAAGAGGTAGAGATGTCATAGAACCCTTCAGGGTTAGTTAATAGGATAAAAAAATTAAGCTAAAGGAAATTAAATTGGAAAATGAAAACTTAGAAAAGACCATGAAAAAAGCAGAAAATGGAAATACAAGGAACATTGCATAGTAAGGAACAATCTTCACACTCCCTTTCCTTTTTAGAATGTGTTTAACCCATTTTATACACATGAAATGATATACCAGTTCTGCGCTAATTTTAATATGTTTAATTGTGCTTACAATTTTTAAGATTTTTTTGAAGACTCAAGTATTGTATTCTTGTAAAACATCATCTCTATCTTCAGTAACACCCTGTGACTTTCCAAATGCAGAAGATTTAGAAGATTTTTTGTTGGGCAGCCAACATAATTGCTTTGATTTGATATTGGAAATTTTTTCCACATAAGTAGATACTACAAAGGCCACAATTTCATCTTTGGAAACTGTTTAAAAAAAAGTAACATCTAAGTTCCTAAGACCTTTAAGTGCAAAGTATTTCTTCAATGAGAAATTTCATATTGGAGCTCAAAGTCTTCCTATCGCAAAGATGATGCATTTTTGTTGCTTAACTTAAAGATATGAATCACTCATTAAAAAATCTGGAATATAAAGTAATCCTTTAAAATAGTTTGAAGATGTCCTTTGAATATTTTTGACATCTACTTGATTTATTTTTCTGGCTTAGATAAAATGCAAGCTGACTTTTTTTCTTTCTCTGGAGAGTATAAACATTCACAAAGTTAGAGGAAAGAAAATATTAATTAGCATACCAAATACGGGCAGCCCAGCCAAGTGTGTACTTTCCAGGAGTACATCTTTGATGGATCAATATGTTTTATCTGGAAATAATTCTAGATGGGTACCTAAGTTATCCTCTGGGCTCATGGTACTGTTACCTGAAGCATAACAGAATAATTATAAGGAAGGCATAGATTACGTTCCTAAATGTTACCAGACATAAATCATGGAACCTCTAATATGACTTTTTATCAAGTGGACATTTATTTTTATTGAGGTTTGTTTGGCTGAAGAAGTTTACCTTATAAGACCTTCCTTTTTTTTTTTTTTTTCCAGAAGTTACTGAATATGAAACAAATTACACTGAAATAAACACCTTTAGTCTTTGGATGACATTAAGGCACATCTGATTTCCTTGCACACATTAAACATATGAAACCAATCAACTGATTGCTTACTTCTTGCATCTGTAGTTCATATAGGTCAAGTGTTTGATATCAGATACACTAAATTGTACACAAGCATATGCATACGTGCATTCTAGTAAAAAGAGACTTTCACTTCATAAAAAGTCAAGAGGAATATTAACTTTTCTGTCTGGAGAACCAAGAAACTCCCTGAATGGGGATCTCTGCTACCATTATATTATCTATTTCTTTACTGCTGGAACATGTTTAATTCAAAAGCTCTCTTAAAGGCTCTTAAAGGTGGAAATACACCTCTCTTCTCTTTTGTTGAGGGCTTGCTTAGCCAGATCTTAAAGAGTGCTTTATGAAATCAATAGACTAACCTGCATAAAAAAAGAGTATCATAAATTATCGTTTATTTGAAGGGCTTTAAAACTAACCAATAACTTTTAAATTAAAATAAGTCCTTCTACTCCATGAGGTTATGATCCATACAGCTAATAATCTGATGAAAGGCAGTATAATTGTAGGGACAACCTTTAAATAAGTAACTGCTTTTTAAAAATCCAGGCAGCAGTGCTGTAATTAGAGGTCCAGTAACTCTGAAGATATTAAAAATGTAAGCATGGAACCAGTTACCTTTGGAGTGTCTGTTTGCTCACAGTATGTTCTGTGAATTGAATCAATATATAGTCTCTGTATAAAGACTATTCAGTATGTCTATGGCTTTCTTTTTATCTAAGGCTAATTGTTCTGTTAAAAAAAAAAAAAAGCTTGTTAAGTAAAAGAGAATAAGTTGTTAGGGGCAGAGAAAAAAACAAACCCCTTTGTAATCTGTGTTTGAGGATTATTTGCTTAAGTAGCCTGAGGTCACTGAATTTCTTTTCTTTCTTCCCTTTGCTGAAAGTTCAGATGAACAAATTGATGCTTCACATACTGTTGATTAATTATTCCCTATTCGTTGCTATTGCTTCATCTGTGGGTAGTTTAGCTCATCAATTTTTTATATGTATAAGGACTATGTGAATGGCTGACTGAAACTTTTAAGAAAGGTTACTAATTTGTGCAAATAATATGGGTTACAAACTGCAAAAGAATCAAATATCATGTTCCTATGGTCATTAATATTAGGAAATTGTTTTTTTTCTTTACTAGGACCCTCTTAACTGATAAATTTTTGAAACACTAAATACCTCTAAATACACAGAAAATTATAAAATATTTGAGATAGCTTTTTGGTTGTTGTTTAGAAAATACATCTTTGATGTTTCATTTTAATTTATTTCTGATTCATTTCTTCCAAACATGAAACTTGATATGTTGCAGAGCTTATTCTACTATTGATTCTACTTCCACCTAATGATGTTGTTTTTTTTTTCCTGAGGCATATGTGTTTTGAAGAAACCCAAAGTAAATCTCTTATGTAACTTTCATAACCTGTTCCTCCGAGTACCTGTAAATTGTTTTCAGTTAACATGACTGCCAATGCTCAAATATTATAGTTATTCTCTGTTTTACAAAATGATAAATTCTGTAATGTGCTGAGTATCATTTGTGTTGTACTGAGTAGCCTTGTTGAACTCAATAGGGTACATAAAGATATGCTTAGCTTCCTGATGAAACTAGTGTATATCATGAATGTCAGTGAGATGGTTTGATTTGAATGGCATTAAGGATAGACTATTCACTACTTTCCAGTTAATCAGAAGCAATTTCAACCCATAACTCTCAATTTCTCTAAAGAAATATCTCTCTAATATCACATATTCACGCCTTGCTTGTAGGTCATCAGTATCCCTGTAGAGTCTTTAGGGGTCTGTTATCTTAGTATTTAATACTAAGACATGTGATGACAATATTTAGGTGTCCTGCTGTTTTATATAACCACATAATTTTGTATTTTCTCATAGTTCTTGAGAATACCACAGGATTTTGTAAAGGGGAGAGCTAACATTGAGTTTTTTGGTTGATTTATTCAGTATGATGCCTGAAAGAAAAAAAAATTAAAAACTCTAATGATTTACAAGATTCTTTCTCTAGAGACACTTGTCTTTACATAAGTCTCTTGACACTGGAAGGCAAGGCAGTTTTCCAAAATGACAATTAGTTCTCAAAACTCTAGATACTCTTCTAAATAATTTACTTCATTTATTAAAAAGAAAATAATGGACACATCCAGTATCTAAAGTGTAAGATAATCTAAATTTTAAATGTTCAGTATATCTCTGAAAGCTCTCAAATCTTTAGTGGTCATTGTCCAGAGCAATAAAAAAATACTTAGTGAAGTAGTGAACTTATCATGTCATGAAGCAATATATGTTAGACTTCATAGTATCTCAGCGGAGCAAGAAAAAAATGTTACCTACATATTGTACATTTGTTCTTGTGCTGTAGGAACACAGGTTTCGTGTTTCGTAATGTACTTTCTTCAGTATGTGCCAGAGTACACTTTCATTGAGTATATGAACACTTATTGAGCTGGATGTAAATGTTTGTTGTAACATGGAAAAAATGTAACATGGTATTAGTGCATTCTCAGTTCCTTGCTCTCATCATGAGAGGAGACACAGGCATAGTAAACTGTTGCAGTATGCTTGGTTAACAAGACCTTTAACTGCCTGGAATAACTGGATTTAGAAGAGAACTACAGTTATTCTTTATTAAAGTCCTCAGGCAAACAGTTCTCTGAACTCATAGCTGGTTTAATTATCATTAGAACCATATTTGTATGTGCTATCTGCTTTCTTACCATCTTCAATTTACTGAAGAAACTCCTTTTGTAGGCTATGGACTATCACAAAGAAATTATTCAAGTGAAGGAATTTCATGGTACCTCATTCAGGAATAATGTAATATTTCTCACAAGTCCATATTCTTATTCATTTGCTTGTATAAGGGCTTTAGGAATAAAAACCTAAAAATCTGATTATTCTGATGATTGTAAGATCCTGGACTGAAAATACAAGTAGACTAGAAAATTGCATTACTTTAAGAGAAATCTGGCAAATAGGAAAATCTCAAGTCAACTGGTGTGCCTAGACTGATTAGTAGCTGCTGTTATTTGTATAATTATGGAATCTGAAAGTTTGTATTGGGTTTACCAGAAGTAAGAGGTAAAAGTAATGGAAGATATAGTAACTGCATTCATAATCTGCTTTGAAGCAGGATATAACAAGATCCTGTTAATTCCAAAAGTAGGAAGCCATTAAAAAATGAGGACAGGAAGAAAAGGAAATTTTGTGGTCATGCTCCTGTAGTTGTTGAAAAGTTTGCATTTTACAAATATATTGGATAAACTATCCACAGGTGCTTCTTTGCTGTTGTGCTGCAAATCTGTGTTTACAATGATATCGTAGCAGACTGATGTTTGTAGTCAGTATTTAGTAAAATATAAGAAATATGTATTGAAGATAAAGAGAGATGAAGATGTATATCACAAATACAGATCTGAAAAATTAATTACTAAGCATTTCTGAAAGTGATTTTCTTCGCTGAGGCTGATGCTAGAAATTACGTCTATCACAGGGCAGTTTTCAAAGAAACTACAAATCATATATAAATATCTTAACATACAGAAAGTTCCAGTGATCTTTTTTTGGTTTTTTTTTCAATCTGATAGAGACAGGTATAAGAGGAATATAGTACGAAATTATAAAATCTAATGAAATTAGAAATAAAAGTCACATTTTTGATGAAGGGAAGATGCAACTGAATCAATGAAATTAGTAGAAAATGGTAAAGCTTCCTCTTTCCAACTCTTTAAATAAAGACTGGATTATTTTTTTGAAAGAGATGATTTATTGTTATGCAGTCACCAAGATCAATAAAAATTACCTTTCACAGAAGTCAAGCTGGTGGTCTAAGAGCTTTATCTGGATCAATCCAGACTGAGTTACAGCCTTCCAACAAGTCAGCAGACAGATGCTATATCACTGCAATGGACTACGTGTCGTCTTAACCTTGCCAAAAGATAAGGTAAAATTTATACCCCCATGAAATTACTTTAAACTAATGCATTTTACCTCAGAAGACAGGGTGAGCTAAGTGTGCACATATGGTCTGTTGTAACTCACCTGATGAACAGCAAGTTGTAAAGCTGCCATAAATTGTTAGTTTTTGATTCTGTGCCCCCATGCTTCTATGAACAGGAAATATTCCACACTTAAAAACTTCTACAGTTTGGCCCTCCATGGGTAGTAGCACTTCTATGAAATGTGGTGGATCTGTTACTCTGATGGGAATAAGTACTTTTTAAAATAGGACTACAAATCAGTTTTGAGCGCCTCCCTACAAGAAAGACATGAAGGTACTGGAGTGTGTCCAGAGAAGGGCAACAAAACTGGTGAAGGATCTACAGCACAGATCTTATGAGGAGAGGCTGAGGGAGCTTGAGGTGTTTGGTATGGAGAAAAGGAGTCTTGGGAGACCTTCTCACTCTCTACAACTACCTGAAAGACGGTTGTAGTCAAGTGGGAGTCAGTCTCTTCTCTCAAATAAGAAGCAATAGGACAAGAAGAAATGGCCTGAAGTTGCACCAGGGGAGGTTTAGATTGGATATTAGGAAAAGGTTCTTCACTGAAAGGGTTGTCAAGCACTCGAACAGGCAGCCCAGGGAAATGGTTGAGTCACCACTTCTGGAGGTATTAAAGGATGTATAGATGTGGTGTTTAAAGACATGGTTTAGTGGTGCACTTGGCAGTACTTGGCTAGATAAATGGTTGGACTCAATCTTAGAGGTCTTTTCCAACCTAAAAAATTCTATGATTTTATAATTCTAAGTGCAAATGACTGTAGAACCTTATTTATTAGTTACAGGATCAGTTTTTGTGAAAAACATTATATGATTCATAGATGGTAATAATGCTATGCATTTGATCCAATATGATATACTTTAAGAGCTTTACTAAAATAATTTGGTTTTTTTTTTAAAATCCACTGTCTACTCCTTGTGAGCTTCTAGAAACATCTTTCTCTTAAAAGATGACCTAAAGGTACACAAAATTAATTAAAAGGTTTGATCAGAAAGGGCTCAAAATTCCAGAATATAGGCACTACAATGAAAATATTTTTCAATAGTGCAAATGTATAAGATAGTTCAAAACTACAAGCTGTAGCAACCATTTTTGTTGCCACAGGCAGATGATTTCAAATTCAGGTTGAACAGATGAGCTGTTAAAAAATAAAAATCCTATTTACAATCAAAGTGGTTTTTAATGCTGCACCTGTACTGATGCAAATTAGAATTTCTAAATTATTATCTTTACTTCTCTCAAGCTATGCAATGATTCATCAGTGTTTTTCAGAAGCTGTTATTCTCATGCAGTAACTGGCCTCCGTGTCACCCTTTCTTGTTGAACAAAGTAAGGCAACAACCTTCTTACTCTCTCTCAGATGTTCTTCCAAAACAAGGTTGGAACACCTACCAGTCTGTCTGTATGAGAAGCTAAAAGTAGAGACACCTGCTCTGCAGATAAACATCAGTCTTCAGAGCTCTCAATGCAGTATCTGCTGATGCTGTGCAGTTTTATATAACCCGTTTTCTTATTTTCCATGCGGCCAAGACCCTTGAATGAAAACAGGATCTTAGCTGCTTATTGTCTCTACTTGAATTAATAATCTTCTGTTTGTGATATCTCAAATTATTCCTATGAAAATGATTATGATTTCACAGAAGGCTGGGGTAAAAAATAAGTTGTAAATGCTTCTAATCAAAGATACTCTTCATGCAAATGAAACTAATTAGAAGAGGAAACAATCTGTTTTAACAGACCACCGTGAAAAGAGCTGCTCAGCATTAAATATAGTTTGATAAAGACATTAGCCTGAAAAAAGACACTGGAGAAAGTAAAAGATATTGAATATTTAATCTGTTTTTTAGGATATAATCCTAAAATATTCAATCCATGGATTGAATTTAGGAAGCGGATTTAGGATTGAATATTTCTCAAACTAGAATAACTTTTGCTGTTGGAACTTTTGCAAAAGTAAATCTTTAATTTTCTTACAAGTGTTGAAAGCTGTTTCATTGGAACAGGGAATTCATGTTAGATTATCAGAGTTTAGTCTATTTGCACACAGAATTCTATCATATAATTTAATAAGATTGTCTTGAAGTGCTGAAGACTATTACACCAGGGTTCCAAGAATAAATGTCATACTGTGTATAAAACAGTAATTTAGATTCACTTTTAATTTGTGTATTTTTCATTTTCCTCTAAAAGTCTCTTCTGTTGTCTGAAAAATTAATATTTTACAGTAGGGATTCTTAACTTATGTTTCTAATTCTAGAGGTAGTTAATTTTTAAGCTCTGATCTTTCAGGACCCTGTTCTCTCATCAAAAACATCATCCTGAGGTCACTTATTGTTAGAGTTGGTAGACATAATATTATAAGCAGACATTAGTATCATAACAAAATGTGCTTTATTAGAAAATACAAGTTTGTGATGACTAAAGATGTTCAGAGAATCAGACTGACTTTATATGAAATGTAATTAAAAGAAACTTTTTATTTGAGAGTGAAAAATTTCAAGGTCATGAAACAGTGAATCTGTAGAAAACTTTGGAATAACTGAAAATTTTATGTCAATTATTGCCATTATTTTGTCTTCTCACATTAATGAAATCTTGAAGGTCAGCTCATGAAATACCTTTTTGTTTGCTTTGACCCTTTGGATATTGTTTAATTTTGCTTTTCTCAGTCTTTTTTCCTGTTCAGTAGAACGTAATCTAGGTGAAGGAGAGAAACCCATAGATCACTGGTTATAACATATGGTTGGGTTATGAAATGTAGATATATCCTACTGAACTGAATGGGACAAAGCAAGTATTTGAAATTTTGTCTGCTATTTCCTACGTTGGTTTGAGAGGTTCCTTATTCTAAAGAGGCAAACCAGAGAAGTGACTGGGTTCATAGTTACAAACTGATTGCTTATACCTTTTTATATAGTACTGATTCAGAAGTATAGCCAGTTCTAATAGGGACAGAACTAAATGACCATGATGTCACCAAGAAACCACCTCAAAAATGCAAAAGCAGACTCAAAACCCTCCACCCAAACTGTGATAGAAGTTTGGGGTGTTCAATTTATGTTCATATCTGGAATACAAGAGAATTAAATTAATGGCTTTAAGCACAAAAGAAATTCAAGGAATAAAAAATTATATAATGTATTATTCATGTTCCAGTTATGTGAAAAAAAGATATATGTTGAATATATATTGTATATTATTCACTGAGTCCATGGTATAGTATGGAGAAGTTTGTTTAAAATGTTGTACTGAGAGAAGACTATTGTAACCTAAGAATGTTACCCATTGAAATACATTTTCATACTACAGCTTCTTTAATTGATAATTATAATGGAAAAACATCAATTTCTCCTTTCCATGTTCTTTCCTTTTATAAATGTAGTCACATATGCCAAAATAAGTTCTTAAATTTATAAGGAATGCTGCTAAAAAAACCCCAACCAACCAAACCCACAAGCCTCCTCAACCCCTGGCCCCCAAAGCTAAAATACAAATACGTAATATCCAGGTATGCTATTCTTATAATTTTTATTTGCAATCAGATATATTATTATTACAGTCAAGAAAAAAGTGGCTTAAACAATGTTCTTGATATTAAAAACACAGCTTAAGCAGTGACATTTGTGAATTTGGGACAAATCCAATAAACAGTGTCACCTGGAAAAAAAATCTGGAGTAGGAAACTCTTAATTTGCCCTTGACTGTGCTGTTCAGTTTGATTTTACACTTCCCAACATGGATTTCTTACTGAGTTGCAGTGTCACTCAACTAGGTGGTTGAGGAGGTGGGAGGGCCTGAGAGTCTGAACTCTATGTCAAAGCCTCTTTATGAATTTTACATTTTAAGTTAGTTGGATAAAATGCATGATTACCCTTGGGAATGTTGATCAGAAAGAAAGAAAAATCTTAAATCTTAGAGGAGACCTTGTCACATAGTCATCAGGCTTCTTTTTTCTTACTGTCTATATGACTTTCCTAATATTGCATTTGGTTACTAAGAGTATCCCCTTTACTTCAGGAAGGCTAACTGCTCAGCCCCAGGCTCTGCAGTTTGTAAGTTCAGACACTTTCTCAGAAAGCAGAGCTATGGGTTTAAACCTTCTCAGGGCAGGCAAGGCTTAATGTCTCAATTCTATTACTTTAAGTACTTAAGGTACTATTACCACTGGACCTGCTGTGTGAAAGAATTGTATGTTTTTTTCCACTGGTCCTGTTTGATCAGAAAAGTACTTGACATCTATTTTTTGAAAAGTATTTTGATGTGACTCGCATTTTCTCTTGCCTGGTTCTGTTAGCTGATACATGATTTGGAAACGCACGTGGAGAAATGTGTTATTGGAGAAAAGTGATTTCTCCAGATCTTGTTGTGGAAGCTGTGGAAGGAGTACTGCTGCCTCATCAGGAGATCTGGCAGGAGCCAGGAAACCACTTTTATGAGGTAGCTAGGCTGCATCTGGCCCCACGTTACTTTATAGTTCATGGTCAGACCCAAAGCTGATAAAAAGCTGATCTAAGTCTGGATGATGTCAGGCCTGAGCCTTTAATATTCATTGATAACACCTTGAATTCTTTTAGTGGTATCTTGTCTTCATTAGCTTTCTCTTCTGGTGACACATCAATTTCAGTATTTGGACCTACAGTTGGCTTTTTATATTGATTTTTTAAATTAATTTAGAGAAGGTTGTGAAGTTCTTCCGAGTAGATATGAAATGATTTATCACTACCAAGAACTTTCTATATGTTTCTTCAGTGGAATCGAAAAAAAGGACTCAAATCCCCCTGTTAGCTGGGAGGTGTTTTGTGTATTGAGCTACATTTTAAAAGTATAGGAATTCACATAGGTATATTTTATCCTTTTAATATATAGATTGAAATAAATCTAAACATTTTCTATAGCCTTTGGAGAATCAGTGTGCTTTGTATGACTAAGGAATAACCAGTCACCTTGTCATTTAGTTCGTTCAGTCTTGACTGAAATATTCAATTCAAGACTATTAGTCTTGAATTCCAACTCCTTTGGAGAGAGGCAAGGATTACACCTTAACCCAGACATCGGTCTAAGATACAGTAGATACTGTGAGGATAAAATAACTAAATTCCCAGTCTTATTTTATTTGTGACCAGCTAATATTCTGACAAGTAGATCTTTTATATGAAACAACGATAAGTAGGTAAGTTAATGGTAAGATTTCCTAAAGTGTCAAAGGTGGCAATTATGAAGATAGCACTTGGTGACACCCCCACATGAAGATAGCAAATTCAGAATGAAAAATGATTCCCTCTTCTTCACTGACTTTTTGTAATAGTATTTGACATAGGGATGGGGTGTAGTGCAGTAACACCAGTCTCTTTCCAGTATTAGAGCTACTTACAGGACTCTTCACTGTTTCTTCAGCTCATCCTCACAGTACTCCTGTCCCTCACACCCTTCATCCTTTCTCTCCTATTTCTCCTTATCAACGACTTTTACTAATCCATCTCTTCTGTGGTTTTGGGTTTTTTTCCACTTTATCCAATCATCATCTTTAAATAAGGTTATTGCCATTACAAGTAGAGGGTCCTAGGTTTTGGGGACTCATGATTTGTTTGTACTTGTCTTTATCTTCTTTTAGATATGTTAACAATTGTCTAATGATCAGTTAACTTCTAAAAATGTTGCTTTAGCTTATAGTGAGATCAAGTCTGTGCAGATTAATATGTCTCTGAATAAAAAGTGATATGTTTGAGTGGATACAGAATGATACCAGAGGCTCTTTCTAGCACTGAAATTTCATTATGGACAGACACATTATATATACAGCAAAGAATTTACGTTTCATACAGTTGCAATATAAGCAGTCTCTTCAAAGATTTTTTTTTTAATTAGTCGATATTCAGTTATTGCAGAGAAAGAAAAAAAGAGTACTACCATTATTAAAAAAAAAAAAAACAATCTCTATTACAATACAATTAAAGTTGTTATGGTTGTTATACACACATCCTAGTTCCTAGCCCTTTTTTTCTGAGTTATGCCCATCCTTTCACTGTTTCTCTGTATCCTTAGGTAAATGGCTTCAGTTTGAAGTGGAATATTGCAATCTGTCATCATCCTAAGTCCTTTCATATGAAGAAGTATGGTGTTAATTCTGATGGTTTCTTCCTCCTCTCTCCAGGATTTACTTAGGGCTATTTTTATGCCTTTGTTAAACCCAGTTTGCAGTTTGAGCTTTCTTATGTGGTCTGTAATCATTTCATACATATAGCGCATTTTATATATATGTATATATATATATATATACACAGTTTAGTTTTTCTTTGTTCTCTTTATGAACAACCCCCCAAAACAGCTCCTGTGTCTGTATTTGTTTGAGTTGTTTATAGCCCTGGTGTCTGGAGTCTGTGTTCTGACTCTCTACCATCTCATACTTGTACTTCTATCTATGCAGAAATTGCAACTACACTGTACAAACGTAAGTGAAAGTAAAACAAATTGGGCGTAGCTCCAGTCACTGGAAAAGTTGCTGTTACAGACAAATCAAATAAAAGCAAAGTTCCAGGCACGTTGAAGCAAATTCAGACAGAGTAAACTTTGCAAACATCAGTCCACAGGCTCCATAAGTCACTACACAGCCTGTTGCTGAAAATGTCAACCGTGTATTTACTGGACTACAGAGCTAAGAAGTCCTAGTTCACAAACGGAAATCACAAATCACACCTGGTATTGTTAAAGGTATATTCAGTTTTAAAGTTATCAGAGGATAGAAAGCCTGAACCATCAAGAATTACTGAACAAAAGGACACCTAGAGGACAACCTGGAGGACCCCGACTGACAAATTTAAGCTACTGGAAGACAGCTTTGGACTCTGATTGCTTTCTGTGATGCTCTGCTGTATTTTTATAACTGCCATGTTTTGATTAGACTGTTAGAATTATTTTAATTGACTGAGTTCTTGGATTCTCAAATAAAATGTGTTCCTTTCATGCTCATGACAAGATTTTGAATGCAATACTATATTTTTTTCAAACAAGGAAAATAAAATATTATTTGCCTAGAACGTTGAAGTGATTATTCTGTTTTTTCAATGTGTAATATTTCAAGAAGATTTATCAGTGTCTTTATAAAATTTACAAAAATAAGGAAGACTTAGTCTTAATTTACTACTTCACAATGAAGAAATTAGTATTCATCAGCTGTTTGGATCTAGTTTTTGGTACTTTGAATTCAAACATCTAGAGAACTGAACTAATTTCCAAATTCCACTCTGTATTCATGTTTTGCCTTATTCTAAACTAAAGCTCAATTGTCTTATTTGTATTGCACTGTAAGTTGTGAAAGTCATAAATGACACCTTTTTAAAGCATACTTATCAGTTGTCTTTGTCTTATTTACCTTTATAAGCAGAAACATAATCAGAAAATTAGTTAGGAAAAGTCACAACCAATACTAAAAAAGTCCTAAAAATATCCTTCCAAAAGTTTGGGGAGAACAACTGGCTCTTCCACTGAGACCTGGTAAATGGATAACATGGAGAAAAAAAACAACACAGATGAAAAATTTTCATAGCAGTACAAAAGTGAAAATCTGGATTTTTTTTTTTCCTGTGTTTTTGGGTCTCTCTATTAACCTCTCCTTGATATATGAATTCACTCTGTGAGATCTTCGAAACCTGTTGATATTTGTATATCTCCTCGTTTGGCTGTCTACTCTGTAAGGACTATTCTGAGCAATGTGATTAATGCAATGCAGAGTATTTAATACATTTTAAGTGAATAGTTAATATTTAATTACATGTCCAGTTAAGGTATTTACGTAAGGTGTAAATTCAAACTTTTCAAGAGTCTATTTCTTTTATGGATGAAGAAAGAAATAATTACTCCACGAAGAAAGTCAGAGAACCCTAAGGAGTATGACTAAAATATGGCAGCTGTGAAGACTCCAAAAGGTCAAGCATACCAAAATCAGAAAGGAATTTCAACATCATTCTAAGACAAAGCTATAAAAAATTTATGTAAGCAGGGAGCTTTACTAGGGGCAGGATAAATAATGGTATTATGTCTGCCCAGGATTTTATTTTCTGAATTATTTATTGGGAGGGAGGGGGAGTTGCTGCTTCTTGCACGTTCTTTTGTAGTGACTTTTTTCTCTGTTCAGCTTTCATGCTGAGTGCCAGATAGACATCACTCATGTACCATGTTTACTTATCTACACAGAGGTTACAAAACGCACAACAGTCTGAATGCTGATTAAGGTAGGTCTGTCTGCGTATCTGAGTTTAGCTGTGACCTGTCTATAATGGCCTAGCATTCAAAACTTGGATTTTGAATAAATATTATCTTTATAGGGAAAAAAAAGAAAAAAAGAGAAAAGGAATTGATCTGGACTTGATTCAAAACTTGATCTGGACTAAGTCTAGCCAATGTAACTATCTATAGCTGTTGTCGATGCATTTTATAATCCATATTGTAGTGTAACTCATACAAACTTCCCCTCTTTCATTTTGAAAATCCTCCTTTCTTTCTGTGAACTTCGCTCCTGAATGGTGTTCTGACTTTATATGTTCCACAGCGTTTATATGTTCTGTTATCAAAATCTCCAGACTATCTTATCTCTCATTTCTTTCTCTTTTTTTTTTCTTTTTATATGCAGGGATATTACACTTTTCAATGTACTATGGCAGGCTGTTTGATATTTAGCACATAACTTGTTTTTCAGTTTGTATTTTCTCATCTTCTTTTCAATGGTTATTCAATGCTAAAGAAAACCAAATAAAACTCATTTTGTATCTTTTATTGATTTTTGTGATGGCAAATTCCACCAAGTGAAATTCTTTTAAAACATCCACATTCTCATCTCCATTTTCATTGAAGTGGTTTCTTTTTTTTTTGTAGGTGTTTTGTAATTTAAGCACTTTATCTTTTCTTTATTTTACTTTACTCCATACAGCAACATTTTTTTCCTTTCTTTTTTTCTTAGTGTAGTTTGAATTCTTATTTCCAAGTTTCAGGTGAACAGGTTTTTTATGCCTTTCACAAAGCATGAAATATTGAGGAATCTTTACAGGGAAATTCTTCAAGCAGCCTATGAAAACTATACAATCAGTAACGAACAAAATACTACAAATGTTATTATTGAAAAGAATAAAAGGGAGAAATAGTTCTTTAAGTTTAAAATGCCTGTTTTGATGAATTTATTGCATAGGTCAATAAGCAAATTAAGCTCTGGTATAATTTCTGTTTTGCTGGCATACTTTTTCCTATGGTGTTTTAGAGAGAGAAAGGCTTCTTCATTGTTTGTATTGATCTTCATAGTTTTTTGAGTTCATGTGTCTTTTCATTTCAGCTATGAGTTAATTTCTGAAGAGCTAAAAGTGGACTAAATCCTAACTTTCTTTCTGAATACAACGAGTTTTGCTCTTGCAAATATTTCACTGGTTTTACTAGTGTTCATCCCAAATAAGACCAAGACCTGTAAGTAGAAAGAATCTGCAATGCATTTGGAGTGATTTGCCTCCTTGGCACTGTAACAAGCTCCCTGAGAAGTGGGGAAACTGCAGGTGATAAAAGGAAAATAAGTGAATTATAAATGACTGTGCTTTGCTTCCAGTGATGAAGAACTGATAGAGATCTCATATCAGTGAAGAACTAAGTAGGAGCATTGCTGAGAGGTGTTCATGAGACACAGTTCACAATACAGCACATACTACAAGACTAGAGAGCATGAAGGCTGCCTCCCTTCTGCCTGTCCAGGAGGATTCCTGTGCTGGACCTTCAGATTGCTCTACCTCACATGCAAGATTTCAGGGGAATCCTACAATTTCTTTAATTAACTAATGCCTCTGTGATCCAGGAAGATTTCATTTTTCTGCCTCCTGCATACCTGTTTTTCATCTCTGTGGTCTAGCTTACCTCCCACTGTATTCTGTAACGGTGCACTTTTCCATAAGAGGAGCTGGATCATAGTCGGGTTAGAGGGTCAGCCTGATTGTTGTGTTCCAGGACAAACAGAAGCTGTGAGTGGCCTCGTATAAACTCAACTGTTCCTGGCATGTGGTGCTTAGAAAAAGACAACAAAATTGTATTAGTTTCTTAATAGATTTAATACAGTAGTTTATTTTGTTGGTCATACTTCTGTGAGAAAGATGTAACTTATATGAATATCAGAAGCAGACTTTTTTCTTTCTACCCTCAAATAATAATAATAATTTTAAAAATTCCATTTAATTTCCAAAGCAAAGTTGTTCTAAATTGAAATGAATGAAAAGAAAATGTGCAACAGGGTTTGCTGAAAAATATGCCCACATGTTATATCCTTGTCCCCAAAGTCATGAACTCAGGCTTAAATAGGCAAGTACATTTGATCAAGCCCCACAGTTGTGAACTTTGCAAGTGATCTAAAAATCCATGCTATTTAATAACATTACTTGAGTATTATGCATCCTGCAATGGTAGAAAAATAAAATTATAAAGCTTATACCAAATGTGCCAGAAAAAATAACATTCTTCAAAATCTTATTAAAAAGCTTATAAAATTCAGTGTAATTTTCCCTCTTAATATTTTTGAACAATGTTGTAATTCCCATAATTATTTTCAACCTATTCAAGGCATATATTCTCCTCAGTTACAACTTGAACTGTAATGTAGGTTTTTTCCTGTCATTTCCATTGTATTATAGTAGGAAAAGAGATGAAAATGTTCTCACATCTAATCTAATAATTTTCATGTTTGTGCAGATACCAAAAGTCTGGTACAATGAGACTGCTTACCTAATAAGACACATGAACATGATTCAAAGCAGGTCAGAAGACCTTTGTGTTTCTGATCATGTCCTTTTTCTTCTGTATTCATCAGATCAGAGATTTAACTGGGAAAGACCTTCTGTCATCTGCTGTGATAGGTAACCAAGTCATATAAGTTATTTAGTTAACAAATTGTAGTTTGATATTAAACTGAATTAAAGTTTGTCATTAAAGTAATTTTTACATCTCCTTCATCATTGTCACTGAAATACCGATAGTATATTTTCACTACTCTTTAATTTCTCAAGTAGTTATATTAATAATAGATTTATTAAAAAACATTAATTTATTTGATACCTAATTTGTAATAATATTTTCCTTCTATCAGAATTTCCCATTTGTTCCCAGTGTTTATTTCCCACATGATTACAGTTCTTCATCTTCTTTCTTCATTGCCCTTTTTTGCCTGCCAGAATGTCTTTCCTGTCCTTCTCACCCTTCTCTCTCTGTTGCATATGAGATTAATTTTCCAAGATTACATGAATCTGATTAATAACTGATCAGAGCTTCAGGAAACACAATTCAGATTAAACGAACAGGAAACTATCTCTAGGGACGGTTCATTCACCATAAATTGTCAACAATATCCAGCACAGGTAAGTCTGCCTGGGTCAGCCCTAGGGGTGTGGCCAGTATTTTTCTTTTTTTGCTTGTGAGAATCACAAAGAACCACTGAAAAAATTATGTTCTCCTTATTATCCTTTATGTGGTAAAATTATATAAAGTGAAATAGTGAATCAATTCTATGAGGCAGCAGAGTAAGGCTAAGCTACTGTTTATGCAATATGCTTTGAAATCCCCAAGCCCTTATTAAATGACCAGTAACTGTAAGAGGTAAGCATTTAGTACTTCCTCACAGTGTTAAGTCAGTAAGTTAGTCATCTGTTTAAATTCATCTATTCTCTCTCTATGGAGGCAAAATAATCCAAAGCAATAGGAAAATTTGAAATGTTTCGGTTTTCTATCATGAAATCCCTTGAATTTGCTAAGATTCTACCTTCCATATCTTAACGAATCTTGTTCTTAAAAAGTCCTATTCAGAATAAAACTTCCATTGTCTCCTTTCTCGTGTGATTCTGGAGGAACCCTCTTCAAGCATTCCCCTTCATTTGAGTGGAGCACTCTAAAGATAATGCATTATTAAAAAAAAAAAAAGTAGATAGATGTCTTATACTACATAAGAACTCCTACTGCTATTGCCTTTTAATACTAATGCTTACTATTTCTAGGGCTTCTGAGTGGGTAAGGTGAATGACTCACTAACTGTTTCACATTATCCTTTAATTTTGTTTGTCTTAGATGTATCTACTTGAATGTGTTCAGTAAATGAAAACCAAACAAAACCCTGAGATTCAGAGTCATTTATATGTCAGAAATGTCAACTGACTGACAGTTTCTGAACAAATGGGAGAGGCCAGTGCCATAATCCTTAATACACCCACATGGCATTTACTGGCACCAACTTAGAACGGCACTTCAGTATGAAAGCTTGAATTGATAGCTATTACTTAGCCCAAGTAAAACTCATAGTATAGAGTCCTCTGTTAGAAGACTAAATATCAGGGGAAGTAAGCAATCAACTGGCTGCAACGAAGGGCTGAACCTTTTACAGTCAGGATGTGGTTTGACATGGATTCTTCAACCAGTTCCATTGCTGCCATTTAGAGCTGTTCTGCCCCAGTTATTTCCACTGATGCAGCTATCTGTGGGGGATGATTAGGGAACTGACTCAATTTAAAAATACTTTTTGGTTTCACTTTTTTCTTCTGCTCCAGATAATTTTTATGAAGACCAGTTCCTTCAGCTGGCATTTCTGGATCCCCCAAAATTCCTACCAACACAGCTGGTGCTACAAAGAGAAAGTGACATGGAGGGTTTGGAGGCTCCTTGCCACCTGAACTATGGCCAAGAGAAATTCATGTCAAGTCACAGCTATATATATAACCAAGGTAGGAAGAACAGCTATAATTAATAAATAAAATACAATATATAAAAAACCCCCAAAGTAATCTCAGTTACTTAAATTAACCTACTAGCTTTGGAAAATGAAACAGCTTGCACATATGACGTAGAGGGGACAAAAATCAATATGTACTCATTTTATGCCTTGTTACTTTACACATCTTAACCAAATTAAAAGTCTTAAAATCTATATAAATTAATTTTTTTAACACCTGTTTACCTGCTTAGTTGACAAGGATTCCTGAAAATAAAACTCTTAGAAATTACTGTGATTTAATGGCCTTAAACATAAATTTAGGAACTTGACTTTAATCATCTCTTTTTGAGAATTTTTGTCTCTGTCTTAGAAATTGGGATTATAACTTGTTGATTTAGTCCTCTTTTCCAACCTTTCAATGATGTTGTACTTTTACAGTATAAGCCCAGGAGGGAAAGATGCAGTACCCTGTTGATGCTCTTTGAAAACTAGAATCCCAGAATTTCATGTTTATGTGTACCTTTTTCAAGAAAGTTTGTTTAACAAAATAAAAGTTGTTAAACTACAATTCAACCTGGAAGAAAAAGTGGTTAGCCTAATAAAATAGCTGCTCTGTGATATAGAGCAGATCCACATCTTTATTGTACATGACATGATTCTGAATTCACATTGTGCTAAAAGTTGTTAAAGTTATATTGTAAATGTTAAAATACCCAAAAATATAATTGGAGAGAAATCAAACAATGTTTTATGCAATAAAACATTATCAGTCCTTTGTTTGAGTGCCAGTGTATTAACTGCCAAGAGGCAACTTACTTCAGACTTGTAATCATCTGGAAAAAAAATTACTCCCGTTACCCTGTTGTCTCTTATTATTGCATCATTCAGTTTGAAGGTATTCTCAAAACACATCTGGAAGATGTGTGCATGGGTTACAAAGTGCCTAATAAGAAAACAGCGAGATTTTAAACTTTTATAAGGAACCATACACAGATGCTAGAATCAGATATTATGTAAATAGATCTTGACTCTACCTAAAGTTTGTTACTCAAATCTTTTTATGGACCCAACAGAATACAGTAGCACTACCAGCATTATATGTTGAAGCCTTTTAATGCTGATGACCATTTGCTACTTTTATGTTCAACATTGCCCAGGACTTCCAATAACTTTCACTCTTAAATTGAAAATCAAATTACTGTGAGAGAGAGGCTTTTCTCCTTCCACCTCTTTAGTAATAAAAATACCAGTAACCCTATTACGCAGCCAGCTGTCTCTTGTTAGAATCACATTTCTGAACTGGTACACAACGTTCTTTTACATTACAGATATGGAAGATTTTAGAGAGAAGCTTAGTTTGACCCATGAATAAATGCACAATGCTTTTTTTCATCTCTCCTTTTTTTTTTTTTTTTTTTCTTTTGCAAGATCATTTGCTTTGACTTTCAGGTAAGAAGTATGTGCGTGACAGTGAGGTGACAGTGAGGTCCTCAGGGCGTAGGTTTGATTAGAGTATCCTTCTCTTGGATGGATGGCCTTACAGGGCTAAACGAGCTCCATCTGCCCGGGTTTGAAATTAGAGTTGTCCTTCTCCTAGGATGACTGCCGGAAGCAGATGAACCTCAGGAGTAAAGGGTGGGATCAGTTCTGCGCAAGCTGAGCCTCACCTAAAAAATCCACTGCGCAGGCTCTAGGGTTATACCCACACTTGTCCGCAAGAGAGGAGCCCCGAAGAGGAGGTTCAAGGACTCCCTGAAACAATCCCTCATCCTTGGCCATATTGATCATCACCATTGGTCTACCCTGGCCTCCAATCGGGAGGCCTGGAGACACACCATCTATAACGCTGCTGCTGCTTTTGAGAACACACGCAAGATCACTCTCGAGGAGAAAAGACAACGCAGAAAGAATCGCGTCTTGTCTGTATCACCTGGGGAGTCTTTCTGCTGTGCCTTCTGCAACCGGACTTGTCTATCTCGCATTGGCCTTTTTAGCCATCAGCGCGCTTGTAGCAAGCGTGGGTAGAGCCCTTTCAAATCTTCGTTCGCGAAGCCTAGCCATGATGATGATGATGATGATGATGATGTGCGTAGAAAGTAGGAGTCTATTTTTTCTAGATGAAAGATAGGGTGGATCTTTTTTAATGGAATTATACAACCATGTTAACGAAATATGTTTTGTAGGCTCTGTTTCCAATTTTTCATTCTCTTCTGATTAATACTTAGAAGAATAAAACTTTCCAAGTTCAAAACAAGAAAGTGAGTATGAAGAAATTATTGCAAACTACTAGTCAGAATATGAGAGTCAGTTTCAGTCAAATAGATAGAATATATTTTCTTCAGTACAAAACAGACATTAGAAAGATTTCATTTAAAGAAGTTTGAATAGTGCCAAATCCATGATTTGACAGTACAGTAAATGTAGCCCAAAGTCTTTTCCCATCAGAAATGGGAAAATGAAGAACACATTGTAGATCTTCACAGGAGGCATTAATCTCCATGTTTACATCTGATAAGCTGACTTTGTTACAAATCTCTCAGAGGTAGGATACAAGTGTAGTCTCATTTATGTTAAGATCTCAGGGAACAATTTGGTGAAGCAAATATAGGTGTCTAAGGTGAGTATTTCTGAAATTTCTGCTGGTAGAGATATATAATATTGACTATAATATATATGTTATACATATATAGAATATAGACTCTCTTCTGGGTTTGGACATATAAAGTAATCGACATTTAGCAAAAAAAAAAAAAAAAAAGGAACTGGATTTGGAGCTGGATTTCATTTGATCTGACGCAAAATAATGATATCCATAGAACACTCATGGAAGAAGTATATCATCATATACGTGTATGACGTTAACATGTTGTCATAGAATTTTAGCAAGGAATTTTTCTTTCCCTTCCCCCTGCCGTGTGTGTGTGCTCTGTATATGGGCCATCAGGTGAACAAAGGAATCGGCCTGGCCCACTAATGGCCGAGATTACTCTCCTTGACAACAAAGGGGGAGGAGTTGTGGGGGGCTGGCGTGTGGCTGGAAGGAGATGGGGAGGTGTGGCTGGTGTGTGTGGCTGGAAGGAGGTGGGGCTGGGTGTCAGCTCAGCTCCCTGCCCTGAGCAGAGCCGGCTGTGAGCTGCAGACACTGCCTGGTTCTCTTCTTTCCTGTCCGAGGGGAGTTTTGCTGCTGCTCTCTGCTCAGCTGTTGCTGGCTGCAGGCCCTGCTTACAGCGAATTCTAACTAGCTGAAGTTTGTGAGTTTTCTTCCATTGGGAGAACTTTCTGTTTTATTGCTAATTTTTTTTTTCCTTCCCCTTTCCCCCCCATTCCCTCTCTCCTTTCCCAGTGTGGGAAGGGAAGGGGAACTGAGTTGTTCTTTTTGGTTTTTGGTTTGTTTTTTTTCCCTTTCCCTCTGACATACTGGGAGGGTATTGGTTTGCCCCATTCCACATGGCAGTGACCAGGGATCCCACAGCGCTGCCTGGTGACGGGCACTGGACATTACAAGTTCTGCTCCTCCAGTGATCCAACAGCGCCACCTGGTGACTACAATAGGACACTACAAGTTCTACACCTCCAGTGACCCAACAGCGCCACCTGGTGAATGGTACAGGACATTACAAATTTTGCATCTCCAGTGACCTGACTGCGCCCCCTGCTGACTGTGGTTGGAACTGCACCAAAGGGTGCAAAAAAAAAAACAAAACTGAACTATTCAATTTTCCTTTTGCCAGTTTATCGGTCTTGTTCTTGAAGGGGATTATTTGGTGGGTATAGGAGTATTGCTTGGTTGTTTTACTTAATTTTTTTTTTCTTTCCTGTGTTCCTGTTAATACACACATATCTTTTAATAAAGGGCTGTTATTTTCCCTTTTCCATAATTTGTTTTCCTTCAATCGGAGCCTCTTAATTTCAGATTTGTAATTGCTTAGAGAGAGAAGTTTGGGTCTTTTTCTCCTAATCCATCGTCAGCAAAAGACCCTTGTCTCATCTAAACTGCGACACAAGTACAGTGAAATACATTTTTCTAAAGAGAAATATTGTTGTATATAAATATTATATATAAAAATATATATAAATATTGACAGTTCTGTTTAATATCTTTATTGATTGTCTGGATTGAGAGGATTGAGTGTACAATTAGCAAATTTGCAGATGACAACAAGCTGGAGAGTTGGGCTGATTCCAGTGGGATGAGGTTCAACAAGGCCAAGTACCGGGTCCTGCACTTTGGCCACAACAACCCCCTGCAGCGCTACAGGCTGGGGACAGAGTGGCTGGAGAGCAGCCAGGTGGAAAGGGACCTGGGGGTTTGGGTTGACAGGAAGCTGAACATGAGCCAGCAGTGTGCCCAGGTGGCCAACGCCAATGGCATCCTGGCCTGGATCAGGAACAGTGTGGCCAGCAGGAGCAGGGAAGTGATCCTTCCCCTGTACTCAGTGCTGGTGAGGCCACATCTTGAGTGTTGTGTTCAGTTCTGGGCCCCTCAGTTCAGGAAGGACTTTGAGGTGCTGGAACAGGTCCAGAGAAGAACAATGAGGCTGGTGAAGGGACTGGAGCACAAGTCCTATGAGGAGAGGCTGAGGGAGCTGGGGTTGTTTAGCCTGGAGAAGAGGAGGCTCAAGGGGGACCTCATCACTCTTTACAGCTACCTGAAAGGAGGTTGTAACCAGGTGGGCATCGGTCCTTCTCCCAGGCAACCAGCAGTGGGACAAGAGGGCATGATCTCAAGCTCTGCTAGGGGAGGTTTAGGTTGGATATTAGGACAAAATTTTTTACAGAGAGAATAATCAGACATTGGCATGGGCTGGCTGGGGAGGTGGTGGATTCACCATCCATGGAGGTTTTTAAGATGAAACTGGATGTGGCCCTTAGTGCCATGGTCTAGTAACCATGGCAATATTGGATCAAGGGTTGGACTTGATGATCTTGGAGGTTTTTCCAAGCCGGTTGATTCTATGATTCTATTTTGAAAAAAAGAAAGGAATTGGTATAACCTCATGAACCTTTTATCTACATCTTTATAACCTCGAAGAAGAGATTATCATATATAACCTCAAAGAAGATTTCAAGCTGGGAGTCAACTTTTTATATTTTATACTAATTTTGTCCTAGTCTGCATAAAATTTTGACTTGTTAGTTATGCAACCGCTTTCTTTTTTTTCTCCAGTTTTCTGGAATGCCATGGAATGTTGTTATGAATATTCCAAATTATGCTGCATGATGAAATTATGCTGTTCCAAGTAAAAGAGAGAGTGGCCTTAGCATCTCCCTGTGAAGCTCCATCATCTCCTATATCTTTAATCTCTTAGCTCCATCACCTCCTATATCTTTAATCTCTACTTTCACCAGTATTTTCATTGGGTTGACCCAGCACTTTCTGGGCACTCACAGAACAGAAAGCCAATTGTATCCTGGGCTGCATCGAAAGAAGTGTGGGCAGTGGGTCAAGGGAGGCGATTCTGCCCTTCTGCTCCTCTCTGGTGAGACCCCACCTGGAGTACTGCATCCAGTTCTGGAGCCCACAGTACAGGGAAGTCTGAAATATTGTCCAGATGAGGGGCACAAAACTGGCCAGAGGGCTGGAACACTTCTTCTGTGAGGACAGACTGAGAGAGTTGGGGTTACTCATCCTGGAGAAGCTCTGGGGAGACCTTATTTCAGCTTTTCAGTACTTAAAGGGGGCTTATTGGAAAGATGGGGACAGAGTTTTTAGTAGGGCCTGTTGCCATAGGACAAGGATAATGGTTTTAAATTGAAAGACTGTAGGTTAAGATAGAATGAAGAGTGTTTTTACAATGAGGATGGTAAAACAGCGGAAGAGTTTGCCCAGAGAGTTGGTAGATGCCTGTCCTTGGAAACATTCAAGGTCATGTTGGATGGGGCTCTGAGCAACCTGATCTAGTGGAAGATGTTCCTGCTTCCTGCAGGAGGGTTGGACTAGATGACCTTCCAAAAGTCCCTTTCAACTCAAACTACTCTGGAATTCTATGTTTCAAAGATGTAAAGTGCTTAGGGGACTCCTAGAGTCCTCTGCCACAGAGAAGACATACAAAATGGAGGATGTAGGACCTGAACTAATTTAAGGGAGGTATCTTCACACAGGGTGAAAATATTTTAGCTGTTTCTTCAAGGAAATTACTCAAGGACTGTATTGCATTGTTGAACGGGTTTGATTTTTTTAGATGTTATAAGCTTGAAGTGTTATAATCTTGAAAGCTTGAAGTGCTCTCACTTTCAAAGCCACTGCTACCATCTTGCACTTGTCATTTTCTGCATTTCATTTTTATCCTAGAGTTATAAAAATCACCACTTGCTGCAAAGATCCATTTGTTACAGAAATTTATCAACATTTTTATAACAAGAGGTGTAGTAATTGCAGAAAATTTAGCCAGAGCAAGATTGAGTTAGGTAATAATCAGCTGACAGTTAGACAGTTGTTGCAGAGAAACAAGCTAAGCCAAAGCTCCAGGCAGGCCAAGATCAATCTGGATAATTTTTACTCCTGAGTCCCTGAGGAATTAACTCAGACTCTGTGGCCAGTAATACTATATTTACAGGGCTACATTAGTTCTGTGTGAAATGCTTAACAATCCATTTACCTGTGTAAATAATATGTATTTTTTTGTGGGAGAAACTAAGATAGTCTGGGAAAAAATAAAGATTTCCTGACAATTAGTCACGATTACTCTGTGTGTTTGGAGCCCAGTCAAATTCTGATGATCAATTCTATTCAAAATCCTTGGAAGTTATCTGGATTACAGGACTGAATGCCTCCTTAAGAAGCCTGTAGACAGCATCAGATTGAGAGGAGAGATAGATACACTGGAAAGAAGAACCACTATATGGAGACACCTCAATGGGCTGGAAGATTGGACTAGAAATAATTTAATGAGGTTTAACAAAGGTAAGGGGAAATTACTGCTCAGGGGATGAAATAATCTCCAGTGGCAAGGCAGGCTAAGGTATATTTTTGCTGAAGTGCATCTGTGGACAGGAAGATGAACATCAGTTAACAGTGTGGTAGGGCAACAAGGAAGGCAAATCATGTCCTGGGCTAAATCTGTAAGAGAAAATTCAGCAGATAAAGGTGTGTGATTAGTTGGAATTTTATAGGCAACACCTGGAAAAATGGATCCAGCTGTGGTTCCCCCAGTTCAAATATGGAGAAAAACTGTAATATTGAAAAAGGCCCAGGGGAGGCCCACCACTGGTTATTAGAGGACTGGGGAATTTGATGCATGAAAATATTGAAGAAATTGTGTTCAACCCTTATGAAGAGGAGATTGCTGGGGAACACGTGTGAGTCTAATCACAGTCTTCCAGCACCTAGAATGTCACTGCTGCAAAGATAGAGATACTTCCTTTGCAAGAATATATGGTGGCAGAACAACTTGCACAAGTTTCTGCAGGGGAAAGTTCCACCTGGATTTTGGAAACATAATTATTCCTATGGGAATAACGAAATCTTGCAGTAAGTTGTCCAGAGGAGTGGTAGAATCTCCTTCACTGAAAATATTCTAGACAGTTTTGACACAGCTGTGAATAACCTAATTTAATACCTTCTTTCAACAGAAAGGTGATCCCAGAGCTCCTGTCTAACCTGGACTTCTTTATGATTCTGTCCTTTTTCTATGACTTCTCTTGTTTATATATTTCAATTGAAGGTGATTTGAAATACATGGTCTGAGGGAACATTGTTATTAGAGCTGTATGACTGCAAGAAGCTTTAAGGTTTCACAGAAAGAAGTCTGACAGAAGGGATTAAAAAAAAGACACTTCTTCAAAGAAACCATCTAGAATCAGTACATCCAAAGTCTACAAAGGTTAATAAGAGTCTTTCTGTTGCTACAATGGGCTTTAGTTGTTCCTTTAAGTGTTCTGGCTTATTCTGGTATCTTTTTTCTTTTTTCTTTTTTCTTTTTTTTTTTTTTTCCCCTCCATATCCTTTTTCTTATGGATATCTTGTCTAAGAATGACTAGCATTGTCCATATTCTGTCTGAACAGTGGAGTCAGATTTTTTTCATTTCATACATCATTTACAACTTGCTACCATGATTCCAGGAAAAAAAGAACATTAATCTTTATGGCTCTGTGAGAAAAAAAAATATATATATATTTATGGAAATGAGGTACATTATCTATGTGATTTAATAACAGAAAACATGTATAAAATAAGATTTCTATCCTAGTTTTCATAAATAAATAGAAGATATGAATATCTAAAAGAGCAGATATTTTAATGAATAAATGTAGATACCTAACATAATTTCGAAATTATATCTGTAAAACTGGAGAACATGCCAATATAACTATTAATGATAAAAAATTAACAAGTGTTATTGGTTCTAATTTAATAGGCACTAAAGAAATACCACAAGCCAAAGGATTTGAATTTGTAAGGAGCTCTATGTTAAGAGAAATGGAAAGAGGGAAGGGAAATTCTTTTAAAACATTCTGCTTTAAAGAAGACCAGCAAAAGGCTCTTCCTGTTCAGTGGAGCTGTCTGTGAATGTAAGGATTTCTCGAGTCTCTGTCTAGCATGTTAATCAAAAGGCCATCCTTAGGAATAATAAGATACTTTTTTTAGCATGTACGGCAGATTGCCCATTCAATAGTTCAGTACTATTATCAGTGTACAATTTACTAAGGAGATCCAAAATTTGGGATGTATGTTTAGGGGATCGGAATATGTAATGACTAGATATGCAGAAGACCCTAAAATCAACAGATTGGGATTAATTTAATACCTTTTCATTTGTCACAAGTATAGCAACCTGTACCTATCTAGGTTTCAGGGGTTTTAGGGGATTGCCTTAGGTTTTTTAGGGGCAAGAGACAAGAACCTCTAATCATTCTGTGATATATCTCCCAGACAGGTGTCTTAATTGACTAAAGAGGTATCCTAAGTACCTAACACTTTGGGAGGTTAATGTTAGCTGCAATCAATCCTGTTCTGAAGTTAAACTGGAAACATAAAATGTATGAAAACATGAAATAGTGAAAACAAATAGGTTTGAGCCTTAAAGTCACTAAAGAAAATGAGAATATTTTCATTGATTTCAAATTATTTAAATGTATCTATTAAACACTGAGGAATCTATTTTTGTTCTTGGGGATACTGTACTGAACAAGAATAACTCTATAGAAGAATCTTCTATTGTTTCCTTCCGCAATACAGAGAAGAGATTGAGAATAAGAAGAGTAAAATCAGATGAACTGAATAAGTCTAGCATGTTTCCTATTAAATTTATGTCTGATGCCTATTATGTGACCACAAGACTTCTGTGAAATAGAAAGGAGAAGAGTTAAAAAAATGTTGGTTTGGGTTTTTTTTTACTGTTCTTTTACAAGATACACCAGAGTGTAAAAACAAAGGAAAAATGTTCATGACTAATATTACAGTGGCAGCTGGGTCCCTCCATAGTTCCTCATCCTGTTATGTGAATTCCTGAAGACTTCGTTTCACTGCTTGATTGTACTGCTCATAGTGTAATACTGCATGGAAACTCATTGGGCCAGCTCCCAGGAATGGGTTGTTTCAACCAGAAATAGATTGCAATACACAAATGAACAACTGTGCTGAACTTAAAATATTTGTCAATAGAATACTTGCTTTTATTTTATTGCAGTCATTTCTTGTTGGAAATGACATTTGCTGTTTTTTACTTCAACAGGATGAGTTAGTTTTTTGTCTGAATAGTTTTTATTTATACATGGTCTTTTGCACATTTCCAAGTTCATTGCGACAATATTTTGATTCTGCTGAAATGTCTTTAAACTTTCTTTACTCTCTACTTTTTCTCTCTCTGAATTTCAAAGAACTTTATTTCTGTGCATTAGAAACTGCCTGCTAATATCACAGAATCATGGAATGAGTAAGGTTGAAAGGGATCACAGTGGGTCACCTGGTGCAACCTCCCGGCTCAAGCAGGGTCATCCCAGAGCACGTTGCACAGAATTGCATCCAGATGGTTCTCGAATATCTCCAGTGAGGGAGACTCCACAAACTCTCTGGGCAAATATGATTTCTCTTTTAAAGATTAGATTATCTTTCAGTCAGCTTTTAGTTATTTTTGAAATATTCATATCAAAACCCCAATGCATATACGTATCTTGCTTTCTCGAACAATTGCTGTTTTTCAGTTCTTGTCTTTGCCAAAGAAATTTTTTTTAATCCCAAAGGAAGATTGACAGTCTTCCAGCTGAGGTTTAGCTCAGCTTCTTGGAGCATTGTTCCTTTTCTCATTTTTCTTTGCAACGGTCGAACCTTTCTGGGGAACTATTTGACCTCTAAATTTGTCAGAGTTCCAGATATAAGGGGCTGTGAGTGCTACATCTATGTAAAAAAGTACGCAGGAAGATAATGACGAGTCTGTAATCATCTTTATGAATTTATAGATGAAGCAGTTGAGCAGTCTTCTCAAGGTTGACTTGCATTGGTGCATCCAAGTGTTTGATGTTAAAAAAAAAAAGTAAATGAAAATATAAAGTGGGCAGCAATACCTTCTAACCAAATAAGCTCATCATTAAACCTCTAGAGATCACAGATGCAAGCGATTTCCATTTCAGCTTTTCTGAATTCAGAAAACATTTCTTTAGTCATGCCTTAAAGATCTGCACCAGTAGCCTTCGTAGATTAGCATAGCTCGCATTGCAGATCACATCCTAAAGGGAATAGTTAATTTTTCTGGCTTGAAGCAGGGATAATTAAACAACATGCAAAAGAGAATCTTTATGTTTTCTTCCATCCAATATTTCAGATTTTATTCTGAAGGGATTTTTTAATATAAAATATTCCTTTAAGGAATAAGCAGCTCAGATAGATACTGTGTTACTATAGAGACATTGTAGCTATTTCTTGATTTGACTATTTATGGTAAGGATATTTGAGTGTACAATTTTGTGAAGTAACCATATCTCTATTCGCAAGGTTTAAAGAATGAGAATGACTATTCCCATTGGTGGGTCCACTGGAAGAATGACCCAGAGGGGTTTTTTTGCCTATTTAATTTAGCAGAGAACACAGATGTACAGAGCTTCAGAAAGAAAGAAACCCCGTCTTCTCTTTATGTGAGTGGAACAAAAAGTAGGGCTATCAAGAGAGCTTCATTTGTGCAGGTTTTTGACCAGGAATTCTTCTCACTTTTGAAAGCTAATACTTTTTGGAAACTCAGATTTTTCCATGTAGGCAGCCTGATGTCAGGAAAAGTAAAAAATAAAAAAAAGAAGTGGAGTGGAAAGGGCTGTTACATATAACCTTGATAGCAATTAAACAGCTAATGTATCACAGAAATTTGGGATCCGGGTGCTTAGATAGGTCAGTGAAATAAAGCAAACTCTCATTATATCCTTTCTTTCAAGCATTACCTGAAATTGAAATTGTAACACGTTGAAGACAATGAATGATGATAGCACTCAGTAACATTTCTCAAGAGACTTGAGACGGGTTGCCTGAATATATTCCTCATTTGGGAACTGAACACCAAACTTTGATATGAGAACAATTTTCTGGATGGGAGAGAGGTAAATGGTCTGGTACTGGACTGTTTATCTACTAGATAAAGCTGCTGGGGAACCAAGGTAACAGTTTCATGATCATCTCTCTCGCCAAGATATTAGAACTGTTTATTATGGATCCACATGCAATAATAATGTGCATAATTTTCTAATAATAATTTTTTCTTTGCTGGATATACAGGATCAGACTTCACCTGACTTTAATGACAAAATTAAGGATCTAAGGAAACCATAGCCCAGTGATTTTAATCTGCTTCTGATTCCTCTGAAACTGATGAAGACAACTAGGTGTTTGTCCCAAGGGAAAGAGGTGGGGACAGTCAACTACTAAGGGTACCAGGAGAATATAGTTAGTGATTTGAAAAATGTTGTCTGGGTATCATGTCAGTAATGTTAGTTCAAAGATGCAAAACTTAGTTTTTCATTTCATAGACCATTTGACCAAAGCTGTGAAGTAATATTATAGGATAATAATTAAGAAGGAATACAAATCAATATTTTAAAAACTATAGAAGTGGTTAGTTTTGTTTTGTTTTCCCCATTACCCAAAATTTAGGATTTCTTTAATATAAAAAGAATTAATAAATTGTCAGTTGTCACTGGACAATTGACTGGGTCATCCAAGGAACCAGAGAACTTCATGAAGTCCGTTTATTGTATTACTCTCTCATTTTATCATGATTTCTATAGTCAAATTTATATGTTTTTAATAGATTGTTTTCTTTTTTTACTCTCTTTATTTTACTCTCTCTCTTCCTCTGTACTAAGGGAAATGAAATATAGGAAAACATGGCTTTGGAGCACATTTTTGGGAGGCAATTTGACTGACATCATGTGCAGTTAATTAACACTCTTAGTTTCATTACTTCACGGCAACATTTCACTTTTCATTTTAAGATTTACTTCCAGAATTAATCACTTGAAATTTACTTATTAAAATATATCAAATAAAAATATATAAAATAAAAAATATTTAAAATATAAAAAGTATTAAAATATATTAAACTATACTTATTTAAAAACAAAACAAAAAACCCCAACAACAACAACAAAACACACTAAAACCCAAGAAACCCAAACAACCTGGAGTAGTCTTTTAACATAGGAACTACTAAATAAAAATTACCTCTGTGTTCATTGTAATATCAATGTCATTTGTTACAATATGAGACATAATGGGTGAGGTTTTGTCAGATTGTTAAAAAGGTAATGTTGGATTATTGACATTATTGAACCTACTCTAGCATGCTGTTTCCATAAGCAGCTACTTTTACTTGCTGCTTCAAGTAACGGCAAAAGCCACCATAAAGCACTTGTCCATTGTTTAATGTCATAATGAGAGAAGAAAAGTTCTTTCCTGATTCCCACAGATTATCCATTTATACCCTGAAGCATACGACTTTATTGTAATTATGTTAGCTTGCATAGTTGTAACTCTTAATAATGATCATGAAGTTGTAGCACTGCCATGTAAATGTACTGGAGAAAGAAACAGGACAATGTAAAAGGTAACTAACCTTGACATCAGTAGGAGCCGTGGGAGCCCAGCAACCTGGTCGTTTACTGAAGTGTTGAAAATACGGTTTTGGTACTAGGTAGTACATATCTAATGCAAGAAGGAGTAGAAAAGAGTCCACATTCTTGGAGATTGCGAGTAGGTAATCTAAAGGTTTGGGCAGAAAATGTGCAATGGCTGGCGTACATTCAAATTGCCAGAAGGTTTAGGTGTTGGCAGACTAAATAAAGAGGGATGAACTGGATGAACTGATTTGTTATTCTATCTGAGGAAAAAATCTTTTCAAGTTGTGGTGGTTTTCTTTAGCTTTTGCCTTTTTGTTTGTTTGTTTGTTTGTTTTCTGATTTCTAGCATCATGATTGCTTTAGTTATAGTTTCGGATCAAGAGTAGAGAAACAGTACTCTGCTGCGTCTAAAGATCATTTTGGAAGAAAACTGGGTAGTGGCATGCAGAAAAAACTTAGAAATTAAAACCCAGAAATTGTATCATAGGCTAAGCAGAAATTAACCTTGAAACATCTGGACAAGAGCTATGGAAATCCCTCTCCAAAAGTGACAGAAATTGTAATCATGGGATGAATGAAGGCTTTGCACTCTAATGGAAAATTTTTGGAGTCTAATCTGGACATGTCTAAATGTCTACTAAAACCTATGTCATTAAATAGATTGTCACCAACAAAACATTTTATACAGAAGCTACATCCTGAAAGGATTAGAAGAATAAAGGAGGTTAAACATTCCCTTAGTCTTCATATTTCTCAGCATGGTTTATTATTCTTATTTTCCATCCATTTCATTATGCAAATGTGCCATGTTGCAAAGACTAAGCATATTATACAATTTAGGAATTAAAGATTCTGCATTTAGCATTGTGGAAAGAACCAACAACTGTTGACTGTTAATAGGTGGAAATGTGTGATGCCCTGTGTCTTTCCATTCTAAGTTAAGTTAACACAGTTACAGTTTTCCTGCAGTGTAATTGTGACTAAGTGAATAAAATGTCAGTTGGGATAATGAAATAAGTGTAGCAAGATTGTACCAAAAATTAACTGCCAAACTAGCAGCTGCATTAGCATATTTATGTTTGCTTCAGTCTTTGACATGACCAGTTTTGAAAAATAGCAAAGAAAAGCACTCTGTACTCTTTGTTCCTGGATAGACCCTTCAGAAAGAGTCTAGCAGTGCCTGTTTGGGGTAGGTGCAATGACTGAGTTAGCAAATTTCTGAATGTATTCAAGAATATATTCAAGAATGTTTGACATTTTACCTGGGAAGCTGTCTTCTAATCCTGAAAGAAGAACAAGTACTTTTTTGTACCAAGGAAGCAGAACCATCTTGTTTCATCTCTGGGGATGCTTACCTCTCTGCTCAAGACTATCAGTAATAGTTATGGGTCTGGTTACATTATTATATTAATAACTGCTACAAATAGTCTTTTCCACAGCACCTCCAGTAAAAGAATGTATGATGTGTTCCTCTTTTAAAATAGTGTGTTACTAATGCTAAGTCTTAGTGGAATAGGAAGTTATCTAGCAAGATATATCCAGCACCATTACATCCAAAAAACAACAAAGTTGTAACTCATATCAATACATGGTCATAAACTAAATAGCTATCAACATCACAGTTACAAAAATTGCTATACACATTATTGTATTGTTGTATTATATGATTGTATTATACTATATGTGTTATATATATGTTACATATGTATATAAATTACATATATATACAGATGTTTCTGACCTCTGCTGTTGTCAGAGACAATTATTAATATATTTGGAATAAGATTACGTGTAACCAAATTATATAAAGATTGTAGCAGGCACGTCTGCTCTTGCTTAGACTTTTCCCATCCCAAAAACAGAGATAATGAAAGTTCAGGAGGCTCTAAAGTTATTCTTGCAAATTATTTTTTACCAACATAAAATTGTATCACACTCTAATGAAGGAACGTATATGTGAGACTACAGGCAGAGTTGTGTGTAAATTCTGTAGAAGACTACAAGAAACTTCAACAGAAAATAGGTGGATCATTACTAATATGCTTGAGAAACTCATATGCAGATTGATCACTCCTGTCTCATACTGCACTGCTGCCTGTGTGAGCATTGCTGTTAAAGGGAACTGTGGAGCATTTGCTCTACTGTTTCGTTGTTGTGTTTCTGGCAAGGCTGCCTACCTTTAAGGACTGGCTGTTTAATGTGACTGCAAAGGCTTATGCCAACTTTATAACATGTTTATATTGACCCATTCCTTTGCGGAATATGGCAAAGATAAGTCAAATGAGGAAGACAAGGAAGAAGCATTTATATCATCTTCCATTGTTATTACTCCATCCATACTCAGTCTACTCAGCACCTTGGGTTTTTTATTTCCAAGAAGATAAATGTTATTTATTCATTTGGTTCAGTTTTACCTGCTCTTCCCCTGGGAATATATTAACATCACATACCACATTTTCCTAAGGAAGATCAAAAACTGAGGGAGTCTTTTTTAGTAATCTCTGTCCATCATTCTCAGTTACCAGGGTGAATTAAAATTTTAAGTATTGGAAAATTTGAAGGCATATTTAATTTTGCAATATAATTTAAGTATTTTTACATTATTTAATTTCTGTACATAGTGACTTGTTCTACATATCAAAGAATAATAGATTTTTCAAAAGAAATTCACAAGCAGTGACATTTGCAGTGCATCAAGATCCTTAGCTACTTTGGCTCACATGACAGATTCCTACTGAGACATTGAAATAATACAAAAATATTATAAAATGCAGTGAGAAATCTCAGCTCTCATCAGAAAAATTAATCTGTTGCAAAAGTTGAAACATTTTTGTGTAAGGTCTTTGTTTAAAGATTCTTGCATCAGTTTCTTGTATAAACAAAATAAATGTGTGCCTAATGACCATATTCGGTTGAAATATAAGGAAATTTTCAGCAGTGGTCCTTTGAGTCCTGTTAGGTTTATATTACTAGCAGATGTTTCAAACTGTTTGCTAAAAGATATTTGGAAGCAAGTCATGAACATTTATCTCCCTATAGAAATCCAACACAGTATACCAAACACAATACACAAAGAGAGAAATGCATATATTCACATATCTGACACTGATTGAAGCAATGTGAACAATGAAGATTTTCATTGGGAGTCGTTAGCAACAGAGTATTTCAAAAGGGAAAGTTATGCTTGCAAATGGTTTTTGAAGTTACACTATAAAGTGAGTTTAAGATAGAACAAACAAACAAAAAGCTTTCTGTTATTTCACAGAATTTTGAACTCTATGTCCAATTACTTCTCAGATCTGTCATCACAGGTATTTCATGTAACTTTAGTCTAAATTTAACTCTAGTAAAATAGTGACAGGAAGAAACTCTGTGGAAATTGATGTTGACTGGAAAAGAACAAGATCTAAGGTTAGTATTCATCTGTGCTGGTGAAAAGATTATCTATGCTAGTTAGAATTCATAGGCTTTAGGTATGGAACATATAAAATTATCTGTGTAATTTGAATAAAGGGAAATGTGGTACTTAATGTACCATGGATAATGAATTCATTATAACCAAAACTCGAGTCATACATTCTTTGCTACTTTAACGCATATGAAAGCAACTATGCGGTCTAGTGGGAGGAATTTAAAACTCTTACTTTCCTGGGACCTCAGGCTAATTTTTACCAAGACTTTTCTCAGGGATTCCATTTGGTTTTGTTTGTGGTTTGTTGGTTTCTTTTTTACAGTGGAACAAAGGAATTAATATTTTGCATCCATTATTTGAATAAGGTATTATAGAAGCTTTTCACCAAAGTCACAAGTAACAGAAATAGATTCTAATAAATTTTTAAAAATCAGTTTTTCTAAGTAGCTTTAGGAAGAAAACTAGTAAGATTTAGTGCAGACTCTGAAAAATCATTAACAATATTGAGTTTGTAAAAAGCAACAAAATAAAAGCACCCCTCCCTTACTGTGGCCCCTCCCTCCCCTCCCCCCTGCATCCCCGCTTCAGTTTTCTGCAGAGTCTGGGGGTAAACCTGCATAAATGTATTTCTCATTTCTATGGCAACTAACTACCAACAACTATTTTGTGACACTAAACATTCAGTAACCATTCATTTATCATGAAAGAGAAGTATCAGAGGGCAAATAAGTATCAGAGGGAAAAGAGTATCAGAGGGAGAATAAGTTGGGGAAGGGATACTTGTTTAGAAAACATTTATAGTGTCAGTGGAGAATTCAAGGTAAAAAACTTACTAAAAAAGATACTATAGAACATTTATTTACTATTCCTATCAATATACAGTTGAGTTAAAGTTGTTACTGGGTTTGGAGTTTTTATTGAATTTTATATTCTTATTTTTTCTTCCTTTCTTTAGCCATGAGTCCATGGGTCCATGGGCTCTGAAAAATGCATCCACAAGTGCTGAGAGAGATGGAGAACAGTATAGCCAGGCCACTCATGATCATCTCTGAAAGGTTGTGGCAGTATGGAGAGGTGCCTGGGGACTAGAAAGAACCAAATGTCACCCCGGTCTTCAAAAAGGAAAAGAAGGACTACACAGGGAGCTACCGGTCAGTCAATCTCTCCTCAGTTCCTGGAAGGGTGATGGAGCACCTCATTCTGGAAGCCGTGTCAATCCACATGGATGACAAGAAGGTGATCAGGAGTAGCCAGCATGGATTCACGTAAGGTAAATCATGCTTAACCCACCTGATGGCCTTCTACAAAACAACTATCTGAAGAGAACAGTGGATATTGTCTACCTCAACTTCAGAAAGGCTTTCAACACTGTCCCTCACAAAATCCTCATAGACAAAATCAGGAAGTGTGGACTGGATGAGTGGGCAATGAGGTGGATTGAGAACTGGCTGAATAGCAGATCCCAAATGATCATAATCAGTGGCTCAGGGTCTGTTTGGAGGCGTGTCACTAGTGGTGTCCCCTTAAGTGGCTCCCACTGAGCCCAGTGTTGTTTAATTCACCCATGACTTGGATGAAGGGGCAAATGCCTCCTCAGCAAGTTTGTTGATGGCACAAATCTGAGAGATACTCCAGGGGACTGTGCAGCCCTTCAGAGGGACCTCAACAGGTTGGAGTGATGGGCAAAGGAACTGTCTGAATTTCAGCAAAGGCAAGTGTGGGATCCTGCACCTGGGGAGGATTAACCCCATGCACCAGTACAGGCTGGGGACTCTTCAGGGCAGGTGGAAAGGGCTGGGGATGCTGGTGGACAACAAGCTGTCCATGATCCAGAAGTGTGTCCTTGTGGTCGACAAGGGGTATACTTTGCTAGGAAGGAAGGCAATAGAAGAGGGACTAGCCAAGCATTTTAGCACAAAAAACAAATTCTGACACTGAAACTTTAAAAGGAGGTTTCTGAAAGGTTCTGAGTAATAATTCAGGGCAGAAAGAATAGGAATGCCTTTAGGGTTCCCCATAGACCAGGAAATCTGAAAGATTATACTAATTATGCTTTTTGTGAGCTACCTCACATCACTACAGATATTCACAATAGAGAGAGTTGCATAGGAGCTGGTAATTCTAAGCACTCTCCCTGGTAGTAGAAGAAAACTGGTACTCACTCTCTGCTGCAGCTTAGCATGAGCTGAATTACATTCTAGGTGTATCACTGCGCTTACACTTAACTGACTGCAAAACCAAAAAGGCATACAGAGAATGAAAAAGTTTGTTTCTTAATAGTGGGTCCACTCTTATGAGAGCATGAAACTGTTGGCAGATGTTCTTGATGACAAGAAGGTCCACGTACTAAGTAATTTTTTTATAATTTTTGACTGAAATACCAGCTGCAACCTAGAAGTAAATATAGATGAAACCAACAGTGAAAGATTTCAGCCTTGAATAAATCAAGAATAGGCTAGACAGAGCTTATATAATAGATTCCTTGTATTGTAAGAGTGATGGTTTTTATTCTATGTAGTTAAAGAATTGACTGGTAAAATCAGACCACAAATAGTAGTTATTTTGAGAATTTATGGATCAAAGATGACAAAGGCAATTGTTGTACCACATTTAAAAAAAAAAAAGATAAGGAAGAGAAGGGGCCACAGAATTATGCATCTTTCAACTTTAATTTCTAAATAGTGACTGGAGCAATAGCAGCTATAAATAAGAAAAAGATTTATAAAAAAAATCAATAATAAACCACCTTAAAACAATCTAATCTAATTCTACCATAGGATAATAGGTCTTGTAGACAGAATAGAAGGAGCAGAGTCATATAATTCGGCTTTTAAAACCTTTTAACACTGTTCCTCATGATAGTACTAAGAAAGCTGAGAAAAAATGTTTGAATGAAAAGCTTGAGGGTGAAATTCCAGCAAATCTGGCAAGGAAGTTTTGTCTGTGCCATAGCCTTAAGCTCACTGCCAAAAGAATGTGAGGTATCAGTAAGTACAGCAAAGAACTAAAAGTCCTACTTGGGAATGAGTTGGATTCTTCTCAATGGATCTTCAATTGTGGAGTAAAAAGTGTCTCCCAAGTTTAAATCTATATAGTCTATACAAAGTAGAATAAAATGCCCTACTAGAGACAGCTGGAAAGATTGGATAATCTCTTGAGATTCCTACCATGTCTGGGATTCTTTGTTCCTTTGCACATTTAAATGTATGTGAGAATAGACAATAATTTATTTTACTTATATTTGTCTATTCATTTATGTAGTAAACAGTTTTGGCATAAATAGGATTATTTGCAGTTAAGTGCATTCATTGCTAGATTTTTTGTAAATACATCTAACTGTTGGTTAAAGACAATGTGTGATTTAGTACTTGCAGGCAATTCTTAGGTCAAGGGCAGAAACAGATATTTAGTTATATGAATGGTTAATTACTCAGACGTAAATTAAGAAACATCAGTCTCCTATTTTCATGAACATGCTATTTATAGAGATCAGAAAGTGATGGACTTTTTTACAGAGAATTTGAAGCTTTGATGGTGGATTGCTTTGTGAGGAGCTTTTTGGATTACATCTATGCTGTATAGTATTTAGTAAATTAAAAACTTAGGTTTTAATGCTAACACTACAAAGAGTTTGAAGTCTAATTCTAAGGGAGGTTCAAATGATGCTTTGTGCCTCTAACTACACCATATGGTCTAAATGCTGAGTATTTTATAAACATGCCTGACAGCTCTAAATTAGGTCATGGCTACAATAGCAAAATCAAAGTAAAATTTGGGTCAAAAGGACCTGCTTGTCCTTTCTGTGTAACAGAAATAATTCAATGCATAAATCATGTACATCTGCATAGATGTCTAATTTGTGAATCATGTTTTTGTCATTAAAATTTCACATGTTGAGTAAAGGCATAGTGTTCCATCAGTATCAAGTTATGCTTTACACAGAAAAAAAAAATGTCCTACTTAGAAAGAAAAACATGTAGGCATAAGTATTAAATCCATAGTTAATAGTTCCTTAACAGTTTTTTTAGATCTTTCCGCTGCAGCTGGATTTAAATTCCCGTGTTCTGCAGTTCAGTGACTAAATTCATTCTCTGCATCTGCTATTATTACTTCTTTCTGGGTAGTCTAGTTGTCTGCAATACTGTACATTAATCCAGAATAGTCATATATTACATAATACATATGCAATAGCTGTTAGCATTGAAAAATGTGGTAATTTCTTTCCTCAGAGTCTCTTAATCTTTTGATGAATATCACCGATACGATACAATATTGATGGGTCTCAGCAGACCCAGAAGCTTGGGACAACCAACTGCAGAGGATACCTAATATCTCCAGAATGTATCTGCACAAAGCTCAGTTTCTTAAGCAAGCTTGTCTTGAAACACTTTGGAGTGGCTTAGCTTAAAGTGGTATTCAGCTTACCTAAAAGTTAGATTATCTAAAAGTTACATATCTAATGAAACCTCTGGGCTTTGACTAATGGAAGGAGAGCCCCCAGTGGGGAGATAACCATGTTTTTCTAAAATGGATATCTAAAGTTGAGTCAATATGGACTAGGGCACCATCCAATGTGCCTGGTTGTGTTGGTTCCCTAACATTCCCCTTAGGGTATGTACTGTCTCTTCACTGTCCATACAGTCAGGTTACATATTTTTGCATTTTCAGGGGAAGGACAACCAGACTGACCCTGGCATGGCTATGGAGCAGTGAGGATCCAAGGAAACATTTTCCAATAAAACCGAGACATACTTGGATGACTGTGGTAAGCTGGTCTCTGTAGGTTCCCAGCTGTTTCTGGGGCCTGTAGATTTAGACTTAAACTAGACAGCTAATCATTCAAGAAATGCTTTTCGTTATTGAATGCTTTGCTCTTTTTTCCCACATCTTAAATATATTTCCCGATCTGTTAATTTCCTAACAATCTACTGGGCCAAAGCACTGAGGAAGATAAGTGTATCATGATATGCAGCACTCATTTCTGTTTCAGTTTTAATTTCACTGAAAGTTCTTTATAGAGCTGAGAAAACATTTTATTTGTCATTTGCCTCAATTTTTATTAGCAACAAACGAAGCCTTTGATGGCTTGGAAAGATGATCTGGAAGATTCCCATGTTTTTGTAATACTTTAATGTTAAGTAGCTTTTTTTATTTCTCAGAAAGTACTTTTATAAAGCAATGACTCATGAATCTTGAGTGCACTTAGTGATTTCAGCAAGAAGTCAATGATGTGGTATTTATTTCACATTTATACCAATATATGGGACCATTCAAACTGCTTAGAGGAGTCATGTCTATATTCTAACTTGTAAGCAGCTCGTATCATCAAAAAAGTACAATAGTTTTATTACATAACAATTTTTTCTGCTATAATTAAATAAAAATCAGAATAATAAAAAGATTACAATTAAATTTAATATGATGTGATATGTGCTAATGAATAAGCATAATCAAAATTCAAATATTATGAAAAATAACACAAAGTAAATAAATAATGCAAATAATTATTTTTTCAGAGTATCCACAGATACGTGAGTTTACAAGTGTTTTCTGTTTCTCACACTTTTAAATATTGCTTTTCAGGAGATTCATAGTGAAATTTTTGAGATCGTTATATGAAATTTCCTCAGCCTAGATAAGATTATATAGCATCCTGTTCAATCACATCTTGAAAAACTCCAGTGATGAAGACTCTACCATTTCCCTGGGGAGGTTGTCCAGTCATTGACTATTCTCACTGCAAAAATTTCTTTCTAATCTTTTTTAAGATCATTAATTATGATTGCCTTACAAGTCTGTCTCTGTTATTGACCATTTATTGTAACTCAAAATAAACCCTTTGGACCTTCCCTAGTCTGTCCACATCTTTTTTAAATGTTGGGTACCAGAAATAGACACAGTACTTCAGGTGTGTGTGGCCTTACAAATTCTGGGTAAAGTGGGATGATCACATCTCTACTACTGCTAATAATGTTTCTGCAGATGCAGCCCAAGATCCAAGTTGCCTTCACTGCTGCAGCTGCACACACTGACTCATGGTCAGCTTGTTGTCCATCAGGACCCTCAGGTCCTTTTCAGTGATGCTGCTCCCCAGCCACACAGATTTTGGCCTGTTCTGACCTCTTTGGTTCTGTCATTCCAGGTGCAGAACCTCACACTTGTCTTTGTTACAAACTCCCAGAGTTCTTGCTCACCTGCTCCTCCAGCCTGTCCAGGTCTCTCTGTAAGATGGCTCTCACTTCTGACAAATCCACCTCACAACTAGTCTGGTATTGTCAGAAAACTTGGTGAGGCTGCTTTCAGTCCCATCTTCCAGTTCGTTTATGAAGATATTCAACATCATGGAGTCCTGTATCCATCCCTGGGGGTATCCCACTTGTGTCAGGCTGCCAGTCTGAGTGAAAGGCACTGATCACCAACCACCCTCTGAGTGCAGCCTATTAGGCAACTCCTTACCCATCTCTCTAACCACTCCCAAGATGTACCTTGCCAGCTCATCCAGGAAAAGGCTGTGGGAAATGGTGCTGAGTGTTTTGCTGAAGTCTGGGTAAGCAACATCCACTGCTCTCCTCCTGTTGACAGAATGTGTTATTTTGCTGTAGAAGACTGTCAGGTGAGTCTTACATTGGTAATTCCCAATCAACTGCTTCATTGGGTTTGTACTAGTTTCTAGGAAGAGTTATTCCACTACTTTCCCAGGAACTGAAGTAAGTCTAATGGGCTTGTAGTTTCCTGGATCTTCTTTTGCACTTTCCTGTGGATGAGTATGACATTTGTTGTCTTTCAGTCATCAGGAATACCCCCTGATCTCCACAACTTTTCAGATTTTATAGACAGTGTCTTTGCAACATTCGCCTACTTCTCTTAACACCCTGGGGTGTATTTTGTCCAAGCCAACAGATTTATATGGATTGAGCTCCTGAAGAGGCACAGTTTAGCCCTTCCTCAACTACTGGTGGCTCAACAAATATGTTGTCATCGCTATGGTTGGTGTCCTGTGGTCTGGGTTCCCTTTCCTACCTTTCTGAAAGTCTGTAGTCATCCACTGTGGTCTTCTAGTTGTGTAATTTTTTCCCACCGAGTTCCTTCTGTGATATCATAACTCTGAGACTGAGAACAGAGCTCCACTTTCTCCTGTTTGTTGCCCAGATTATGTGCTTGGCATGTATGTTGTATTTTGGAGTTGTACATTGGGGACCATTCTTTACCATTCAAAGATGGAAATTTTAAAATGTTAGTTAGAAGAAGACATTGCTTAGAAATGAACCATAAATGCTCATAGAAGGACCCAATTTGACTTGGCTATCAGAAAAAGGCTCAGGTGATGCGTACAAAGTGGAGCAGAGGCCAATTCTCTCATCAAGACCAGAAGTCCTAGCAATGATGGGGATCAATAGTGCATATACACATACATCCTACCTGCAGACTTTCCCAAACCCTGTTCCTGTGGAGCAAAAGGATCAAGCCATCTGTTGGGGTCATATGTGTGTGAAAGCTGTACATTTCCATAGGTGCTGGAAAGGCACTGCTTTCTCTGTGTCATCTGTGCAGGCAGCTGTGTGCGTGCAGGGTGTGTGTATGTGTGGCAGGCTGTGCATGCAGCAGGGTGTGAGTGTGGTGTGAGCATGTGTGTTCCTGTTGGGGATTGTGTGCTGAGCCTTGCTACAGTCTGGACTCTGGGAACAAGGAGCGCAGCAGTCTCATCTCCATCAGGCTACACAATGCAGCAACCTCTAACATGGATATTCAAATCAATTTCATGTTTAATACTGGTAAGAATGGCGTTTTTCTACTGACGTGAACCTGATATGATTCAGGGGCGGATATACCCTTGAGGAACAAAGTAGTTGTCTGGTTGAGCTTTCTGTTTTTTATTTCCTGTTTGCTTTTTTGCCTAGTTGATATTTTAATTCACTTAGAGGTAAAAGTTTATTTATAGCAGATTGGACTGGCTTATCTTACAGTGGAGATAAAACTACTTAAAGTAATGTGGAGATCAAGGCTTGTTTACTTTATGCACCAGTTCTCTAGAATAAACATTTAAATGTAAGAAGTTTTAGTTTTCACTGTGATGTCTTAACAGCAATATAGATTTTCAGCAATCAATATTTTCCCTAAAATACTCAGAATAATTAAGCAGTGAAGGTTACTACTGGAAAAAGTATAACACATCTTTACATTTTTCACCGAGAGAAATTCTTGGTGACCAGACTATGACAGTAAAATTGCTCTGATATGACCGATATTACTATGTATTATACATAGCAGTTACCAAATCTAAACAAACAAACAAGAAAACCGTTTGCTTTCATAAGAGCTAAATAGATTGAGAAAGCTGCTGTCTTTGTTATAGTTGTTATTAGGGAAAGAGATTATTTTGGGGTTGGCCTAAACTCTTTTCTCCAGAGGGAGACTCCTTTTAAGAGTCGGGGGTTTAGTAAACAAACTAAAGCAAACAGATAGAGAAAAATTATTTACCAAGAAGTTTCTGAGAAGAATTTGTACCAATCATCACCTACTCTAGGGAAGAAAAGAATATTCAGATGGAACATGGAGGATATAAACTCAAATCCTTTATTTGTCTGAGGAAACATGGGCTCATGTTACAAATAAAAATTCTCTAATGCCCTTATTATATGGTATTTTGGGATTTCTCAGGCTTTATAGCGTGGAACTAACTATAAATTGCACAAACTAAAAAGCTGGAGAAATTCTGTGGAGGCTAATTGTATTTGTTGTGTTATTTTTCAAGTCAGCTCCCTGTTCCAATCATTTTGTGAAGCTTGTTCGCACACTCATGTGGGTGTAGCACAAAGGTACCATGGAGGAAATATGAAGAAATGGCTAATGGTGATGAAATGGGCATGATCAAGAAGTTCTGAGGAATGGGGTTTTCAGCTACATTTTTGTATATCCAAATATTGAAGTGGTGTCAGTTGCTTCTTTTTTTAGGGTTCTGATTTCTGTTAGTCTTATTCTTGTTTGGTTTTGTTTTGTGTTTTGGTTTTTTTGTTGTTAATGTTTTTGCTAGTCCTAGAAATAAAATAACAAGGACAGTGGGGAATAAAACAAGTTTTGAGGTGACTGATGGTCATTACAAGACCCTGTGAATTCAACCCTTCAAGGGTTTTAATTGGATCTAGTGAAAGACCATAATGTTATATTTATCTAATAATCAAAATATCCAGAATGTTTTCAGAATGACTTCATGTCTTGTCTGTAAGACTAGCCACTCAATGAACTGTATTATACAAATAAACATTTCAGAAAGCCTAGCTGTACAGAATGGACTCTATTCAGAAATGAATGAACAATATTTGCAAGAAAGGTGATAGAAACTTCTTCTTATACTGGATTTAAGATTTATCTAAACATAGAAAGTCATGGTGTGTATCTATTTGTACAGAACTGGGACTTGCCTATTTTGTAAATTATCGGTGTATTTGAGAATGTTTAAATAACACTAAATTTATCAGTTATGCAAATAAACATATAAACAGATTGGATAAAATTCTATATATGAACCCCCCCAATTTTTTTTATTTGAAAACAAAGTTTTACTGCATTTTAATACTCACTCTAATTTTGACTTTTATATCTTTTTTGTTCGTGTGTCTGATTTCATTTTACTGTGAGTCAGTTTTCAATTTTTCTGTTTCCTGTCTTTAAAATTGTAAAGATAAAATACTGACCTATATATAATTTCTACTGTAAGCTTCATGTAAGAATTATGATAAGAAGCACTATTATTTCGGTCAAAATAGGATTTCAGTTACCATGAACATTTCCCTGACAACTCAGGAAAGGCAACTTCTGTTATTATTTTTTACAATAGCTCTCAGGAAAGGAAAAGAGAAATGCTTTGTGGAGGATACTGAGTCACTGAGTGATATTTTACTTGAGAACTCATGAAAATTAGTCAAAAATAATTAGTTGTGAAGATTCTATCTGGAGTTATGAACAGACAGCTAAAGAAAAATGACATAAATTAATGTAAAAATAATTAATATTGGGCTGCTCAAATCCAAAAAAGAAGCTAATTTTTATTAGTTTTTCTAGGTAGTCATGTTCCATTTTATGTGATATATCATTGTCTCTAACTTCTTACAATAAGTTACAATTTTTATATAAGTTTTGTTCCATTTACACATACCATTTCTTGCCTTTTGTAAGGCAATAATTACTTAAATATGAAAGAATCTTTTTTCTCATAAATTTTCATTGTTCTGGAGTCAACAAATTTATGGTGTCTATTTCTCCTCTGTATTACAAAATATATAAAGCTGTACCTTCAAATACATACTAGCTCCATTATAGTGAACTATATTAATAAAGACTATTTCTGCAGGAAAGGTCTTCCTAATCCAAATTTATTTAAGATGTAAACTAAACGGAAGTACTGAAGAAGTTTCTCTTACATGTAAGAGAATTGTCAATAACATGGAAAGGAAAGGCAAAATAACTGCAAATGTAGTCTCAAGTTCTGTCTTAAAATAAACATAATCAGATTCCCTTCCTGGTGGCTTTATCCAGGAGATGAGTCTTTTCAGACCTGCCAGAGACCTGGTTGTACCACGTCATGGTGTCTTCTTGGGCCTCATGCCTGGAATCTCTTCCCTTACTCACATATGGAACTAAGAATTGCAGGAGTATAACCAAAATTATAAAATCTGCTGTTAAATTTTAATACTTTCTTGGATTATTAACCTTTCTTTTGCACTAACTTCCAGAATGCTTCCTATTTGTTATTACTTTCTCCATTTCCTTTTCTTTTGCCTCAATATTTTTCATCTTTGTATTCTTTACCGAAAGATAATTTATTTATTCTCAGAAGAACAAACACTGCTATATTCTGATTAAAGTCATGTCCTCTTTCCTGTGACTGTTTCCAAGTTGTACTTATGACATGCATCACTTTCTCTTAAATTGTTATGATTTTTTTTAATCTTTCCTTCTTGTTGCACATTTTAATCTCTTTGTTGTCCTGCCTATTCCACCTATAATTTCTTGCCAGATACTTGCATTTGGACTCCTAGCCTCTCTTCTGAGGTCATGACTCCCAGACCATGATAAAGATCTGGTCAGAATGCTTACAGAGTAAATCAGCCAATTCTCATTCTGTTCAATCATACAATGTTTTCCTATTATCTATAGCCTTAATTTTTGGTTATAAAACAGAGGACTGAAATCACTTCTAGCTAGAGGAAAATAAAGTATTTCTACTGTTGTGCTTTCTTTTTAAAGAAGTAATCAACTTCATTATGATAACTTATGTTTGAGGGAATGAGGAAATTTTTAGGACTCTATTATTGTCTTTAATGCCATCATAATATTAAATGGCGATGAGTAGACAAAAAATGCCCCTGTTCAGAGTAGTCTGGAGTCTGACTAGTTACCCAGGAAAAAATGTTCCACAGAATAGAAGTAAAGATTCTTATTTCACAATCAGTTATAATGGTATATTATTGAACCAGTCTGTTTCCAATCTGTCGTGGTTGGGCCTGGGTTAAGACTCCCAAGGGGTTACTGCATGTGCTCTTTTCTGCTTGATTTTTCAAAGGCTTGTCGTTGCTCTGGGCCTCACTCAAAATTACTCTTCTTCCGGGTCACTTGACAGAGAGGGCTTACAATATGACTATAATTTGGAATGTGCATTCTCCAAAATCCCACAACACCTAAAAAAGCTTGTGTTTCTTTCTTGTTAGTTGGTGGAGACATTGCTGTTATCTGATCAATAACATGCATTGAGATCTACCATTTTATTCCAAAAGAAATGGATTTCCTGTGCAGGACTCTATACTTTTGTTTCTTTTATGGCAAAACTTGCTTTCAGAAGGATTTTGACTATTTTATTTCCTTTCTCAAAAGCTTCTGCTGCTATATTACTCCACACAGTCACATCATCAGTGTGTTACAGGTGTTCCAGAGCTTAATCCTGCGCTAGCGCAGTGTAATTCAGTCCACGGCAATTGGTAGGTCTGTGTTTCCACCCCTGAGGCAGTAAATTCCAGGTGCACTGAACTCCCCTCCAAGTGAAAGCAAATCGTTGCCTGCATTCTGCTGCCCAAGGGATTGAGAAAAATTCATTAGAAATATCAACTGTGCCACCACTTGGCTGCCTTTGACTCCAGCTCATATTGAAGTTCCGGCATGTCTGGTACGGCAGCAGTCGGAGGCAGTGTGACTTCATTCAGGCCACAATAGTCTACTGTTAGCCTCCATTCTCTGTTGGATTTTTGCATCGGTCCTATGGGGCTTTTAAAGGGTGAATGGGTACTGCTGATCACTCCTTGGTTCTTCAGTCAATGAATTCATTTATGGGTGGAAATTATGGAGTCTTGGTTGGTATGATATTGCTTCTAGTGCACCACTGTAGTAGTGATTGGCATCTGCTGTTCTTCAGCCTTTACCAACTACACAACAGATGAGTCATCTAAGAGACCAGGCAAAATAACGCTTTTAATCTCCTTTGTCTCCAAGGCAGCTATACCAAAAGCTCCCTGATACCCTTTTGGGTTCTTGAAATATCCTCTCCTGAGATAGTCTATGACAAGAATGCATGGAGCCTCTGGACTAGTCACAAAATCTTTTAATATCTCCCACAGCGCACTCAAGGGTGGATCGAGTGGTACTTGTCTCTTCTGTCTCTTCTTTCTGTTCCTGTGATGGCCCTTGCAATGGCCTTGGTTGTGGCATTGAAAAGGGCCCTTGTGATGGCCCTCCTTCTTCTCCGACCTCTTTGTCCTCCTTTACCATCCTTGCTAAAGCTTTTCAACAGGGTGACTTTGGTGTGCATTCTTCTTCTGCTGTACAGGGACAACTGACACTGGCATATGTTGGTTCTTGGGTTCACTGGCAGTGTCTGTCACTGGGGTTAGAGCAGCCACAGTGTCTGTCACAACAGTTGGAGCAGCTGTAGTGTCTGTTGTCTTACTGTCAAATCTAGAGACCTTCTTCTCCCCCAAGGGTACAGAACAGTGCTGAACATGGCTCAGTGGGCCTTGGCCAGACCCCAGCATGTTGCAGTGATTTGTATCTCCCTGGGGGTGCCAAGATGACAGCACAGCTTTTTGAAATATTTTACTAGTGTTTCTGAATTACGCATTTGTTTAAGGATAAGGTGCAAACACGTTGGAGGTGCCCACTGCCGTAGGTACTTACCCATACCATCCCACACATCCCATCACTCAAAACTATCCATCCTTTGGGCAGATCTCTGGGTGATGTTCCTAATGAATTGTCTGACCTTAAACAAGGCCTGAACCAGATGCAGCAACATACGGGTTCCTAGCAAATAGACCAGGTTAGTTTCAAGGGTATTCACAGGATATTCAAAATCTTTACAATTCTCAAACTCTACTGTAATCAACCTGGAGGAGAGGGAAGGAAAGAAGGCAGGAAGAGGTAGGAGTGTATCTCCCCTATTGGTTGTCTTTCTGAGAAGATTATTAATCATTCCCAGAAGATGACTCCCAAAGTGCAGTAGTGAATAAGGACACCAGATTGGTTTACCAATCAGTGATGCTATCGTATCATAAGCCAGTGCTACAAAATACCCCACAATGATAGTCTTAGCCCAGGCCCCAAGGACCGTAAACATTAAAGCAGGGAACACATACTGCAAGTAAGATTTTACTGATTTTACAGTACCCAATCCTGAGATAAAACACAACTGTGAGAGCAAATAAATCAACTTTGTAACCAGCAAGTATTAAACCAATACAACGAATGTTTATAACAATTTTCTTTTAACACACTCTTGTAGATATTTCGTTATCTCAGCCTGTCATGCCTCCCATTGGACACCAAAAAGGACTGTTGTGGTTTAAGTCCAGCTGGCAACTAAACACCATGCTGCTGCATGCTCACACTCAGGTCAACCCTCCACCTTTCCCCCCAGGTGGAATGGGGAGGAGAATCTAAGGTAAAACTTGTAGGTTGAGATAAGAACATTTATATAATTGAAACAAATAAAATATAATTAAAAATAGTAAATAATAATAGTAAAAAGCAAAAGAAACAAACAAAACCCACAAAAAACAAACAAGGAAAACCAAGTGATACACAATAAAATTGCTCACTACCCACTCACCAATGCCAGACCCTGTCCCAAATCCTGATCTTGTCCCCTTATGGATAACTTGCCCAGTTTATATACTGGATATGATATTCTATAGCACGGAACATCCCTTTGGCCAATTTAGGTCACGTGTCCTGACTGTGATCCCTTACAGGGTTTTTTGTGTACCTTATCACTGGCAGAGCATGAGAAATAAAAAAAGTCCTTGATTTAGGATTTACATGATTTAGCAACAAACAAAACATCAATGTTTTATCAACATTATTCTCATACTGAATTCAAAGCACAATGCTGTACTAGCTACTGAGAAGAAATTAACTCTATCCCAGCCAAAATCAGGACACAAGCCTATGCACATATGCAACCACTTTTTGTTAACAGCGTTTTGCCATATAACTTTAAATCTTTATATTTGTATATGTGTATTGATCTATTTCCATATATTTATTAAATAATTTATACTTGTGGTCTTAGAAGAGGGTTCATGATAGCATATTTAATAATTGAAGATAAAAGTTCATAGCTCAGTAAGAAAGTGTCACTAATCAAGCGATTACTAGACATTGGCAAGGTAAAAAGTTATGTAGCTTGATGCTGGAAGGGCAGCCTCTGTAAAATGAAAAAGACTCCCGGTGCTTGGTATTAAAAGTGCTGTATAAACGAGTAAAATGTAATGTAATGTAATGTAATTAGGGCAAAGCTGAGGTCAAGTATCCTTTAAATTGAGATTAAGCATATTATTCATGACAGTGTAGACATCATCAAACATGTATAATGTCTGTGAAGAGCAAGCTGTGTGGAGGACATTAGTAATTGAGCTTGACATCACCAGTCAGCCAATTCAGACTTCTCTTGTGATGCGTAAGTGATATAAATCTTCAGGAACATTATTTTGTGCTAGAACTGGAAACATAAACCAGTGCAACTGCAAGTCAGGAATACAAATCTCTACACTAACGCAATAATTCATTCATTATTATTTTGCAATTGATAAATGACACACAAAACATAAACAGAAAAGTAGGAGGTTAAGTTGGAAGGTAAAGAAATAAAGGTAGGAAGGAAAAGGGTGGGAGGGAAGAAAATAAAGATAAATGTCTTTCCTTGGTACCATAAAACCTATCACCAATTTCAGGATGAAATATGAGAGAAGGAAGCATAATGCGAATAAAGGCAAAAAAATATGAAATTCAGTGCAGTTCAGTGATGTAAATTATGCAGTCTGGTTCTGTTAAAGTATTATCATCAGGTGCAATGAAAGTTTAAAATCTTATGTAAAATAGTAACTATAATTTTGAGAATAAATGATGTCTAAGAGTTTTGACCAAGAGAAAGTAGACTCAACCTTTTTTTACTAAAATAGTAACATAGTATCCTGCTCATAGGGATGTTTTGTCATGGAAGTCTTGGTGATTTGTGACAGGGTGATTACAAAGGGCCAAAGGAGCATATGTATGCTGAGAAATAATAATGGAAGGCATTGGAACCACATGGGACTTAGTTTAGATTTAAAATTACAGAAACAACATCAAAACATCTTATTGATTTTCAGAATGCATTTCATTGTTTTTTCTTCTCTTTTTTGTATCTGTTCTCTTAATGAATATCTTGAGTGAAAAGTGAGTATCTCTGGTGCTGCCATGATTGGCAGTGGTATATTCTGATGTGCTGCACAGAGCAAGTTCTGTACCAGAGGAACTTCAGGGAAGCTGAGAGAGCTGCCAGGTTGCACAGCTTGCACAGCAGTGGCTGATGGGGCCTGATAAGGGCCATGAGAAATGGCTGTGAAGCCCCCATCCCATATAGAAGCAGCTTCTGGGAAATGCTAGTGATGGGAGTGCTGCCAAAAGGGCAGGAAAACATGATATGCTGTGGCATATCAGCAGTTGGTGCAGAAGGGGCTCTGGGCAGGTGCTGAAAGCCTGCCAACCTGACCAGGGAGCAATGGCACCCACCCAGATGAAAACCATGGCCTCTCTGGGATCCAGTGGGAATACGCTGACACCTCAGTGTTAGCTGCAGGGTGTGCCCCAGCTCTAATGGCAGTATGGGATAGCAGGATTGAGCACAGTTGTGGGAATTGCACCTGGAGAGAGGAGCTCCATTAGAGACAAAACTCTGGGGAGAGGTAAGTTGAGGAGAACTAGGGAGAGCAAAAGAGAGGTGCATATAAATACCTCAAAGGTGGGTGCCAAGAGGATGGTGCCAGGCTCTTTTTCATGGTGCCCAACAACAAGACAAAGAGCAATAACCATAAACTAAAACACAAGAAGCTTCACCTCAACATGAGGAAGAACTTCTTTATGTTGAGGGTGATAGAGCACTGGAACAGGATGCTCAAGGAGGTCATGGAGTCTCTGTCTCTGGAGTCATTCAAAACCTAGCCAGATGTGTTCCTGTGTAACCTGCTCTGGGTGACCCTGCCTTGGCAGTGGGGTTGGAGCAGGTGATCTCAAGAGGTCCCTTCCAACCCTAATAATTCTGTGATTCTGTGAAATAAACTACTACAATGACACTGTACCTTGCCTGCTACAAGCCCCACAGGCAGAAAGGGCACATGATATGGAGGATTTGCTATCCTCTCTCCGCCTGGCTGAACACAGCGACTTTAGGGATCGGGGCCAATGGCAACAAGGGCCTGCCCAGCTTAGCGGGTACATCTCTGTGACTGCCTCACCTCCTCAGGTGCCCTGTCATTATAGTACGAGGCTCTGTAATAAAAACTGAACAATTTTGAGGATGATGGTTCATCTATCATGGAGACGTCACTGAGGTCAGCTTAGCATATATCCCGCGTGAAAAGTGCTCCCATTAAGAAAAAAACCAGATCAGTCACTGTGATAGCAGATTCCCTTCTGAAGGGAACAGAAGGACAAATATGCAGACCAGACCCATTTCTTAGGGAAATCTGCTACCTCCCTGAGGCCCAGGTGAAGACGTGAAGAGAAAGCTTTCCTGTCTTGGAGTGACCTGGAGTCAGGTTGCCAGCCGCTATTGATTTTTCAGGTAGGCAGTGATGAAGTTACATCAAGAAGTCAAAGGGTAATGAGGAGAGACTTTAGGGCCATGTTGGATGTTACATCAAGAAGTCGAAGGGTAATGAGGAGAGACTTTAGAGACTTTTGGATCAAGAGCCCCAGCAGTGTTCTCCTCTATCCTTCCATTTGCAGGGAATGATGTGGAAGGAAACAGAAAGAGCTAGGAGACCAATGCCTGGTGTCACCAGCAGAATTTTGAGGTTCTTGGGTCGGGCAAGACAAGACAACAAACCTGCTGGCAACAGACGGAGTACACCTCTTTGATTCTGTGAGCAGTAGTTGCAGATGTGCCTATTTTTTATTTTACATGTTCTAACATTTTGTAAGTAACCCTGCTTTCACAAGCTGAGTATATAGCACATGGAAGGCATTCCTGCCAATTTTCTTTTTTTTCTTCTCCTTGCCCCCCCTCAGGTTACTGTACCTTTGCTGAACAGTTAACAATTGCAATATATAAATATATATATATACAGAAAATATAGTCCTCCACTTACTAGGCAGAATACAGACAAATATTTGATAACATTTAGAGACTGTATGTGATCATGGACATGATTTTACAAAATGTTTTAGTGAAGTATTTTTTTCTATGGTAATGGAGATAATTTATTACATGTAAACTGTTTGTTATCATTTAAATATATCTATTTTATAAGTCTGTCATCCTGGATGTTGTATTGGGTATTAATCAAACACATTTTTGAGAGGAAAGGAGGTAGCATAGTGTCTCATCCAATACCAAAAAGAGAAACACCATAAATTAAAAAAAAAAAACCAAACTAAACAAAAAAACACAAACCCACAAACAGAACAATGAGAACAAAATCTGTAAAGATGGCATTTAAATCCATTAATTTAACCTTTCTGGTAAGCATAAAGGTAATGAACTATACAAGAGAGCATTTTATGGGTAAAAAAAAGAAATAAAAGTAACATCTGCCTTGTTGTGTGATTTGTGCAAGCCAGATTAGATTGTGAGTCTTTTTTTTACCAAATATCAATTCAGTGTCCTTCTAGAAGCAAATTACTTTGTTCTCGTTTCTGTACAGTCGTACTTACATTACACAGTAGCATAGAACACTCAAGAAAATCCATGTTATATTAGGAAAATATAGTGATATAGACATGTTTTCTGAACTTAATAAATACACAAACACACATAGTTAATCAAACATATTTGAAAAATATACATCAGATTTCTGCATTACTATGTGTAAGCTCACAATAACAGATTCTATTTAGGAGTAAACTTTGTCCTGTTACGTATTAGCTAAACACAGAGACATTGATATGAAGTAGAGGAAACCTCCAGCTTTTATATATGAACATATAATTTGTTTATAGGTCTGTATCATTATTTGGATGTGTGTGATAAACAGGAGAGTCATTGATCATTGTACTGAGAGGTATGATGTCATTTCCAATCCCAACAGTGGGATTTAGCTACTGTAAAAAGATGGATTAGCTGTAGTTTTTATATCCAACTGTTGAACACAATGCTTACCCTGCATCTGTAAAATGCTTATCACTACTATGTAACCCTTGTCAGACTACTCAATCTCTAGAAAAAAATTTAGTACAATAATATTTAGCTGGAAGTTTTAACTTGTAATGAATCATGGCGGGACATGGACAGTGAAGATGCTAAGGGCATTATGTCCTGCGAAATAAGAGAGATGTTATTTCTAAATAATTTATTCCAGTCATACCATGAATACTTTTATAGTTGCAAGTCTTCCTGAATTTCCATTATAGGCTATTTCTTTGGATTTTGATATCTTGGCTATTCATTGTTGCTTCTGAATGAATTAAAAAGCAAGTAACTATGTACAAGATGTAACTTTTCTGAGCTTCTTATAAAACTTTATTTCTAATTCCTGTTTATAAGGACTAACCAGTTATATTTGAATACTTTTCATTTAGTTTTCAATGTTCGTCTATCATTTCTTTGTTAAGAAAAAGGCAGTAGGTGGACTATCCCTTCCAAATGCAAGAAGTCATGTCATTTCTTCTTGTATTAAAAACATAAAGCTGTTGAAAAGTATTATGTATAGGGAAGAAGAATTACAAGTAGCAAGTAGGGCATAATTTTCTACAGGATCTCTAGCTGTTTTCTGGCAGTTTTGACATATGCAGAGTCCTTTTCAAGATCTTCTGCAGGAATAAGCATGACTGGTATATTTTATAACTGTTTTGTGTTGGTAGCATATTTTCTTAAATATTCGAAAAAAACTGAGAATCTGCTTCTCAGAGAGACCAAGCATAAAGATTTAATTGAACTCAGTAGATTCTTAAACTACTTGTCAGAAACTAGTATCACAAAGATAACATAGAACAAAAAATCCACAAATTTGTAAAATAAAATGAATTTTCTATTAACAATGTTCAAATAATACTTCATATGATGTTTTAAATGAGAAATATTGAGGGTTATTGATTTTTTTGCTCTGATATTCAATTTTTCAGTAGTTAGCTCCTACCCATTGACTTAATTTGTATCTTCCAAAACAATTCTGGTTCAGCATGAATAGAAACACATAATACTGCTAAACTGAGAATAGCAAATAAGTGCAGACAGACTGCCACCCGCCCCCCACAAAAAAATTACTTAACTTTTCAAGTCTCAAATACAGACAGTTTCAGGAACTATGTGTTTAGGTCTAGTGTATCTTACACTGCTTTTTCCAACTCCAAAAAATTTAAAACCAAAATCCTAATAAGAAGTCCATCAGAGGCAATGCACAGTTTTAGCTTCTGTAACTGTATGGCAAAACATTAAGACTGATCAACAGTATTAATAAATATGAAGAGCACTACCACTACTTGTGTTGCTCACTTAAACAATTAAAACCAGCACAAAGTTATTTTTGCTGTATTGAGTAAGGAATTAGTGCCTGTAAGAACACTTCTTCTGGAGGTCAGCACCTTGGAAATCATAAATGCACTACCTGCAATTTAGAGAGTTTATAAGAAATTTAACCTTATTTTTCTGATTTGCTAGGCTTGATAAAAATTTTTCAAACTATTTCAATTTTAGCTAAGAGGGAATTAGAATAATAGTTTCCTAGAAACAGTGCCAAATTAGAAAATCTGATACTAATATATATTCTATATAATCTGATATTAAATATATAAGTATAAATAATAAATAAAAATTATAAATAATATAAATATAAAGAAAAAATATACACATGGAGTTCTTTTGTTAATGCATCCAACTTGGTGTGTTTATCAATGAGTTGTCTTCTAGTAATGCTTTTCTAGTAGTTACTGTTCTATATCAACTAGCATTACTTTTCTAGTAATACACAAAGTTTCAAAGTTAGTGTGATGTGAAAAAATTTTAAGTTCTAAATTGATAGATTCCTTGATATTATTACTGAGATTACCCTATCAGAGTAAAACAAATAAGGCCAATGGATGTCTTGAGATTCACCTTGTAGAGTAATTCTGTAAACATTGTCCTTGGGAGTCAAGCTAATAATTCATAAAATATATTAGCTTAAAACAAAGTGTGAATATGAAGACATTCTGTGCTCTGTTTGTAACAAAGGTAGTTGATTTGTCTTGCAGCCTAAGGATATTTTTCTGTTACAGTCTGGTTCTTTTTTTTTTTTCTTTCTCATCTTTCCTTCTTGTAAAAAAAAAAAAAATCCCTTTTTTGTCTTTTGTTTAATTAGATTTTTCAGCTACCTACCTTCTGTCCATTATGGATAACTCTGAACCAACATTACTTGATAGAAAACCTAAAGACCAACTTTCTTATATTTATCTGACATTTTCTCTCTTATGACAATGATTTAACAATTCATTTCTGATGTGTAAATCTTCTGTACTAAATACTTCTGTGGAAGTGGAGGACAATAGAGGATAATAAAAAACTATAAGCCTGGAACCAGGCAAAACTGTGATGTGGAATTATTATCAACTGTGAACTGGATTAAGTGTTAGACTAAAAATAACAATATGATTTGCATTTATGTTCACATTGCTGCTGTCTGTATAAAGGGGACTTCAATATGCAAAGAGGGTATAAGAAATGGGTTTAAACAGAAAGGGTAGATTTAAATTGTATATAAGTACCATTTTTTATGATGAGGCTGATGAGACACTGGATCGGGTTGCCCAGAGAAATTATGAATGCACCAGCCCTGGAAACATTCAAGGTCAGGTTGGAGAGGGCTCTAACAGGGGATGGGGACTGCAATCATCACTCATTTTCTCTGCCACTCCTTCCTCCTTAGAGGGAGACCTCCTCACACTCTTCAGCTGCTCCAGCATGGTGTCCCTCTCACGGGAGACAGTTCTTCACAAACTGCTCCAGCAGGAGCCCCTTCCAGTGAGTGCAGTCCTTCAGGAACAGTCTGCTCCAGTGTGGGTCCTTCATGGGATCACAAGTCCTGCCACCAAATCTGCTCCAGAGTGGGGTCGTCTCTCCATGAAGCTAGCAGTCTTGCCGGTAGCCTTCTCCAGCACAGGCTTCCCATGGAGTCACAGTCTCCTTTGGGCACATCTATCTGCTCTAGTGTGGGGTCCTCCAGGGGCTGCAGGGGCACAGCTGCCCCACCATGGTCTGCACCACAGGCTGCAGAGGAAGCTCTGCTGTGGTGACTGGAACACCTTCTCCTACTCCTACCTCACTGATCTTGATGTGTGCAGTTACTTTCCTCACATACCCTCACTCCTCTCATTCAGCTCCTGTTGTTCCACACCTTTTTGCCCCCGTTCTAAAATGCATTATCCCAAAGGTGCTACTTCTGTCTCTTCTCAGACTTGCTCAGCAGAATATCCATCTTGGAGCTGGCATTGGCACTGTCAGACCTGGGGGAAGCCTCCAACAGCTTCTCGTAGAAGCTGCACCACTGACAAAACCTTGCCATGCAAACCCAATGCAACCGTTCTTGTATCAGTGGCCATATTCAACTAGTGCTATTTTGTTGTCAGAATTCATATAAAGATGGACTGGTAAAAAAGGCAATAAAGGATTGGCATGTGCTTTTAGTTTCAGTTATGGATCAGCTCTTGTCATAATTCAGTGAAGATGTGCTGAATGTCACTGAATGTCAGAAATGTCAAGACTGTTAAAACCAAAGGCAAATCCCAACATGCAAACTGTGACATCAAACTTCATAGCTTTGGCCATCAAGGGGCCTTCTGGAACATAAACGTTGGCTTCGGTTTTCATTGAAGTAGGTGTTGTTTTTTTGGTTTTTACACTCTTTAAAAAAAAAAAAAAAGTATGTAATATTGAAGGAAAATAAATTCTTCAATAAAAACTGTAACTGAAAGTAGAACAGCACCATGAAGATCCAGATAAAGGATTTATTTTCCATGTTAAAATATGTACCAGGCCTCTCTACCATAACCTCATAAATTTTACGTAAGTGTTCTCCAAGGATAAACACTTTTATGTGTGAAGACTCATCCTCAAAAAAAGTACTTTATGATACAGCTGCACAGAATGATATTAGCTGAAAACTTATTGTTTCTCTTAAACAAAGCAATTAATTTCCTCTACTGAAGTCCATTCAGTGCTGAGGGCGCTAAGGGAGGATAGTCCTCCTATTTAAGTAACTTTGCATTTTATATTTGAAATCAAATTGTAAGTGTTTAATGGAAAATTCCACAATTTTAGTGCAAAAATCCTGTGAAAATTTATTTGCTAAATTAATTTAAAAAATTATTTCTATTATCCTTTCCAACACCTGAAATTTGTTACATTTTTTCAGTTTTATTAATTTCAGCTCTCTAAATATTTATATAAATATCTGTATTTATTTACACTGCCAGCTTTGGTTCTCTTTCTATAATTACAGACAAATTATGAAAGTCATAAAAGAAAAGGTCTAATTAGTTTTCACTTATTATTATACTATTTACAAAAAGTGTATAACATCCACAATATCTACAGTATATCAAGAAATCTTGCATTAGTTTTCCAGAAATAATATAAGGAACATATTAGAGAATGAATTTCTGACAGGTTTTAATACAGCTTTGTCATTGTCTTTCACTCACTTTAAATATTTTCTTTCTCCGTGGAAATAATCAACAAAGTGAAATCATACCAAAAGTTCCAAAATTTAAAAATTCTATTTCTTGAATTATTATGATTTAGAAGGGGTACACTGTGAATGTGGGCAAAAAATAGGCAATTATTTGATCAACAGGTTAGTACTAATGGTCACTGACAACTATACTCTGTGTTTTTTCACCTGATCTTCAAAAGGTGGTCATGTTGCAATAACTACAGTGAAGCCTGCTGATTTTTCCTTCTTTTAATTTATTTAATTTCATGTGAAACTATTATTTATCATTAGCTTTTGTCTTTATTCTGTCACCAATTCTGTGCTCTCTCAGCCTGCAGAGAGGACTCCAGCATAACTTTTCCTAATATACCTTTCCTCCTCTCTTAAATTTGTCACCTAAGATGCCTAAGATGATGCTTTACAGTACAACAAATGGATCCATCTCAGTCTTCACCCCTACTGCAAAAACTCAAGGGCTACTTCTGCCAGGTGCAGTGCCATGTCTGCTGGCCACTGACAAGACCTGCATGGTTTGTTCTGCAATGTCTCCCCACAGTCCCTCATGTTTTCAGTGGAAGAGAATAATTTCTACCAAAAATGATTTATAATGTACATAATTTGATTAAATAAAGGACCCACATAAAGACTCAGGGTCTCACTTGAGTGAGGAACTGTTGCTTGTACTGTTGCAGTGCAGAGAAAATACTTGGTGAGAATGCACAGCAGAACTTTTTCACCTGCATTGATCAATTATGAGAAGTTCCTTACCTCTCAATTGAACATATATATTTTGGTTTGGGTTATAACAAAGGGCTCAATATCAGAGAGAGACTTGTAAGGCAATCTTAATTAATATTCTTAAATAAGATTAGAATATCAGTTAATAAAGATATCATCTAAACACTCCAGGATTCCAGAAACTTAGTAAAAAGATGAAAATGGATATATCTAGTATAAGAAGTTAAAATATTTTACAAAAGTGTTGTTTTTTTTTTTTAATGCTCCTCATGTCTCTCACAAATCTGAGACTTTTACAATCATAGGTTCAATGTTTTATGCCTCATGCAAAATGTGATGTTTTTAGCAAGTCTGTGCCCTCTAGCACCATAATTTGGTTGCTAGCTTAATACAGATTCAAAAGTGTTAGTAACATTTAATGCATCACCAACTCCCTGTGTCTGGAGAAGCAGCAGAAGCAAGTATTTCTCATCCTTACAATGTCATTGGAAAATAATTGCTTTCAGAAGTGTTTTTGTAGGAAAGTCCTCCAAAAATCCTGCTCAGACATCTATAGCCATAAGCAAAATTCAATTCTTAGAAACATTCTTAACATTTTGTATCAGGTTGTACTGCAAAATCTGTAGCATGGAAGCTTTATCAATAAAAACAAACCCATAAGGGGAAAAAAAAATTCTATTTTTATTTATCTACCTCTGCTTTATCACTTAAGGGAAAGAGTAAAAACAAACACTGGAGCAGGTTGCCCAGAGTGGTTGTGGAATGTCCATCCTTGGAGATATTAAAAACCCAATAGCACAGCCCTGAACAACCCACTGTAGCCGATCCTACCTACTCTGAGCATAGAAATGGACTAAACAATCTCCAGAGGTGTCTTTCCATCCTAAGAATTTTGTTTAGAGTGTATACCTGGTATTTCCTTTCCTTTAAGCAACCAGGGAAGCTGTATGAACTATATTTTTGCCAGATCATCAATTCAGTGTTGGAGATATGACCTTTGTGTACCCTTTTCCAACTTCTTGTTTGCTATTGGTACCTCTGTGTGAAATAAGCACCATAGCTTATTGTATCCTACCACATTTGTCTTGATCATGTTTATAATTCTTCACTTCTTTCTCTGCTTTAGGTTACCAACCCTGAAGACCATGTCTATTATTTTTATGAGCATTATACTTCTTAAATGTGTTAATGTTTTACAGGTGGAAAAGAAAGACAGAAAATTAACTGCTTTTTGGTTCAGGTTATTAGTGGCAGGGAAAGAACACAAGGTCCTGACTGGAGGAGGCCTCACCTACAAGAGAAGTGACGTGTTTGTGAAGTTTACTGGATGAAAGAATGCTATGGAAAGGAGATGGGGGAATCACCATGTGCAGCTCATAGTGCTTAAGGTGACTTTGTCAGGAGTGCAAAGGCCATAACCCATATTTCTGAAAAATGCTTATGTCTCTTTACCTAAAAGTAAGGCTTGTTCAGACTTTAAGCAGTCTGGAATTGTAAACATTAAGTTTAAAGAGTAACTTGGTTGTGATCGGTAGTTGTTTATAACAGATATGAAGATAGCTTAGCTGACTACAGCACTGCAAAAACTGCTATCAAAAATCTGAAACCAGAGGAATTCAGACAACATATAGGTAAAGAATTTTTAAGAGTGGAATGCCAGGGAGCAGTGAGGGTCAGCTGAAGGGATGGGAATCTAGGAGCCAAGGCTGACTCTGTGCAGGTTCTTCCCCTGCTGGCAGGGTAGAACAGTCTTGCAAGGATTGAAAAGACAGGCAGAGCTGAGTGAAAGCAACAGGGTCCATCAATAAGAGAAGCAATGAAACAGGTCCAGTTTCCCTCCAAGACCTGAGAGCAAAAGGAGAAGAATCAGGGACAGATGAAGACAAGCCAAATCACAGGGCTGTGGGGTCTATCCAAGGGAACATGACAGGGCTGCAGACTGACACTTCTATAGTATTGCTTGGGCAGGGACTGATGAGCTGAGATGAAATGATGTCCTAAGTCTGTGTGCACGGGTGGCTGAGGGTCCCAGGAGAAGCTGTTAATGCCCTTGGGGCTGTAAAAAGATACCATGAATTCTCTACTGCTTTAAGATCTTTTAAGTGATATTAGTATTTTGCCTTAACCAGAAGTGTCACGTACTGTTTTTTCAAACACATTGAGCATGATTCCCTTGCTGACACAGCTTTCTAGGTGCTTACAATTCTGCTTCATTGGCATTAATATATATGAGTAACGTTTATAAAATTAAATATGCTGTAAATTGATATCTTTGCACTACTTTAAGATGAGAATGAGACTAATACTTAATGCAATAGTACACAATCGATTCAGTTTAAAAATGATAGTATCTTTTGTTTCCTGTCTTACTGATCATGTACTAGATAAATTCAAAAGCTTTTGCTGAGATGCAAAGATGAAACCTTTGCACTGGAAAAACAATTTTCTCAGCCAAGTGAACTTTCTCAGAGATGACACAATTGAGATGTTTCATTTGAGAAAAATAAAATTGATGCAGAAAACCATTCTGGTAATATCAAAAGGCATAGGACTATTGCAGTCATGCTTGTTTCTGCCCTAGGGCTTCTTTTCTGTAGAACTTTATTGTGATATTTTAGCCTTTTAATGAATTTTTTTTACAGATATTTGTTGCACAGGACACTCTTAATGTCCACAATTTATAGTGATCCTTCATCATCTTCTTTCTTTTTTTCTTTTTTTTTTCTTAATTGAACTTAGAATAATTAGAAGGAATGAGGATGAGTGAGTGCTTTTACTGACACCTTCTAATCCAAGCTCCAGATATTTGTATTTTAAGTGAAATTTGATCAAAATTCAGATCATATTTAGTTCACATTGTATCTGAGATTAAAGGTATGTATTTTTTTTTAGGAATCCAAAGATATATTATAGCTAGTCAGTGATAATTTATGACCAACACATATGATTGATGCCTAAATACACAGCTAAGAAATTATATTTAGACATTTCTGTTTAAAAATTGTGCCTGAAAATTCCTTCATACTGCATGTATGACATTTATTCTATTTGATGTTACATTGTTGGAGGTTTTCCGCAAGGAATATATTCTTGGTGGAGAAAAATCTCTGAAGAAAAGAACTGAAGAGAAGACAGCTTTGGAATGCAGCTAAACTACTGGACAACAGATAACTTCCTACCTCAGAGACTACTTTTCATGTTATAAAAGTGATATGTTTATTCCATTTAGTAATGTTGTTAGAAAAAATCCTGCTTTGTATGTAACCTGCAGTTTCAATTATTGTTAGCCCTGTCCCTGTTTGCTGATTGTAACCCCTATGCTCATTGGCCCTGTTAGTTAAAATCTATAGCTTTTACCTGTCTTTCTTACCCATATTAGGGTGTGTTTAGCTTAATTTCTTCATTTATAGACATCCCCTTGCATGAAACTCCCAAATTCTACACATTCCATACTCTACCACATATAAGCTAGCTGACCCCCTGAAATAAACTCTCACTCCTACTGTCTCTCTTGTCCATTCTGTCTCACTGCATGAGATTTCTAGCAGAATGGACCATGGTCTTAATATTTTCGGAGGTGTAACAGCTCTCACCTCCGATATTACACTAAGACTTCACAGAGGTTAATAAGCACATGATATAGTGTGTATGTGAGGGCATGTGTATGCATGTGAACATTTCTCCACCTAGTTTTTAATGTATTTTCTTCACTTTATGTTATGATCTCTCTTAATTATTTTTTGAAATCTTCTCCAACTCTCTTTTCTTCTTGTTCTAGTCACTGTGTCAGGAACAGTTCAGGAACTTCTTCCTGAATGCTAACTAATCAGAATTCATATCTAAACACAGGTCTTTTGAAGATGCCTGTCACTGCTTTATCTGACATGTTCAGGTTAGACTTCAAATATTAATTCTGATTTTGATACTGTCTTGACCTTTGATACTGTCTGCATTTTCTTGAAAAGTTATGCTCAGCTCTATTCATACAATCTCACTTATATATTTGATTGTGACTATGTTTCTGCAATTATTATATTACTGTCAATGCAATTGTTACATAAAGAACACCAATTTGGGCATTACTAAAATACATATTTTTATTCATGACTGAGTGATTCAGAGTGTTTGCTGTTTAGATTATTAAAGCACCTGAAGGATGGACAGAGGTACCTTGGAAAGGTGATTCAATGTTCTAGCACTCTGATTAGTGAGACTGCAATAGTTACTCATCAGAAACATTAGCTATGAACATCATTTACCATTTACCTGAAATTTTTGCCACAAAAGAGCCTTTTCTACCAGGCTGTGAGAAAGAAAATAATAAAAAGGACAAAAAGCTCATGGATTTTGCCCAGGACAGTTAATACCTAAAGATGTGATGGTCAGAGGCAATAGTCTAATAGAATAGCAAAGTACCAATCCAGGGATACATAATAATATTTATGACAGTCTTCCAGCAGTGTATATTTACATTCTGGTTCTGAACCCAGAACTAAGCATCCATTTAAGTCAGTGAAGTGTTAGAACCAAGACATAGTAAGTCACACTAAAAGGAACTAAGGAGTAGTCATAAAACTAAAGAGCTTTTCTTTATTTTGCTTATTTCTTCATTGTTCCTTGCCTAGGAGAAGGAATAGGAAGGTGTATATGGTTAGAAGACTCATGTAAGAAGTGAAAACTATGGGCTTGAGACATCCTAAGAAAGGGAGACACCCTAAAAAGGAATGAAAGATGAAGTCCAGTCTTCAAAATTTTTACACTGCTTTATAGGCTTTAAATAGGCAGTAGTACTTCTCTGTGGAGCCCCTGGTGGTCTAGTGGTAAGGGCGCGGCGCTGTCACCGCCGAGGCCTGGGTTTGATTCCCGGTCAGGGCCACTCCTGGGCAGATGGAGCTCGTTAGCCCTTAAAGGCAACCCATCTACGTCCTAAGGACCTCGCTGCCACCGTCCAAGCTCGCTTGGCCCCGGCAGATGAACCATAGGATTAAAGGGTGGGCTCAGTTCCGCGCACACTGTGTCTCACCTAAAAAATCCAATGCGCAGGCTGGAAGGTGGAAAGACCTTCCCCGGATCTTCGCTCGCGAAGACTGGCCATTAGTACTTCTCTAGCCTGTAATGTTAGTGAAAGAACCCATAGCTAACGTCCTTTTTTGTTGAATTCAATATATTTTAGGTAGGTTCAGATAATATCAAAACTCTCTTGGGAATTGAAAATATCTCTAAGCTCTGTTTGAAGGTAACATCAAAACTGAAACACATAAAGGGTTAGGGACTCTATTATTTAAATTAAAAAAAAAATCAGAAAACCTCAAACAAACAAACAAAAAATACATGTAAAAATAAAAGTGGCCCAGATGCTTATAGCTCTTGCTGGTCATAAATGCTAATGCTGACTGAATTGCAGACTCCCCTGGCTAACACATTAATTTTGGAATTCTCTTTTCCAGGGACCTAATTGCCTACATTCCATGGACTTCTTTCAGAGGCCCTAATCAGATTCTCAGAATGTCAACCACCAGACAAGAAACACAATGTGATGTCACATTTGATATCAAATAAGTGTAATTAATTCAGATCTCTGCTTATTGCCTGGCTTATGAGGCAGGCTGCAAGAATTTTCAACTTGTCATGACTTGTACTGTGTAAGATGCTGAACCACGACATTTTCTATTAATTTCTAACACAGTACATCCTGTTTGTATGCAGCCCCTTATTATACAAAGTTAAGGATTTTTTTCACTTATTTAAATGATATCTGTTTAAATTAGTAATATGCTTAAAAGAAACTGTACTGCCTTCCAGTTTAACAGAGTTACTGCTTTACTGTGTAAAGAGTTGATCTTGCTAATGTTGTAGATTGATCTCCTTCTTTCCTGTTGAGTCAGAAAAGTGTCACTTAACTCTTCTGTACTTCACTGTCAGAGAAACAAAAAGACAGAGAAAAAGATGCTATTACACATGCCATAAATGTTAAACCTTGCATGGAACTTCATAACAATTCTATTATTTCTTTGCAATTAGATGCTATCTCCTAATCTAACGAACCACAAGAAAGAAAAATTAGTACTTCTAGTGTCTTATTTGTCTTCTAGCCATTTGCTAATTTATTTTGTCAACTTTATAGATCTGATTTGCAATTTACTTAACCCACCAAGGAAGACTAGAGGGATATAATACTGAGAGAGTTGTTTATAAAAGTGAACTGGAAATGACTATAACTAGTCAGAAAAGAGGCTGATTTCATTAGGTCTCCTCTACTTTTGGTGTGGATACATTTGAATATTCTTTATGTTTGTTCTCCATGCAATCAGTAGATCTGATATTTCTGTGAAGGCTGATGTTTAATTCTATGCACAAACCACCGGACAAATGCACTTGCAGAAATTCCAATGAGCATTTCTGGGAAACAATGAATTTACTGTGATGTCAGGCAATGACTGCTTGGTTTAAAGACTAAATGAACTAAATAATTTTTTTTTTGAGTTCTCTGGATTTATGTTAACACCTCTTAAGAACTTTGGTTGTCACCACATTATATATGCATAAAATATATCCAACTGGATTTCTGAGTTTTACTGCAGTTGTCACCAGAATTCCTGATATATGAAGCTTTACTGGGGGCAGCTGAACTCTTCTGGTCATCCGACTAAGAAAATCTCGTTGCAAGGCAGCTCTATATATAGCAGAGTGATGAATGTAGCAAGGAACATTTAAAGAATTTACATTTAGGGAAAGCATTTATCTAGTAGGACAAGAGCTTATTGCATTTTTCAGTTTGCTTTTCTGTGATATCAGTCTTTTCTTTGTATTCTTCAGGATGGACCTACTGGGTTTTTTTACTGGAAAAAGGCCAGTCAAATATGTTTTGGGTGCCAAAGTATTTAGTATTTATGTCAGGATAAATATTAGTAGTGACAGGTAAGAAAAAAATGGGAGAGTGATCATTAGGCTCTTATGTCAGGGTAAAACCACGAAAGATGACTGAGTTAATACTGCAAGGTAGGACTAAGAGGTTCCTGCATGACAAGTTCACAATCACAGCAATGACACTCATTTATCTGGGATCTCTTTGGAACATTTGTACATTGCTTGCTATAAAGGAAAACTGATTTGATTTATTTCAGGAATACTGCAGCATAAAACAACCTTAAACTAAATATCAGAATATATTGAGGACAAATGAATTCACACACACACACAAACACAGACACAGACACACACACACACACACACACACACACACACACAGAGAAAAAGAACAAAAACCAAACCAAAACCAAACAAAACCCCAAAACAAAACAAAACAAAACAAAACCCAAACCAACCAACCAACAAAAAAAACCACCACATTTTTTTCTCTCTCTCCTTTTTTTTTTAACTTTTTTGAATCCTGAAATAAAAAAAAAAAAAAAAGTGGATGAATTACAGTCATCAGAGGTACTCATTTAAAAGTTGACTGTATTAGATAATTAAGATTTGGAACCTTAAAGGTTTTTTCTATAAGGTAAATGTGTAGTATCAACAGTTTGGGAGAAGACAGTTTAAGTGTTTAAGCTATAATTAGTTGGCACTGTGCAACATCAACCTTGTACCTAGCACAGTGTACAATTTCAGCTGATTCCTATGAAGACTCATAGGCTATGCCTCTGTAAGTAAAAGAGGCAAGGCCCTGTTGCTTGTTGGAGAACAAGTGATCCAGTCTAATGCATTTCCATATGGTTATATTCTCTTTCACAGAAAAAGAGAAGTAACTTCATTCATTCTGCCTACCCTTTGGCACATTATTCTCCTGATTCATGCTCAGGCACTGCCTGGGAGATTGAGGTTTGGTGTGGGATAAGTCATACAAGTGGAGCCTTAACAATTACACAATATGAGCAGTTGTTCAGCAGTCTGTGAGGCAGTGCAGCACCTTGCTCGGTTTATTTTATTAGAATCACAGAATATTCTGAGTTGGAAGGGACCCACAAGGATCATTGAGTCCAACTCTTAAGTGAGTGACCCATACAGGGACTGAACCTGAGACCTTGGCATTATTAGCACCATGCTCTAATCAACTGAGCTAATTACTCAAAATCCCTTTGAATAAAGTCTTTTTAAAGTCCCTTTGAATAAAAGAAGAAATTAGTGATAAAATGTGTTTGGCACAGTCCTTCAGAACGTGCAGCGTAAAGGAAACCAAAACCATCTTCCTGGATTGCAAACAAATTTCCCCCCCCACCAGAACACTGTGGATTTTCTCATCTTAGTTTTTTTGTCTACTTGCCTCTGTACTTCTCTTACTGCTTTTAGCATTGCTCCCACATTCAGACATATCCATAGCCATTATATTTAATATTACCTTGTACTGAAACCTTTTTTTATTTCATATACTTAGTTTTTGACCAGCTTCACAGGCCGTTCACTTTTTATATGGTGCCAGACATTGTTTCAACTACCCTTTAATACAAAGAAGCCTAATCACTTCTTAAATATATCTCCAGCAAAGGACACATTGCATATTCTCCAGTTTCAAAGAGCATTGTGATTTCTTATAGCTCAGAGATATTCCTGCTGGTAGAAAGCAAATTCTTTGTCATAATACATAGTTGAATGTAGGCATATCCTATGGTTGATGTCTTTGAAAATTGCATTTCCTGCTGAGGCAAGTCACTCTTTTTACTACAAATGTCTTTTATGTGATGAAGTTTGCTTAAAAGCATCCAAGCATTTCCCAGAAACAAGTGTTTAAAGGCAGAATGCAATAAAAAATGAGAATTTCAGCTGGCAACTTCCACTACTGGGAAAAAAAAATCTAAGCTGTGGAGCCACAATCCTAGAATATTAAAGACTTAATCAATGCGAACCAGCTGTAAATCAAGGTTGTAACTCTGGAGGAACATATAGGGAGACAGAAAAAGAAAAACAAATGAAAGCTATATACAAATCATTAAAAAAAAATTGTCCTTTTCTAAAAACTTGGCTCAGAGTAGGTAGCTATAAAACAAGATTATACAGGGACATTCACTAAAGCAATTTTTCTAAACCTGTAAGTTTTGTCTTTAATAAAAAGAAGAAAACAAAATGTTATAATTGTTTCTAGGATAGTGTAAAATGTTATCAACCAACTAATCTACTTTAGATAATTCCTATAGCAACAGTTGTATAAAGAACAAAGGAGTACCACTAAGAAGAATTTCTTAACATCTCAGAAAATGCAAACAGTCTTGTTGAGATGAAGCATTAACACAGTCACTGTGATGCAACCCAGTGATCAAACATCAAGAGGGAAGGCTGTTGTGATCTAAAGAACCTTGATCCATAATAATCCAGAGAGCAACACAGGACAAATGTTTGTAGGATATTTGACTGCATAATAGTTCTCTTAAGAAAACACAGGTTGCCTGGGAAGATTATGTGATAACTTGCAGCTGCCACAGCTGCCACAATAACACATTTCTCCTCTTGTGGATCCTACCATGTGTCAGAAGGTGTACGATGTATGAACTGCTTATTAAACACCTGGGTCAGACAGTTGTGACCCAACCCAAAATGAGACATCTTAAACTAAAATTCAGGAAAATAATGAGTTCTAAAAGGATAGTTTAAAAATTTTTCCAAGGCCAAAGCTTAAAATATTATTAGTCAAGTCTCTAAATTTATGAAAAGTCTAAAAAATCATGAATAAATGAAAGAATGAATTCATAACAGATTTTTTTTTCAATGACTTCTAGGATTGAACCTTTGACCTTATATATGAGTAGTCATTTAAGAGTTTTCCTGAATCTAAGAGAACTGCAAATTTATCTTTAAAAAATAGAATAAAATAATTTCAGTCAGAAGGAGCTTACAATGATTTTCTAGTCCTTCTGTCTGACCACCTCAGTACTGACCAAAAGCTAAAGCATGTTATTGAGGACATTGTATAAATTCCTCTTAAACACTGTCAGTCACTGATCAATTTCCTGGAACGCCATTTCCAGTATTTGATGATCATCTTAGTAAAGAAATGTTTCCTCACATCAAATCTGAACTTCTTCTGATGCAGCTTTGAACCAGTCCCAGACACCTGTCTCTGGATATCAGAGAGAAGAGCTCAGCATCACCCTGTCCTTTTCCCCTCCTCAGGAAACTGTAACGAATTACGTCGTCACCCTTCAGGTTCCTTTTCTCCAAAGTAGATAAGTCCAAAATCCTCATCTGCTCCTCACAGACAGCCTTCCAGCCCTTTCACCAGCTTTGTCTGAATGCATTCAAGGACCTTGGCATCCTTTTAAAATAACATTCAAACAATGGAAATATAAGTTATTAAAAGACAACACTGTTGTCTAAAGTAATTGTTGGCCCAAGTGAAACACCCTGCATAGTTAATCCAGTTCAAAAATGTGTTTTCATTCTTATTAATATTCACTGTATAATCAAGAGAAGTTGGTAAACTCATTTGGAGTCTAAAATATTTTTAGACAAAAATATGGACATGAAACTGTTTCTTTCATAGGAGATTTCTCTTCATTAATTTTCTGATTTGTCTAGAGTAGCAGTATGCTTAGAATTCTACCAAGACTTGTGGAATATTAAGTCTTAAGGCTCAACATGCAAGAGATCTTAAGAAATGAGTAGATTTCCACTATGTTTTTTTCCCTGTACAAGTTTATTTCATTCCTCTGAAATTTTTCTGTCAAAAATGTGTTGGTATTGTTGTCTGGCTTGTTCCTATGTGCAGTGTGAGATCAATACACTCGAAAGTTGGATATTTATCCATAGAATAAGAATTACATTTTGGTTTATGGGGTTGACTGCAATTTCTCACCCACAATATCTCAGCCATATTCTGACTGGAAGTTACTCTTAGGAGACCATGTAGCTGGTGTTGTATGACAACACTTTCTCAACTGTTGTTGAAAGAATATACGGATTTTCACTGATGTATGTATTGGCATACGTGGATGACAGATTTATTTATATTTTTATTTGCACTAAAATATAGAAAATGTAGAAATAAGACATATTGGTTAGGAACAAAGAATTACTACAAAATGTTGTTTCACAGATATGGTTGGCAACACCTCTTCCCTAGGACAACAGCACTCTCATAATGAAGCAGCAGTAGCTGGTGGAACTCGGACAGATTTGTTATAATTTGGCATATCCCTCCAAGAGGTATCCAGGTGTCTTTTTTCAAGTTCTTGCTCTTCCATTTTTCACTTGTGTAGGCATTATGGAGCAAGTATTAAATGGACATGAGTTTAAAACTAAAAACTGAGTTTTGTATCTTCACATTTTAAAAATACGCTCCACACATGCAAAACCTAATCCATTTTGTTTTAGAACAGTAGATTTCAACTTACTTTATGTGAATATTGCTATTTCATATTATTATTCCTCAAAATAAACCCCAAGTTAAAAATAGTACTTGATGTTTCACCCAGCATGTACTAGTTATCTTTTTTCACTGAACAAATTGTTAAATTGATATTTTAACTCACTAAAAGTTAGCAAATGTATAATAGCTACCAGAAAGTAAGATTGGAAATACAGAGAAATGCATTAACAATGCATTTTTAATGCAAATTCGTTGTTTATTGCATCAGTAGTGAAACATAATTTAAATCGATGTTTAAAATTATTCAACATTTAAGAATATAAAGAAAGGTGGAAAAAACTCTATATTTTTGTAGGGTGATCTAGTCACACTCCATGCCTATATGATAAAAGTAAATTGTCACTTTAAAGATATATGAAGAACATTTTTTTAACTTAATAAATTCTAATTGAAGTTTTACATCTTAAATTTTGTCAATGTATTTCATTATCCACATATAGCATCTTTAGTTGAATGACAGTCTTATTTAGGATGTTTTCAAGTGTATAACTAGGGACAGTATTTGGATCTGGAATCAAATCATCTGCAAATTAGAATTCATGAGTCAGTTCTTAATGTTTATACTTAGATAAAAGATGACATCTCATTATATTTTTGGCCCAACAAGGGGATTTCATAAGTTAATCAATTTTTTTGAAATTTATCTTCTCTGACTAAAAGTATGGCCCATACTTGAAAGGATCAGACTTCCATTCTGGGAAAGTGATTCATGTTTTGCTTAGGGTGAACAGTAGTATTTTCAGAGATATAGCCATCCATTAGGTGCCAGTTGAAAAGGCATTCAGGAAAACAGTAATTGAAAAAGTGCATTTCATTTTTCTTTTAAGACACAACTTCTGTTTCATGTTTTGATACTGTTCTTATTTTCCTTCAGGAATGTTCCATCAGTCTAGGAGGTGGTGGTATTTATTACTTTCCAGTTATAATATGAATATTTGGGGTTTGTTATATAATCTGAATGAATTAGTTGAACTACCCTGAATCTGTCTTTCTCACTTTTTTTCTTAATATCTTATTTCTAACTTCTTAAACTGGAAGTCCCACTGAATGAAACACAACAATGAAAAGGCTGTCAGACATGAGGATAATGGGAGAGAAGTGAGAGGTAAATGAGACAGACCACGGCATAGCATTTGATGATGAGCAGGTTATGACCTGTCCAGAGACATACTTGCACAAGAAACAGATCCAGTTTGAGAACCAGAATCTTACCAGAATGATGTAAGAAACACCAGAACTAACTGACCAGTTTACAGTAAGCTTACTAGAATAGAGGAGCCCAGGATAGAGTATTTTACTTCCATTGCCCAAACTGTCTCATTTAAAGGTAACTCAATTATCTGCATATTATACTAATTAGTAAATTTATTTCTAGGTATTTTGCATTTGTTTCACTGTGGACAATTTTTTTTTAAAGGTATTTTTGCCTCTGCTTCACTGTTTCTTTTTTGAGACATTTATAGAGTTACTAATCAAATTGATGGACCTTTCACTTTTTTGAAAAACATCTTTGTCTACCACTATGGATAAAACATCTGCAGAGATTCTCCATGAGTGTAAGAACAAGGATTACATCAAGCTGGGCCAGACATTCCAGAGTCAAAGATAAAACCTGGAAAAACTCAAGTATTAGTCTCTGTAGCATGAATTTTTAGTGTAAGTGACATGGGAGCCTAACAGTTATTCTCGCACAAATTTATTAAGCTTATTTGGTGTCTAAACTAAATTTTTACAAAATCATAGCTGTAATGAAGAAATTTTGTATATATTATAAAAACATTAAAAATGTTAATGAAACTATTCTTATATTGTTTGTTAATGTGCATGAACCCTAGGACATTCATTCATATCCCATTTTTGAGATGGAATTTTTTTTTACATTTGTTCCAAAGTATTTGTATCAAGTAATAATTTAGAAAATCCCATTTTAGATTTATTTTCTTTGCTTGGGTTTACTATAAAAGTACATATGCTTTGAAGAAGAAAAGAAATAATTTCCTTTAAATAACCCTTGAATTTCCTTCTGAATGCTGTATTCCTTCATAAAGAAAACATGGAGCCCAAAAGATGTAAATGTGTAAATCACGTTAATCTTTTCAAAGCAATTGCAGGATATTAGTTCTAATCTAATATTTGAGCTTGAGATTTCTCTTCTCACAACAATCTCACTTTCCTTACACCTTAGGGGACAAAGAGCAAGACAGTTGAATTATAGAGACTGCCTGGATATTGGAAAGGGTAAATTCTCCTGAAGTCTCTTTATGATTCTCTCCCATGAGACTTCTCTGAGCTCTAAGGGGACGTAGCACAGAGAAGATCAGGAGGATCTAGGTTGCAAGGAAAAGCCCCACATCTAATTCTGAGGAACAACAAAGTTTCAAGTCTCTTAGAAACGTGCAGTCGCTGTTGACACACAGTTGGAATGATTTATTGTCGTTTCAAGAATTACTTTGGCTTAGGTATGGGCAGGATGATGTGGCATTTCAAACTGAAATGTTTTCAGGTGTACTGAGTTGAACCTTCAATAATGATAACTCTTGGCCTTAGATACCTAGCCATAATGTATCTCCTTTGTCGTCCTTTTTGAATTTTCATTTCTCTTCCTGAATAAGTGAAGTTCTCACAGAAGCCATGCCTATCTTTTCACTCACTCTTATGTACAGGAGTGGTGTGGGAAGGAAGGATTTCATGGTACAGAACCCCACAGTGAATGACAGACCCTCCATGGTATGAATGTCAACATATTCCTGGAAGTCACAAAAATAAAAAATCTAAAAGGGAAAAGGGGTGTTTGAAACTGTGTAAGATTGTAGACTACACTGAATATGAAACTAAAAAGAACATATACAAACCAGTAACCAAAACAGTGGGGAAAAGATAGCCGCATCCTAAAACTGCAGAACAATGAAGAACAATTAAACATGTTCTAGTCACATTCCTCAGGAGTTGGTAATGGACCAGCTCTGTTTAATATCTTCGTCAATGACACAGACAATGGAACTGAGTACACCCTCAGCAAATTTGCCAACACCAGGCTGTGTGGTGCCGTTGATATGCTGGAGGGAAGGGATACCATCCAGAGGGACCTGGGCAGGCTTGAGAAATCAGCCTGTGCAAATCTCATGTAGTTCAATAAGGCCAACAGCAAGGTCTTGCACTTGGGCTGTGACAATCCCAAGCACAATTACAAGTTGGATGGAGAACGGATTGAAAGCAGCCCAGAGGAAAAGGACCTGTGGGTCCTTAAGAAGATGTAAAAATGTGCTCACCCTTTTGCAGCATGTATCTACCTTCTATATCTTATTCCTGTATCTCACATAATGCATTAAATAACAAAGACACTTTTACTGATAGTTTATAACTGAAAGAAAAAATGAAAGATTGTTACAATGTAAAAGGACATTAGATGTTGTAGAACTCATTATTTTCTAGAGCAAAGAAAAAAAGAATGAAAAACATGATTGAGTTAGAATAGCACCTCAATAGTAATGTTATATAATTGCTTTCCATCCCTTCTGTCAGCAGTGAAGCTTTAAAACATTGATCAAAGCTGATGACTAACATATAACACTCAGGCTGCAGCACATTGTTACAATTTCTCACCCTCAATAATTGTAGTGTGAGCCAGCATAAAGATGAATACTTTTTCTTAAATGTTTTCTTCAATCCAGGCAGATAGGATTAAAAGAGTATGGCAGGAATGAGCTGTATCAGAACACCAGTGTCAATAGATATATCATGGGCAGTTGTCTGAAATGGATATAAATGTTCTGAAGATTTTACATTACTACACAATACAAAAGCATAACTCAAACTCCTGCTCCACAGAGAAGTCATGTAAAGCCTTAATTGACAAATAGTAAAAGCTATTTAAAATTAAACACATTAGCTGATGACATAATATACTTATTGCATTACCTACTGTGATTTAATGTGGTTTGACATTAGTAAATTTGTATGGTGCTTTTGAGTTGAAGTTGGTTAAGAATTTTGAAAAGTTTTGTAAAGATGATGATCCATCAGAATCTAAACTGCCACAGGAATGTGAGATTCAATTAATGAATTATACGTATGGAAGGAAATGAGAAATATGATTAACAGTAAAGATGATAAGTTTTCATATAGGTTGGTATTTTTGCATTCGTAATATGAGTTTTTACCTAAAATCATTGACACTCAAAAAAAAAAAAAAAAGAAATAACACTGGAGATAAAATTTTTTGACAATGGGAATGAACTTTTTGAAGGGTGACAGCTTTTGATTTAAACAGTCTATTCACATAATTGATGAAAAAACAACTGATTATGGCTACCTAAACTTTACAATGATTTCTTAATCATTTACAGATCAGTCATTGCATTTAAATGTGTGAAATGATTTTTTTTCCCCCTTCAGGTTCAATTATAAACAGCTAATTATAATGTAGTATGCTATTAGGAGATTCACATTATAGTTCTGGAGAATGTTATAAATTTAGTTTGCAAATATGATATGGATATATGACTTGCAAGAATTTCAAACTCTGAGTCAATAAATCATAGAATATATGACAGAAATTATTTTCTGAAGCATCTAGATTATAACATCCAGTGTAAGAACTCAAAAATTTTTTTAGAGACATGCATTGTGGGTGGAAAAAATTGAGTAAACCATAAAGACTGTCTTTTAACATAAACAGTCTAGTTGCTTTCCAGAATTCAGAAAAAAAAAAAAAAAAGTAGTGTTTTAAGAAAGTGAATTTAAAGTAGTTTAACTAGAACCCAACAGATTTAATGAAGAAAATAAGACTCGCACTGAACCTTAGAAGAAGAACTAGTCAGAAAAGACCACCCTCTGCCTAATACTTCCACATATTTGGACACTTATCTTACAAGTTCTATTTGCATATACAAATATTCATCATGAGAGAAAATTTACTGAGAGAAAATATTTTACAGGAGTTTAAATATAAACTTTTAATTTCTTTTAGGTATGATTTTCTGGTAATATTTCTTTTTTTCTAAAAAGTGCTGAGAGAATTCAGTGTTTGATTCGGTGTTATACAGTGTGACAATGCTTCACTGTATTTTTGTTTTGGTTTTTTTTTTTTCACTAATTCAATTTACTTGAACTCAGCTTTGATCAGAAAACGATGATTAATAAAAAATAGAATTCTTACTCACATACTGTTTAAGGTTTTTCTCAGTTGGCTGGCTGGCATCTACTATTCCTAATCGTCAACTAGGAATTCAGGAGACAAAACGTATTGTAAATTTCCTAAGTTTTACAAGAACTATGATTTTGTATGCAATGCTGTTGGAAAATTACATTTTCTTGCTTCAGCTTTTGCTAAAAAAATTTTTTAAATAATTATGTTAATAAATTTTCAGGATATGCAGATTATTTTTTTTTTTTTTCCCAGTCAGATTCTATGCTTTTTCCAGGGTGATGGGAAGGACTAAGCATCCATTTACTGCTTTTTCTATCTCCAAATTTGTGTTTGGTCAGTTCCTAAGGAGTTTATATTTCTGTACAGGATTTTGTTGAGAGTAATACATCAATTTTCCCTGACCCAGCTGCCCCATACCTGAGAATGCAGACACTGAACATGTTTTGATCAAATCTAGCTCTTACATATATAAAGAAATGTGTTTATGTTGAATATGCATGGCTGCTTTGTTCTCTAACTAGGTTCCCTATGTCTTTACACTGCAAGTCCTTAGAAATCTCTCAAGAGCCTGGTCTCAGACAAGAGCTCTGACATTTATATTCTCTTTTTCCTCCTCCTTTGGCCATGCAATAGCACAGAATGCAGAAAAGAATACCAGATACATAAATCTGAAGTTTCCTTATAGGTGATTTTCTTGGGAACAAGTACTTTTTTATATGACAACAGTGATGAAGTCCAAAGATTTATCTGGAGATCATGTGTGATGCAAGGGAAATACACCCATACACACGATACAAGTAGTAATAGAAAAAGAGATTCAATGTGCCAAAAAAGTGTATTGTTATATTCATGACACACATTTCAACTTGCTTTCATTTGCCTGCGCTCCTAAACAAATAAAGCTAACATTTCACTTGGGCCTCCAGGCTGAATCACACTGACAAAAAGCAGAAGGCAGCTGCCCTTTCTTTGCCATTCAGAAGTATCTGTCTCAAAATATTACTGCCATTCAGAGTCGTTAGTTAGGGGCACTTGTCAAGTGTAATTGTATCTCAAGGTACAGCAAAGACGGATGGCATGTTGTGCTGCTTGTAAAGGGAGATGACTTGAATTGTTGTCTGGAAGGCCATATCAATGGAAGTCTTTTGCTTTAATTGGTAGTTTATAGGGTCTTAAGAAAATTGCTTGAGTTTACGAGAAATGTAGCTTACCTGACCAAAGGAAAATGAAAAAGTATGTGAAGCTATCTTAAAGTTAATTGTAGACATTGTACTTGTTACCTGTGAATGGATTTCGTGTTTTGAAGGGATTAATGGAGCTAGAAGTTTGTATCCTCTATGTCACTATACTAGCTGAGCTGGGTATACACTACCTACAAGATTTCCTTAATCCTAGTCATTCTTCCTAGTAGGAGTGAAATTCACCTACTGGAATAGATATAAACCTCTATAAAATTTGAAAATTTACTATCAGTAGCTCAATTGTATTGAGTAATATTAGACAAACATATGTGAATTGCCCAGCTTTCTGCAGAATGAATGGATTGGACTTGATATGTTGATTACAAAGTGATTTAGTAGTAATTTAGTTTCTCAAAATACTTGGTGAAAAAAAATACTAACAATACTTTTAATTACAGATGGATGGAGCTGTTTGTTATTTGAAAATCATGGTTACAGAATCACAGAACTGTTAATGTTAGAAGGTCATCTAGTCAAACCTCACTGCTCAAGCAGGGTCCACTGGAATGTACTACTCAGGATTGTGTCCATAAGGCTTTTGAATGTCTACAGGAGACTTCACAACCTTTCTGGGAAACCTATTCCAGGACCTGGTCACTCTCATAGTAGAGAATCTCTTCCTGACATTTAGTCTAAACCTACGCTGTTCAGTTTGAAGTAATTCCCCCTCTTCCTATCTCCAGCTTTCATGTAGGCTCCCTTTACATACTGGAAGTCTGTTATATCAACTACTACCTTTCAAATTAAACAATCATTCTGTGAAAATGAAAGATCTTTTTTTTTTTTTAAGTCTGAACCTTACAGAACTCAAACATATCAATAACATGAAGAGTAATCTAGAAGACATTTTTGATTATATGGAATGAAAATCAGTTCAGTGAAACAAAGTCAGTGTGGTAGACAATAGCAGCAGCAGTAAATTCTGTGGCTGACTATTGCGGTGCAGAGTGTGGCCAGAAGGTTGAGAGAGGTTATCTTTCCCATCTACTCTGCCCTGTTGTGACTGCATCCACAGTACTATGTCCAGTTCTGGGCTGTCCAGTTCAAGAAAGAAAAGGAACTTTTGGAAAGAGGCCACAACAGTCCACTTAGTACCTCTGTAAACCAGTTCCAAGTCAGTCAACATTTTAATCCAGAGCTTCTGTCATCTTTTCTTTACATTATGTCCTAAAAGAACAAAAGAATTCTACATTTTTAAGCCTTTTATTTGAACATAAAGTAGAAGGTTTGTGGGGTTTTTCGTTGTTTTTGTTTTTGTGGTTTTTTTGTTTGTTTTTTTAGTTTTGTTGGTTTTTTCCTTAGTACAGAAAAACTCAGTGGGAATAAATAATTTTGTAAATGTCTCTCCCCTTTCTTCTTCACAGGTTATGTGCCTCAGATCTCACTGTCAGACCAGCATCTTCTGGTGAATTCCTAGACAGAAATGTAGCCCTTCCAATTCCTAAGCACAAGGATATCTGTCCATGACTCTCTCTGGGGTGAAAAGGAATTACGGGAATCAATACCCTGTCAAACATGTGTGTGTGAGTCAGCAGAACTGAGAGCCCAGCTAGTGACAATGCTCCTTTGGAATACCAAATTAAGGTATCTCTGAAGGAAAAAAATCTTACCTTTGAGATGGTACAATTATTGCTTTGATTTCAGATTTTTTTTTCCATATTAACTATATCAGTCTGCATTTTTCTAAAGTGATTTTCTTTTATCTGCCCTTGTTTTTATTGTGACTATTTTACATTTCATTTTTAAGTCAAAATTTGCCACCATACATTGTACAGACAGATTTCTTCATACATAAAGTGAAAAATTGATAGCAATACTGCAATGATACTATCTCAGTCATACCACTGCCAATATTCTTGACTATTGATACTGGTTGATATTGTATGTCTATCTTTATTCTACCTTTTCATTATCTGGGATTAAAATTTAGAATACTTCATGAAAGTCATATATGCTTTGCTTGCTCTTGTCACAGAAAATTCATAATAATACTATCAGAATATGTTGCCAACTTTGTTACCAATAGTTTGATATCACTCTCAGAGAATTCTCAGTCTTCATGACCATTGATAATGACGTTGAATCTTCTGAGAAGAAGCATTCCACACTTCAAATAAAATTGTCACACACTGGTTTTACTTTTGCCATTGACATTATAGTATTTTAATGAAATTTCAGTAAGTTTTTTACGTAGTACTTTTCACAAAACCTCTTAATTTAGTTTATGTATAATACTCTTCACTAAGAACATTTTTCAGATTGCAATTGATTCTATTCCATCTGGAGGAAGGTTACCCTACCCATGAAACAGCAGTCTTAGTTGCCTTATGCCCAGCCCCCCTATAGGGTCGATGGATTTTCTGGTAACAGAGTGCATTAACAATAGCTACAACTTGGTTTTTATATTTCCTATTCTTTTTACTCAAGATGTAAGCTAAAATTTCAACCATCTGTGTTCAATCAATTTTCTTCTCTGTATTTTAAACTGAAAATAAATATTCTTAGTTCACTTACATTTAGTATATGAGTTTCAAAGACATCTATGAAAAGGATCACATGCAGACAGTGCCACTGTTGACAACAATAAATTTTATCTCTTCTCTTAAAATAATACTGCTGTCATGTAACTGGTCTGTGAAGTTGGATTTTGTCAGCTTTTTTTTTACTTTCCAGAAATGTGTTAGTGATAGCAAAGGTACTTCTACTTTTCTAGGAGTCTTAGCAGCAGCCAAAAAGAATTATGTTTTCCTAACACTTCTGAGAAACATTCTATTAATTTTTCTGGGCAAAGGCTGATTAGAATGTCGTGCAGACACATTCAATGTTGTGAAACTAGGAGCATAATGATGATGAAATGGTATTTTTCTAAATGAACGCTGTAAGTGCTATGCACATCTATGATGTTGTATTAGTGTTATGAACAATAATGACTCATCTGAGAGCTGGTGACTCAATTTTTTAAGAGAGACAATGATTTCACTGATCTAGATTTTTATGTTTGGTTTGACTCATCAGATATGACTAAAACAAGCAATACTTCCTTTCTTTCTCCATTGCACTGTCCATTCTCCTCACCTGGAGAGGTGAGGAATGTCTGTCATAGTTAAGTTAAAAGTTAAAATAAAGTGGTGATCCATGGTTCATCTGCAATGATTTGGATAATGTAATTGTTGAAATAGGACAGTTCTATTTCTTTTAGTGCTTTCTATAAAGATTCATTAGTAAATTTTATTGTGTAGATTGAGATGAGAAAGAACTCATATTTGAATGGTGACACTTGCTACTCTACCAATATACACCATTTCTTTTCCAAATTTACCCAATTTCCTTCTCATTAATTATAACAGAATGCTTAACAAATGCCTAAAAGATCACTTCCAGCTGTTAATATCAACACTTTATAATGTTAAACACCTGCACTTCTATTTTGATAACTTTGATAGAAATTGCCATGTCACGGTTTAAAACTTTTGATAAAATATTTTTTAGCTGACACCTTTTTTAGGATGGTTATTTTCCCACTATTATATTGCACTCTAACAGATTCTCTCCCACATCTCCAAACTGCAAAACAAATAAACAGAATTTTTGTAACATAAAGCCTCAAGAGTGTCAAAGCACTGATATGTTAGAAAAGGGGAAGCATGACCACTATAAAAATAATGACTATTTTTAAAAAAAGTTAGATTTGGGGAACTAAAGGACAGTCAGTCTCACCTCTGTGCCTGGCAAGGTCATGGAGCAGATCCTCCTGGAAACTATGCTCAGGCACATGGAAAACAGGGAGGTGATCAGTAACATTCCACATGGCTTCACAAAGGGCAAATTGTGCCTGACAAATCTGAACTCTTCTGTGAATGAGTTATAGTGTTGGTCAATAGGGGAAGAGCAACTGATGTCATCTTGCCTGGACTTGTGCAAAGCATTTGACACTGCTCTGAACGACATCCTTGTCTCTCAGTTGGAGAGACATGGATTTGACAGAGGGACTGGATTTGACTATCCACTCAGTGGATAAGGAATTGGATGGATGGTCTCACTCAGAGAATTGTGATCATCACCTTGATGTCCAAACAGAGAACAGTGATGTCTGGTGTTCATCAAGGATCAGTATCGGGACTGGTGCTGTTTAACATCTATGATCCTGTGACTCAATATTATTGGTATCATAATTTAGATTATTGCATATTACATCCTAAATTATACTAATGAAGCTAAACTTCTTCATCTTATCTATACAACATTTTTTGACCTTACCAAACAAAAATGCTTTGACAAGACAAAATATAGTGTTTAAAAAAAAAATAAAAAAATTAAAATTTCACATTTCAGTTCTAATTCATCATGCAGAAAAGGTGAAATTCCATTCAACTCCACTAAATTTTGGCTAAATATTTGTTTTTATTAATATACCTTCTTGAGTAATATTTTAATAAGCTCTTTAACATCTTTGATCCATGCTAATGAGTTTTTTAACAGAAAACATATATGATTTACTCAACTTACTAACATACTCTCTTACCTACCATCGTAATTTCAGTGGCTATGGAGAGAAGTTGCTATTTATGCTTTACACAAACTCTCAGCTGTAGATGCTTCTTTAGGAAAGAAACTTACTCATGAGCATCACTATCACTTCACTGAGAAATAGCTCAGGATTTTTTTTATTGTTGAAATTCCTCATTATTTGTCCTCCACAAGAAGCTGATAATACCCCACACAAGTAGCCTTTTCAAAACATGAAACCTATGTTCTTTTCTCTGGAGTTTCACTTACTTCTCACCATTTTTTCCATCCTACAATTCTAATATTATTTCAGGACTAATTTCCAGTGATTTTTCGAAACTCACTCTCTACTCATGGAAGTTGATTTTTCAATTCTCTTCTTCCACATTTACATCTGCTTCTGTTTTTCACTACAAAGTTCTGCAGTCTCAGGAGTATATCAGAGTAATTAGCCTCTGTCCTATCTGGCTAATTGCTACATCAACCTTGCAAATTTATGTGAAGAAAACAAAAAAGAGACTTAAAAAAGAGAGAACATAAACAACAAAAAAAGACACTCAACAAATAATTTTTCACCTTCTAACCTTACTCAAACTCTCAACAGATATTTCTTGCTGTGAATGACATATGACATTTTTTTTATTGCTAAGTCTTCATAAGTCTAAGGAAACGTTATTTGTAGTAGTTATTAGTGAACAATGGAATTCTGATTTGAAGGTTTAATTTGTAGTTTCTACAAATACAAATAAACAGAATTTTTAATTTAAACATGCACAATGGAAAATTCTCAGTGCTTTTTATTTAGTGTCTTATACTCTGAATGACTGTTTCACACAAATGTGACACAATTTCAAAGTGATAGCAGATATTTCCTCTTTAATGAGTCATTTAGTCAGAACAAAATCGCAGTTAAAGAGCTAGTCATGGAAGACTCTGGAAATGTGCTAGAACTATGGGAAATGGTGTCTGAGTGTGCCTGCCAACCTCACACAAAGCACACTTAGAAGCTCACTGTTCTTCTTTTATATATTAAAAGTCCTCACTCAACAGCGTAAAATGTAGGTTAAATTGCCTGCCCATTCCTAGAGAGTTCTCCATAGGTTACGGTGCTTCAGGAGGCCTAAGGAAGATTTGTTAAAAGTTTTTTGTTCTGGAATGAAATAAACAAGCGAAATAAACCAACCAAAACCACCCCAAATAACACAACACAAAACAAAGCAAAGAAAAGTCCAGAACTGGGCTAGAAGGAGAAAAACTTTGAGAACTTTATCCTGTTAGAGAGGGGTTCCCATTGCTAATGATTACATTACTGTTTTGCATAAAGTAGGAAATCTTCATCTACTGAAACAGAGAAAGACCCACAATCAGTAATAATCTGTGGTTTGTAGGCTGAAATACTTCAAAGGGAGGTTAATGACATTGTTCACATTCTGTGCTATACAAAAACATGTTGATTTGGATGCAAGTGAGTATTTTGGTATTGTGTGTGTTATTTCCTTTCTGCTTAGGGAGGAGATGTTATCAGCCCTATGCCACAAAAATTGTGTCTTTAGTGTTAGTGAACAGAAGAAATAAGTCTGTCTCTATATTTACTGAATCAACATGTGATAGGAAAATCTTATTCTCAGAAAACATAACCAATTATGCAGTGTCTAATAGTTAGTTTCCATGCCTAGAGATGAGAACCTTTTTAAGCATAGTAACACTTTCGGAAAAATGGGTAGTAGACTTTCATGAGATTTAAATATTGCATGTGATATTCAGATAATATATACCATATTTTATTTTTTCCCCACTAATGAAACTTAGAACTCTACTATGATCATATGTGAAGATGGTTTGCAGATGTCCTACCAAAAATCTCTGAAATTACTTCACTTTTATATAAGTGAGTGCAGAATTTACTTTAATACCTTTTACCAGAAATACAATAATTGTCTATGAAACATGTAGAAAAGAGAATTTCTACAGTGGTCATGCTTCTTTGATGAATAGTAATAAGCATAGTGTCCGGTAAAGGCACCATGCAAACATTGTAGAATTATGTTTAAAACCTTTTATTATTTCTTGTCTAAAGTGAAGTACAACTAATATTCTTTTCTTTTTTTTCTATTGCTCCTATTTATACTGGTAAACCTACCCCCTGTATACATGGGATTTTACAGACAAACATTAAAACACAAGAAATCACCTTTTGAGGTGATCATCTCTAAAAAGTGAATGAAAACCAAAATATGTTGGGCACATTCGTGTACTTCTTTTGACACTGGCCATAACTAGAGTAGAAAAGTGGTAAGTATGTGCAATAGACTGCGATAATCTCAATTAGGCAAAATTTTTGTTTGCAAACAATGATGTGAAGCAGAGGCAGACAACCTTACTGGTAAATCTGGAAACCTAAAAGGGCAAAATGGACTGTGGGAGAACCAAGTAGCAGTGTATTTTCTTTATTTAGAAAGCATTAATTATTCTAGTTTTTATTTGCAAACCTTCTTTTGATCTTGAAAACATCTTTGGTCTTTGTTAAGGTATGGGTGCAGGGAGCTAGCCCTGCCCCACAGTCGAACTAAAAGGATTTCAAGATAAGAAATTTCTGGATCCTGCAGAAAACAAAAGGGGAAAAGTAGCTGGCCACACCTGACCTGGGCCTAACCTACTAAGACAGGAAAGGCAGAAATTACAGAGGTTGTGGTAGTATCAGGATCTGAATCTAAGCAAAAAAAATTAAAAAAAAAAGTACAACTGGTTCATCAAGGGGCTGATGCCTAAGGCTAAAATTAAAAAGCAAATATGTAAAATCAATAAAACTGGAGCAAATGACAAAAGGAAAAAAAAACGGATGAGAATTATTTATCCAGGAGGAGGAAACAGGAGGAAAAAAACTGACTATAAAGTGAATTAAAGCATGGGAACTGGGTTGTTTGGAGGTCCCTGGTGAGCAGGCCTGACCTGACCAGCAAAGCCTGGAGCAGATCAACAAACATGTTCTGTTTGTAACACAGATGTCTTGATTTTGCAGTCAGGGAACCTGGAGTTTTCTCCATAATATTGGTGAGGGGTTACCACACTCCACCTCATTTAATGAATTCAGGGAGAAACATTTACATCTCCAGCTGAAATGTTGATAGGTAAAACAAAGGCCATCCTCCCTTCCTCTTTATTTTGAGATAAAGTTAGCTTCTTTGGGTTATTTCCTGAGCTTCCTGGGCACATCACCTTTGCCCATTTCCACTGAACCTTCTTCCATTGTAAGGGTTTTTACCACCCTTGCATCCTCATATAAAGAACCTGCCCTTATTTATTTTTTTCTTCTTTAGTCTCAGCATTGCTACATCCATGTTTGGTTATTTGATATTTTTGTTATCACTGCATGGGTGACAGTGCTGCGTACAATTACTGGTAGAGTTATCCTGGTGGTGTTGGCCTTGGGCAAACACACTCCCAATGGGACTCAGGGATCTCTGAGCCCTTTCCTGTTTATGTCTTTACACAGTTGGGAGCTGCATCTCTGCTTCACGGCACTGTCTTTAACACACGGCAGACGGATGTTTGTCATGTCTGGCCATTTTTTATATCACATCCTGTAGTCTCTCCCATCCTGTTCAGTTAACTTCAGCCAAAGGCCAGGTCATCAGTCCACTCTCCTGACTGCAACCCTGACTAACATTTGAAGAGTTATAGCAGGCTGACTCTGGGCAGCAGCTAAGCAATCACGCACCACTACTATTTCTACCCACTACTGGACTCAGGAGTGAACAAGAAGCCTAAGACCAAGAAAACTCCTGGGTTAAGATAAAGAGAGTTTAGTAAGCAAAGGAAGGAGAGATAATCCCCACACCCAAAAAACCCAAAACACCCCAACAATTTAAACCAAAACCAAACCCAAAGCCAAACCCAACTGAAACACAAAAGAAATGATGCAAAGAAAATTGCTATCTCCCATTAGCAGACTGATGTGCAATCAGTCTCTGAACAGCAACTAAATTGAATGATCCTTGCTCCCATTTTTTTTTTTTTTTTATTGCTGAGCATGATATCACATATCCTGGAATATCCCTTTGACTGTTTCGGGTCAGATGTCCCTGTTGTGTCCTCTCCCATCTTCTTGCCCACTCCAGGCCTATTCACTTGGTATAGAGGCAGAGTGAGAAAAAGAGAAAATCTTGACATTATAGTACTCAGTAACAGTGAAAAAATAGATGTGTTATCAACACTGTTTTAGTCACAAATCCAAAATACTGCACCATACGGGTTGCTATGAAGAAAATTAGCTCCATCCCAGCCAGATTCAGATTAAGAGTGTTGTTTAAACATAACATAAGCTACAGAGGTCATATGAGAACAGAGGATAAATAATAAAATTAAGTTTTGTTTCATTTTTTAGACCTTTCTAAAACTGTTGTAGAAAAGTTAGACTTAGGAGAAAACTGAGCCTTTAGTAAAAGACTGTTTTAAGATCAATGTACCATGAAGTTCAGCAATATTTTCAGGTTTTGTAAGACTAACCTGTTCAAAGGCTGTTGTCAGCATGAAATAACAATTTATGTTTTTTCCTACAAGTATAGAAGTGGGACTGAAATACTCTGACTCACATCAGAGAATTTTTTAAAAAATTATTAATATTTGTAGTTCTTTAAAGAATTCTCTTTTGAATCTGTTGAGGTTGCCTATACTAACGATAGTATAGGAGTGTCCCTTAATCTTCTTTAATTATTGGTATTATGTTATTTTGTAGCACCTGCAAATTTGTTAAGCTGCCAGCTCTTTGATGTTACAGCTGCAATGAAAAAGGAAACTGAATTCCTCTGAAGTCTGCTGCCACAGCTGCTTGTCTCTGAAAGTTCTGTGCAGTACACCTTGATGTATAGACCCAGGTTTAGTATGGCTCAAAGGAACATCTTTCAGAAGCAGCATTTAGTCCTCCTGTTTGTATAAAAGACTTGTAAGAACTCCTTTCCTCTGCAACTCACAGCCATTTTTCAGTTGCAGCTTAAACCTTTTAATATATTACAGTAATGATAGTTCTCTGAATGCACACAGCTGAGTTGGGCATCTTACAGCACACACTTCACTGCATTAATCATAAAAAATAATATGTTTCAATGCAATGCTGTTTTTGGAGAAGGGTATTTTGTCATGGTTTAATCACTTGTCACTAAAACCTGTACCGAATATTGACAGTGCTGTTCCAGTGAAATATTTCTGAGGTCTAGAGCACAGCCCTGTTCTTATATACTTGCTTAGAACAGTCTAATGATTTGACACAATTTGTAGAAAAGGAAGATTGGATTTAGGATGTGAGATGCTTTCTGAAACACTTAGTGTGGTAACTATTTGAATCTTTTCCTACATAGCATATTTAAGAAAAAAACAGATTAACTAGGCTCTTTGGAAAAACATAAATGGCAAAGCTTCCACTATGGTCTGATCCTCTTGTGTGTTCAGCTTCATATTCACCAGTTTAGTGATCAACATCCTTCTTGCTGTGTCAGAACTGCGGTATCAATCTATGTGTAGAAAATTGAATGGTGTTCTATTCTGATCATATAGACAACAGGACTGTTGACTAAATATTTACTGGTGTATTTATTGTTGGTAGATTCATTGAACAAAATTAATCTTGACTTTCAGACTCCAGTTTACTCTCATCACCCAGATTTTCAAAAAGGCATTAGACAGACCTATTGGTTTGCACAGGCCAAGTCTGAGCCTTTGCATGTGATTTGTACTTCACTTCATTTTATTGTAGAAACATGGAGTATTCAGAGTTAGAAGGGATCTTACAAGGATCATTGAAGTCCAACTCCTGGCTCTCCACAGGACCACATCAAGAATGTACCTGAGAATACTGTCCAAACAATTCTTGAACTCTGTCAGGATTGTTGCTGTGACCACTGCCCTGAAAAGCCTGTTCCAGGGCCCAACTACCCTGTGGGTGAAGAATCTTTTCTAAATATCTAATCTAAATCTCCTCTCACATGGCTTCATGCCATTTCTTCATGTCCTGTTTTTGGCCACTAGAGAAAAGAGATCAGTGTCTGCCCCTCCTCTTCCCCTCACAAGGAAGTCATAACTGTAGTGAGGTATCCCCTCAGGCTCCTCTTCTCCAGGCTGAACAGACCAAGTGACCTCAGCCACTCCTCATATGGTGCCCCAGGGCTGACTAGAGGTGCAGGTTCACCTCCCTCACCTTGCTGGCAGTGGTCTTTCCAATACAGTTCAGGATACCACTGGCCTTCTTGGACAGAAGGGCGCACTGCCACTCACTGACAGCTTATTGTCCACCAGGACCCTGCCATCCTTTCTTGCAGAGACAGTCACCAGAAAGTCAGTCAGCAGATTGTACTGGTGCATGGGTCATTGTGCTGGTGCAGGATCCTGTGCTGGCCTTTGTTAAACTTCAAAATGTTCCATTCTGTCCATCCCTCCAGCCTGCCAAGATCCTTCTGAATGGCAGCACAGCACTCTGGAGAATAGGCCACTCCTCCCATTTTTATTATTGAGCCAATATTATAAATATGAACCCATTTAACTCTTTGGGTTTTTTTTCTAAAGGAATTCAATAAATTATTACTTCATAAGTTTTATGTATTTAAGACTACTTTAATTGAAACTCTAGGTCTTTCTGGTCTATCATTATAAAAATAAATAACTGTAAAATTTAACTATAAAGTTTAAATTATAGTTATACAGCACATCTAACAGTTCTTTGAAATTTTACCTCAAAAAGTGACCAAGTCACACATCTACTATAGGAGAAAAAAAAATAAAAATAAAAAACCAAAACCAAAAACAAAACCAAGAGAAAGGAAAGAGAAAAGGGAAAAGGAAAGGGAAGGGGGAGGAGAAGGAAAGGAGCAGTCATACTTGTCAATCAACTGTCTACAAGTAAAAATTTTTCTGAATTAAAAAAAATTTCAATAAAAATAGAAGTAGTGTGAAATAAAATGCAAGGATTCTGTGGCATTAGCTTTATGTCACATGAGTACAGAATTACTAATTCAGTATCTACAGATACTTCTGGGTCTCAGACTATTATATATATTTATGTTCTGACATAAAATTTAAAACTTATTCCCAGCCTCTTTGCTGCAACAACTAATCTGGGCAGAGCAGGGGTAGAGTTAGAACTTGCTTAGTCTCTGTATCTATAAGGAAACTGGACAAAAGGAAAACTGAAACTATCATTTTCTTTCTCCCCTTCCCTCCAAGTCCCATGTGGTGTTCAGTGTTGCTGAGACAGCATTTGACATTGTTCAGAGCTAGTAACAAATTGTCAACCTCTGGGAGTAATGAGAGAACAGGGAGGAAATCATGCCTTTGTGATAGAATAATATCTTTTCTTGGTGCTTCCTGAGGCAATACAGCTATATGCTTCCTTTTAAATAGCACTACAGAGAAAGAGACAAGCTACCTCAGAAGAAATAATATGCTGGTTTTGTTCAGGCTTTCCCATTCTTTTTGCTTCTAAGTAAATTTGCTAAAGCCTTGCTTAATGTTTGAATAGAATTGCTCAATGCACTGATGACTCTGCTGTAAACTTGTAACCAATTAGAATGGTATTGATGATAATAAAATTGTCACTAACACTACTATAGTACTGAACCCTTGTATGATGGCAACCTGGAAGGATAATGTTGATTATAAAGTAGATTAATAAGATTTTGCTTATGATTTGTATATGAATTGCACATGGCTCCCAGTTCATAGTTATACCCTATTGGCATCCCAGGGAACATGCTTACTTGTGCATGTTTGAGTAATGAAGACCTCAGAAACAAAGTGATCAGCAAGCACTGCTTGCTAGGGTCTTCAGCTTTAAATTGTTGCAGGACACAATGAACATAACATATCCTAACCTGTTCCTTCCTAGAAGTAGAAGAACTTCAGTTATTTATGTCCATGAACTGCTCTCCTTACCTATCACTATCTGAAAGATTTGTCCATTGACCTTGTTTACTCAGCACTGATTGCCAGGGTGTGACCAGTTTGACTTGTCTGCCTCAGGCATGTCTTATGACACAACAGCAAGCTCAATACAAATTCAACAAATTTTTCCTGCTACTTTTCACACTCCTGGCTTGGAAGCACTGCTCATTGCAGCTGCTAGGGTTACAATAACCTTATTGCATATGGGATGAGGAAAGGAAGCCTATAATGTCCTGAGCCATTTTGGGATCTCTGAAGGAGGCAGACCATTTAGATGTATGACATCCTAATCTTCTACACATATTTGATAACCAGGAGTCATAGTGTCACAGAATACAACCACAGAAGATGGGATTGTCTGAGCTATCTTCAACCATGGACCAGGAAGCACTGTAGGTTCCAAGACATTTCTTTGGAATCTGCAATGCTATGATGCTCTTTGCTGTAATAGTGACAGAGGCTACAGTGCATCAGCTTTCAGATGCTGCTTTGTATAGGACAAAACACCCTTCATAATTCCTCCTCTGTGAGAACAGAGCAGGGAACAGAAGAGTGCAGTGCTTCTGGCGGATACTCTCTGTCTTTAAGGGGATGGAGAACTGGATCCTATTCACATCCTATCAAAGTCCATTTCCTGGTGTTGGTTGTTATATACCTTTTACATTGGCCCCATTCCCAGATTGGCTGAGTACATAAAATATATAATTATTTTCATGTATATGTCTGAATTCATCTCAGTGGTTACCCTGAGCATATTTTGAGATCACATGATCTTGCTGAATTCACCTGGATGGACTCAACATAGTAGGAAGACTCTAATTTTCTTCTGTTTTCCCTGGCTAGAATAAGCAGAAATCTATAGCCAACATACTTTACTGTTACCACGTATGGGTCAAAAAGTGCAAGTAATGGCAAAAGGTTTGAATCAGTTTTTAATTTAAGCAGAACAGTTCACTCTACCCTAACAGAAATCCTTTCAAGTACTGTTTAATACTAAAGCCTAGGAGAGAGATAATTTTAAGAATAAAAGTACTATAGATTCATGTATTCAAAGTATTTTTTCCCCTCCTTTCGTGTGCTTATGACCTCAATTAATTCTAAGAACTCAAACCAAGTACCTTACATTTGGACTTCTCCTACATTATAGCAGCTGTTGAACTTTTCTTTCTAATGTATGACAGAGCAATGCTTTTAGTATGCAGTTACAGTAGATTGAGACGTGCATTTAGCATTTAAAGCCTCTAGCAGGTCTTTCTTTCTACACAGGAGCTCACCAATTGAATATTAATATCATGCTTGGTAATTCAGAAACACATGGTGAATTTCCTTTGTCTGTAAATGTCTGTTTAACAAGTATTTAATATTCAGGCAAAGAGCTTGAATTCTGTACCTACACTTATCCTTAGAGTCTGAATGACTTATTAGCAAGGTGCAGTGGCAATTGATACCTTTACATCCATTTTTGAAGAATGTTGCAAGCTACTGCTATGAGATTTTCCATTATTTATAATCAGAGTAATATTTCAAAACAGTATAACAGCCCTGTAGCTCATACACTTATATGAAGCTCCTATTGAAACCTAAAATATATTGCAGAAAAAGAAAATAATTCCAATTCTTCGTTTGCACCGGAATTACTGAGAGTTTTTCATTATTTCTGCATGCAGTTATAGCGACTGCATAGTTTTTACATCTATCTTTCCTTAAATCGTATCTTGTAAATATATTAAATTCAAAGATAGACTATATCAACGTTTAAATAGGTTCCAAAGCTAGGCCAGACTCACAAGACTATGCTTTTATATTCTTCTCTCTTACCCATTCTTGTCCTTTTTTTTTAAAATTCCAAATGAAATTAGAACATGATATTTTCACTGGTTCAAATTAGAACAGTCACAGAGTTATTTAGAATTTTTTTTTAAATTCTTCTCCTTTATTTAAAAAATTATTGTAAACGGATTTTACTAGGTCTGTGTTCTAGCCAAAGGAAATAGCTTTACAATTTTCTGAATGTAGTGTATATAGTCCCTGATCACCATCCCTAATACAGTGTCTTCACGTCAGCCTGATCCTTCTGAAATTGCACATCTTCTTCTTGCTGTTTTCCTCGACTTTTATTATTCTGTCTTTCTTTCTTACCTCATGCATCTAAGATGCAGCTGAATCACATACTCATCTTCATTACAAGGAATAACAAGCAATACAAACATCATAGCAGTTCCCTTGCTGTTAATTCTTTCTGTTGTATAAATCATTATCTGCTTTACACTTCTGGTCCATCAAGGTCAAAAACACTGCTGAAGTAATTAAATATTTTCCATGCTGTGTGCGTATGCCCTTTTGTACAGTTACATTCCATTTTTTAATGCCTATAGGTAGTTTGGTAATGAGGTTTAGGAGGGCAGTATCACATCAAATTTGCTGTGCTAGATCTGTTTGTATTAGAGCTTACCACAAATCATCTTAAATGGCTAGCCAATCAGACAATGATACCTTTAGGTGTAGATATAGAAGAATAAAGGTAAATCTAATAATTTATGTTATATTTTAACTCTGAACAGTAGCTTGCCTATGCCCCTTCCAGTTAATTTTAAAATACATGTGAGATGTTGGCAAAACTGCTGAAGTATGGTAAGAGACTTCATTACATTGAATATGTCATATTTATTGCTAATTTTTTCTCATATAAACGGACTTTGTATACCTTTTTGGCAATATTTGATTTTGCTCTTTGGTGTAAAATATTGTAATGAAATAAAAAGATTTATTTTTTGAAAGAGAAATACCATATTATCTATTATATTTTATATTTATTGCAAATATTCAAAATTTGAGTACATTTCTAAAAAAAAGTAAAACTTCATATGCATCCATTTGCTTTTATGAAGACCTTGGTTTCATATATTTGAAATATATTAGAAACACTACCTTTTGTTTTTAAACTTTCTGATTAATATTATTCCAAGAGAAGTATTCCGTCTCTTTTCTGAAACGTGTATTACATTTTGATAAAGTTTTTAATAAGTTTTTAATGAAGCTTCCATTTAGATGAATTTCATTTATAGAATAAGGAAAAAAGAAATAAGATAGAACTGAATGTACAATTATACAACTACAGTTACACATTACAACAAAATAAATGCATTGAATATGATTTTTGCATCTTAAAAATCTCCCTCATGACAAAAATTGAACTTAAACATAGTTTCTCTTTCACCTATTTCATTTCAAAGTGAAATTCCAAGGGGCAAGTTGGTTCTTTTCTATCAGGTTACTGTGCAAAGACAACCCTATTTTTCTCTCAGAAATAACCATGACATAAGCAACCTTAAAACAATTCAAAAGGTAGCAGACAGAAGCTAACTGGTATCCTGTAAGGGAACTGGATAATTTATCATTTCTACTACTGACATCTAACTCAGGAAAAATAGACAGACTAGGGAAAGTTTCCACATCTTCTTCTTCAACTAGCTAAGAATTCTTATAGAGAAAACAATGCTTATGTGAGAATATACTAGAACAGTCTGGTTCTGATGCCCATATTTGGCCAGACTTTTGATACCGTTGTAGGCGCAGAGAACTGCAACATTAAGTGTCTGGGTTGCCAGAACAAAATTTCTAATGCAAATATATGAAAGCAATCCATTTATTTTATTGAACAAAGATTTATTCAGTAACCTGAGCAGCTAATACACATGTAGCAAGGAGATGCTTTATTGTAAATTGTCAGTTTAATCTAGCAAAAAAACCTGAGGTTAAAACTGGAAAAATCAAAACTAAAAATATATAAATATTTTTAACCCTGGTAATAGTTAACATCTGGAAGGCTAAAGGTAGTGCAGAAGAGTGAATGAGTCTACATGGAATAGCCAACTTGTCCTGATACACTGTGTATCTTTGACTGTGATGGATAAGCTGAGGTCAGGATTATGAGGTTCAATGAGGCCAAGTGCCAGGTCCTGCATTTGGGTCACAGCAACCCCCTCAGTGCTACAGGATGGCAGAAGAGTGGTGGAAAAGGACCTGTGGCTGGTGGTCGACAGCAGCTGAACATGAGCCAGTGGTGTGCCCAGGCGGCCAAGAAGTGTGGCCAGCAGGACCAGTGAATTGATTGTCCCTCTGTATTCATCACTGGTGAGGCTGCATCTCAAATACTGTCTCCAGTTTTGGGGCACTCACTTCAAAAAAGGCATTGAGGTGTTGGAGTAAGTCCAGAGAAGGGCAATGAAGCTGGTGAAGGGTCTAGTAGAGGACCAGGTCTAAGCATGTTTTGTCTCAAACATTCTGTTACGACAGGAAAGATGTGATACAGGTTGGACTCAATGATCTCAGAGATCTTTTCCAACCTGGTTGATTTGGTGATTAGGTGGAGGAGAGGATCCTGCGGAGGTGGAGCAGCACTGTTCTGAGCCAACGTCCTGCTCTGCTTTGAGACTCATGCTCACTAGTATGAGTGTGTTTATGTGCCCTCTCACTTCCCAGAGGAGGGCTGAAAGGGCTGGCTCTGCATGCATGAACAACCACAAAAAATATAGTTTGCATAAATTTCACCAAAAGCTGTGAAATAAACTCTCTAACCAGTTCATTAGGTTAGAAAGTCAACATTACTTTATTCAATGTGTGAGGTACACGGGAATAGCTCCATGAAACATGTATGTCAGTTGTCAAAACTTTTAACTTCACATTTGAGCAAACAATAGGTTTAATGTTTATTGGCTACAAGTTACATACTTCTCTTACTAATTAGTACTCTAGTTTCTATTGGTAAATGATTCACTTCTCATGCTAGTTAGACCGCAGGTTCTTTTGGGTTGGAACGTTCCTTGGATCGGTAGTCTTTGGGTCAGTGGTCAGGGATCCCCTACCAGAATTACCTTTCACCCACTTGGAGTTGATTTCATCACAATTACTGAGTTGGTTTTATTAGTTTCTTCCTTATCTTGGGAGTCCTGCCAGATGTCCTGGTTGCCCATAAATTCTGCATTCTTTTTTGTTCATTATCAGTGGTACATTCCTCTAACTTCCTCCCCCAGGTCTGAAAGCCCAACACTTTAATTTGTTTTTCTAACAAATGGACATCACTTAGAGCTTTCTTATTATCTGCTATCTGTTTCACTGATTAAATCTCCTCTCTTGTTGATTAAGTCTAGTATTTTCCCCTACTGCTGCATAGGCTCCTTTTTAAAAAAGTATAACTTGTTTGGTAACAAGAGGTGGCACCACGTTAACTATAAAAGGAAATAGGTCAGGCCCCCTTGCTCTTTTTTTCACTTTCTCTGCCTTGCAACCTCAGCTCCAGATCATGTACATGGCAGGACCAACATTGAATCTAAGGACTGGTGATACTCTTCATTCTCTCTCTCCCTTTTCTGTCTTGAATTCTCTCCTCCCTTGCTTTTCCTGGGAAAAGCACAGCTACCATATTCTACCCTATACCCCATGCAGAACTTTGCTGTGGGAGTGGGGACCTTGTGGAACTGTGTTGTGACTTCTTGGCAGGCATATCTAGTGGTGTGTTGTGGCTTGTGAGCCAGCACCCTTGAGAAGTGGTGCTGTGGAAGTTGAGAACATATCGAAGTGTACTGCACAAAATCTAAGGGCTTGTCAAGCTCCACTTCTGACACAGTGTACTGTAGAATTTAGGGTCTTGTTAGCCAACACAGCTAAATAGTGAGCTAGTTGCCAGGGTTAAGGCAACTGCATAGTAAAACCACAAGAGTTCCCTGGCACATCGTCTGGTGCCTTTGTTCAGACTGAAGAGAATTGACAATAACCAGCACACTCCCTACTGATGGGTCCTGACAGTACATTCCTGTGAGGAGCAGTGGAGGGAGGTGGGATTATTTAGATTGCAGAAAAGGAGGCTCAGGGGTGATGTCATCACTCTCTACAACTTCTTGAAAGGCAGCTGTAGTGAGGTGAGGATTGGTCTCTTCTCCCAAATAACAAGCAATAGGACAAGAGGAAATGGCCTCAAGTTGTGCCAGGGGAGGTTTGAATTGGATATTAGGAAGAATTTCTTCATGGAAAGGGTTGTTAAAATTGGGTCAGGTTGCCCAAGGAAGTAGTGGAGTCACCATACCCAGAAGTGTTCAAGAAATGACTGGATGTAGCATTCAATGCCATGGTCTAGTTGACAAGAGATGATATGTCAAAGGTTAGACTCAATGATCTTGGAAGGCTTTTCCAACTTAAATGATTCTGTGATTCTGTATTATGTGAAATGAGATTTGACAGAGTTATAATTTAAGATAATGATTTTAATTCCTTGATTTACAATCGTGTCTCATGCTTTTAAATTCTTAGACCATAGTTGGTTCTCAATGAACTAGCAGTGCTATTGGTATGCTGAATGACAAAAATGAGGATTTGGATGATACTGTACCCTCTGCATGCAAGCTTCTATAGGGTATTCCCCTGTAGGGAGGGGAATATTAGACCTTCAGCTACTCCCAGGCAGTAGTAGTTTCAGCTCAGATAGTTTTTTATTCTTTTTTTTCCATCTTTTCCTCATATACATAATGTAGAATTGTATTTCACATATGAACCTTGATACATTATCACCGTGCTTTTTTTTCACCTGAAATTGCATTTCTGCAATCTCTGTAAGACCACAGAGGAGCCAAAACTAATCAGAATTTAGCTGCCCCTTATCAAAATATCTCAGACAGAATATACTAGTGGTACCATGTAAACTTTGAGACCCTACATTTTGGTGGTTAGTATGAGAGTGGTTCCTTTCCCTAGGATAGTTTTGTAAGTTTAGAAGGAGGTTATTCAAGTCTGTGTCCACAGAAGTTAAAGTACAAGGGCACAATCAAAATACCGATTCTTAAAAAAGTAAGGAAGGGCTGCCAAATGTATTACTGAATCTTATATATAATATTAGGGTCTCATCCTTCATTCTTCAGATTGCAATTGCAAAAATGTTCAGCTTCTCCTCATTTATCTTATGCACATTTTCAAGATATGCTGTAAAATGCTTTAGCCTCCAATTTTCTTTATCTGAATCTATCAGGAGAATATAAGCTCTTTGCATTATATGATACTGTAAATCAACAGAAGTGTTCATGAATAAACAGTATTAGCCTCTATAATGGGAAATATTTAGGTATTGAATATGTCCATTTCAGTTTTTCTTGGAAATACACAGTGAAAAACTAAAGCTTCTCAGAATTCACTATAACCTACAAAGATATTTAAAGAAAGAGACCTTTAGTTATCATGCCAATACTGTTAGGACTAATCTAAGTATCAGCAATTCCACTGTAACTCTTTGTCTTTCTATTGACCTAGAACATGACTGTAAAATTATGTCTGTTTCAGAACTTGGCACACGCCTTTTGGAAGGAACCCACTTTAATGCTCACACTGTGGAAAGAAAATTTTTTTTTTTTATATAGATACCTGGTCTTTTAGGAGAAAATACCCTTTTAAGTACTTCAGCTGAAATGGAAAAGAGCCATGCAGAAGGAATTTCACTTTTGCAAGGAAGTGCTTAAAAGGCAGACTTTGCATGTTACTCAATTCTTTCATTGTTGTCATGGCACAATGATTGGTAAAATGACGTATTATTGCCCCATAGTGCATATGCACAAATCTAACCAATATTCAGGTGTTAGACCTGATATTAACTGCTGGATTTTATATTATCACAGAGGTACCACCAGCGTCACTGATGGGCTACACCCACAGCTACACCCTGCTGTGGGTTCCCTGGAGCTGACTGGCACCTATGACCATCATGGGACAGCCACCAGCCTCTCCTCACAGAGACCTCCCTTGCAGTCCCCTCTGCCACCACCTGGGAGAGAGCACCCAACACACCATGTTTAGAGCAGCAGGAATCATGTAAATACTCTGTATGAAATATTGCAATATTAGAGAAGGACAAAACTACTCTTGAAAACATCAGACCTTCGTGATGCGGTCATCATCATCTTATACAAGAAGAAAGGAGATAAATCAGATTGCTCAAATTATTGAGGTATTACTCTGCTCTCCATTGCTGGTAAAATCCTTGCAAGAAGTTTTTTGAACAGGTGAATACCTTCTATAGCAGAAGAACTTCTACCTGAAAGCCAGTGTGGTTTCAGAGCCAGTAGGGGTACCACAGACATGGTATTTGTTCTTAGACAACTGCAAGAGAAGTGCAGGGAACAGAACAAAAGACTCTATGTAACCTCTGTTGATCTCACCGAGGCTTTTGATACTGTGAGCAGAAAAGGTCTGGGGCAGATTTTGGAACATTTAGGATGTCCCCTCAAGTTTCTTTAAATGATCATCTTGCTTCATGAGGACCAGCGCGGACAAGTCAGATATGGTGATGCACTTTCTGAGCCCTTTCCAATAGCCAGTGGTGTGAAGCAAGGCTGTGTTCTTGTACCAACTCTATTCACAATCTTTTTCAGCATGATGCTCCAAAAGGCTATGGCAGACACACAGCTGCACTGGGCAGGGCACGTCTCCAGGATGCAGGACTACCACCTCCCTAAGATTGTGCTGTATGCTGCAGAAGACTGCAGAAGGTATTTCAGTCAATACATTCCCATAACAAAAAAAAGAGAAATAAAACACTAATTTCAACATCTACAGCAGCCCTGAGTTTGAAAAAGAATACTGTCCAGTCTGGGGCCTAAGGTAAATCTGGACTTCATAGCTAAGGTGTGTCTAATAGGATCCATGATTAGGTCATATTCTGGACAATAATCTGAAATACTCTGGTACGTATCTTATTAAGATAAATACTTTATTAAGATACCAATGCTAAAGTTAATAATGGGAAAGATTCAAGAGGAACATGATTTCTTTTACTGGAAAATGATATTCCAAATAACGACCTGAAAGAAAAACTACAATTATCTGTTGAAACCAAACTCAGAAAACTTATAGAGAACAGCAGGAGTGGGCAAAGTGCATTGAAAAAGTGACAGACTGGATGGCCCTTCCTGTCTTTAACATCTCTACTTCCAGTACTCCTTGGCAGTGTTTTTGCTTTGTTTCCAGCATTGCTGTAAACATAAAATCTGCTCATTGTGTAGTGAGTACTACCTATAAAGCATAGACATACTACTCTCAGTATATAAATAGAAGCAAGTCCATAGATTTTTCTAAAGAATTAGAAGTTTTGTCTCCATCCTGAAGCTTTAACTGAGCTTGATTCTTATATGACGTACAAAAGAAATCAGAGACAGTCTGAACAAGGCCAGGGAATACCTGCATAAGAAAAATGTTAAGAAAATTGGAATAGTTACTGGAAATCATACAACTGGTTTAATACATGTCATATTTTTATAGGTTTCTTAGTATGGAGTGTCTATAAAACTACAAATTTACAGGAAGTTGTTTTCACATCTAATCGGTTACTGGATCAGTTTATTTCAAGAAATGTTTCTTGTGTATTTTTACCTTTTAAAATTACTCCCTGCTAATAAAACAAATGCAATTCTGTCAGTCTTGAAATAATTCCCACAGCACACCATCATGATTACTTTCACTTTCACACCAAGTCTGCCAATTTTTTAAAACAGTCTTTTCATTAATAATACTGCCTAGTATGAGCTGCCAAAAACTATTTAACGTGTGATATGAAAAATCTGGCATTATGTAGGTACTTAGTGAGAGCCAGTAGTGGAAGATTTTCATATTTCCTCCAATGGATTTGTCTGAAATGAACCCTGGGTATTCCCACAGTATATTTCTGTTAAAATAAAATTGTGTGTTTCATTATTTAATTTGTACATTTATGAAGTCAGAATGATACAATCAGCATTCCCTTAATCCTATTTTTATGCATGATGTTCACATACAAAGAGTAATTTTCTTGATTTCAGTGCCACTACATGAAAATATATTATTTTTTTTATTCTTATTGGATCGTAGCCAGTGTACCTTTTCGTCATAAAGAGATGCATATTGTCATTTTCCTAGCCTAAATGTGCATCCCTGCTTTTGTCCCTTTCACCTTTTCCTGTTGTATCTGCCAGATTTTTCTGTCTAATTCTGTGTTCCTCTCTCTGATGTCAGCTCTGCTCCACACCAACTTACCTCTTTTGCTGGAAACCTTTTCTGATGACTTAATTCAGCAGTATGACTTATTTGGTTACTCATGCTCTCTCTTCTTTAAAATTAGATGGTGAGCTTTCCATTTCATGGACCACGTCTTTTTATCTGTTCCATAAAGCTTACATGGCATTTATGGGATCAATGTGAATTAATAATAATAATAATAATAATCATTTTATACTCTACTGATAGACATTTTGGTATTTGAACTGTGAAATGCTGCCTTAAGTCCAGCCAGATGTCAATGTACAGTTGTGTCAGGTACAGCATGAGGTCAGGTCTCCTTATGACATGGGGATTGAGGGTATTCCTCTGGGGGCAGAGGGGCTGGGTCTGGCAGCCAGGACTGTCCCACTGTCCCAAGCAGAGATAGGACAGACTAGTGGCAGCCAGAACACCCCCAATCCTATAGCCCCTAGTCCCAAACCTAATTCACATCTCATATTTAAAACCCAAACTGTATTTGGGAGCAAACCAAGTTCTAAAGAACTAGATACTGAAATAACTGAAATTTATATTTAAATTTGAAGGTTTAATTTGCCTTTATCCTTTAATATCCAAAGATATCCTTTACAGTGAGATAACTACCCTTTTTTCATTTGCCTTAAAGTAAATCAGGATTTTATTCTGTCATCTGCGTATTTCTGCCTTTAAGAATTTTACCTTTCATTTGAGGCTCACTTTCATCTGCAACACTAAATATTCAGCATTTTCTTAGGTAATACATAAACATAAGAAATCAAGTGTCAGAGTCTGGGGTAGTTTCTCTTCAGAAGAATTCCATAGCTCTCTCTCACAGGCAGCACATACATAGGAAAGAAGAAAAGATTCTTTTTATTGCATATGTGTATATCAGTATCAGTTTCAGTAATCTTAAGATTTAGTCCTTAGTGACGTGTCAGTGGTTGGCTGAGTTTTAAGGCTTGAAGAATAGTTTCGACTGGTTTTACAAACACATTCAGACCATTTTTGGCAAAAAGAAAAAGTATGCCAGCTTCTACTACCTAAAGAAAGAACATTAATGCTTGTTGGTATGAGGATATGTATTAAGTTAAACTATTTTTTCTGAAGTCTTATCACATTTTGCCATGCAGAGCTAATAATACTTGAGAAATCGTGAAACTATTTACAAAGTCTCCCAAATAATTTCATTTTCTTTTTATTACATTTTAAATCATGGAATATGAAAAGATAAAACGGATGAGGTTTTGATGCCTGCACAGACACATACAGGTATTTTAACTCTAGATGTATAATGTATACTGCCTGACCTCAAGTAGCCTGACCCCAAGACCCTCAAGGATGTCTTCTGTGATGTCTCCAGGCTCACAAAAAAGCCTTGAATGTCTTAAATGTCACCTGTTACCTCCATTTTGGGGAAATTAATCCTGCTATAAATTTTTAATTTTTCACACAGCATTTGCAATGCAGACACAAACAGATGAGAAGGTCACTAGGCTACATTTATAGTCAAAGGAAGAATCCTTACTTAAGGATTCAAAGAACTTATTTTACATGGGTATTTTAGGATAAGATTTATTTTTCAGGGAATACCTATTCTTCCTCCTTGGATATAAAATTGTCCTATGATAATTGCTGGGAGGAGAAGGTAACACTGTTGATTTCCACAGTGGATCAGAGGAATCCTTTGAAGGATCACTCCTTCAAAGTGTTATTGCACTGGATCTCTGTGTGTCTTAGCCACATAATAATTCATCCTCGATAACTTTTTTCCACATTTTCATTGTTGAACACTGCCTGTCTTTCATTGTATTAGTAAATCAACAGCTTTATACCCTTTAAATCTGTCATTCAATTGGACCTGTTGGATGGAAAAAGGATTTTTGCAATATAGTCAATGTTGAGGTGACTTAAAATTTTACATTTTTGTAGCCTGAATTTTGACAACAGTAAAGGTCTCATTGTAAACATACCTAATTGGTATGAATCTGGTATGAGGCTGTTATGTCTAACAACATCAGTTATTGTGACTGTAGTGTATGGGGTGATGATTTTACATAGATATACTTACTTAATTTGAGCCTACGTTTCTACTTAAAGTATAAGACTGTGATGTATTTTGTCACAACAAAGACATTAATTAAATATATAAGTAAGTGTAAAATTTTTAATACTTACCCTGTCTTTGAATATTTACCAAATAATTAAAATTCAACAACTTGTTAGAAGTTAAACTGAAAAATAAAACAATCTGTGTGCAATATTTTTATTCCTAATTACTGGCAATTATTTCTAAAATAACCTCCTGTCCTAGGGTGATGAGGGAGTTAGTGGAAGAGCTCACCAAACCACTCTCCATCATTTCCAGCAGTCCCGGCTCACTGGGGAGGTCCCAGAAGATTGGAAGTTGGCGTATGTCACTGATCCACAAAAAGGACCAGAAGGAGGATCCAGGAAACTACGGGTTTGTCAGCCTGACCTCGGTACCTGGCAAGGTTATGGAGCAGATCATCCTGAGTGCAATCACACGGTACCTACAGGATGGACAAGCGATCAGATCCAACCAGTACAGGTTTAGGAAGGGCAGGTCCTGTCTGACCAACCTGATCTCCTTTTATGATCAGGTGACCCGCCTGGTGGATGAGGGGAAGGCTGTGGATGTGTCTATCCGGACTCCAGCAGAGCCTTTGACACTGTTTCCCACAGCATACTCCTGGAAGAGCTGGCAACCCATGGCTTGGACAGGGGCACTGTGCTGGGTTAAGAACTGGCTGGAGGGCTCGGCCCAGAGAGTGCTGGTGAACGGGGCTGCATCCAGCTGGCAGCCGGTCACCAGTGGTGTCCCCCAGAGATCAGTGCTGGGCCCAGTCCTGTTGAACATCTTTATTGATGATCTGGATGAGGGGATTGAGTGTACCACTAACAAATTTGCTGATGGCACCAAGTTGGGGGGGAGTGTTGGTCTGCTGGAGGGTAGGAGGGTTCTTCAGAGGGACCTGGAGTTGGGCTGATTCCAACGGGATGAAGTTCAACAAGGCCAAGTGCTGAGTCCTACACTTTGGCCACAACAACCCCTGCAGCGCTACAGGCTGGGCACAGAGTGGCTGGAGAGCAGCCAGGCAGAAAAGGACCTGGGAGTTTGGATTGACAGGAAGCTGTGTGCCAAGTGTGCCAGCAGTGTGCCCAGGTGGCCGAGAAGGCCAATGGCTCCTGGATCAGGAGCACTGTGGCCAACAGGTCCAGGGAAGTGATTCTTGCCCTGTACTCAGCACTGGTGAGGCCACACCTTGAGTATTGTGTTCAGTTCTGGGCCCCTCAGTTCAGGAAGGATATTGAGGTGCTGGAGCAGGTCCAGAGAAGAGCAACGAGGCTGGTGAAGGGACTCAAACAGAAGTCCTGTTAGGAGAGGCTGAGGGAGCTGGAGTTGTTTAGCCTGGAGAAGAGGAGGCTCAGGAGAGACCTCATCACTCTCTACAACTACCTGAAAGGAGGTTGTAGCCAGGTGGGCATCGGTCCTTCTCCCAGGCAACCAACAGTAAGACAAGAATGCACAATTAAACTGTGCCCGGGGAAGTTTAGGTTGGATATAGAGAAGACATTTTTTATGGAGAGAGTAATCAGACACTGGAATGGACTGGCTAGGGAGGTGGTGGATTCACCTGGAGGTTTTTAAGATGAGACTAGATGTGGCCCTTAGTGCCATGGTCTAATAACCATGGTAGTATTGGATCAAGAGTTGGAGTTGATGATCTTGGAGGTTTTTCCAACCCAATTGATTCTATGATTCTAATAGTTTTAGTATTAAAAGAGTACCTCTATTTCTAAAAAAAAAAAAAACAAAACAAAAAAACCCAACAAACAAAACTGTTCAGGTGGCATCATTTTTTATGAGAGGACTGGTCCTGTGGTGTATTCCAAATCATAAATACTGACTGTAGCCATGAAAATAAGTTTAATACTTTATTACTTACTGTTAACACAACTTTACCAATAAAGTAGAAAAGAAAGTTAATTGGAATCTACTGCATTTTGTTCATCATGTGCATGTTCTCTAAAAGCACAGTCTATGCAAAATGGTAACACTGTTACAGGTATTAATGTAGAACACAAATAGAAATATTATTGATAATAAATAAGTAGAAAAGAAACCAATTGAATTTTCAGGAGGCTTGATTTACAAGTTTTAGTTTAAAAAGTAGCACATTACTTAAAGATTTTGTGAACCATATTTTTTCTGTAAATTACTGGAAAAATTGAAGCTTTAAGTGTCCAACATTGTTCATGGAAATCCCTTTGACTAGACTAGAATCACAAACTATTTTCCCCCTTCAGGCAGAGATGGCATTTTACTTTATTTTACAACCTTCAGATATAATCAGGTGTGAAAAATACTGTTATTGTTACCACAAAGTGGCGTGCTTTTGCATCCCACTTGCTCCCAGAACTGAGCCAGTAGATGTCACTCATGTTGGAAGAGGCATTCCTAGGAATGCATGGACTTAGCTCTGAAGAAACCCCTACACAATGTGCATGTAGGATCAGCAGTTGGGATGCAAACAAACTCATCAATCCCTAGCTTCCAAAAGGTAGATTTGTGCTGTAACCTATCAGGCAGCTAAACACAACACAGCCACTCGCTCCCTCCTGCAGTAGAATGGGGGAGAGAACTGGGATAAAATGTCAAATTTGTGGATTGAGATACAAACATTTTAATTGAACAGAAAAGGAAGGGGGATGGAATAACATTAACAATAATAATAATAGAATATACAAAACAAATGCTGCTTAAATGCAATTACTCACCACTCACTGACTGATGCACAACCACCTTCCTAGTAGTAGTTCCCGGACAGCTTTCCCTACAGTTTATACACGTAGTATAGAATACACCTTTGGTCAATTGGAGTCAGCTCTCCTGGCTCTGCCCCCTCCAAGCTTCTTGTGCTCCCCCAGTCTCCTCACCAGTGGGGTGGTGTGAGAAGCTGGAAATACCTTGACAGTGTAAGCACTGCTTAGCAACAACTAAAACGTCACTGTGTTATCAACATTATTCTCACTCTAAGTCCAAAGCACAAGACTACACCAGCTACTACAAAGAAAATTAACTCTATTCCACTCATTACAGAATGATCAGCTCTTTAGAGATGCCTGTCTATTCCTGATAAGTATGAAGCGGACCTGGATTATGATCATATTTGACTTTAATAATAATAATGGCCAGTCTTCGTGAGCGAAGATCCGGGGAAGGTCTTTACACCTTCCAGCCTGCGCATTGGATTTTTTAGGTGAGACACAGTGTGCGCGGAACTGAGCCCACCCTTTAATCCTAAGGTTCATCTGCCGGGGCCAAGCGAGCTTGGACGGTGGCAGCGAGGTCCTCAGGACGTAGGTGGGTTGCCTTTAAGGGCTAACGAGCTCCATCTGCCCGGGAGTGGCCCTGACCGGGAATCGAACCCGGGTCTTGGCAGTGACAGCGCCGCGCCCTTACCACTAGACCACCAGGGGCTCCATATTTGACTAAAATTATAGGAAATTACTCCAGCTTTCAAAGACTATCCAGTAAATAATGTCTAGCTCCTACATAGACAATATGGCATTTCTGACTAACTTCACATTAAGTGCTCCTATATATCTCTATTTCTTTGTAAGAGGATGATTGTTCCATTGTAGTGATTATTCCATTAAAGTAGATATTGAATAACAACGGGAATAGGATCAATAGCAATAAATAAGGATTCTAAATTACTTATTTCCAGGTTTTTGGCTTTTAAAATATTTTCCTTGCATCTTGTGCTTTGCCTATGTTAGGTTGTTTGATAAAAGCTCTTCTATACATTCACACAGGAGCAAAGAAGCCTGAATAGTACTCTGACAGACTATTACCAGGAGCCTTAAGTTCATCACAGGCTTGTCTTCACAAGTCCAGAGTAGCACAGAGGCACTATGGCAGACAGGACTCTGACTCAAGGACTCAGAGAAAGGGACACCCTGTTTGGGTGCCTTGCAGACGAGTTCCAGGACTACCTCAACCCCAGTGACTGGTTACAAAATCCATCACAATGAGTCAATGCCTAACACACTGTAGGACATAGGGGAAGAGCATTTTGGAAGAGTGTTATTATAGGAACATTTAGGGAGGGAACCAAAACGGGGGGAATATATAATCAGATGATTTGGGGTGGAACAAGTCTGGGAAAAGAGAGGATAAAGGAGAAAAAGGTCCAGACATATATGAAGAATTCAGTGGTCAATACATTTGTCTGATCATACCTGATATGTACTATCTGTCCCATCTTCTCATTGAATTATTTTCTAACTCTTTTCTTGCTGAGGGATTCTCTATTCTCGGTGCATGTGTATATATGGGGGCATGAGCGTTACAACTGGAGTCAGGCCATGGGTTAGAGGGTCTGTTTATTTGCTGTGCCAGCAGCTGGAGAGACTGAAGAGAGTGGATATAAGTGGTAACAATTGGAGTGGTTCACTAGATCAAGGGGGACCATGTGTCTATGGTGTCAGGAACTAAAGCAAGAGAGGCCTGGGTGCCAGCAGCTGGGTTGGGAGGGGTACAAATTGTACATATCTCTATGTGTTCTCACTACTAGTTCTCCATCTGCTCAACAAGAGAGAGAAGTATGAGGTCATTGATGCTGTGGGTGTTTGTGTAAATACTCTGTGTGTCTGTTCATTATCTGTGTGGTCAGCCATGTGTATAGGTATGGATGTGCTATGTCCGTATGCTCTGTTGGGTGTGCCTTCTAGGAATGCATCTTCAGCCTTGCCACTTATTGAACCAAGAGTGATGGAAATGAGGCAACTGACACCTCTCTTGGGCTGTTGTATCTGGTCCAATATTATTTTTCTTAAGAACACTACATAATTAATTCAGGTTTAGATAGCAGAAGGTGGGTATGCACTTAGGAAAGCCAATTCTTATCCATGAACCATGCAGTTCATGGAACTGCACAGGACAGGGTATGGCTTAGAAAATAGTTTGTTATATAAACTGATGAGTGCTTTGATTGAGGAACACCTTCAGGAGCAATGTGGCAAACAAAGGGAACATTAAGACTCATTCAGAAAACTGTAATTTAACTCTTTATTTGGAAGACACAAACTAGACTAAGAGATCAATATGATTGTAGAGCAGACTAGTTTCATCCAAATAACTTAAGATGAACTTCATTGCTGAATTCTAAATTGCATGAAATTAACCAGAAAATTTTTAAAACCAGTGTAAATTAAAAAAAAATAAAAATGAGTGTACTAAATTTTTCCCTTTTTACTGTTTTTCACAGAATCCTAGATATTAACACAGCATGGAATTGTCAAATCAAAGAATCATAAAACTGTTTGAATTTTAAGGGACCTTAAAGATCATATAATTCCAACCCCTCTGGCACGGACCAAGACACCTTTCAATAGACCAGGTTGCTCAGGGCTCCATCCAATCTGGCTTTAAACACTCCCAGGTATGTGGCATCCACAAGCCTCTGGACAACCTGTTCCAGTACCTCATCACCCTCACAGTAAAAAATTTTTTCCTAATACCTCATCTAAACCCACTCTCTGTCAGTCTGAAACCATTCTCTTCTTGTCCTGTCCCCAGATGCTCTTGTAAAAAGTCCCTCTTCATCTTTCTTGTAGAGTTCCCCTGCAATTAGGTCACCCCTAAGCCTTTTCTTTTCCAGGCTGAGCAAACTCAAGAATGGCTTGTGTTGGAAGGGCCTTTAAAGATCATACCATGGGAACTTATCCCCCTGCCATGGTCAGGGACACATTCCATTAGACCAAGATGCACAAAACTCCCTCCTGCCTGACCTTTGAAAAATTGCAGGGATGGGGCACCCTCAGCTTCTGTGGGCACCCTGTGTCAGTGTCTCTCTACCTTCACAGCACCAGCTTTGTTAGTTCTGATCATGTTATGACCTTCAGCATTCAAGAAAACTGGTGAGTGAAGCATTGGCTGCGTGAGCAATAGCTGGTCCTCTGCTTCTGATTATGACAGTAGGTAGACATGATGGGCAGAATATTACCTTGAAAAGAGATTTCATTATTCTGCACAGTGTGATAGGAACATAACTATGTTTCAACATTACTTTGAATGACCAAGATGGATTCCAGCTACAGTGAAAAATTCAAGTATCTAGTGATTTATAACTCAGGTGTACTTGCATAAAGAAATCTCTTGCTTCTCAGGACACTCAATTTTATGCAGTTCACTTCTACAGTAATGTTTAATTTTTTATATTAAGTTTCTCAGTTCATTGTCATTGGTAATTACCTCTAGACAATGAAGAAGATAAACATTATCTTCATAAATTTAAGTGGCCACCAGCAACTATTAAGCCTTTTTCAAAACTATATTCAGTGATTAATACTTTCCCCATAATATTGACCTGTTACCTATTTCAATGGTCCATAAATTTACAATTTAAATCTTTAACATTGTTTTGGAAGAGGAAAACAAGATTCAACAAAATTCAGTGATAGAACTCTTATTAAAACATAGTTTTGCCCCAAAATTCCTTATTTGAATGTGTTTTAATATATTTCCAAGTTGTATTGCATTCTGACATCTCAAAATGTTACATCGATTAAAGACTGATAATCAGTCAGCCCACCTACTTCAGAATGAGTGATAGATTCATAGATGTGCATCAAGCATTTTCTATAAACATTTTGGCAGTCGAATAATAGCAGAAGCCTTTGCAATTTTATAGCAGAAGGTGACTCACATCATATATATTATTTTTTTCCAATTACTATAGCAGAACATTGCATCATCCAGAGGAAAACAGACATCACTCCCACCGTGAAAAAGACTGAAAAGCTTTTAATATGTTTAACGAATATTTGAAAACAACAGACACAAACATTGTTAATCTCTCAATTGGCTTGTGATTTTGGACAGCTTAAGGTGTACTAACTATTTAAAGGAGAAATCATTTGCCAGGTGAGCTTGCTAAGCCTTCAGAGTTGCAAACCAGTCTAGCATGCTTCTGAGAGATTAAATGCTCACTTGATGTTAATGTACTCATTGGTTTTACTTTACACTTGAGAATGAATAATTGAAAAAGTTCACTTTCTATAAAACTTTCAGAGAATGAATGTAAAAATTATGAAGGGGAAGATGCTTTATGGTATTGTGGTTGTTGCATTTTTTTTTAATTTACTTTTATTGATTCAGAAATGGTAAAATATAAACATAAACATAAACCAGTGCAGATCTGCATAAAGAGCTGACCATATGCTACAATTGCTCAGTAAGTGATGACATGTAATAATCACAATTAAAAAAGTTAGAAAACTGAAGTAATAGAAAATACTACATTACTCACTGCAATGGGAACTTCTCACACACATACGTAAAACCAAAATCACAGACATTTTTTTTAAAATGCAGTGAGTTTAAAACATAGTAAACCTACAAAATGTAATCAATTATATGAGATCAAGTTGAACAGCTTCTATCACACTGTATTCAGGATTACAGGGGGGTTTTGGGGGAACAAGGAAAGAGATTCTCTAGGAATAACTTAGGGGTCTTGATTACAGCAGTTTTGTACCTTTCCAAATTTTTACCTGAAGGGTAAAAAAAAAAAAAAATCATACCACCTATATAAAATAGAAAACTTAGGTCATTAAACTCTGTATTGTGCCCATCTGAGGAGCATAAGTAATTTCTAGACATTTACACTACAAAAAGATAGTTTTGTAACTGTTACATCTTTTTTCTAGACATTTCTTGTAATAAAGTCTGAATTCATTCCACTGTTTATTCAAGTCTACCTTGAAAAAAATCACTTTTCTCCTATACATTAATTCCTGCATGGTATTTTAATTCTGGACTTCTGCTTCTGACTTTTTTTTTCCAAATTATTACCTTTTTAAAAAATGTGGGTAGAATTAGTCAGTCATTTCCTTTCTAAGATTGTATACAGTTTTATGAAAGCATTCATACTCTTCTTTCTCGCTAAGATATTGATACCAAGTTTCACTAACTACTTACTGTAATTATATGGTAAGTCACAGACACCAAGTATCATCACCTTTTGAAGAGTTGCTCTGGGGTTAATTTATAACAGCAAGAACAAAATTATCTGGAATTCTTTTAAGCATACAATAGTTTATCTAGTAGAAAAAAACACCCATGATACATACATAGCTCTGGAAACTTTCTACTGAACCTATGGGAAAGGTGTCCTTCTTACCCCTCTAAAGATTTAAAGAAAGAAGTTTTCATTTGCCATAAATAACCTAGGTATCATAAAATATCAATCTATTATCTGCTTTCCTCCCTCAGCCAAACAATCAGTTATTGGGCAGAAAATATTTTACTTTCTTTCCACTTATCACACAATTAGAGAATCACAGAATGGTTGGGTTTGGCAGGGACCTCTGAAGATCATTCAATCCAACCCTCCTGTCATAGCAGGGTCCTCTAGAGCAGGTTGCAGAGGATCATGCCCAGGCAGGTTCTGAGTACCTCCAGAGAAGGAAACACTATAACCTCTCTGGAGAGTCTGTTCTGGTACTCTGTTACCCTCAAAGTAAACAGGTTTTCCCTCACGTTCAGATGGAATTTCCCATGTTTCAGATTGTGCCTGCTGTCCCTTATCCTGCTGCTGGGCACCACTGAAAAGAGACCCCATCTTCTTGACACCCACCCTTAAGTATTTGTATGCATTGATAAGATCCCTTCAAAATAATCTCTTCTCCAGAGTAAACAGGCCCAGCTCCCTCAGCCTTTCCTCTTTGCATCCCTGTATACTCTGACAATGTTTTTCTATTCCTTCCAAGTTACCTGTCTCTTTTTCCTCATTCCATACACCTTCTTCTGTTTCAGTTTTTCCAGAAGCTCTTTGTTTATCCATACAGATCTCCTTCCCTTTTTTCTCGATTTCTTGGAGGAAGTGATGCTTGAATATTAAAGAGTTTTCTGGGACTCCCTTGCCTTCTAGATGGCTAACCCATAGCAATCCTCCAAATACATCTCTGACGAGGCCAAAGTTACTTCTCCTGAAGTCCAGGATAGTAATCCTACTTATTACCCTGTTTCCTCCATGCAGGATCCTAAACTCCACCATCTCATGGTCAATGCACCCAAGGCTGTCCCCCAGCCCTCAGATCCTGAACCAGTCCTTCTTTCTTTGTTAGTACAGGATTGAAGAGAACACTTCTCCTTGTTGACTCCTTCATCACCTGTGTCAAGAAGCTACAGTCAATGTTCATGGGAACCTCCAGGACTGTGCGTGACCAGCCACGCTGTCTTTCCAGCAGATATCAGGGTGGTTGAAGTGCTCTATGAGGATCAGGGCCTGTGATCATGAGGCTACGTCCAGATGTCTGTAAAAGGCCTCATAGATCTTTTCCTGATCAGATGGCCTGTAGTAAACACCCACACCAGTTTCGCCTATGTTAGCCTTCATTTGGTCAGGCCTAGCAAATCAAACAAACTTCCCAGTCAGTCATCTGCAGCCTGCATCAAACTTATTTTTAATTAAATAGAAATTATTTAGTATTCAAAATACCTCCTCAAGTTTAATGTATCTATAGTTTTTTATATGTTTTACCACTTACAAAAATATACCTGTCAATCAGTATGCAGGGTTTATCAACTTTACTTGGACTATTTAGCTAACAAATAAGTTCTCTGTTATTTCAAAACATGTTTGACACCTATTTATTTTTACCATCATGATTAAAAATTGGCAAAAAGTTGATTAGAAAGGCTGTGACTCACTTGTGGATCAAGTCATTGAATCACAGAATCAATTAAGTTGGAAAAGACCTCTGAGGTCATCGAGTCCAACCCACAACTGAACACCACCATGTAACTAGACCATGGCACTAAGTGCCACATCCAGTCTTTCTTTAAACACCTTTCTTTAAAAACCAAGGATGATGACTCCATTAATTACTCACTGAGTAATGAGTATCTCTCCAGTATCACATTTTCTCATAGCTATTTAATAATGTTACAGAAGGTGTATCATCTTCCCAAGCAGTCTAGGGTAAACTGCACCACTGTAGTTAGGTCAGGCTTCTGTTGTATAGTAGATGTGACTTTTATTTCATCACGGAGTTGTTGGCATCTGAATACAGGTCTTGGGTGAGCTTTCAGATAATGGATATAAGGGAAAATAGTACCAATTTTACCACCTGTCTGTTGCAAAATAAGGTCTTCTGCACCTATTTCCAAAAAGGTGTAAAACAAAATGAGAGAAGCCATATTTCTGTAGCATAAACTCTGTGGAGTTAGCATGTATAATCCAGGTAGTAGATTTCACTTAGGAGAGAAATATCTGAGGTGCAGCAAAATGCAAAGAGCATTTATATCTCTTTCCAGAATCCAGAAGACTTTATGGTTAGCTCTGACTTGTAACCCTATACTGGAAATGACAGTGAAGCTAGAATAGGAGAGGTCAGTTTCTCACTAGTTTAGTGTGCTTGCAATTCGAAATTATGCTGTGTATGGTTGACCCTGTCTGCATGTCAGGTGCCCACCAAAGCCACTCTATCACTCCTCTCCTCAGCTGGTTGGGGGAGAGAAGATGTAACAAAAGGTTTATGGGTCCATATAAGGGCAGGGAGAGACCATTCAGTAACTTCTGCCACAAGAAAACCAGACTTGATTTGGGGAAATTAATTTAATTTATTGTCAGACAAAATCAGAGTAGGATAAAGAGAAAAAACTCAAATAGTAGAACATCTTCCCCTGACCTCTCCTTCTTCCTGGGCTTAATTTCAAATTCCCTACATTAATTTGGCCCAGTAGCACATGGGGACTGGGAATGGGGTTGCAGTCATTTCATCACGTGTTGTGTCTTCTTCTCCTTTCTTCTCAGGGGGAGGCCTCCTCACACTCTTCCCCTGCTCCAGTGTAGGGTCCCTCCCATGGGAAACAGTCTTCCACAAACTTCTCCAACATGAGTTCTTGTCATGGGCTGCAGTTCTTCACAAACTACTTCAGTGTGGGTCCCCCATGGGGTGCAGTCCTTCAGGAACAAGGTGCTCCAGTGTGGTTCGCCCACATGTCCTGCCAGGAACCTGCTGTAGTGTGGGCTTCTCTCTCAATGGGTCCACAGGTCCTTCCAGGAGCCTCGGAGGGTCACAGCCTCCTTCAGACACATCCATCTGCTCCATTATGGATATCTGCTCTAATCAACCTCTCAGACCATAGTCTTCACAATGGGTTGCAGGGGAATCTCTGCTCTGACACCTGGAGCACCTCCTCCCCTTCTTCTGGTATTGGTGTCTGCAGAGTTGTTTCCCTCACATATTCTCCCTCCTCTCTCTGACTGCAAGTGCTTTTGTACAGGTTTGGTTTAGTTTGCAGTTTTTGTTTGTTTGTTTGTTTGTTTGTTTGTTTGTTTGTTTGTTTTCCCCTTCTTAAATACCTTATCCCAGAGGCACTACCACTGTGGCTGATTGGCTGAGCCTTGGTCAGTGGCCAGTGTTTCTTGGAACCAGCTGGTGTTGGCTCTGCTGGATACAGGGAAGGTTTCCAGCAGTTTCTCACAGAAGTCACCCCTTTAGTCTCTCTGCTACCTAAACCTTGCCATGCATACCCAATACATATGTTAACTTTTTCTAAGTTATCCATTGTCATAATTTGATTAGCTTTTCATATCATCCTTCAGTGAAATTGTGAAATTGTTCAGGATTTTCTTTCTTTCTTTTTTTTTCCCCCCACCAAGTAGAATAAATTGATAATTGAATCAAAAAGTAAAGAATCGATTTGAACTGGACTTGATTTAATTTTACAGAGGACATATTTAATGAGCTTGCAAAGGCCATATGATATTGCAGATTTTGGCTGTGGATGAGAATATTTCTTCTAGAAATATCATTTTAATCAGGAAAGAAGCAAAAATCTATCAGAAGAACAGAAAATGGAAAGCTATAGTATAAAGTGATAACTGAATATTTTGATCTACTGTAAAAAAACTTTCTGAATTTCTGTAAAATAGACTTTATTGATCTAATGGACTTGTACAAAAAAACACTTCTGTGTATGGTAATTTAGTCTTCAAGTTCACCATATCACAGAATGAATGGTTCTGTACTAATCTGACAACTGTATCAATCAATGATGGACAATCACCTAGATTCAGGAATTTTTTACAGTTTTACAGCACCCAAGCATAAATAAGAAAGGACCACAGCTATATATAATAGAACACATAAACCTAACTCAGGTGAAAAAGGCCAGAAAAGAATTCAGAACTGACTTTTATTTTCTCCCAGCGGAATAAACACTGTAGCAGGATCAAGAATCCGCAGTCACACAGTTTATACACAGTTGTACAGGATTTGCAAGCAAGACATTCAGTACAGAATGTGAGGAATCAAGAGATGAATGCTTATCAGTCAGTCAGTTGCAACGAATGGGAATCTACACCAAAATATCTGTTTTATGGTTGTTTTTTGTGTGTTTTTCTTCATGTATCCCTTTTGATTACCTTTTGAACCACAGGAATGAAGTATTTCATATTTAGAAGTCAGTTTGGCTTATTTTATTTAATAATGTATTAATAAGACATAGGAAGGGCATAAGGTGTGCATTACTTTAGGAACCTAATCCAAGAATATAAAGTACCATGGAAAAATGACAAAAAGAATAAAAATAAATTTTACACACTAATTCAGTCCATTTGTCACCAAACTCCTCTCTACTGATATACATTTCCCCAGTATTGCAAATAAATGTATGTATACATACATACGTATTTATCTACATGGCAGCTAAGAAATTAAAACTCATTTGGAGGGGAATGACTGAAAAAGCAGTCCAGTTTATAACTAAATGTTGTTGAATTAATTCATTAGCAGCACACTTTGTTAGTTCATAGTTTTTACTTGTATTGAATATCATCACTAGAGGTACAAAAGTATTATTCTTTCGCAATCATATCTTATTTTAGCTGTGATAGTGAAATATCCCCCAGCTGATGCCATTCATTGAGAATTGATGACTGTGGTCCTTGGTAGCTCTGAGCCACCAGTCAAGGTGGTCTGAACTGAAGCATCATTTTATTCTCTTTCTCCCTAACAGCTGGTGGTTTTACGCCATTTTGTCCTTTCCTAATGATTGCTTTGATCTGTTCTTTTTATTTGTTTTCAGATTTGTTTTTGTGTTGTTGCTTTTCAGTTTGATTTTTGTTTGTTTGGTTGATTTTGCTTTTATTTTTGTCTGGACAGTCATTCTTTTTATGCATTAGATAGAACATCTATCCAATTCTACGAATATGTGATAAATACATTTTAAAAGAAAAAATCATCCTGAAATGAAAATTACTAAATTTCATTTTATTAAGCTGGAAGTTGATAATAAAAAAGTTTTTATTACAAACATGATTGTATATGTGCATATATTTACCTATGTGTATATGTGTATTTATATATATATACACATATATTTATCTATCTATATACATATATTTATCTATGGATATACATATATTTATCTATGTGTATTTCATTATTATTTCCAACTGCCATGATGTGACCTTTACCAGTAACGTTCTACTGGAGACGTAATCTTTTATTCCAGTGTAAACCATTGCTCAAAAAGAAATAGTTTTAGATGTACTTCTGGAAGTACTTCTTTTATCTGCATTAGCAGGAAATGGAAACATTTTTCCCAATACTGTCTTTGACTGTAGTTTTTCTTTCTACTTTGAAGCCTAGTGTGAGAGAAAGACTGAATACCTCTAAGCTTATAAAGGCAACTCTAGGACCAAAAACTAGAAGAGGAGATCAAAGAACTTTATTATATTTTTCTGATCAATACAGTTGTTACTAGAGATAATACTTCTTCCAAAGGTTTCAAAAGAACAGTGAAAAATTTTATTTTAGAGAAACATTTGCTTTATATGTAGGTCTGAGACAATTCAAAAAATTGTCCAAATATATATCGTGCAACTTTATGAATGATGTTTCTTTCATTGAAAAAGAAACAATGACAATGTGCAAAGCTATGAATAAACTTTGAAATTTTTTCACAAGTAAATGAAAGCATTATCAAGTGTGAATGGAGAGTTTCCACACCAGTTTTATAGAATTGGTAGAAATGTTTACAAGCAGTACATCTCAGGCTCAGAGCATCAATCCTAGGAAGAGTTTTAAAAATACTAGGAAGAGTTTTAAAAATAAGCTTATTTTGAATTCATGACAGGAAGTCTGATTTAAAATATTTTTCTATCTTACTTCCATTTTCCACTTATAAAAGAAGTCCATCAGGTATTTTGATTTGCAAATGCAAGTGCTCCACAGATAAGATGTTGACCTGTGTTCACTGTGCTCTAATTTCACACACTGTTACCTGTCACACACCACAATCTGCCCTTTACCCGAACCAAAGTCATGTATTATAATGAGCTGAATTCCCAGTGCTATCTATGGAGAAGTACAGGAACAAAAGATGTATTGATTTCAGTAACCTTTCTTTAAAGAGAAAGGCAACTTTTGTATTTCCAGTGAATTACTTTCATCTATCTATTCACATGTGTTTCTAAGACTTTACTGTGATAGTAGATAAAAACTTCAGAAAATAGCTACAGAGTAACATTTGGACAGTCCATGAACCAGAATGGATTTTGGAATACTAGATACACCATGTAAAAACATTCCAGCCTTTAGGCTGGAAAGGTAAGAAAGAGAGGTTTTTTTAGTCTGATCTGTGTTAGCATAGAAGTTACTATAATAATAATCAGTCTAAATCGTGTTCTTTGGAGTTCTAGTACTGTAACTCACCTAGCAAATGCAAAACTATGACAAAGATTTTCATGAATATTTAGTCATTTGATTTTTGTGTGTTTTTGAGATATCTCAAGAATTTTTTTGGGGGAGGTTATTACTAATTGATACATGCCAACACAGAGAATCAAACTCTATTCAAATATTCAAATTTATTCTTTATGAAAATTTCAATTGATATTATCATAAGAATTATTACAATGAATTTGGAAGGTTCATTTTATCTTGAGTGAACTTTTGAAACAGCTGTCTACAACTTTTCTGTTCATTTGACTTTTTGTTGAACTTCTCTACATCTTTTTTTTTTTTTTCCCCTCAGGAGGCCATTCTTTTCCTCTCACTTATTTTTTCCTATTGACAGTCAAACTTGAGTTGTATCCCTGATTCCTGACAGTGGTTTCTTTGAGAAATCTTATAAACTTTTGGTTAAAAAAAATCAGATTTGTGTTCCCAAATTCATAAGGTGTCAGTTTGCTAGGTATCAAAGAATTTGGACATAAGACTAAAATCTGTTTAATTGCTACATTTCTGTAACTTTGTTTGCTGTAAAGTAGATCTTGTCTAACAGGGTTATATGTGCTACCTCTGCTCAGGCCTTAGAAAAAGATGAATGCATCTGCATGTATATGTATGCGAGTGTATGTATGAGTGCATGAATAAATACTTACGCTAGGAAGTCGATAACACAGGGGAAGTTATTTGGCTTCCAGCTATCATGAACATCACAACATATGTAAAGCTTTACTAATATCCATGTTTCAAGATATTTCTCTTCTCTGTAACATAAATGCACATAGTAAACTGTGAATGTCACAGACTGTTTTCTCTCATGTAGCCTATTTTGTATTATCATTTAGGTTTTCTATTGATCAGTTAGAACAAAACCTAGTTCAAACATTTCTACAGAAAAGAAATTATTTTGATTTCCATTAGGCAGAGAAAAATGTTGGTCCAACTATATTACAACCCAATTACCTATTCTGAGTTTGGACCTACTAGATTGGAGGATTGAGAGGTGGGTAAAGATGAAAGTAGATGCCTCTGTGGCATTTTCAGAGATAGATTCATGAATGTTTCTCCTTGTGCTGGCCATCTGACATGCTTTTTTTAGATTTTATTTTATTTATTTTATTTTATTTATTTTATTTTATTTGCAGGTGACAAACTATAGATTTCTGGAAGTCATGAGTAAATGGATGTTCTATGCCTTCAAGAGCTACTGAGGTAGACACCAAGATGCAAACAGAATCAGAATTTAAGATCTATCTCTGACGGCAGAGCTTCCTTATATAGATGCTAGGGTATGAATATATTGATACAGTCATAAAAATCCAAGAAGATTTAGAAAGAGGGTTTATAGGTTGACAAAGTTACTGGAAATGTAGTGTAGAGAGTGCCATAAATTACATATACATTGTTTTACTGTGGAAGTAAATGATACTTTAATCTCATGGGAATGATTACTTGGAGATAGATAAATGTAAGTAGGATTTTGGCATAACAAAGACTGGTTGACCTCTTTGAGGAGAGTACACACAAAAATATCAGGAAACTGTCTTACATGGAGTCATTCTGTGAAGGATAAAAGGAATAGAAAGTGAGGTTTCTATAAATTGAGGGTTTATATACATACTTTTGAGACTTTAACCAAATTTATTAATCAACCCTTGTTATGAAAACTATTTTTGCCATGTGAATAGTTTTTCCACTGACACACCATAAATACAAATAGTCAAAAAAATATTTACAATTAATTCAAATTTTAAAGCCAAAGCAAAATCTTTGTTAATAGGCAGAGTGGATACTGTAAGGGTAAGTATCTATTATATTCTTCTATAATCAGAACTGAATTATCATTACAGGAAAAAATATGTTCATAAATCTCTTCTTTATTCTCTGATTCTGAAAGACTTGCTTCTGCATTTAAAAAAATAGCTTCTGCCTATACAGAACATAATGACCCTTTGAAGATGAAGACTTGCACATGAAGAAAAGCTTCCATGAGGAATTACCATCTAATTTGAAATGTGCCCTTTGAACACAGCAGATAGGAAGGAAAGAAAGCAGATGACAATGACTGTAGTACTAGTATTTAGTTACACTGACTAGCTATGTGCAAAAATTAATTGTTTTGAATAATTTGAAAACATTTTTCACATTTACAAATAATTGAAATTATAAGCCCAACTCAGCTGGTTTTATTATTAAAAGTTGATAGCTTTTATGTGAGTATTGCAGTGGAAGGAGCACAGGTAAAGATGTGAGACTTCTTGACACGTATCAGAGTCTGTTTGGGAAAATGAAAAAAGCCATCAGAAATGGGTGATAACAAAGACCATTGACTGAAATACAATTTCTGGCTAAAGCTTACACTTATAAATTGTTGACTTACCTGTTGTGTTTGCCACTTTTTGTAACTGGTGAAGATGGAACAGAAGGTTTGCACACAATATCTCCTGCTTGCCTATGTCCTTTCAGATGGGCATGCCATCTCCAAGTCATCACAGCTTTAGGAATTTTTCTGAGTAACAGCAAACTCTGTTAAGGCCCCATAGATTGGCAAGAAGATCTTCCATTTTTTCAAACATTGATTTCAGCACTGTGCTAGGACTCTTCTTCACCTAATCTCATTCTTCAGTCTCCAGAGCTTTCTCAGTTCTTGATAGTGTTCCAGGGCAAGGACATGCCTTCCCCCCAGTTTTCATGTACCTTTTCAAGAAGTATGACCTTGCATAAATACAGCCTTACACAGCGATAAAACAGAGATCCAAAACAATTCTGTAACATTTAAGATTGAATTTAATTTTTAATATATTTGATGTTCTACTATTGCAGGACTTAATCCTGAGTGTGCAGGTTTATGAAGAGAAGACCTGGCTATTTAGACATGTTAGTGTCATGGATTTATAGACTTCTATCATGTGAAATTGCCATTATTTGCCTCAATGGTCTTTGATATACCGTTACATTTTATTTGCTTCAACTTAATAGTGAACTTAAAATGAATCCATCATGAAAAAACCATGAAATTCAGCATTTTCAAAGTTCTGGTTATAAAAATAATAGTGATGATACTAGCATAAGAAAGGTCAAAACTATTAGGTAAGTTCTTATTAAGTTCTTAACTATTAGGTAAGGTTATGTTCTGAATCAGAAAATAATTAATATTTTAGTATTCTGGACATTTCTCATTTGTTTGGCTTGTGATATATATAATGATTTTTTTTTTCTCCTTACATTTAAAAGTGATGTTAAATATTGACAATGGCCTGTATCCAAAGGCAAGAAAGTAAAGAGCTGCATCTGATAAATGTGGACTTCAGGTGAAATCCACAGAGACTAATTCGACATTCTCATCTAAGTAACACTCCAAGAAAGTCAGGGTTAGACCTCTGTGCTCCCCACACAATCATTTAGAAACATCCATTGCTTCTAAAGTGCAACCCAAAAAGATGAATATACTGTGAAAGGGCTGACCCAGCATTAATCAATAGGAAAGGCCAAGTGCAGGGCTATCTATATCAATACTGTTGAATCCAATTTTGGAACTTAAAGGTTGGCTTCCTTGAAAGTTTATGGTGTTTTCAGGATGAATATGCTCATCGCCTTGGAACATACTGCTGAAGTAATTCTCTGCAAGTGTATATATTGAGTTTAATTTAAGTATGGTTTCCAGGAGGTATCACTTCTGTAGTACTCAAATGTCATTTAATGAAGACTAGTTATAGGCCTGTCTCATTTTAAAAAGAACAAAACAATTTTTCTAGAGTGTTCCCTAAATAATAGCTTATCAAGTAACCCTTGAGAGTTCATTTATCATGGAAAGAGAAGAGAAATATCCAGTTAGAGGCTGAAATCTGTTTAAAAAAGAATAAAAAAAGGACAGACCTGAGCTCTGCTGCTAAGTTTCTTTCCTGATTTGTATTTTTTTTATTTGGTCTAGGGTTTATTGGAAAACATGAGACTGTCTGAGGAAGGAGAAATGCTGGTATAAATCATTTTGGGTAGAAAAGGTCAAGAGACCAGACCTCTCCATTTTCTGGGTGATTACTGTAATTTCCAGTCTAATACAAAAGTCAGCTCTTTTTTTTGGCAGGCTTGTTCTTGCCCCCCACAATGTCTTGGAACACAACTGAAGCTCTGCTTTATGTTAAGCTTAGTAATCTTGATTTAAGTTAGGAAGAGTTCAGAGCTTTTGCATACAGACAGGGACATTGAATAAGCTAAAAACAATACAATTTTAATGATTGTAACATAGATTATTTCTTTGGATTCAGAGTCCAAAAACTTGACTATCTTTCAAATTAAGTAAATAGTAATGTCTCAGGGGTGTCTCCCTTAAATCTCAGAGATTTAAAAATTGAGATACGCTGTATGCATGGTGATACCAGAGGGTTGTGTTGCCATTCACAGAGATTTAGACAGTCTGGAGAAATGGATCAATTTGAACTTCCTGAAGTTCCAAAGGGAAAAGTAAAATCTTGCACCTGGGAAGGAATAACCCCATGCACCAATAAACACTCTGCACCCCTCTAATGCAGATTTGCAGAGATGAAACTTGGGGTCCTGGTGGACAGCAGGGTGACCTTGAGCCAGCAATGTTCCTGTGAAGGAAAAAAAAAAAATCCAACAATTTCCTTCCTGGGTTGTTGCCAGCAGTTAAGCAGGATCATCCTTTTCCTCTGCTCAGCCCTGATGAAACACATCTGGAGTGCTGTGCCACTTCTGGACTTCCCAGTACAAGAAAGATATGGACTTTTATGGAGACCACACAGTGAAGGGCCACAGAAATTATTAGGATACTGGAGTGGACAGGTTGAGAGAGGTGGAACTCTTTGACCTGGTTATCACCCATGCATATAATCACCTGATGGGAGAACTGAAGATGTAGTAGGCAGATTCCTCTCAGTACTACACAGTGACAGGAGAGACAATGGCCACAAATGAAAAAAAAAAGCAGCTCAATCTGAATCCAAGAAACCCCATTTTTTTTACTGTGAGATTGGTACTACACTGGTACATGTTGATCAGAATGATTGTGAAGTCTCCATCTGTGGAGATATTCAAAGCCTGAACATGGTCTGAGGCAATCTGCTGTAACTGACCCTGCTCGAGCAGATTAGTTGGTCTAAATAAACTCAGCAGGATGCTTCCAACATATATTATACTGTAATTTCAAAGTTATTTTGTAATTCTGTTGCCTCTTCCATTAACTGAATATTTCACCACTATCAGTAATTTAGTAAATCAGCATTTATTTCTGTAGATGTAAAATCTGAGGTATTTTAAATAGTTTTTCAAAGAATAATAATGGCCAGTCTTCGTGAGCAAAGATCCGGGGAAGGTCTTTACACCTTCCAGCCTGCGCATTGGATTTTTTAGGTGAGACACAGTGTGCGCGGAACTGAGCCCACCCTTTAATCCTAAGGTTCATCTGCTGGGGCCAAGCGAGCTTGGATGGTGGCAGCGAGGTCCTCAGGACGTAGATGGATTGCCTTTTTAAGGGCTAACGAGCCCCACCTGCCTGGGGAGTGTCCCTGACCGGGAATCGAACCCGGGCCTCGGCGGTGACAGCGCCGCGCCCTTAACCACTAGACCACCAGGGGCTCCCTTTTCCAAAGAATGTGCACCCACATATACCACAGCAGTGATTAAATTACCACGCTGATTCATAGTTCAGTGGCATTGCCTAGTCTCAGCTTCAAAAGGCCCATTTAGTAGGCACAGGTTTACAAAATCTTGATGTATTGTCTTAATAAAAATCAGAATAAAATACTTTGCATCTGCTTTCTGCACAATACAGTTATCTTTATTTGTCTACATAAACAATTTTTTATTTTTCTTCCCAAATCCCAAAGTAGCAATTCCTTTTGATTTAAACAGACATTAATTAAATAGGAAGGAGTTCACATTATGGAAATGTTTTATAGACTTTATATAGGGAAAATGATAAATGGAATTCTTCTAAAATTAATTTTATTACTGCTTTGGGATTCCAAAAATTGGTGTTAAAAAATCCAGTATGTAATTCTTTAAGAAATTCAATGAAAAAAATTATGATTTATGCACAACTGTTTTTATACTCTCTGATTCATTTCCTATATGGTTTATTCCTAATTAAAATCTTAAATAATTTTACGTGGTGGATAATACTGTGGACAGTATTTTTTGTTCATTTAAGTCAGTGATTCTGTTAAATTGGTGATCTCTGTTCCCTGATCTTGTTTCTCAGTGTTTTGTCATACGTGACTAAGAAACACAAGGTTGTATATGACCTTTGACAGCCCTTATTTAGAATTCTTTAAGTTTTTTTTTCATCTCTGTTGAAAAACTAAATAATTACTGTAGCAGTAATTATTCCAATGTAGCTGATACAGAAGAAGCTGGACATGCTGGCATGGTTCCAGGACAGCAACTAAACACCTTGGTAAATTTAAATGTGTGAATATTCCCAGCAGAAAGTGATTCTATTGTCTGTTAAAAAAGGACAACATGTTTTTTCCCTATTGTTTTTACAACAAAATGTAAGTTATTTGTTAGCAACTGTAAGATATGCTATAGCATCTGTGATAAGAATAAGTATTTGCTGGCTGCTGCTTGATTCCATTTTATGTCAAATTAACATACGAGGTACCCTGCAGCTTGATATTTTCAGACTGTTGCACATACACTGCTTTACCTGTATACATTGTTGCTTACAGAACTGGAAAAGAAAAAAACAAAACCCCAGCTTTGCAATTTATATGTGGGATATCTTGTATTTTGACTGGAAAGAATGTTTATTCTTTTATTTTGTTAGAAAGCAAAAATCTTTAAATATAACCTTCCATATCTAAAGAATATATGTAAAATTATATTCTTAATTTTGTTTTACAGAAGTAAATCTGTAGAATGTAGGAAGACAGAAAAATAGAAACTCGGGAAAATAAGAAGCAGCTCTTTGAAAATTTATTGAAAACCTACAGGAAACGTATTTAGAAACTGGAAGATTTTTAGAAATTGGAAGATTCTGGAATCAGAGGGCACAATGAGCCAAAATATGAATCTGGGATGACTGATGTAATGAATGGGGCCTTCCAATCTCTGAGCAGTATCTAAGTACTAGAAGTTGCTAGATAATGCTATTCCAGACTGGTAAACAGAGCAGTGACTGCTGGTGATTTTCTTTAAACAAAAGCTCTAGACTGGCTTAATCTTATAATGTCTTAGGAGATGTTTTTGCACAGTAGGGGATATACAGTGCAGCAAGAAATCTCCATTGTTACAGCTATGTTTGGAATTCCAGTAATCTATATCAGTTTCATTAATAAACTTCTTGTCAAGTAAAATAATGACTGAGTAAATTTACTGGATGTTTAAACACTCTGACATGAATTATTACTCTTATAGAAATTGTTCTTTTGTGCTTAGATAGCAAGTAAAAGGCTCAGGCCAGGTAAGCTGAATGCTAGAAAAATTATAGGATGAGGCAGTGACCCAAATACATTTGCAACCTGTGTTTGTATTCTCAGACATAGAGAGGATTTAGCAAATAATCTCTATTGAAAACTGGGTTTTCATTAGCCAGGATATTCAACCAGATTAATCAACATTTGAAACTGAACAATTTGCTGAACAATTGTGGAAATTCTTAGAACTGAGATTTCACCAGATTGTCCAGCTGCCTGATAAGTATGTTCAAATGGCTTTGAATATTTATTTTGGTGGATGCAGTTGTAGAGAAAACAACTGCAAACAGATAACACTATGTTTTGTTTTTTCAAAAATATACATTTAAATATTTTTTAGATCTTCCTGGAAATATGAAATGTGCATGCTATTGACATAGGAGTCTATTACTTTATGTGTCCAATAGAAGGATCTGCAGAGCATGAATTTACTATATTTCAAGGGTCCTGGAATTCCTGCTCTTCAGTATTTCTGGGAGGAGAAGTGCAACTGAGTGGAAATGGGCATGTGTAGGAGACATTGTGTACTCTGGCAAAGCAACTCATCTTGAGTGTAAAGGAAGCCCTGGACACAGGAGAAACACTGAAATGGAAGAGTTACCCTAGTACTCCACTTCTCATCTGTGCTATATTAAAACAGGATGCAACTGAATGTTTGCAAGTGCTTTTTGAAGAGTTCACACAAAGAAAACAATATCATCCAGAGGGACAGAGATTTCTGCTGAATTATTTGTGTATCATTGTGACAGAAACAAAAGGAAAGTAAGATACACAGAACAAATTTTAGTTCCGCCATATTACTGATTAAAAGATAGTTTGTTCTTTTAGAAGAGGTCCTCCCTCTGGCCTCACTCTCACACAAAAAAAAAAAAAAAAAAGAACAAAGCTTTCATTCTAAGCATTTGATTAAAAATATAACTTGAAAAAAAAAACAGGTCTAGAAATGAGAATGTTACTATGAATACCACCCAATAAAAGACCACGGCTAATCTTCTTTACATTATTTTCATTTCACTGCTGAATTATTAAACAGCAATTTTTCTACTACTTTGAACTCTGAAATAGCATTTTCTGCAATACTTATGCTCTCTGGTACACTGCATCAATCAAATCTGGCTGCCACAGTTTTCAAATAGCTTGTTGGAAAAACGTGGTGATTTAACATGCTGCCTGTACTGCGCCTTGACAAAACTGTGAAGTAGTGAGAACATTTCCATTTAAATTAATCGTCCACTATTAGCTTCCTAATGGAGTTTTGGTTAATTAACAATTATTTACATGTGAAATATTAAGACATTTTAAACCAGTTCTTAACCCTCTCCTATTCTTCATTTGCCATAAAGCCAAATGAAAACCTGTAAATGAAGCTGTTGCTGAATCAAGGATTTTAGCACTGCCTCTAGTCGATAATAAGAGCTAGTTGTAACAGTGATCAGTACAGTGGCATGAGATCACATACAGAAGAATGCTTCAGGGTACCATCAATCAGACTCAGATTTATCAAGTTGCAGAGGGAGTCCCCATCCTTCAGCCAGGGTAATAAGTGTCCTTCTGCATCATATGACATAGCTGCAGGCATGTGGCTGGCGTCCACGTCTCTAAAATCAATCTCTTCCTTCAAAGGAATAGAAAAACTTTCATTTTCATTTCTAGGTAGGTTACTTGATATTTTTTTCACTGGGAAGAAATTTTGCTTCTTAATTCTGTATCATCATGGGGAAGTGATTACCACCAGTTTAAACATAGTATCCATAGTCATACAATAAAGTGAAAGAATGATTTCTCCTGCTATTAAATATGAAGTAATTTGGATAGGAATTTATCTGAGAACCCCAATTAAAATAAGAACAAACAAAGAAATTGTGGTTGGACATCTAGAAATCAGAAATCAAGTAAATGCAAAAACTTTGTGTTCAGAAGGGTTGCAATCCAAATGAAAAATAACAGACTGACAAATTGCTGTTGAAAACCCACTAGGAACTGAAGCTGTTGTATGGCTGTTTCAGAGAATAAAACTCGTGGCTGATGTGAACCTGACAACAGGGCTGAGCAACTTGTGCACACAGTGCTATTTCAGCGGGCACGGTCTTTTTATCAGGTGAACGGAAAGCTGTGGGGAAAACAGAGCTCTGGTAAGACAAAAAAAGGGCTGACAGGGCTGTTGCGAGGCTGGCTAACTGATATATAACCTGCTGCCTGGAAACAAGGCTGCACCAGTGGAATCAGAATCTTGGACAGCCTTAAACCAACTCTGAAGCTTTGTGGGGTTTGCAGGAGGGGATTGGGATGTTGGGAAAGGAGGTCAGATGGCTGCAGGCTGAGCAGGTGCCACCGAGGCCCTTGGCAATCAATGGTTGCAATTGCTGTTTTGCCAGCGGGACATGCGATTCCTCGGCTGGGCAGAAGGATGCATGGCAGAGCTGCCAGATGAACGAGACTTGGCAAGCCCGAAGGTGGGGATGGAAATCTGGAGCCTCTGGCCAAAACCAGGGAATCAGTCAGGTTCAGTCTGGATACAGAACACTGCAAGTGGAAATGCAGCTCACTCAATTTTCTTACCCAATCTTGTCTTTATAGCCATTTCATGTGTATGGATTGTTTGTTTTTTCTTTTATGTGCTTTATTATTTTTAGTTAGATAAAACACAATAATGTTAACGTAGGTGTGAAGACAGTTTAAGTTCATGTTAAAAATGTGTAGAAGAGAACAAAACTGTAAATCTCCAAAATATTCTTATTTTGCACAGGACACAAACTTTCAATTTTTTTATAGGAAAAGTATATATTTTTCCTATATTAGTGTCCACACAAAGAAGCACAAATGAGAGACCCGAGTTTTTAAAAGCAGCATGTATAAATTAAGTTTCTAATTGCTTATTGGTATTAATGTGAGTTGAGTTAAACAGCACCTGAAAACAGATATCTAAGCAGAACTTTAGGCAGCTAGCTATGGAAATCTTGGCTTTAAGAAGAGCATAACATATGCATTCATCCACCATTAGTGATTCTGGCTTATTGAATTGGCTGGACACAGTGATGGATTCCTGCCTTGTCAGCACTTGTATCTGGAGGAGGAATTGGCAGAGTTGTGGTTATACATAATCTGGAGACAAAAGACCCTTGAACAGGACTTCATATCTTGTTTGTACTGTTTCAATCAAAACAAATTTTCAAACTTTTACTTGATTTATGTTAATCAGTTTGCTGGATTATTTATCTGACTGTACTTTGCTCTGACAATAGTATAAATGTCAAGTTTTGCAGAATATTTGAGAGTTTTGGATTTTATTCTCTAAGTTTGAATTTCATGTCCAGTGATTCATCAGTATTTTCATGAAGGTATGAGCTATCTTATGCACACAGTATAACAATAATGTAGGAAGTTAGTTATAGAGGTACTTTTCTTGAGCTCTTCTCAGCTCATAAATTTATATACATAAATAGATTTTCAAAAGTATATTAAAAGTATAGTCATTATTGTACTGTAAATCTATGGATAGAGCTGTTTATTGAATATATTCTGTCCACATTTTGTACAGAATCCAGCCCAGTGACCTGATTAATGCTCCTGAATCTGTACAGGTTTGAAAAGCTGTTTTTCTTACAACATGTCCATTTCTGTAACCAAATGTATAGTCCATCTGTCTGCAAGCAACATAAACAATAACATACCTTCATGGATGAGTGGCAAAGAAATTTGGAATTATATTTAAATAGAAGTCACAAAACCAGAAATCCTACAACGTCTCTAGGTATAATTGGTTTACTTTTAAAATTTCATTGTCTCGTCTTCCTTTACCTTCCATTGAAAAGTTTTACGTGAAGTTTACATATTGATGTGACCTAGTCATCATTTACTGGTTTTTGTAGTTTCATTTTAAAAAATTAACGTTATCTACTTGGCATATGAATACAGAGAAAAAAGTAATTTATGAAAGGAGTTAAAAGGAAGAGAGAATGGAAAGTATCACACTATTTCTTGTTTCCATCAAGATCATATTTTGGAGAAGACTGGTATATCATTTTCTTTCAAATGAGAAACTTTATTTTGCTAATACAATGTATTCTCTCGAATACTCCCCTGAAAGCTCACTTCTTCTCTTTATTGGGAAGTTTAATCTACAACCTAATCCATTTTCTATGTGAGAAAGGATGAAAGAATCACAGATATTGTTTACATTTTGCTCTCAGTTGGGTGATAAGTGCAGTCAAGGAGTTATTAATTGTTCATCAATAGTGATTAGTGTGGTTAACAGGATTAGTGCAATGATCATCCCCCAGCCAACACTGGTGAGGCTGCACCTTGAATCTTGTGTTCAGTTCTGGACCTCTACTACAAGAAGGATATTAAGGGGCTGGAATATTCCTAGAAAAGGGTTATGAAGTTTATGAAGAGTCTGAAACACAGGTCTAATGAGGAGCAGCTGAGGGAGCTGGAGTTGCTTAACCTGGAGAAAAGAAGGCTCAGGGGTGACCTTAGAACTCTCTACAACTACTTCAAAGGAGGCTGTAGCAAGGTGAGTGTTGACATCTTCTTCCAAGTAACAAGCGATAGGACAAGAAGAAATAGCCACAAGTTGTGCCAGGGAAGGTTTACATTGGATATTAGGAAAAGTTTCTTCCTTGAAAGGGTTGTCAAGCATTGGAACAGGCTGCCCAGGGAAGTGTTGGAGTCACCATCTCTGGAGGTATTTAAAAGTTGTGTAGATGTGTCACTTAAGGACATGGTTTAGAGGTCGACTTGGCAGTGCTGAGTTAACAGTTGGAGTCAATGGTCTTAAAGGTCTTTTCCAGCCTAAATGATTCTGTGATTCTATGATTTTTTTTCCACAAATAAAAACAAGCTTTGAAGACCCTACAGCACTCCTGCATATAGGGTCCTTGCTGTGATCCAACCTCATGACATTTATCTCTGCCCATGGCAGGAGGGTTCAGAATCAGATGATCTTTAAGGTCCTTCCAAGCCATGATTCTATAATTCTATAGTGCAATCTTTTCAAGTAGATATCCCATTTCCTGTGAGAAGCAATCCTCATGGAGTTTACCTTGATGACATATCCTTCTGAAGTATCCCACTTTTCTTGCCTTCATCACTGCAGCTCCTTATCAAAAACCATATCAGGAAATAAAAACATTGAAAAGAAGGAGACATATCCTTTATTGTTAATTACTAAGCAGACAGTAGGGGTTTTTTTGCTTCCTTTGCAGTAATTCTTCTTTGAATATAATCTTTTCTATCTCTCTACAAACTTCTAAAATAAAAGTAAAAAATGGCAAAGACCCACCTTTTTGAAATAGGGAAGTACCTTTGATAGAGACTTTAAAGTGAGAGTGGGAAAACCTGTTGTATGACTCTACTGATCAAACAACCATTCTTCTCTCTAGAAACTGCAATTCTGAAATGTTCAATTCTCTTTTCTCTGATGTCCATTAGGTTAAGTCTGCTCCTGCTTTGAGACAGAGATTTAAGATCTCTCAGATTCTGTCTCCAGTTCTTACTCAGCTTCTGCCTTTTTCCTTCCTTTTGGAAAAGACTTCATCCTTTAGAATTTCCACATACTATAAGAAGTCAGTCCTGTGTAGATAAAGCTTAATACATTTGAGCATGCCTAACTGATTAGTTAAAGTGACAATCTGAGTATAAATTAGATGTAAAAAAACTTGTTATATCCCACATGTCATATCCCCATATTAGACAATGCCCTCTGTTGTGTTAGTACCAATTTCCTTTTTCTCTTTAATTTTATGTAAGAGTCCCACAGTTTTATTTTTCAGCCCTCTCTCTTTACATCTTTCCTTCTTGCTTTTTCCCCCCTTGTAACCATCCTTTTGTTTCTTTCTCCTTCCTTTCCCTCCCACTCTTCCTCACTGTCTCTTCCCCCTTACATTTATTTCCTGGTGGGAAAATATACACAGGTTCCACCTTGGTACCTAGTGCTTTCAAGAGGCCTTCAATGTGAATTCTCCCAAGTTTTTTGTGGTGTAGGTCACAGCAAACCCCTATTCAATGGACTGGTTTACCATAGCTCTTGGGATGAGTTTGTTCAAGAGGAATATGTGAACTCAGTGTTTATCTGGAGAACTGAAGAGTATAGAGGTAGCAGCAGTAGGTCCAGTCACAGCTGTTTATTCAATTTCCAACACATGCTTTGATGGCAATAACCTTCTCTGGTTACATCGTTCTTGGTAATTCAACTCCTTTAAGGAATTTAAGGACAGGGTAGACATGTTCAGAAAAGCCAGTTCACTCAGATAACTTCTTTCTGTCATAGTCCTTGAATGACTGGACTATTTTTCACAGATGGTAGTGTAGAACATGTACAGGTGTTATTAATTTTGAATTTCTGAGCTCTTCTGTTTTGCATTGAAGGTATCTATTTAGTGATTTCTATGTGAAATAATAACGTGGTAAGTAGAGCCACTAAGAAAAAGGTGATTAATATTACTATTTTCTAATTTGTATTTTTTCAAATTACCTAAAAATTAGAGCTCTAAGTTATTATTTTGAAAGTATTGTTATTAAATATGATTTATAATACACTAAATCACTTTTCTTTCACTTTCCACCTCCTTTTTAAATGGAAGAATACCCTAGGGCTCACACGAACAGCAATATCTTCCCCATTCTAAAAGTTATATCTGTATCCATTGTATTTATTTCCATATTTATCTCCATTCTCACCACCTCTTCTAGTGGGAACACTGCATTGTCCACTGGATGGAAATCAAAGATAAGAAAATAACAAAACCTCTTGCTCAGGAAATAAAAACAGTTCTTTAGGGCTCAATATTTCAGGGGATTGCTTGTGGCTCCACAGGAGCTTGTGTTTGACAAGTTTGAATTTTGCATTACAAAACATTTGCTACAGAAAGAATGTTTTTCAGCTCTGTGCTAGAGAAGTGCAAAGGAACTTGCAAACTCTGCCATAGCTCATTCTCATACTCATATGAGTGCACCACAAATTTAATTTCATTCAGTTCTCTCGCTAGTGCTTCATTTGCAGGAATCCATTTTTTTTTCAGAGGTTGTTTTTTTGTGAACCAGTCTATGAATTTGACTGACTGAGTTTCATACCTGCGTAGTGTAATAACAGAGTTACATGAGACATTCTAAGAGAACTGCTGAGGCATCAATAATGTTAAAGCTGGAATATTAAGAATTAATAACATGCTTATGATTACTGTAGGAAAGACTTCTATCCTTCTGGAGTAGGCTCTGGACATCATTTTCCTCCAGCCTCCCCATGTGGATCTACTGATTCAATGTCCCCTGCAGGCTGCTTGCCCTGCTAAGGATGCACCAACACAGCTAAGGCAAAGTGAGATAACAGATGTGGTGTTAGTGAGCAAAGGTAAATGGGAGCTGTGGTACATCAAGTAGAGGTATGTGCGGAAAGAGAGACGAGTTATTTTCTATACAAGTGGAATAAGGATACATGTTCAGGGTCCCAATGTACAGATGGCTGACAAAGTCAGCAACTATGTTGGGCTTCAGTCTGTCATCGCAGATGAGGAGGCAGTGAATGTTGTCTGCTTCCTCCATGTGTGTAGGAAAGTTACTTCTGGGGCTGGCACCTATGGATATCAAGTACTGTACCATTTTTCATACCAGAAGTGGTAGAGTAGAATAACCATTCATCTGACTGTCTTCAGGGGTATGTGATAGTTTAAATATTAATTAGCACCAACTTTCAGTGCTTCTACATGCTTGGATCAATGATATAGTTATATATAGTTATATATGGTTATATAGTCTCTATATGGTTATTGTAACTGCATCTGGCCCTGCCTTGATTATGTAACAAGAGTCGTGTATCAAACCACAGCCTCTCAGTTGGTTTATAGCCATAATTATACTCCATATGTTTATTTTAATTTACATACCTGTCAGCTGGGAAGAGGAACACTTAATAGACTCATTGTAGTTTTATCAGTTGTAACAAATGATCTTATCTCTACTGCCTTCCACTATCTGTGAAATTGATTCTCTCTTTATACTTCTTATTTTCCTTTTTATAAATTCAAACTAACTAAAGGGTACATCTTTATATTCTTAGTAATTAAATAATAATTACATGATAACTCAAAATGTGGAGTGGGGTTCTAACTCTTTTTACCTTTGTAAAATAAACCTTGTTTTACTTTGTAAATCAATCACCTGATAGGCTTAACTCATAAAAGCTCATCACTGTATTGAAACCAGTTTACATGCCAGCCATTCCATCATGTTGCCATGTAATTATGCTAAGACATAGTCAATTCAAAAATGAAAGATAAATTTTCATAACCAGTTTTTTCATCAGCATTTGAAGTCTTTAAAATGTAGTTGTTTTAGTTACACATTCATTGCCTTGATTTATCTTTGTACAGCCAAACTTATTAAGTTACTCCAAAGCAAATTATGAGGTTACATATGTGTAAATTAACATATATCTTGTATTACATTTATTGACACAACCAAAGGGCTGAGGAGTTTTGAGACGTCTTATAAATGCCTTCTCTTAGAGTCTAAAATCAAATACAACTTTACATGTTCAGAAATGAACATGTGTAGAGAAGAACTTCTCTACACATGTTCTTGAACTTCTTGAACAGTGCCATGAACTTCTACTTTAGTCAATATAAATAAGATGCAGGATGCAGCAAACTTTTGTGGCTACTTTTTTATCCCAGTGCACAAGAGCTAACAATTTACACTAGGTCTTTCCCAGTTCTGGAGATGCCTTTTTGCAGCCACACTCCCAGGATGGACTACACAGCCTGTCTGTGCCTTACCACTACCTAGTCCTAAAGTACAGTGAAAGGGACCAGGATAAAAATCTGTATCTGATATTCACAGGTGTCAATGATACTGAAAATTTTTATTTAAGTATTTTGCCTTAATTGGACTTAGGATTTTACCAAAATGTCTGTGAGTCTGTAAGGCACAGTTTCCAAATTATAATGTCATCTTCTCTCTAAGAAATCTCCCCTTCAAGGTTAAAAATCTTTCCTGAAGTTTCTAGTGATTATGATTCAAAAACGTGATGCAATGTACAAAATAACCAGAAAATATAAAAATCACAATTCAGGAAATAATAAAGTAAAAATCTGATAACATGTAATCACTCAATGAGTTTAGAGACTTGGTTTATACTTTTCAAAGCCTTATATTTGGTGTGACAACAATTGTAAGTTCCCCGAAACCTTCTGATACAGAATATATGCTGCAACCAGAACTGACTTGAGAATCAATGCCATTCTTAAGCAAGTTTTTTGTTTTGAAACTGTTTGTTTGTTTGCTTTGGTTTTTTTGTTTGTTTTTTTCCACAGTAGAACAATAAGAATACCTTTCTGGAAACAGTGTTCTCAGAAAAATGGAATTTTGTGAAAAATTTTGACTGAACCGTGAGTTGTTGGCTTTGGAAAATGTCAGTGGCCTGTGTTCAGCTTCAGGCCGGGGGACGCTTTTCCTGATCCAGTATTGTATACTCCTATTTCAATATCTTTCCTGACTTATCTAGGGCAGACCTTCTCATCCCTGATCAGGCTGTATTGGGCAAATAAAAGTCTTTGACACAGTGCTTTGCCCTAGTGGCATTCCATGTACAGGGATAGCTAATTTTTATGATTTTTATGTTCTCTCTAAAAATCTTCCTAAAGAAAACGTCTTGATACCTTTTGCATTTTATGGAAGTTTTTTAAACTTAAAGAAAAAAAATGCAAGAAAAGGAAAAAAAAGGAAACTGCAGTGGCTAGATCCACATGGAAGTGCAAATTGAGGGGTTTTTTAAGCTATGCTGTCAAACTCTTCTCACCAATATCAGTGACTTTTTCATGTGAATAAATATCTCTGTGTTTTGGGGTTAATCATAGTACTAAAGCAAGCTTAAAAGTATTTACAAGATCAGCTGCCAGTAAGCTTCAGACCATAAGTCACAAAACCAACGCAAACATCTTGGCAAAATAATGGCATAAATTTAAATAAATGCAACGATGCAAAAACTAGGAATATTCTGCAACTGATGCCAAAATGGAAAGGAATTTTATTTTATTGTGGGCTTTGTTTCCAGTAAGTTATGTCCTCAGCTGTTTTCCACTGGTCATTCCAGCCACATACAAGAAATATCTTCCTTGACTGTTACAGTCAATGAAACAATTAAATGTTAAGAACAAGAAAAATGAAAATCATTGTCTGTCCTGAGTACAAATCCTCACTGGAGGATAAAGAAATGTTCTAACTGTTTAAAGTATTTGCACTTCTTGTGGCTGTTAAAACAAAGGTAGCCAAAGAATATTTTGGAGATAGGAGAGACAAACTCTATCTGTAAACTTATCTCTACTTATTGCTTATTCTTTTTGTTCTTCGTTAGTCCATTTTGAAGAATATGAGAGATGTCCAAAATAGAAAGTTACTTGCAGGATGTGCCTAACCTGTTGTATTAGGGCAACTAGGTGATAAAAGATAGTCTTTGTTCAGGTTCTCATTTATTTGGCAGGGTAGTAGGAAGATTATGAAGACATTATTCAGAAAAAATATGGAAAATAAGCTAATGACTAAATTATCTTTCAAGGAAAAGTCCAACTCCCAAAACTAGCGTAGAAGGATCAAAAGAGAAAGTGGGAAAAAGAAGAGAGGGGTAATGAAGTCTACCAACACATGCACCAATAGGCCTATGGTAAATGACACTTTTCTCAGTACCAAAACTCAAGTGTGTTTTTTGTTTTAAACTCTTCCCTGGAGCTCCTTTTCTATGTCCCACTGCAATACAGAAAACTTCATGGATTTCCATCAGTTGCACAGCAAAAAGCTTTCATCTTCAGCACCCTACCTTTAATTTATTCTCTACTAGACTACCAAAAATATGCAGGAAGAGGTAAAATTAAAATCTGGTAAAATTAATATAGTAAAAAAGAAATACATTAAAAAATAGTATTTATTTTTCTGGGAAACAAATAAAACATGAGTCTAAATTACATTTGAGAGCTTACACAGATATGCAGATATAGAATCATAGAATCATCAAGTTTGGAATAGACCTACAAGATCATCCAGTCCAACCATAAACCCAGCACTACCACTGCAACCCCTAAACCACTAAACCACATCACACAACACCAGATCCAGCCACCTTTAGGGATGGTGACTCCATCACCTCCCTGGACTACCTGTTCCGATGCCTGACCACCCTAACAGTGAAAAGTTTTTTTTCTAATATCTAATCTGAACCTTCCCTGTCTCAGTTTAAGGTCATTTTGTATGGTCCCCTCACTGTAAGTCTGGTAGAAGAGACTGACCTCCACTTCACTGCAATCTCCTTTCAGATAGTTGTAGAAAGTGATGAGGTCCCCTCTGAGCCTCCGCTTCTCTAGACTAACCAAACACAACTCCATCAACCATTCTTCATAAGACATGTTTTCTAGACCCTTCATGAGTGGCCCTTTTTGCCCTTCTCTGAACACACTCCAGCACCTCAAATGTCCTTTCCAAAGTGAGGGACACAGAACTGCACACAGCAGAACTGCATTTGAGCTGTGGCCTCACTAATGCTGACTGCAGGGGGTTGATCACTTCCTTAGTCCTGCTTTTAAGCTATTCTTGATACAGGCCAAGATACCATTGGCCGTCTTGGTTACCTGGACACACTGGTGGCTCATATTGAGCAGGCTGTCAAACAGCACACTGAAGTCCCTTTCTGCCGAACAACTTTCAAGCCAGAGCACCCTAGCCTTGAGCAATTATGTGTGCTCTAATTGCAGGATGAGTTTGTAATTTTAGTAGTACAATTGTCTGGAATCCAGAAAACTTGAACTAATATCCTTGTTTTCTGTTGTCTTACTGCAAAATCCTGTGAAAATCCTACCCTCTTCCATGACTCAAATGGTAATAAAAAACATTTCTGTAGCAAAGTTTTCCTTAAAACCAATAAAGGAAAACGTGCAGTACAGATACTATTGCATTAAATCCTACTCATCTACCTTATTCAAAACAATTTGCAACAGTTTTTTCTGACCAGTACTTGGAAAGAACAAAGTGTTTATGATGACCATATTTACCTCAATCATAAAAATTACATCTTTGAAATGTTCTACTGGACTTCACAAGACTTTCCTTTACTGATCCATGTTCATCAGTAACTATTTTCTGAATTCAAACACTGAAATCAAAACAGATAAGCTAATTTACACCAGTTTCTGTTCTTGATATTTTAGCTACGAGATTTCACTTGCCCCACAGCAGTTTTGATGACTAATACATCATCCAAGGGCTGAACAAATCATTTTTATGGCATATCTTTCTGGTTTATACTTTTGCATTCTACACTTATTAAAACTTCTACTTCAACTGGTAAATGCTAATACAGTGAAGCATATATATATGTACTTTTACATATACAAATATTTTTTTAATATTAGAGTACTCAATCATGCATTAAATATTTTTAAAACATTCTTTCACTGGTTAGGAAGTGCATTTTGCATTTGTCTTTTGCAGCCTTGTTCCTCTGAAGCCTCAAATAAAACATTTCTATTAACATCTCTACTATTCCTTGAGGGTAAAATTTCTAAATATTAAATTAGAGATGCAAGATTATTTTTGACAGTTTTAAATATTTTTCTTCAGTATTATATTATAAGCATTTGTGCAGCAGAATTTTTTTGCTAAAAATACTCATGTAACAGAACATGTATGTTAATTTGATATGAATATTCTTTGTAGTTTGATACTATTTTTGTAATACAAAACACAAAAAAAGAGTATAATTTCTATTGTAGGATCTTGTTTCTGTTTTAACTCCCGTTATCCCACAGCATCGAAGAATCTGAGTACCTGTGTCTTGAACACAAAAGGAAATGACTCAGCCTGAATTAACTCTGTGGTGAGAACTTATCATCTTTTAAGCTCATTTAAAAGAAATGCCCAATATAAGAGATGCCCAAAGTAGAAAGTCACCTGCAGAATGTGCCTAATCTGTTTTATTAAGGTAATTAGATGATAAAAGATAGTCTTTCTTCAGGTGCTTATTTATTTGACAGAGAAGTAGGAAAATTACGAAGACATTACTCAGAAAAATATTGCAAATAAATTAATGACTAAATCAGCTTTTAAAGCAATAATCATTGACTACCCAAAAATCATGTTCCTTTTAAAAAACAAATACAATCACTGTCCTTCAAAAAGGCTAATTACAACATAGGAGAAACTCAATACCACAATATCCATCATGTAGGTAGGCTTCATTATACCTACCCTCAGATCTCAACTGTGACTAAGTTATTCTTCCTAGAGTTCCTCAAAATCAGTAGAGAGGAATATACAGACTTTCAGAGTACACTTAGCTGACATAGTTTAGGCATCATATTTAAAAGGAGAAGAATTCTTTGTGTCCTCCATGGACTATGAAGATATTATAGGCTGACTAACCTACTGTGATACCTGCAGATACATGTATTATAAAAACTATGAAAGATGCAATTTTATTTGTGGAAGTCAATGGGATAAAAGCACTCATCTGATAAGCAGTAAGGTTAAAAATGTATATTTAACACCAGCTGCAACAGCAGCACTTTGCATTACAACACTTAAGGAATTATTCAGTAAAATTGGCATGAAATTTGCAAAGTTGGGTCTAAAGATCTGATAACCTTAATGTAAGGAATGAAACAGCTGATGGAGAGAGATAGAAACAATAAAGCAATATCAGCCACTTAGGCTGACTCCTAGTGTAGCAAGAGTTATAATGCTGTGAAATTGTGTAAAAATCACAGATGTTCACATATTTACCATATTTTATCTCATCCCAGAATTATTTTTTTAAGTAACAAGGAATGGGTTACTAACAACACTCACTCTAAATTTCTTGTGCAAAGGCAGGATCTCACAAAACAAGCAAGCAAGCAAGTTTCTGGACTGTTTAAATTTAGGTTGACTTTTGGTAGCTCTGTATACCTGGTGAAGTGGAGCCCCTGGTGGTCTAGTGGTAAAGGCACGGCGCTATCACCGCCGAGACCCGGGTTCGATTCCCGGTCAGGGCCACTCCCGGGCAGATGGAGCTCATTAGCCCTTAAAGGCAACCCACCTACGTCCTAAGGACCTCGCTGCCACCGTCCAAGCTCGCTTGGCCCCGGCAGATGAACCTTAGGATTAAAGGGTGGGCTCAGTTCCGCGAACACTGTGTCTCACCTAAAAAATCCAATGCGCAGGCTGGAAGGTGTAAAGACCTTCCCCAGATCTTCGCTCGCGAAGACTGGCCATTATATTATTATACCTGGTGAGTTAGGAACAGTGGTTGTCTTTCCCAGGGCAGTGGATTCTGGGTCTGTTGTCTTACTTATCCAAACTGTCCATGTCCTGTTGATGTCTGGTAGTTTTGAAAGGGTAGTAAGAGAGGAAGGCTGTGCTTTCTCCCTTTCCAGAGCCTTCAAGTAGAGATACCATTATGCAACGAACCAACTGATAGAGACATCTTTTGAAGCCACAGGTGCTCTGTATCTCTTTTCTCTAGGTAGACAAAAATTACCCTCTCTTATTCTGTGGAAAGTAACTCTTGTATATCAATGTTTCACATCTCCTTTTCTAAATCAAAATGGTCTGTACTCGGTTGAGTTGGTTCTGTATAATACTCTGTGTTGTCAGCTTGATGAGTTATCTGTGTCTGTTGCCTAACTCCAAAATAAAAGGTCCAGGATCCAGGACAAGAGTAGAAATTATGTAGAGAGCCAGAAGTACTTCTTTACTCTTTACCACTTTGGCTGCTTACATCATTCATATACCAAGATAATTCCCTCATCATTTTCAACATGCTATATCTATCTGTCTATCTATCTATCTATCTATCTATCTATCTATCTATCTATCTATCTATCTATCTATCATCTATCTATCTATCCATATACACTATTTTGCTCCTCATATACAGGCTAATTCCCTTTAAATGGAGTTTCAGGACTGGTAGTCAGAGAGTCTGCATCTTCACATGACTTAGAGTATGGAAGAGTTCCCTATGATTTGTGAGAGGCGAAAGGAAAAGAAAAGAAGTCCAGGTGTGTGGAGACATACAATTACATCCTTTTGTTTGAAATTCAGTCAATAGGAACTTACTACCAAAATATTTTTATGATTATTATGAGACTTAATCTAATAGTATCTAATCACCTGTTTTTCCAAATCAATGATTTGGGAACCAACCATTTGACCATCCCATATCACAGTTTCAGAGACAGAATAGGTAATATTCTATTAAATAAAAAAATCTTTCAGATTTCCTGAAGTTATTGCATTTTGTTTTGGGTTTTTGCTTGTTTGGGTTTTTGCTTTGTTTGTTTTGGGGTTTGGGTTTTTGTTTGTTTGTTTTGGTGGGCTTTTGGCTTTGGTTTTGGTTTGTTTTTCTTTCAGTTATTTGCTCCTGCTGTTAAGGTGTTTATCTGTTTCCAAGAAACCCTCAATCTTGTTTTAATTTTGGTGTGATTTTCACTGAATTATAAAAATAGTAAATCATAATTGTGTATTTTGTTTCATCAGTTCTAATATGAAAGATCAATACCCCAAAGTCATAAATACATATGAGAGTATACTTTCCCTATGATCTTATTCATGCAAAACTGTCTTTAATCAAATCTAAATAAAGAGAATAAGAGAAACAATATATGCCAATGCAGATCTGTTTGAAAGGCCAAGAACACAATGTGATTTATCATTTGAAAGGTAATGAGAACTTTAAAATTCAAATGAATAATGTGTGAAGAGAAACATAGTAGCAAATATATAACACTGCAAAAAGCTTGTTTGGTTTAGGACACAAACAACTTTGCTAGTTCAGAACAAATATCTACATAAATTCTGAAGAGATATTTGAACCTTGTTAGCTGTATATTGAAAATAAATAATTGGAAACTGAAGATTAAACTATAAAAAATTTCCTTGGCACACTTGCACTTAAATGAAAGCTTATAATTTACACAAAGCATAACTATACTTTTAATATGTAAAAGGCACATTAATCATTCAAGTGCTAGAGAATCCTTAGAAGAGTCACATTGTTATGTATTAATGTAAGAACTATTTATAGACACACTGATTGTTTTAATTTCACAGCAAATATAAACTGTCCCAATTTAACCAAGTATTTAATAATTTAGACAATCAAACACCAATGAAAAGTAATGTTTTTACTTCTCTGATAAGCAGGCTGACCTTTAAAATGAGAAGCAATCTCTCTCTTTTATTGCTGCTGGATGAGGAGATTTTAGCATCTGATTGTGTCTCAAGCGTTTCATTTAATTCTTTTTCCTGTGTTCTTGAAGACCCCTGCTGTGTTCCTGCTACCCTACATTTGACACAGACAATACATTCTAATTCAACTCATAAATTTCTCTAAAGTATGTAGACCACTCTCCTAAACTAATTATTATATGTTTAAAGTAACGTATGAGTTTAAAACTGTTATCACAGACCTGAACTGGGCAGCGAGGGGGGCAGTTTCATTAAAGAAAGCTATGTGCATTCTTTTGTTTCCAATAAGGGATACCAAAATGTGTGCATGTAGACAGACACTTTCTGAGACTGCTTCAGAAACTTTACTCTGGTTTGTTGAGTGAATAGTGCAAATAATTCATAGTTTATGCTTCCCACAGGGGAGTTTAGGAGTGAGGAAACCTCAAGAACAGCAGTGGAGTAATCATTAACAAAAAAATTCTCAAAATTTGCTTTCTGAATGGGAGATATACTCGCTGGGTTTTGATTTCTGTTCTACAAAACACATGCATGTGTGTCACACAGGTACACACAGTCACACTCACTGTACAAAGCAAACTCACATGAGTCAAGGCTTCTGGTCCAACTGTGAGCAGTACTGTCAATTCAAGGGAATAACACACGTGCTGCAGCTGGCAAGGTACCCAAGAGTACCTTGAAGATAAAAGAATGATTTGGGTTGGAAGGCACCATAAAGATCGTGTAGTTTCAAATCTCCGGCCATGTGTTCGGATACCTTCCACTAGATCAGGTTTCTCAGGGCCCCATCTAACTTGGCCTTGAACACTTCCAGGAATGGGGCATCCACAGCTTCCCTGGGAAACCTATTCTAGTGCCTCCCTACTCTCACAGTAATGAATTTCTTCCTAACATCTCATCTAAACCTAAAATCTTCCAGTTTAAAGCCATTACCCATTGTCCTTTCACCACATGCCCTTGTAAACAGTCCCTCTTCAGCTCTCTGCTAGCCCCCCTTTAGGTATTGGAAAGTGCTATAAGGTCTTCCTGGCTTTCTACATAGCAGCTCTACACTGGACTCAGCTTTCAGGGTGGTTTTGAATGTGTCCCCCGAGGGTGGAAGGGAACGAAAGAGGCTATGTTTTTCCACTCTCTTTTTAGTTTGGATGGTTACAAAACTTACCAGTGGCCTTACTGCTCGTGTTAGCCCCAGGCCAACTAATTTTTACCTGGATTATAATTAGTTTCTGTATTCCTGCTATAAATGTGTTACAAGGCTGTAAAGTAGTTTAGAGTGCCTCTTTGGCTTTTTCTTGTAAAGAGCTACAGCACTGCAATAAAACAGATGTACAATGCAGAACTTTGGACAAAACTTTCCCATAACTATTTTCTGTACTTTATTTTTTCAGCAAACACCTGAACACATGAATAAGTTAGGACTGGGCAGATAGAGCCAAAATCTTACCACTCTGATCACTGATTTTGGGTGTTCTTCACCCAGTGATAAAAGCTTTAAGCTTGGAACTATCCAAAATATGAGACTGGCCAACAGGAAATTATTAAAAGATGTTAGCATGTTCTTTTAGGTTGTCTATTGTAACAAACACTCAGAGATATTCTGCATTTCAAAGACAAAAATTAACATGCAAAGGTAAAATGTCAAGTATTGCGGGTGGGGTTTGTCCCCGCGAAAGACCCTCGCGCACATCTTGTATAGGAGACGAGCCCCCAGATAGGTGACTCACAAAATGGCCGTTTATTAAAACAAGGTGTCAGTTTATATAGAGGGGTACATAGAAGGGTCTCGAACAAGGGTGGGATTCTTGCCAGGGGCACGAATCCTAAGGGTCAGAGATAAGCGAAAATGGAGGGATTGGCTGCAGGGATATGTCCAGCCATATAGGGAGATTTGGGAGTTAGGGAAGGAAGGGAAGGAATGGTGAGGGGCACAGATAGGGGAGTTCTGCAGGGGTCTGTGGAAGCAGCGTCTTATCGCTGGATCTCAGGCACTTCCTGCAGTTGCAGCTGTCAAAGCACCTCTAGATCAATTTCTTCCTCCAAGGTTTCTTCGTAGCCTTTCTGTATCTGTCTCCATTCTCTGTAGGCCTTCATTGCTCCACCCCCGACAATCAAGCTCACAGAATCACGGGACCACAGAATAGATGGAACTGGAAGGGAAGTGCTTCCTTCCCCTTAAGAGTGGGTCATCACAGGGACCTCTGGAGATGATCTAGTCTAACACCCCTGCCAAGGCAGGGCCACCTACAGCAGGTTATACAGGAGCAGGTCCAGGTCTATAATCCTTAAGTCGATGTGTCTTTAAGCTAGCACACTATGTTTAAAATACCTGAAAAAGGCAGTGAAATTTGTCTGTTATGACTTCAATGCAATAAATCTTTGCATTCCAAATTCCACCTCTGTGTGTAAAATCTGAAGAGAGCTTCTTTTGCTGTAGGACTGAAGAAAACATTAGTGAAGAGAACATAAACTAAAATCTTCCATTTCTCACCAGAATATTTACATCTTTTTGTTTCTCTGATTACCATAATTTTGAGTGGGGTGTTTGAGACTTACAGTTCTCTGAGGATGGGTTTTCTAGCTCTAATAATTTTAAGTTAAATTTGAGTTTAGCTGTGTATGTGTCTCAGTTTAAATGAGACACAGGACTTTTGCTGAGGATGAGTTATGAGAAAAGACCCAAACTCCTCCCTCTAAGCAATTATAAATCCCAAATTAAGAGGCTTCGATTGAAGGAAAACAAATTATGGAAAAGGAAAAAATAACAGCCCTTTATTAAAAGGTATTTGTGTATTGGTAGAAACACGAAACAAAAAAAACCAGTAAAACAACCAAACAATACTCCTATACTCACAAAGAATCCCCTTCAAAACAAACCAATGAACAAGTAAAGGAAAAAAGTAAACAGCTCAGTTTGCGACCTTTGGTGCAATTCCAACCATAGTCAACAGGGGCGCTGTTGGGTCACTGGAGATGCAGAGCTTGTAATGTCCTGTGCCAGTCACCAGGTGGCGCTGTTGGATCACTGGTCACTGCCACGTGGGGGATGGGGGGAGGGATGGGAAACAACCTCTGGGGTGTGTTGGAGAAACCAAAAGAAAATTGGTTTTCCCTTCCCTTCCCACACACTGGGAAAGGGGAAAGAGAGAGAGAGGGAAGGGAAGCAACAGCAAAAGGAAATCAAAAGGAAAAGAAAAAAAAAAACCAAATGAAAACTCACTCTGTTCAGCTGGTCAAGCTGCTCTGCACAGTCCTTTCTCTCCCCCTGATGTGCACAAGGACCACTACCAGGAAAAAAAACAAACTGGAAAGGGAAAAAATAATAATAATAAATAAATAATTAAAAAAAGAATCTGCTGGGGGAAAAAAACCCAGCTCCTCTGTGATGAAAAAAATCCGAGCAGAATCTGCAACTGGTAAGCAGGTTGAGAGTCACACACACCAGCTTCCACTCCAATCTCTGTTCCAGCCAAGAGCCAGCACACCAACTCCTCCCCCCACTTCCTAGGAGACTAATTTCTGAGCAATTAGCCAACCACTAGCTGGGCTAGTTCTTTTGTATCTCTTAAGTACTCACTCGATAGCTCTGCATGCAGGGGGCAGGGGGAAGGGAAAAAATTCCCGCCTGGTTTCCAAGAACCAGCTAAACCATGGCATTATGAGACTTCTATGTAGAACAAAACTGTCATGTGCCAGTCTAGAATTTAGTTTTCTACTATGAAGAGTCATTTAAATATACTATTTTAATCATGATTTAAACATCTTATTTTAATTATGATTAAGATCACTAATTTTAATTGTAAGTTTCCTTTATTTTCTTCCCAAAGATAGTTTGCCCCATTATTTTCATAAATATTAAACCAAATGCATCCTTTGCAGTAAACCTAGGGGTTTTTTAATAACCTAAAAAAGAGAACACAATATTTTTCTGAAATGGAAGAAAAAAGAAATGTGCAAAAGATACATATTTTGGAACAGATTCTTACTATATATTTTAGAAATTACTTTTCTGTAACGGTGTTCAGTCTACCCCCTTTGAAAATCATCTGTTTTCTCATCTGAAACCGGGAAGGAATGACGTGTTTGCTGTTTGCAGTTTGGACATTAGCAGGAAGTAAGACGTGGAAAGAAGATGCAATTTTGCAATAGGATCCAGAACAGGTGTGTTATGCTGTATACTTCCTTTCTGCTGTAGAGAGGTAGAGGGAAAACCTTCCATAGCTCTAGACAGTGGTGTGAAAGGGAAAGGGTTTGTGTGCTGTAAATAATCATACTCTAGGGAAAGGCTCTACACCCAAGTCAATTAAAATAGTGAATTTTTGAGAGCTTCTGTGAAAACTCCTAACACATTTAATATATGGGAAGACTTTATTCTGTAGTAGGCAATAATTACATTTTTAGTCATTGTTTATGTCAAGCCTCATTACAATGAAAATTGAAATTCCTTTAAGATGCGAAAGCTGTGGGTTTAAATTATTTTTATTAGTTGAATAAAACTAAAAGTTCTACGATGTTTGCAGTTGTTGAGGTTTCCGTTTATTACTTTAGAAATGTATGCTTCAGATCATCACTGTTACAAATGCTGTGTGATTGATGAGTAGATTGCACAATAAGACTAAAGTATCTCAGCTAAATGTAAATTGAAACATTAGCATTTATAAAGAAATTAAGTATAGACAGTAAAAACAGTTAAGAATTTATCATTTAAATAAAAAATAATTTCCAATAAAATGAAGATACCATAAAAAAAATTTAAATTTTTTTTCTCTTTTTTTTTTTCTTTTTCTTTTAAAGGGTTCAAACCCAGAAGAAATACTACTGAATAAAATGACTAATTTTTTCCTATCTCTGTTCTAGGAATGATAGCGAAGGTCTTACTTTTAAAGTCAGGCTTTTTTTTAAAATGCAAGAAACTGTACACATATGATTACTTTTTTCTGATATGAATTTGATAGGCTACATGATACTTGGTCTAATTTCAGACTGAGATGAAGCTCAGAAAGCCAACCACATCCTGGGCTGCATCAAAAGAAGAGTGGCCAGCAGGTCAAGGGAGATGATTCTGGTCCTCTCCTCTGCCCTTGTGACACCCCGCCTGGACTCCTGCGTCCTGGGTTCCTCAGCACAAGAAAGATGTCAATAGGTGAGAGGGAGTGTATAAGAGGACTACAAAGATGATCAGAAGGCTGGAGCACCTCTCCTATGAAGAAAGACTGAGAGTGCTGGAATTTTTCTGCCAGGAGAGGAGATGACTTTGGGAAGATCACGTTACAGCCTTTCAGTATCTAAAAACAGTTTATAAGAATAAGAGAGAGGGACTTTTTAACAGTAATAGAAGAAGGAGCAATAGCTTTAAACTGAAAAAAAGAGAGCTTTAGATTAGATGTCAGGAAGAAATTCTTTACTGTATTGGTGGTGAAGCACTGGAATAGGTTATCCAGAGAAGTTGTGGATGTCCCAGCCCAGAAAGTGTTCAAGGCCAGATTGGATGTGGCCCTGAGCAATCTGATCTAATGAAAGGCATCCCTGACTCTGGCAGGGGGGTTGAAACTACATGATCTTTAAGGTCTCTTCCAACCATAATCATTCTATAATTCCATGATTCTTCTCTTGGAAAGAGTGAAAAGTTGTACAGAAAGAGAATTGAATGGATAGAAAGCAGTAATCCTAGTAATGCTACCAACAAGGAGCAAATTCGTTGCAGCCTTTTCTAGCGATATGTTATTGTTAACAAGCTTGAGAACAAAATGATCCCATATGCAATGGGACATCAAATTAAAATATCAAAAAAATATATATTTCTATTAAAATATTTTGGAAGGAAATTAAAAGGAAAAAAAAAAGAAAGATATTCTGTGACAGAGGAGAATACCTCTTCTGACCTACAAGACTCTTCTGAGTACAGTGGTTATCTCCAAAAGTTTTCTCAGTATGTGCTGGAAACATGAATTTTTCCATGGGAGGGCTAGCTATTTTCAGATGATTTCTAAGCAATCATTACTTTCCTATTAAGAGAAGTTCAGGCCTTGTCGTAAGATTAGTCTCAAGAGGAAGAATTACTACTATCTTTTGCCTTTTTAAAAAAAATAAAAACTACCCAAGTAATTCTAGAGTTCAGATCCACAGTTTTAGCTTACGAACTGAGGGGAATCCACTGACCTGTAACATGGTATTTTTACATTGTGGCCATATGATACATTCTGATATGCGCATGAAGACACAAGGAGAAAAGTTTTGTTATCATAACCATATCCTATTTCAACAAAAGCACAAAAAAGCATAAGGAAATTTTGTCTTCTTATATTCTAACTTTTGATTGTTAAGAAAATATTATTCTTTGTATTCAAAATTGGTTTACTAGTTCTTAATTAAAAATGTGCATGCTATCTTGGATGCTGTAAGTAACAGATGTTCTCAACCTGGTAATTCAGATGATTCCATTAAATGTAGTCATGAGTACATACATATAATATAAACAAAACATAAAAGTGATGCAGAAAATAAAATGAATATTAATGTGTTTTTGAATATGTACAACAACATAATAGTGTGAGTAGAAATGGAAGAAAACTAATTCAGTTGAGAAATACAGTGTATACTTTAACAAAAAGTATAATTAACCTTTGGGAAGTGTACCTAGAGAGCTAGAGGACTTTTCATTAAGTGAAATTTTAAAACTGAAATTGGTTGAAGATTAGTTGTGTTCTTAAGTACCATACAATAAGTGTACCAGAAATTAGGGTCGTGGTGCACAAAGTAATGCATGTAATTATTTTGTCTGTTTTATACCATAGATCAGAATTCAGAGTATATTTCTACCTGATTCTGACTAAACACTAGGTAGCTGATGATTATTTCATAAATATCTGCATTCCATTTTTCTGAACTCTCTTTGCAAGCCTTTTCACTTGAATTTGAGACATTCAGGTTCTATGGAAAGGTGTCAGTACCCTGTAACATCAAATATACCATGGTTTGAGTTTGACTTTTTAAAATAACACTTTTTTAATTAAGTAGATCTACATTTTGATGTGAACTCAGTCTAAGAAAGCTATCAGTCTTTCAACGTACAGCATTGTTTTCAAGAAGTTGTATTTTATCAGTAAAAGGGTCCTTGTTTCAAAGCTGAAATTTTCTTCTGTTTCTTTTTTAAGCCTTAGGAACTTTTCAGGGCTTTGACTACAATGTTGACAGCACTGTAATACACAATAAGAAGAACAAATAGGATACCATCATCTTCTGCTCAGTATTGTGAAAACCAAACCCTGGAGTAGACAATGCTTTACAATTTAAGATACTTTTCCAGAATATCATCTTTGACTTATTAGTTTTCTCTAAAATAAAAGAGAAATTCCAGATACCAAATCTAATTTTACTTTTTAAAATGCTGATCAAACCACAAACTGCTAAGATGTATTTGACTATGCCAAGTGAATGCTTTGTTTAATAGCTGGTGATATAAAACTAAATATCATTAAATAGGAGGGCAAGAACACTACTGGAGAATGCTAATTGCAAGAATGATTTATTACAGGGATCAATAGTAGCAATGTACAAGAAGAATAGTAATGGAAAATATCAATACAGAAATATTAGATCCTTTTTTAAAGTCTGTGAGGGGAGATAATTGTATTTGATGTTCGACAAGTACTTTTGGCAGTCTTTTTTTTTTTTTTGTTAATGGGGGGAGAAGGAGTAAGGAATGAGAACTAGAATGTCTTAAATATTATCTGCATTGAAAAGAGTGCACCCAGCTTTTGCTAGTCTACCAATTTATTTGTTTATTTAGTATTGCAAATAACTTGTCCCAGTGCACATAAAAAAGCAGCACATTTCAGAAATTAAGGAGATTATACTCAGCAGCAAACATAAATAATTTGTTACAAGATTACATGTGTGATGTTATTAGCTGAAAATTACAAGGAAATATTTTATTTATTATTTATTTATGTCTAGAATAGCAAACCATAATTTGTACTGGATTCTTAAAACTAGGTTAGTAACTTGTACATTGATGCTGCTGATATTGTGTTTGTCAATAATTTTACAGTCAGTAGTTGCAGTGATACCAGGTAAATCACCTTTGTCTCAGTGTAGCTGGAGCCTATACTTAGCCCTTGTAGCTGGATCCTTAATCTTAGTCTTACAAGAATAGCATCTGTTGACAAAAGTAAAAATGAAAAATATAGAACAACAAACAATAAATTCTTCCTAAGTATTTTTTAGGAATGGAAGGAAATACATTCAAATCTAAATGGCAATTGTGCTAATTGCAAAAAAGGAAGTAATACTGCTGATGTGTTCCTTACAAGATCAGTGGTGCCAACTTTTTAGCTACTCTCTTTAATTATGTCTCAGGTTAATATGGGCTATACTCACACTTAAACAAAAGAAATAATGAAAGTAGACAATATTATTTACTAGTAATTCCTAAGCATTAATTTAAAAGGCTTAATGTTTTTCCAATGGAGGAAAAAAAAAGAATATTTTCATCACATTTGGTTTAGAATGTGCTTTGAATATATATTCATGCTTGTTTTCATGTTCAGCTATATCTTTCTTTTTTCAATGGGTAGAAATATGTTGTAACTTATATTTTTGTATTTATTTCCTTCAGGTTCAGGCTAAAGATAGGGATTTCAAAAAATGAACAAAATACTTTTATTTTCATTGATATAATTTATTGCAGAAGTACCTAGAAGAAACTTTGTTTTACTACCATTCGAGTTAGCTTGTTAGAAATCTTGACTTTCCAATGTATTCTAACAAACAAACAAACAAATATTATTTGATAGTTCCTATGGTATTTCAGGTGTTTAGTGTTTTTTATGTGGCCCAAGGACTGACCACCTTTCAAAACCTCCCCTTCCCTCCCTGGCCTTCCCTTTCCCTCTCCTTCCCTTCCATCTTTAACTGCAGTTAAACAAAAAAACCACAACAAATATTTGAGGACCAATATTTCTGATTATATATTTGCCCTGTGTGGGACATCTATGCAAAATATTTATATTTACTGTGCTCCTATTGCCACAAGGGCTTACCGCCTACTCACTCTCAACATGTTGTATACCTGGACCCTCAGGCATGCTTTATGCAAAACTCCTTCCTAACCAGTTGTTCCCCAGAAGGTACTGTCACATGAGATTGTTTTGTCCCAGATCTTGGTATTTGTCTTTGAAGAAATTCATTAATATTTTGCCAGAAACATTTTTAACCTGTTAAGATCACAGTCTTACCCTCTAGCATATCAAATGTTACCCAGTTTTCTATCAGCTATGAGCTTTCAAAAGGTGCCTTCTGTCATGTCACATTGGTCACTATTGAAGAAGTTTAACAGCATCGGCACTCTGAGCAATACCAATTATAAATGGACATCAGCTGATCTTCTTCCTGCTGATCACAATCTTCTCAGTTAAGACGTATAGTCAGTTTTCCACACGCCATTCCTAGTTTTACTATCAAAATCATATTTCTATAGTTCAATTTCAAGGATACTCTAAGGTACTAGGTGGAAACCCTTTCTATTATCAAGATAAATAACATACCCAGTACTTCCCTCTTCCATTGTGGCAGCTGTCTCATCAGAGAAGCCAAAATGCTGATCAGTCCTGGGGATGTAATTTGCTAGAAGAGCAGCAGAATTGATGTACATTACATATATCAAATCTAATTATACATTATGGCTTCAACATTTCACTTGAATAGCCAGAAAAGGAAAATACTCTTGTAATATTCTTTTGTGATGGCTATTATAGTCTGTAGTCTGGTACAGAGAAATTAATTTGGCTACCAAAAGTGAGTTTCAGATAATGTAGGGAACCTGCTCCAAAATAAAGGGATCCATAAACCTAAGTTTAAAAGCACTTTACCAAAAATATTCGGATAGAACTCATTGGATTAATTAAAAAACCAGAGCTCTTACCTGAAAGGAACATATAATTAACACCTTATACATTTCATAGAAACAAAAGATGTTTAATTCTCATGCTCTTGTAAATTTTAGAATGTTGGTGAAAGACAATTTGTCTTGGTTCATATTCCAAATTTAAATATCACCTAAAATGCAAATTAATTCTAGTCACAGCCACACTAGAGAATGGACTGTGTAATTAAACATCGTGGGTCCAACACCAAATGCATTCTCTAGATCACAATGTTTATGTTTATTGATGTTACTTTTGACTGTCAGTTATTACAAATATTATGCTATTATACATCATGAGTGCTATTCCTGTAGGGTATTAATTTTATTAATATTATGTTGATTAATATTAATATTACAAGTGTTTCTGTTGATGAATATCAATATTACTATAAACTGTTGTTAATAATGATAGATATTTATGGGTATTTTAAAAATCTTGTATACTTTGCAAGATATTATGTCTTGTAAGTCTTGTACTCAAAGTTTGGCAAAAAAAAAAAAAAAAAAAAGAGAAACATCAAAAGAAGAAGAAATAAAGGAAATTTTCATCAGCAAGAATCTCCAAAAATTCCTGGGACTGATAAGTTCTTCACCCAGGAGGTTAATCAACACATCAAATGTACACACAATGCCTATTACCTGCAAGAATAGTGAAATGCTGTATGGTGAAACTCTGTAAGTTGCTGATTTCTTGTTTGTCCATGAATTGCTGTTACCTTGAGTTGGATGTTTCGAGCTTTCAACCTGCATTCAGTCAAGAAGATAAATTTTTAGCTATTTTCTAAAAACACTGCATAAAAATTTCAGGAATCTTAATTGAAAAGTGTTATGTAAACATGAGGTCATTCTTATGGCTTTATAAGAATATTTGAAACTATAAGAAATGGTATCTTCCTCTCTGCATTTCATTATTAATTTATTTAAGTGACTATACCTTTGTTTAAATTAAGAACTGACCATTAATGTAAAACTAATATTATAATCAAGGGCACTTTGTCACATGATGTTCTTCTGATCTTCCTGAGTGTCTTGTTGAATTTTGTGAAAGTTCACAGTTATTTTTCTAATCTAAAAGTAATTTTGTGCAAAATAATAATTTCCTACTAAATTCCAGATGAAGTTTTTCAAATTTCATGGAAGGGTCTATGTTTTTCTATGTCTTATTTACTCAGGGATCAAACTAAAATGTTCCTGATGACAGATCGAATTAACTGAAGTGGAACTGTTGCTCAGAACAATTGACCTCAACACTTCTCAGAGGATTTTTTTGTTTTGTTTCTTACTGTGTTGATAAGTTGGTAGAAGACAGAGAAATTTCTATATCAAATACTGTATGATTCTAAATGGCTTCTGAAAGCCAGTGACTGGAACAAAGTGATTTGCACACTACAATTACCAAATAGTAGTGATCAAAAAAATTTTGAACTGTTTTTTTTTCTAAGGACAAGTCCTCTGAAGACAAGCATTTGAAGCTGAAATTAGTTGTGGTGCACCTGACCTCTTACCTAAACTACAGTTGTAGCAAATTAAAAGATAAAGGTATATAATTTGGCTGTGTTCATCAATTACTTCATGAACATAGAATTTTTATATCTATGGTCAATGCCTGACAGCTGAATTGTGACTGCTGCTGATTCTGCTGATAGCCAAGGTACTTAGAATGGAAGATATTTATCTTGCTTAACATCTCTCACATAGTAGTAGACTCAATCATCTGGATAACTCAGATAAGATTCCTATATCAAGATTTTAAAAAGTGACTAATTATTTTGGATGAACCTGTGGTAAATCCACACACCACCTTCTTTTTTTTTTAATAGTTTGTTTTTTCTACCTTATTTTTCAGGAACTACTGAGCAAACCTCTATCTCTGAAGGTCAAAAGAGAGATGCAAAGCTGCAGATCAGAACCTGTAAATTTGCTAATAAATTCTCAGGAGGCTAGTTAAAAAGAGCTACCACTAATTTTAGTATTAAAAGAACAATTGAGAGAAAGGAATCTTAAGATCTGGTGAGGAAATCAACAGTTGAACACACAGAATAAAAATTAAAAGGAAGTAAATTTAAAAAGTACACTAAAAGGAGAAAAAATATAACGCAAATTAGATGGTAAATTACAGACATTTTGATAGTTTGGACATACAGGCTAACTAGAGCAGGCAGAGTGGGATTAAATTATATTGGGAAAATCTTTAAAAAGTGAGTGTTACTGAATATCTTGAGTTTCAGTATTTAGATGGGAATTTACTATGGTGTACATAAATGCTGAAGGAATGGCTGGATCCCAATATTGTTCCCCCTCTGAGTAAACCTCTGAATAAAGAAACCAGCACTGAGAGATTTTTAATACAGGAAGAGAAGATAATCTCTGTTATCAAGTAAAAGTACAAATTATTTTTCCTCATATTTTGAGGAACTTTATAGGAAGAATGAAGGAAAGGTAATAACAAAAAATGTTAAAGGATTAGTAATTTCTTAAACTGAATAAACTATAATATTTTAAATATTGCTGAAAAAACCCCTGCAGTTCAGTTTTGCGTTAATGGTGATTTCTTACAAAACTCCTTGCTTTCTAAAGGTTACCCAAATGTGGCTCAATCACAGTACTCAAAAAATTCTAGGTAATAAAATGTCCTATCTCTACCTGTATTTTCACTTGGTCATTTCTCTACTTCAAAGGGAGAAAAACTAAACAAGCAAGCAAAAAACACCATTCAAAAAAACATCTTTAGTCATACTGCATAAAGAATTTTACCACTGCCATTTCTGTTTCGTAATGTTTTAATGTATTGCGAAGTATTTACATAATGCAGTCCAAACTCTTAGTGTAAAAACTTAAACCATTGGGACATGGAAAGAAACAAATATCTTAAAGAAGACATTAGTTTACAGAAGTACCTGATACTGGTCCAATATTTTTTTCCTCAGCACTTTGGGTTGTTGTAGATGAAAAAGGAGAAGAAATTATTTTACTACATTTGTTCTAACATTTGTTCTAGCATCTTGTAAAAATTCAACAGGAAAAAAAAATTATATGGAAATTATTTCAGTGGTTGCAATATTCAGTAATTTTCTTCTACAGATGGCATCATGGTGTTCTCAGAAACTATTTTTAGCCTAAAAAAGTTGAACTGTTAGACAGTACAAATAGAAAGAATCTGTTGTTTAAGAGAGTGATTCAAAATGCAAAACTGATGTGGGGGATTCAAGTTTTTCTCTTAAGGAATGTCTCTCTAAGTAGTATAGAAAGCCTTGGAAGACTTATCTTCTTAAGCCAAATTATTTTTTTATTTCTTTCAGCTGGGAATGTTCTTAATGTCAACAAAAATATGAATTATCGATCAAACTTCCATTATTATCAGTATATTCCAATACCAGTTCTCCAACCTTTGACACTCTGAAAAATAATTTAATGAGAACATTATCTTTTGAGGTATTAGGGTTTTAGTTTAGTGCAACAAATCACATAAATACAAACCTTATTTAAAGTCTTTCACCCAGCATTACCTATGTGCTAGGATTAGCACAATATTGAATTGTGCATCACACATTTCCTTGGATTAAAGGGGAAAGTGTTTGGAACCTCCTAGAAAGAAGTCTTACAAAACGATAACAAAGGAATACACATATTTAAATGTTCAGTTGTGAAATATATTTTCATTGCAGCAAGAAACTCAATTTTGGAATGAATTATCATATCATTCAATAAAGCTTTGAAAATTTGTATAAAGAATTAAGTACAATTTCATGTGGTATAGAACTTATTCAATTGACATACAAGAAAAATCAGATATGAGGCACAAGTGTTTGAAATAATGTGCATGTTTGGAATTATCACTTTTAATCCAGCTGCATAAAGCCAAGTCTGGATGTTACATATTTGAGATAGAAAATAATTTGTAAATTGGAGGAAAGCATTTCTTAAGTGTATGACTTTATTAACAAATTGTTCATATTATCCTTTGTTAATATCTGAAGGCAGAGAGCAGTGACAGTAGCTTCAAACTACAACAGGAATATAATCACAAACAGATCAAGAACAACTTAATGAGATTTTATTGATGGAATTTTATTGCTCTCTTTGTGTAAAATCCACATTTACTGCAGCTACAACTGGTGCCTCATTGTCCTGGTTTCAGGCAAAACAAGTTAATCTTTTGCAACAGCCGGGAGAGGGCATGGCAAGAACCCCAATGCTATTTGATACCACCTCATGTCATTACCAGGGTCGGGGGGAAGGTATTTCCTCTCCATGCAGGGAGAACGGTGTTCCTTCCAGTGGATAAAGATGGTAGGTAGAACACTCCAGTATTTATTTTTATTGAATCACAGCATATTCTGAGTTGGAAGGGACCCACAAGGATCATCAAGCCCAGTTTTTAAATGAATGTCCCATACAGGAATTGAACCCACTCCTTGGCACCATGCTCTAACTCCTTTAGCATCTTGCTTGAACATACTGAGCTAATCTTAGGCTACCCTCTTAGAGTTTATTCCATGTAAACAGTTTCTTTGTCTTATACCTGTTGTTATTACTATTGTTGCTATTAGTATTCATTTTCTAATCTCATTGCTGTTTCCAGTACATTTTTCTTATCTCAACCCATGATCTCCACCTTTTGCACCCCTCACTGGAGGGGAGAGGGGAGCAATGTGTGGCCTTTTTAGTGGGAGCACTAAATTGGAGGATATTATTCCTAAACCATGACACTTATAAAATCAGTTTTAAAAGGTATCACATAGGGAAATTCAAGGATTTTCCACTTTTCCTTAGATTCTACTGAGAACATACAGAATTGTTTGTCCAAAAATCAATATGTGTGTGGGTTTGGGTTTTGGGTGTGATTGTTTCTTTGTTTTCTTTTAATAATAGTATTTCAGGTAGGAAAGGGAAGTGAAGGTAAAATTTGAAGTTTGGGTAGTGGAAAGAGCAGAAGTGATAGAAGGCATTGGAAAGCAGCACCAAAAAGATAAACCACACAAATAAAACACACAGAAAAATCCCAGCCATTTAACTCATCTAATAAAGTACAGTATTTCTGAATAGTTCAGACTTCAAATGACTCAGTACTGAAAGAAAGGTTCAGAAGTATTTTTTCTTCCACATAATTACTTTGGAGGGGGTGTTGTTTAGTTAGAGCTTTGAGAGAAGTTTGACACAGAACTTTAAATTTCTTGTGTTGCTCTGTTTTGATATGTGATGAGAATTTCATATCAGTGTTTTACTAATGTATGAGAGCTATTGCCCTAATATGCTTCTAAAGATAGAGTTAATATGTGTCACTCTAATTTTCATTGCTGCAATTGGGATTTGTGATCTTTGGAGAACGTAGTTTGTTTTGAGGGGTAAGGAAAGAAAAAGATAAAAAGAAGAAAATAAATTATGAGTACCACTAAGAGTAAAAAGAAATACTAAGGCACTCAGATGAGAGAATATTCACCAAATGACCCAGTTTCACACCTAAGTTCTTTTTAATTAATCTTTTTTATTTCTTGTTTCTGAGATAAGAATCATGGTCTTTCCAAAATGACTGGCTATTTTGCTGATATGAAGACTCCCTTTACTTAGATCTGTTGAACGATGCGTAAGCAACTGGGTTTTCTCTGGAGCAGGGAGTTATATCAAAATTCCTGAACAATATGTCACCTAATAAATTTCCCTTACTCTTTTTATCTTTGCATATTTAGGAACAGCAACAGGACATTAATACTAGTATAACGTGACCACGACTTCCACTAGCTCTATGAAAACTGAATGCAAATACTCAGAGGAACTAAAGAGGGAACTTTATCACTCCCAAATTAACAGTTCAGTCTTACACTACAGTTTCACGTTAGTACTCCTCAGTCCCTATACAGATCTATCGAGATAGTAGCAAAGTACATGCAGTGTGGCAAAGAACATCATCCTTTGATGCTATCAGAATTTTACATTAATGAGAAGTTCTTTTCCAATTTCAGTAGCATGTATAGGTGTACTTTGAAGAATTTGGACGACTTCTTGAGTTTCAGTGTCATTCAAGGCATCAGAAAAGGCTTTACCTCCAAGACAGAAAAGGATCAAACATGTCTGCTGTTTCTAACTGATGTTTGTTTAATGTGTTCTTAAAGATCTCCCGTAATGAGGACTCTACAACCTCCCAGGCAATCCCTTTCTAAGTCTCACCAGCATTTCCACTAAAGATTTATTCCCTAATGTTTAATTTACAGGGATTTTTTTCTGTAGTTTAAATCTCCATTTTTTTTCTTTTCCACTGTCAACATGAAAAAATAAACCATTCAGAGGGACTTTTTACATGTTTCAGAACAGTTATCATATCCCTCCTTCATTTGCTTTAGGATAACAATTTTCAGACAGTATGTTTTGATCATTTTTATCAATCTCTTGTGCAATTTGATTAGTAAGTCCACATCTTTCTATATTACTTTATTTGAGTCTTACCAATGTTGAACAAAACAGAAATATAACTTTATGTTCCTGCATGCTGTACTGTTGTTTACAAAGCCCAGAACAGCTCTTAAGCAACATCATTTCATTTGTCAGCTTGTTTACAGATATGATCTGCTCTAACCATTGGATTATACTTAGCTAATTTTTCACCGTCTTTTGTTTCCCTCCAAATGTAGTATCTTGATTTTTTCTTTTTATTGAATAACATAATCTAGTACATGCATCGTGTTTGGTCTCAGTTTTGTTTTTTTCTCCCCCCTGCGTTCCTTCTCCCGTGTAATGCTGTTACTCTCTTATGAAAAACAATTAGGATTTTTCCAACCTTGTTCTTGATAAATCTCTATTTTCTTTTCTTTAGTTCCTTGTCCCATAAGAAATATTTAAAGATGAGTGGTTTTTTGTTTTGTTTACTTGTTTGTTTGCTAACTTGTTTATAATTAAAAAATGATATCTGGTATTTCTTTCAAAATTAAATTAATATCAGTGATCTGTTTGATATCCCACATGCTCTTTTTTAAAGACATTAATTTATGACTGTTTTTTCAAGTCCTCTAGAAAATCACCTGTTCTTCATAATTTTGTAAAGAATATCACTGGTAAATTGAGATTCATAAGACCACAGAATCAATGCATTATAATATCATAGAACAGACCTGGTATTATCTGATCAAGCTTTTCATGGGAAAGGATGAGATCATCTAGCACCTTGTTCAGTCACATCTTGAAAACTTCCAGTGATGAGGACCCTATGCTATTTCACCTAATGATTGTTCTTATCATAAAAAATAATTTTTTACGTTGGGATGTATTATGTATTAAATTCCATGAAAGCTCTCATTTTATTTTTACCATCATCCAAGTAACCATTCACTCTGAAATTCTCAAGTATGTCCTCCCAACTGGTACATTTGCTTTGTAGAAGCAGTTTGCACCTCATTGTCCTAATCATAGTGAAGATCAAAAATCTTTCAGAAGTGTGTTCCCAGACCTTGCTGGACAGTCCATTCTCTTCTCAGTACATACTTAGGTAAACTATTTACTCTCTTCATCACCCTCTGCTTCAATGACTTCTGCCTTCAAGTTTAGAACTCACAAAGCTGGACATCATACAGTAGTTTGGCTGATTGCCTTTTTTAGGGAAATTTGATATATGACACTCTAGATATTTGGAATAAGATGTATGTTATATTTCCATCAAAGTTGTCAGAACTCATCCCCAAGATGTATGGATCTGTAATATACAGGGTATGCCAACTAAAGATTGAAATACCTAGATAGTCAGGCAGGAAATTGGAGAGTTTTGTATTTCGGATAGCTTATCCTTGGTCTAATTCCAGTATAATCATTGTCATAAGTGCTAACAGCACTGACAATTCTACAAATGTATTAAAAATAAAAGATCTTTTCAGCTTTATATTTTATATATTTTAACTAAGTCAGCTGGTCTAACAAGTGATATTAATTTATACATATATTTTCTGTTAAGGTGGGAGGGTTAAAATTATTTTTATTGATAATATTATCATTATTAGCCATTAGTTATTAATTAAGTGATATGTATAGATGAAAAACTTGTTGCACATAAATATGCATTTAATGTTAACATCATTTTCTGGATCAGCAATGAACACTGCCATAGTAGCAGCAAAACCTAAGAACTGGGTAAGGTAAAGAATGTGAGAGAACAATCACTTAACTGTAGGGTTATCCCAAAAGATTGTAAGACTTCAGGCTGTTATTCACTATAGCTGCTAGATATTATCTGTCATAGCATGTTAACCAACAACAACAACAATCATGTGTTCCCGATTAAGATCTGAATAAAATTGTGAACAGAAAGTTGGTACCATGGGAATAGAAAAAAATGCCAGCAAAACTGGGACAAATGTATTTCCTGTGGAGTGAAAAACTAGTTTCTCAGGGCCGGCTAGTCTACGTGCCAGACAAATAGTTCACAAAAACAGGTTTACTGTTTTTATGCCTCTGAATTGCCTGGTTGAGAGATGGGTACTGTGTTTCTGGTATATTATCCTGTGTTTATGTGTTCCTAAACCAATTGGCTATTCTGGCAGTAGGGTGTGACCTCATTTGTCAGTGTGCTAGCCATGCAGATATATCTGTTTTCATGCATCCTATGCCTTGGCAGAAGGAGCTGTTAAAGTAGTTAAACCTAAAGCAGACCAAGTGTTTCTTTTTATAGCTGAAGGAGACAAATCATGTGTATATGAACCTAGCACAGGGATTGTGGCTTAATTCTCCTTCTGCTGGGAGAGACATAGGTAACTTACGGCAGTGCTTTTATTGCTCAGTGTTCCTTCTCACAAAAGGCCAACAAAAAGCACTTCCCTGAGAGATTAGAGATCCAAATTTCAATTTCTATCACAGTTTAATTCATACATCAAAACGTAGTTGCAGAAAAAACTGGTCTTCTTAGTATACCAGGTCTGCTGTTCTGGTGTGTACTCTTTGCTCTTTAATTTTTCTTTGTTTTTCCCTGGTGAAAAAGGATAAATATCTCTGCTTTATTCCAAGTGACGTAAAAACAAATTGCAATACTTCAGAATTTTTTATGAAATAGAACTCTTGTCCTCTGATCAACTGGGTAGGTTCCTAAGTTGATTGTTGTGTTTGGTCATGCATCTCTCATCATATTTTTGGAAAGGTTTGTTTTCTTCATTATTCTCCTAGGATGAAAATAGTAGGAAATTTAAACAAAGAAAATCAAGAAAAGGGCATGGATTGCTCCCTGGCAAATTGTCCTGGCACTAAATTTTTTCAAGAAGTCTTGACAAGAGGCATTCTTTACTACAATATCCAAGGCCAAGTCCTATCTGTTCTCAGGTCTCTGGCTGCAGTCAGAGGTAAGTCTTGGCAAGCTGACAAATAAAAATTAAAGTAGTAGAAGAACAAATTCATTTCTTAGACCCTTATCACTTCCAGCTGGCAAGGACTTGTAGTCCTAATGAGAAAACAGGATTTAAAAGTAATGAAGCTCCCTGGTTTCAGTTGTTTACTTTAAAAGATCTCATTCTACAGAGTGCTTGTTTTCAGTTCCAAGTTTTAACAAGAACTGTATGTGTCACTGTAGGGCCATTATTATTATTTTAAATTATAAACTTTATAGAAGAAGATTATCTCAGTTCTTAAATTGCCTCTGTTCATAAATCTTTATAATACGATAGATACCAATAAGAAGGAAAGTAAGCATGCTTCAGACCCATCCTTTTTTATCTTTAAAGAAAAATAAGTGTTTACTTCTGTGGAAATTTTAACGTATTGGCATTAATAGAAGCTATCTTATATAAATAACATAACACAATAAAACTAGTAAAAATATTTATTAAACACTCAGAATTATTTGTTTTGATTCAAACAGCTACATTTAAAGATTGTTGACATGTTTCCTTCCTTAAAAAGTAAAGGCAATAAAATTTCAAAATCAAAAGTTACCTTTTTTTTTCCTCATTTCCTCCTGTATTCAACCAATCTTTTGTAAATCTCAAAGTTTCAGTATATTGAAAACCAAAACCAAACAGGACTGTGATCAGCAGCAGAAAGTCTAGTTGGAAGCTAGACACTAGAGGCATATACCAGAGAAGAATACTGGGGCCAGTACTTCTTAACATCTTCATTAATGACAGCAACGGTATGACCAAGTGGATGCTCAGTAAGTTTGCAGATTAGAAGAAGTTGGGAGGAGTGGTTGGTACATTTAGGGTTATGCTGCCATTCAGAGGGACTTGGGCAGGCTGGAATAATAAGCCAACAAGAACTTCATGAAATTGGGAAGAACAACCCCATGCTATCTCACACATCATCTGGAAAGCAACTTAGTAGAGAATAACCTTGGGGTACTGATGGACAAGAAGTTGACCATGAGCCAGAAATGTGTCCTTGAAGCAAAGAAGGCCAGTGGTATCCTGTTCTGCATTAGGCAGAACATTGCCAGCAGGTTGACTGTAGTGATCCTTCCCCTTTGATCAGCCCTGTTACACACATTTGAGTGCTGTGTTCAGTGCTATGTGGACACAGCACCCCAGTGTGGGTAACCAGGCCTGAGCTCCTCAGTATGAAAGACATGGACATAAAAGAGTGCATTGAGTGAAGGGCTACTTAAATGATTAAGGGACTAGAGCTTCTGCCCTATAAAGAGAGGTTGAGAGCACTGGGATTGTTCAGCCTAGGAAAGAGAAGGTTCAGGGGAGATCTTATCCCATAGGAAAACAATTCTGCTATGTATATTTCTTCTTTCTTTTCTTTTCTTTTCTTTTCTTTTCTTTTCTTTTCTTTTCTTTTCTTTTCTTTTCTTTTCTTTTCTTTTCTTTTCTTTTCTTTTCTTTTCTTTTCTTTTCTTTTCTTTTCTTTTCTTTTCTTTTCTTTTCTTTTCTTTTCTTTTCTTTTCTTTTCTTTTCTTTCTTTTCTCTTTTCTTTTCATCTTTTCTTTTTTTTACCCTCCCCTCCTCTCTCCCTCCCCTCCTCTCCCTCCTCTCCTCCTCCTCCTCTCCCTCCTCCCCTCCCCTCCCCTCCCTCCTCCTCCCCTCCCCTCCCTCCTCCCTCCCTCTCCCCCCTTCCCATTTCCATTTCCATTTCCATTTCCATTTCCCTTCCCCTTTCCCCCTTTTTCCCCCTTTCCCCCTTTCCCCTTTCCCCTTTTCCCCCTTTCCCCCTTCCCTTTTCCCCATTTCCCTTTCCTGGTGAAAACAGTTGCTATGGCTCTGTTTAGATATTGCTTGGTATTACTTTTTGTTGCAGAAAATGTGAACATATGTGAATGATTATCACATTCTTTGTGTTTGTTTTTTCATGTTTCTCTAATATTTCTGGATCTTTGCTAAAGCTTCTTAAATGCAAGTAAGACCAAAGCAAATTAAGTGCAAACTGGATTAAATTTCTTTTTTATGCACTAGAGTGCAGCTCTTACTACTGCCATTTGTAACTAGTTGCATGTGGATAAAATAGGTAGAAGAAAACTTCTTGTCTTCTGTATGTTTAATACATAGTGGAAAAGAGAAGGAATAGAGATTAACAAGAAAATTACTTTTATTTCCCAAATGTTGTGCCTATGATAGAATCTTTTTTTGGTCTTATCCTTTTGAGGTAGATACATATACAAGTGAAAGACAAAATGTTTTTGTTTTTTGTTCCTTTTTTTTTTCTTTTAAATTAAATGTTACAGAGGCTTTTTAATTAAAGTGGTTATTGTCTGTCACTAAAATAAGTTAGTTACAGAAACTTGTTTATGGAGACTGTAGGAGATGAGTAAGTTAAAAGAAGTCACTTTTCAGAAACCAACTACTGCCAACATTCTCTTGGTAGATTGAAAGTGACTAAGGATGGAAAGTCCATCAAAAAAACACTAGTGCCTAGTTTCTTTGCTCAAACACTAGTTTCTTTGCTCAAAATCCAAACTACATCATATTTAATTCCTAAGCCAAAGATTTTTTTAAAAAATAATAATTTTAATGCTACCTTTTAAAATGTACTTACATGTATGTCTTAAGGTTTTTAGTTGCGCATATTAATAGATTAGCGCCTGACATCTTTAATACTCTCCCTCCAACTGAAATAATTAGAATTAGGTATTATGCTAGTAGCCAATATATAAGATTGTGAGTAACAGGGAAAGAAATTTATGTATGTATCCATCTTGCTATCTGAATATCTTGCCAATACACCAGTAGGGCTTTTTTTCCCTTTTATTTTCAATAATTTCTTTCTTACATTAAATTGATGTATCTATTCTTCAGTTCTTAATTAAGACAACAGTTCAGTTGACTGGAAACTCACTGTAAGCATTAAAAAGCAAAGGAATGTTTTATTGATTTAGGTGACTTTATTTATTTAGTGGATTTCTTAGTGGATGAAAATTTTAAATTTAAAGGAAATAAGCTTGTAGTATCTCAGCTCCTGGAGCAGTTCCAATGCAGAGAGACAAGGATGATTAAGGGACTGGAGCATCTCTTTTATGAGGACAGGCTGAGGGAGCTTGGTCTATTCAGCCTTGAGAAGAGTTGAGTGAGAGGGGACCTCATCAATGTGTACAAGTATGTGAAGGGAGAGTGTCAGGCTGTTCTTGGTGGTGCCAAGCAACAGGACAAGAGGCTGAAACTAATGTACAGGAAGTTTCACCTGAACATCAGGAAGAACTCCTTTATTGTGCAGGTGACCATGCACTGAAGCAGATTGTCCGGAGAGGTTGTGGTGTCTCTCTCACTGTAGATACTCAAGAACCACCTGGGCACGATCCTGTACGGGAAGGTGGGTCAGATGACCCACTGGGGTCCCTTCCAACTTTACCCATTCTGTGATTCTGTGATCTGAGTGCAATTGGATGCTGCTAGGATTAACCATACATATGAAATCATGTTTAATATTTATATTCAGTTCACTGAATTTAGACAGCAGGAGATTTAGACAGACTATTGAATAGCCTTTGTTGAACAAATATTTATTTATTTAAACTGAATGATGAATTGTCTTTTTGCTCATATCAGAAATGCTGTAAAATACACAATAAGTTAACAGACTTAATAAGTAAATATTTTCCTGATGGTTTTCCTAGAAACACAAGCTTATCTTTAACAGTGGTGTAGAATAAATAAAGAAAATCATAGATATGATTATATTTATAATGTTTATGAATGAGATTTCAGATTTCTATGTCAATGCAAAAGTTTAGTTTCTGAGTCAATGCTTCCATACTTGTTTTGATTATATGCTATCCCCAGGAATATATTTTCATTGGAAAAAGGAAAAAAGCTTTGGGGATTTCCTTTTATCTGTCTGGGGAACATGAGAAATTTTGCTGAACTATTTTGATTCCTAATTAATTCCTAATAGAAAACTGAGTTGAAAATATATTAAATTACTTTTCAAGGCCATATACCTTTTATGTTCCATAGCTGCAGGTAAGAGATGAAGTAGAAAAACGGGTCACGTATCATGAACACTGTTGAGAAATCATTCCTATGCCTAACTGAATGTTGTTCACATGCTCTAATTTGGAATAAGAATATAAAACTTGGTTCCCAGAAGATTTTATTTTGTTGGTAAGTTTATTCCCTTTTTCCAAAAAATCTTTCTTCCATGCCTTTTTGTCTTCTTAACTAAGACATACTCTGCTACTGCAAGGGCACTGGGATTGTGAATATGTACTCTGGACTCTCCCTGTAGCATTTTGTGGTTCTTGAGATTTTTGGTCTAGGCTTTCAATCTGTAACAGTTTCTGGGAATCAGTATCACAAAGTGACTATGAAAAATAAAAATAATTGGCTCCTTCCTGATGTAATATATACTGATTGATGAGATTTATGGGAAACTTGGCAGCTTGAGTCATGTCTTCTTCTCTTACATTCTACAGGAAAAAAAAAAAAAATCACAGAATCACAGAAAATACCAAGCTGGAAGGGACTCACAAGGATCATCGAGTCCAACTCCTGGCCCTGCACAGGACCATCCCCAAGAGTCACACCAAGTGCCTGAGAGCACTGTCCAAACACTTCTTGAACTCTGTCAGGCTTGGTGCTGTGACCACTTCCCTGGGGAGCCTGCTCCAGTGCCCAACCACCCTCTGGGGGAAGAACCTCTTTCTAATATCCAACCTAAAGCTGCCAACACAACTTCTGGCCACTCCCTCGGGTCCTGTCACTGGTCACCAAACAAAACAAATTAGTACCTATCCCTCTTCAAAGCTTAAAATGTTTATTCCTAAAGGAAGTGAATTAATTTTAACTTTTTTATTTTATTTTTATTATTATTATTATTATTCTTTTTTCCAATTGAAATGTGGAAATCCTTTTCAGGAATAGGAAAGTGCTTATAGCATTATGAATTTATTCTAAATGTTTCTGTTCTATTGCATGGATGCATGTGTTCATAAAAGTGTATCTATGTGCATTTAGAGTATTTATATTGAATCTTTAATTCCTGTCTGTGTGAAAAATAAGAATTTCTGTGCAAGGTTCAAACACATTATTAAGATGGGACTATGTCAATGAGACCACCACAGAATACAGCAGATTTCATTTATCTGGTAGATAAGTGAATAGGTTTTACTATCATTCTGGTAGATATTAAATGGGAAGAGTTCTTTGTACAATGCTACAACAAAACTGACAAAGGTAGCAAACAAATGACTAACCTGTTACACAGCATAAAAATTGTAGGATGAAGTATGTATCAGTCTTCATCTGCAGATAAAAATATGGTTACTGCTATTTCAGGTCTGCGTTCCACTTCTGCAGAGGGAGAAAAGAATAAGCTGCACTTAAGCATGCAGAGCCCTGCCCTGTAACTGTGTGTTTGTACATATGTGGTGTAATAACACATTTCATTGCAATTTCATATAAAGTTTACTTCACTGTAAATATTTTAAGCACCGATGCCCTTGGCCTCTCCAATGAAATGTATGACAGACCTTAGGCATTATAGCCAATACATTTGTAAAAATCTGCAACAGTTGAATATTTTTAATCATCGTATTGATACCTGAATGAGGGTCAGTGACTTACATATGTGTCCCAGACTGAGCTATTAGAAATGTTCTGGGAAGGGAAGAGTAAAGGATCATGGTGACATCTTGCTTCTTCATATCCCAGAATTTTTGGATGCCCTTGTACTCCAGGTCTGCAAACACGTCAATCCTACTATATAAAATCCCTCACACTCTTTCAGAGCCTCAATGTCCTTAAGATTCCTGGACCCTAGAGATCTGCACTGATTAGTGCAGCTCTTGTCATCTTCTCTGCTCCTTTCACACTGGCAGCTGGCAGCCTCCCACTATCTGCTTTCCAGCTTTGTCATATCTGTTTCCACACCTAAACCTTTCACATGTTCCATACAAACCACATAAGCCTTCTCTGTAACAGGGATAAAATAAAATATTAAAAAATAAAATAAAATAAAGTCAACACAGATCACAATCACTGAAATAAAAATTTCTTACTGGGTAAGTCTCTGGGTCTTCTAAAGAGACACATGAATTAGAGACCTTCTTAATTTACTACTTACCCTAAGAGACAACCTCTTAGAGCATCCTCATAGTAACAGGAGAGCTCCTCTAAAGCAAGATTTTTCAGAAAACCACTTCCACCCACTCAGATGTCCCTTTGGAGTGATCAAGTAAATTAGTTGGCCATATTATTACTGAAAATTGTGCTTTAAGAGTTTTACAGAGCATTTTTTTTACCTGATTAAATTGCCTGTTTTCAATTCCCAATGCATCTTTTTGCAGGTATGTTTTCAGGGCAAAAACACAATATAAGTTAGCACTTAGAAAAGTTACCGAGCAATTTTACTTACAAATGAAAAAAAAATCACATCATAAAAATTATAATAATCTAAATGTGTCATCACACAATCACTATGAAGGTTTTCCCCAAAATATGTCAACAACAAGCTTTTCAGAGGCACTTCACAAATTTAATCAGACTGCCTAAAGATATGAGGAACTGCAGAATGAAACTTGAAAGGAAAGCTAAGAGAAGAGAGGTCCAGGAATTCACATATGAGCTTAACCACCCAAGAAAATATACAACTACTGTACCCTAAAGCTGTAAAAATCTGCTTTGTATCGAGGGACTAAGAGTGATCTTAAAATCAGTTACCACAACAGAATTGAAGGTGTGAGAATGAGCTTACATCTTAAGCCAATATCCTGCTTTTCAAAGTGATTGCATAAATTCACCTAAACACTGTGGAGGAAAAAAATACCATACACGGTAGCAAGAGGTTTCAAAAGAATTTGTAAGCTGTAGAAATCCTTTTAAGAAAATCAGTTCCGCTAAAGAAAGAGACTGATACTGACATGTAAGTATGTCAAAACACTTAGATGCAGAGGTCTAATGTCGTTTCTTGTATTTGTGGGTAGATATAGATCATTGCAGAGGTATTATAAAGAGAAACTGGTGATGAATTCGCTGAAGTCTGAAAGTTACTGATTGACAAGCCTATTTCAGTAATGGGTAGATGAAATTGGGAAAGTGGGAGGGGACATCATGGAAGACTTTCTATCCTTCTGCTAACTTATGACTGTGTGCTCATAAATTCATTCATTCCTTAGTCTCCTAAGAAATATGTATTTTCCTTGTATTTTCAATTTATGGATCAAACAGGATTACTTCACTATAGCTGTATCCTATAAAATTATTTTAGAGTTTCCAAGGGAGACGTACTCATTAGGAATGGGATGTGGGAGAGCCAGATTTTCTTCTCTGCTGATTAAATATCTGATCCAAAGTCTATTTTGCATGAGATGTTGGATCATTGACTTCAGATCTGAAGTCTTTTAGATCTGAGATTTTTTTTTTGTTGTTCTTCCACTCGTCTTCTATTAACTTTGCATTTGACTCCTCTTAAAAATTACCTGCCTAATTCACTTAGACATCAGGTTGTTTAGAGATTTTGTTATTAAGGATATTCTTGTTATGTATCTGTATAGTGCCTAAACAAAAAATTGAGAACAACAGTTGCAATAGAAAATTTTTAAAAGTTCTTTTATTTGGATGAAGTGTTCAGGTAATGCAGTGACATAAATCAAAAGCTCTTTTCGCATGCCTATTTTATTGTACTACATTTACCCGATAGACTGAGTGTGTGAAAGTGCTTGAAAAATATCCGAGATTGTGACATTATTATTGTTTGCTAATTTTCTTTACAGCATTTTTTAGGTGTTCCAACCACAGAAGCTCTACTATACTAGGAACAAAACAAACAAGCAAGAGTGTGGTATCTTTGTTCAGTATATAGCAGTGTAAGATGAGCAAAAGGTGAAAAATCAAGTGTGTAGAGAAAAATCTAAGCAAGAAAATTTACACCTCAGGATGATGTGACAGCCAGAAATAAAGCTTTACCCACCAGAATATACTCCATCTCATTTTCTATTTTTGTTTATAGGCCAAGAACTGTTGATATTAAGTATGCTATTGTAAACTTTTATAAAGTTCAGAATAGAGATGATAACAATGGATTTCATCAAAACAGTAATAATTTTTAAGTTACTCTGACATCAAAAATGCTTTTCTTTTGCTTTAGAAAATTTCATTCAGAAAACTGAAATATTATTTCAGTAAGAAACTTGAACTTGGCTCGTTTGTGGATATCCTTAACAAAATAGTCTTCAGATTCAAAAGATTATCCCATTTTTAACACATTTTCGAGTCGTCATGAGAAACATTCAATATGGCCAATTTCCCATATGTGCAGTAAGATCTTTTATCATGCTTTCTAGTCTGAGGAGCAGTTTTGGATTTCAGAGCTTAGCATTGTAAAACTTTAGATGGTCATTAAACAAGAAATATTCTCATAGAAGGAACTGACCACTTCTTTTGACAAACTCTTTTCTCAATTCCATTCAGTCATAGAAAAAGACAGGTTGAAAGGGATGTATGAAAATCATCTGATCCAAACCTCAGCTCAGAACAGGGTCAAATCAGAGGAGATTCCACTTGGCCTTGGGCAGTCAATTTTGAGTATCTTCAAATTAGGCGATTCCACAGCCTCACTGGACAACGTCACAGTGAGTAATTTTTCCTGAGAATCTGTTTTGATAACTTTTGTTATTGAGTTTTGTCCTTTCATAGAAAACATCCTTGAAGGGACTTATTAGAGTGGGTCCAGAGGAGGACCACAAAAATGATCAGAGGAACACATATACTATAACCAAAGACTGAGGAAGTTGGGTTTGTGAAGACTGGAAAGGAGAATGTTCCAGGGAGATCTTGTTGTGGCCTTTCAATACTTAAAAGGGCCCTATAAGTAATTTGGAGGAAGACATCTACCAGGGTTTGTAATGACAGGACAAGGAACAATGGATTTAAACTAAAAAAGGGTGGATTTTTGTTGAACGTGAGGAAGAAATCTTTTATGATAAGAGTGGTGAGACACTGGAACACCTTGCCCAGAGAACTTAGGAATCCCCCTTAATCACTGAAGTGCTAGATGGGCCTTGAGCAACATAATCCAGTGGAAGTTGTACCTGTCCATGGTAGAGAAAGTTGGACTAGATGATATTTAAAGGTCCCTTCTACACAAACCATTCCATGATTCTATAATATGTACAGTATACCCAGCATTAGACAGCTGTCTGCAGCAAGATTGCAACTTAGTTGCCTTCTTAAAGTTTAGAAAGAAGCCTGCTCTCTCCAGTCTTCTTGAAGATTTTAAGGTTCCAGTGTATACCCCTTTTTGTGGTTTCCCTATCTCTCTGACATCCTTTTGAAAATAAATGACCAGATCCTCTCAGGGCATGCTCTGAGTCACTTCCCCCTGATCATCACTTGAAAGCTGTACTATTTTCTGCAATTTGCTTTCAGTGTATGATCTATATTATTTTTATTTAATATTTGAAAAATTTTGAGTTTTTCCACCTGGGAGCACCTTTTTCTTTTGAGTATTTTAACACACCTGATTATTAAATTGTGCCCTTTCACTTTGTCAGTTCCTACAATCTATTTTATTTTCTGAATATTGAATCTGAAGAATCAGATTTTATTTCCTTGCTTAGTTAATATTTCACTGCCTTTCGTAATATTTCACTGCCTTTCATAATATTGGCAATTATCACTTTGAGGCATATTTACTTTACATTCCTTCTTTCAGTTAATTTTTCTTGGCCAGTATCCTCTTTTCTACCATGCTGATGAGAAAATAAAGGTCTGCATTACCAAAAATGCAATGATTCTAGATTTGCATAGCGTGAGAGAGCAGAATCTGTCACCCTTTATCATAATGATCATGGTTGTATACTAATTATGATCAGATCTTGAAGCATGCTTTAAGAGTCTGATTCATCTTGATTTTTCTGCTAATTAGTAACATCTGATCCTATAGTAGGGTCCATTACAAATTCAACTAATATAATCAGTCACCTTTGAAAATGCCAATAATAGCTGAAAATGTTGCACACCATGAGAGACATTTGAAACTTTGCAGCCTTCCTAGTGTTTATGTAATTTTACAATCCTTGAATTTTAACTTGTGTGCTATCTTTACTTACAGACTATTAGAATGAACCCAGTGACATAATATACCCTTTTACACTTTAAATAATGCATCATCTTTATATATACATTTAAAAAACTGTAGTGGTTTTGAGTCTAGGTCTTCCTTGGTGACCAGGTTGTAACCAAGGAACCAAGGCCATGTTCCCAGTATTCCATATGATTTTTACGTAAGCAAGAGTATAAATAAGAAGAGAGAGGAAGCTCTCGCTCTCTTTCTTCCGGCGGACCGAAGGTGAAGGTAGCTTTGCTGTCGCTCTGCCCGGGCGAGGGAGTGAGGCTTGATGCATCTGGTTGGCCTTGAGAGGCAGACAGTGCCGGTGGTTGTGTGGTGTAGTTCACTGTGTCTCTTGAGAGAAGTATTTGCGTTGTATCCCTTTTTCCCTTTTTCCCTTTTTCCCTTTTCCCTTTCCCTTCCCTTTTCCCTTTTAGGGGGTTCCCTGTGGATGTAATAGTGTATATAATTTTCTTTATATATATATAAATCTTCCACTTGAAATTCAGTTCTGTTTGGGTTCTTTTGATTTTCTTTTTCGTAATCTTTTCGGTCAGCTGGGAGAGAGCGAGAGGGAGAGGGAGCCAAGTCCAACCTGGGACAAAAACACTAACTGGAACTTCAGTGATTGTTTAGAGAGTGATAATTATAATATCTCAAGGTGATTGTTCCTAAATATATTTATATGGATAATGTGACAATAGCTAATGTTGTATATTTTACAAATCAACCCAATAGCTAACCATGATAGCATCAGATTTCATTTAGACTTTGATTGACTTGGTGACTGAGGCAGATTTAAGCTGCTTATGTTCTCTCACTGATAATCTTGAAATTAAACTACTTTCTCTATAGCTGATTATTCATTTTGGGTTTTTTTTTCAGGACTAACAATAGAAAACCAAAATTTTCTTCCATAGGCATGAAGTCTGAGACAGGAAATGGTGCTGTTCAATAAGACATATGATGATAAACATGAATAGATCTCAAGAGGATTTTCAAAGAAAATTTCAATTTTTGTTTCACTTTTTTGGCTGTGTTTCAGTCTCTGCTCATTTTATTTGCATTCATCATCAGTACTGTGAATTTGTTGTTGTCTGTAGACTTGTTTATTGTGTTAGACTTTAAGTATGCCTGCTATTTTAAAACATCTTTTAACAAAGAAAGAGGGCACATGTCAGACTTAGTAAGTCTAGTGTTGTTTGACTATCAAGCATTAAATAAATTCATAAGAATATGACAACACAGAAGCCTACTTCAATAAACATGTTCCCAGCACCCAGACTGAATTTGAAAAAAAATGGGAGACATTTTCAATCAATCCAAACAATAAAAACCCTATTAACCTCTAGTGTTTGTACTTCCTGTAGCTGGATTTTGTTAATAGAAATATTTCTGTTGAGCCATTGCTTCTTATTATTTTTGTAGAGATTTAATCAAAAGAAATATGTACAGTTAAAACTGGGCAAATACTTACAAGTAATGTGAATCACGGTCAGTAATGAGTGACTCATGCATTTCCAATGTTAATTAGAAATTTTGTTAGGACAAAGTAGATGTGATGGTACACAAGGAGAAACTAATACTGGAAAGCATATATATATATAAAAGTGCATTTGAATTTGGAAAAAGTGCTATCTTTAAATCTACTGCAAACACAGAGAAGTAAATTAATCTCCCCTTCTCTAGTCCTTCTCACATTCTTGTGCACATCTCAAGAAGACTGAATAAATTGTCTGAGAGGCTATTAACTGCCTGTAAGGATTAGAAAAAAAAGAAGGGAAACTGGACTGAACACTTGTAGCAGATCTGAGGGCAATAACCCGTTAACATCAACAGGCAGTAACTGCTCACTCTGCATTTTCAGTGGAAAGACATGTTCAAGTTGGCCTAGGTGCATATTTAAGAGTTCAGAAGGGTGAAGTCTTGGGCAATACGAAGGATAATTGCTGGTGTCATAGTTAGAAAATGTGACATAGCTAATGGATCTCAAACAGGATGTGGGACCTTACCTTGGCAGCTTTTGGCAGTGGTGAAAGAAGAAGGCAGCTTCAGCATTCTCTCATTTGTCTTTTGTGGGTTACATAGTAACCAGCTGATGCGCATAAATCTAACTGGAACTGGATGTTTCTCAAGTGCACTTTGCAAACTGACTCATCATCAACATTGACATCATCACAGAAAAGAAAATGCAAACTAAAATTTAAAAAAAAATACACATGGCAAATCATATTATTATTTCATCCACACTTTTCTTCCAATAGAGCATCATGATGCAGCAATTCAGTAGAAATCCCCTTCTCACACAGAGCTCTTGCAGTTGTTAAGGAAACCGAGAGGGTTTGAACATATATGTACTTGCTCTGAGTGTACAAAGATTGATGTACTGTAATACTTCTATTAAACCAAAATAGAAAGTGTCAGGGAAGGATAAAAACCAATGATGACCAGTAATTACCAGGAAAAAAAAAAAGAAAGGTGCTAAAATTCTGTAATATTTTAAACCAGATTAAAATAAATTAAATCATTTTCAGATGACCATCTGTATAGGTTCCTTTTTTCTTGTGCCCTCCAGATTTTAGTTTTATTCCACAGCACAGGTAGCATTCTTCAGAAAACGCTCTGCTTATTCACACAGCCCTTTCCAGGTGCCATATGAATTTTAATGCAGATTCAAAAATACGATATACATGTTGCAAAAAAGACTGTTTCATCCCAACTATACTCCTGGCGGGACCTTGAGGTCAGCAGAGAGCTATTCAGTAGGTTCCACCTGAACTTGCAATTCTGTGATTTTTCCTGGGAGGTATGATGAGTCAGAGGGTTTTCAAGGCTACAAAAAAAGAATTGAACTTCAACATGAGTGGGGTGGAATGTGCACGTAACTTTTACTGGTTCTTGCTCGTGTTTCTCACCATAAATGCATGAGGAAAATTTTTCTTATGAGGTGGTGATCATTTCTACGTTGGACTAATTACATAATAAACCTTGGCCTGGAATACTGATTATCTCTCTATTATATTCCTTACACACTGTAATTGCCATTTTATCTGTAAAAGAAGTTTTTTTCCCCAAAAAATTCTTTTACTCTTACTACATATACCAACATATAATGATGCTACTATCTCTTTTTAAGGTTTACAAAATGATAAATATAGGAATATGTAAATACAATACAGCTAGAAAGTATTCACCTGGAAAAATAGAACTGAGAGGAAAAAAAGATACTATTTCATAACCTTATTTATAGTTGAATTTTCACCCTTCTTTTTTTCACTTTGACATTACTACTGTTGGTGCTGACAGATAACAGAAAAATGCATACTCAGAGTAGCAAAAATTAAGCCATATTACTGTTTTCTGTTCCTCATTCATTGGAAAAATTGTAGGGATTGTAAACTCCTATCATGTTGTAAAAGGAAAGCTTTGGGTGTTGACAGTGATATGTATTTCTTTCAGCTTACTTCTGGCTTGATGAAAGAAAAACTGTTTGGGGAATATTTCTCATTCAATATTCAGAAACCACCTTCTCAAAACAGCAATATTGTACCTACCTGTGAAAAGCAAAGTGAAAATTGTAATCTGTGATGACTGTAATTGCGTACAGCAAATGCATCCTCAGAAGTGGCAGGGCAACTTGAAACCTCCAGTGTAATTGCTGCCTTACTCAATTACTGACCTACTTCGGAGATGAAGAGGACAGGAAGTTCTCCTTGGCTAAAACTCTGCATTTCAGGAACTCTACCGTCTCTGCAAAACAAAGTTAGAGAATGTTACATACATGAAATAAATAACCCTTCTCTAGAAGAAACCTCCAAAAGAAATTTAATGTGGCATCCACCACCCAACTTTAACTTGGAAGTTACAGTAGAGTACCATAGTTCTATTGGTTACTAGTAATTGGCTAAACACAGAACTTAAATACTAATTTATGGGATTTTTTCAGGTAACTGTAAAAAACTGGATATTTTGTACAAAAACAATCGATAACTGATGGTTCTCCTGAGTACTATAATATCATGGGTCACATTTTATGTCTTTCTGTACCTTATCCATTTGCAATTTCAGGAAGAATGCATGTTTGCAGAGGTGCTATTATTAAAGAATAACTTTCTTCTATTTGATAAAAGACTCTAAGAGAGTACACTCGAATTCTATTCAGTAACTGCTGAGAGTGTATTGACTTCTTTGATTTTTAAGAATATGTTGAATAAAAGCCTGAAAACTGTAGAACAAGGAGGACTTTGGATGATGTTTTAGTATTTCTTTATAAAGACTGGTAAATCTATATCTTAAAAGTAGTCAGGTTTTTTTTTTTTTACTTTTTTGTCCTATTATTTTGAAAGACTATTTCAGAATGCCACTGATTAAAAATCTTTTTTCCTTATTTTCTACCTGAAGAACTTACATTGATAATTTGCATGTATTTTTGGCTGTGCAGCACAGTCCTTATTACTTGCCTAGATATCATTTAATCACTAGCTAGCTAAATAAATGAAATTTACTCTTTTATTAAATGTTTTATTAGGTAACATTAGGTCCCATAACCCAACTGTTCAGATAACCCAACTGACCCTACTAACATAGCATTAATAATTCAGTGATTTCTACAGAAACAGTGGAACATTATGAAATATAAGACATAAATTCCGTTTTCTTGCAAATCTTCTTGACTTCTCGTATGGTGTCACTGAACAGAGTTCAGCAGATCTGTCTCTTACCAAATGAATGTTTTTGATTTTATTTTATTTAGAAACAGCTTCTGGGCTGTTTTCCCCGAGAATGAGGCTATAGTTTTCCTTTTCTCCTTTTTATTTTGAAGGTATTTTGAACAAATATTTACTAGTCTAGATGCCACTGAAGATAATATATCCAGTCCTTTTATCAAGACTAGAGTTTCAGAGTCCTACGCAATCAATTTAATCAAAGTTCAATCAAATTTTGTTAGACTCTGGCACTCTTGTGCCTTCATCAAGGACAGAACAACAGAAATATTTGGAAAAAGTTTGATAAAGAAGTCTAAGTATAAATATATCAGTATAGCACATGTAATTTCATGAAATTTGATATGTAAAAGGAGTTTTCTCAGAAAACTGGATTGTTATGGTCTATTATCACTGTTTGAATATTCAATTTCTTTTGGAGATGTACATCCACAATGAATTTTCTTAGCCCTGCACAGCTGTCAAACATTCACAGAGATTTAAGAGAAGTGAAATATGATACATGTAATCAAAATTTTTAAATTTTTTTGGTACCCAAAATTAAAATATTGATTCTTTCAAAAGGACTAAGTGAACTATTCCCATCAAAATCTGTCCATCAGAATTTCTAGTTCCTTGAGAATCAGGAGGCAGCTTGTAGGTCTGATTAGTTTTACCACTGAATGCTTTCTGTATGAGAGTAAAACAGATACAGGAAATTATCTATGAGCCCTGAAGGTTTCCTTCATGCTTAGAAACCTTCCATCCTTATGAAAACTGGGTGAAGGAGACAATTCTCAATGGTTTTGTCCTACTTGATCTGAATTAGCTTCTCTGTGCCAGGAAATATCTCTCTTGTACTGAGGAGCCCAGAACTGGACACAGCACTCCATACATGGGTGTTAAAATATTTCATGTAAACTATCTGCTTTTATCAGAAAAGCTGAATGCCTCTCATAATTACATATCTCATTGCAGAGAAACTCTTACATTGTAACATAAATTGAGGTAATTGCTAATTGTATTAGCAAATGGTATAAAACTAAAGAAGACACTGAATTTTGGGTTTGTTTCTGGATTAGCTTATGCTTTTTGTTACATATTTCTTAATTCTATTAAGTATGTTACTACCAGTAGCTACTGAATCACAACCAGTTTATGCTGATTTAAGTGAGATCTGGGTCTGCATAGGAAAAGATGATATTCTTTGGTATTCAAAGCCTAAAATCTTTCCCCAGGTGTTTTAATCACACTTTCTCATTTCTGTCTAGATGTTTATTAGTCATGTTTTTTTCATATGACATTCCAATAATTTCTGGCAAATATTTTTGTACCAAGTTCTTCAGGCAAAGTTTTTTTTCCAATAAAAATGCTTAATATATTGAAAATGAAAAATATTTGGGGCTTTATGAGAATATCCACAACAGTAATATGTTTCTTCTTGTGGCAGAGTGGGTGTAAGTAACCTTAGTGACCCCTCAAACAGAAAGACTTTACTTGATTATGTTAAAAGATTTTTTTTTCCAGATAAGACAGTAGAAATAACTTTTCGGTGAAAATTCAGCACAGCCATACCAAGAAGTAATACTCACTGTTCAGTTCAGATTATATATCTAAAATTTAGTCTTTAACATGGCTACTTATGTAGCTTAATTTTTTTTTTACTATTAGTTCTATCAGAGTTAAAAGCTTATACTGTTTTAATAAATATAATTTACAGTGGGTTATTTAAAACATCTAAATTATAAAGCCCTTTTATTGTCATTAGAATATTTAAAGAAAAAGAAACTGATCTCCATTTCTACTCTTTCTTTGATTTATAGTACTATGGGGGTACTTGGACAATTACGTGGCAATTGTTGTGGGAAAAAGGCTCATCCAATGACTACCACACCTCGTCAGAAGATTTGCAGCTAGGTGCTTCTTTGGCACAGAGTTCCAATGTAATCTAGTAAGAACTTTCTCAAACATGTGAATAGAAAAGGACTCAAATCCTTGTTCATTTGACCTTTCTACGCAGTAATGTTCAAATACAAACCAGCATCTTGCCAAAAAATTCAATGACTGAAGCTAATATAGAGTTCTTGCTTGATGTCTTCTCATTTTTTGTGTTGATTAGTGCTTCATATGCCTCTCATTTTCCTGTTTATTCAACATTTCTATTAAAATCAACACTGATAAAACTGACCTATACATTATTATTATAGACTATTCTGGCTGCTTAAAGCCCACTTTGTGGTTATTGAGCATTCTGGATTCTAAAAAATGGCCAACTGTACAAGGAATAACATTGATATCCCTGTTTTAACACAAGAAAGCAATCTATAATACTTCTATCCTCAAAGAATACTGGTTGGTTTATAATAGATGTTTCATGGGTTTTATGTGATCCTGCCCAACCTGCTTCTCATCACTCCATCATCATAATTAGCTTTTCAATTAACAGGTTTGTGTTTGTAGAAGATTAGCAGCAGCTGAATCAAATTCACTTTGCTCATGACAGCAACCTTTGCAATGACTATTGCTATTAAATAACACAAATATAAACAACAGAGAAAGAGGCTTTGGATGCAAAATTTCTGCTTTCAACATTCCCAGTCATGTTCAAGGCAATGCAATTGTCTCTTGTTTACACTAAATCCATGTATGTTGAACATAAATGACCTTGGAAAAAAACGTATGCATTCCCACCATATTAATTTCCTATTCTTATTAAAGTTAGCAGAAAATAGAAACTACCTAAGTTTAAAAAGTAGCCTGAAAAAAATAAATTATTATATAAAATATAGGCTTCTAGTATTATTAAGAATATAGGTATTTTATCCTAAATGAAAACCTTTGACAAATAGTACTGAAGAAATTATTAACCATTCAAAATAGTAAACTTATTGATAAAAATAATCCTTATTAAACTTTACTTTGTTTCCTCCATGAATTTTAATTTTATTAGCTATCTGCTACATAGAACAAGACGTATCAGTCTTAGATTTTGCTATCTAACAAATGTAAATGAGGAACAGGTAATACAGAATTTTGGTAATGAAGATCTTAATGTACATATAGGTTTTTCCTTGATGAACTCACTAGGAGTTCAAGGTGAAAAGACCTTCATGAAAAGGTCTTAAATGGGGGCTGACTCATGATCTTTTGTAGGATAAATCTAACAATAAGAGCTTAAGAAACATTCCATATAGCATCAGAGAATCATAGAATATACTGAGTTGGAAGGGACCCACAAGGATCATCTAGTCCAACTCCTGGCCTTTCACAGGATGCCCCAAGAATCACACCATGTGCCTGAGAGCACTGTACAAACACTTCTTGAACTCAAACAGGCTTGGTGCTGCACCCACTTCCCTGAAGAGCCTGTACCAGTGCTCAGCTGCTCTCTGGGTGGAAAACCTTTTCCTGATATCTAACTTAAACCTTCCTTGACTCAGCTTCTCACCATTCCCATGGGTCACCACATGAGAAGATATCAATGCCTGCCCCTCCCCTTCCCCTCAGGAGGATGTTGAAGACTGCAAGGAGGTGTTCCCTCAGTCTCCTCTTCTCCAGGCTGAATAGACCAAGTGCCCCCAGCCTTTCTTCATACAGCTTCCCCTCAAGGCCTTTAATCATCCTCGTTACCCTCCTTTGGACACTCTCTAATACATTAATGTCTCATATTGTGGTACCCAAAGCTGCACACAATATTCAAAGTCAGGCCTCACCAGTGCAGAACAGAGCAATGCTGTACCTGATGCCCCCCAGGACATGGTTGGCCCTCCAGGCTGCCAGGGCACTGCTGACTCATATTCAGCTTGTCATTGACCAGGACCCCCAGGTCCCTTTCTGCTGCTCTCCAGGCTCTCATTCCCTAGCCTATACACACAACCAGGATTGCCCCACCCCTGGTATATCTCCAGCATATCTCCTTCTGGAGATATCTTCTGGATCTCTCCTTTTCCAACTATCATCTCATACACAAAAGTCAAAACAATTCTTGAGTATCTGTTAATGTTTATTCAAGATACTTTGAATATTGAATGAAAATTGATTTATAGCACCATGTGTGAAGAGGGAAGCTGTCATAACTGTGTATGTGAGTATTGTACTGTTCATGAATTTTTTTTTGAAAAAATAAAGTATTTCAGTGAATATTAGAACTACTTATCTTTGTGTGGCTACCTAGAAATTATTACTTGTTATCATTTCACAGGAATTTTAAAAGTTCCTTTAAAAGTTAAGTTGAAGACACATATCATCTTGTCTGCAATATGTATTTATATTGCTAAGTTTATATAATCAGTATGTGAAGTGTGTACTACTAGATTCTACCAGATTTATTTCAATAGTTATATCATGCCTGCGAGTGATCTTGGACATCTTTGTAAGGAAAAACAGTTTGTGCCTCTGGGTCCAACACCTCAGTGCTGTGTTTTTATGGAATATGCCATGTAGTATAGAGATGCTAGGGTTAAAGATAAATTATTAAGATTAAAAAAAAAAAAAAAAGTCCTATTTGGTTGTGGTACTCATCACACCAACTGCACTGATCCAGAGTAATTCTTATACAGTTACTCTGTTTACGGTTGTTTCAAGTATATTTAAATTTAAATGCATAGTTTTTCTTATACTTATCTCATTAAGTTAACACCCTTAATGAGAATTTTCAGATGGGAAGAATGAGTAGAGAGTGTTTGGAGCTGCTTCTGGAGACTAAATCTGAGAGGGAAATTTAGGAACTCCCACCTGCCTGACAAAGTTAGAAGCAAGGGAAATACTTCATGTACAATTCATCTGCAAACTCAACATCCTATACCCTGTTTTCCTTTTTTTCTACTGATCCTTTGTAGTCCGTGTTCTGCCTGATTCACTCTCCTGAAAATGTTATTAGCTGTGTGTGTTTCTCTTGGTAAAAATCTAGCGTATGTTCTGATGTGGTAGAAGAGCAGATCACTGTGGTAACATATGAAGAGTTATCTTACTTTTTTGAATATAGTATTCTGCACTGCAAGTGGCTTTAAGCTGTTGTCTGTGTCACATTTTGCTTATATATGTCTCTGGTACTGTATTTCCTAAATGAAACTATTGAATATAGAGTATAAACATTTTCAGGTAAGAAATCAAATATTCTCCTTGACTTATTCAGTTTTTCCCCCATTCTTTTGGACTATTTACTTTCCCTTCCACACCTTGACAAGTTTCTGAGAAGAATATCTCATTTGGTTATTTTTATTATCTTTGTAAGGAGAAGACTTTCCTAAGCATTGGAGGGGATGAATTGATTAGAATTTTTTAGTATGATATTTTGAAAACATTTTTATCATTTAAACTTTCAAGACCAGTTTAATACCAAAGAATGGATAAATATAGAAAACATCAAATTGTAATTTTGTCAACTTCTGTCCTTTTCTCTTTTTTTTTTTTGTTTCTTTGAGAAAAGATAATTTTCCAGCAAGGAGCTATTCTAGGTCTAAATATATTGCATTTGTTAAGGCTCAAATCTTAGGCAATGTTTTGGTGACTTTCTTAATTTAGTACAATTCAACCTGACATTTCAACTCCAAAAAAAATCATGTAATTAACAGAGTAAGAATACATTTAATTATCATCAATCTGCTTCTATCCGCTCATTTTGCACATAGAGAAATCACTTAGCTACTCTGTACATATTCCTGCACTGTTAATGTGGGGATAATACAGTAAAATGCTCATGGGAGTATATTGTATATTGGTGATGATCTTCATCTTTTTAATGTAAAAAGATTTTTTTAACATTAAAAAATATCACATTGCTTATTTTTCAATCTCTTTGAAAACCAGCTCTAAGAAGTTTACAGTAATGCCTAGTAAAAATTTCTGAAGCTGCATACTCTTATGTTGTTAAATGGAAAATCTTTTTCACTGCAAACACTTGAGAAGCACTCACTGTTCATCTTTGAAATCTCTAAAGTTGTTTATGAATCCTGTACTTGTGAACTTAAGGATCCTCTTCGAGCTATTCTATCTCTTCTCTTGCAAAATACTGCAAGGAGTCACAGTCTCACAACAAAGCAATGGTCTCTGACACTCATGTCAGGGGCAATTCAGTGAAAGTTTCAAACACGTTGACATAGATTTGTTTTCTTCAGTAATATAAAATAAAATCATATTTTTCCCACTGTAAAATGCAGTTGTTTACCAATTCTCACCGTATTCACTTGCTTAGTTCTGAACTGTTACGGTATTTCAAGAAATTTAGTGTTTAACCCTCTTCAGATCATTACAGATAACTTCAACAAGCTGATCACATTTTGTGAATTTCAGACCTAGTTAGCAAAACCTAGTCTGTGTGGGAGGGAATGCCCACACTGAAAAAATACAGTGAACTAAGAAGATATGAACACATCCTTCACATATCTGCATGTATCACAAGGAAACAAATGGTAATGATGCTAAATGAACATTTCAGTCACTCTTTCACAATCTGGACTTTTGAAGCAAGAACTAAAGTGTTATCGCCTACCAGTTTTTTAGTCATAGGATGAAAAATTAGTAACTAAGCTAATTCTTAATGAATTTACCTTGAATTAAAATATTTCCGTTAGTCACTACTGATATCCTAAATACTCACTGACAATCAATGCACTATTTATACACAGTCTACAAGGACCAGACAAAAGACAGAGAAAGGAATAAGGAATAAGTGATTTCTAATGCCTAGGAGTGTGGTTACAATTTTTTTTAGGTTAAGAGTAAAAACTAACTCTGCTTATTGTTCTCAGCCATTGGATTTCAGATTGCATAACAGTGCAGGCTTGGAGCTCACAAACCAGATTCCTCTTAGATGAAACTAAACACCTTAATGCACCCCAGGAGCACACCTAATGCATTCTTGGCATTAATGAACATTCATCTCTTCGGATCAGACTGTAGATAATCTGAAGAAGCCTCCTGAAAAGCAGATGTTTAATATTGGATCTTCAGCACCGTCTGTTTTGCTGAATAGATCTTTTGCTCAAGGGCCAAACTAAATTCTAATATAGACATATCCTAAGGTTTTTGTTTTCTTCTCCCTCTGTTCTTTTCACCCAGTCCCTTAACATCTGTTTCCATCATTCCAGTTATTAGATAGAGGAATAATCTCTGTGTTGCATAACTCAATCCTGGATACAGTTTACTAGTTATTTCTGGATCCACTGATGACTAAGAGATCATATGTGCTGTTGAGACTGTTTAGCAGCTTGGACACAGCTCTGACCTCTAAGATGGCTGGTCCATCCCCCCATGTATTACTTCTGGTCATTCAATCAGGATTTGCATAAGTCTTTGACTTACCAAACATAATCAATATTTCTTCCAGCTGGCTGGATAATCAACAGATTGAAACTACTTTGAGAGGAGATAGCAGTGGTAGAAAGCAATAGCTGTACTTTTTCCCAATTATAAACTCATGTCACTGTTACTGTTTATACAACTTTCTCCTGATTGTGGCAATGTAGGAAAAAGAAATGGGCATGATGTATTGCAGGAATTAGATGGAAAGCTGTCTTATGTGGTAAGGAACATCAGCACTACTCCAGCTACTTGTTTGTGTGTGTATTAATTCCTTAGCATTTTTGTCATTTTGGACTCTTTTTGCATTTCTCTGATGTTTTAGTTTGTAGAGTTTTTTTGCTTGGTTGTTTGGGTTTGGTTTTTTTTTAATTTTTGGTGGGGATTTTGTTGTCTTTGTTGGTTTTGTTCGTATATGGGGTTTTTTGGTTGGTTTGTTTTCTCCTGATGTAAAATGAAAATTTGTTCCAAAATTTAACTTTTTTATGAACTTTTTTTTTTATTGCTTTTGAGGAAGTCTAGTCACAGGTACAACAAAAATACAGTTTATTATATAAAAATACCAATGATTATGTAATAATGATGGTGAGTACGCCACCTGCCTAAGAAAAATTATTAAACAGTAAATGTCCATCAAGCCTTGACAATTGACACATAGTTTCATCAAAGATTTTGAAAAAGATAATAATATATGCTTACCTTAACAAGTGCTGATAACTCATTGCTATATTCATTGGTTATAAAAGAACAGAGTAAAAAGCTACAGTATTTGAATTCCTGTGCAGTATAGGTGGAACGATTTGTGACAACCCCAGATAGTTTGTCAGTTTGCACTTCACTCTATATGATTAGACATAATAAAATGTTGCCCTTTTTTTTAAGATACTGTAGGGGATTGTTTAGCATATTAATTGCTTCCTCTAATATGTGCATCAGCCTGGGAAAAAAAAAAAAAAAAAGGAGTCAAAATGTTTGAACTAAAAAACAGGAGAACAAAAGCAGATTTTTTAATTTTTTTTTTAAAGCATCGTTCAGTAGTTAGAAATACATATGATGCAAACTACTCTAATCTGTATTGCAAACTATAGACAAACTCCACCCTGAAAACAACGATAAGGTGCCATCTGGTTCCTGTTGGTCATTTTAAACTCTACTTGTTCTAAGTAAGCTAAAATCTCTGAATGTTTATTTATACAAAGTAATAAAAGCTTCTAATTTACCCTTGTACCAATATGCATGTAGGGTTTTGTGAGTTTTGTAGAAAAGCATTCCTGGTATGGTTGCTGCTCTGCTCAGTGAGTTGCTGGAGGTGATGCAGAAGGGCTAAGGGCACTCGAAGATTTTTTGATTTGCTCCTTCCAGGTCTTCCTGAATAGCCATATTGGTCTATTGTGGGTTAAAGAACAGGGATAAGGGAAAGACGTGAACATTAAGACACAACAGTGTTATTTGTTTGGTAAAGACAGATGGATCTTCAATTTATGAGATATGCTTGAAAGAGGTAGGCACCTCTAGGTAGACCTTGGAGAACTTCACAGCTAAGTAGAATTTGTCTGACACATTAGGATAACTTCTTTTTTTTACACTCTGTGAAAATCAGTTGCTTTCTGTTATATTTTCATGTAAATGTGTGGTGCAGCTGTCTTCCTACTGCTCACTTTCTTTGAGGATCTGTAGCAAACATTTGGCTCGCAGCACTGTAGCATTCTGTTAGCATAGAATAGTTTGGGTTGGAAGGGACATTAAAGATCATCTAGTTCCAACCTGCCTGCCATGTTTCTCCATCATGTCAAGCAACATCCCCATCTCATCCCCCCTGCCTGTCCTTCCTAATGAGCCTGTATCCTTCCATTCCTTCATTCCAGTGATAGGAGTCATTCTACCATATCTCCACGATGCCAATAAGATGGTAGACCTGCAGGTGTGTGCAAGGGCAAGAAAAGAAGAAGTCCTCACAAAAGACATAAAAAGATTATTGTAAAAGAAGAAGAATAAAAAATTCTCTGAGAAGATATATTTTACTTGGTTATAATCAAGATGTAGAAAACAATTCTGTGAGGTGAATGAAAATTCTCCAATTTTAAAAGCTTTTCCCTTGAAATTCTTTTTCCTTTTTTGGTTTCATTTATCTACTGCCTAAATTTTTTAATACAGACTTACAAAGTGAACAACAACACTATCAGAGCTCAGTGGGATCACCTGACTAAAGACTTGTCTCTAGCATATATTGTCTCTGCCCTAGTGGAGGCAGAATTATGAAATTTCCCCATGTACAGGGAATTGAATGGAACATAATTTGTGAAGATTGCCCACTGAAAGAAAGCAGCTTCACACCTGTGTCTGAATATCAAGTAAGACCAACATTCCTGGAGAAAAGAACTTCTCATGGCAATGTACTAGTAGGTGAGAAGGAGAAGAAATTAACATTTACCAAAAGTGGGGATAGAAAGGAGGTGTAAAATGCAGGGATCAATCAATCTTCCTTTAATAATAGGTGGGTTGTTATATGTCATGCTGTGAGTGGATACTAATACTAAATACATGTTATTAGTGGATACCAATACTAATACTAATACATGTTAATTTTTCCTCATCTTATGTTAGGGAGACAGTGTCACTTCTCATCATCAATTGTTCAAAATTTTCTAAGGAACTCCTCAGCACACAGAAATCCACATGGCATAAATTATTTGACAAATTGACCCTAAAAATTTGAGCAGCTCCCAAAATGTGATTTCCTAGTAAATTAGCTTCACATGGCTGAAGCAGAAGAAGACTACTGAGAATGTTTTGCTCCCCAGATGCATATTGGAGGACATTTCCAGACCTTTAACTTTCATTTGCTCTTTTTCACAACATAGAGCAGAGTAAAGCACATTAGCTAGCGTTCATGATACAAAGTCTAATTTGGAATTCACAGTACTTGCTTGAAATATGCTTGATGCTTTATTTGGGATAGAGGTGTCTAGAGATTAAATCTACAGCTGTTAGAACATTTTGGAATAGTGGGTGAAAACGAGTTATTAAGTGCAGCTTGAAAATAGAATCGAACCTCTGAAGTATAAGTTTTTCTAACTGTGGCAATCTAAATTTGCACAGGAAACAAACCAGGTAATAATTTAATTACTAAGGCCTTCACCCAACTTTTCACCAGTGCAACTGCATGGGGTTCCACAGGGTTCACGGTTGCTTGAGTTCAACTCAGGGCAATTTTGGAGTTAAAGACCATTTTTTAAAATATTTATTTTGTGTATCATCACTTAAATGTTCTATTGGGTTTGTTTCCATGGGGTTTTAGGATGTCTGTAGAGGTAGACACAGACAGAAAGATAGATTGGTCTAGAAGTTCCAGGACCAGAATCTTCTCCTCAAATAATTGACTGCTTTGAGTTTTTTTCTTTCTTCTTTTTCACATGGAAACTTTCTCTGTCAATTAAAAAAAAAAAAATAAAATCTTGGAATGTCCTTCAAAAGTATGTTTTTATTGTACTCTAATACTTATACATACAAAATAAGGAAAGTCAAGCTTGATATTAGTAAAAATTTTTAAGGCTTTCACTTTCAGATAAAATGTGTATGAGATAATCACACATACCTCAAAGGTAACTTGCTTTTTCAAATATTGTGAAACATTTGTGTTGTTAGATACTTGCCTTACATCATTAGATATTGACAGTCTTTCCTTTGTCTTTAATATCTCCTATAGAAAGATGAAAATAATATTAAAAAGGAACAAATTAGTATATCTTCCTTATAGGAAACATTCAATACCTCTGAACTAAAAAAAAAAAAAAAGGTACAAAATATTGATTTCAAATGTAATATCTAAATAATACTTTGACATTCATTATAGACTGTTAAAATTTTAATGAATAGGAATATATTGTCATTTGATATTTGCTATTTTCTCTTTTACTATGCTTTGATTAAATACTCGAGCCTTACAAAGTAATTTTTCGACTTTAGCCAGAGTGCCATCTAATGGTACTGTTGTCTCAGATGAAAAAAAAAACCCCAACAGTGTGGGTCATATAGAAGATTTCAAGATACAAACGAATTACATCACTATGTTGGAATGCAGCCATCAATTAGTTCAGCTAGTAGAGCAGGGTAGAGATGAAGTGATCCAATCTTCATATTGTTTTCTCATTGGATTAATTAATCATCTGCTACTTTAGTGAAACAATAAGACTACAATAAGAAAATGAAATAAGAATAGTGTTTGGATAATCTCACTGTCTTTTCCTTTTCTCTTTTAAATTGCCATCCTTTTCTACATTTCTGAATGTTTCTTCAGTCTAATGCACAACATAAATTTCAATTCCAAGGATCTATATAATTGAAGCCAAAGACTAATAATGAAATTTATTCTTTCCTGACTTAATTTGTTCTGTGAAACCTTTAAAACCTACTGTTAATGATGACACATATCTCCAGCTGGTGACTATAGTGGATATCTACTGAATTACTTCAGGTTTGCACAATTCTTTTGTTTTGCAACCTGTCTCTTACTAGAGTTTCCATTGACTATAAATCTTACAAATGCCTGTAGTAACATATCAGGCTCACTTGACAGTGAGACAAAATTTAGCTTGAAAAGCCTTATACTGTATAACACCTTGGCCAATTATATTCCATTTATTTTTACTGCAGTCAGGGAGACCTAAATTCATCTAACAACAGATTCTGATTTCAAAGAAAAAATACACTGCTAATAATGCACTTTATGTTGGTCCCCAGATAGTGGTTTAAAAATTGAATTGATTTTTTCTTTTTTTTATCACATGCAGTTTTATTCTTCTCAATATAAGAAGTACATTGTTGAGATTGAAAAGGTACAACATAGGGCAAACAAAATGATTCAGGTCTACAAGTCTGAATTACAAATAAAGGTTTGCCTATATACTTTAGAAAAATAGAAGTCTAAGCAAAGACCCTGTAGACAATGAAATAAGATTTTGAAAGAAAGGAGTACACTAGTACTAGCATAAATTGAATGTTTAACAAAAAAACTAAATAGAGAGTAACTGGTAACTAAATGCAACTAAATGAGAGAGTAACTGGTAACTAAATGCAACTAAATGATGGAAGTTGGCAAAGAAATTATGAAATCCACAAATCGTACCAAATGCTTATACCCAGTCAGTAAACTAAATCAATTTAGTGATGAAGTGATAGACATACTGAAAGAGCAAAAAAATAAAAATACCTTGTTGATAAAGTAATAGAGAAATACACCAAGTTGTTGCATATCAAGTTGTTACAGATATGACCCTCCAGGTGCCAAACACAGCTGGACAAGAAACTGTGTATATATGGAACCATGAGCTGCTTTGATTAGTGTATTATACCTTTGATAGGTGCTTAGAAAGAAAAATAGAGGATGGAGATTCCAGATGTGAATAACAAATTTAAGTCCAAATGTGACTGTAAGGTCCACCTGTAACCTATCTGTATGTTCAAGAATATTTCATCCCTGAAGCATTCACATTCATTTTATGATCAAGATATTGAACTGGAACACTCCCACTCCCCACTTCTCATTTTTTAAAATCAGTAATTCAGTTTGAGTCTTAAAAACTTTCATTGTCTTTCTCTTCTCTTGATATAAAGATAAAAAAATTACGAGAGTTTTGGGCTTCTTTGCCCACACTAACACTCACAAAATGGAAAATTCTTTTCAAATTCAATGCAGAAATTTTAGGATAAAAGGCTTGACAGCTGTAAGCTTTTTCCACAGGATATACTGCATCACAACCAAAAAATTCCAGCCATCCTGCAAAAGTAATCTAAGATTTATTTTGGATTGTTCTTCAGACTGAAAATTTTCTACAAGAAAAGAGAAATTTTTCAGCTCTTGGACTGCATATCTGTAACTGCAAGTTATGATAGATAAGACCATAAATTATAAAATTTATAAGTTATAAAAGTTATAAATTATAAAAGTTATATATATAAGTTAAAAAAGTTATAAAATTACCAGATCCATTCAAATCTCTGGTTTTACTGGGATTTTCTCAGTGGGAAAAAATACAATCTAATGTACTATATTAAATAAAAACCAAGTACTCCGAAATACTACTTTTCATTCATTTTTATGTACTATTAAGACCTTACAAAGGTGAAACAGAAGAAAAATAGATGCAAGGAATTTACCAGTGGATAATTTTGTGTCATGGTGATTTTATCAGTATATTTCTTACAGTCTGATAGATATTCTTGCTGCATAAGACTGTGGTATGATTTTTCAACTTCACATTGAAGTGAGACTAGATCTTGAGTAATGTTCATAACTTATTCCAAAAATCTATGGATCACTTTCCTGGAATACTGGTCGTTATTTTACTGAACTTTAGTCTGAAATAGAATCATAGAATCAATTGGGTTGGAAAAGACCCCTGAGATCATCAAGTCCAACCCTTGATCCAACACTGCCATGGTTACTAGACCATGGTACTAAGTGCCACATCCTGTCTCATCTTAAAAACTTTCCTGGACAGTGAATCCACCACTTCCCTGGGCAGGCCATTCCAATGCCTGATTACCTTCTCTGTAAAGAATTTCTTCCTAATATCCAACCTAAACCTCCCCTAAAGAGCTTAAGACTGTGCCCTCTTTTCTTACTGCTGATTGCCTGGGAGAAGAGACCGACCCCCACCTGGCTACAACCTCCTGTCAGGGAGTTGTAGAGTGATGAGGTCTCCTCTGAGCCTCCTCTTCTCCAGACTAAACAACCCCAGCTCCCTCAGCCTCTCCTCAGAGGACTTGTGTTCGAGTCCCTTCACCAGCCTGGTTGCTCTTCTCTGGACCCGCTCCAGCACCTCAATGTCTTTCCTGAACTGAGGGGCCCAGAACTGAACACAATACTCAAGGTGTGACCTCACCAGCGCTGAGCACAGGGGAAGGATCACTGCCCTGGTCCTACTGACCACACTGTTCTTGATGCAGGCCAGGATGCCATTGGCCTTCTTGCCCACCTGGGCACACTCTGGCTCATGTTCACCTTCCTGTCAATCAGCACCCCCAGATCCCTTTCCACCTGGCTGCTCTCCAGCCACTCTGTCCCCAGCCTGTAGCGCTGCAGGGGGTTGTTGTGGCCAAAGTGCAGGACCGGTACTTGGCCTTGTTGAACCTCATCCTATTGGAATAACTGCTAGAGAAGATTTTGCCAATTTGCTTACTTTTCTATCTGCTGAATTTTTCATCTGTATTTTTTCTAAAAGAGTCATCACAAAGACCTGTGATAGCACTAGCTATTTACATAAAGTTCACTGTAAAAAATCTGCTAATTCTAATGCCCAAATAATCATTACTTTTTTCCTCATAAAAGGAAAAAAAAGAGAAGTACAGCTGTTTTTAATAATAATGTTAAACATTATACTTTAATAACGATTGTTCCTAATTTCGTGCATTTTTTTTTTTACCTACTGTCCATTGGTTGCCATTTACTTTAACATTTTAATCACAAGTAGGAAGTGAAGTGGAAAATGTGTCAGCATAAAAACAGGTTGTACAGGAATTTGTATGTCTGTGAGTGTGTATTGCATAAGTGTTCTGCTTTTTACATTTTTCAGACTTGAATATTTTTGCACTCATGGTCAGAATGCCTATTTTAAAAAGAATAACAAACAAAACCAAAACCAACCAACAAACAAAAGCTAATTTATTGCAAACTTTTGAATACTATAATGGGAATTGAATTTCTATGACAGGAGGGTTGGTCACAGTCCAGAGGGTGATGGGAGTCTTTGTTGCAAGAGTCCTTGAGATGACATCCAGTTGGATTGAATGCTGATCTGCTCAGTTCTTATGTCAAACTGGGCCATAGTACCACATGACCTCCTCAGTACATGCATGATTCACTTATGCTATTTGTATTAAACTATGTACAAAACAAACCATCTCATCTTTTAACAAAGGATTGTCTTACGTGAACATTTTGCATCTGCAAGAACAGTTTCTACTGGCTATTTACAAGAATCTCTTTTAGGTACAATTTTCATCAGTTTTATGTCAGGAATGGCCCATGGTTATCTCTGGCCACATTCTCCATCCAGAGGGTTAATCAACACAGCAACCACACAAAAAGCACCTGTCAGTGGGTGCAGGTACAGCAGAAGCTGCCTGGCGAATCTTCATGGTTGCCTGAATCTCAGATTGTTGCAAGTGATTCTTTGTCTCGAGACAGTTCTTTGGCTCTTCTATGCAGACAAAGTGGGAAGCTTCTGGATCACACAGGAAATAAATTACTAAGTCAGTGAGCGCATACACAGGCACAACCCAGATAACCTGATATTACCCGACTGTAGCTTAAATTCTCCAGGTTTTGTGACAAGACTGTCCGAAGAGATGGCTGTCTTTTTCAGTGTAAATGGTTTGAAACTTGATTCAATGTCTGACTTGCTTACCACAAAAACCAAACCAAACCAAACCAACAGACAAACAAATAAACAACAAAAAAAATCCCTATATGTATACTTTAAATAGAACTATTTATAGTTTTACGCAAAGATTAATAGGGATGAGATGCATCTCTAGAAAATCTCTTCCACTAATAATATCTGCATACAGGTAAAAGAAAGGATTTATATGTGTGTCTTCTCCTTGGAACATATATATTTTGATCCATCTATTCTTTGCCAGCAAGCAACAGAGATGCTTCTCTACAAATCCCATTAATAATAAGCTTCACAAAGCTTCAAATAAGCTTCAAGGATACTAGTATGCTTGTAAATTTATTCATATGAGGTTACAAAAACAGGTGTGCACAGAAATAAATAAATCACCAAATTGAAAAAAGATTCAGAGGCAAACAGTCCCAATATCATTTAGGCTTGCAGACTGACTTGGACTGATGTCATAAGCAGCTTTATTTCATATTTTGTAGCTCCTCTAAATCATGGTATGTTGTAAATGCATATTTAAGGGACTCAGAATTTAAATCTTAAAAGAAACCACCTTAAGTATGTTGAAATAAAAGCTGGAAATGTGCCTGGCTCCTAAAATCCATTTGACTTCAGAAAGACGGTCACATGAAGTGCTCACAGCTTTGAGCTGTGGAGGCAGGGTCAGAGGTGAAAATTATGATCTCTGTGTAACTGTGAACTCTGTTGTGGTGTTTGCCTCAGAAAAAGTGTATGAACTTGTTCATAAGCACCAACATGATGCTTATTTCTACATACTCCATTTGGAATGGTAACATTTTTTGTCAGTGATCTCCATTCTACAAATTTTCTATACTTTTACAATATACAGTGTTAAATAAGCAAAACAAAAAGTATGTTCTGGCTGAATGAGCAACAGAAAGTTCCATCATAAATTATTTGGATTATTGAATGCAAATAATTTTGATGTAATACACTAATATTACTCAACTCTATGCTATGTCATATGTGTTTATCTAGTCAAACAGTTCAATATTATTTCATTTATGTCTTATTGTATATGTCCCACTGAAGAGAAACCCAGGTGTCCAGAGATTACCAAAGTTATAGTGAACTAGAAACCAAAATATGAACTTCATTCCTCCTTATAAAGTGTTACAGTTTCAAAGGACCAGGGTATAACATTTCCATCAAAGCAATATAAGCCTTGCATGTGTCTAACATCCAACTATCACTTTCATCCATTTTGGTTTTTAATTTTCAATGTATTAGACTTCTCTCCATTGTTTGTTTTTCCTATCCTCTTGATGATTTCTTTATTCTAATGTCTTTATTTCTAATGCAATTTTTAACTTGTTGTTTTGACAAAGATGCACAATGATATAAATGATAAGAAACTCCCTTGTGTATTTTAACAAACTTGTTTATTTTTGATCACTACACAGGTAGCTATCACACTATGATTACTACATATATGACAGAAACTGAAGCACTAAATAAGAACAGATTAAAAAAAGTTATTGTGGGATGTAAGATGATGATTATGTAGACACAATGTATTGAATCTCAGATGCACTCATAGTTCTCTAATGTACTCAATGTGGAGATCTTTCTAGTTTGTGTATTTAGAAATATTAAGTAGGTAAGAGTGAGCATTTTTCTTGCATATGTTTACACATATAAATTGTTCACTGAATGTTGCTTTTTTTCTGTCTCATATGAATATCCTGGTAATAGGGTGGTGCAGTTAAGACCTTTGTTACATACTTTTCCTAACCTTTTGGTGGAAGTATTTTCTTATTGACAATCATTTTCCATGTATTTTTCTCCATGATGACTCTTCCATATTGATTCAATTCTCAAATCTTTCAGGTTTTTGAAATGTTCTTTGTAAGTTTTTATTTAATTTTCCCACTTACACAGAAGTCTTCATGATTCTTTCCACATCTTTGAAAACAAGAAATATTCACATGCAACTACTACCAAAAGCTTTTAGTCTATTCATCTGTCCATTTCAGATCAGTTCAGATTTCCTGTCCATGCTACAACATTGCTTCTACTTATCTCCCTGATGGTATATATTAATCACATATACTATATATATACTGTATATACAGGTTGAATCAAAAGGCAGGTATTGTTTATTCATTACTCCAGGCCTAATATTCCTATCCTTTGTAGGTGGATGATTTTTTTTCCTTACCTTAGATACTTAGTTCTCATTACCTACTGATCCCCTGACTTCTCTCAGAATAATGCTCTGCATCTGCCATAAATAAAAGTGTAAAATGTGAGTCCCATGATTATTTATCATCTCTCTGAAAACGTTTTCTGCTAAACCATGACCAAATGTCAGATTACCTGAGCATTTGGAGACATGGTCTGGCAACTTATTCATCTCATTGAATAACATCTTACTCCTCAAGATGTCCAGCTCACTGCAAATAAAGTATGAAAAGAGAATATATCCAGCAACTGCAAATAAGCAAAACAGAATATGGCCACAGTAAAACATGCTACCAATATCAAAGAAAATGTTTGATAAATATTTGAATAGCAAAAAACTGAAAATAATTGAGTGTTAACATAATTTACACTTGCAGATGGATATAAAAAAAACCTTAAGTTTTTTTTTCTCACAAAGTAGTTGGACATCTGTGTTTAGTGCCAAGAACATTTATCTCGTTGTAGTTGTCTCTGTAAAACTGATTTGCATTTTATTAATTAATGAATGGGTGAAATTTCTCACTGATCATTCATATAACTACCTGTTTTATATTACCATAGCCCAAGTGATTTAAATGCTGAATTAGCAAGTTATGTCTAAAGAGACTGCTATCACCAGTAAAGTGAGACACTCGTGAGGCACTGCTGCAATACTAACTTAAAACCTATGAAAAGGTGATGATTACTATAATATGAGAGGCAAGCATAATTTCTAAGAAAATCTTGCAGGTTTCGAGTTGACATTAAAAATCCAAAACAAACATCATCTTTTAAATTGGACATAAACCTCAAAACAACATATATGATAGATTTTAACTCTGCATAAAATTTGTGTTGGCCTCCTTCAGAGAGAGGTGTATGTCACCCTTTGCCTTACAAATGCAAGATTACCACTGAGTTCATTGGGAGTTGGTGCTGATGAAGGGGTTTACATTTCTGTCTTTTGAATATTTACATTTATGATAGTAGTTTAAACTGCAACAAAATGACGAAGCATATTTTTATTTCTGTCACAGTAATTCTAAGGACATTTTCTACAGCTGTAATGAACTGATCAATTTCCTTTCCTCATGAGCTTCCCTTCCTTGCTCCTCCTCCAAAACAACGGAACAAACCCTAAATCCCAAACCACCCAGCTCAACCCTTCTCTTCTCCAGAAGAACCCAAACAAAAAGTTCATTATAGCTTCTGGATTTGACTGGCTTATGTGCTCTTTTGTAAAATGTACTGCTGACAGTCTTAATTTTCAACTCATTATCAGTTTTACACAGCCCAGTATGTTGAAAAATACTAAGCATTTTGTAAAAAAATTCTCTTTCTTCTTAAGGGGGAATCATAATTATACATTATTACAATGAAAAAGGTTCTGTAATCACTCCATTTCTGGTAAAATTGATAGAGCACCTTTAATAAATCAGGTTTCTAGCTCATTCAGAAATTACAATACTTGGGCTGAATTACATTTTCATCTGAACCTGTACGATGTGCTGAGTTCTGTTCTGTACCTCGGTGTATAAGCACCTAAACCGTGTGCTTTAAAATTTGTTGGCATCAGAGCATTTAAATCACCAGTCTCTGGCAAGATGCCTCACAGCAATATGTTGTCTTCTGATGTCTTAAGCGTGTAAGACTAATAATTCTGCAATAAACTTCAGAATTATGTTTAGTGCTAAGAAGCAGTTTGAGATAACGGGCAAGTGTGTTACTTACCTTTGGTTACTCCAAAAACTACTTTGTAAACAAATTACACTGCTGGTACTGAAAAAAAAAATTGAGGATTGTTCTAGGGACCAAGCTGAAGTGCAGATGTCCTTACGGTTGTGACCTGTCATTTGTGACTAACCTAAAGACTAAGAGGAGCGTGAAATCTGTGAACATTTGCAGGGCACACTCTGAGAAAGACTGCCTACTACCATTTATTCATGGGGACCTTATGGTTGTCCTCTTCACTGAACAGACTCCTTATGCACTGGGAAATAAACTGTACCAAGTAAAATACAAAAAAATTGATTTCTTGCTTTTTGTAACAGATTTAGGGGGTTTGCCTTGTCTTGGAGCAACACAGCATCACACTGTGCAGTCATTTATCAACTAGTAATTCAGAGATGTAATTTTAGGCACGTAACTCTAAATTTATTTATTTGTTTCAAGTCATATGTATATACAAAATATCCAACAGCAGGCTACACTTCCTCCTCATTTTGCACAAACCCCAAAATAGGTGTTATTAATCCCATTGCCAAACACACAAGCTGTCACTGTTCATGAGGCCAATCTGATGATATGTTATCGAAGTTGAAATGGTGTCTGCTATAAAAGGGAGATCAGCACTAGCGTGTTTTCCACACTGCTGTGCCAGTATGTCTCAATCCTGGCATTGCTCAGTGATGGAGCACTGAAACTGCTCTCACTGTTTTAGTCAATTCTGGTTAAAGAGACAGTATGAACTTTAGCAAGATTTTACACTGTTACAAACTTTTACTGCTCCCAGCTTATTGACTGCACATGAGGCTGACAAGCATTAGCAATGTTTAATGTTGCCCTGATACAACTTTAAATAAAACATGTTTATTATCATAAACAGAAAACAGTGTGTAGAGAAGGTAGAATGCAAGTGCCAGGTACTCAGCAGTGCTTTGTCATCTCATAATAAAATATCAGCAACAGCTTTTTTCATGAGACTAAAAACCTCTTAAACAAGAAGAATCTTGGTGATGCTCACTAAGGACTTTCAGAATGTGCACTTCATTTAGACACTTCTTTGCTACCTGCAATTATCTGTCTTGAAATGGTGGGTGGTTTAGTGTGTTCTCTTCCCTCCCTATTCCTTTTCAATTTATTTCCCCAGAGAGTATGGGTTAAGCACAGCAGCTGGCTGTCACTGTGACTTGCTTTTTACTCAGCTGTGCAGCTGAGCTGAATAGGAACAAGGAGAAAAAGTCAGCAAAGTTGTCCAAAGTCAGTCACTGCCACAGCTGAAACTGGAACATAGTATCATCTTGAATCCCAGCCTAAATATTGAAGGACTTGCCTGCTTTCAATTAATTACTGTACATTTTGGAACCTTTCTTGCTATTCTGTTACATTTAACTTGTACAATTCCTTGGGGGAAAAGTGGTAGTAGTCACGAGGAAACGAAAAACCGAGACCCTGTACTGTGAGCTAGAGTTTTTTAGCTACTTTATATTGAAATTTCTATATTTTTGTGTACATGTCTCTCGTTATTGTTTCAATTCAAGATTTATGAATTCACTGGAAAACAGTAAAATGGGTTTAACACAGGAATGAAGGTTTCTCTCATCAAGTAGTGATATATTTTATTTATTTTTTTTTTTAAATTTAAACCATACATCTAATGAAAGACAAAGAGAACCATTCTTTTGGCCCAAAGTGATATGCTGATATTTCTTTACAATAAGTGTGAAAGTGTATGGTTATTTCACTTCTTGCTTTACTTTTCTAAAACTATCTATATTATCTACTGTGATTTGGATGGTATTTACATGATTTGCACTCTCCTTAAGACTTTGTTTGGTTCGGTTTTATGTAAAACCTGTTTCATTTTAGAAATTAGGTAATATTTGCCCCAAGTAGCATAACAACTATTCAGATACATTTAAATTAGTTGTATATGAGATAGTTGCATAACTATATATGCTACAGCTGAGTCAGTACAGTATTTCACATCAGCTGAGTAATCAGTAATCTTGCTGAAAAACCAGGCTTGAGATAAGTGGTAATCTGAAATAGTTCTTCCACAGCTGCTATGTTATTTCATGGAAGTATAAGTGAATATTTGTAGCTAACTTATGTCTTGTGGATGTGTCCATGGAATCTCTTGTGATTCACTAAAAGTAGTGACAGCACTGAGACTACCAGGATCCACAGAAAGGCAAAGAATAATTTTAGAAGGTAGTGGGAAAAAAAGGACCATACAGGTAGAGCTAAAATACAGTTCACTACAGTGAACTAAACCTAAAGGTATGATCATGGGCAATAACTGAAGTAGAACAAAGTGTCTAAAGAAAGAAAGTAATTCAAGTTGTAAAGAATTTTTAATATTTGTATAATTGTATTGTAAAAATATGTATGTATAAAGAGAAATAAATTATTTTAATTTTCTTAAAAGGTTTTTTTCTAACTCAAACAATTAGTCCTACTGCAGCCCTAAATGCAGGTTTAGGCAAAAGAAAATCAGAAAAAGGACAAAGACAAAGCCTTCTTGTCCACTGTCTACAGTGTAAGAGTATATATAGCAGAGTAAGAAAAAACAATTGTTCAATCACTGAGTAAGCTGAAACTAAACTATCTCATATCTCAATGTGGCAGCTACACTATGAGTTTCATAAGATCATGGGAAAATTTTGGTTCCATGAGACCTCAAAAGATTAATTGTCTTCTTGATGACCTCCTGAGTAGTATGGGAAGGTTCCTCTGATGCCAAGTCCTCTACAGGCTGAACAAGCTCCAGTCCTTCAATCTTTCCTCAGAGGGTAAGACCTGTACCTCCCTGCCACCTCCCTCCCTGAATTTGTCGCAGTCTTTACTATACATGAGGTCCAGAACTGGATGCAGTATTAGAAATTTTACCTAATGCTGAGTAAGTGCCATAATCCCAGAAATCCTTCTTCCAATACAGTCCAGGATGCACTGGTAGCCTTTGGTTTCAGGGCACACTTCTGACTTATGCTCCTCCTACTTCCAGCCAAGACCCCCAGGTCACTTCAGCAGAGCTGCTTTCCAGCCAATCAGTGCCCAAATTTTGTTGCAAGGGCTTGTTTTGTTTTTTGTCTGGTTTCCCTTGTTTGTTTTTGTTGTTGTTTCCCCACCTCAAGTGCAGGATTTCGCATTTGTCTTTGATAAGTTTAATGAGACTTCTGTTGTTTTACTCTTCCAGGATGACATCTCTCTGAATTACATTTTTGCTTTGAATGGTATTATATGTTCACCTCAGTTTAGTGTCCTATTCAAAACTGATGAAAGTTCCTCCTCCTGGTCCTTGATATTGATGTCAAACAAGAAATGATCCAGGATAGACTCTTGTGTTATTCTACGTTACCTACCTTGAGGAAGAGTATGACCCAGTAACCATTAACTCTGAGCCTGAACATGCAATTATATTTACTCATCTGGTTATCCACCCATCCAGACCATAAAGCTTCAAGAATAGAATGGGAAACAATGTTGAAAGCTCTACTGATCAAACCGGATGAGATCCGATGGTCTCTTTATCATAGGAGGTGATCAGGTTTGTCAAGCATGATTTAGCATTTAGAAATCCATGCTGACTACTGCCAATCACCTTTTTCTGTATGGCCATAAATTTGTTCCAACATGACTTGCTCTATGATTTCCACATGGAGTAAACTGTGACTGGCTTGTAATTCCCTATATTGTTCTTTTGGACTTGGAAGATGAGTGTAATCTTTGCATTTCTCCAGTTACTGGGAATATTGCCACTGTCTCCATGACCTGTTAAAGAGGAGAGCAGTCAGATCTCCCAGAATCAGTGCATGCAGATTTTTATTTCTGAATACTTGTATAGGTTCGATCCTTTCAAGTAATCTCTGACCAAGCTGTTATCCACTGCTGGTAGTTCTCAGTCCTGAACCCTTTCACTGATCACAGGGGCCTTAGAGCCCCATTGGTGAAGACTTATACAAAGAAGGTATTTAGTGACCTCAGTCACATCTGTGTCCACTGTCATTTGGTCATCTGCACTCCATGTGTTTCAGCAGTTTCAGAGCTCTGGTGGAGAAGAGATTATAGGCTATTAATAGTCTATCCAGAGATCCTTAGTGAACACATATTGCAAAGACCACTCAAATGCTTTATCTTTAGCTAGGCTCTTATATTGGTGGTTTATTTGAAATTGCCTCTAATCCAAGCAATGCTGAAAACCAGAAATAATAATTTGAACAAAAAGGAGAAAAAAAGGTTTGGGATGTCTCATAATGACTTTCATAGTGAAGACAAATCTTGCAAATATAAAATGTCTAGTAAGAAGCAAAGACAAAAATGTTGTACTGTGAGATATAGTTGCTGGGCAACTAAGTGGTGCCATATTTAGATATGACCAGAGAACAATTTGAAGATATTCTCACAATGAGAAAGGAAGGAAAACACTCATTTGGGATTGTAGATACAATTATGGTAAAATAGAAAGTATCAACACACAAAATGTCATATGCAAAATGATGATTTTTGTCATGAAAAAGAATTGAAAATACCTTTAAAAATAAACAAACAAATAACACTAAACCAAGAAACCTTCAATATCCCAACTCAAACTAGCATAGATAAAAAAATAAATTTTGTATCGTGAGAAAATGTTCAGATTAATTCATACAAGGCCACCCAATGAAACAATGAGAAAGAATGACTAATTCTTGCCAGCTATTGAGGACACTCTAGATGATTTACCAGATTAAACTGCTGACTGTGTGTATTTTTACATGCAAAGTATCAGTGTCATTGGAACAGCTTGGCAATATTTCACATGCCTCTTGAAAAGTATTGTTGGGTACAAAGGGCTTTGGGTATGAAAGGGCCTGCAAGTCAATACTGACATAAAATAAACTAGGCTTTGAAGGGAAGTACAAGGACCTTAATTCTAACAGATGATATTCTTACCAAAGAAATTAATGAATAGGCAAACCTTAACAATGGTGTGGAGATGCAACTGCATCAAGCAACTTTTCAGAAAACATTTTAGGTCAAGATGAACCTGAAAAGACCTTCTTATGCCTTCTTCAGATATCTTTTGATTCTGAAAAACTCCTTTGAGGTACTGAGGGTCATTAGAAGTATATCCAGGCCAGAGGAGAGGAGGCAACAAATTTACTTTACAAAAATCAATCAAAAGCCTGATAAAATTCAAGTAACACAAAAAGAACGAGGCACAGGAATACCTGGAAATCAGGAAGTAATATTTAATGATGTAATTAAATACATATATGGGTCACTGAACCTTAAATACTATTATTCAGAGCAGTAGCCTACAATGTAATCAGACTGGACTGGTTTTTAAGAACTTTGAGAAGCAGCATTTAGAAAAATAAAGATGATAACATTTTCTAGATGCAAACAAGAATAGATATACATTCAGAAAAATGGCTCCTGGTTGCATTCTTCAGTATGGAATAATTCTAATTTCCTCTCATTTGGGCACAAGATATTTGTGCAGGTAGATCTCAGGTCATTACAAAACATCATGAAGAATCTACAGCCAAATGCACCTAAGTGTGTGCAGCAGAAATTATGGGAACTTGAGTATTAGGATGTGAGAATAAGTTGCTGCTCTGGAAAGCTATTCTGTCTAGTGGTAAGGGCTCGGCGCTGTCACCGCCAAGGCCCGGGTTCGATTCCCGGTCAGGGCCACTCCTGGGCTGATGGAGCTCGTTAGCCCTGTATAAAGGTAATCCATCTACATCCTGAGGACCTCGCTGCCACCGTCCAAGCTCGCTTGGCCCCGGTAGATGAACCTTAGGATTAAAGGGTGGGCTCAGTTCCGCGCACACTGTGTCTCACCTAAAAAATCCAATGCGCAGGCTGGAAGGTGTAAAGACCTTCCCCAGATCTTCACTCGCGAAGACTGGCCATTAATTATTATATTATGCTTGTTTTCCTGAATGAAGCAGAAATGACATGGCTCTGTCAAAAAGGGAGTAAAGTCTGTTAATATGTGAAAAAAAACACACCAAAATGGTAAGCTGAGAAATACTAGGAATGGCAATGAAAACAAACCAGAAAATGTGATTAGTCCAATACATAAATCCATAGTGTTGCTTAAACATTGTTCATAGATTATATCAAAATGTCTCAAGCAGATGAAGCAATAGTGGAACTGGAAAATGTTCTTGGGTAGGTTGCAAGAGATGAAGAAGCATACAAGACCAAATAAGATTTAAAATTGGAAAAATGTGCTCCGTTTAAACTCATGAATGAAAAAGAAAAAAAAAAAAAGAGAAAGGAGTGAATTTAATTAAAAAATATTAGTTTTAAAGCAAATAGATTTTTGCACATGATGCAATGTAATTTTGTAGAACTTATTCCTGCATGTTTTGGTAAGCAAATAGATCAAGAAATAGAATAGAATAAGAAAAATGACCTTCTATGAAAGTGAATTCCAAGTTACTTCATTCTGGAAGTTTTTAGTTTAGGATGAACCCCTTTTCATATTCTTACCATCTCTGACGTCTTACCATTCAGCTGTTGCCATTAATCCCATTCATCCACTGTGGATGCAACTGGCTCTCCTTACCATACATACATTGACTGCAAGATCTAAGTACTTCATAATAGCCTAAATTGAGTGCATTGATTTAGGTTTTAGGGCTGATTAAACTGAAAGAAACAAAAGCTATGGGCACGTATTGTGATAGAAACAACCCCCACCCGTGCTAAGTGGGACTTCAACTCAGCAGAAACTTGTCCTGAAACTGCCCCTAAGTAAGTATAACAAAATATATAGTTTTCTAATCTTTAATGCTTGTAATAAAATATAAAAATATAGACTGCTATGATGGCAATATTAAAAATACAGACAATTTCAATGTGCAGAGTGACACAAACTCTTTTTTTCATGTACACTTTATAAGAAAATACAGTATTGTGTAACTTTTTTTTTCTCATTTGTATCTTTACAGATACCAATTGACTCAAAAATTACTCTGACTGTAGCATTTGAATGTTTCAAAACCAGGAATAGCTACATGAACAAGAAGAGGATACAGAAACTCATTTTATATGACTATTGTTGCTAGGGAGAGTGCTCCACTGGGATCCCTCACTAAGCTTGTTTGTCTCACTCTGCCTGGGATTTTCAAAGAGACAGTTCAGTGACATAGTGGAAACTCAGAGTGATTCAGGTTTTTCTGTTTGTTTTTCCATCATCTTTAATTCTGTAACTGTGGAATTTCTAAACAATAGGTCAGATCCTCAGGGGATAGTAAGTAGTTTTACAGTTTTTTGAAACATGTGGAGTTACAGTAATTTTACAGCCCAAGGCTGGCAGCCTGTTAGTGCCTACAGAGAACTAAAAATCCCAGTGAACTCAGAACCAGTCAATTATCTGACTTAGGGTCTGACTTGATTCCTGCTATATTCATTCTCGGGTTTATGACTGATATGAGATAATATATAATCAGTCCCAAAAAGTATTAATCATTGTCCTTCTTTCTAATTTTCTTACCTATAAGGTTTTAGATCTGCTTTTGATCCTTCCCTCCCCACCCCTTATTTTTTGTTTGTTTGATTTTATTGTTTATTTTTTAGTGTTCTTTTCTGTCTCCCATTCAGTTATATAATTCGAAGTATTTTAATATTATCAAAATACAGTGTGGGAAACTGTATAAAATAAGCCACATATTTTATGACTGGATATGTTAGCCTGACAATTGTGAAGTGCTAGAGTATGTGACTACATACTACTATAACTTCTTAATTCTGTTTGACAGGACCTCCAAATCCAATACAGTTTATATGGAAGATAAAAAACACACAGAGGATACATCATGTCTCATGCTTAGTATTGCTTGATGCCTCACTTATTTTTTAATTAAACTGATTTCTCTGTATGTTTGAGTTATAACTTTTATTGTAAAATGACAAAGCAGAAATGTTGTGGAGAAAGAAAAGCATGGAAAAGAGAGAATAGAGGTCCTTGAAAAAGCATGAAATAACTCAGGTCTCCAAAAGGTTTTGATTCCACAGCCTGTGCTATGCTGAGCTCTTTCACTACAGGTAAAAAACTGATTTCCTTAAGAATTTTCTGCATTTGTCAGTGTATCTTAAGAAGAGGCTCTCCCTCACAGATGTAAATTGTTTAAAATGTGCTTTGCTTGGCTTGTTTTTAAATTTAGTTTCTCTCTGTGACTTTTTTTTCAGGTTTCTTTGTCTAAATGTAGCTTGGTTAGCCAACCTTCATATTGGTATTAAATTTCAGTACTAATATTATATGCTGTAACACCCTTGATAAGACACATAAAAATGTAACTTTTATGGGCTTTCTTATTCCTAAATGAACCCTTGAGACCTATAAACTTAAAATACTCAGAGATAAGATGCATGATATAAATTTTCCAAAATACTGTAACTGATCACTGTATGAAAACATCCAGAAGCATTTGGAATACTCTTTTTCTTTTTCAAATCAACTGCTGATTAAAATTTGTTCATATCTATTGGGAATTTTCAAATACCAAGGAGTGGATAAAAATGCCTACAAAATGCCTTCCAGTTATGCTCAGACCTTAAAATATTATTTGAACCTCTTAGAAGAATGTTATAGCTGGACTATAGATATTTTTCTAAACCTTTATATTTTTACTAATGACTCTTTTTCTTAAAATAAATTATATTTGTTGGCCAATTATAACTCTAGAAAATCAAAGAAGATAGGTCATTTTACTTTTGACCTTAGAACAGTGACATGATATTTTTTTTTTTTAAAACAAAAGGTTTTGTTTGTGATTATCTCCTAGAGCCTGAATAGTGTTATTGTGTTCAACACAGTTTTTTCAAGGATCAAAGAACCAATTCAAGTGGTTTCAGTGGGTAAAGTGCTCTCAGCTAACGGAAAGGTCTTTGTGCCACTGAAAAGTGCAGATGTTCTGACATGAGTATTTATGATGACTCCAACCATACCACTACACCTCTATTATAAAAGATTTTTTCAGGTTCTTGTATTGCATTCTACAGCAGTGTAATCTTTCAGGCATGTCCCTCTGACAAAAAATATGGTTTCTTACTCTCAGTATTGAAACACATAGATAGCTCAGGAGAAATATAGTAAACTTTTATGTAAATATAACTATACCATTTGTAAGTAAAAGTTAGCAAGTTTGTCTAAATGATAACCTAATAACATGTCCTGTGTAACTGGGACAGAATCCAAAAAGAGAAAATACTCTGTAATATTTAATTACATAACAACAGATAAATGTAAGGTGATACCTAACAGCTACCCAGACATGTCATATGACATGACACTTCCCATACTTCAATCTCATTACTATTTCTCAATCTCTCCCATCTCTCTCTCTCAATCTTCAATCTCTCCCATTTCCTCCTTACTAAGGAGTCAAAAAAGGAGAATTCTTTCCCTCTAATTTTCTGACTCACAGAAACAGAAGGGGTAAGGTTGGAAGGGACTACTGGAGGTCATCTAGTCTAACCTCCCTGATCAAGCAGAGTCATCCTAGAGCACACTACTCAAGACTGTGTCCAGATTGTTCTTGAATGTCTCCAGAGAAGGAGACTTCACATGCTCCCTGGGCAATCTGTTCCAGTGTGTAGACACTTGCACAGTAAAGTTCTTCCTCATGTTCAGGTGGAACTTCCTGTGCATCAGTTTCTGCCTGATGCCTCTCGTCCTATTGCTTTACTCCACTGAGAAGAGCCTGGATCCATCCTCTTGATATTATTCCTTCAGTTACTCCCTTCTCAGTTGTCTCTTCTCAAGACTGAACAGGCGCAGCTCTCTCAGCCTGTCCCCATAAGAGAGATGTTCCAGTTCCCCAATCACCTTTGTCACCCTCCACTGGACCTGGGTCTCCCTTGTATTGAGCAGCCAAGAGCTGGATACAGTACTCCAGATGTGGCCTCACTAGGGCTGAGTAGAGGGGCAGTATCGTCTCCCTCCACCTGCTGGTAATGTTCCCCAGGATACCATTGACCTTCTTGGCCATAAGGGCACACTGCTGGCACATGGACAGCTTGCTGTCCAACAGGAGCCCCAGGTCTATCTCCACAGAGCTGCTTTCCAGCAGGCCAGCCCCTCAGCCAGTACTGGTGCATGGGGTATTCTTCCTGCACTTTCTTTTGCTGAATTTCAGACAATTCTTCTCTGCCCACCTCTCCAACCTGTTGAGCCCTTCTGAGGGGCTGCACAGCACCCTGGGATATCAACCACTCTCCCAGCTTTGTGTCATCAGTGAACTTGCTGAGGAGGTATCTGTTCCTTCATCCAAATAACTGAACCCACTGCCAGCTCTTGGGATCACACCTCGTTGCAGGTCTCCAATTAGACTTTGTGCTGCTGATCACAGCCCATTGATCTCTGCCATTCTACAAGTTCTTTGATACTGGCAGCTTTTGATACTGTCTCCCATAGCATTCTGCAAAAAAATCTGGCAGCCCACGGCTTGGACAGGTTCACTCTTCTCTGGGTTAAGAACTGGCTGATGGCCAGGCTCTGAGGATGGTGGTGAAATGAGCCACATCCAGTTGGTAGCCAGTCACTACTGGTGTCCCCCAGGGATCAGTGTTGGGTCCAGTCCTGTTTAACATCTTTATTGGTGATCTAGGTGAGGAGATCAAGTGTATCCCCAGTAAATTAATGGATTTCACCAAGTTGTGTGGGAGTGTTGATCTGCTGGATGGTAGAAAGGCTCCGCAGGGGAATCTGGACAGGCTGGACTGATGGGCTGAAACTAATGGTATGAAGTTCAATGCAGCCAAGTGCCAGGTCCTGCTCTTGGGTCCCAACAATCCCATGCAGCACTCAGGGAATAGTGGCTGGAAAGCCGCCCAACGTAAAAGGACCTGGGACTGCTGGTTGACAGGTGGCTAAACACAATCCAGCAGTGTGTCCAGATGGCCAAAAAGGCCAATGGCATCCTGGCTTTTACCAAGAATAGCTTGGCCAGCAGGACTAGGGAAGTTCATCAGAAGGAACTTTTTCACATGAAGTGCTGTTAAACATTGGAATGGAGTGTCCAGGGAGGTGGAAGAGTCACCACCCCTCAAGATGTTCAAGAAACAATTAGACATGACACTTAGATCCATGGTCTAGTTGACAAAGTGGTGTTTGATCAAAGGTTGGACTTCATGATCTCAGAGGTTCAACCTAACTGATTCTGTGATTCTCAATCCACCTCACCATCCACTCATGTAATCCACAATTCCCGAGATTGTCTATGAGGATATCATGGGAGACACTACCAAAAGCCTTGCTGAAGTCCAAGTAGACAGTAGCTACTGCTCTCCCCTCACCTTTCCAGACAGTTGTCCCATCGTAGAAGGTAGTCAGGTCAGTTAAACATGATTTCTCCTTGGCAAATCCATGCTAAGTCAGAGCCCATAGCAGTGATAACAGTGAAAAGAAAGTATCAGACAAATGAAAAGAAACATCTCTAATGCTTTTGAGTTGGTTTGACCCTGGCTGGATGTCAAAGCCACTCTACCTCTCCCCTTTGCAATAGGGGAGAGAAAACAGCACAAGGTTTATGAGTCAAAGACAGGGAGAGATCATTCACTGATTACCCTCGTGGGCAAAACAGTTTCAACCTGGGGACATTAACTGAATTTATTACTAACAAAATCAGAGCAGGATAGTGAGAAGTAAACCCAAAACTTCAAAACACCTTCCACCAACCCCTCCTTCCTTCCCTGCTCTACCTCCTCCCCCACAGTGGCACAGGGAGATGGGGAGTGGGGATTAAAGTCAGTTCATCACACTCAGGTTGAAGAGTCCTTCCCCTGCTCCAGCATGGGGGCCCTCCCATGGAAGACAGTCCTTCATGAACTTCTCTAGTGTGAGTCCGTCCCATGGGCAACAGTTCTCCATGAACTGCTCCAGTGTGGGTCAGTTCTCCACAGGGTGCAGATCTTTAAGAACTGCCTGCTCCAGTGTGGGAGCAGTGGGATAGTTTTTGCTTCCTAAATATGTTTTTACAGAGGCATTACTACCATTAGCTGGGCCTTGGCCAGTGCCAAGTCCGTCCTGGAGATGTCTGGCATTGGTTCCACTGGACACGGGGGAAGCTTCCAGCAGCTTCTCAAAGAAGCCACTCTTTGGCTCCCCTGCTACCAAAACCTGGCTCTGCAAGCCCAGCACAGCTTTCAATGGGAGCCATAATATTTTGAAAAAAGAAGTGGAAATCATGGAAAAAAAAGAAAAATGTTAAATCCCAGACTCTGCGACAGACTTTTAAATCTGTCTTCTGTTAAACAAGTTCAGATTTTTCTATTGGCTGTTTGCTTTCCTATTGCTTTAAGTCTATTCTGGTTGAACAGTTTTCATCTAGGAAATAGCAAGTCTGTATTATCTAGATTGTTAATTCCTGTTTAAATAATCATATGCTTTGTTGTTTGTTGACATTTGCCTCACTTTAAGAGGCCACAGAGCCTTTGAGCACAAACACTCTGTCATGTTCCTCGTTGTCATGGGTTTGCCAAACCAGTCCCCCTGAGGCTGAAAATAGTTTTTTCCAGGTGGATTTCCACAGAAAAAGCCAATCAAAAGTTTTAGTAATGCCTCTGACAACTGCATATTTAAGAAAATGGAAGAGAAGGATGTTGCACAGAGGAAAATGAAAGAGCCAGCGTAGCAGCCGGCCCTGTTGGGTCCAGGCGTGCGCTCCCTCACCTCGGGCCAAGTCTGGCCCAGGTGAGGGGGCCAGGTCCCCTTCTCTCCTGCAACAGAGTAGAGAAAAAAAACTTTAGAAAATAACTTGGACAAGACTGCTGCAGAAAGAATTTCAGACAGAGAGATAGCGCAGCCTTCAAGGTCAAAGCTGGCAGCTGGAGGAGAGAGGAGAGAAGCCGAAGGGGGGGCTCCTTTTCCCTTTTTCCCTCTCTCTCCCTTTAGCAGGGAAAAGACTGAAAATTAAAAATCCCTGCCACCTGTAGAAGATTACTGGGGAGTGGAAACCCCCATCTGCAGCTCATGAAGGAGCCCATGCCAAAGCAGAGTGCATGAAGTAGATGTGACTCCATGGGAGACCTAGATAAAAGAGAGTCCTGTAGGAGACCTCTGGCCCATGGAGAGAGAGACCTATGCTGGAGTGAGATAGCCTGGGTAGGATTTTATGATCCTAGTGAGGGATCCATGCTGGTGCAGCTGAATTTGTGACCCTAAGGGATAGCAGAGAATGGAAGAACTGTTGCCCAAAATGTAGATTCATACTAGAAATGTTCATCAAAGAATGTCTCTCTCGTTAGGTGAGACACCACAGAAAACAGGGGTAGACTCAAAAGCCATTATCCCTTGTGATCCTGTGGTGAAGATCCATGGTAAGCAAGTGTCTCCTTGTAGCCCACGGAAGATCCCCACAGGGCGTGGGTAACCCCCTAGCCTCTGGTCTTAGCCCAGGAGGGGGTAGCCTAGCCTTGAAGATCAACATAGAAGAGAGAGAGAAAGAGAAACAGTTCCAGCTGCAACAAATCAGAGTTGTCCTCCTAAAGATAATAGAAGAAGAATTTTCTAGTGCTGCAAAATTATTTGAAAGACCCGGAGCTCCAGAAATGGGAAAGAGACTGCTTCTCCTCCTGAACTGATACAAAGGGGGTAGGGATATTTTTGTAAATACATACTACTTTTGCCTAATTAAAATTGTTGTAGATATAGTTCTTTAGTTTTTATGTTGCTAGTAATAAATCCTAATATTATTCTCCCCAATCAGATCTCTTTTGTCTGCATAAGCGTTCTCTCAACTTACGGCAATTGTGTGGGGGGTGAGAGGAAACTGGCCCAGAGCAAACCACTACACTGGTGTATTCTGTGATTTCGCTAACATGGAACTTTGAGGAGCAATGAGTAAGTGATATACAGAAAGCTATGTGGGTCAAGAATTTGTAAGCATCAGTGTTGAGGAGATTCTTTACATGCTCATTCCATACTAGATATGAAAACTAAACTTAATGCAGCAGGGTAAAGTAAAATAAAAATGGTCAAAAGGAGAAGCCCACAGCTACAATTTCTAGATTGGTTAATTTTGCACTTCAGTGTTTTTTTCCTGCTGTGCTATTTCCCTGATTACTTGTAATTTTCAGTTTGAATGTTATAAAGGAAACGCAGTTATAGCACTGTTGTCTTTCATCCGATTCCCATTATACACAATTTAACAATATTTTATAAATCCAAGAGGTGAAGAAAATCTCTATTGTATGAGGAATATAACTGGTATGCTGTTGTTATGAATCAGTAGGAGGTTTTTGCAGATTCTCTAGCAATTCTCAATGCTTCAGAAATATTTTATTTTTTTGTAGTATACTGGAAAATACAAGAAAATATTTTCTAGCTGACTGAAGTGTTGAAACAAATTTAAGCAAATGAGGATTATGTCAGTCTCATTAAAATGTTAATTTTAAAGTCAGATTAATTATAATATTTTAGATTTTTTGAGATATTTTTGTATAGAAACAGCCTCTTCCCCTACCAGACTCTCACCAAGGTAAATTTTCCTTGAAGATATGTTTGAGATTTTTTTTTTCCTAGCTCAAAGCAGACAGCTTTGGGAAAAGCAGGGGAGCATAGGGAATACATAACAGGACTGTAGCAGCAAGAAATTCTTATCAATGGAGAAAGTAGCATTTAGAGGAAAGTATACAACTTCTTTTTATAACACATACTGAAAATATTTTTGGAGAAGGATATAGCATATTATTCCTTTTTTCCTTCTTCTTTTTTAAAAAAGCAAAATAAACTTGTGGGGTTTTGGTTTGTTTGGTTTTGGGGGGGGGGGTGGTGTTCAATTTATTTTTTTTCCCTGAGCAGGTAGCCAATAGTCTGGGACTTGCAGGTTGCTTCCATTGGTGAGAAAAACTACTAATGGAGCTTAGTTATTTTGGGTTCAGTTCTGTTGATTTTCACAACGAAGTCAAATGGCCTTATCCAATCAGAGGAATCAATTTGCACATTCTCAGTTTTCTAACCAGCCTTTTCCGTTAGTACAAGCACTAATAATAATGGCCAGTCTTCGCGAGCGAAGATCCGGGGAAGGTCTTTACACCTTCCAACCTGCGCATTGGATTTTTTAGGTGAGACACAGTGTGCGCGGAACTGAGCCCACCCTTTAATCCTAAGGTTCATCTGCCGGGGCCAAGCGAGCTTGGACGGTGGCAGCGAGGTCCTTAGGACGTAGGTGGGTTGCCTTTAAGGGCTAACGAGCCCCACCTGCCCGGGAGTGGCCCTGACCGGGAATCGAACCCGGGTCTCGGCGGTGATAGCGCAGCGCCTTTACCACTAGACCACCAGGGGCTCCAATTGTACAAGCACTAGTCCACAGTTTTTTGGGTCCCCATCAATTTTTCATTTCTTCTGATTCCCTGTTGCCTTTGGCATCCTTTCACTTACAAACATACACTATTACACAGGTAGAATACAAGTGATACAGCTCCTACATATTTTATACATCTCCAGGAAACTTATTCTGAGCTTCTTCCCAGATGTTTTATTGAACTCTGGTTTGGGAGAGTGACTTCAATTTTTTCAGCCACTTTCCACCTGTATGTCATTCTAAATGTTTCCTCCATTTAACCAGGCTGACAAGTAGATCTACTGATACCAGTGAGATAAGTCATTGCTCATTTAACAAAGGCAAGAGGACAGGCAGCTTTTACCTTTCTCCATTATTACCACTGTCAGTTTCTACTACTGTAAAAAGTAACATGCAGGCACTGGGGCTATGCTGATTAATACTGTTCGAGGAGGTACAGCATGTGTGCTTGTCAGGACAGAAGGACAGAGCCTTGGGCTCCTTCCTTGTCACTGCCGTTTGGAGTGGGTGTCTTGCTGTTGTACAAAGGGAACTATCCTGTAGTGAAACATGGTACAAACATAATTGAAATAGGGGAAGAGGAGAAAGAGAAAGGGAATATTTGGTGTCCTCTAACATGAGCAAAATGTGCTTTTTCATGAGCTTATGTCTAAGAAGTATGGAAGGATCTTTGTCTTTACTGTAGGTATAACTATTTGCATAAAAAATTAATGTAATTCTTTCACAACTGAAAAAAAATTAATAGTGATAAACAACATTTCAATCACATATGCTGTCAGATTTTCATATCTTATTTGAAAGCAATATTTTAATTTGATAATGTGTCATAGTATGTCTACAGTCTGAAGTATTACCCTGTAGATGAGTGGACAACCCACAGCTTATGTTTTAAACCACAGATAGGGATACAAATTCTGCATCCAGAACTCAGGGTTATTTCTTGTTGGAATCTGAGGTAGTGTATCTATACTGGTTTTCATTGGGTGTCCATGCTAATATTTTGGCAGCAGGGGACTTCAAGGGTGGCCTCTGTGAGAAGGGACCACGGGCAGACCATGCTGGATGTAGCCAGTTCCAGCTATCTCTATAACAGATCCACCACAGGACAAAGCTGAGCACATCAGCAAAAAATCCCAAAAAACCAAACAAAACCACGGGGTAAAACACTGCACAGCAGTGTGAGAGACAGAAAAATGAAGGGCAAAAGGATAAGAAGCAGTCCTGCAGACACCAAAATCAGAGTAGAAGCAGAGGCACAGGTGCTCCAGGTGCCAGAGCCGGGATTCCCCGGCAGCGAGGAGACCACAGTAGAACAGGTATTTCCCTCCAGACAATGGAGAGAATTATGACAGAGTAGGTGGATATTTCCAGAAGAAATCTGCTGGTCATGAAGAGCCCATTCTGGAGCAGCTTCTCCTAATGGGAACTGCAACTGGTGGAAAGCTCACTCTGGATCAGGTTTATCCTAAAGGACTACAGCCTGTGGTGGGGAATCAGGCAGGGGCACTTCTTGAAGGCAGCCCTTAGGAAGGAATAACACTGGAGATGGGGAAAAATTTGAGGAGGAAGTTTTACCAACTGACTGTAATTTCCTACTTCCCATCCCCAATGCACTGCTCAGCATCCAGGGACATGAATAAGACAGGAATGAAGGAATGGCATTGAGACTGGGAAGAAAAGTTTAGTGGGAGGTATTTTGGTTTTTATCTTTATTTCTCAAGATCCAAATCTATTTTAATTGATAATTAATTAAGTTAATTTGCACCAAGTAAGTCTGTTTTCCCCATGACAGTAATTGGTAAGTAATCTATTTTCTTTATGTAGATCCACAAGCTTTTTCCTTTTACTTTTTTTGCCCTGTGCTGTTGAGAAAAGAAGCTGAATGGACATCTGGCATCCAGACAAGGTCAACACACCTTGCTGAAAGCCAAATATCTAATCTCTTTCTTGTCTCACTGGGCTTCACTTTGTAAACAGTGGATGGAAGTAGGCACCTTTAGAAGGAAATGCATCTGACCTGTCTAAGAGTGAGCTGAAGTGAGTGTTACCTTGATTAGACAGAGACCTGGGAGTGACTAGCTCAGTCTTAGATGCCAAGATTTTAGACATCTTCTTTTCTATCTGTGTTTCTGTCTTTTAAATTCCAGATAACAACTTTGATTTGCTGTCAGAGAATATGAAGTCTTTGGATTTTAGTCTTTACTTACTTTGTTTCCTGTAATAATAATTAATAAGAGAATAGTTGCTCTTCTTTCTTTTGCAATTAATTTTCACACTACATTTTTTTCTTTTTTTTTTTAATTTCATTTTTTCCCTTACTTTCCTTTCATGCAGAACAAAGAAGGATCAAATTGGCAGTCAAAGACCTTTGGTAAAGTATCTATAAAATGATAAGGATTATATTGTGTTTTATATCACTTTTGTCCGTATGGGTTTTACTGCACTCTCTTTGTTGATCCTGGTAACACCATCCTTTTCATTAGCATGAAAAGGAAAAAAGCATTTTTGACCCCTTTTTTAAACATGTGAATTGTTTTATGCTTTTGGCTGTTTATCAACACTATTATCATAAAATAATTGACGGGTGACAAGAATTTCATTTCTCAGTGGTGTTTAATGTAATCTGCAAATTATATTACTGAGCCTCATTGCATCTGACACATTTTGCATTTTGACCAGTTGGCCATATAGCCTCTCTTTTGAGATTTGGATTGCCAGAAATGTAACAGAGAACAAGAAAGGCTTCCTGCCAATCAAATTATAGAACACTGAAAAGGTCAGAGTTTCACAGTGTATTACTGTCTTCAGAGATTGTACTGGGTATTAAAATTCTCTGATGTTTCATTTCACTGACAAAGATTGTAATAAGAGCAGGAAACAGCAAAGGATAGATCAGGCTTTGTGACCACAGTGTTTATGAGGGTGATAAATGAAAAACAAACAAACAGAAAACCACCAAAAGGCCAACTCCTCATTATATCTAGATATAATATGAGGTTCTTCAGTTTAGAAAATCCAAATAAAATTCCTTAGTTCAAATGGCCCAGGCAGGTCTGAGTTAGAAAAAGAATATAATAATTCTGTACACAGGAATAGAATGTGAAATGAAATGTGAAAGAAAATGAACAGATCAAAACAGTAGGTAATTTGCACCAGGCAGTTTCCTCCTGTAATTTACTGTGTGCTCTGAAAAATTCAAAGTAGATGTTCTAGCTACCACTTCACGGTAAAGTGAAATCAAAGCTCCAAACCCTTTCTACACTGGATGAGGGGTAAAGTAGCATTTCAGAAAAGTTGTTGCTCGTGGTCTCAGGGACCCATACTGAAATAATTTTCTATGTTCATTCCTATTTTATTATTTGGGGTTTTTTTCCTAAACATCTTGTAGTCTGTGCCTCAGTCATCACACACAGATAGTACCACAGCTTGACATTTTGACTCCAGTGTTTTATTATCTTATTCCCTACCTGAAAATAGTTACATAAAGAAATGGACAAGTTGCTTTTAATTTCTTTTGGGTCATACGTGTGTGTCTGTTTTATGGGACAGATTGTCTCTACCATCTCTTCCTCATCTCAGATAAGTGGAAGCAACAGAAAAAGTAATAGAGGTTTAGGTTGATTTTCCATGCATCCAACTTTTCCTGTAGTCAGAAATTACTCAGCTGGAGCAGATATGCAAGGCTTAAAATATGACTATAATAGTTTAAAAAAAAAAAAAAAAAAAGAAAAAATAGAGAGAAAAAAAAATAAAGAGCAGTAATATAAAAAAGTAGCATACATGTTTACCAGAAAGAACAAGCAAAGAGTATGAACCCTGAAGAGTTAAATATACCAAATTTCCTTTCAGAAAGTAGCTCTTCAGAGTAGATGCCTTGTATGAGAAAATATGTTTCTGATAGAAAGTAACAGTTATATTGAGGCTTTTATGAAATTTATTTATTTGTTTACTTTCATTATAGTAATACAAGTCCTGTAGAAATACTGTTCCATAGTATCGTCCTTCATCTGGTGTCTCATTGAATTTTGAGTTTATTTCAGAAATATCTTTATGTAAGCAAAAATGTACCAAATATAGGAACCAGAATAGAATTGCCCCTAGATCCACCAAAGTGCAGTGAATGCTGTCATACAATATAGGTAAACACACTTATATCTAAAGCTCTATGTCAAAGATTAGGAGACATAGGTCAAATTTGTATTTTTTTATTTTTAAGTGTAGAATGCAATGCTTTTGGTAGTTTTTACTGCTACTGTGGTGGTAAATGTATTCATGTTTTTTAGTTCCATGAGTGTGACTGTGATGGTAGTCATGGATTTGCCTGTATTTGAAACTGTTGTTAACAGCCATGAAAATCTATTTTTCTTCCTGTAGTATGCACATTAATTTTAGAATCTGGGCTTTCTCTACAGTCCCTAATAATTTGATAGGAAATACCACATCTTAAAATAGTAATAAAACCCACATTTCTCAGTTCTGACCCACCCCCCCCACCACCCCAGATTTATGCCCTTCAAACCATTGAAGTAGAACTGATAATTTCAGATGGATTTAAAAACAAACAAACAAACAAATTTTAGGGGGAGAATAAGCATTTGGCCTAATTTTACTTTTGGAACTAATTTCATTAAATTCATACAAAGTTTTTTTCAATAGATTTGAGAATTCAGACCAAGTACTATAAGTTCAGTACTACAATAAATAATGTGATAACATATCAAACTAAACTGACATGTTGCAAATTTTACCATCTATTTTCGCTGTGCTAGCTTTGATTGCCATTAAAACTGACGTTAGTCCCACCCCTAAGAGTAATTTTAAATTAATTTTATTCCATTACACATAAACTTTTAAATGTTTAGTACAGAAAGATTAATGGCAGTACATAGGCAAAGCATTGGCCACACAGAGTATTTTCTATAAAATATAATATTTCTTATGCTTTTCTGCCTCATTAATTCCCTTCCTCCCTGCATCTCTGTTTTTGGAAAATTATTGAACGTAACTAAATTACAGAATCACCAATACATTTAGTTTTTAAGATACTTTGATAAGGGAAAATATTGTGTTAGTTAAATATCTGAAGAGTAGTCAATATTAGACAACATTTTCCTCCAAGAGTTTTCAAGTGTAAAAAGGAGATACAAAGCAAACTATATTTTCTCATATGTGACTTCTTCCCTAAACCATGAACAAAACCTGCACATCTGTGTTCATAAAGTATGAATTCTGAGTTTGTAGGGAAGGTGTTGTACACAGATGTTATTGTTTAAGCCCATTCGGCAACTAAGAGCCACTCACTCTCCCCCAGTAGGATGGGGGAAAGAATCAGAAGGGTAAAAAGGCGAAAACTCATGGATAAAGCAAAGATAGTGTAAAAAGTAAAGCAAAAGCTGTGCACGCAACCAAAGCAAAGCAATGAATTAATTCCCCACCTCCCATGGGCAGACAGGTGTTCAGCCATCCCAGGGAAAGCAGGGATCTGTTGCACATAACAGCAATTTGGGAAGATCAAATGCCATCACTCTGAATGTCACCCTTCCCTTCTTCTCCTGGCTTTATGTGCTGAGCATGATGTTGTAGGTAAAAGAATATTCCTCGGGTCAGTTGGGATCAGCTCTTCCAGCTCTGTCCCCTCCCAGCTTCTTGTGCAGTCCCAGCTTCCTCACTAGTGGGGTGGGGTGAGAAGCAGAAAAGGCCTTGACCCTGTGTGAGCACTGCTAAGCAATAGAAAAACCATCCTTGTGTTATCAACACTGTTTTCAGCACAAATCCAAAACACAGCCCCATACAAGCTACTGTGAAGAAAATTAACTCTACCCCAACCACACCCAGTTGTACTAGTTTTGCAAAAATATTCATCATCATTAAAATGAGACCAAGCTGCATCTACCAGGCAGGGGACAGTGTGCAGTGAAAAACATAGTCTGGTGTATGCATGTGAGTCAAATTATGAATGCATTTTATAACGCTCCAAGTTTGGATTCTTTTAGTTTTCAGCCAGGGAACAAAACGTTTGGATATTAGATTTGGTATTTATCCGTTGTCTGTAGCTGACCTGATGGCTCCTAGTAAGCTTTTCATAGGAGTTGTTTCTGCAGAGTATGACAATGCATGCTGGTGTCTTACAAAATCAGTCTTTGGCATATTAAAAGGAGAGGATAGGAGAACAAGGTTTCAGTGATAACATCATAGGCTGAACTTGCCCAAAAAACTTCCTCTTTTGGATGTAGCGAGTGGTATGAAGGCTTTCTTGTCTTCTCTCTTAGGACCTTTAATGTTAGAGGTGTAAGATGTTGAAAGACTGGAATCTGTTCAGTGGGGGACTGACGTGTTTAGGCATTTGGAGTACATGCCACAAAGGAAAGTGTAAGAGAACTGGTGTTTTTTCAAGAAGGGAATAGTAGTGGAGATTTACCATGATCTCCAACTATGTTAATGAGAAGTTGTAGAAAACTGACAGACGTTTTAGAGGTATAAAGTACAATTATAGTAAGCTAAAGGAACAACTTGCAACAAGGAAAGTTCTGATTAGGAACAAATTTAGAATAAAAAATTTATGTAAGAATCATAAAACATCAGAATGTGTCATCCAGAGAAGATGCAGAACCTCAGTCTTTAAAGGTATTTAAAACCAAATGGTACGAGGCTCTGAGCAACCTGATGTAAGCTGATCTTGCCCTACCTGGGGGCTTGAAGTAAATGAGATCCAGTACTCCTTTTCAGTCTGCATTCTTCTATGATTCTCACTTAATTTGCAGGCAATGTAGCAACATTCATCTGTCAGTGGAAAAATACAAGTTATTTTTCAGTACAATGTCAGTCAAGAATATGACCATTCCTACTTCTCAAAGTCAGAGAAAAATGGTGATCTTTAGTGATCATTATTAGCATAAGAAAACAGAAAAAAAGATTGATCTGAAAAGTGAAAAAGCATGGAATCATACAAAGTTTGGGAAAAAAAATCTATAGTTATTGGATGGGATTCTTGAAAACTGTTACACAGGTATGTTTTACTTTCCTTACCATAGTCTGTGCTATTTAGGTTGAGCTATTTATTTCTCTTGACACAGTCATTAGGAGAAGAAGACAGAGCCCAGTTATAATGTTCCATATAATCTGGAAGTGATTGGTACAAACTAAGCAACTCTGACCTTTCTAATGTTCTGACAGTCAGTCTGATAGCCTTTCTCAATTCTCCTTCTTCAGAGCATCAATCACCTCAGAAAAGCTGAAGGGAAAAAAAAATAAAACAGACTACTATCCAGCTGAACAAAAAATGTAGTGAAAGAGTTGGGTTTGACCGCTCAGATGTATTCATATAATAGTTCCCTTCATGACTGCTAGAAACTTGCACAATTAATTGCTCATTTAATGACATTAAGTCTTGACTCAGAACTACATTAACGACTCTGATCTACACCTAAAGTCCTGTTGTCACAAATGCTGTTAGTGAGCACCTGGTGGATTGCTTGAGATAGATATTTGTAGTTTGCATGGGTTGTTCTTTCTAAGGCAATAAGTCTGCATTTTCAGCCTTAGAGTGTAAATCTAATGTATTTTAAAAATAAAACCAAAACAAAACAAGCAACACCCTTTTGCAAACTGGGTTATGATTGGGCATTAAGAACTAGTGCTGATCTTTTAATTCTGCTGAGGCAAATCTGTGAGACCTGTGATAAATCAAATATCATAGATTATAATGTCAGAAGGAATACCAAATGTGACTTGCAGTAAAAGCTAGGATTAGTATTCTCAAGTGCTAATGTGAACTAGGGAAACAACCTACCTAATTTTTAATACTGTATTTGATTAAAAATTAGAACTCTTTATAAGCTAGTCTTGTAGCTAATTATCTCATAATTTAAATTTAAAAGTCTTATTATTGGGTTGAATTTGCTTAGCTTCCATTTCTGGACACTGTAAATTCTTAAATTTCTGTGTTAAGAGCATGTTACTGAGTTTGTGTTTATATAGACAGATTTAGAGCGGGATTCATCTCAACAAAATTTAACAGTGATACTCAGTTGAAGATGAAGAACCTTAAATTTATGTGTGTCAGATTTCTAGAAATCCCAGCTTTGGACATTGGAGTCAACAGTACTTGGAGGTCTAAGTCACTGGATGGACAATTGGTTGAGCAAAATTGCTCTATACGCTCTTTTGACTGTACTGTCCATATCTCTATTGACAAGAGCGAAGTTTTAGACATTCACTGCACAAGTACTCACCTGTTTTCAGTATCTTAATTTGTGCTTGAATCACAGTTGTACTGAATATCTTTCTTTACGCTGAATGCTGGCAACTCAAATGATTTACCACAATCTGAAAAAAATGGGATATCTATCCTCTGTCATGAAATGTATCCAGGAAGGACATGTAGAGTTCTAAGAGAGAGCAGTAAGAAGGGAAAATACTTCCATGGTCCGTAAGTGTCAGCCTCTGGCTGAACACAATATACCAAAAAACTGTAATTTTTTTTTTTGTGTGTGTATGGGTAATAATGTACATCAAACCCCATTTTCTAAGTGTTTCTAAGAGCCAATTAAATACTCAACCACACAGACACAATGAGAGCTTAAAAACACCATAGAACTCATCACAAAGTACTCAAACCTCTCTTTAAGCACTTCTATATTTCCTTTAAAATCTGAAAGTGCTGAAAGTTTAGCAGATGGCTAAGTTCTCTGCTGGACTGGGGTCATTGTTTATACTTCAAAGCATATGTGGACTCATGATAAAATGGACTGAAAATTAAATGAATGCAACTAAACTTCTGTGTATATGTTGTCTACTGCTTTTGTTTAATCTACCTTTGTACTTTTCAGATCTCAAGGGTTACCCATAGCATCTGCTCCACCGTCTGTGTCTTGTATAGGAATCTAAAATATGCCTGCTAATAAGCTTCCACACATTAATTGATTAACACATGGAAGTTCAGGAACCTTTTAAAAGAGACACAAAATTGCTGTGAAGTTCAAAAATAACACTGATGAATGACCTTAAACTCTAATTATGTTGGTTTCTGTCTCCTAAATAGTTTTATGAGAGTAGTTTTTACTTCCCTGACTGAGGGAAAGAAGTGAGAGTTGGAGGAACCATAAGGTCAGAAAGGAAAAGGAGAAAGATTGTTTGTTTGCTGGTTTAATTAAGAAATGGATTTTTTTTCCAGAAGGTTGTGATGCAGCCAATCTGCATTTATGAGAGGAAAGAACCAATGCCAAGGTCCTTTGCTGCAACCTGTATTATAAACACAAGTGAAAGCCAGACCATGTTTAACACAAGAAAGGGTGCAGACAAGACTGCATAGTGACTGTTGTGGGGGCAGGTAAGACCCCTGGCCAGTGAGGGCTGAAGTGATGATATTTGACCACAGATTTAATTTGAATGAACTATAAATGAAGTCCTGCAGCAGGATCAGTTGAGTCAGTCCTCCTTGGAGCAGTGTGCCTGCAGTTGAGGACTCTCCTCTTGGCTCAGGTCACCAGCTCAGGTAATTCCTTGAGGTTGAGAGGCCTTACCTGAATGAGTGGTTTTGCATTCTAAAGAGTTCTTAAACCAGTTGGTTAATGTCAATGTAATCTGAGATTACAAATCTGTATTCAAAAGTTGATGCAGTTTTAATTGATCTATTTGGTTTATTTGGTTCAACTGGTTTGTAAAATAAATCTTATTTTTCTCACTTTTATAGGATGGGGACCAGAGCCTTTGAATATAAGACTACTTCTAATCATCTGTAGCAGTCTGCCAAAAACAGAAAGAGATGGGGATTTTCAAGTGTCCTAAATTTCAGGTACTTGTATACTTTTGACTTTCTAATTCTGCCTTGAATTAATATAAATGTATTTATGATGAATTCTAGCTTAATGAAGTGTTTCTGACCAAGGTGGGGAAAAAAAAAAAAAACAAACCATCACTAGTTTGAGAATTATGGATGTCAATAAAGACAAATTTTTAGTGTTCATATTTAACATTGCACTGAGCCTGCTTATTTCTACCTGGTTTATTCATCTCATTTGTGTCAGTTTATTCATCTCATTTGTGTCAATGACTGTAGATGCATATTTGAATTAGTTAAATAAAAGTTTGTTTCTTTACTGCATTACTTTTCTGTTACACTCTTGTGTTGAGGAATGTCATTAAGTAATTGGAGCACGTACTTGGGAATGTATACCAGGAATGTCTTTTGGGCCCATATCATGAAATCTGATTTCTCTTGCATACCAGAGGTAGTCACAAAACAGGAACAAGAAATGTGTATCATAGAATCATAGAACCAGATGGGTTGGAAATGACCTCTGAGATCATTAAGTCCAATCCTTGATCCACTAGCTACCACAGTTACTAGACCATGGTGCTTAAGTGGCCATCCAATCTCTTCTTAAACACCTCCAGGGATGGAGAATCCATCACCTCCCTGGGCAGCCCATTCCAGTGCCTGATTACCCTTTCTGTACAGAATTTCTTCCTAATATCCAACCTAAATCTCCCCTGGTAGAGCTTGAGACCATGCCCTCTTGTCTTACTGGTAGCTGCCTGGGAGAAGAGACCGATCCCCACCTGGCTACAACCTCCTCTTGATAGTTGTAGAGACTGATGAGATCTCCCCGGAGCCTTCTCTTCTCCAGACTAAACAACTCCAGCTCCCTCAGCCTCTCCTCACAGGGCTTGTGTTCAGGTTCCTTCACCAGCCTTGTTGCTCTTCTCTGGACCAGCTCCAACACCTCAATATCCTTCCTGAACTGAGGGGCCTACAACAATGCTGAATTCAGGGGAAAAATCTCTTCCCTGCTCCTACTGGCCACACCATTCCCGATCCAGACCAGGATGTCATTGGCAATTGTAATGTTGTGTCAGAGCTTCAGAACAAAGTATTGTTGTTCACATTCTTTGGTTTTCAGTATGTTAATTTTTCCCAAGGTTTTACCACTACTGCATCCCAGCCATACCTGCCTTCAGCACTAGAAACAAAATCTCTTCTTTTACCTTCTTTTCTTAGAGTCACCTGAATTTATTAACCATTAAGATGATCCTAAATCTTCTTTAAGAAATACTGTCCTTGATACTCATCAAGGAAAAGCTCTTATGGATAAGTGCAACCACTCTGTTGTTTTTCAATTTTTTGTGAACTACTAGAAAATGTAAATTTTATGCTGAACTGGGATTCACAGATAACATTCTTACATGAAATTATCTTCGTATGATGAAATTATCATAATCAATAATTGTTGGAAATATATCTCGGACAGAGAGGGCTTTCAGTCAATTATTGTTTATAATTTTTTTAAAGTGTTGAAAGTGATATAATGTCTTTTAATTATTCAAAACAAGCAAAGAAAAGAGGAAACTGGCAACTGACTGACTTCTGTGTCTTCCTCTATTAGAAGTTCTAGTTCATACTCAGAAGCAGCTTGTTTGGTTTTTTTTTAGTGTATCTATCCTAGCTGTTTCTCTTGGGGAAAAAAAAAAAAAAAAAGAAAAAGGAAAGGACCAGATCTTCTATTTCACTAAAAATTAAATCCATTTTACTGAGTTGGCCATTATCCTAGCTGTAGAAAACAGACTTTTCCATCATCAGTTTTAGGTTTAAATTTGAGGTTCCCACTGGAGCAAGTAACTGCCCCAAATTAACTACAGGCTTTGGTTTCTTTACTTTTGCTCACTACATGCATATTTAAAAATCAGAGACTAAATTAAACTCTTTATCAGGAGGAACTGAGAGAATCACTTCTCAGAAGAGTAATATGCAGATTCACAACAGTCTTCACAAAAGTGTCATGAATTCCTTCAAATCCATTCAGACATAAGAGAAAAGCAACATCTAGATATGAATACAAACCATTATGCTGATGAATCAAGAGGAAACCATGGTGTTCTTAATATGTTTTTTCCTACATTAATGAAACTACTTTCCTGTTTACCACCATTTTCATTGAATCAGCTATTTCCTAGAAAGAAAAAAAAATCTTTACCTGAACATAAATAAGATAGTTATCTTTGAAATTGGTAGGGATCTTTTGTATTAACATTTTAATTTTAAAATTATTAATATTTTAATACTGTGATTCTAAATCTGAAGAAAACTATTCATAATTGGCTCAAGCAGGTTTGATTTTTTTTTTTGCCAACGAGAATTATGATCCACTGAAGAGAAAAAGAATGAAACAGCTTCAACTTAGTTATTCTCTGCTGAATCTTTGGAGCTGAAAGTTGACCTATGTATGCTCAAAACTTTCCTGAATTTGAACCAGAGCAATTTTTTAATCATTACTGTAGGGTCATGGTTAAAGTGTTAAAATGCGTTACAGTTACTATATTCAAGTTAATGAGATAAGAATAAGCAAATACCTCTTCATAGGCATATTTTGCCAAAGTATGAATTTTGAAATATTCTTTCTTAGTGTGTAGAGAGTCATATGTCAGTTATATTAAACTTCTTACTATAAACCAAGTGTTTGTCACCTATAAGATATTTAAATGGCATACCATATAATTTAGGTTCCATGGAGTTGTTTGACTTAATACAAGTAACATTATTCCCATTGTTTCTTAATAAGATTACATTTATAAATTGTGATTTTGAATATTTTTTATCCTAGTCTAAAACATCAACAATAGCTATCTGAAAAGCACATTTATGATTTCTGTTGCAATTAGTGAGAATTTTTTTTTTCCGATGGAGAGGAGGATCAAATCCTTTGTTATTTTCCTTTTACATGTCTCCCTAGTGCTTCCTAAAAGAATGATGTAGGGAATTTCACCCTATAGTTGAGGCAGCAGCTGTCATCAACTCTTGATTTCCAACACTGCAAATGAAGTAGTGTTGGCAGTACTTGCTTACAATTTCTTATTTTATTCATAAATTATTCTGTTACTAATGCCCAATCTGCCCATTCTCTTATTGTAATTTGGGACAATGGCAACTTTCCTTGTCAAATCAAATAGTTATAGAGAAAGTAACAGACAAGATCTGAGTGAAAAGCAACAATTAAAATTAATACTATTGTATAACTTTTGCAAGGTCACAAAATACTTTCTTGATTCCTCCCAGTACCTTTTTCTGTTTTGCCACATAGCTGTGTTTGCATAGGCAGTTATATTTCTCTTTGTGGAAGTACTCCAGGTATCTGCTGATATGAGAATGTCTTAACAAGGCCCAGGGCAGTTTAATGCCTTGTAAAATTTATTAGCTATCGTGTAATGCTATTCATTCAGTATAATACTAGAACCAAGACCATCAGTCTCATAGCATAAGAATTTATCTCTTCTGCTAATGGCAAAATCCATATGTAGGTTTTATCTTGAGCTACTGTTATACTGCAGTATTCAGGTTTGTAAGCCGAATTATTTTTCTTCCTGACTGTAACACCATGAATTAAGTATATATGATAATAGATTAATCCACAGTGAATACATCATAATCTGATATAGTTACACTAAACATTTTAAGATGAATAGCAACAGAGTCTCAGGAATACTCATTCAATATCATGTTACACCTCATCTCTTAATAATGCAAAATAAGTTAACACTTACTTTGTTTTAGTCATCAGGCTTCTGTAGGTTGTCTTTAGATAAAAAGACTAAATAATTGTTCTATTTTTGAGGATCCATCAGGGTAGTGGTGGCTGGAGTGGGAGTTTATAAATGAGTCTGAGATATCTTTTTCATTTGGAGATGTGAATTTTCTCATGAGAAGGGTTTAAAATATGAAACTTCCAAGGGATTTCCCCACCATATTTTTTATTTCATTCTATTACACAAAAAATATGAAAACATGGATCAGTCAGCTGCTGAATTAAATTTCATCACTATTTTTACTTTATTGCTATATTAGAAAGACAAAAGAAATCACATTATAAAGGGGTTCTGCTTAGTTATCTTTGCAAATACAGAGTAAAATAGTACCTCACCAGGCTATCACACTACTTACTGTAGTAGAACTACATACAACAATTACATTTAACATAATCCTGGGTCCCATCAGGACAGGGAGATAACTTATGGCAATAGTTACTTGTACCATAAGTTAACTCTGCATAATTTTCAGTTAATATTATACTTAGAGCTGTTTGAAAAGACTTTTAACAAAAGAAACCATTTTTATTTGTTTGGGTTTTTTTCAGAATTACACCATGGTCATATTAAAAGAGTGGTGTTTGAGGTATTTTGCTATTTTGTTGGTGAAGATCTTACCTGGTGAAAGGTAAGATCGTTTGAAGTGAGAAAATAGTACAAGTAGCAGTGAGGATACGAACCTTGTGTCGTTTTTTCAGGAGGGATTATTTTTGTTTGGTTTAAGGTCATGATTAATCAATATAGTTTAATCAGCTTTAGGAAAGGTATATTGTTACACAGCACTAAAATGAGTTTAAACTGTTAAAAAGACAAACATGCAATGAACAACAAAAATGAGTCTTCTATGCTGCTACCAAAATCAATTTCAGCAGCAATCACTTACGTTATAATGGTATGCTTGTGATACAGTGAAAAGGTCAGTACAATTTCTTGCCTAGTTAGCATTGTAACTTTCAAGCTTCCCTGGGCAGGAGTTGTGATCGCAATGTCTGGCCAAGTCATTTTTCCACAGACCTTGTGTTTGTCACATTATTCTCCAGAGCTGAACAATTTGTCTGTAGCATTCTTAACTTCACAGCCTGCTTTCTCTTCTTCCTTGATTTCTTTTAGCAAAATTGACAATAACTTCTTGTCATTAAGAACTGACATTGCAGGGTAGTAATAAAAAATGGCTGATTTTCACTTTGCTATTCTCAGACTTTTCACCCTTAAACCCTCTGCAGCTTTGTCACTTCAAGTAGAAAATGTTATTGCTCTGGGGTTGCACCATCCCCCAAAAAACAGAATGTGCTTTGAGCAGGTAGAAAAAATGAAATCTGGAATGTAATTAGGTAGCATGTTCATTGCTTATGAGCTGATATCTCTGTCATGCTATAGAAATCTGGGTAAAAGTGGAATAAATAACTCCCAAATAATCACTCCCTCTACAAATGGAAAGGATCATAAGTATGATGAAGAACACTTGCTAATGCAAGTATATTCTTCCTTTTAGCCCTGAGGTAAATGAGTAAGAGCAGCTGCTACCCACAATACAAAAGATTTTATTTTTTCATATTCATTTAGGGTAACATGAATTTTCTTCTGATTTAATTTTTGTTATAACTGACAGATGTTTACACAATAAACAAAGATTTTCAGTCAAGCACTGGAGGAGTATCTGAATTCTGAGAAGTATTCTGTTACCCATAAAAATCAGCTTTGTACTGATTCCAAAGAAAACAGATCAGGTCTCTAATTCATTAATGTAATAGTTACAACCAGCTTGGATAAAACTGGAAATTTGTTTGGAAAATACTGTTTTTTATGATCAAATTTCACAATTTTGATGATGATGTTTCAGAAGTAAGGATTGCAGGGAATATTGACCCATTTTGGCTGTAAAGTTTACTGCTCATTTTTACTTTAGTTGTATTCAGCTACATTGTTGGTTTTTTTAAAAATATGTGCCACGTGTTACTCACAAAACCTGTATTCTTTCCAAAGGGTGTAGCCTCCACTTCTTACCTATTTGCCATAGTAGTCAATGCTTATGTAAGAAACTGGCACGCGGAATGTCCAAATCAACATTGTAAATAAAAAAATTTTGTCCTGAAAAAACAGAAAACATTTAAAAAGAACTCCCAAAAGAAATATTCATTCTTCTTTTGCTGAATGCATTCAGTGAACGTGTATGAAGAAAAAAAATGATGAAAACATTCAAGAGAAGACTGATAGAAAAAAAAAAGGAATTAAAAAGAGTGAAAGGAATCAAGACATGAAGGGAACGTAACAGTATGTAATAAATTTCCCACATATTTAAGTATTAAAAATAATGGAATGTCCAACATTTTTAATTTTTGTAGCATATATCACAGTAATTTGCAGCAGACACTATGGTCCTGAATGAGTTATAAACTTCAAAAATGTCAATCCATTTAATTTTTTCATGTTCTACCTATTTAAAAGACTATTGGAAAATGTCAAAATATTTGTGAAAGAAAAAACAATTTTATCCCTTGATTTCTGGAAAATTGGTCCTTGATTTTGTCCCACTGGTCTATAATTTGCAAATACAAGTTATATCACTGGATCCATAACCTTTTATTACAGCTGTATTTCACTTCTTTTTCTTCCTTTCCTGTAATCTCTTACCATGTCCTGCTGTTTTGGAGAGAAAACTATCAGTTCTCCTGCCTATTTACCTTTATATTACATCTATTCAATTGTGTTATATTTCTTTCAATTGCTTTTGCCACTTGGGGTCTTAAGACAGGAAAACTGCCTCCAAGATGATATTCAAAAACAATTTAGCCAGACTTCATACATTGTTTTCTGAAGTAGCAGAACAATCAGTAGATGATACAATAAAACCAATGGGTTCTCAGATATGATGTGTTCCACGCCAGCAATATTTCTTAAAATGCTGCTGTCTCCCCTAAATATATCACTCTAGAATTTTCTGACACTGTAACCTGTAAAAAAAGAAAATTGTTTTCCAAAGTATATTCATTCTATCCAGTGACCAACTTCTGCTTATACTTGTAGCATGTTCACAATTCGAGCAAGTATGTCCACAGCTATTACAATATTCATGACAGAGAATACAACATTGACTATAGACAAACTAAATGATCCTCAGCTTCATCAGTTTATAGGTATAGTTTGCCTGGGAATTTTCTCTAGATATTATTCTCTATTTTCCCATAAAAGTTATTTCTGTATCATTTATGTAAGTAAATGAGGTGGGGTTTTCTACTCCTTCAAAACGAACAGAAAAAAAAAATCAATAAACTTTCTGATCAGCTCCTATACCACTGAAAAAATTCCAGGCTGGATGTGTTGTGTACTCAGGCAGCAGAGCTGGATTAGCCAAGAAGCTGAGTGCTGTCTTAAGGTGGGTTCAAAAGAAAAAAAGCTCCTGTACACCTGTAACGGAGCAGGAGCAGAGAGAGCCCCATGCACCTGTGACATAAGGGCTAGTTTTTTAGCTCCACCTAGTGGAGTCTTGGAAGGTCTTCACTGAAAGTTTGGGTCATCTCAGTACATCTGCACGTAAACCATCAAGATATTCATCTAGTACTGGTCATCCTTCAGCCATTTCAACCACCTCAGTCTTGCTAGATTTGTGTTGGCGATCTTTCTCTCTCTCTTTCTCTCTTTGTGGCAGTGGCATGTCAGTCTCCCCACAGTGAGGGCTCAGTACTTTCATTGTGAAGGTGATCATCTGATCCTCAAAATCCCATACATTTATTTAGGCTGTTTTGAAAGTTAAGAGTTCAATGATTCAATACATTAACTCTAGATAAAAGGTTCCTGAAATACAGGAATTTGGGCAGAGAAAAATAAGCAGCTTTTTAGAGGTCAATAGATTCTTCCTCAAACCTTAGGCTAATACTGTTTGAGATCAGATCCCCTGTGCCTTTTGCATAACACCACTGTTTTTCTGAGAAAGTGGAATTTAAAATTAAAGCCTTGAACAAGCAAACCACAGCTCTTGCAGTGTGCATGTGAAGTCTTACACATCAGATGGATTACACTGTGCAAGGAGGGACTGACTTGCAGAAATAATTTTTAACTACCAAAACTCCTAACATTTGAAAATATTCAGTACATTCAGTGGGTATGCAGTAGCTTTCTCTGTGTACAGCGTAAACAAAATGTGGCCCTTTTCAAGAATTCAAGGGATGCATTTTTCCTGCAGTTCCTTCAGTCTTCTTCCAGAATAGGCTTCTTCCTTCAAATGAGGGTGGAGAATGCAGCAGAATAAGAGAAACTGGAAGGTATATATGCCCTCTGGAAGAGTGTGTTTTCTATTTTTTCAATATTTTTTTTATGTTAGGGGTTCAATCTTCCCTCTCTGTCAACCTTGTAAGTCCCGTACCTCTGTGTGATAAGTGAATGTATGTTCTCAGAGTATGCAGGGAGGAGACAATTGAGTACAGATAATGTTACATTTTTCAGACCTGTATTTCAGAGCATCTTCATCTCTCTGGAATGATTTTATTGAGCTAAAAATCTTTCTGAATTCTGTAGTAACAGAGATTTTTTTTTAATTTGGATTTGATTGTAATTTGATGAATTTCATGAGTAAGATAAAATTAAGTATCCAAACCAGATTATTTGACACGACTCTGGATATACAGTGCTTCTGAAGGTCAGCAGTGATTGGTGTTGTTCATTCAGTCCATGTCACTGACTGGACTACCCACAAATACTTGCCACAAGACAGTTATCTTGGTGTGTTCTGGTCATTATTTTTTCCATTGGCAAAATTTTTAACATGTCTCCACAGAAAAGATTCAGACTGTTTAGACAAACACCAGCCTAAACATAAGGGTTTGTGGGAGGAAAAGGGGTTCCCTGACTGTAGCCAAACTGCTTTTCCTTCATGTCACACAAGCTGGCTTTCCAGGTGTTCTAGGGACTCCAAGAATGTGGGTCTTTTCTTCTTTTCACAAACTCTGAAAGTCAAACAAGGGGCTTGTAGAGAGCTACCATTTGGGTCTGAGAAACTCTTTGTCTCCGAAAAGACAGCGACTAGGTCAAGATTAATTGGAATTCTGGAAGGTCTAAAAGTTCAAATGTAAAGTGGATATGTGTGATTCATACAGAGCGAGGGAACTGGTTGTGGGTAGGGGATCTACACAGGGACTGAGAGAATAAGACCTAGGCCTAGCTGTGAAGGTCCAGCTGCAGCAAAGGTAGGAAGTCCAGCTAGATTAAGCTCATAAAAGAAAGTCTTGTGGAATACTGCAGTATCTGAAACCTACACTAACATGTAACATGTTCCTGTTTCTAACAAGATTATAGAGCAGAAAGGGTACCATACAGCAAAGAGCAACTCTCTTCTTAATACACTGGTTATCTTAAATATGTTGACTTGCTGAGTCATCAGAATAGATAAAATAAGAATTGGAAAAGTTGACAAGTACAATTTGATTTTCAGGAAGGCACAAATGGAAAAAAAATAAGCAGGTCTGTCTTAACTCACATTCATAATTCATTGTAACTACTTCCACCAATGTTAAGCTCCTGGGGTGCTCCATCTTAACAAATTGGTGGAACAGGTCCTTTTTGACATGAATTTGCCTTTTGTCTATGTTTGGCTGTCCTGTGGTACACATTCAGGAACACTTGCAAGGTATTCAGTATCCTAGTCAAAAGTCACTCAGTGGTGCACATCCAGAGCACCCCCTGGCAAAGCAGATCCAAGGACCCAAGAGAGCAATTGGCTCTCAGTATAACTTGTGAATGACTCATTCCATCTAAACTGGAAATAAAGTCTTGAGGACATACTGGATTACAGCAAACATAATCATGATCATTTTCTCTTTGCATTATATCAATAAGTAATAGAAATAGAAACAGAGATTTCACATAATCACAGGATGGTTGAGGTTGGGCAGAACTTCTAAAGGTAGTTGGCTCAAGTAGGGCTACATAAAACCAGTTGTCCAGGACCAGGTCCAAACAGCATTTGGATATCTCCAAGGAGGGAGATTCCACAGTCTCCCTGGGCAACCTGTGTCAGTGCTCAGTTACCCTTACAGTGAGGAATTGTTTCTCGTTTTTCAGATGTAACATCCTGTGTTGCAGTTTGTACCTGTTGCCTCTTATCCTGTCACTGGGCACCATTGAAAAGAGACTGGCTTCGTCCTCTTTGCATCCTCCCTTCAGATACTTATACACGTTAGTAAGATCTTCCCCCTCAGCCTTCTCTCTTCTGAGCTCAACAGCCTCCACTCTTTCAGCCTTTCCTCATAGGAGAGATGCTCCAGACTCTTAATAATAGAATCATAGACTATCCTCATTCCTTGCAAGTCAGAATATTCTAAGTCTCTTTCCTGACTCTCCATAGGACCACCCCAAGAATCACACCACGTGCCTGGGAGCACTGTCCAAACACTTCTTGAACTCTTTCAGGCTTGATGCTGTTCAGTTCATTAAAACAGAGATTTATGAAAACAAGAGCAGTCAAAAAAAGTATTGCTGTCTATTTCTGTAATTTTTAGTAAATGCCCCTGACACAATAAGCAGTATATATATACCTTCTGTCTCTGAAATGTACTGAAAAGGATGGTACCTACAGTCCTGCACACAGTCAAATGTTTAGGGTAAATTTAGACCATACAATGTAACACAATGTATTTTCCAAGGCTTGCAGAGATGAGAGCCAGTATAGGTCCATAACCACTGCAGTCTGGAAAGAAAAGATTTATTATTTTGGTGCAGGCTTGCGTGAATGAAGCTATATTTCTTCCAGACTGAATCTGGCTTTTACCCAGATATTTCAAGCCCACTGTACCCTACAGAACTTTGTAGAATCACATTAATGAATATAAAAGCCCCACAGACATCCCCTTAGTTTAGTCCACATAGATATAGAAAATGTTTCCAGTCCAAATTACTCTATTTCTTAAATCTACTTATCCTCATACTCTTCAACTTTTCTTGCAGTTGAAAAACTTCACATACCACCTACTAAACTGAACTAAAGGTATATTTTAGTCTTTGAGTTACAGTGAATACACCATGCAAAAATACCCCAATATTTTTTATGTTATATGTGCATATTTCTTTCAGAGAAACAACATAACATTGTCTTGATCTAATTCATTTCACAGTCATCAAAATATGAGGTTGAAATTTCCAAAATTATTAATTTTGACTTAAATAAAGAGGTCACAAGCAATCCAGGGTAGAGGTCTAACAGTAATTAATTTGTATATTCTGCAGCTATCACTGGGTATATTGTGCTCTCTGTGAAACCGAGGTTAATAAAATTAAAAAGAACGGTATTACTGATAATATCTTGACTTTGTTACTTTATTTCATACCTTTTATATAAAGATATAGAACTGTTCAGGTTTTTCTTTACTTCTGTGATACTATGAGCAAACTAGCAAGGGTCTGCTACAAAGGAATCTAAAGCCTGCATATTTGTAGAAACTGTTGAAATATTTTGCAAACTATCAAGAATTCAATATTATGCATGTTGGTGTTTCAGTTTAATTATATTTGTAATGGTTGTAAATATTTAAAGTAACTTCAGTAATCTATTATAACTGAGGATTTTCACATAGTCTTACTCAAGACTTATTGCAACATGCAAAAAGAGCAGACATTTAAGTTTTTAACTACTGCTAAAGATGGATATATTAACTGGTTTTTTAAAAAAGTGCTTATGATTATATGTATATAACATTTGTTTATATAATTAATTTATAATGAAGAAGAGGTATGAATCTTTCCATCAGCAAACACAGTAAAGGAAATAAAAAATACCATTCAAATTCAAAATTCAAATATAAAGGTCATCACATGGTGAATAGGTAAGGTACTAACACAGGGGACTGCCTGCACAAACCACAGGCATAACTGGGAAGATCTAGTTGAAGCAGAGACATATGGAAATTCATTACATCCTTACTTTATTTGGTACATAGGTTGCTTCTTGCTTCAGGGGCTAAAAAAAAAAAAAAAAAGTCTTGTGTTACATTCCCTAAGGCTAGTGACAGTATTTTCAGAGTCTCGGATTTATTAAATTCAAAGGTTGCCTGAGACACTCTCCTTCAGATGGTGCCTTCAGCTGGGAGTACTCTGCAGAGGGACTGACAGTAGATCTATTCTCCTTCCTTCCTTTGGCCAAATCCTTATAGAGCACAGTGCACACATTCAGGGGAACAATGGTGTCCTCATTCCCTCCATAGACTGCAGCTGACTGATGGATCATTATCTGTCTCTGCATGTTCTGTATATCTCCACCTAACATGTCTTATTTACTTTCACAAATAAATTGCAAAAAGCACCTCAACCCTATCACATCCCTGCTTCAGAGTAAGTGCTCTGAAGGAGTCTGAGCACAGTCACTTCATTGGAAGAGACATTATTAGAAATGAATTCCCAAATGTGGTCCCAGGTTTGTCTCTTAAAGTTGAAAAGCAAAGGTCAATATAATCTGTGACTCCCCTTTCCTATTTGTTAGCTTTCTGTGATTCATAGAGTTTTGTCATCTAATAAATTGAATTTTGATGAGACAATTGGTATTTCTTTCTGTCATGATGAAAAGTTCTCCACTGAATTCATTCACTTAAAAAAAACCTCAAAAGATATGGAAATAAAAATCATTACTTTGTATTATTTTCTTTTACACTTAGAATTGTTTTTGTTTTGGTTTGCTTATTTTATGATTTTAAGTAGCAAGAAATTACAATATAAATAGAGTTCTGAGAACTGTATTCCTGGAATGGAAATCCTTCATGTTCCATTATCCAACATCTATGAGACATCCACATTTTAAAAATTACCACTTAGTTGCAGCCTAACCTCGTGGGCTCCAGCAACCTCTCAGATAGCTAATATCCTCACTACTGTCTTTCACAAAGTACATAAATTGAGATGTTTCCTGTAGCAAAAAGAGTCCTATTAACTCATGGTAAAGCCCATACAGTTATCAAGACTAAATACTAACAAGTTTCCACTGAAGTGGGATAATCAGGGTTTGGTTAACTTGTCTAAACTAACAATTTCAGTAATAGGAGAGATGAAAAAGGTTACCAAATTATGGAAAAGCAACACATGAGTAAAAATGATGGGTGTGTCTGGTTGGATTTTGGTGGTGTTGCTATACTCTGTTTTTGAGGAGTGATGCAATTTTTAGTTGTGGGGAGATGGGGAATAAACAAAACACAAAGGGCAAAAAAGGAATAACTTATGTACCACATATAAGAGATGGAATCAAATTTTTCCTACAATTTTTGTCTTATATGTTCGAGGGGTAGGCCTGTGGAAACCTCATGAAGTTCAACAAAACCAGGTGAAATGTTCTGCACCTGGGTCAGGGTAATCCCAAGCACAGATACGGCCTGGAAGAAGAATAGATTGAGAGCAGACCTGAAGAGACGGATGTGGGAGTGTTGGTGGATGAGAAACACAACATAACTTGACAATGTGCACGTGTAGTCCAGAAAGCCAACTCTATCTTAGGCTGAATCTAAAGAAGTGTGGCCTGCAAGTCCAAGGATGTGATTGTAGTCTTTAGCACTCTTCTGAGACCCTCTCTATCTGATGTACTTCATCTATCTCAGTGGACATGGACCTCTTGAGGTGAGTCCAGAGGAGGGCCACAAAGATGAACAGAGGGCTGGAGAACCTCTCCTATGAAGGTAGTCTGAGAAAGTTGATGTTGTTCAAGCTAGAGAAGAGAAGGCTCTGGGGACACCTTATAGCAGGCCTCCAGTACCTACATGGGGCCTACAGGAAAGCTGAAGAGGTACGTTTTACAGGACCATGTAGTTGATAGAATAAGACATTATGGCTTTAAATTGAAAGAAGGTAGGTTTAGATTAGATATTAGGAAAAAATTCCCTACTGTGAGGGTCATGAGGCACTGAAGTAGGGTTCCCAAAGAAGCTGTGGATTTGTCATCCCTGAAAGTTTTTGAAGCCAGGTTGGATGGGGCCCTGAGCAACTTGGTCTAGTGGAAGATGTCCCTGCCCAGGGGCCTTGGAACTGCGTGATCTTTCAGATCTCTTCCAATCCAAAGCTCTCTTTATTTTATGAGTGGGTTGTCCAGTTCCAATTGAATTTCAAGTCTCTTCAATTGAAAATCAGGTTCATAACTGAAGAACTGAAAGTTTATCAAATCAAGGAAAGAGAAGATGGATAGAGGAAAGTAATAATGATATGAAAAAAGTGTTTCCTTTAATTTCACCTTATTAAATTATTTTCTGCTTTGTCTTTTGCTTACACTAGCAACACAGCAAAAAAACCTTTAGATATTTCAGAAGAGATCATAGTATATTCTAATGTTGTTTCAAAATCTCGAATGTCTTTATTTTGTTAAATATAATGTAGTATAAACCAGTGAAATTGGAAAACAAATTGCAGTGAAAAGTTCTAATAATATTGAAGTAAAATATTTTGATTTTGTTCATATAATCTGCGAGCTATATATTATGTAATTTTTTTTCCTGTAAATCATGTTGTCAAAATTTGACATATTCTCTCAAAAAAGTAAGTTTTAGATAAAACAGCTTTACTTGATGGACATCTTCTTCATCAAAAAGAAAATTCAATTTGTTTTTCCTGTAGGAGTTGTATACCCAGATTATCTCAGAACTAGGAATAAGTACATGCTGTATTGGCTTGAATATTGATGGGGCCAGAATAAAAATCTGTTTAAAAATCAGAAGTAAGTAATTATGGGAAAATATCAAACAGTTAATGTAGCTTGTAATTTAGGTTGTGTGTCAAACATAATTGCTTTCCTAATGTCTCTGTTTCTTTAAATCTGATGTTTAGTTATTAGAGTTTGTTGCTGCGTGCATGTTCTATGATCAGTGGAATAAAGGAATTCATCATTTGATTTATCAGCAACTCTGATTTACTTGGATATTTTGAGCCAAGCCCACTTGAGTTTTATGGGTTAGTTACCCCATGCAGTTCTCAAGAAAAGAAAAATAATCTTTTTTTAGGTTTCTTTGAGTTGGATCATTGTATTTCTAAAGAATAAGAAGCCTGATAACATGTAGTTCATATTCATAAGGCAGAACATATTTTTTAGGCACTGGTCTTGTGTTACTTTCCACACCCAGCATGTAAGGATAATAAAGAAGGATCACTAAAGACAGTTAAAAAAAAAAAAAAAAAGAAAAAAAAAAAAGAAAAGTAGTTTATGTTTTTATTTTCTCAATTGAAAAATTAATTGGTCCTGTAATGTCTTTCTTTCCAAGAGGTCAAAATACTTCTAATGGAAGGACATAGATTTTACTGAAACATGAAATGTACCTCGAAAGTTTATTTACAGTCTTCTGGATTTCAAAGCTTTTGTTTATTTATCTCCTCATTTACATATGTTCAAAACTTTAAAAAATTATTTCAGTTTTAAAATTTTATTTTTAAAAGGAAAATATTATCATAGTGTCGTTAACTATATGTGTTAAGAGGTATACAAATCCTGCATTTTTACCAGATTTTCATATTGGGATATTGGGATATCCATAGAATCATAGAATCATAGAATCATAGAATAGATTGGGTTGGAAAAGACCTCCAAGATCATCAAGTCCAACCCCTGATCCAACTCTAATTACTATATCATGGCACTAAGGGCCATGTCCAATCTCTTTTTAAAAACTTCCAGGGATGGTGAATCCACCACCTCTCTGGGCAGGCCGTTCCAATGCCTGATCACCCTCTCTGTAAAGAATTTCTTCCGAACATCTAACCTAAACTTCCCCTGGCAGAGCTTGAGCCCATGTCCCCTTGTCCTGTTGTTGGTTGCCTGGGAGAAGAGACCAACCCCCACCTGGCTATAACTTCCCTTCAGGTAGTTGAAGAGAGTGATGAGGTCACCTCTAAGCCTTCTCTTCTCTAGACTAAACAACCCCAGCTCCCTCAGCCTCTCCCCATAGGACTTGTGCTCAAGTCCCTTCACCAGCCTGGTTGCTCTTCTCTGGACCTGCTCCAGCACCTCAATATCCTTCCTGAACTGAGGGGCCCAGAGCTGAACACAATACTCAAGGTGCGGCCTCACCAACGCAGAGTACAGGGGAAGGATCACTTCCCTGCTCCTGCTGGCCACACTGTTCTTGATGCAGGCCAGGATGCCATTGGCCTTCTTGGCCACCTGGGCACACTGCTGGCTCATGTTCAGCTTCCTGTCAATCAGCACCCCCAGGTCCCTTTCCACCTGGCTGCTCTCCAACCACTCTGTCCCCAGCCTGTAGCGCTGCAGGGGTTGTTGTGGCCAAAGTGCAGGACCGGTACTTGGCCTTGTTGAACTTCATCCCATTGGAGTCAGCCCAACTCTCCAGTCTATCCAGGTCCCTCTGCAGAGCCCTCCTGCCTTCTGGTAGGTTGTCACTCCCTCCCAACTTGGTGTCATCAGCAAATTTGCTGATGATGGACTCAATCCCCTCATCTAGATCATTGATAAAGATGTTAAACAGGACTGGGCCCAGCACTGATCCCTGGGGACACCACTGGTGACCGGTCGCCAGCTGGAGGCAGCCCCGTTCACCAGCACCCTCTGGGCCTGCCCTCCAGCCAGTTCTTAACCCAGCACAGAGTGCCCCTGTCCAAGCCGTGAGCTGCCAGCTTTTCCAGGAGTATATTATGGGAGACAGTGTCAAAGGCTTTGCTGAAGTCCAGATAGACCACATCCAGCATCTGTTTTGATAATTGTAAGTAGAAAGATGTATTAACTGGATAATATATAAATCTGTTCTAAAGTTTCACCCACCAGTGAATATGACCCACATGTACTAGCTAAAGGAAACCATACAATAAAACATAGTGACAAATCAACTGCTCAGTGGAAAATCAATAGCTCCTTGAAAATTGCAGGTGCTTAATTTGTTTTGTGCTCCAGCCTGTTTTTCAGTGTTGTAGCATATTAGTACCTCACTGCTTGACCCCCAAACACAGCAAATTATATCTTGGAAACCTCAGAGATTGCAAGACCTGAATCTGGAAGTAGAGAAGCACTGAGCAATCTGTGCTGATTGCCAGAGAACGAATGTTCTTACATACAGGTCACGAACTAGCCTTCCCAGAGAAATCTTACCAGGAGTTAATCATGTTCTTAAAGGTCTTTTCCAACCTCAGTGATTCTATGATTCTACAGTTTTTCTGGAAGACTAAACATTGCCAGTGGAGAAGAGAATAAGATGACTTCAAAGAGGAGGAACCAGTTTCTTTGTGAAGTCTTAGGGAAGCTTGTCAAGATTTGTAACTTAAGGAAAAAGGAAATATGAATTTTGAAAATAGTTATTAATCTAAGTTTTTTTCATTGACTGAGAACTATATTTAGCTAAATCAAATAAATGACATATTTATTCAGTCTGTGGGTCTACGGATAAATGTGGCTATAATAAGTGTATTGTATCTAATTTGCATAGTTTAGAAAACAGGTATTTATGCTCCCAGTAGGAATGCAGATAAAACTGGTTAAATTATATGTTTGATCAGGCCAACAGAGCCTGCTTCATGTCATATTCCTAACCAGTAAGTTTACTGTATCGAGTTATAATACAAATTCATTCCTCCTTGACATTCCTCATTAGTGTAACACAACAACTGAAAGATTTCCCTTCCTTTTTTTTTTTTTTTAATCATTCTATTTTAGGAACCAAACTCAACGGCAGTTGTGTTATCTAGGAGCTCACATATTCTCTATATGTTCACTCAGGATAGTTGCTGGAGGCTGTATGTCAGGATCATGCACTGCAGATCAGTGCAGGTTACAGGGTACATGTATCTACATTTGTGGCTAAATAAAAATGTGATTGCAATTGAAGAAAACTAAAAGGCACTGCGAAGATTTTTCTTTAACTCAATCTCTGAAAAACTTAGATTGTATGGAAGATTTTAAAGATCTAAGGTTTTGGAGTCTTTCTCTGCTCCCTCTATTTCCCTTTGTTCATCTGTTGGTTTTTAGGGTCTTTTTGTTTGTTTATTTTGGTGGGGTTTTTTGGTGTTTTGGTTTTGTTCTGGTTCAGTTCATTTTTTTTTACTGCTATATTTCTTCTTAGCTACTTATACTCAATTTCAATTAAATATGGAAAAATGAACTTTTGGCTTTTCTGTCTCCAAAATGTTATGTAATTTTCAATTCACATTCATATCTTAGCATTTCAAAACCTTCTTTAGCTAGGAATGTCATTGGCAAAAGATAAAGAAGCACCTACCAAGACACTAGCCTGAGCACTTATTATTCTTAACTTTAGAGAACTCTTCCACTGCAGACAAACTTCAGAGCAGAAGTCAGCATAGCTAGAGGAAAAAAGTTGAACCACACAGTTATCTTTTACACACACAAAAATTATATTTTATAAAATTATGAAAATATTTGGTTTGTGAGTATATGTTTTATAACTTCTAGAATTTTGTTTAATTCATAAATGAGCAGGAGGGAAGTGTTTAAATTTCCTATTCACTCTCCAGCAATTATGGTAGGGTGGTCACTGTTTAAACATCAGTATTTTGACAGTCCAGGTTTTCTACATGATTGCTCAGGTCAAGGCAGAAAACTATATTATTTCTAAAACTTTCATAGAAGGAATCCTGACAATGGGGTAGGCAAGCTGAAAGATGAAGGGGAGATTCTTTCCTTGTGCTTGTACAAGCACAGGAAGAATATTGCATGTGAATTTACCTTTTGCTGACGTGAATAAGAAACAAATTTGCTGAAATTGAAAATATTTCAACAGTAAACTGAAGAAAATTAATTCAAGAGATGGTGGACCATGCTTAGCTCATTTCTCTGCTATGGCAGAAAATATTTACATATGATCTCTTTTGCAGATGAAACCTGATCCTGCAGTATTTTCATTCCTTCTGTTCCTCATAGAATGCTGTCCTAGACTGTCACCTTGGTGGCGAAATATCTTCCAGATTCCGTCTTAAATTTCAACATGATTGTTTTATACATATTTATCTCTTGAGATTTTTTGTTCTTTCTGTTTTTATTCCTGGATAACTCTTAAGGAATAATTCAACTGTACCCACTCTTGATCTTCTTTTCATAACCTAGTCAATTGCTTTTATTATTCTTCAAAAAAATAAGTTGTTTATTTAACCAACCATTCTAGCAACCATCCTTTCACACTACTCCAGCTTGAATTAATCTTTTGATTGGTATGAAAGAATGAGGACACATCAGTCTCTCTTACGTACTTCAGTCACAGTGACCAAAACTACTAGAAAGTTGAAAAAACCCATAAGAGGTAATACTAAATTCAAAGGTAAATATCCACTCTGAGCTCACAGGAGCTGACAAAAAGCACCTGCTTTTACTGTTAGGTAAATGTGGAGTATGGTGCCAAGGATATCCACAAAACAGTCCTCAAAACTTTAAATTTCATCAGTAACTAGTAGCTAGGGGTCGTAAGCATTAGAAACTGTTTGGAATAATTAACAAATCCTTCAATAACTCTTCCAGCAAACACTCTACCCAAACATTTCTGAAAACAATATCATACATATGAGAAAGCTTAAATATTTATTTTCTTGAGGCTTTTATATATAAATCTGTGTGTTTTAATTCTGACATAAAACTTCCTAATAAGGTGCTAATGATAAATGTTTATATGTTAAACTAAATTCTTTTAAATTCCTCTGAGTAACATCAGCTCTGCTCAGTAATATAATTGCAGTAATTGACAATAATACAATAAAGTAATGTAACAATAGAGTAATAAGATAATTGGCATGGATGTTCTGAATTACTAAATTGATGTTCCTATCAGTAATTATTAAGATTAATTTTCCATATACTCAAGGAATTAGAAATATCAGTTAGCTTATAAAGAACTGAAATTTGGACTAGTTTTTTGTAGATAATTCAAATAGTTATATAGATATCTATAGCTATAAATGTACTTGGAAATGAAACTATGGAATGTTTACATACTGTTTAAATACTATTGGCATAACATTTCAATGTAAGTATATGCATATGCACACATAAACCAGCACTTTAAAGCACAAAACCAGCACTCAGTCAGTGAGGCAGACAGTAGCAGCAGAGGAAAATTCTGTGGCTGAGCACTAGATCCAGGTGGACAACAAGCTTTTCAGAGATAAGGAAACCCGAACAAGAGCTGAGAACCTTCCCAGGAACCAGCAGCTCTCGTGGGAGGCTGACACAGCCTGGTCATTACCAGGAATGACAACGTCAGATTGAATCCCACCTCAGAGTTATCAGTGTTTCTACAGGGAAAGCCCTGAGATATCTCATGCTTCCACACAGATGGAACTATGAAGGAAGAACCTCAGTTCAGGCAGTAAATTGCAGTGAGTGCACAGACCCTTTTTCTGGAGAAGAGGTGAATACCTGCATAAAATGTGCACAGGCTGATGACCTGTTATGTCAGGGGGTTGAGATGTATGAAACAGTTAAAAGACAGTGAAATACTAGGGGACCCAAGATGGAGATAGATGAGAGGTATCCAAACCACACTTCTGTAGGGGACAGCACTGAAAATGAGGCACCTTGCTGATCCTCAAGAGCAGGAGGATCACCCTCTGGCACCACATCTAAACCAGGTCTGAAGCTTTAATAGCTGTAGGCACTCATGATAAGGGTGTGCATGAGAACAGCAGCATACAGCAGACACTGTTAAAGGAAGTGATGAATGCTGGTATTGGGTGACTGTCTATTAAGGGACACTAAGGTGCCCATCTGTCAGCCTGACAGGGAGTCATGAGAGAAGAAAGTGTCTAAAAATAAGGCACTTATTTAAAGTTAAGGGTCTATGTATTTATTTCTCACAGTCACATGTCTGAGTAGAATTTACCCATTTACTATAGACTGAGAAAATTAATATTGGGAAAAAAATCTCCTTCTGAAGATTTTTATTTATCTTTATTAACTATTTAGCCTATTAACTTAAACTACTCTTACTGCTATAAGTAAATAGCTAAATTCCACCCTAGCTTTTAAAGCTCAGGGATATGAATTTTCTCTGTAGAAAAGCTGGAATATGGTCAGAAAAGAAAAAAAAAAAAAAAAAAAAAAAAGAAGAGTGAAGGAATCAAATAGAAGAAAAAGACGAGGGAAGGTGGAGAAAAAGAAGTGGTCCAAGGAATCCTCCATCATTTACTGGAATGAGAATAAGATAAAAAAATCGGGTACTCTTAAAACTGAAGTGAATGCATCATGATCTAGAGGAAGTATCCTCTTTTAAAAAGAAAAAAAATTATTGAGAAAGGATTATAGTAAAAACTGACTTAAAGGAAAATTCTTATAAGACAGACTGAGTAGGAGATAAGAGATTGATAGAAATTGCCCATACAGAAATGGATTTTCTGGAGATGAAATATGAAAGGAATTTATATCATCCTGTTTAACTATTCTAGGATTAAGGGTTTTTTTAGCATTTATACTACTAATTCTCAGTCTGACATGGAGTACAATAATATGAGATTAATCTCATCCAATCTTTTCCGTCTAAAATGTAGACATCTGGTTTAAGCAAGTACTGTCTACATGATGGTATGGGGAACTCCAGAGAGTCATCTATCCTGGTTTTTTTCAGATAATCTTTGATAAGATTATTCCTGTTCCTGATGCAGATATTTCAGACACCCTTCATAATTAGTGCGTATGTGATGAACAAAAAATAATTATTTCCTATTCTTAAACAATACATAAATTTGTGATGTAAATCCTGTAATGTTGAGGTAAAGTAATTAATTTGTATAGAATATGAAAACTTTCTGGGGAAAAAAAAGAAAAATAAATTCTTTGTTTGGGTACACATTCAATACCAAATCTTTGAAACAAAATTATACCAGTGCTAATTGACATCTAGAAAACTCTTGCCTTTTCCCCAGTTGGACATTTTATATCCACATCATATCTTTTCTAGTATGCATTATCACACTCACAGTAGACCAGCTACACTGCAGATTAGATCCAAAGCTTTCTGTATAATAAAAATCAATTCGCAGGAATTACAGTTCAATCAACTTACAATTAGTACAGAAAGGACAGAAAGAGAGAAGAATAAGAAAGTCAGTGTATTCCCACTGTTACAATTAAGGAACAGAGTGACTAATTCTGTCCACATCTCACATCACAGTCCCCTTTCAGTGATGAGTTAGTTAAAAATTAGTGTTAAATTAGCTGATGAAAAAGGATGATATTTAAATTTAAATGAAGAGGAGAGGAGAAAGGTATCTAGTGGTGTGGCTGCTGCTCTAAGAATGGTGCTGGAGCATACATATGGAGAATGGCCTTAGTCATAGTAAATTCATTGCTGAATGCATTTGCACAACAAACTGTTCCTGTGCAGAGTTGTTAGCTAATATAACCATACACTGTAACACTTGTTACAGCTAATTACTAACATGATCCTAACAGCTATGTCAATTTTGCTGTTGAAGCAAATAAAATACGAAATACAACTTAGTACTGCTTAATGCACAGGTACCTTGAGTGAGTCATTCAAGATCGTAAAGACTGTGGTAGAGATTACAGATAATCCCATTTCTGCACCTCTGTTTGATCCCTCAATCATAAGACCTTTGCGAACTCCCAAAGGTGCTGGCATATTATGATGCTAGTCAACCACATGAATGCCTTTCCTTTTTTAATGACTAGACAAAAGGTATTGTCTACCTTCAGTACAGAACTGTTTCTAAGATCTTGTTTGCACTCAGGAAAAGCACTATTTTCAGCTATTTGTGCAAAGAAAAATTCAGTAATATCTATCTAGATGAAACCTTTTCCAAATTAATGACCAAAAAAAAAACTACCGAAAGGGTTTTGATTTTATTGTTGATATCAACCACTTCAATTTATCAGAAGCCTTCCTCATCAATGGGAAATAAGTTTACGTTTTTTAGATTTTTTCTTCATTTTAAGAAACCCATAAAGCATAAATTATCATTTGTTCAATTTTCTTCTTTCTTACTATTTTTTTAAAATCTACTTAATACTGGAAAGCCTCCAGTACATTTTTTGTATACTGGAGTTTGAATTTTTTCACATAATTAAAGGCATAACTATTATTAATTTACTTGCATAAGCCATTTTCTACAATGACATGCAGGTATGATTATTAATATTAACTTTTGAAAAGACTCTCCAGTTTCTATGGTAAATGGAAGACTGATAAGTCTCCATTTTCTCTTTTCTCTCTTATCTGTTCCTTCTCTCTCAAACGCCATTCTCAAAAAAATAAAACTTGAACATGGAAATGTAAATCAGCTATATTAAATTCCTTAATCTTATTAAAACCATGATATGGTAAATAATTTTATGAAAGATAACATTGGCTAAGTCAAGTCTTTATTTGGCAGACTCTCAAATTGCTCATCAGAGGGCTGTCTATCAACCCTGGAACAGCTTAGGCAGAAAACAACAGAAATAAATTTCAGAACAGTCAGAATAGATATTAAAGACTGAGTAATGCACTGCAAACATTGAATTCTAATAGAAAAGACTTTGAATAACTGTTTTTCTGTTCACAAGTACCGATAAAATATTTTAACTTTTATGACCTGATTAGTAAATTGATTTTTAAAACGTCTTTCATTTCCTTGTTTTGATTTTTTGCTATTAATTTTTAGACATTGTATGATGTAGAAAGCCTAAAAATAGCTGTGAACATGGGTGCTGTAATGATATTGTGTATATATATGTATGTGTATATATATATATATATGTATATATGTATAGTGGCAGCCCCTGGTGGTCTAGTGGTAAAGGCGTCGCGCTATCACCGCCGAGACCCGGGTTCGATTCCCGGTCAGGGCCACTCCCGGGCAGGTGGGGCTCGTTAGCCCTTAAAGGCAACCCACCTACGTCCTAAGGACCTCGCTGCCACCGTCCAAGCTCGCTTGGCCCCGGCAGATGAACCTTAGGATTAAAGGGTGGGCTCAGTTCCGCGCACACTGTGTCTCACCTAAAAAATCCAATGTGCAGGCTGGAAGGTGTAAAGACCTTCCCCGGATCTTCGCTCGCGAAGACTGGCCATTATATATGTATATGTCGTGGTTTTGCCCAACCAGACAGCCCCTGGGGCTGAGGATGGTTTTGTCCAGGTGGATTTCCAGACAAAAAGGCCTATCAAAACTCTTAGTGATGCCTTTGCTAATTACATATTTAAGAAAAAACGGAAGAGAAGGTTGTGGTGCAGTTGAAATTAGGAGCAGCAGCCATGTAGGAGAGGTAGCAAGCCCCATGTGGGGAGCCAGGCCCTCTCCTCTCCCGGCTTGGGCCGGGGGCAGGTGTGGCACTGAAGCCTCCCTTCTCTCATGTAAAAGAGTGAAGAAAAAAAAAACTTTAAAGAAGGACTGACTACTTGGACAGAAACCGCTGCAAAAGAATTCCAGCAAAGAGATAACAAAATGTTCAAGGCCAGAACTGCAGCAGGAGAGAGAAGTGTGAAGGGGGACCTGTTACTCCACCCTTTCGCTCTCTCCCTTCATCAGGGAAAAGACTGAAAAATAAACCCCTGCCACCTATGGAAGTTTGTTGGGGTGAGGAGACGCCCGTGCTGCTCGTGGAAGAGCCTACACTGGAGTAAGTTGATGCATGAAGAAGCCGAGACTTTATGAGAGACCTGAGGTGAAGCAGAGTCCTGTTGAAGATTTGTGACCCTGAGGAAAACCTACGCTGGAGCGAGACGGCCTGGGTAGGATGTTGGGATCCAAGTGAGGGATCCATGCTAGACCCATGTGGGAGAGGTCTATCAAGGACTATTCTCCCGTGGGAAGGGACCTCCACAGGAAAACAGGGGTGGACTCATAAACCATTATCCCTTGTAACCCTGTGGTGAAGATCCATGATAAGCAAGTGTCCCCTTGCAAGTCCATGGAAGAGAAAACCTTCAGGACCTGGGTAGCCCCCAGCCTCCGGTCTTAGCCCAGGAGGGGGGTAGGCCCAGCCCTGGAGACCAACACAGAGCAAGACAGAAAGAGGAAGAATTCCAGCTGCGTCGAGAGTGCTGCGGAGTTATTGAAGAGACCTGAAGTTCAGAGAACGGATAAAGAAACTGTTTTTCCTCCTTGGACTGATAAAAAGGGAGGAGAAGTATTTTCTGTAAATACATAGCAATTTTACTTAAGTATAATTGTTATAGATGTAGTTCTTTAGTAGTTTTTATTTTGCTAGTAATAAATGTTCATATTATTTTCCCCAAATTTAGTCTCTTTTGTCTGCATAAACCTTCTCTCAACTAATAGTAATTGTGTGGGGGGTGTGAAAGCAAATTGACAGAGAACAAAACCACAACAATATATATGTTTATATAGACATAAATTCACACATGGAGTCACGTGCAAGACAATATGCTAATTTAAAGAGAAACCTTTCGGGTAGAACATGTACAAATATAGCATGATTTATTAAACTTAATATTCATAAGTTATATTTAAACAAGTTACAGAGCAGCTTCAATGTGAAGTAAGAACAGCATAGAAAAAGCAGAAATTTGGGGGTGTTTTTTTTTCTTTCTCTAGCAACAAACCAAATCAATGAGTCATACAGGAGCATCTTCACATTCAGTAAAATAATCAGTGTAGCATCCTGTAAGGAAACTTGAAGGGACAATTCACTGGTTGCCCAATATTATTCTTCCTAGTGAGATTACAGAGACTGTCAAAGATCAGATTGTAGGGTTGATCCAGTGGGGCTATTCAGTAAAACTGCAACTGGATGTGAACAGGGAGAATGGACTACAATACCCTCTGTGTTCTTCAGCAGGCCAACTTGCCATTTATGACAACCTCCTGTATGGTCAGTTCAATCTGTTCAGCAAATATATATTTTGGAAGATGTGTATTATACCTGGCTCAGATGGAGTTAATTTTCTTCCCAGTAGCCCATATGGGGCTGTGTGGTTTAGATTTCTAACCTGTTTCTCTCTCTGCCCCCAGAGTAGGTTCAGGTTGTGCAAAATCCTGTGAAGGGGACACTGACCCAAACTAACCAGAGGAATGCTCCATGATATATAACACAACGATAAACAATAAATCTGTGTCAAATTTAGGTTAATGGGGTTTTTTTCCAAAGTAGCTGTTGCCTGGGGACTGATTGGACATTAGTTTGCCAATTAAAGATGATGAGTGATTGCCTTTTCATTATTTGTGCGGTTATTAAATTTCTTTTCTTTCCCTTTAGTTATTGATATATTCCTGTCTCAATTTAATCCCAAGTACAGCGAAGTGAATGTGAGACTGGATGGGGACTTAGCTATCAGCTGGAGTCAATACACTATGGATGACAAGGAAAAATTGGTCTCTAATATTCTGATGAACAGAAAAAGATTTAAAAATTAGCTGGAAGGTGAAGTTAGGATATAAAAAAAAGAAAGGACAAACAAAAAAGGAAAACTCCAAAAGGTCATTTCTCATGAGAAGTGGTACAGTGAGATTTGGGTTTTCCACGTCAGTGCTGTTAATTAATTAAACAGTTTTGCTAGAGATATACTGGATTTTTCATAATATGAATTTATTGTTTTAATGTCTGTGTATTTTTCTACCAGAATCATGGAAGTGTTGTTAGAATCACTTGTCAAAATTATAGAGCCTGTAATAAGCAGGAAATTAAAATAAATCCTTTCTCATATTATTATTCACTCATCCTAGGCTTTCTTAAATGTATCTCAGCACTAGGTGTGGAATGGTCTTGAGACAGTTCAGGTTGCTCAGTTATCCTCTGAATGACTGTTACATCTGTTGAATGTTTCTGCAGTTGTTCACAAAACATTACTTATCTTTTGGTAGAATTTCATAACTGCAAGCTGAAGTATGATAACTTATATTTCTCCTCCTCTGATTATAGAGGGTTCTGACAATGTTTTGTTAGTTTTAGTATAGAGTCATCATTTGGTGTGAACCACAGTATTTATGAATCATACAAAATTTATGTATCATGCAAATTTGTTTCCTCGACAGATAAAGAGAATGTTATTGCTCTAATGCTTCTGGTGGTGCCTTTAAAACTGTTTAACTGGGGTGGATTACAGCGTGACATGCACTGAACCTGCATGTGCACACAGGTTTCAAAGAACAATTGCTTACAACAAAAGATCATTATTAGCTATTCAACATCAAGACCATACTAACAATAAAAGAATACTTAGTAGTTACACATCGGAAAACAGAAGGGAAAAAAAGGTAAAAACTTCAAAAAGACTTTTTAACTTGCTCCTATGTGAATCTTTTTACCCTCAGTACAAGATGTCACAGCTTATCCGTGCAAGCCTGAGGATAGCCTGCAAAATCTTCACTGAAGGTTACTGACAAATACATGAACACATAGGAACTCTGTAACATATTTCCTTAACCTTCTTTTCAACTAAAAAAGCCTACTTTGGTAACATCATGGTGGAATACAAAACACAACTACACCATCAGAAAACCAAAATCATAGAATACAACAGATCATCATACAACAAAATCATAGGACAGGCAGGGTGCCAGAGCCTTCCAACTGCTTCCAACCACAATTCTCATTCCTCAGATCTCCCCAATGCCATTCAGAGTGGGAGTGAATGAATGAATAAATGTGTGAATGAAGGAGCGAAGTTGAGCATGGTAAAAGAGGGGAGAGGGGGAAAGGTGTTTTAGTTTTTGTTCTTGTTTCTCACCATACTACTCTACTTTGCAATAAATTAATTTTTCCTAAGTTGAGTCTGTTTTGCCCACAACAGTAATTGTTAAGTGATCTTCCTGTCTTTATCTTGACCCATCAGCTTTTTCATTTTATTTTCTCCTCCTCTCCTGTTAGGAAGAGGAGTCAGAGAGAAGTTAGGTCAGCATCTAGCAGCCAGCTGATGTCAACCCACCAGAGTGAATGAGAAACTGGTAAGTCAAACTCAAATGATACAATTACAAAAAACTCAGTAAATGTTTAGTAGTATCTTCTCCCTCAAAAGCATCACCATTTCATTTACAGAGCATTTTCATATTGATTACAAACACGAGACCTGAAGATGGTATGAAATTCAGCACAAGAAATAAAAATAAAACGATATTTATTTTTTATCATGCTTTACTTAAAGAAATTCAATTTGTCTCCTTCTCAGAGCAGAGATACAAAATGAATATAAGGACAATGTAGGTCATTACTTTAAAAAAAAAATTAGTAATCTTCTTGGCTTTACCCTCTTGTCATCCTCATTATCTTTCTGGATTACATCACAGGTTCCTGATGAGTTAATGTTATCAAAATTTTATCCCTTAATCTTTCTTAAATATCAAGTGATTCTACAAAACCTCTCAATATTATAACTGCTCTTTTTACACCTCTACCAGTTTGATTCAGCCAACTTTTGAGAATGACACAATTTTCTTCTTTTCCACAGGTTCTCAACGAAAAACCATTAGTAAGAAACTTATGCTGATTTCCTATCCTAATGATATATAACAGCATAATATCCGGCATAGGTCACTAAACCTCCTTTAAGAGAACCATCTATGAGGCATCAAGCACATTTTGATTCAATTTAAATGACAGAACAATGTTTTCTTTGCTAATGTCATATTAGTCATTTTAATCTGCTGCAAGTTAATCACTTAATGCTAATGTAGTACTTCCCTCTCCCTACCAGCTGTGATCTTATGGTCTTTTTACTGTGTGTCAGTCCTCCCACACATTCTTTCTAGGGTTCATTTTTCTCACAAAGCTTTTTCTACCCTGTAATTGTTAGGAAACTTAGAATTAGATGCTGGTATATTCAGAATTCATTTACTGACCTAGAGGAATCATCCAGTATGTCATTCAAAGTGCAGAAAACAAGTGTACTGTGAAAAAGTACTGCAGTGGAACTGAAGTTCCCTACAAAAACAAACAAACAATCCAACTAAAACAAAACAAACCCCCCCACACACACACCTTTTCCCTTAAAATAAATGTTAAATATGAGGGAATTATATTAAATACATGAGTAAGAGAAGAATAAGGTATATGACTATATACGAATAAGATGTTTATAAGATTTATATGAAAATAACAGCTACATTCAAGAAATCATGAGAATTTATCTACACTGCACTTTGTGACCTTTGCACTGTCTGGGTAGGAATATTTTTAACATGTGTAAGAAATCTCTAAGACCCTGTGTTAATCTTGACAGTAGGTAGAAGTGTAAATATGTTTAATAGCTGTTTCATCCTATGAATAAGTACAGTTACTTTGTATTTGGCCAATCTCTTGCACATTCTGAACTTCTCTAGAAACTCAGTTATTCTAAGGGCCAAAAAGTTTTGTCCTATTCAGTCTGGACCTTCCAAGGCTGGAAGCTCTCTTCTCAAGTGAGCTAGTTTCTCACTTCTAAGCAAGTAATATTTTCACTTCTAAGAACATTTTACCCCTAATTTGATTCAGTTTTCTTACCACAACACTGAATATATTTTTCAATATATTAAATTAAATATGGAATATTCATATATATCAATATATGTATATAACATATATATGTTAATATAATATACTCAGTGTCAGCATCTGACAGTTTGTTGTCTTTCTTTCTTTCTTTTTCTTCCCTTTCTCTTCCTCTATTCTTCACTAAAAGGTTAGTTATTAGCATAAAAACAATGATCTGGTTTGTGTAACAATGAAACAAAAGTGATCTGTAAAGTATAATGCTTTTTTAATTATCCTATCAAAAAAAGACGTCTTCAAAATGTGATTAGTGTAAATCAACAAATGATTCATCAGCTACTTCTCATCTTAAGAGAAGAAAGAAACTGCTAAAACTTTTGGTGAAGACCAAGTTCCCAGAGCTTTTTCCTCTTGCATGCAATAGTATAGTTCTAGAAAACATACAAAGAAACCTGATTAACAAGAAGAATGAAATCACAATTAACACTAATGTTCATCAAATCCATAATATGGTAGACTCTTTCATGACTACTTTCATTTTTGTTAATCTGAAACTTGGTTTAAGTTCCTAACATGTCCTCAGAAGTACCTTTATAAAAATGTTAGGAGATTAAGCCTGGCAAAATACAAGCTACCACTATTCAGTATCAGCTCTGACAATCACAACAGTTTCTCCCACATCTTTGTACAGTGGATGTGCTATATCAAGGAAAGTAACACTAGATTTACAGTACATTGTGTCATATGATGAGATGTCTGCAAACCCATGTGTTTTCAAAGCTATTATCACATTTTAGAGATAGTAAAATATCTGATGCCTACTATTAAGCCATATAAGTTTCTCTAAAAAAGTACAGAAATATAAAGATATAATTTACATGTGAAACTTTTATTTCTTGGGATGTTTGAGAAAGAAGGACTAATTATTGTTTTTCTCCTTTATCCCCATCTACTATATATATATATATATACACAATCTATATATAAGAATTTAGGCAAGTACAACAATTGACACAAACAGAAGAGAGGCAAGTAAGGAAGCAACCAGACTATGAAACAAATCCTCGTGCAATAAAGGAAGTCAAGTATGTGCTTGAAGTTTCAATTTTATTCACAAAGATCCAAAATATATTCCTTATTACTGCACTAAAGAAAAAAGATAATTGTTTTAGAACCACAAAATCTCTTGTTTTCAGTAGATTTAGTTCAAAAAAATTTTAGAAGTTGTTGAGAGGTGAGAAAGATGAATCCATTGGAATGAACCAGTGAAACAGGATGCTTCAAACTGAGGAAAGATTTTATAAAATTAACTCTTCTGATTTGAAAGGAAAAACAGAGACATTTTAAGGATCCATTATTTTGGATAAATTGTTTGCTTGTTTTGTTTTGTTTTTGCTTGGTTTTACTTTAGCTTGGTCTGGTTGGGTTTTTTGCTTTGTTTTTTGGTTTTTGGTTGGTTGGTTTTGTTTTGTTTTGTACAGAGTTGGGAATAAGATGCTGGAGAACAGCAACACAGAAAAGGACCTAGGAGTCCTGATCGATGACAAGTTGAACATGAGTCAGCAGTGCCCTGGCAGCCCAGAGGACCAACTCTGTCCTGGAAGGCATCAGACAAAGCATTGCTGGCTGATCAAGGGAAGAATTGTCCCCCTCTGCTCTGCACTGGTGTGACCTCTCCTCCAGCACCGTGTGCAGTTTTGAATGCCACGATATGAGAACCATATCAAGCTACTAGAGAGCATCCAAAGAAGGGTTGTGAAGATGGTGAAGGTCGGTGAGGTGAAGCCATACTTGACTTGTTCAGCCTACAGAAGAGGACACTGAGGGGAGATCTCATAGCAGTCCACAGCTTCCTCATGAGGGGAAGCGCAGGGCAGGCTTTGACCTCTTCTCTCTGGGGACCAGCAACAGGACCCAAGAGAACAGCATGAAGCTGTGTCAGGGAAGGTTTAGGTTGGATATTAGGTAAAGTTTCTACACCCAGAGGGTTGTTTGGTGTTGGAATAGGTTCCCCAGGGAAGTATTCATGGCACCAAGCTGCTAGAGTTCAAGTGTTTGGACAACACTTTCAGGCACATCGTGTGATGCTTGGGGTTATCTTGGGCAGGGCTGGCAGTTTTACGTAGATGATCTTTGTGAGTGACCTTTCAACACAGGATATTTTATGATTCTATGATTTCTTGTGACAAGAATGGGATACATTTTATCCCTTCTTGCTCTTTGTAAACCAGACACTCTCAGGGGACCTACAGAACAAGTATACAGTTACTCCAGTTCTTGGTGATCTGAGAGAATGTGTTAAGTGCTTTGTCTTCATATTTTGAGCTACCTTCAGAAATATTTTAAAATATCAGTGAACTTTATCAGCATTTACAATTAATGGAGAATTTAATTCTGTTATCTACACAGAATTTAAGCATCGGTCATGAAAATCAATACTACCTAGGCTGATTAGATTTGGACTTCAATTAACCTTTTGACTTGGAAGTTACCAAATTTGGAATTAAACTTTATCATACTGTATATATATATATCTAGAATTAGTATTTGTATTGTTGTTTATTTCTAATGTAGAAATGCCTAAAATTGCAGTATATTTCCCTTAGAATATTGGAGCAGTGTCCTAAAAACAAAATTAAAAATCTCAAACAAGCAAAACTCACAATCAAACAGAAAGAAAACACCCTTGTCTCAAAGAGTTTGCAAATTTAATAAGGAAATGTACTTCCAGCAGCTGCTAGGGTAAAATAAAACCTAACAGCTAAACTAGGACCCAATTAAGTGTCACCATGTATCTTTGGTTTTGTTTTGTTTTGTTTAAGGCATTTATTCCTTTTTCAAATCAAATGTAAAGCAAAGGGGGGACTGTTGCACAACTTTTGATCCTTCCATAAAGGATCATCCATAAAACTGGTGTACTTTGTTATATGTATAAAAATATGTATGCATTTTCATAATGAGTCCATGAAGTTATTGATGCAACTATCATAATGAAAATTTTAATAAGGAAAAACAGTTCATGTGTTTTAAACCAAATCAATATCAAAATGACTCACTGATTTATGAACGATGCATACTTAGCAGTGGTTCATTTAGGATCAATATCATCAATACAATATATAAACCTCCATATTAGAAACTTAACAAAGAAATACTCCTTATAACCAATTCCAAAATGTAACCTCACAACCATGCACATTTACACATAGAATTGCATACATGTTGTCTCATGTAGGTAGTGTGGGCTAAGACACACTCCCTCTTTCCTGGCTGTATGGGTTCTCCCACTTGCATACACCTTCTGTGGGTGATGGGGCTGTTCCACCTTTATACAAACCTTTGCTGTCCCCCAGTGAGGCCATATCCACCCACAGATATGTCACAGCATCCAGTGGCTCTGGATGGCCTAATCAGAGGTCCTGATGACATTGAGAGACTTCTAGCAGTGCATCAACAGATTTTGATAACTGTTGTTTACAGTTCTAGGTCTCTCCCTCACAAATTTACAACTTAAAATTTTGCAAATTCTCGTGCCTCCTTTATCTTTCTTTTCCAGCTCAATCACTCTTCATTTCCAAAGTCTCATTGTAATAACCAGACTATTCTAAAATATCTGATAGTCATCTTCATTTTTAGATTGATCAGTTTGGGCAAAGGTACTCTCAGGAAGTTTAGGATGTCCCTTTCACAACCCTACTCACATACCTGTTTTAACGACTCTCATCAGCCAGGCCAAGGGTGGGCAGTGGAGTTGTCCCACAGTAGTGACTGGCATTACATGTAAGAAATTGCTTCAATCTACCTTGCAGGGAAAAAAGACAGATCCAGTTATGTTCCAAGTCAACTAGAGATTTATTTTAGTATATAGTATTGAATTTTAGCATATAGTATTGAACAAACTAGTCCAAGAAACACGAAGAAAAGCCACAAGTATTCTCTTCTTATTAGTGAAGATCAAATCCTGAAAATCTCTCTCAGTAAGATTTTGCTTAAGCACAGATTCGAGTTGAAGGGAGAGCAATGAGAGGGAGATCCACAGAGCTTCTTCCCATGCCAGTCTTTCAGACATAGTCCATGTCCCTATCACTACCTTCAAATTTTCTGAGCCCTTCTTTAGCCTTGATGTTAGTTTTCAGTCACATTGTAGTAACAGCCAACTTGAAGAAATATCATGTGCTTTATCCTAAATCCAAATTTTCTCAAAAGTTCAGATACTCAATTTAATCATCCATGCATGGAGAAACAACATTTTGGGTTTATTTATCGGACAAAAATATTGTATTAAATAAACTCTAAATCCCTTCATAATTCAAATATCCATACTGCTTTAGAATGAATAAAGGAAAAAATTATCAAAAGTTTTTGTTTGTTCATGGATTTTTTTGAAAATAATAAAAGCATTTCAACTCTGCAGAAAATTATTGGTGTAGAAATGTTCAAGACAAATCCTCAGGCACACACATAAAGCATATTTTCTGTCTGACATGCACTGCTACCAACAATAATTTAGGACAGCCCAGAGGTCACTCTCAGAGAATCTCTACATAGCTGAACAAGAACTATTAATCACATAGGAGTCTACTTCTTTACTTTTTCTCCTAATATTTGTTTTCAAGTTGTAAGAATATACTAACAAATAATATGACACATAGAATTGCAGGATGACTATAACAATAGCCAGCTATCTTTATAAAAGAGGATGGTATTGGGAGTAGAATGTGGACTAGTAATCAGATACAGAACCTTTATTGTTGCATACAAACACTAGTAGTTGGATCTGTGTTACAGAGAAATAACAGTCAGAATGGAAAGACATTTCATTTACAGAATTTTTAATCTAAGAGTTAGATACCAAATTAAACAACTTAATGAATAGGCATTGGTAGGCACAGAGATCAGAAAATACTAAAAAAATAATTAATATAAAGCAACTTCAATCATTAACAAATTTGCAGATGACACCAAGTTGGGAGGGAGTGTCGACCTACCGGAAGGCAGGAGGGCTCTGCAGAGGGACCTGGATAGGCTGGAGAGTTGGGCTGACTCCAACGGGATGAAGTTCAACAAGGCCAAGTGCCAGGTCCTGCACTTTGGCCACAACAACCCCTGCAGCGCTACAGGCTGGGGACAGAGTGGTTGGAGAGCAGCGAGGTGGAAAGGGACCTGGGGGTGCTGATGGACAGGAAGCTGAACATGAGCCAGCAGTGTGCCCAGGTGGCCAAGAAGGCCAATGGCATCCTGGCCTGGATCAGGAACAGTGTGGCCAGCAGGACCAGGGAAGTGATCCTTCCCCTGTACTCAGTGCTGGTGAGGCCACACCTGGAGTACTGTGTTCAGTTCTGGGTCCCTCAGTTCAGGAAGGATATTGAGGTGCTGGAGCAGGTGCAGAGAAGAGCAGCCAGGCTGGTGAAGGGACTTGAGCACAAGTCCTATGAGGAGAGGCTGAGGGAACTAGGGTTGTTTAGTCTGGAGAAGAGGAGGCTCAGGGGAGATCTCATCACTCGCTACAACTACCTGAGAGGAGATTGTAGCCAGGTGGGGGTCGGTCTCTTCTCCCAGGCAACCAACAGCAGGACAAAAGGGCACAGGCTTAAACTCTGCCAGGGAAGGTTTAGGTTGGATATTAGAAAGAAGTTCTTTACAGAGAGAATGATCAGGCATTGGAATGGCCTGCCTAAAGAGGTGGTTGATTCACCGTCCCTGGAGGTTTTTAAGATGAGACTGGATGTGGCACTGAGTGCCATGATCTAGTAATCACAGTGGGGTTGGATCAAGGGTTGGACTTGGTGATCTTGGAGGTCTCTTCCAACCCAGTTAATTCTATGATTCATGTCTCACTTCAGGTCCTGAATGTGGCAGAGACATCTGAAATAAATCAGAAAACAAACACACAGAAAACAACATTTTATTCCAAATATTTGTGAAAACATGTCTTAAAACATAATGGTGACAGAATGCATTTAGTAGAAGAAAAACACTTATTTAAATATTTTTATGTAACAACTTAGATTTCTAGATGTAGAATTTTGGAGTGATCTGTTCTAAATCATATCTGATACACCTTTTAGATAAAGAGACAACTTTTTGGTCTTCCAGAATTCAGGTCAACAAAGGCTAAGTCAACAGTAAATTAAAGTTCTCTAAACTGTGATCTTATGCTGAGATTTCTGTGAAAAGTTTTATGATTGCAGCATGGTTCATTTACAACCCTACAAATCTCATTACAACTATCAGTTTTATATGATGAAAGTTCTTTGATACATTAACGACTAGATTTCAGTGGTTATGGCCATATTGGTATATAAGTTTATTTCTTTTCTATCTGTCCTAGTGTAATTTTTAACTTGTGGTGACTGGATAGATAGTGGTACTGATAAAAAGAGCATGAAATGCTTCTTTTCTTCAAGGAAGCTTAAACAAGTTAAAGCAGCTGATATGGCTGTGTCACACATATGCACAGATTTGACAGCAACTACCAAAATCTGAAAAAATTCTGGTGATACAAGTTAGTAAATTCTAGTCACCTCCTTCTGGATATTTTTTGACATCAAATTGGTCAGGAAATACAGAAGCATATTTTTAGTGCTGTTGCTTATAACATTTTATCATCCTGGCTGCAGCCAATAAAATATGATCGAATATACTGCAACTGATACGAGGAGCATTCTGGTTGACAGCTAGTCCAAATGTCAGTTGAAATGATGCACTTCTTCTAACATTACAAACTGTAAAACAGTTTCAGTTTTACACACACAACATGTTTTAGATTTGTGGTTTTTTAATGTTTAAAAATATGCTTACAAGGTATAGCGTGATGTATTGTGGTTTCAAATACTACATAACCTTAATTAACCCTACATGTTCTTCCATCATGTATGGCAATAAATCAAAAGATAGCAACCCTGTAAGCTTCTTCTCTTTTCCCAAATAACCTTATTTTTGCTATTATACATGGTCTCTCATCCTAATTCACTTTTCTCTCTTATATTCCTTCTTCTCCTCCTCTTCTCTTCCACCTGATACTACACTCAGTTACGTCATACTTTTTCCCTTTTGTTTTTCTGAAGCATGAGGCAGATAATTAATTTTGTTAGGTGTATGACAGGTGTTATTGAACACAGTAATGTAAACTAGTCCTATTGAGCTCTTTGTTTCACACAGAAGACTTACCTTTTTTTATCCTATCAAGTTTTAAACAATTTAAAGTGTAGAATTGAACCTCATAAAAACATACTTTGAGTATCTGAGCACTTTCTACCACTCTTCATTAAGAAATGAAGCTTACAACTTAATTACTTGTTTTGTGACTGTCTGTTTGTTATGTCTTAAAATGTTTGTACTTTATCATCTTATATGTTCTTTCTAATGGAGTAATTACAGTGAATAAGGATCAGTGTGTTTCCAAGACATAGGCAACTTTGGAATAAGAGTACCTTGTAGATGAGAATATAGATGTAAACTTCACAAATCAGTCCAGTGTTTTTCAGATCAGTGACAAGATTGATAGTTCTTCTAGTTACCTAGATATGTATGCATTTTTACATTTTTTAAAGAGAAAATAACTTTTTTGATCTGGATCCTTCAAGGAATAGCTAGTATTTATTCACTGAGATGTATCAAGGCTATTACTGAGGACTCCCTTCATATGCTGATAATTCTGCCTCCTAAAGTTTCTTCTTGTCCGTAAAGACTTAATAGTGAGAAAGTGGAAGAGTTAGATTTCCCAGGTCAAGTTGTATTTTTATATGTACACTCTAAGCTGGTGAGAATATGATGTAAAAGTAGACTAGCTTAAAGCTGAGTGGGTATAAAGGAAAAAAATCATAAACAGTTTAAACTTCATACTGGAACAGACTCAGTGTCATTAATCATTCAGTCAAGAAACATTAATAAACATTCAGGAGCTGAATGAATAACTAATGCCAAGCACTGCATGTGTGCCAGTCTCTGTGGTATCCATCCTGCAGCAGAAAAATTCTGGAACACAACCACTGATAGAATACAATGTTTATACAATAGTTGAAAAGTTTAATTTAGGGTGCCCATACTTATGTATTTGTTTTGATTGCTTGTTTTTTTGAAAAATAAAATAAAGATTAGATGCACACAAGCACAAGTTGGAGAAGGGAACTGTTTGAAAGAGGGAATGCAGTCACTCTGGACTTGAACACCATTCCAGCACGATACAAGGAGAACTACACATCAGTCACTCTGGACTTGCACACCATTCCAGCATGATACAAGGAGAACTACACATGGTATGCAAACTACAGGAAGCAGAAGACATAAAGAAAAAAAAAGTGAAATAGAAACCTCCTTGTAGTCTGTAAAGCTACTAAAACACAGAGATGTATTAATTCTGAAGAAATTCCTACAAAGATTATTATGGAGGATCTACTAAAGACAAAAGCATTGAAGGCAAAATTGAAAAGAAATCATAGTTTAGCTCTCCATTACCTACGATCAAGAACATTTCTTTCCTGCAAGTTGAGAATTCCTTTTTATTTTTATGTACCATGTATGTTGTCACACTGAAACATTCAGCATTCTACCTGTGATTACTGTAGAGTTAACTGTGTCACAGTTGCAGCATACAACAAAATTGGAGTGATAAGTAGCTCTCTGTATCTGTATTATGTTTGTGTGGCAAGGTCTTGGTAGAGGGGTGTCTACAGGGTTGTCTGCCGTAAGAAGCTACCAGAATCTTCCCCAATGTCTAACAAAGCTACAGGACAGACCTGCCACTGGCCAAGGAAGTACTCATCAGTGACAGTGGTAACACCTCTAGGGTAATACATTTAAGGAGGGGGGAAAAAGGTGCTGCACAATGGCAGCTGGGAGATAGGAGTGAGAATATGTGAGAGAAACAACCCTGCAGACAACTAAGGCCAGAGAGGAAGCAGGGGGTTGAGGTGGTCCAGGCACTGGAGCAGAGATTACCCTGCAGCCCATAGTGAAGACCAAGGTGAGGCAACTGTACTCCTGCAGCACATGGACATCCACAGTGGAGCAGAGATCCACTGGCAGCCCTTGAAGGACCCCACACCAGAACAGCTGGATGTGTCCAAAGAAGGTTGTGACCCTGTGGAAAGCCCACGCTGGATCAGATTCTTTGCAAGGACCTGCGGACCCATAGAGAGAGGAGCTCACACCAGAGTGGGTTTGCTGGCAGGACCTCTGACCCTGTAGGGTGTCTGTCCTGGAGCAGCCTGGTCCTGAAGGACTGACCCCCATGGAAAGAACTTGCACTGGAGCAGTTCGTGAAGAACTGCAGCCCAAGGGAGAGACTCACATTGGAGAAGTTCATGGAGGACTGTTTCCCGTGGGAGGGAATTCCACACTGGAGCAGAAGAAGAGAGTGAGGAGGAACAGTAAAATCGTCCAATGAACTCATTGCAACCCCCATTCTGTGCACCACTTGGGTGGGAGGAGGTGGAGAAGTCAGGAATTAAGTTGAGCTCAAAAAGAAGTGAAGGGTGGGGAGAAAGTGGTTTTGAGATTTGAGTTAACTATGCAGATGTGGAAAGCCTAAACCACATAGAGCACAAATTGTACAAAGGTATTACCAAATCAATATCACAAGCAGACTAGAGAGGCAGTTGAATGAAATCTGGCCTTAGAAAGGGTGTTAGTAAGCGACTGATCTGAGATAGGACAGGGAGAAACATATATAAACATGCAATAAGAGGACTAACTCAAACCAGTAAAAGGGAAACTACAAGATGGATGTAAGCACATTACTACTACTACTATTAGGATGAAAAATGCAATAAATAAATAACTACTACTAATAATAATTAGTAAAAGATCACAAGATGAACAAGTCACTAAAGAATCAACTATTTATATTTTAATTAGAAGAGACACAGTTATATGTTTGCACAAGCAGGGCTAGCGGGAAGCATAAAGAATTTATCTTAGGCTAGGGCCTCTCAGGTCGCTCTCCATCTCAGTCTTTCTGCAGAGAATGCAGGAAAAACAACGTCAAGCTGAAACATCCTGCCTGCAACTTTCTTAACTGAAAGTGACAAATAATACCACTGTTACTGCCTGGAATTCCCATGTGCTCAGCCTAACACAAATAAAGATATAGTAGCTATAGTATCAGATCTAATGTCCACCAGACCAATTATCTTGACTCTGCCATTGATCAGAAAAAATGTGTAGTAGGTAAAACAAAGAGTGAGCTGCCACAAGCACTGATTCCAGTTCTATTCTAAAACCTTTAGGGTGAATGGATGATAAAGCACTGGATATGATATAAAGGCTTTTAGGTATGATGTGATAGAATGTATGTAAAATAAAACCTATAACACTAATGGATGTTTAGAGAAAGTAATATTCTTACTTGTACTGTCACTTGTATGTTTTTTCTGCTGAGATATAAATTGTTGAAAAACACCTTTCTCCTGCTATGTCTCAGGAAAATGGTAACAGCTTTTTAAAAGCATTAGTATGTGAATCTTGGCCAGCAGCAGCTATTTTTCCTCTGTGTGTTCTAGAAAAGCAAGTTCAAGACATCAGTAACCCATTAAAAATTGTTGGTTTGCTTGTTTATTTTCTCTCAGTTTCCTTTCATTTTCCTAAATATCATTGATTTTTTAAATATATGCATACTTGTAATACTACAGAATAACATGCACCCATAAAACAAAACAAAAAAAAATTAATTTTGGGCTTCTACAAGTTCAGTCTGACCTTTTCTTTAAGCTCTCATATTAAAGAAAATGCTTACAGAGCTTTTCAAGCCTTCTAATTACATCATCATTGATCAACACCTTTATAGTTAATGAAAATAATCTGTCGTGGTTCTTCTATAGGAATTTGAAAGGATGGAACCACCAAGTCAGGCCAAATATTTAACCTTGTTTCCTTTCTCCAAGAGCACCAACAGATGTATTTCTTGAAAAGTGTAAGAGGACAAATATAAAGGGATATATGCCCCACTGTATCTTTTAACCGCTTGCAATAATTACTCACCATGCTTAATAATCTGGATGTGCCTCTTTCCCATTAATTCACTTCTAATTTAATTTACATTTTTTAGACTTAAGACACTACAAGCATATGAAACACATGAAATGTGAAAAAAATCCTTTCTACTTTATTTCTTCTCCTATAAATTTCATTGTGTGTATGCTGATTCTTGCATTTGATGAAATACTGATTATTGCTGATTCAAATTATTTATAACCTTCTTGATTTTGGGACCAGCATCACATCTCACTTTTTACTCATCTATTTTATTTTCAGGCTACCCCATTTAATCATAACTTAATTTTTACTTATCCTGTACTTCCAGTTGACTACCTTACCCTCTTTGCATTGTCTCTCTGTCCTTGGGTGACCCTAGGAGGCGGAATAATCAGAATTACATTTTCTATTCAACATGTTGATACATTATGGGCTTATATAAGGAAAGAAGAACTATTTTATTTTCAGTGTACATAATGTGCTGCCCAGTGGACCCAGTTTTCACAAGATTATCTCTTTATGTCAGAAGAAAAGAGAGGATATTAAATACATAGTAACTACAAGAGAAACTTCTTACCTAGCTTTTATAATATCTTGGGGGTTTTAAAATTTCTTGTGAAATAGACCTGAGGGCAGGAAGTTAATGGGAAACATAAAAAACAGCCTGGTCTTCTTACTCACAAGCAGAATCCATATAATAAACAAAGTAACATTCACTGACCTGAATGCATGCAACAAAAATCACAGGAACTGACTGAAGAAGTTTCTCCGTGGGGTCCATGGTAAAAGAATAGTAACATGCAGAAAAAATTAAATCCTTAGCTAAGGATATATAAATTAAAGAGACTAAATTGAATCAGTTGAATAGACTGACCTACATTTGCTGCAAATCCAATCCATTCCAACCTCTGGTGAATTCTCACCAAGTTCGTATCTTCCAGATGTTCCTATTTTCTCTAGAAGCGCATGTATGAATTTATAATATTCAAAAAATAATAAATATAAATGTAGAACATGTTTATAATGTGTATTTTTACATTATATTGCTATATGATAAATTGCATGTATAGTAAATTGCATACATAATTATAATATTAATTTTTGACAATATTTATTCTATATTTGCATAACACACAACACATTTTTGGGCTTGTAGATTCTCATGTAATGTTTTGCTCATAATTTGTTTGAGATATAGCAGTAAAATTACTCTAATGATCAATAAACGTGTTTAACTCTGCAGTACTGACTGTGCTGTGACTGCTCCGCTGCTTTCCAGCTGGTGGAAATCTCAGCTGGCAATACCCTTCCTGGTTCAGAATGTACTTTCTCTTTGTGTTTGTGTTGCCAAGATTGATGCTGGCATTTGAGTTTTCTCTGCTTAGTGCAGGACGGAAATGAGATTAAGAAAGATTTCATAGAGGGTTATAATGTCATGCTAGGGATGGATTTCATTTTCCCAAGGAAAAAGTAACCCAGTAATCAGAAATGAATCAAAATAAACCAGCTTGACTGGAAGGTTCCAAGATTAATTTTGTAAGACATTAATTCCATGTTTTCATTATTTTTGTCCATGTTTATTTGGGGTTTATGTAGAAATTGTTCTTGATTGATGTGAGAAACTAGGGATTCATTTTTAGGATTTCCATCTAAAACTTTTAAAAGAAAGAAGGAGGAAAAAACTAAGAAAGAAGAGAAATTATGGAAATGGTACAGAAGGACTGAAAGAATGGTGCTGCTGGTTGTGAGCACATCTATGATATTAACTGTGAAAACAATTGATATGTGTGTTACATGTTACAAAACCATGCTAAACACTACATTCTACTGTAGGTTTCATTTCTGAAATACTTAATCTTACCTGACACTGGTCAGAAGGCTGGTAGTTTAGTTTCACATAATGTTCTGAGGTTTTCAAATTGATGCTGGAACACAAAACACAAAATATTTCAATTGCTTCTGGAGCTATTTCTTGCATATTTTCTTGTTTTCTTGAAAACAAACAAACAAACAACCCTCCCAAACATATTAGCATAGCAATTTCCCTTGTAAAAATTTTCAATTTTTTTCATATTTTTCTCTTCGTCTTAGTCAGTTATATTCAGAAACTCCCCAAACCCTCCTAATCAAATCTCTATGAAAACTTACACTAAGAAAATTACTTAGAAATCAACTGAATGTATCAGAAGGCAATGGAATATGCCTAACAACTTTTACCTTTAATTTCTTGTATATATGTACTATTTTTCTCTTTACCCTCCTGTTTCCCCTCTGATAAGGAATTACACATTGCTGCCAGTCTATCTGCAAGCTCGGGAGAGCAGTAGCAATAGACCAGTGACAGGTTGAAGCTCTGAACTCATAATAATTAGCCATGACCTTTATGTCCTGGAAAAACAAGAGTTTTACCCTTGCACTGGGACACAATACTGTGATTGTGAATGCTGTTCTCCATGAGTCCTCCCAGAGTACTGAGGGAAAAAATAATTGGGTACAGGTTAGGGTAGTGAATTATTTTATTTTATTATTTTATTTTATTTTATGAAACCCTTGAAATTTAGGTTAAGGTTTCAAGGAAACAGATTTGCCAGGGAGGATATACAAAAAACTACAAGCAAGTAATAATCAAAGCCACTGCTTAATTAGCTTCTCCCATGCATACAAACCCTTGTAAAATATGTGGTATTTGTAAACACATGGGACCTACATTTTTAAAAGTGATTGGCAGATGTTTTTAGAATACCTGAAAAACTTATTTATTGTTTTGTTCCTAATAAGCAATAGCCATTCTTTCTTCAGCCCGCAGAGATCATTAGGTAACACAGATAAAATATGACAGGGTCTGAAGCCAAGGTCACAGAAGGCAACAGTATTCGCACTTGGGAACTTTGGGGTCTGTTTCCTTACCCCAGCAGCTCAGCAGTCACAGCCTGGGTGTAGTCTTTGCAATCAACACAGCAGGAGGCTCTGGCTCACCGCTGTGGTTTGATATTCTGCCATCACAGCCTCTTAAATAACATGCCTTTAACAAACTCAGATGCCTTTAGTCTTACTGCCAACTGTGCAGTGTTTGAGATATTACTGAAACCATTCAAGTCCAAGCACAAAATTATAGTGGAAGTTTAAAAACTTTTTAGCAAGCTGTTTTGTTTGTGTTTATTGGATGTTCATGTCCAGGTTTTGGCAGTGGGGATGCTGCAGTGGTCTCTCTGAGAGGAGCTCTCCAATGCCAGACACAGCTGGTTGCAGCCAGCTCCAACAGACCCAATGCAGGATAGAGCTGAGCCCATCGACCAGACTGGTGCTCCATCTAATGATAAGGCATTTAAGAAAGGACCAAAACACCAGAGAGCAGAGAGGAAGGAAGTGTTAGAACAGTAAAAACACCAAGGTCAGTGAAGAAGTGGGAGGAGGTGCTCCAGGCACAGCAGCAGAGGTGGCCCTTGAGCCTGAAGGAGAGACCATAGTGGATCAAGTGTTTCCCTGCAGACCATGGAAAAGTCCATGGCTTACGAGGTATCTAAACCTGTGAAGGACCCTACGCAGAAGCAGGTAGATATTACAGGAACTGCATCTGGTGGAAAGTCCACTCTGAAGCATATGTATCCTGAATGACATGGGAAGGACTCAGAGTGGAACAGGAAAAAGTGCGAAGAAAAAGGAGGAGCAGAGAGGAACAGTTACGAACTGACTCTATCGCCATACACTTTGTGTTGCTTGGGCTGTGAGAAGAATAAAGATGAGTTGGGAGTGAAGGAGTGATGTGAAGCTTAATAAAAACATGGGGGCAGGTGTAGAGTATTGTTTTAATTTGTCCTTACTTTTCACCATGCATCTGTATTTTAAATGACAATGAATTGCATTAATTCCCCTAAACCAAGTTTTTTTTTTTGCCAGGGATACTAATTGGTCACTAATCTCCCTATCTTTATCTTGAAGCCAAAGAGATTTTAATCTTATTTTCTCCCTTTGTCCTCTTGAGGAGGATGAGTGAGAGAGCAACTGGGTAGCTGGTGCATCTTGTAATCAAGGCTTAAAAACGTTCTGACACATATGACTTCTATATATCATGGAAAGCTAAGTATTCATTGCAAAATTTTCAACCTTCACACAAAATGTTCCACATCTAGAAATGTTCCACTCCAGGGAGGAGTGGAAACACATTTTTACAAGAAATGATAGGTAGTCTGTTCAAAGTTCAAGTTCAAAGTTATTAATTTGCAAATGATCAAGAAGAGGCATCATGATCCTTTATTTTGAAGGGAATTCAGATTTTTTATCCCAGTGTCAATTTATTATTCAGTGTCTCTGATTGTCATTTTGACTTCTTTTCAGATTAGCAATTGGGTATCTCAAAGATTTTTGTCCTTATTTTTGTGATAAACTCTTCTATAGATATGGTACGTGTCAAATTACTGAAGGCCAAGAAACATACAATATCTTTAAAAATGGCTTTTCATTGCAAAACTCATATCCCTTTGCACTAGTAAGAACTAGTAGTACAAGTATCTAAACAGAGTGAAGTCAAAACTCAACAACAGAAATTTCTTTCACTGTCATTTGAGTTTTTTCAATCCTTCCCATAATACCTTTCTCTGTTTTTTACCACAAAGTAGGGAAATTTAGAGCTGTAGTAATATCCCTGAGCTTCTACCAATATGCTCTTTGTACCTAATGACTCCCATTTTCAGTCCCCACCATATTTTTTCTATACTATGAATCTGAAACCAGACAAAGGGAAATAGTTGATCATGTAAAGCTACAAATGGCTTTGTACATGAGAACATTTACTGTAGAACAACATTTTGGTTTTTCATGATACATGCGAATCCTATGTTCTCTAAATATTCTTAAAATCTGGCTTCCTCCCACTTGATTTCCCCATTGCTGTAAATGAGGTTTTGTTATTGTCTTCAAATTTGGCTAAATATATATAGCACAGTGGAAGTTTCTAAAACATTCAAGTGAAGGAAAAAGTGTTGGGCTACTATATCCTGGTTTTAATTAGCTATTCCAGTAAGAAATATGTTGACGCATGTGTGCATTCATATACTACATTTATACAAATTTGTGCAAAGAAAAATATTCAGAAGAATCTGGGTTCTGTCTACTAGATCTTTCAATATGAACTATTCTGTTCTTCATGGAATACACTGCTCCTATTAATAGTTTTGCTAAAGATTAATTTCATATGTAAGTATTTTTTCCTAAATTATTTTCTTTGTAGGAATATCTAAATAGAAAATATTTCAGTTTTGCTTTCTATTACTATTACTCTATTTGCATCTTAAATTTTCTAGTACTGCAAAACACATAGTAGCATATATTGAGCAGGAATAGATTTTTTTGTATTAGAATATTTTGCATTTTTGTTATATTGGAATATATTCCAAAGTCACTCAAAGTATCTCTTTCGTTGTCCCTAATTGTTACACTAATATGTTCATCACAATAATATGTCGCTATAAAAACCATGTTATCAGACACTGAGTTCCTTTTTATTACAGTGCTCTTCTATAGCAAAATCTGTTTGAAATAGAAGAGAAATATAAGATTTAAAAAAAGAAAAAAGAGTTGTCTTATACCTGCAGAAAATAATTTTGTAAATGTCATGTATCACTTTGAGAAGTGATTGGATTAGCCTCAGTTTAGTCTTTTATCTCTGCAGCTGAAATATCCTCCAAATAAACTTTGATTGGCAAAAGTTAACTTGATTTAAGCTTTAGCAATACTGGAGTAAAACAGTACTGTTGATAAAAAGAAGAAAGCAGGAAGCAGTTCAGCTATATCTCTTCTAAGGAATTTTCAAAAAATAGGACACAAGCATCTGTACAGTCTGTAAAGTGCACATTTTATTGGTTAATTTGGTTCAAATAACTGAAAAGTCTGATATTTCCCATGTGATTGTCCCTCTACATAAATTAAATATAGCAAATCCTTTAGTTAAGGAATATACTTCAGAGCCGGGCTTGCACAGCACCGGTATTGAAAAAAAAGAGGACTAAAAACTTATTCAACATGCAGGCACAATTCTATACCATACACCTCTGCAAAGTCTTATCAAATTATATTACAAGGCTATCAAATTTAATCAGCTAGTCAGTTTTGAGCCAAAGTCTTGCACTCCCTACATCTTAAAACTGTCATACTAATACAAAACAGGCACTGGTTGTTTCCATTTTTGAAATCTTATTTTGATCATATAAATAAGTAAAGTAAAAGATTGCCTTAAGCCAGGTTGGTTTTCTTTCCTATTGTTAAAGCAACCATTTCCCTCCAATCTTCCTCTTCTTCACAGCTGTGTCATGGAGACTACACGAACATGTGGAAAGGTGCACATGGGCTAATGCTTCAATGGAGGGATACAGGGGTTTTAGGAGGAAAGGCTGGGAAGGTGAGAAGCAGAAGTTACCCTTTATGTGGAACAGCTGGAATGCATAATGGTCTGCCTCTGTGATGCATCCAGGAATCTGTCAAGAGCTTATGGATAAAAACCAGTGGGTAGACCGACATGGGTGCTGTTGTAGCCAGTATCCAGTATAGACTTCCTGGTCAGGAAGAATTAGATATGGCCTCACATTCACAGACCTTGTTTCTTATGGGGGACTTACACCACCCTAACATCTGCTAGATAGACAATTGTGATAGTTTGGACCTGGCTCCCTGCCAAATGCCCAAAAGTCACAACAGTAGCCCCCTTCCCCCCTCCCTTCTCCTCTTAGGGCAAAGAAAAAAACTATAAAAAATTAAAGAACCGAAAGTCAAGCTACTTATATAAAAATATATATATATATACGTAAATTACAGTTATATACAGTTAAGATGTTATATACACAGTAAAAGGGGATCCACCCCCTGAAGGGATAGGGAAAGGGGAAAAAAGGGACAAAAGGGAACAAAAGGGACACCGAACAGGTATACTTGATCAAATTCAAGAACTATACTAGTAACTAACAAAACAGATCTCACCACTTCCCTTAGAAAAGCAGGATTGGCAGACACAGCCAGCACTCTCCGAACCCCCCACGTGGCAGGCCAGCGGTCACTGCAGGCCTCAGCTTTAGATAAGCGAGACCAGCGCAAGGACCTACAGTTCCCGACCCTCGCTGGAAGAGAAGAGAGCGAGGTCTCTCATCTCCAACTTATTTATACTCTGGTTTACGTAAAAATCGTATGGAATACTGGGTACTTGGCCACTTCCTTGGTTACAAACTAGACACCAGGAAGGCCTAGATCAAAACCATCACAACAATACAGCAAGACTCAGGCAATTTGGAAGATTTTTGATGCGTTGAAGGCAAATTTCTAGTCCAGGTGACTGAAGAACCAGCAAATAAAGTAGCACTGCTGGGTTTGGTATTTATGAACAAGAAAGAAATATTTAAGAATGTGAAAGTCAGGGTAGCCTTAGCTACAGTAATGAGGAGATGATCTGGATCCTAAGAGGCTTAATCTTATTCCTTGGGAATGTGATGGAGAAAATCCACCTGGGATCTAATTCCAAACACATGAATGACAAGAAGGTGGTCAAGAGTAGTCGGCATGGATTTATGAAGGAAAAATCATACCTTAACAACCTCAGCAAGACGACTGGTTTGAGAGACAAAGGGAGAGCAGTTTATGCTATTTACCTCAACTTAGCAAAACTTTTGTCATTGTTTATAATAAAATCCTCATAGAGAAGTTGACAAAGATAAGGAGAGAGTGAAGTGAAGTGATAACTCACTGAACAACCACATCCAGAGAGCTGGGAACAGTGGTGAAGGTTCACTTGGAGGCCAGTCACCAATGGTATACCCCAGGGGTCAATACTGGGATCAGTCCTATTGAAATTTAAGACCTGGAGGAGGAGATGTACTGCACTCTCAGCGTTTTCAAAAACAATGCAGAACTGAGGGAATTGGCTGGTACACCAGACTGTTCTCTGCTGGTACACTGCCATATAGAGCAGCAACCTGCTCAATAGGTTTGACAAACAGGCAGAGATGAATCACATAATATTCAGCAAGGAGAAGTACAAAGTTCTGCATGTGGGGAGAATTAACCACAGCCACGAATACACAGTGAATAGATTAACAACCACTTGTTAACAGCCACATTTGGGACAATCCCCTACAGATGAAAATAGCAAAACATTCACTTCTAAGGGTCTTAACTGCCTCACTCAGTTATCCTCCCTGGCTCTAAGGCAGCAAAGGTCTTTCAGGCATTGTCTGCACTTGTGCAACGTAAGTCCTAAAATAATATGGTAAAAATGTTGCCATGTCCAAACTTTTTCATGCCAAACTTAATAGATACCCTAGGTAAGGATGTCAGATCACCCAAACATCACTTCAAACTACATAAGGTTTGAAACTGACTCCGTTCTGTTTAGATCAGTTTTACTCACTGATGTCTAATTGCAATGTATATTTTTAACATGCCAAAAGCAAGATTTGACTTGATAATAGATTTCCACATATTTAGTCAGGAGGAGAAAAGAAGGAACTAGCTGCAGAGTTCCTAGATGCAAAGGAACTCATGGAATTCCTTTCTTCCTCCTTTCCCTGTCTTATAAGGCTGTTACTTGGATATCTTTCCTAAATGCTTTATTAACAAAAAGTTATAGGAAACTTGTGACAGTGAGAGATGACAACCAAGGCTTGGACTCAGAAGCATAGAAAGCATTCTAGAAGCAATTATCATTCTAATAAATTATTTGGTTGAACTTTATCAAATCACATCCAGTGTGCCTAGTGCAGTCCTCTGAAGTATGCAATCTTTAGCTAATTATTCAAGGAAGTCCATACCAAAGCAGTCAGGCCACCAAAAGGAGAAAGCCTGGGTTGGAAAAGACAATCAGTTTCAGCAGCTGTGCAAGACAAGCAGCTACCTCTTTTTCTTTCAGACATTTTAAATGATGAGCTTCTCAAGGATGGAGAGAGGTAAAAAACAACCTAAGAAAAGAAGGAAGAAAATAAAATCGCTGTACTAGAACAGTGAAATTTGAAAGCACGTATTGTTGCCTGCTAGGCAATGAAACCTAGGAAACCTAGCAAATAAACTTATACAACATCTGTGTCTAATCTTAGCATTTCTGCTGCTATCCATATTAAACCTAAAACTACATGTTATCACATATACTAAAGGATTCCCACCCATACTTTAAAATAAGTAAATCTGAAGGTGATGTCTCATATCATGCAATAATGTGTGGTCTGGAGGCAGAGAAGATGAAATTGAAACTCTCTGTGTTCTCAAAATGAATCTTAAATCAAACCTGAATATTATGAGAGTCAACAACAGAGAGGATTTATTCCTATATCTGTCAGTTCCTTTGGTCCTATTTTTCAGCCAAGCAGAAGTATTCCCAGAGTACCTATTTTAAAAGAAGTATCCATTTTTTTACTTAAAAGGAATGCTTAATGACTGTTTTGGATATCTATGCTCCTTTAGAATCATACAGCAATAGTTACCACAGCTCTAGGGAACAATTATTAGCTGATAACATCTCTTGGGCCAGGAGTGGTTTGGGAAAAGGAATTTTCATACCCAAGCAAGCTGTGGCAATCACAAATTTATGCTACTATTATTTGATGTTCCTAGTCTTATTTCTGCTTACATGAGATATTTCTTAGAAGTATATTTGACTGAAGATTTGCTGTTGTCAAAATAATTTCTTTTAACATACTAAGAGATAATACTTGGTTATTTAATGCTGATTTTTATCTCCTGCAGTCTGTTCACTTCTTAACCAGATGCAGTAAGAAGATTTTTCTTCTCCTGAGAGAAGGAAATAGTCTCAAGGAAATAATGCAAAACTTCCAGCATCATACTGTCACTCAAGATTCACACAGGAGAAAAAAATGAATATGACATGAAAGTTCTTTGGGAGGTATTAAAGGTTTCAAAGACAATTTAAGTACCTAAAATCAGAATATGGCCTGGTCTAATCCAGTTCCTACCTTCCTTTCTTGTTTCTGACAGAGCAGTGGTCCAGTGGTTCTAAACTCACCTTTACACCAGCTTTGGTGAGTATCCTGGTTCAATAAAAGTAGACAACAATAACATAACTCAAAAATTAGGACGTTCTCATAAGTAGAAGAAGGTCATGATTTAAAATAATTTTCTCTTTGACTTAAAACAGGGCTACAGAATAGGTTCTTCCCACATTTCATATTAGGCCATAACACCCCAGATATGGATTGGTTCTCATTCATGTCCTTTGGTTGACCATTTAACACATTTAAGGACTTAAAATGACACAGGGAGTAATATATTCTGCCAGAAAGATAATGTCCCTTCAGCATTCCTCAGGCAGTGATTATTCAGTGTGCCTTATAGGGAGATACTGGGTAAGAGAATTTAAGAATTTAAAGATTTTTTTTTCACAACACCTCTATAATTCAAATTTGCCCCATTTAGTAACACATCTTGAGTTTGGGTTTATTTTCAATAGAAGATTGAGACTTTCAGACCAATATAGGTAGAAACTTTAATGTGTTTCTTTTCTTAAATTACTTTCCAGTAATTTAATTTTGGGTAGGGAACGGGGGCTAGATCCTGACTGTTCTTCCAGTGCTTAGGTGGTCAACTAACAAGTAAAGGCTTTTAAATGCTTATAATGATTCAAATTTATGTTTGATTATCTTATCTTTCCATCTTGTGAAGATAGCAATGACAGCATAAATTCAAAATTTTTCTTGGCTCCAGATAATCAGACTGAAATATCAGACCGTGATGAATTTGACACGTACTTGGTGTGGAAAGCACTGGATGGTCATCCTCTGAAATGTTCCTGGGTAATTTCCAAGTCCTTCCCAGGGAATTGTATGTCCATAATAAAAGAGACTGATGGAAGTGCAAATGGTGCAAATGTTCTCCCTACCAGATATTCAGAACCTATGATGAAAAAGTCAGCCTGAGTTTTGCTCTGGAGGAAATGCAGGACTCATATTTGTCACCTGCATGTTCAAGACGTACACAATGGGTCCAATTCTCTCTGACATTTTGTTGTACCCTGAAAACTCTTAGATATCTTTTCCTATATTTACTCCCCTGTTAATTCCTCAGACATATTTCTGAGACATGATTCATTTGCTGTTGTCCCCATTATGAGCGACCCAGTTATATGCCAGGATATCAAATCTCTCACTAAAAGCAAAGAATAATATGTGGTTATATTTGTCTAAGTTCAATTAGCAGTAATTTCTAGAGAATTACTACAACAACAATGCATCTGTAGGGTGACCTCTATATTGTTTACATTAAGTCTGTTCCTGTTCCTTAAGTTGAAATAAACAGCTGATCTTGTTATCCAAACGACCATCATGTTCTGCAAAGTAATTTATTTTAAATACTCATTTATTTTCTGTTATTTTTTTTTATTTTGGATATGTTATAGCATTTTCTCTTTTTTTTTCCCTTAAAAACAAACTAAAATCTGGTGAGGATTCTTAAATTTTCCAGAAATATTTGCCTAAAGCTAACATAGATAAAAATAGTTATTTATTTTCTCATGATGCAGTTCCAGATATTTGGACAGCAGATCATATTACCAATAAGTGGATTAAATGGAAGTCATTATATGTAAAATAGGAAAGCTGCTCTTTAATTCAATAAAAATAGATAAAATTCAATATATGACAAAGCAATTTCAGAGGCAATTGCTGAACTCTGAAATAAAAGCTCTACTTAAATATATTTAACTGTGTATTACATTTCTATGAAATAGTTAAAGAAATATCTGTAAAAATCTCTTTTTTCCTCATAGTCCATTCTCCAGGAACACTTAGTAAGATTTTTCTGTTTATTAATTTCTCTATGAAAATTTGATTTATGCCAAACGTTCAGAAAAAAGGTTTAGAACTTGTATACGATCTCCAGTACTGCTGTATTTAATGGGTTTTTTTGTGATACATAAATGAATTGCAGTATTGCCTAGTCTAAGCATTTCTTTTTGACTGCTTCTTACATCATCAGTGAGGAAGGAGAAAGAGTGATTTGCTATTTTCCAAGAATTCCACTTTGTCTTTTCAAAAGTGAATTGGCCTATTGTTTGTATTTTATAAAAAAAAAAAAAATAGATAATGTAGAAGGGCTAATTTCCAAAGAGAATTTCACCTTTTTTGCTAGTCTTTTTGATATTGCAATTAATTATGCTTTTAAATAATTGTGACTGTTCTCAAGCATCTAGATGTCTAAATACCAGATTGGGTCCACAAAAAAAGTAATTAGACTCAAATGTACAATAAAATATTTTCTCTCGATTAATTACAGATTTGAAAATACAAACACAAAAGTGGAAATTTTACTACAATACTATTGAAAAGGAAAGAGAAAAAAAGAAATCCTTATATGGCAAACATCACATTCCATTATTTCTGTCTAACCACTATACTTTTATTTAGACATTCCACTTAACAGCAAACAATCACAAAGCCCTATACCAAGATTCTTCCAGGAAAATAATAATCCTACATCTTATACTAATAAAGCTTAAAACATAAATAGCCTTGGCACTCCCATAGGACCATGCAAGATTCTAGACAGAAACAATTACAATTTTCCCACAGAAGTCAGATTCAGAAGTTGCATGTGATGTTTTGCTTGCCTTGTACCTGTGAAGTTCCTGACATTTCTGCAGAGTGGTAGTTTTTCCATTTCAACTGAAAAATATTTTAGTGTTGATTTATATGGTTACTAGACAAAGGGTAAGAGAAAGGAAAGTGTCAAACAGCCATGTAGTGGTTTTCTATCTGTAGAGGGACACTAAATCAGAGCAGGGTTTTTTTTTTTTTAGATTTTTAAGGAAGTACAGTACCTGAATTAGAATCCTTACACCTATAACAGGGATTATTTACACAGGTTTTTTCTTTGCTCTCCAAAGGTTTCTGCTGTATATCACCCAGATGATTCTCAGAATCATCTACTATATGAGCCAGCACATTAATGTCCCTGCCAATGTTTCAGATGTTTCTTCTTCTGTAATCACTTTGCAAGAAAATACTGCAATTTCTCATTTCAGGAAAGAAATTTCTCAAGCTTTCCTATTACCAAATGATCACAGACTTGCCATATGAGCATACAGTATTACCTATGTGAATAGGTAATTGTGAATCTTGCTTTAAGAAAATTATTATAAACTTCTAGTGGTTTTATAGCATCCTGGTTACCATGTTTACTTCCTAGCAACAGAATAATATTTCCTAGTGAAGTGAAACCATCATCAATAGTGTAAACATTCAGATGACAGAAAGCTGATCAGCAAAAAGATTTAAGATGGCAGTATCAAGCAGACTAAAATATTTAGGAGCAGAAGTCACAGACTTCCTATTGTTTATTTTTTAAAAACCTCCCTTACTTGCTCATGGTTTTTCTTGGGCTCATAGCTAATTTCACTGATTTTCCTCTGAGCTTTTGCTGAGATTGCTGTTCCTCTACACCCACCACTTCCTCTAACATTTAAAAATTGTGATGTGAAAACAGAATGGAATTTAAAAAAAACCACAAAAACCCCAAACACAAACACAAAACACAAAACAAAACAAAAACAAACAAACAAACAAAAACAAAACACTCACAAAACACCTTTAAATAGCACTGATATGTCAACTGTAGCTTTCAGTGGCAACATGCTTCCCAAGACTGGAGTCGGAAAGAGACGAGATTCATTACCCTGTTTTTTCCGAAGCACCCTAATGATCATAACTTACATGAATGAATTTGTGTGGGTGTGGGCATTAGAATTCTGCCCTATTTATCACTGGCAGCTCACAGCAGCCCAGCTTTCCCTGGCCCACTGTCCACGAAGCAGCAAACAAGCTGCAGCATTACATTCCCACCCATCTCACATTACACAGATGGGGATAAAGGGGCAATTTACTCCTCCCATCTCAGTACTGACTGTGGAGCATACAGCTGCGTAACACTCCACACTGCAGATGTGGGCACCTCTGGTGGATGTATTCCTTTTGGAGGGGCTTTAAATTTGGTCTGTAATATGCTAGAAAAATGGCTTAAACATACAGCCACCTTCTTCTGAAAAGAAGAGAAGAAAGAGATGTGGAGGAGGCATTCTCATTGGCTTGATTGTTTTTTGGGATGTCATTGAAAAAAAAAATCCTAAATAATTTTCTGTTACACCTGAAATTTGGGTTGGGGTTTATTTTATTTTATCGTTTTTCTATTATGAAGAATTCCTATCACCTAGACAGCTGTAATTAATATGGGAGACATACAGACAGACAGGACTTCCCAAACTTTCAAATCCAAAAAATAACATTCATGCAGTAAAATCAACTAAAACCATATTGATGAATTAATGAAACATTTACACATTGCTATATTCTCACATTGAACAGAGAATTACTGTACCAGATCTGGATGATAGACACCATATATATATATATATATATATATATATGTATGTATGTCTCAGCAATCTTAACTTTTTAAAACTGTCCTGTCTTACCTGCTTGGTCTTTATAGTGAGGTGCAGGTAATGGATTCAACTGGCAAATGGTTTCTGTTCACCAGCTGATGGCTATGCTCAATTAGAAGATTGCTCTACTGCCTGCAAGAGTGATTTGTAAAGTTTATGGAACTTGACTCCAATACAGAAGTCAGAAGTACACTTTCCACTGAACTCAACCAGCTTCAGATAGAGCATTAATTGCTGAAAGGGTATCTGGCACAATAAATTCAATTGGAAATGGGAATGGTTAGAAATATACGAATAACCTAAGGAAATTACAAAATCCTCCAATTAAATGTGCCAATAATCCAGATGCTGAACTTGGAATAAATTTCATTATTACTAACCAAAAGGAGAAAGGAAGAGAAAGTAATGTGTTCAATACAATTTTCTATTCAAGTTTTTTTCAAGATATTCTTGTAAATAATCACTATTATTATTTATTGTGAAAATTTTTCCCCTTTCTGCACTTTTCACCTGACATAACACTTTAAGGTTGTGCCAATGTAAGACCAAAGCTTCTCACTTGGAAAACTGAGCTGAAACATGAAGGCTTTATACTTCAAGGGCACATTGATGCAGAAGCCTGGTGCAGTACTGATGCTGAGATAAAGGCATTTGCTGAGGTCATCCACCTTGGTACAATGGTATCCTATAAATAGGGCAATAATTTACTTGTGTATGAAGTAGCTAATAACCCTTTACTATAGACATGAGTGGAAATATGTCTCTGATGCTATCTGTTGCTGAACATTGACTGCAATTATTATAAGATGGTGGTATTAAAACCAATAATTGAAATAATTTTAACTATAAAACCAAACATTTTGACAAAATGTCTTTCTTTTTCAGAATTGGTGAAGTCAGCCCTCCTAAGACATTGGATGTTCATATGTATGCATTCATATTTTGTGTGTAGAATTTCAATATTATGCCATCACTGAATTTTTCATCTTGCTGTAAACCTAGGAACAATTATTTTTCTAGAGACATAATTTTAAAATCTCAATAATAGACAAGAAAAAATATAGGATCTAGTCTTTACTTGGACTAGTGGACAAAAAGTATTTTTCACAGTTCTTTATGTTTATATATATATATATACATGTACATATGTATCTTTGTAGATACATGTATGTGCATATATGTGTAAAATTATGCACATAATAATTATGTAATTATAGTTTAATCCTAATGGATAGTATAAAGCTGATCTGATACAATTTAAGATGGTATAGAGGTACAATCCCTAGTTAGCCAGGATGATGTCTTTGTAATTCACATAAATTTTAGTGCTCTGTATTTTTGTTTTTTTCACGTTAACTGAAGGTCCCAGCACCACCCTCTATAAAGAAGTCTTCGGTATTGGTCTTCTAAGCCAAGGCTATGGATTCATTTACTGTCCACCTACTTTAGTGTGGTACCTCAAAGGAAGTCTTATGCTGTAGGAATGAATCGAATATAGATTTTGGAGGGAAAGCAAGGACCAGATGGGGGAAAGAGAAGAATACATAGAAGGAGGAGCAGTAAGAGCAAGAACTATCCAAAAATAGCGTTTTTTTCCCTTCTGATCTTTGCTATGGCAGGATTTCATTTGCCAGTCTTTCTGAGAACTCTATAGAGAAGCCTATGGGAAACAATGGAACCAAAATAAATTCTTTTAAATATATTTTTGTCTTTAAGTATGGAGTTTTTGATTTAAATGAGTACTTATTGTCACTGACATACTGGTTATCATTAGGAATGCAACAGTAATACAAGTCTGACCGTGTATGATCCTGTTGTACTAGAAAATTTGGTGCTTTTTTTTTTGTTGTTGTACAGAACATTATTTAAAACTGTAAGAAAAATACCCCTTGCAGAAAAGAAAACAACAAATTCCCCACTCTTTAGGCAACAAGCAATGGATAGCTAAGACAGATAATCAGTATCATACAATTAGATCTTCAAAATAAGTTCTGTGCTCAATTTTACTGAATCCGTAACAATGGACAATTGTTTTGTGGCTGTATCACAAGTCTCTTGCAAAGAGATTTAAAGGGGAACAGCCTAATCTTTGGGTATTTGTTTACATGAACTGTGAATTCTTCTAAGAACACATGGAAAAATTCACAATGCTACTTCTCAAGAAATGGAAAATCAAGGACAGTTTCTGTCAGAGAGGGGAAGGAATCTATAGTTATATATATTATAAATGAGAATTCACACTGATCATGTTACTCAAAGCCTTAAGATTAAAAATAGAAAAGTTATGTGCTTCTTAGCCCAAGATACGGAATTTTTTTTCTATTTTGTCTGGTTTTCTTGATTCAAAGAATGAGCTTTAACTAGATTAAGCTGATTTTCTGTACAATAGTGAAACACATATGTGAGTATAGATTTGTCCTGGGAAAACCTGCTGCAGTATTAACAGCTGTATTTTTAGGAACTGAAATACCCCAAAGAATTCTTATACAGCACTAAAATCCAGTCATATGCCCTTTGGCATGCTAACATCAAAAAGGTATTTGTAGTCTACAGTAGTGTTGAGCCTGATTCCTGGGCTCAATCCAAATGTTTTAGGTGTTTTAGCTCAGTGTGTTTATTTAGACTGTTGGTTATTTTCTTCTACATTTTGTATAACAAGTGAAAAAATGCATAAACTTGGTCTAGTTAGAAGAGAGTAAAACTACAAAGAAAAATAAATTCAAGCCAGAAATAACTAAGAGAAAAAAAAAAATCACTTGTCATGTACTCTATTGGTATTTTTCAATATTGCTCCTTATTTACAAAGGCAAGATTGCCAAGTAGATAGAGTTAAAAGGAAGAGAAATAGATGTCCTTGGAGAACTGAAGAGTGTCTCCACAACATGCTTTTCACCATGCAAAATTTACGTGCAGCAAGCAAGAGTATATCATAGTATGGATAGCTTTTAAAGCAGCCTTTGCTGCCAGCATGTTCTGGGATGATGAAAGTCTCATGCACCACAGTTGTGATCCAGAGGCTGGTGGCCTCAAAGTTTCTCAGGCTTTCATTGCTAGGAGAGTGATAGCAGTATGAGGACAGAAAGACACTTGCAACTGTTCTTGGATGCCATGTGATGCCAAGGTTTCCTGCAGGTATTACCCTCTTGTCTCTTTCCTGTGCTTCTGCCAGCTCCTACATTCCCATTACAATGCTGCAGTTTTTCTCTAGCCTTTTAGCATGTAGTATGAGGTGCAGCAGATCAATCCCCTGGTGAGCTACACAGGCATCAAAATTTTCAGAGCAGGAAAGGTACTGCACTGTGCCACAGACAGAAGGTATTTGTTTCTCTCCAGTTGAAGTCCAACAATGCATTTTCCCTATATTTATGAACCCAGGAGGAAAATATGGCCACCAGTACATGAAAGTACAATTGCAAAGATTCCACTCCCTTACTCCCTCTGGGACACTTCCCAAAGTAACTTCCTTTTAGAATGAATCATACTCCCAGCAAAACCAGAGCACAATAGACTTTGTCTAACTCTGCTTAAATTTAGGGAATTCTGTTGTAGTCAATGTTTATTCCTGTCTCATTTTTCTTAGAAACAGATGTGGCTTTTTCTTTATGTAAGTTTTTATTATACTTCACTCTGGACAAATTTGCAGAAGCTCCATTAATTTCAGCCAGAGTAAGGTAGAATATGCAATCCTAGGCTTAACATTTGTTTCCTGTTGTATTCAATGTCATTGTAAATTATGTAGAATTTTAGCTGAATATAAAAGTGAGTTGTCAGGTTCTTAAGACAGGAACCGTGTTTTCTGTCTTATCCATAAAGTACTTAACACAATGGAGATCAGTGATTCCAACTGTTCCCTTAGGCACTACCTGGGTACAAGAACTAAATAATAATATGGACATGTTAAAAATACTTCTGTAGTCAATAAAACCACTCATACTAACTTCTAGGAGTCCTGCTAAGAAACTTAGTTTTCACTAGAGACAGAAAATTTTTTAAGCTAACTTATATTCACTTAAAATTACTGTGTATATTACTTCTGTCTGCTTTACATTTTTTCTCCCTACTGTTCCTGTATTTGTCTGTAAATCACATTGTATACTAATAAATAGTGCTGAAATTTTAATAAATACCTAAAATATTAAGTACAATTTACTTTGTGATCTCTTTTCTCTATTCTTTAATTTGATATAATTATAGTTTTAAAAACAAGGTAAGGTAAAGTAACTGATCAATATTATATTTCTTCAACAATTGTCAAAATTTAACTAGGACTGGCTTTCCTTTTGCTGTTTTTAATTGTATATTGCGCAAATTGGCTCCAACCTTACATCCAAATGGCTTGTTGCAGAAGATGTTCATGTTATAAATTGTGCTAGATTTGGTTTTAATGGGTGCAGTTTGTCTTGTGTACTGTTAAATCAGGCCTTGAACTGAAAAAAAAAATAACCCACACATTAAAAATTGTGATGTTTTGTCAGAGGAAGGAATTAATTTAGTCATAGATTCACAGAGGAGAACTGAGCAGAATTCAGCTCTGGTTCTCAACAACTTCTCATAAACCTCTGAGTAATTTACTGAGCTCTTTGTAAACAAAATTCAAAAGACATCTTTAGACCAGTTACTGTTGTAGACAAATTAGGACAGACTAAGATTTTATCCAAACCCAAATGTAGTCCTGCTCTTAAATGCTTTTCAGCCTCCTAGTCTTAGCAAATAGTAGCTCATTAATCTTCACTGCACTTCTTGCAGTGAGTCTAAGAGATTATATAGTTTAAATAAGCTATATGAGAAGTCTACATCGAGATAAAATGGGGAATCTAGTTTCCATTACCCCTGGTATCCAGTGGGAAACTGGGAGCTTCTTTTTCTGATTCTAAATGTACCTATATCTTTATTTGTATCATAATAATACCTTTGATTATAATTGTTTCATTATAAATGTACCATTTTTATCTAACTTTTTCACAGAAATAGCTTTAACAGCATCTGAATATAATAAAAAGGGGAAAATAAAATTAATTAAACTTTGAAAATTTTATTGAATGTTACAAGGACTAATTTAATTTTACAATTGATAACAAAATTAGAAAACAACATAACCAAAGTGTTATGTACTATCCACAATTAAATATACTTTTTTCCTTCTTCTTCTTTTACTTATGAAAAAGATTTTTTGGTTTATTTTGTGTTCTATTTAAAAATGTGACTAAATGAAAAGTCTCAAATTTTGGCATGTAAAGGGAAAATAATTTTTTGTCAAGCTTAATAAATATCCACTAGACTCAGAGTGGTTTCAATTTTTTCACATTTCAACATGAAAAGGTCCACTCTTGTGGGTCAATAACAGAAAATCATGGACTGGTAGTTTCTGAAATCAGAATATGTAGGATGGTAATTCATATGATCATTATAGAAACCTATCGAGACACAAAAAGTGTATGCAGCAGATCATGGCTATTGAATTGGGGGAGGGAATATTTAAAGAAAGGATTTAACCTTCTCAAATATGATTCGTGCAATGTAAAAAAAACCCTGTCAATAAATAAATATTTTGCAAGGATATTTTGATTTTAACATTTGGTTAATTTGCAACAATATCTACCACACTGGTAGATATTCTGTCACTGATTGCAGCTCATCCGAAGGCTCTCAACTTTAAAACCTCCAAAAAGCATTGCAATACTATTTTAAAGCATTTTCATTTTTCTCATGCTTTCATCATCGGAGTCTAGAATCTGCCACAGAATGATTTTTAAGACCCTAGCTTTGTTGGCAAGTTGGTGCTGATATTAAAAACATGTAGGTAACTTCTGTAAGTTGCCATCTTGCTTTTTTTCTATGTCTTGATTAATCACTGTTCATTGGCAAGTTATTCAGATATTCTAGAGAAAGACATATAGCTCAAAACTTTTATGGGAGCTTCTCTGAGCATGAATTTGTGAACTACAACCTTCTCTGTTGTGGGAAAAATTGATGCATGTAGGTTTGCTCAAATTTAATGCCCATGATACAATTCAATGTATTCTTTGTCTGACATCTGCAAATAGAAAATCCTCTTGCAACATCTCAGTTCACTTACTTTTTTGTATTGGAATGATGTGCCTTATTTGGGAAATCTTGTGCTAATGGAAAAAATTACTCACATTTGAGTACATAAATTTAAAAACAGTGCCTGTTCTTGAAAAATCTAACTGTTGAACCTTTAAACCTTTTTTTTTTTTTTTTTTTTTTTTTTTCTGTACCATGAAAGCACTGTAGTATCAAATAATTTCCTTTTAGGACAGGCAGTTCAGCCAAGATAAGTTCTTCTGTTAATCATCAGCACAAAACAGCAGTGATATGAATCACTGAATTAAATCTTATTAAATTCTAAGAGCTTTTCTTCCAATAACACTTACACTGCAATTCTTAATGCATAATCCAAAAGAAATAGAATAATTGAATTGGTTTAGAGTTTCAGATACTTTGAAACTATCTAAAGATCACTAGCACTGTCAAGATGCTGAAATTCAAGAAGGTGTCTGATTTCCCTTGGGATAGAAACTTTAAAAATATGTTTGCCTGATGATTTTTCTAATTGCTTTTGTCTTTGTGAACAGTTTCCAATGCAGAGCCTATAACCTGGTATCACAAATTGGAAATAGCAGATGTACATATTGGTAACACGCATAATTTTATACATTAAAAAAAAAAAAGAAGGATCAAGTATTTTAATTTTATGATAATATTTAATGCATTTTCAAATAAAATGATTTGAAGCAGATGTGTGCAATAGGCAGAGAACTCAGTTCCCTACAGAGTGTTTTTTTCAGTTCTAAACCATTGATAAACAAAAATGAGAAACTGTTACAAAATTTACTATTCTCCCTTTTTTTATTTCTTTGCAGTAAGTCACTTTATTCAATGGTTACACCAAAACAATTTTCTTAGCTTCTGAAGAGCTCAGGGAGATATCAAATAAACTCATTTATATGACAAAAAGTACAGTAATTGTTGTCTACATGTTAAAGTCCCAAAAGCTGATGAGCAATTTCCACCTAATTACTTAGCTGTCCAACAGCTTTCAGGCAACCAAAGTTGTGCCAGAAAAATGGTTGATGCCAAAAGTTTAGCAATGTACTTATTTGGAGGATCTTCTAACCTGGCTGAACCACGCAGCTCAGGACCCCATCAAACCTTCAGTTTTTTGTGGTTCACAGAACCAGTGTCACTGGCTTTAGACCCCAAAGGACCTAAGCTGATATGCACATTCTTTTCATATTTATTACTCTCTAGTAGTATTAACAATAGTCAAAATTAGTTTTATTAAAAACAGGAAGGGTTGATCCCTACCCCTTTAACAGTAGCTTAGAGGGTTGCACAGATGGTCACAAAGAGCATGATCCAGTTCTTGGCCACCTGTAGCCACAGAGCTAAAGCATTTAATTCAGAGATCTGCTGAAACCATCATAGTTTACAAAACTCGAACAGAGACACTTCCCATGTTCCCTTCAAACCTGTGCCAAATTCAGTTAAAAATGTAAGTAAATTCAGTGCATAACTTTGAAGCCTAGAGGGTACTGTAATTCTTTGTAAGCTTCTATTGACATGAAGAGCAGTCACTGGGCTCATCTCTTGTGGGCTCTGGACTTCAGTTCCACACATCCAGATTCATCTAGGTTATTATTGCTGAAAACTCTCAGCTTTTAGGCATTGAACTAGAAAATAAGGAATTAAAATAGTAATTTATAGTAACTCACTACCAGTAAGAATGGGGTTTTTAAAAAGTTCATCCCTTTAAAAGGAAATGATCACTGCAGATGAGTATGAGCCCAATCTTCTGGTCTGTCTCACAGATGTGGACAAAAGTGTATTGGTTGTATTGGTATAGTGTAGTGTCCTATAGTTCTTATGCAGTTCAATCCTCTGACTGCAAATAAGATATCTTCTTCAGACAGCTTCTAGCCAAACAATGAGGCTGAACTTTTTACAGTATTTACACCTAACATTAAGGAGTGTTTTTAATGTGTCGTCTTGGATTTATCCTTATCTAAAATAAAAATACTGTATGAGCACTCACTGTTTACATTTGCACTGAGATTTTAAGGTCTTAAAAACTACCCTCTGGTGTTGGCAGATAATATTGTTCAGTGTGTTCCTCAGTGTTTAGCAACTTATGACATGGGTTGGCATGCTTTGTCTGACAACCAAGTATTCCATGTATTGTCATAAGCAGCCTGCAAACCTCAGTGTAAGAATACATATCCTTCCAGCATCTGTGTTGTTCATGTAGGACATCTTAAACATTTTTTCCAGATTTTGAAAGACTTGGATTTGTTAACAAGGCTCCTCACAGTGCCTTTCTTCGGTATTTTACCTCCAGAAAGCTCTTTGACAACTAGTAAATAAAACGTGTTTCTTGAAGCAGAAAATCTTGATCACCACTATTTGTCCTGTTGGAATATTGCCACTGTAGCCAGCAGAAAAGGAAGCTCTGAGCTTATTGTGGAGTCTAGGGACTGGAAATATGTCACTACTCCATGTCTTGTGGTTGAAAAAAAAATTGTATGCAGTATATCAGCATGACAACATGCACAGTCTAACCAGGAGACAAAACTGATAATCCTCAAATGAAAACTGGACCATAGAAAGCCATTAATGTGCACAAGATGAAGTTATTTAACCTGTAAACTAATGCCAGATGGCATAAATGCTCTCCAGAGCTCACCTGTTCTCCTCTCTACAAATCAAATGCCAAGGCAAAATGATTGCAAGTTTTTTCATCCTTGTAGATATCACTCATCACTGCCCTACATCACACCACATTATACTATTGGATACAGAACAAATAAATGCAATTTTCAAGCCTGAATCTAGTAGTTAATTCCTGCTATGGCAAGGTCCAACATTCAAACAATTGTGCAGTGATGAATAAAAAATGATCTCTGTCAAGTATGCTGACCACATCACAAAGCTGCTAAAAATCAGAAAAACATCTGAACAAATTAATATTGATTTTTTTCATGTTCCTCTTAAAATCAAATATGCTCAGCACTCGTTGAGAGTACACTTGGGTAAAAAAATGAAAAAGTGAAATTCATAAGTTGACTTCTTTTAGGACTTCATTTCAGCTGATTTTGAAAAAGCTCTTATAAAACAAAGAGAAAAAGATCCAGTATTACATTATACACGTACAAAGAACTGTAATTTCTTTTCTCATCCATTGTCACTGTGGAATAACTTCATTTAGTTATAAGTATTATGCTTTGACTGATTTAATCTGGTTAAATGATAATGACTGCAATGTTAAAATCACCTGCAATCCCTCACTGTTGGCAAAGAGTTGATCAGTGTGAAAGGTAAGGTATAATTCACCTCTTTCTAAATTAAACCTCTACAACTGGGCAACGGACTTTAGACTAAACTCCAGTGAATATGTTGATTAGACCTCTGTTTTTATACTAGGAAATTAGGCAACTAAACCCAAATGGAGGAGCCTGCATTATGATAAGTAGGCTTGAGTGAAATGAAGTTCTTTACAGAGAGAGTGATCAGGCATTGGAATGGCCTGCCCAGAGAGGTGGATTCACCGTCCCTGGAGGTTTTTAAGATGAGGCTGATGTGGCACTGAGTGCCATGATCTAGTAATCACAGTGGGGTTGGATCAAGGGTTGGACTTGGTGATCTTGGAGATCTCTTCCAACCCAGTTAATTCTATAATGATTCTATGATTCTATGAATCCCACCCACAGATTAATCTGAATTCATATATGCTTCCATGTCAAGAGAAAATAATTAAAATATTGCATTATAGCAACCTCATATTACTTCCCTATTTCAGCATTTGTATCTTTTGTGCTACTGTTTTCAGAAAATGTCTGAGGTAAGATACTATTAGGAGCCAAATGCAGGCAGCACTACAAAATTTTTGGTTTTCTGAAGGTCTAATCCTGCAAAGTGCATGCATATCTGAACCCTTCCAGGGACATTCACTGGGGTTTTTTCCAGCTTTGAAGATCAATCCACTTCTGCTTGAGTAACTGTCTCCTTACTAGGGATTTATTTACCCTTCCTAATTTTAGGCAGTCTAGTATAAATATTTTGGACACATATCCTTATTTAGTCACCCAAATACCATTTTAATCACTAATTTTGGGATTTGCTTACTGGCATCTTATGCAATCAAGCCTGAAAACCAGTCCTTTAATGCCAATGGAGCAGGAAACTGGAGCCAGCCTTTCATGTCTATGGAACAATAAGGCAACAGATAGAAGCTCTGCCTTTTCAGAGGAGTAACAGCCAAGCCACTGCACTAAGCAATTCTCTTTATTAATTCTTTTAACAAGCAAATGATCTTAAGTACCTGAGATTTTTATTACAATATTTTTAAAGAGTTAATTGAAAACTGAAATACTGTGGTACTCTTTGGGGAGCCCTCCTCCCCCTCGCCCAGGTACTTTAATTGAATACAGATCCATTAGGTAGCAAGGGAATTGAGAACACAAAATATAGTCAATGTGCCCTGATTTTAAACAGGGATTGTTTTATAGTGTTCCAACGAAAAACTCTGTGGGTTTGAGGAATAGATACCTTCCACATTAACATTATTGCATTTGTACCTAAAAAGGTGATAGGGCTGATCCTGCAATGTGACAACAACAGGTGCACACTGGTCAAATTTCTCTGAGTTCTGAGGATGCTAACAAACCTCCCTGGCCCTGTCCAGTCCCACCTGGGGACTCCCCCTGCTCCACCCCATCAACACTATAAGTTCCTGTCCCCTGGAAGGACCTCTTGAACCTACACTGTAGGCTCCTCTTCAGGCCCCTTTGCTCCCAGATTGGTTCCTGGAGGGATCACAGACCTGCTTCATCACTTGCCTTGTCAGCAGCCACCAATGGACCCTGTGACCAGGGGTCACTTTCAGCACCTGGCTTGACCCCCTCATGGGGCAGCTTCTCCCTCAATTCTTCATCACATTAATTATTGAGGCATGTCAGAGATATGGGAACACACTCCTCCACATCAGGCATGAATGCTCCTTTGGATCTTTCAAACAATGCAATGTTTGATTAATTTTGGCACAAATATCATGTTTTTAATTAAAAGCATTTACTAGTAATGATTCTGGCATTTTCTGAGAAGAAAAGCAGGCAAAACAGCACTGGTTCCATTTAATTATATTATGTTATTGTGGTAAAATGCAATTACAGCTCAGGTTTTGGTTTTTACTCATCATTCACATCAACAGAATTCACATTGGTAAACCTTGTTTGTCATAGAAATAACACCTTTTCCAGCTAAAATAGCTCAATTTTTAATTAATTTTTGCACAAAGCTAATTGCTTTTTGTCTGTTCACAAATATGTCCATTTTAAAAAGAAAAAAGAAAAAGAAAAACTGTCAAAATTATTTCTCAGGAAACTAAACTGAATTACTGAGTTTTCTCTTAGTAAAACTCCACATATGCACACTTCTGGCACCAACAGACATAAAAAGGTTGTTGCTGTGTACGTGATAAATATCTGCTGTTGTTTCTCATGTACCTGGAAAAGAGATAGAAAGGAAGAAATCATTAGATAGTTGAAGATTTATTTGATTAAATGCAACCCTATTATTTCGTTCAACCTCCCAGGCTTGTATGCAGGTACTCAAGCTATCAAAATTCAGACAGTTGAGTTCCATAGAATATCCATTATTGTAAACAATGTAGCTTCTCTGGCTCAAAAATATAATGGGTCGCAATAAGAACGACAATAAGGAAACACTATCAATAAAACGGGAGATTTAGGTTGGGTAACCACCCCAGAAGGTGGTTGGTCACTGAAACAGGCTCCCCAGGGCAGTGGTCATAGCACCAAGCCTGACAGAGCTCAAGTTTTTGGACAATATTCTCAAGTGTATGGTGTGACTCTTAGAGATGGTCCTGTGCAGGGCCAGGAGTTGGACTCAATGATCCTTGTGGGTCCTTTCCAACTCAGCAGATTCTGTGATTCTGGGAAAAGAATTTGAGTTACCTGCAACTAATTCTTCCTTGGATGGTAAGCCCGTGAAACAGTTCTGAGGAAATCATACCCTGTTTTGAAGAAGGGCCTTGTTGGTACTTAAATAGAAGAAAAGTAAAACCCAAAAAGCAGCCTCATACAACACTCAGTAAAGCAGGACAGAAGAGGAAGGAACAAGAAGCAAAGGAAAAATAGCTAAGGATTTTCTGCTTCTCCATCTAAAATCTGGAGAAAGCATCAAATATATAAAACACATTATAGGAAAACATGAGAAGACCAGTGTAAAATCTGATTACAGCCCAGTTAGGCTTTATTTGCTGAATGGATTTGAAACAGTTTCCAGCATTTCTGTAAATGTGAATGTAAAGGAAAATGTAAATGTCTGATGTTTTGCTTGCTATTTCAGTATATTAAGTCCTTTAAGATTTTGGGGGTGTGAAGTGGGGTGGGGGTTTAGTTGTTTTTAGATTTTCTTCAATGGGAGAAACTTTAAAGACATGATGTTATTCTTTCCTTAATCACCACTGCAAATAGGCCAAAATATTTATTATATATTGCTTAAAATAGAACCATATGTATAGCTATTATTCGTCTGCAGATTTTCACTTTATTTGGGAGCTATTCTAGCTTTCCTACCGCATTCCTCATCCTCCAAACCTATACACTTACTTCGTCTTACTCTGAGCAGAAGTCTAATAGCAATACAGAATAGTCTTGTCTGCAAAGCAAGTATTTTAAATTTGGGGAAAAAAAAGAACTGAGAAAATAGCACAGGAAAGGCAACTGAGTAAGAAAAGCAAATGATTTTTTCCTTAGTTCAAATTTATACAGTCATATGTTAAGAAAGTAAGTGCAACTTATAAACAAGATTCTGAAGAGGCATTTAGTGACAGAGAATGGTTCAAAGAAATCAAATTTTAAATCAGCCTCCAGAATAAAATCACCATCATCATACTATAGATAGTATTTCTTTCTCCTTTTCTCACACTGATATGGGTTTTTATACAGATTTCATTAGTTATGAAACACAGACCAACTGCAGTTGTAGACCTGCACTGGATGAGTCGTTAATGACAAATTAAAACAGTTTGATGGTGTTCTAATTAAGTTGAACTGTGTTCTTGGGTCTTATAACCCTGTTAAACTAAATGTTAGAACATCATTGGATCTATGTCCAGTTTAACCAATAAGCAATTGCAGTTGATGCAATAAATTGTGACAACACTTAAGACCAATTGGTCTTCAAATCCTTAACCATGTGAGTGATTAATTGCTGAAAAGAAGTTTGGAAATTAAAGGAACACAGTATTTGCTGTGGTTTGTTTGGAGACTACATCCTGTATACTGTGCTTTAATTTTTCCTTATGGCAATAGAATCCAAGAGTATTAGAGACACTAATGGGTTTTCTTAGAACTGCTCCATTTTATTAGAGATTATAATTACTTTTTGGAGGTTCTGATATTTAATTTTGTTTTGGGGTTTGGGGTTTATTTTTTTGTTTGTTCTTTTTTTGTCTCCTAAAAGGGGTTGGAGAAAGAATGTTAAAAAACTGTCCAAAATTACACAGAACACCCATCCAGGCTTGATGAAATAGATCTCTTAATATTATGTCATTCATTTGTCTAACAAGAAATCTCTTCATCTTTGCAATTACTTTAGATTTACTAAAGTATAAAAGCAAGACTTTAAAAAAAAAAGCCTCAATCTTACTTATGTTTCTAATTCTACTTTTTCTGCCCCTAGTGTATTTTCTACTGTTTTTTCTTCCACTGGTAAAGAAAATGCAAAACCAAGAGGGATGCTTTCAAAAGAATAGGTAAATCCTTACCCTGATGCTCCTCCTGAAGCCAAAGAAATTTTATTAAATACTTTTATTAATAGAATTAGAGTAGAATAGAATTAGGTAGACGATGAATATGTCTTTTTGAATTTCACTTACATCTTTTATTAAACATACAGTGACCCTGGTGAGAAAAATACTGAAACATAAGCTTGTTTAAAACAAAAAAAAAACCCACAGAAAACAACAACAACAATCACAACCACAACCAAACAAAAAACCCCCAACCAAAACTAAAAAGCAGCAAAAAAAGCATCATCTCAAGATCTTCATAACAGAAATTCACATACCAGAGTTAAAAATTAATTTTACAGAGCTTTTACACCGTATATAAAGAAATTCTCAATATTTGGAAAACCTCCCACATTCTAACTGAAATGGTCCTTGAAAAGTATCTTGCTTTAGTGGTCAACAAGGAATGAAAAGCCCTAATTCCAAGATGATCATTCATTGATAGTATTTATCCTGCTGTAGAATTCTTTCATGCCTGACAATCTGTCACAAAACATAATCTTCATATTTTAATCCATATTGTCTCCACGCAGTTCATAACGAAAATACTTTGTGCTTGCTATCCTGGTTCATTATTGTTGGCGACCGGGTCTGAGAGAACATGGATGAATGGGGTTAATTTCATGTCTGTAAAGGGCATAATTATGGTGGTTAAAACAACCTGTATTATAAGTGATTTTTAGGTGTAATATTACCGTCGAGCTGCAGCTGCAAATATCACCATGTAGCAAGTGGTTGCCATGGACGTCGAGCCCAAGAGTGAGTGTCAGCTACTATTGGACAATTCGTGGAACCACAGCAGCTCGACCAATCCCTGTTATTCCCTGTTGTCATGTTATCCCTGCATGCATATGTATATTCTCTGCCATGTTTATGTATTACCCTATACCCAATCCTAGTTGGAGGATTAGTATGCTCCTCCTATTCTCCTCCCATGTTCCTGAACCTTCCTTCCACAACCCTATATAAACGCTCCATTTTCTGTTAATAAAGATTCAGCTCTGTCAGCCCAACACTGAGCTAGCTGGTTCCTGCATTCCAACAAGTGGTTCTGACACATTATGGACTCTCAAAATATGTCTTCATCCTTATATTTCTATCATATCTCAGGAATCTGAAATATCTAACAATTTAACATCTTATCTGAAATATTCTGAAATCCTGATTTAAACATCAAACACGTAACGTAAAAGTAATGGATTTATGAAGCTGTGTAAATTTAAAAAAAAGAAAAAAAATTTTCATACCTTTGCAATACAAAATTAATTTTAAATTTGGTTCCTATTTGTTGCTTCCTATTGTTATTATTTTTTCCTCAAATAAAAGGCTTAAGAATTTCATCTCATTAAAATATTGATTGACTATTGACTTCATTCTATACTATTTCCAGGAATAAAATGCCTTTGAGTTTGTTCATTGTGTAAGCCAAGAGTAATAGGGCAGGAGTCAACAGAATTTTAACAGTTTCAGAAAAGAACACAAGGAAATTATTCTTTTTTTTACAGTATTGTTGTAAAAGAAAAAACAAACAAACAAACAAAATACTTCTCCCCATAGTTTTTATATCATAAAACTGAAAACCTTCTTCAGATTAATTTTTAAGTCACTGAAACTGTATTAGTAGTGAATTTAAAACCTTCCACCTCTTGATTTAATGTGTTGTTTTCTACAAATCTGCTAATCTAACAATATATTATTTCAGAAAGTATTTAAATAATATTTTCTTGTTGAAAAGAATCTGTCTTTTAAAATATATACTTGTACACATTTTACAGTTGTTAGTGGTGTGTTAACTGTGTCTTGTACTTATTCATAAAAATTCAGTATCTTTATTTCTGTTAGAACACCATTTCTAAAGACAACAGTGGTAATATCCATAGGATGCTTGTGGTCACACACAAATAAATCTTGGACATTTTTTTTTTTCACTAAATGTAGTTTGGAAGTCTTAATGATAATTTAGTAACTAGCTTAGGTTATACTATTTGTTAACTGCTTGCTTTGAGACGTCTTTTCTTTCTCTCATCTTTTTACCCCAGTCATCTTTACCATAGTAGAAAAATCTACTATCCAAAAGTACATAATGATTTAAAATACAATTCCCTGTGGAAATTTATCACACAGACTTAAGGGAAAAACTTCTATTCTCTCAACTAACATTTTTGCTTTCTGTTTTTAAATCTATACTTGCATTTGTGTTATAAAAAATTAAGACAAACCTAGAAAATAACTAAAGGCATGAAGTTTTATTGTTTTCAATAGCATCAGTCTATTTTTTCCATTCTGTTTGCTTTGAGACATTGATCTTCACCTGTGTAATCTTCTATTTCTTTGTTCAAGCTCTGGTGATTTTGTTAGCTTTTTTTGTTATTCTCTTGACACTGTTTTTTCCTTTAGCTCTGTTTTGCTCTTTGCTAGACTTGATGGTTTCTTTTCCAACCAAAAAAATGTCAGACATCTCCTCAAGCCCCAGTATCCTAATTAAAACTGTGTATTGATGTATTACTTAGTTTCGTTTAGTAGTACATCAATAAAGTAGAGAGCAGGTAGGAAGGCAAAGTCTCCCTGAGAATTCTGAGGTATTTTGTATTGATCTAAATTACTTTCCACAGAGTAACTCTGTACTTCATCTGGTGCAGGTCATATTATACTTTCTCTGGAGCCATTAGTATGATGTTGATTCCAAATATGATCAAAATTCTGATCAATTTTGCAATAGTAGGTTTTAGGGATGAGAAGCATACAAATTGATTCTGGCTCTCTTTTCCATCTTTTGAGGCCAATAATCTTGTATACAGGGAAAGAGTCTTTTTATAACATGGAAAATACTCACAGCCTCCTCACCTTTTAGGCATTGCCAAAAGTACAGTATCAAAACTAGCGGTGAATTATCTACATTACTATAGTCAATGTAGGATTCATTCCTCTGAGTGAAGAGATGGAAACAGCTTTGAAAAGGCAATGACATACTCCAGACATTCGAATTCTAAGCAGAATCAGTGGATGCTGATGGTCATCAGGGTTTTGCTCCTGATTGCCTCCTCTACTCACTCAAGACTTTGCTCCAGGAGAAAGTTACCTGATCCTAAAGCCCCAAGATCCAGATTTCTTATGATGATTACTCACTCCCCTTTTCTCAGTCCCCTATTCCAGAATAAGGAGAGAATGGGACCTACTTTGAACCATTTAACAGCTTGCACAGAATAGAACGTGTACTTGACCTGAGGCTTAGAATTCAACTGAAACAGTGTTGCAAAAGCCAGGTTTGGAGAAGCTTCCATATCATAATTTTTTTTTTTCAAATGAGATGAGGAGAAGCTGTTAGGTCTAGACACTTCCACCAACAGTTCAGGAATCCAGCCCCCTTCAACAGTGTCAGGTCTCTGTATGGGCAAGGGCATTTCTTATTCCTCTCTTGTTTTTTCCTTCTCATCTCCACTACAGCTGGTGCTCTATAGCAGATATAAACAGAAATATTAGTACAAATGTAATGGAAGTGAGAGATTTCTGGTGGGTAGCAAAAGAATTTGAAACAGTCTCTGACCATACACATGACAAGACCTGGGATTAGAGAAGTTAGAGTACGGGAAGGTCTGCAATTATTTTGCCTCTGTGACTATACTCCTCCTTACATTAAGAAAAGAGTTTAAATATAGGAAAAAAAAGACAGTAACACTCTTATGAGGTCCACCCTGTTATTTATCCAGACTAATTTTGCCTTCAGATAGAACTGACATAATTCCTGCACAACTGAAATTTGCCAACCTCATTTACTTACTTTGAATATTTATTTCTGTTTATTCTACCCATCAATCTACCCATCCATCCTTCCACCCATCCACTTGTTCACCTTTAAACCTTTCTTGACAATCCCTCATTACCTATCACACCACAAAGTGATTAAAATTTGTTTAGAGTGCACTTGATACCAGACTTAGATTGCTCTGGCAGTTTAGGTGAAGTCAGGTTGGGAATTCTGTGACAGGAATTATTGCTTTTCCTTCTGGTTTATATGGGTTGTTTTGAGATAGAGAAAAAGCAAATCTATTGGGATGGCATGGGTTAAATATAGTCTTTGTCTGTGCTTCATATCCCAGAGCCTAATGACCAAAATAGAGGGTGCTTATAACAGTACTATTGTGATGGTTCTTTTAGCCTAAAGCAATGGAAGAGAGGATATTGCATTCAGTCTCAGCCTGGTCTGGAAATATGTAGATGAACCAGTTCTAGAGCTCTGTTTGGAGCAGGGTAGCCATTTCAGAGGGGTAATTCCTGCTTCACTGAAAATCCTTTCCATACATCCATCTCCCCAGCAGTAGAAACTCCAGCAGTATATTCTCTCTCCCAGCTCTTTACATGTGCTTGACTCTTGTCTTTAATCTATTCTCTTTTACTCCATTTTTGATACCTGGGGCAGAAAAACGCAGTTCTGCCGATATCACTGAGGGGCATTAAACTGACCCTGAGATGTGTATCAAACATTCCCAGCTATCCCTCAAGTGGCTTCATTTTATTCTGGACAGCACTTTGTGTTTTTCATTTTCAGTTCTTGAACAAAGGAAGGAGAAGAGGCCTGAGGCACAGAGCAGTTACACCAACATTGCTGTATCTCCGCAGTCAGCAGTGTCCAGCAAAATAAATGTGGTTCTTCAAATAAAGGAGCTGGAACCTCATTTTCCTTCTAAGAAAGTGTTCCACCAAGTATTTTAACATTGTCTGAATTGATAAAGCTGCCTATAGAGCCATATGCAGTAAAACGAATTCAGATATATATTACAATGAAAGATTCTATCCCTATGGGTCATTTGTAAGCATCTTACCTAGCAGAGCCTGAAGAATGAATTATTTGTGGATGACTATATGCAGTGGCATAATTTACTAATGATTTAGTTGTTATATAGAGGGCAAAGGGGGAGATGAGGATTTGGAGTACATAAGATAATACTGAAGACAATTACTCATTTTTTAATCTTTCTCATTTAGCAAGATCAACTCTAAATATGAATAGCCAGAAAGTCACACTCAGCAAGATGATTTTTATATTCTGAGGTCTAGAAACAGCTCAGTGATCCCTTTCCATCCCTACGGCCATCCTTTCTCAGGGTGGTACTGACCCAGTGTGTAAGTAACTAGTGTTCATACTGGAAGTCTCACCAGACTGAAGGAATTTGGAGAGCGAACTACTTTCCTAACTTTCATTTTTCTCTTAAAGTGCAGATGAAATAAGCTGTGCTTAGTTTTAAGCTGTTAGTAGAACAAGATCTTTCCATGAACTTTAGGTCCATTACTAAAACTGCAGAGAAGCCTTTATAAATATCACTTGATTCTACATAGAAAGATTACACTTCAGAGCATGTCTTCTGCCAGTACTTTTTTTCCACACTGAGAGTGCATTTATGGAAGTGCAGTTTAGTGGAATATATGAAATACAGATTTGACTAAGAGGCTAATTGAATTAGGATCTCAGCTGGATACTTTATACAGCATGTTTATGGTTATGGTGAAGCTAAACAGAGTGTCTAGTTAGGAACTGAGTGATTCCAAGTTTTATTCTGTAGTTTAAGGTTCCCATTCAAGAATGACTTACCATCTTGTATAAGGTCAGCTTACTCAATAGTGAGGATACTCAGGGGAAAACTGTAACATAGTGGGGCTATTTATAGTGTTGAGACAGTCATTTGTAAAAGACTCCTTATATAGTAATAACAAAGATATTGAAGGTTCTACAGAATAAATGCTCTGAAAATTTAGTAACAAGATCATAGTCTAAAATCAAAGATCAGTGACACTGCATAAAGCCACTCTAATTTTTCACAGAATTGAGGATATATAAAAAATCCAGTCAGTGGTTTTGCTGCATATTTCTGTCTATATATTTTTTAATAATTAATGATTTATGTAGTATTTTAAAAAGAAGTCTAAATCTTTTGGACAAGAATCACCACCTTTGGCTGAATTAAGTTTCTCCTCACTAAAATGTTACGTTCTTAGACTGTATTTCAGGTTGACCACGGGTACCACCACTTAATCACAGTAATCTTATCTGGGAGAAGAACACAAGATCATTAATTAACTGAACCTGTTTCAGACATTAGTTTCTTCTCACTTTTACAATGATTTCCATGGAAAGCTCTCATTTCTAAAACAGATACTATGATTTATCCACCAAGGTGATTGTAGCAAATGATTATGTTAAATTTTCTGGATGGTCTTGGGAGAAAAATAGTCAATGCCTATTAGAATAATAGTCTATTGGAACTTCTAAACACAAACTCTCATTCATATCTAAGCTTACCTCTATGGTCTATGCTGTATTTATTATTATTATTGTTGTTGTTGTTGTTGTTGTTGTTATTGTTTATTCAAAGAAGGACATTAAAAAAATTGACCAGAAGTTTGGATCCAAAATTTTTGTTTCTAAAAAGGTGCTAGAAGGATTATCTTAAATCAAAGTGAGAAGCAGAGGGCTAGAAAAGTGTTATACCTGCTAGCAGGAAGCCTTGGAAGTAAAACACAGGTTGAAAATAGGATTGTGGTTATGCTTTGAAAAGATTATAAATAAAAAAGAGCTTCAATTGTTTCTGAAGGTACAGAAAATTGTTAGAGGATCAGAATCACACAGACACTAGAATTCTGCACTGGTTGGTAGAGATGTGTTTAGGAACAATAAAAAATATGGTTCATGTTATCAGAATTTTTACTCTTATTTTTGTGTTAAAAATTCAATATAAAATAACAGTAATAAAAGAAACTGTCTCTATGTACATATATGCATACAAGTATATATGTATATACACATGAATACACATTGTGAAAAAAGTCTTACATTGTAAACAACATCACAAGTGAGAGCATAATCAAAACTTTGTGGTCATTAGAAATCACTAACGAAGTCAAACCTTCCTATGGGAACATCTGAGCCATGGTGGGTTCTTCAGAAATGCTATTACCTGTTGCCAAGTAACCTGTTTTGTAGTTTCTCCAGAAATATTCCTCAATGAACACCATTTCTCTTCCTTAAAGGACTTAGCTATATTATTTTTTCCTTATTCCTATTCAAAGAAAATAATGAGAGAATGGCCACTTTTTTCCTTGACAGGGTTTTGCCGAACACGAAGACTTCACATTAAAATGATGAGCCAACAGAATCCCAATTTGATTGCACTGACATTGTATCAGCTCCCTAGCAGCTGTTATGCTGCCATCAATTTTTAGCATGGATGTAATTATAATACAGGTTAGTGCTGTTATCAGACCGATAACTCCTTCAGTGCATTTGTAATTTATCTGAAGCACCAGTTTTATCATAGATTTCTAAAGAAAGGCCTAAGGCTGCCCTAACCACAATGAAGTTAGAAACTTCATGACAGACTTTTATTACATCATCACTTAATTGTGTTGATTAGGCCTGCAGTGTGTTATGTCATTGCCATGGTCATGCTATTTGCTTGAGCTATGACTAAAACTTGCTTTTGGATATTAAACTGTTGGATATTAAACTTTAGAAAATTTAGAAGACTAGAAAACAGTGTTGATTCTCATAGGTCTTGTATTGTTTTTTGCTTTCAAACTGTTAACAATGTATTTACTGAAAAGAGAGTAGATTATTTTTAGATCCTTGCTAGAATTTTCTCATGCCATGTTCAACTTTCTTGTTTCTTTCTCAAACAAACAAACAAAAAGCAAATAAACATAATCATTTGGCAATCAGAGGGGACTAAGAAAGTACTCATATGTAGTTTAAGTTTGCTTCTTGTTTCAAAAGGACATCATTTAGAGAAGGACAAGGAGTTGTATCAGAGACAACCTAATGATCATTACTTTTTGGAGCAGTGAGAGCTCAGCATCATGCTGAGTGACCACATGAGCTGGATCCCCAAGGCTTTTCTTGTATTCTTAGTTAATGGTCATGTGAAGAGGAAGAAAGAGAATTTCTGGATTGTACCTTGGTGCTGCAGTCATTTGACATGAATGATCTTGAAAGATTGACAGTTGAAGGCAAATTTAATGACTCTTTATATGCTGAACTCAAAGATTGAGTGTGAAGTGCTAACACTGAAACTGAGGGGAGACCACTACCTTATAGGATCTCAGAAAGTGTGCCAACTTTTGGTTCAATCACAAAGTCTTCCCCTAAAGATCAATCTCTTGTACAAATTTATGAGAACATATTTTCTAAACTGCAGGGGACATAGAATACTTCCATCCAGCCACAAGGGTGCTGAGGAAAACAGTAGTGTTAGTCTCTCTTTTATGCCCTTTTGTACTGTGCTGTCCCATTGAAACTGAAAAAAGGAAACTAAGGGAGTTTGTTCAGTTGTTTCTTCCTGCTTGGGTTTTTTTTAAACAGCTTCAAGACATCAATTGACATGCTGACTTCAGTGAATTCAAGTCTTATTGGCTTCATCAGGATCGTACCTGATTTATTGTGTGAACTGATACCAGAGGCATGTACATGATGAATTGAAAGACAGGAAAAGTCTAAGATGTATTATATTGAAAGCGTGAGAAGGGATTAATGAGAGAAGAGATGAGAAGAAAGGGAAAAAGCTAACAGACTGAATAGCCAATCTACTCATAAAGACCAATCTGTGCTTTAGAAATCTAAATGTGTGTGTATTGGGAGGCAAAAGAATCGTTGCCTAAACATAAACTATTCCATTTAGTCACTACAAATTTCATAGAAAAAGGAATAGAAAAACCCCAAACATACTTAAACCTGTGATACTGCTGAGCACTTTACTAAGGAAGCCAAAATACCTAAGAAAAAGAAAGAAGCTCTAATTCAGGACCAGGAAGTAGACTCTCACTTAGATGTGTTTTCCTAAGGCTCCACACAAGAAAAGCTCTGTATGTATACTAGTGATAAGAGAGAAAGCATGCCTTCAGTTGTGTTCATATAACAATGAACAACTTCAGTGAAAGTACACTGAGACTTCATATTTGTAAATATTGGTAAAATACAATTATTTTGGAAATTCATATTGCGGTAATTCTCAGAAATATTTTTGTGGTAATGTGTTCCTTTATAAATGCTGAAAATAAGTTACTATATTAGTCATAGGAAATTTCTAATGTCTGCTTTTACAACTGGTCTGTCGCAATTGCATTTGAAATAGGATGTGCTTCAGCAGTTCTAAAAATTAGACAGGTAATACAGTCTAATTATACACAAAGGGATTCTGTTCTTCTTCTTAACAGATTTCTCAGTATAAGTTTCACTTAGGAACATAATGTTATTACTTAAAATAAATAATTGTTTTGTCTTTCTTTGTAGGTTTCTGATTTCCATAAGACACTTCTGCTGTTCAGAAAACAAGATTTTCTTGTCCTCATGGGAGGTACAAATAAGCAGACTCTGTCTGAGATTTTTATGATCCTGATACTTTGTGCATATTTCTTGTGACAGACAAGTTATGCTAAAGCGACAGAGCAGGCTGTCTGCATGACCTTGATGTTTTATAAGGTTATCAGTAAGACAAGAGACAGCCTTGGATATGACTTGGAAATTGTTGCAGTGAGTTACTTAAGGCATTAGTCTATATGTGCAGCATGGTACTAAATAATGTAAGTGAATGTTTCTTCGTGTAAGCATTTGGCATTTGGATTTTGCAACAAATTAATCATTGTTTTAAATAGCTGGGAGGTGATTTACCTTCTTACCTTTCTTATTCTTAGGACTTCAACTTCTCTAGTACCCCTAGTAACGAACAAAAATGAGGTTGACCTTGATAGGATCACAGGAGATGTGTTTAAATGGAAAGTCTGCACCTTGATTTGTTTAAGGAACATGTGAGTAATAGCAAAAATATACTGAAGACAGAAATGAAAGCAAAAAGAAAAGAAATCTGATTGCATTTGGTAGATATTTTTGGCTGCAGACTGAAACAATGTCATATGTGTTGTTGTCCAAAGGGTGTTGATAGTAAATGTATGTCATAAGGTTAGTCTATCCCCTGTGGACATACGAATAGACTCATAATCAAAAAGGAATGTATGACTATTTTATATCACTTAGAAATGATTAGTGACAGCCAATATGGTTTCACTAAGGGTAAATTGTGCCTGAAAAATTTAGTGGCCTTCTATGATGGGGTTACAGGGCTTATTGGTAAGGGAAGAGCAACTTATTGGTAAGGGAAGAAGTCATAATATACCTGGGTTTGTGCAAAATATTTGACACTGTCACACATAACACCCTTGTCTCTAAACTAGAAACACATGGATTTGACAGATGGACCACCTGGTGGATGAAGAATTGGCTGAATGACTGTACTCAAAGAGTTGCAGTCAACAGATCTACATCCAAGTGGAGAGCAGTGATGTGTATCATTCCTCGGGAATCAGAATAGGAACTTGTACTGTTTAAATTTTTATCAGTGACATGAACATTAGGATCAAGTGCTCCCTTAACAAGTTTGTCAATGGCATCCAGCTGTGAGGTGCAGTTGACATGCTGGAATGAAGGGACGTTATCCGGAGGGGCCTCAGCAGTCTGGAGAGACGGGCCTTTGCAAACCTCCTGAAGAACGAGTGCTTGGTTCTGCACCTGCACTGGGGCAATCCCAAGCACAAACAGAGGCTGGTTGCAGAATGAGTTGAAAGCAACCCTGAAGAGAAGGTTGTGGTGGATTGTTAGATGAGAAGCTCAATGTGACCTGGCAATGTGCGCTTGCGATACAGAAAGCCAACTGTATCCTGGGCCTCATCAAAAGAAACATGACCAGCAGGTTAAGGAAAATGATTCTCACCTACTCCACCCTTGTGAGATTCAGCCTGGAGTACTGCATCCAGCTCTGGGGTCCCCAGTATAAGAGAGATTTGTACCTGTTAGAGTGTGTTCAGAGGAGGGCTACTAAGATGATTTAGAGGGATGGAAAACCCCTCCTATTAAGACAGGCTGAGAGAATCAGGGTTCTCTAATCTGGAGAAGAGGTGGCTCTGGGGAGATCTTATAGCAGCCTTTCAGTACCTAAAGGAAGCCTATAAGAAAGATGGGGACAGATTTTTTTAAAAGAGCATGTAGTGATAGGACAAGTGACAATGTCTTTAAATGGAAAGAGGATAGGGTTAAATTAGATATTAGGAAGAAATTCTTTGCTGTGAGGGTGTTGAGGCACCGGAGCAGGCTGTCCAGAGAGGTTGTGCTTGCTCCATCCCTGGAAGTTTTCAAGGTCACACTGGATGGGACTTTGAGCAAACTTGTCTAGTGAGTGGCATTCCTGCGCCTGGCCAGGGGATTGGAATTAGATGATCCTTAAGGCTCCTTCTAACCCAAACAATTCTGTGATTCTATTATTTCTGGGGCATGAGAGAGCATGAGCAAGAATTTTCATCTAATGATTGAAAATTATATGTTAACAACTGGTAGATCCCAACTGGATTGGACTTTTAGAAATGTTGCTGAGAACCCAATGTCCACACCACCAATGTTTGAGAAGTTTTACTTCAAGGTTGCTTTTATCTGGTGAGAAAAAAATTAGCTTTTGGGAGTGTGACAGGTGGGTTGGTACTCTATTTTAGGAGATGTCCTTTTCATGCACTTTGGAAATAATGAAGACATTCATTTCAAAGGTGTGTCTGAACTAAAATGCTTGTACAGTTTCACTCTTGGCTTTATAAACTCTAAAAATTAGATGAAAGTTGCTCCTACAATTACAGAATGGTTGAGGTCAGGAGAGACCTCTGGAAGCCAACAGGTCCAACATGCCTGCAAAACCAGAGCCATCTAGAACAGGCTGCCTATGCCCATGTCCTTGTCTTTTGAACATATATGTATAAAGAAGTGTTTCCCAATGTCATGGGAGAGTGGAAGGTTTAGACAAAGTTATTATAAAGCTAAGCCTTGTTAGTGAGAAAAGACTCTCTTGCTTTCTAAACCCCTTCTCAGAGAGGAGTCTAGGTGTGGATAAACCCAGTCTTAGCCTCGGATTATGGTAATGGTTTAAATTTAGGGATTAGAGAGGTATGATTGAACAACTTTTGTCCCACAGGTTTTAATGATTGGAAAAATGAGAATATTTCTATAAAATAAATAATTTATTTTATACAAATGATCAGACAAAAGATCTTAATCAGATCTATTTACTACACAATATACATGCTAAAAAATCTACTAGTAGAGTATAATATTGCATAAAGTAGTACAGTGCATTGTAATAAGTAGTTACACTGCAACACTGTAACTACTGCAATTATTGAAGCAGTTATATTAAAGCTAGCACAAAGAATTTTTAAGTAGAGATCTGGTGTGACTCACCCATACCAATGCTCGTGGGCAGATCTCTTTCTCTCAACATCAAGGAGTATCCTCGGGGGGCATCCCAAAACCAAGAGAGGAATCTCCACACATACAGTCCAAGAAGGGTTATGTCAGAAGAACCTGACTTCATGAGAGGGGACTAGACTTTCATAGTACAATTTGATTGACTGCTAGTCACATCTTTACAGGCTAGCTATCAGCTTATCTGTCAAATCAGACTTCAAAAAGCAGGGTGTGTATTCAAAGTTTGATGAACCAGGGTGGTTTTAGAATAATTAACACCAACACAACACCCTGGCTCCAACAGTTGATCCTACCTGATAACTTGCATGATAGCTTGATTGGATTTTAGGTCTTATCAGGGTGGGTCTCTCCTGCCACACTCAATGTTCAGAGCGAAGCTGCTGTGTTTTAATTTGTGTCCATTGTTTCTTTTCCTGCTAGTAGAAATCAGTGAAAGGAGCCTGGTTCTGTCTTCTTCTATGTACCCTCCATTCAGATATTTACATTATTGTTAAGATACTTGCCTTGAGCCTTCTTTTCAGTCTAAATAGTCAAAGTTTTCTTAATCTATCCTTATATGAGAGATGCTCTGGTCTTTTACTCTTCCTGGCCTTTCCAGCCTGAACTGTTCCATGTCTCTCTTATACTGGGTAGCCCAGGTGTATCATCACTACTGTTAAACAGAGGATAAGGATACCCTCTCTTATCCTCATCCCATGTTACCTTTAGCTTTCTTTAATGCAAGGGCACATTGCTTGCTAGCATGGTTAACTTGATGTCCACCAGGACACTGAGGTTATTTTCTGCAAAGCTGCTTTCCATCTGAGTGGCCCCAGGATACCCTGGTAAATAGGATTATTCTTCCCTAGGTGCAGGACTTTGTAACTTCCCTTACTGAATTTAATGAGGTTGCTGTGGATCCACTTCTCCAGCCTGCTGGTGTCCCTCTGGAACTGCAGCATGATCCTCTGGTGTATCAGTTTTGTGCCATAAGCAAACTTGCTGAGGATCCACTCTGCCCTGTTATCCAGATAAATAGTGAAGATAATAAAGAGGATCACAGCCAGCATTGACCATCAGTGTACGCTGGCAACAGACCCCCAATTGGATTTTGTGCTGCAGATCATCCCACTCTGGGCATTCAGCCATTCAGCCAATTTTCAGTACACCTCACTGCCTACCCATCCAGCTTCTCTGGAGCAGCTCATCAGCTTCCCTGAGGATCTTATGGGAGACAGTGTAAAAGACTTTATTGAAGTCTAGATAGACAATCTTGACTGCTGTCTGCTCATCCAGCAAAGCCTGTCATTTCACTGTATGTTTATCAGGCTGTTCTCTACACCAAGGTGACTGAAATGAGAGCTAATAAACAGTGAGGGAGAAAATACACATAATGCAAAGTACAATGCTATTACAAGAAATACATTTAAACTAGGCATTGGAAGAGGCTTTTGGGTTAGCAGAAACTCTACTGGAGCAGCCCATTACATATAGGGGAAAAAACCCAACAACTGAACCTCTTTTTTTTTTTTTATATTATAACTTGAATATATAACTCCTGTCAGGGAGTAGAATTCTCAGCTCTATCTTAAAGAACAGTCAGCTACTACATTTCCATGTTAATAATCTGCAGATTACATTTTGTTAGGCATAAAAACATGGCTAGAGTCACAGTGATTGGTGCCAACTACCTGAATATTCAGGTAATGTGATGGAAAATAGGCCACCTCCTCCACACTCCTCTCTGTTGCCTCACTGTCCTTTATCCCCCACAACCTTCTGTTCACTCTATTTCAATAGCTACTCTCACTATAATTCTGGTTCCAATTCTTATTTGGGTTATCTTTGGCTTTATTTTCAAATAAACCTCCAGCATAAGGAGTAGAGGTGCAATGAAGTATAAACCTACTGCAGAACATATGACGCAAGGGCAGTGAAAGATGCAACATTTTTCTTTTTTTTCACTTTTTCCACCCTATCTCATGGTGGTGTATTTTATCTGAGAGCTATACGCTTACAAATGGAATAGGCAAACTTTATTTTATACGTCATTATTTAATATTATTTTAGAAAATCATTCTTCACTGACTGTAGTGTCTCACGTATTGAGTTATAATTTAATAAAGATAGCTCCTACTGTGTATAGTTTATAAGAACACAAACTGGTACGGCGGCAGGAAAAAGTATCTTGGCTCTGCTTTTTGAAGTTATGAGCAATGATGTTCTAATGCTAGCCCAGAACTGTCTACGTAGCTCATCATTACTGTGTTGAAAAGCTGAGGGTAATAGCAGAGCCTTCATGCCAGTAAATAGAGCCATGATTTCACAAAAAAGTTCATCATAAATTATATATGTTCAGCTTATAGCATACGAGTTTGAAGAGAGACAGACAGAGCTGAAAAAAACACAGCTAAGGAAAATAATTTTATAGTGCCAGTGAAGAATCATGAAGGGTAAGTTATCTGGCACTGCTCCTCTGCCCCTATGTGGTTTTACACCAGTGTTAGCCAGAATGGTGAGAGATAATCTACGGAGGAAAAAAAAATTTAAAAAACATTTAAATTTTTAGTGGAGTCAACATTCTACTTCAGGAGGAATTATTTTTTTCTACTAAAAGTGGACATATGATAAATAATAAACAAGGTATCCACATTTGGCTGGGGATCAACCTTGAAATGCAGAGAATATCATTCAACAACTTTCTTGAAGAAATAAATCTTATGCCTGCTGATATCTTAGTACATTCTGTGTCCAACTGCCTTGTGTGATATGAGGATTATGTCAGGGTGTAGTGGAGGGTATATTTGTCAAGGATTGCATGATCCAAAAGCCAGTGAAAGCAATAAGATGTTGCCTTTTCACTCCGTCTGGCCTTGGATCAGGTTTAGGATGGATGGTTATTGCTTCAGTCTGTGGATACAGTTTCAGAATTGCGTGACTTGCTTGTGCTGTCAGGCCATGTTGCACTGAACTGGGACAATAGCTAAAAGGAGATCTCTCTTTACACCAATTTCACATGCTAGATGGTTCTGTTTTGTTTTTTTTTTCAGACAATACCTGCTCAAGTTCTTACTATGCTGCACTGACTAGCAGTGCAAGCTGGTAGGATTAGCATTTTCAAATTTTCTGAACACTTAATAAGGAGATAAACTGAATGTTGAGCATGAAGAACATAAGTACTTCTGTCTAGCAGCAGCACATTTCTATTTGCAAAAGGGAAAGTTCTTTTTGTAATTGAGAATTCAGTGCTGTGTGAATTTGACTTTTAAATGATGCTCATAAATGCAAAATTACTGACAATAGTTCCTCACAAATGTATACTTAGGCTGAGTAATTATAATTTATATTTTATTTCTGTAGTTCTAGTTCTTGGAGAAGGTTTTTTTCAACAGAATCTAAAAGCAGTCTGTTCAGTGGTTACATATAATTTTACAATATTTTTTAAGTTGAGTACTCAGTGTTTTATTGTCTCTCTTTAATTATGCCACAGTCAACAGTGCTGCATATGGTCTTTACTGCATAATTGTCTAATCATTCCCAGAAAACACTGGAGATGTTTGATATGCAACCATAGGACAAAATTTCTAAGCCTGAATGTCCTCGGTTAAGGCTTTAAATCCTTATTAATACTCATAGACGTATAAGATCTAACTCTCTTTCCTCTAGGTCTTTTCAGTTGATTCACAGCCACAGTCTTTGACACTGACTGTCTTTAAAAAGTAGGCCAAATCTATATAGAAGTAAATGGATTTAAAAATCTAATCTCAAATGTTTAGCTGTGGCCTAAAAGATTGTTTTGGGGTTCCCAATTTTAACATGAGCATCATTACAACTGTCTTTCGAAGGCATGTCTACCTCAGTGGGACCTATGCCAGTGTCCAGTTGGGGAGAATTTGGCATGTTACAAGGAAAATGCTTAACTGTAAAAAGTAAGGACTTGAAAACTATGATACAATTTGTGGTGTTCCAAGAATGCAGATAGATAATTTGGGGTGCTTTTATATTCATAATAAAATAATAAAAACTCCATTAAATTTTTGTGTCATCCATTCCTTGGCAGGATGTCAGTGTTTGTGAATGAGTCTTCATTGTAATCCTCTGTGTTAATACACATCCTTTCACAATTCAATCTGACAGCTACTCCAAATTCATAGATTGTCCTGCTAGAGGCTTCCAAGGTCATAGTCCTTCAAAGTACTGTTTGTCAAATTGGTCTGACACACCTCCTGCTGGCAAGCCTACTCTGAGGGTGTTAATATTCCATTACAGAGCTACATGACCTTGAAAACTGATTGCAAGCCACAAAAGAAATGTCAAAAAGCTCAGGTAGATGAAGGTAACTGGTGATGATGATGGCAGGGAATCTGCTAGGAGAGGGACAAAGTTTCTTCAGAAGAAGCAGACATTGCACAGACATTTCTAAAGTCACTCACAGGATGTTTAAAGAGCAATTACAGTTTGTGGCACAATATGTGAACCATATATTTTTGTAGCATGACCATGAAAGTTCATGTTGAAACCATGAGATTTATAAGTACCTGTTAGCACTGGTATGCCTACAGAATCGTACCTAGAGAGAAAATGCTTTCAGTGAGAGAAAAGAGTGTGTTAAAAATGAAATCTTTCATTTAACAGTAACTAGCATTGTCAGGAAAATAGATTTTGATTTTATTTTCATAACTATTTAGACATAAATAATTAGGTATTTTTAAGTTAAAGAACCATGGGGACGCAAGATTGCAATCACATCCTATATTTTTAGCAGTTAGATACAAAGGAATTCTGAAATTTTATCTAGAATTGAATAAGCTGTTGCCTATAAAAGCAAAGACACATTTTGGACCTAAAAGTTTGGCAAGTACTAATTTAATATAAGAATTCAAATGAATTTAGAAATACTCTGTCTGCAGTTTATGCATCTTACAATTAACACTGAGAAACTAAATGTGGTCAACACAATTTCTTATTGCTCTAAGACCCTCAAAAGAGATGATTTTCAGAATTTGAAATGCATGATGTTTTCAACAAGACAGAAAATGAGTCAAGTGAGATCAAAGCATTAAAGTGAATATTTATGCAACAAAACACATGTTTAAAAAATGAATCATCAGCTAAAACACATACAATTGCTTGTGGGTATATTTCATAGTAGAGGCATAATCAATATGACAACCCAAGTTAGATCCTGTGCTAACAATAACTTCAGAAGTGTCTTTGAACTTTCTTTGTTAGACTATATAGCACATCATTTGACTTAGGTTGCTCTTGACTGCACAAGAACAAGCAACACAAGAGTTTCAAATCTCATCAGCAGATTTATAATTTTTAACTAAACAAAATTGCAGAAAAGTTTTTTCTCTTTTCATTACTTTTTCAAATAAGTTTGAAGTATAACTATGTTCCTTTAAAGATAAACTGCCTGACAATCCACCTATTTTATTAATTTATGTTTGTGCAAGAAGTTTTTCTCTCTGTCTTGTCTTGCACTCCCTCTTTTCTACACCTCACCACCCAAACCTGACACTTACAGTTTCTTAGACTTGAATGCACACCTGCTAAACTCCTAGGTAAGGAAAGTAACTTTGTGTGAGAAAATGTCAGAAAAGCCAGAATCTGAAATTTATTAACCAAGATATGGCAAATGTAAATGTCAGCTTGTGTAAATCTGGGTACCTGAGGTTGCAATAGATTTTTCAACTGTCTGAGCAATGAAAAGTGAACTTTTGTTTCTATGACAATGAAATAGCACTATACTTGATATGAGAAAGTGCTTTAGCTAGGGGGAATTTTTTGAGTAAATTAGTTTTTACTTACTTCTGCCCAAATTTTTCATACTAAAAGTAAAATTGCTGTATATAAAATACAAAAATGCACATATTAATGGTTTATCATTCATATTTCACTTATTTGCACAAATAAAGATGAAGAGATGTGTGTCAGCATGTGTTCATATTAAATATGTTCTTAGATCTTACCTGTAAACTCTTGAATACTGCTGACTGAAAACTTCAGAAAAGCTAAAACTCAGGAGAACTTAATGAACATCAGTAGAGAGGAAAGAAGTAGTGAAAGAGTAACTTATCTCCCCAACCTTCACAGAGAGAAACAGGTATTAAAAATGGACTCTAATGTTTAAAAACATCCTTCTGCTTTAGCACAAGAGAAAGGCAAAAAAAACCCCAAAACCAGACTTAAAGCACAGTGTAATATCTATCAGTATTCTATTTGCTGGTCTGTGCTCATTGTTTGGAGTGCTATCTCTATTTACAGAGAAAAAAGGCTACTTCAGAGTAAAACATCCCTTTCATGTAGTCTCTTTAGTGAATGTCAGAATGGGCTTTGCTTATGGAAACATTAGTTTTTCCTCCCATGAAAATCTTTCTATGATAGAGCAACATAAACTTAACTGACTGCTACAAGTTAAGTTTCAAATCAATAGAATTACTGCAGTCAAGTGTCAAAAAAAAAAAAAAATTCCAATTGAAAAACAAGAATAAATGTGGTAACTATTTTTTTCTATCCCACCTCATATATTGCATTTGATAAACAATAGAACTGAGGACCATTCACAATCTTGCCTACCTCCTCCTTAGCCTCTCATGCAACAGTACGTGCAACACTGTTTACTGTTTTGCAAATGCATGGTAGAATTTCCCATTAAAAACTGGGTTTTTTTATTTCACAGCTATAATTACTTGGTGAAAGTTGAATGATCATGAAAAAATATTCAAAATATGATACATATGATATAAGTGAAAAATATGTTGCGTGTGTTGCTTTCCTAATTATTGTCCTTCAGTTACTACTTGGAATTCCATCATTGCCATTATTGCAGTGATCATGGCTTTAGTTATTAACCTTTTAGTTCTTGGCTGTGCGTTCACTTTTTACTGTGGTTGCCATAATTCTATTTTAACCAAGAGGAATAGTGAAACTATGAGTGCAGTACTCACTGAAAAATAAAACAGCTCTTGCAAACAGCTTTTCTCTCAGTAGAACTGTGCAGTTGAGGCAATACAAAGGAAACCATGACACAGATTAGAGAGCTCCTCACCTCTGTACACTGAAAAGTATACACAGAAACCATAGAAAACAACTTCTGAGTGAACCTTATAGCAAATGAGGTGGTATTGTTCAAAAGTTTGGCTTCTCTATCAAGCTTTCAACGGCAACTTACTGCTCAATGAAGGAGCTTCTCTGTTGGATGATAAATACATCTGTTTCCTCAACACTAGATCACAGAGAACATCTCTAGCTCCTCAGATATATTTTAAGGTAGACAGATAGATCTTAAGGTAATTGAAGGCACATGTGCTTTCAAATCATCAATAATGCATTCAGATATAATTGATTTGTTACAAGACAAATCCTATATCAGGTCATTTAAAACTATTTTGAAAGAAAATTTGTACTTATGATCCACATATAAATGTCTGTTTAAAATAAGATGGCTGGTGGCAAGTACAAACAAACATGCACTTTATGACAAATAATACGTTCATGGATATTCATTAAAAACTCTCACAATTGGATGAATACTCTTAATCTGTATCTTCATAAGACAAGGAAAATAAGAAATAAGAGGCTATACAGAAAATAATTTTGAGTACTCATAGTGAAGATAAAAGTCTGTAGTGATAAATGACTGTAGAATTTTCTAGTTAATAGCAATGAAATACTATGCATTTATTTTCATTTCAAATGGCCAAAACTAACATTGTATGTCAGTAGAATTTTTAGATTTTTTCTTTTTTTATTAAGACATAGGTTTTATTTGAGTGCTTCTCATTTGACCCCTCTACTATGTTTTGCAAGATCCCCCAAAAAATATAAATGGGGAGTAAAACAGTCAGCTCACAGCCAGTTAATAAGTTGCAATTCATTCCACTTTGCTTCCCAAACTGGCATTGTAGTTGAGACTAAATGGCACCCCTTTTCTGCATCAAGTTAGGTAACATGGTTAAGAATTAGACTCAGAATGTAGCTACACTGAAGCTAAGTTGATAATTGTTGAAATGTGTAAAATGAACATTGAAACCCAAATCTACTCTTATCAATGACTATGTTCAAATGAACTAAGTGTCAGAAGTAGGGATAGCTCATTATTCCCTCTGCTGTAGCATTTTCACAGTACAATAAAGAATCCAAATATTTTTAGACAATTGATATTTTCTTCTTAGATCATAGGACATGTGATTCTTCAACACTGTGTCTTCTGCACTTATGAAGAAGGAAAAGGTTCTGGATTTCCACCATCACTTAGTAATTTCTTCTCTGATGTACATCCATTTGATGAGGTGCACAAGCTGATTTCTATCAGGGATCGCAATCTACAAAGTTAAACATCTCAGAATTTACGTTTCTAACAATGTAAAGGGCTTGATCAATTTTACATCATTTGGTTTTGTTTGCTTTATTTTGCTGCATTTTTGTCAGGAGTTGGGTGCTTCACATACTTAAAAATACCAGGTGAGTAGATCAGTCTTCCAGAATATAGAATTACTCTCCAGTCTTTTTCATAGGGTTTATTAAACTGAGAAGGATCCTGATCCTTAATACTTGCTTTAAATGTTTCTTTAGACCTGAGACAATTATTTAAAAGGAGGATTGTAACACCAGCATCATTTTGGTAAAAGAGGCTGTCCATTTGGGGCCTGTCAAGGCACTGAAGAGCTGAGGAGCAGCTCAGCCTCCACAGTGGCATTGTTAAACAAAAGTACACCTCATTCCTTCCCCTTGAGTAGTCTAAGGTGAGGGGTTCCAAGCTTTTAACACAGCAAGTTTAAATATAGGCAGCTCAATTCCACCTACATTCTGTTCCCGGTATCAAAGTCCTCTGTAGGATTGAGCTCTAGGTTTCTAGTGGAACTGAGATTACATTCACTGCAAACCTTTTAATCTTAATTACAGTTCTTGCCTGAAGAAAGAGACTATCTGCCTACATTCAAATTAAAGCTCAAAAAATATCATGAATAACTAGTTTCCAACGTTGGGGAGATGGGGGGGAAGAAGAGTAAACTGAAACTTTTACTCAGAACAAAAAACTGGGGGCTGATTTAAGATGTTAAAGAGAGTGAGGGCAACAAGCCAAAAACAGGCCTGTCAGATCATATTTGTGACTTGTCTTGTCTTCCATGGGAAATTGTTGTCTTCAGACTTTATTTTTGAGCATTCTGACAATAAAATTACATGAGGAAATGCTTCCTTCCCAAGACCTATTTGATGAACTGTCATTGTCAACAGAACCATCTCACATTCATCAGATTATTTGCTACTTATTTAAATTCCGTAAGCAGTTAATGAACAGAAAGTTTGCATAAAATTGTATAAAATGATTGGAAATAGCTATTAACACTGGTTATATAAAGAAGTTATTTTTAGGCATCATCTCTGGCACTATTTTTTAAATCATAACTAGAAAACTCTAAGGAATAATGAGAACTTTCAGCTTTTGTTGAATTTTTGGAGAGAAAAAATAAGAAGGAATAATAAGGAAATATATTTCCAAAATATATTTAAGTTCCAGTATAATCATATTCAAAATTTAAATGTGATAAAATGAAAGATGGCCAAAAAATACTTGTTTTTTTATGAAACTTGATTGCTGCATGAAATATTTTTTTCAGTCTTAGGATAAATGATAAATGCCTTTTTTCGTTTTGTTTTGTTTTGTTTTGTTCAGGATCATAGTCAATACTGGAATGTTTAATTCTATACAAAAGTTTAAGTTTAAATTAGATTTCTAAGTTTTGATAGTTTTTTATTCTCCGAGTTCCAATTGGACTATTTCATTTAAATTGCCCCATTATATTTTGTGATGCCCATTTAATATATAACCTTAGTGTCTCGCCTTTTTTCGCTTTCACAAAATATAAAATGAACCAGAAAAAAAACTTCTAAGAGGAGAAGAAAGAACAAGTTCAGTAAGATGAGAGGTGCACTTACAGGAGGCAGGAGTAGAACTAACATATGCTCTGGAAACAGCTGAAAATACTGAAATCATGCTGTCAGAGAGTGCACATATTAAGCCAGATGTAGTTCTCTAATAGCCTGGGGTTGGGCAGTACTGATGGGTACTGACTCACAAAATTGTTTCTCACTTTCTATGTGTAAAGGAGAAAATGAAAGGTTCCAAATCTCAGCAGTTCTAGTCCTAGACTAATGCTTAACTAATTTGACAGCTGAAACTTCTCTAATATATTTTAATATATTAAGTATACATAGTCATGATATGTCAAGAAAACCTTGAGGAGTGGAACCAGAGACCTGGACACAGAAGAAGAAAAGTGAGAAAACATATGCTCCTGAATAAGGAATGAGGTAACATAGTTGTCACATAATACATTCTCAGGACTCTTTCTAAAGCAAAAATGGGAAATATAGTTTCCTGCCTTGTACTGTGTGCATGCCCACTGAGTATGCAAATGGACAAATGGTTTCAACAGCATTGAAAACCCTTGACATGATGCAGAAGACCACTTACTAAAAATCTCAAGTTCATTCCAAAGAATATTCCAGAGTATATATAAAGAACTGGCATGAAAGTTTCCAGAAAGATCACAAGTATTTGAATTCATGAAACTGTTTTATATACCAGCAGTTTAATTCCAGTGCATAAACAAACAAAGTGACCCTGTAAGCCAGTCTCTGAGTATAGTGATTTTTTGGGATTGACAATAATACAAAAAATAAAAATTTACAGACATAATAATAAATTTACAGTGTAATCACATCCAACACTTTTCACGCATGATTTGGTTTAATCAGTGTCTTTGTCATATTATGTATGAGAAGGCTTCTTTTCTACATTTCCTGGCCTACATTCTAAAGGCCAACATAGGCTTAGTTTTAGGAGATCCAAAACAGATTTGCAGGTGTTGTCCACATAAGTAGTTTGCTCTGAGCAGATCTAGGTTGGCTGAGAGCTCAGCAGCTTTCCTGGAAACTCCCTTCTTAGGGCAAAGTTTATAGAGAACCACAGCAATCCAGAACTTCCATGTGTGTAAGGTGGGCAATGGTTCAGGTGGGATGGTGTGGACTGATGTCCTGGAGTGGCACTTTTTAGTGCTTTAGTGACTGGCTTTTTATTATTTGGCTGCCTAGGTTGCATAGAAGGTTTTTTCCCCATGTCATATCATTACTTTTTTCCCCAGTTTCTATTACTGTATGAATTTAGTAGCAGCAAAAATTAATTATATTTAATTTCATTATTTAGGAAAAGCAAAAGTAATAAATTAATACATAAATCTGGAAACTTTCCAAATAATAGAGTATGTCTGGGGTATCTTGGAATGGAAATTTCTGAGCCATCTGTAAGATTTCAGTGAAAAAAGGCCATAATTAAATGGGTTTTAATTTCCCCAATGTGGATTAAACCCAAGTTATAAAATGTCACAAAGGATTACAAATGTGCTCACTCACAGCATTGGCTACTATCAGTACTGAAGTAATTTTATCATGTTTCCCACTTAGGAAAACAGCTGACATTCAGCTTGGCTGAGTGAATTGTTGTATTCTTGGCTTTACCTCAAGTGATCTTTCCATAGTATGACAGATGATTCATCACAGATGAAACTCAGACATATACCTGAAACACATCTGAAGTTTAAATTATTATTGTATTTGCATTTTTTTACAAAGATTTGGAAAAAGTTTCCAGTTTTTATTTGAAATGTTAAGGAATTCATAATATTATATAGTTTTTAGCATTCTATAATTGATTAATTTTTAATTATTTTTTTCCTGTAATTAGGGGCAGCTGTCTTTTCCTATTACCATTTGCTCTGAACTATTTTCCCAGTTTTGGTATTTGCAGTGTTACCAACTTTTTGAGGAGTAGCTCCAGCTTTTGTGTAAATGTATGAGCTGAAGATAATTTCCATTTTCTATATTGTTTTGTTGTTATAAAGTCTCAACCTTGAAGAAATTTGCACATATTGCCTGTTATACATAGAACTGTTTTATCCAAACTAGCAGACAGACAACCTCCTTGCCTATATGTTTCAATATTCTGATTAAAGTGGATATCTTGAGATACACTTTCAGTTTCCAAGGTTCTTCTTAGGTACATAGTCCAGCTTCTTTTTAAATATTATGGGCTTTTTTATTTCTACAGAATATGGGCTTTTGCTCTTTTGTTTCTTACATAGGCTTTATCATTGTGCTATTTCAGAAAGAAGTAGCCAAATGCTGGAGCTTGTGGTGCCTAATGTTTATCAATGGTAACCTCTCAGAGAAGATTAAACCTTCTGATATCAATTATCCAAGCTTTACTCAAGAGCATGATAAATTTTTATGAAAGGGAAAAATGGGATTTTTAATTCCTTTGGAAGCATATTAGCAAATGAGAAAATTCAAAGCAAAACTCCTGAGACACTACTGAATCCCTGCTGATAGCAAGTAAAGAATATCCAAAGCTAATGCAATCCTCTTTCACTACTCCCATGGGAGGAAATAGTTTTTCAAAAGCTTAGTTCATATCAAGTGGAAGTCCAGTTCAATGGGTCATGACCCTTTTAACAAACCTGGACTGAGTTTTGCTTTTATATTGGTAGAGTTAAATACTTAGTTTCTTAAGTGTGTAGTTTAATCCCTGTGACCTCCATATTTTGATCATTTTGCAACTTACTTTCAATTCAGTTTCTACTCCTGCAGAGTATTTTGAAGCACCCTTTCATGGAATTTTCTACATAGCCCTTTTTGCATTTCTACTTATTGAATTTCTTACTCATTTCAAAGCTGAGATATTCCAGAAAATGTCTGGTCAATATGCATGTAGGCAATTTTCCAGCAGCAGAGACAAAATATTCCAAAACATAGCATTCAGTGGCGCTCAGAATTACTACATTCAGCATTTGCCGCTGCAAGATATCCAGCTCAGTATCCTGCATGTTCAAGACTGAAAATCTTAAATAAACACGTTTATTTATGCTGTCTGGTATAAATCTGCAATAAGCAATTATTAGCCGCTTGTACCAATGAAGTTTACTTTGTGCTGCTGAATAATCAGCTCTGTTTTGTCCATATTGATTGTAACACCTATTTATCACACTGTGTAAAGCTGAGTCTTTTAGAATCTGCCAGGTTTGGTAGCCCAACAGAGGCAAGGTTGTAACAGCTTGATAAACCCAGGTCCAATCAGAAGTGAGGCTGAGCCTGTGTTCACAGTATGTATACTCTCTCCTCCTCTGTATGTATATATTTGCATGGCTGATCAACACACATGGATCAATACAGATACAAAACACACCATACTCATTCAAACACAAAATGGCCCAAATGGCCTGACCCTGTTCCCCTCTTGGATGATAAAGAAGGAAACAACTGTAAAAATTATACACAGATGGTATCTGGGTCTGGATGCTAGGCTAGTGCATGGCTAGCAGATCAACACATAAACCCCTAATGCTCGCAGCCCCATTGCAGTTGCTGATACCCAGACATACACAAAAACCCCACTCACATGCATGAAGAGATGCACAGCCTCTACTTTCCCCCAGTAACAAACCTTTGATGCTATCTAGCTAGCACATGGGTCCCTACATTTCCCCATTTGCCTCATGCCCAGATATGCACACGTGCAACAATGGAAGTCACAAGTATGTGGCTCATATCTGTGACCTTACTAGTAACTCTCCTTGAGTTCCCGTTTTCTGAATAGTCAGATTGGACCACCTTTAGTCTGTCTCAACTCCTTTGAACTCTCCAGCATTTGAGTAAAATTATGGCATCTCTGATACCTGATTCCCATCCTTTTTATTCCTTCCCTTGTCTAGTCCAACCTGAGGATCTCTAGCAAATTTCATGCACCTACATGCACACCCCTGTACACTTCTGGCTCCACAGACACAAAGAATCTCTGACCACTTCAGCTGCTGCACTCAGGCATCCATGAGTGCACGTGCCTCATAGAGTCCCTTCACTCAGGAAAATAGATAGAAAGGCAGTTTATTGCTAACAGAGCAGTTGACTACATTGAACAGGAACAGACCATGGCTAGATAAGCATAGATCCTTTTCTTACACAAGACCAGCCCATTTTATCTCCTTATCCTTCCGTTTTCCAACTTTTCTAACTGCCTCAATCCCTCCCTTGCCCCACCTCTGGCTCCTCCTCTAAACATTCCATAATAAGTCTTGCACAGTCCCAGAACACTCCTTCTTAGCATAGTGAGTTTCATTCCCCATATCAGGGACCCCATGCCTTTTTGGTGCCCAGGAGATCTGCCCCTGTGTAGTCTTACTGCTGGGTCTCACCAAGCCCATAGGGCTCATGATGCTTTCCTGGGATAGCTGTAGGGGACAAGGGAGCAGGAGCTCATGTCTTACTTAGGGTAAAGAGGTTCCTCTGGGCAAAAATAACGTTTAAGCACATAAGTTAACAGAATCCACTAGGTACAATTTGTTGTAAATCTCCTGGTTAAATCAAAAAATAATACATATTACCTAAATTGTATGATCACTTTATTTTCTCTTGGTAGGGAAATCAATGAAGAGACTGAAGATAAGGTAAAACTCCTATCATGATCGTGGTTTCTATAGACTCATTAGCTTCCCCAGTGTTAAAACAAAGATCTATTAGAAGAATGGCCACAACAGCACAAATGAGCATTGGCTGAGAAACTCAACCAATATTAATACATTTCTGTATTAATTTTTAATTTTTAAAATTTTTAAATTTTTAATTAATTTTTAAAAATTAATCTAAATTTTATAACAATATTTTGTGCATCCCTTCCAAATTGTTAGTTGATAAAGGGCTATAGTTCTGGATTAAATGGGCTATACACAAACAAAAGCGGCGTTCCAGGTTGTATTCAAGTGTTATACTTTTTATACAGGTTCTTAGTCAATAAGGAAAATTTGAAATTAATTGAACGAAATTTACTTCACTGACAAGTACATGTTTCACTGGACAGAAAAGAAATCAGTGTAAAATATCTTTATTTTATTAGACTTCTGATAAATAACATTATGAAAGGCAGAAGGAAATAAAACCTTCACATATATATTACCAAATCAGTTAATAAAACTTACTCAAAATTGAGTGACACTATGAGTGACAATATATTTCTCTCAAATTGCAAAACATAACAGGAGGTGGTCTGCCAGAATTATTCAGTTCAATGAATATTTTGTGTGAAGAAAGTTGTTAACAAATATGAAAAGCAGATTAAATTAATGTGTAATGATATTGTTAAGAAAAATAGCTTACGCTAGGTGGGTGAAGGGATTAAATATGATTTAACATTGAAGCGTTATTGCAGAAAAAAATTTTCCTGGGATGTATTAAGACAAGTGTCAGATGTAAGAATCTGGGAATAATTGCCTCAATACATTTGACGTCAACGGTATTGGCTCCTTAGCTTAAGAAAAAAGACAGTCAAGCAGGTTATAATGCCAAGCAGAATTATAACAGTGGTAAAAAGTTCTGAAAGTAAGATTTCACAAGGAGGAGAGAACAAGAGGATAAATGAAGACTGTTGCACTCCAAATACAAACAGTGTTTATTTAAGGGTATCTTTCTGCTCAGTATCTATTCAGAGAAGCACAAGAATCAAGTTGCAAAAAGGGAAATTTATATCGCTTAACAGAGAAAATAAATAACCATAACAAAACAAAATCTTCAAACAAACAAAAATCTGACATAAGAAAGGTAGAATTCTAGTTACAAAAGGTTTTCTGGGAACAGCATAACAGAAATTTCAGAAATAATCCAGGTGTCATCTTAGAGAAAGGTAATAGACCACATATGAAAGAGGTCTTCCAACTACTTACATATAAGATTTCTGGTTGATGATGTCTCTTTAGTGATACCACTGTTTTCTTCCAAATACAGTGTATACACAATTTGCTTAAATAGATATAAACCTGTTTAATAAATACATGAATCATCATAAGCAAAAAAAAGTCATAAGCTGATTTTAAAATCATATTTAATGATAGAGCTGTTATTTGCTTTCAAGTTTTATTCATGTCTGCTTTCAACTTTTACTTTTAGTACAAGTGATTTAATTGTGGGCTGTAAAAACTCCCACATAAATCCCTTCAATTAAAAAATGAAAGGATTGAAATTATCTGTTTCAGACTTCTTAGGGAGAGTTGGCCAGGTAGTGGATTTACTTCTTTAAGGAATCTTTTTTTTAAGAATGAAGTCTTTACCTTTAATAGTTTCTCTGATGTGTCTCGTAATTCATCTATGCATTTCCTGGAGCATAAGAGAAATCAAGAACAGATGTCCAAAATTTACACTACAGTAAGTAACGTGTGGGTTTTTTGTGGACCTGAGCAAACAAATCTCAAAATAGTATATTCATTGATTTTTCTGAGAGCAGTTCACACACATTTAAGATACATTCTTTATATATATATTCATATATATATGTGTATATATATATGTATATATGTATCATATATATATACATTCTATATATTTGAGTAATTCAAGATTTGAGCTTAGTACTTTTTTTATTAGTTATTTGAAAACAGGAGATTTAAAATATATATATGTATTTATACTTAGAAATTCACACAAATTTCATCAGTTTAATAAGTCTAGCTGTATAATGCCTAGGTTGCAAATGAATTACAACAGTACAAATCAGTTTGCTAAAAATTACATTGCTCAACATCAGTTCTAATTACTGCCAAATAATTGCGGATAATGATGGTGAAAAAGAGTTTGGAAACAAAATTGTATTGGTCATGACAAGATATATTCAAAACTGGTATTGGAATATGCATGCTTTTCTGCTAAGCATTTTTATTCCAGTTTGTTTCACAGCTGATCAGTTTGTAAACTATTATATACCTGTGGTTTGAACTTGTTCCACATCCTTTTGTGTTTTATCATCACAGCACACATCACTTATAGTGAAAAAATTGAAAAACAAACAAACACTTTCAATGAAGAAAATGCTATTTTTTGCTTACCTGTCTCTTTTTCAGTTTTGTTTTTGTATCTGAAGAAATAGGCTTGCTGAATCAAAGGAAGCTCTTTGCTACATTACATAAATAACTCCTTTCCCTAAGGACAGCCAGAGAACTGGAAATTATTCATCTCTAGTCTCCAATATCCACTTTAACAGCAGTGTCTATGAGTCCTAGGGTTCTCATTCCTGCTAAGGTACTTTTTATGCATGGCTCTCTCTAGCACAATATTTTAGCATAGTAAGACTTCTGATATTATAGGATTCTAGCATCACTCTTATAAACTGCAGAAGTGCTGCTATTCCGTCCCGTAGCACAGGGATTTGAAGTACAAGGAAGCTGCTTCACCCCAGATCCCAAGGCTATATCAGCACCACATCTGATAGTTGTGGTTGAGACTGAGATGCTAAACTCAGGGTCGCAAAGGTGTATGGTTCAAGCTACTTGTGTTCCCAGTTTAATGGAAGAACTCAGTCATGGCCCAGAATCCTTAGGCCTGCATTTCTTTCCCTGGAATAAGCTCACAGAGTCCAAAATGGAGTAAAAATGTAAATTGCCTTGCAGACAGATGGAGACTTTTTGCAGATTAACAGCCTGAAAATTCTTGGTAACATGGAGACAGAGCTTGTGGTACAGCTAGTATCTAAACCTTAACAAGCAGCTTGTGCCATAAGCACCAAATCCAGTTTATTTAAAGGATACAAAATTTTCTCAAGCAAATCTTCTCAGGCTAGGAAAAGTCATTGATTCCTAGTAAAGTATTCAAGCCAATTAGTGGCACATCTGAACTAAATTCTCTTTGAATTTGAGCTTCACTCTTCAGTATGGTTGCAATTCTTGGCAATCTTTGTTCAATAGTAACTTTATTCTTGAGTTAAATGGAAAATTCCTTCACATGTCACTATAACTGGTCCTATGTTCGTCCAAGAACAGTTCCTTCATTTCCTTACCTATGGGATGAGGGCTTGTATATACACCAAGCTTAATAAAGAAAAGCAATTGCATTATACCATATTTCTCAATGATTTCTATTCTTGAATTAACAGGGGGTTTTTTGAATCATGAAAAAAACCATTATTGGGGATATTTTGTAATGTCTCAGAAAAGAGTTTTTAGAAAAATGTAACTGACATACAGGGACAGTGACAATTTTTAATGGTGATAGGTAGACACTTCAAGTAATTTTTTTCATATAGTTTTAAACCTAACTTTTCCTGTAAGCTGCTCTGTGTTGGTATAGTTCGACTGTAATAATGTATTTTTTCTCTATTTTACGTAGGTGTTAAACTATGATAGGTGTTTTTATTCAGTAAAAGAGCTTCTATGTGAAATGCTGCAAAACTTTCAGGCATATCAATTTTATTTTGATGATATTTAGAGAATCATTTTTTTTTTCATTAAATTATTAAACCTATTAACAACTGGAGTTTCTAGGGGAAAATGTTCCTCCTTAAATATTTTGAAAGGGAAAGTAATTGTTATTTTGCAGGATTATTGGCATCTCAATGAGTACCTTTCATGGATCAAAACCTCACTGGTAATGCTACTGTAGAGGGACACATCAAAATAGTGTTCACTCTTCCAAAGCCATTGATTGAACTGTTGATTTTTAGTAAGTCAGGTTTCTAAAATATCTTTTATTATTTTCTAAGACACTTAACTTTTCACTCAAAAAGCCATTGTATGGAAATCTAACTGGAACATTCAGCATTTATTCCTAGTTTGTTTTACATTTCTTGGAGGACTGATAATTATTAGCAGGACATCACAGAAGTTACGACATTTCACCCAATGTCCTGCTTTAAAATTTTTGGAATATTTTTAATGTATAGTATGAAGCTATATAAAATAAGCTATGATAACTTAAGTTTTAATTAATTCCAAAGAAACTTTTCAGAATGAGTTACAACACTGGCCTGTACCGCATCATATAACAAAAGCTGAGCTGAGAGAGAGTAGCTTGGAGAATAGAAGGGGGGCTTTATGTTTGGTTGGTTTGTTTCTGTTTACTTTGTTTTGTTTCTGAAGGGTTACAAGGTAGAGACATTCTAGGATTCAATTAAAAAAATAAAGAGAACTAGGTGAAAAATGAAACCCAAGTTGACTCAAGAAATTAAAAGTATTTTGATTACAGTATTCTAGCTGTGTTGATTTCACTGTGAAGTCTACATGTATTTTTGTAAAGGCACATGGCACTTAACCATCAGGTTAAGCTGTTCTATCATAAGAAAGCTACTATGTACTCCTACTCCTTCAAATATGATACACATGTGCTTCACTGGAGTAATGCTGCTGATTATACCCTGAAAACCACTTTTAAATTAAGGTTTATTGGTTCAAGGTTTTGGGTTTTCTGTGGTTGTTGCTGTGGTGTTTTTTGTTGTTGTTGTTGTTTGGGGGGGGGTGTTTGTTTTTGTTTTTGTTTGGTTTTTTTATTATAGCTGAGATTCTCAAGACTTTGGAGCTGTGTCATTACTTTGGGTAACTGGGTTGTTGAAAACATAATATCTCATACAGGTAGTTTTGCACATTTTGATGGTATTTGCTACATTCTCAACTGGGGACAAAATTTTTGTTAATGTGAATCCTGAAATAGAATATGCATAAGACCTTAAGAACCCGATCTTTAAATACATTTAGTTCCTCCAAAACATAATTTTTTGAACGGCAAGCATAAGCAATCTACTCAGATTTACATAGATTAAAAGTCTACTAAATTCTACCAGTTTAATCTGGCACTCTGAATAAGTAACATTTTCCTGATATATGGATTAGAAAATCAGAAAAATACAACATGCTTTTCACATCAGCTAAGCATTGCAGTTACCATGACAGTAGTGTTTTACATTCTGGTAATGTTTAATAAACATAATAGTACAAATGAATATATATTATATAATAAATCCAAAGATTAGGAGTCTAAAAACACTACTGGCTGGGGAGAAGGGGGGAAACTACAGCAAAGCATGGTCTTATTATTTCAAAGTTAAGAACGACTTGTCACAAACAAACCAAATTGAACATTTGATTTAAATGGAACAAGTCAGATGTCTCAAATATAAAGTAGACCTTGTCAGTCAACATGAAATACATTTTATAATACAATTGCACTCCTTTGGACAGCAGGACTACTTACCTATGATTAAAATACCCAGAATGGGTTACTTCGAGTGCAAAAACTGGTGTGGATTTAAAGGTATAAGGAGATAAAGCTTTTCCAAATATCTCAAATTTTAAGATCTCTGAAAGTCCTCTACAGTTGTCTTTTCAGTATTTAGACTTCAGTCAGAATCTCATTCCTAGTTCTAAATATTTGCTGTTTTATCATAAACATTTGTTCAGAAGCAGCAAATCTTGCATAAACAGTCTACCACAGAAATAAAAGTGTTGGTTAGACACATAAAAAGAGATCCCTTTGAAAATAAGCAGAAGAAAGTTTTGAAGTGGGAGAACATCTTCCATTTTATGTCTAATGGAAAAGAGCACTTAAATTTTGTATGGATTCTAATTTATATAATAGAATTTTTATACTAGTAATTTTAGCTACTGGAATTGCTCTGGGAATAACATTTTTGTTTGCTTTGGTTTGTTTTTTTTTGGTTGGTTGTTTGGTTGGTTGGTTGGTTGGTTGGGTTTTTTAACGTGGTTGAAAATCCAAGACATTTATAGACCTTTATTTAAAATTAGAGCTTGCACTTAGCTGAGTTCTACACTCCAAACTTCTGGAAAATGGATTCAAAGTACAGGAATTATAGAATCATAGAATATCCTGAGCTGGAAGGGACCCACAAAGATCATCTAAGTCCAACTCCTGGTGCTGCACAGGACCCCCATGAAGAATCACACCACATGTCTCAAAACATCGTTCAGCTTATTGAACTCTGTCAGGCTTGGTGCTACAATCACTTCCCTGGGGAGCCTGTTCTAGTGCTCAACCACCCTCTGGATGAAGAGTCTTATCCTAATATCCAACCTAAACATCCCCTGACAGTTTTAAGCCATTCCCTCAGGTCCTATCACTGCCCACCACAGGAGAGCTGGAGAGGGACTTTTGACAAGGGCATGTCATGATAGGACAAAGGGGAATGGCTTCAAACTGAGAGAGGGTAGTTTTAGATTAGATGTTAGGAAGAAATTCTTTACTGTGAGTGCGGTGAGGCATTGGAACAGGTTGCCCAGAGAGGCTGTGCTTGCTCCGTCCCTGTAGTGTTCAAGGCCAGGTTGAATGGGGCTCTGAGCAAACTGATCTAATGGAAAGTGTCCCTGCTCATGGCAAGAGGGTTTGGCACTACCTGATCTTTCAGGTCCCTCCCAACCCAAACCATTCTATGAGTCTAGGAAATAAACAAGGAGTTAAGGCAGCTTCCTTTCTCTTTGAAATGTAACCTGACTAGTCTAACTTTTTAAGATTAAACATTGTGTCAACAATTTTCATAAACTTTTTTTGCAGTAAATATGAACTTGGGTTTTTTTGGAGGATCTGCAAAACAGCTCTGAATATTAAAAAAATTTATTTGGCCTGTAAGGATGAAGGCCTATGATGTTCATCATAGTCACAGAAACAAATTGGAAACTGTATCATGATGTGAAGTTAAAGGAATATTGGTTTTTACTGTTTGGTTTTGAGTTTATACTAAATGGTCAAATATATGAGAAAATCTGATAGTATTTTTTTATAAAATAAGCATTTGTTGGAAAATTGTATTCTTTTGAGTAAATATCAGCAAGACAGCAAGAATAATGGAACATGGTGATAAAGGAATTTCACTAATTTATTTATGCAAATGCTTATGTTTGTACATCTGTGTCTGAAGAAACATGCATACAAAGTTAGGAGGATAAAATATAGTGGTTCTGTGAATAATTTTCGGTGCCAGAAATATTTCATTTTCCCTCAGTAACTGTTGTTGACATTTGCTTTTGAATAAAAATGTTCCTTCTCTTTCCACTTTAACCTTATTCTTTATTCTTCAGCAAAATCAAAACACTATGTTTATGACATAGTAGTCTACTGCTTGGAAATAAGTTAACTGTCAAAATGTCAACATGATGAATTCATTGCAGGATCACGGAGAAGGTTCACGTGGGTGTGTGAGGAAGAACAAAACCCTGATAATTAACAGAGCAGGTAGAGAAAGTATTAAAACTTCTGAAAAGTTAATGGCTCTAAATTTCAAGGAACTTAAATGTAAAACAGTTCCCACAGCATGAAGGCAAGTCTGATTTGAAAAACATTGCTGATGCTCCATTCAACAAGGCACTTGGAGTTCATCCAGAAGCAGAATCACTGCTCTGGGCTGCTGTAGCTGCTGTTTTTACTTTTGTTCATTGGCACTTGACATTCACTCCTCTGAGTCTTTTGTCTACATTGCCAGAAGAAATGTTTTGCAACTGCTCTGTGAGTGAATATGCTTTGGTGGACTGGAAAGTTGCTTATGGAATTATGTATAGCTTGTTTTTCCAATTTCCACAGGGCTGAAGGAAGCATCAGGTTTGAGAAATCAAGATATTTTGATAGACTCGGGGCAGACTGTCTAGAAAGATGCCCAGCAGAGAATGCCCTGAGGATGTTGGTTGACAGCAGGCTGAACATGAACCAGCAGGGTGCCCAGGTGGCCAAAAAGTCCAATGGCATTCTGACTTATTAGAAGCAGCTGAGGGAGCTGGAATTCTTTAGCCTGGAGGAAAGGAGGTTGAGGTGAGACCTTATTGCTCTCTACAACTACCTGAAAGGAGGATTGTATACAGTGGGAGTCAGTCTCTTCTCTCAAGTAACAAGTAATAAGACAAGAGGAAATGGCCTCAGAGAGGTTGAGATTGGACTTTAGGAAAAATTTCTTCCTGAAGAGGGTTTTCAAGCATTGGAACAGGCTGCCCATAGAAGTTAATGTGTAGATGCGTTTTAGTGGTGGACTTGGCAGGACTAGGTTTACAGTTGGACTTGAAGGTCTTTTTCAACTGAACTGATTCTATCATTTTATGATACTATCTTTCCATGATATGCCTATATAATATGTGATGCATGACAAGAAATACTGTGTATATAAAATACATAATATTTAATATAGAATATATTATAGAATATATTAAAACACTCCCTTTAATTCCTCTTCATGAGTCGTCATCAAACTGCACAGGTCTTTACCCTAAATGGTTTGCACACATCCTATGCACATGATATTAACATAACCTGTAGGGACTAAAGAACAAGGATGTATACTGACAGTGCTCAGCTTAGGTCATTTACCAGTCTGAACATATCTATAAGAATGAAACTGTTAAATATTGCAGGGGGACTTCTTTTCCTGGCAATAGCAGTAAAGTATTTTCATCTCGTCTGTTCACTCGATGACTTTAAATTTTCCAAAACATTTACTTTTCATTCTCCTTATGGTTCTTTTAACATTAGTGCCTAGTCTTGCAAAGATTCATGTATAAATCTGATTTCATACATAAGAAAAATAATTACATGTTCAGATATTTGTTGCACATTCTGGACCCACTTGTTGAACAAGTCAATAAGAAGTGAAAATCAATTTCACATGAATAGAAAAAAAAAGGACAACTAGAAGGTGGATAAAAAAAGGTCACATGAAATAAAAAGGAGGCCCTAACACTTTTTTTTTCTCTTTTCCTTGTACAAAAATCACATCATCTTATGACGTTTGTGTTAAGCATATTTCAGTAAGCTTAAGGGGGGGAAAGTAGCTCAAGTTCAGGTTACACAAGGAATTTCTGAGAACTGAATATTTAACTCTGCTGATGCTTTTTAAAATTTTCAACAGGAATACAGGGAGACTTGGTCTATCTCTAAGAATCAGGAGAGTGCAAAATGCAGCACTGCTTTGTGCTTTGGGGTTTTTTTATTACTTTTCTTAGTTATTATCAAGTACAGAGGTTGCCTAGAAGTGGCCTCTGTTTCTGTGAGTTAGACACAGCCTTTCCAATTACAGGGCAGCTTCTGTGATTGCACCGCCTGTGAAGATGAATGAGCTCCCAAGAGCTGCATAGCTGCACAGGCAGATTTGACCCAGGAATCACCTCCTTTACAAGTGTTTTATAAAATCTAAGGAATATTCTTTAAACACTTGGAGACACTGAGATTAAGGATGCTACATAAATACAGAGGATTACTATACTGATTAGTTTTGTAAACCAGAAAAATACCTTACTTGGAAAGGTTTAAGAGAGAGATTTTAAATTTTATCTGGACGTGAAAATTAAAGGTTGTTTGTATTCAGGGAAAATCACTTTAAAACAAAGAGATGTGTGACTATGCAGCCATTAGTTGTGATCTTCGCTTTTGTTAAATACTGACTAGAATGCAATGAGGAGGTTTTATCAAAAGGAACTGCTCAGTGGTTACTAGTCACACAATTAAAGCAATTGTCTGAAATTTTTCTGCATTAGTAAAGCTCTAAAAATCATAAAACAGCAGGGATCAGAGACACACACAGCTTAGTCTTCTCATACTGCTGCTTCTAATAAAAAATGTGCTCATTGTTAGGATAAGCTGACTTGTGCTTTTAAGATTTTCATTGCTAATGACTCTATGGTTCAGGGTCAAAATATACATGAATTTTGAAACAACTCAACTGAGAAATCATATACATTTTACGCAAAGGATGGTGATCTGGCTACTACCCCAATGCTTTGTAGTCTTTTATACTATGATAAGGGATCTTGAAATGGGTACATGTGTTTGGCAGCAATTACTAGTGATTTTAGTTCTGTGTAAATTATTATATATAGTGCACAGTGATGGAAAAATATGCTGGAGTTGCTACCATTGCATGTCCAGGAAGAAATATCTGCCTTATAACTCTAAACAACAATTGACAGGCAAAGACAAGGTTTCAGTGATGTAGCAGTTCAAACATTCATCTGAAAGTATAAATACTTCTTATGGATTACGTTAAGAAAATCACCTATGTGATATAGTGACGAGGAAATCACTCTCATCTAACCTGGCAAAGCTGGTTTTAGTGTGACACTCTCCCTTTCTCTCACATTCATTATATGAATAACTTAGGAGTGAGGCACACAAAGCTGTGAGGGCAGCATTTATAAGGCCAGGATCAAAGCTCTCTAAGGCGCTCTGTGAGCAATGAATTTTAAGTGATGTGTGGTTTTCATAGTGGGCTTTGTACATGGAGGGATAATAACATCAGAGGATTTCCTGCTCTTCTTTCCTATTTGTTTGTATGCCAGATTTACTTCTGTGTTAGCCCACAGAGCACAAGTGGAAAAATAGAAAGTCTCTTAACGTAAGGAGATGTCCTTCCTATGTGACCAGAAACCTGAAAAATACCCTCTAAAAGAGGTATATAGTGTTCCAAATTTCTCTGAATGCAGGACTCTTCCTGTATGGTACATTAAACTCATTATCTAGAACTTGTATTTTCAATGACCGTGGTAGATTACAAAACAGTTTATTCATACGCAACTGTCTCTGAAGCACTAGGAAGAATGAAAAATAGTAAAAGTGTTTTGTGTCATTTGACAGATATGAATATTAAAGAGGGGAAGAGAAATAAAAATTTTTAATTTTAGTGATTTTTATAATGAGGCATTCTCTTAAAAAATTAGTTGACATGCAATAAAGCAATCTATTCCTCTTGTGGCAGTCTTCTTTCTTTAAATTATGTGGCTTTCATAAAGGGCTAAGTTCTATCTCTGTAACACATACCTTGGTAAGAGGTAGAATAGGATTTCTTCATTATGACCTTCTTCATTCTTTTTGTGTCTTTCACCAAGCTAAATTCACTTTCAAAATTCACTTTCAGAATTTGGCACACACCCGTTCTTATTCTTCAGATTGATTGAAACCATTTTCAAGATTACAGTTAGTTGTACAGATGTATACACTCAAAACATATTCACATCCATATCTTCTTTCACTGAGCTTTTTCCATTTAAAAAACTACATGTGCAAGGAAGTAGCTATTAGAGAATATCAGATTTAGAACAATGTCAACGGCTTATTTTAGATGTCGTTCCTTTAGTTATTGTGATGAAATCTGTTTCCAGATTAAATGGAGAAACATATATCCTGATAGAAAAATAAATAACTACACTCTGAGTAAGGTCAGTCCTTCCTGAAAACCATTATGTGGAATAGGATACTGCAGGTTATCATACATATTTTTATCAAGATAAAAATGGTTCCTTGGAACAGTCAACAAATTTTTGTCATGAAATATCTGTCAAAAGAGTAGAGAAAACTAAACAATAATTATGAATTTAGTTTAAAGAGTATTTGGAGTGAAATTTGTATGTATGGAGGAGTCTGAAGCTGACCTAACACCTAAGTTGCTGGAGCAAATATGATCCCAGCTAAACACAGAACTCTCCACAATTAAAGGGAGACCTGAATCTGGAAAATGGAAACTGTCATAGCAAGACTCTTCCACGAAGTGTTTCTGAGGAGTGCTGGTTACAGCAGTAGTAAACCTGCTGGTAGGAGTGTCAGCATGACCTTGCTGTATTTCTCCCCTGGGATTATATAAAATTTTGTATCACAGAATTTTTGAAAATGTAAAAAATTATTTTCTATTCTAGCATCTTTCACACCCACAAATAAATGATGAGGATGTGGATCCTGACTAGTCTGTTTCTGAGGAGTCAATTTGATTATTAATGTTCATATTCATTGATGTAAAATGTGTTTTGCTATGTTAATAAAACAAAGGACTCTAATATGTGGTTTTTGGTGGTTTGGTTTTTTTTGTTTGGTTTTTTTTTTACCTTAGTCCCTGTAAAAAACAAGTTTACCTGAAACACAGAATGACAGATTGGTTTGGGTTGAAAGGGTGAAAGGGACCTCTGAAAGTCATCTGATCCTATGTCCCTGCTCCAGCAAGGCTGCCTACCAGGGCTGCCCAGGATCATGTCCAGATGGCTTTTAAATATCTCCCAACAACGGAGATTCCACAGCCTCCCAAGGCAACTTGTAGCAGTGCTCAGTCACCCTCACAGCAAAGAAGTATTTCCTGATGTTCAGACGGAATGTCGTGTGTTTCAGGACATTGTTCTGGACATATTGCTTCACCACTGAAGTGGTCTCTTTTTTTCTCATCTTCCCTTAAGATACTTTTATACCATGATGAGTTACCCCTTTGAGCCTTCTTTTCTCCAGGCTAAATATTCTCAGATTTTTCTCACATGAGAGATGTTCCATTCTCTTAATCATCTTTGTGGCCCTTTGTCATGGCTGGACTCTTTTTGGTATGTCCACACCTCTCTTGCTCTGAGGATCTCAAAACTGGAGATGATACTCCAGGTGTGACCTCACCAATGCTGAATGGAGTGGAAGGATCACATCTTTATTCTGCTGGCAACAGTCCTCCTAATTCATCCTAGGATAATTTTAGTCTTCTTTGCTACAAGGACACACTGCTGATTCACAGTTAATTTGGTGTCCACCAGGACTCCCAGGGCATTTTCTGCAAAGCTGCTTATCAGCTAGTCCACCTCTGGCATGGACTGGTGAATGGGGATATTCTGCCCCTGGAATATGACTTTGCATATCCCCTTGATTGCTTATGCCCTAGTATGCTGTCCATCTGGAAGATACCTATTCTTATACCACTCCCACAGAAATCTATTTTAAATCAATATTGTGAACTGATGAATGAGTTGGAAAAGCATTAATTGATGTTTTTGCAGCAGCAACTGTTGCTGGAGTTTTGGAGTGCACTAGGAATTGGGAACTGTTATGTACTTTGCTTAGCAGTGACATTTATTTCTCTGAAATAAAGATGATAATAAAGTTAATTTCCTACTTTGTCCCCCTTGTTCAATAAATGAGACCCCAGATAGAGGTACTTTACCCCTTCAAAATACCCTATGCTGGTTTAGATTCTTCAGCTATTCACACTGATTAGCATGACACTACTTTGCAGCACTTACCGTCTTGAAACCAACCAATGCCATACAGGGATGTTTAAGCTTGCATTCCTCCACCAGAAATGCCTTCTATGCGGTTAGAGGCTGCAGTGTTTGCTCAAATCCATTGAAAATTCCTCCCACAAAGGATAAGCTGCATAACTTCATGTCCTGATTCTGCCAGTAACTCATTGTACAACTGTCTGGATCTGAAATTAAAAATTACTCACACATACATTCTGATAAAAATAGCTCAAACAGCAACTATAGTATTCAACATCATTAATTCCATTTTACAATTATTTGACAGACCACATCTTCCTGTAGCAACTATTATCCTACACAGAATTTATAATATAAATTAGGAGAATTTAAATATATATTTATGAATTAAACCAGTAGCTTGTGATGCTCACAGAAGCCCAGTATATGCTTATTTAAATCAGAATCTCAATGCTTTATTAAGGTGACATGGGTTTGCATTACTTCTGCAAGTGCATACATAACTCAGTCAATGACCTGTTAATTCTTCTCTTTCTTTTTTCCTATTGCATTGGCAAAACTCTGTACACAATCAATCTGAATACAATAAATATTTCTAAAATGTTTTGCAGGTGTTTTATTATCCCAAACATTATCATGAAACGTGGAATAAAAATGAGTGATAGTCCAAATATTAATATAGATAGTATGAGATAACCCCTAAATAAGTGAATTTGTTCCTTTTTATATTATTTCCTTTTCAGACTACCGCTCCAAGCAAAAATAATGATCAGAGGTAAACTCAGGCCTTCTTTCTTTTTAATCAGATAGAGCTGAATTTGTACTTCCAAACAGGATTTCAGGAAATATGGCTTCTAGGTCAATGATTTATGAGTTTTCTTATTCTCTACATAGAATCAGTACCATCTCTCTCAAAATCTCATTCATTCATATGGCCATCATGAATATAAATTTAGGCCTAGACTTGTCCAGAAAATGGCATGAGAAAAGATCTTAAACATGCATAGTTATCTCCAAAGGATGGACCATTTTTAAATGTTTTTTAGAATTTCTTGTGAGGAACACTTGTCAGAGAAACTTGAGCCTTTACTTGAATTATGACAATTTGCACCCTGTTCTAAATATCACTATTATCATAATGTAACACCGTGAAAACCTAGTCTTATGTGACAAATATATACTTTTCTATTCAAAGGAGGTCTATAAAATATCCATTGCCTGAACCGTAGTCATGAAGAAAGAACAAGATACACTGTAGAGAATGCTAAATGAAACAACAGGAAATCTAAGACTTTATTTTATACAAACAGCAGGTCCTACATGGTAATATGGACTGAGCTGTTAAAATCCTTTCTCAATATGTAGAAATTTGCCTATTATTGTCCACATATGTCCTAAAATATAGGTTCAAAAGCAAATAAGCATAATTTGATAACTGTAATAATATTGCCAAACTTTGGCATCCTATTTTATAGTCTATGTATAAATAAATGAAATTGGCTACTGACTCATCTTCCTACCCTTAAACACTGTTGACAGAAGTCTACTAGAATTAGCTGGTAGGAATTTACATCTTCTAATGGAAATACTGTACTTCAAGAGCTACCTTTCAGTTTCTGACACCAACAAAATAATTATACACATTGTACTGTAGTAACTATGTCAGCACTGATAATCTATAGAATAGTAAGTTTCAAAGTTTACTCCAAAGAAGATTTTATATATGAGAAGAAAGGTCTATCTAGTCAATTGTTCATGTTTTCTTTGTCTTAGTTAACTGAACTGCCCACCTGTAATACAAACTGTTATCACTCCTGTAAAGCCCCAAACTTGCTTGTCAAGTTACTTAATGGGACTTTGGGGTTTTCTTCTTCACTCTGGGGCTAGACTGGGGCTTGGGGGCTGCATGTAGGTTGTTATTTCTGGTGTAACAGTGACTGATGGCCACTCAGGGGCTGTCCCAGCAGCTCTAGGGGTGTGGTGAAAAGCAGGGCACCATCCCATCTCCACAGAACATGCCCTGCCCCTGCCCCCACACACCTTAAATGTGTTTCACACCTTAGTTCTGAACTAGAAATAATTTTTTCCAGTCTCTCACAACACCTTGTAATAAATATATTTTCAAGCCAATATTTTTGTGCTATCTGCCATGGCTTGGATAGTCATCTATAAAGGTAATTCATATTTCTCTTTCAAAGTCTTTCATGAACTTTTCCTTAGCCTCTATCTATTCTATTAACTGCTACTGTCTCAGTTTTCCTTGCTCTCCTTTGTATCCTTTTGTCGAACATTTGTTCTGTTTCCTCTCTAAAGTTTGAAAAAATTAAGACTTTAATAAAGTCTATGGATCTCCTTGTACTCTAAACCTGCACAATGCTTTAATAAAAGTATTCTGTATGTGCATAGCACAGCTGGATGCTATGAGAGTAATAAAGTAAAAGCAACAATGTGGTATATAAAAAATAATTTTTCATGAAAAATTGATTCCTTTGTACAAGAAATAAGCATCTGGTATAAACAAAAATAAAAGAGTCAAGGTCTGTCTCAGTAAAACCTTGAAAGGAATTATTTTTTTTTCCAATAATAATAATAAAAAAAGACAATTTAACATTTTTCCACCAAAATTAACTTCTTCAGAGCTCTTATTAATATTTAAATATTTTTAAAAGACCCTCAGGAATGTTCTACAGCTTAAACAGTTTCAACCATCAGAAGAAGACAACTAAAAAGGAATATGTTCTTACAATGTAAGTAATGGATTGAAAATGCTGTGACAAAAATTTTATGGGTGTTACCTTGTCTTATAGTCCTTGGTCAGAATAAAATCATTATTTTCTGATTTCTGGCAGAGCTATGGACAGATTTTCTATACGTAAGTTAAACACAGTTTTTGTGATTGTGATGTATAAAACTGGCTGTGTACACAGTGTGTGTCCATTCTAAGTTTACTGATATTTCCAGGATATGTTAGAATCATCACTTCACACCAAGGAGGTAGGAACACTTCTGGGATTTGAAACATTACAGCATTTGAATGATTTGCAGCAGATTAGTACCAGCCTGAAGAAGAACCAAATATTTGTAAATCCTGGGCAAGTTTCAGAGAATCCTTAAAGCCTATCCAGACAGCATTTCTGAAAAGAAGGGAAACATTACAGTACTATAGTTCCAGCCTAGAAGGACAGTTTTACATTTGTAGAGACATTATCTCATTTCTGTAGAGGCTGTAGTGAAAAATGGTACTTCCTTCATCGTGGGAACTGTTGTGTCTGTTTTTTTCCAAAGGATAATACTACACGACACAGTGGAAACTAAAACATACCTTATTATATTTATTAAGCCCAGAGGTAGAATTTAGGTTAACAGAAAAAGCAAGGAAAAAAAATCTGAAGATTTTTGTGCAATTGAAAATTGTGTAAATAATTTCTACAAGATTTTGAGATGAGAAGGAAAATTACTGAGTTTCTTGTTTTACCATCCTTCCTTCCATGTCCAGGTCACTACCAGTGTATTTGCTATTTCTGGTAAGGTATTGTTCCTTCTAGAGTTGATTGACTTTGCCTAAATAAATTTATATTAGTTGGAACAAGATCTTGACCCTCAGCCTCCCAACAACAAATAAAAGCCCTAATTACTGGAAGTCAAGCTCTACCCAGGATCACGAAATATGTAATTTAGAAAAAGCAAAACAGCTTCAAGTTTTGAGAAAGAGAAAGCATCTTGTGTTATTTAACACTTCTGTGATAACTCATATTGCAGTACTGGAAACAGATTCGACATTAACTTCATGAATTCTAAAGGTCTTTTTGAAATCAAAGAATAACTTTTAAGGTACCCTTATTACTTCAGAAGAAGGTGTTACAATTACATGTAACACTTTATAACATTTGGGAAAATGACCTGCAATTTCCGTTGTCATTTAAACTCTAATTTCCAGGGAAAATTATGCACTTTATGTAATACTTTAAAAATCAGGTAAATGACACCCAGTAGCTTAGTTGGTTATTTTAATAGTAGATGTAAGAATTTAATGGGCATTTTTTTATAGTTTTTATTGTCATTATGTCTAAGTTATATAATTTGTTCAGATTTCTTTTTACTTCAATTTTTCATTAGGAAAATATACCTATTTATTTGCTGGAAATTTATTATCACGATATTCAGGGTTGTATTGCAATATTTTACCATTGGCAGTCATGATAATCTAAATACAAAATTAAAACTCATTATTAAAATATTCCCTCAAAAATGACCCCTGAAAATGTTGAGATATGCCAAACATGTTTCTGCAGGTTCAGAACAAAGATGTGACTTTGATTTTGTTTTCCCACTAATGGAAATGAGATGGTTGCTGATTCAAAGTGCCATTTCTTTTATACTTACTTTTATACTAATTTCTTCAACAATTCTGAGCAGATGTTGCATTCACTTTAAGAGGACAGGTTCACCTCTCCCCTCTCTTTGGACTTGGTTTTGAAACTTCCATGCAGCCCTAATGATCAGCTGTTATCAAATTACATGAGACAGAAAAACATATAATTTAAAAAAAAATACAGATATTTCCTTGACCTTTAAGTTTGCAAATAGGAAAAAATTGTTAATTTAGGTCTTCTGGTCATCTATGAGTTATAGTTTAGGCAAACAGATTGAAAATTGTTTAAGCTGTTACCAAGGAGATGGTGAGTCATTCTGAGTTTCTAGAATCACTTAAAGGTGTTACTGTTAAAAATGTTAGATATCTAACTTATTCTGGGAGATAAAACCTGTTCACCAGGTGTCTATTAAAACTCCTGTTTTCTCTCTCAATTTTAATTGTCTTTTTTCTGGTCACTGACACAGCATGAAAAAGTATTTTAATAGTTTTTTTTTAATATAGAGGTAAATATATGCTTCCAAAGACCTTCTCACCACATCTCTTCTTCAACACTTCTCTTATCTTCTCTTGTTTTGTTTAATAAATATATATATATATATAGGCACTTAGATATGTTATGTGCTAGACATATTACATGAAGACTGAGTGCAACACCAGTTTTAATCAGTGGGACTTTTCTCTGATTACATCTGTTCCTCATAAAGTTATGTAATCAATTTTTACTCTTTTACCTTTTGTTAGTGTTTCTCTTTGTTTTTTTAGGTTGTATTTTTTTGGTTTTGGTTTTGTTTTCTGGGTTTTTTGTTTGGTTGGGTTTTTTTTATTAAGTGCTTTGCCCAGTTTAAGGTGTTGAAATTAAAACAATCTTGAAAATGTGATACTGAAAGTAAACAAGTAGACCTTCTTTTGTCATAATCCTATCAAATGAAAGAAATGCATACTTGTCTCTGTTCTTTCTCTTGATTCTGCATTAATCAAAGTAAATTTTCTGGAACCCCCTGGTAGTACAGGATGCTGTTGCTAGGCTAAAGACAAGAAAAGAAATGTACTACAGAATCTCCCTGACAGAAAATTGAGCATAAGATTTTCCTTCTTGGAAGTCCTTTCTGTTCTGCCTTCTTGCACACTGTACACTGACAGGTGAGTGTCTCAAATGAGGAGCTTCAGTGCAAAGTAAATAGAGGTTTTGTGCACTGTTTGACAAGGAGCTGCTGTCTGAGCATGTGCTCTGATCATCAAAGCTTAAGTATTTCTGAAGAATTTCACAAAATTCCTTCTTTTTTTTTTTTTTTTTTTCCCCTCCAGGAATTTTAAAGTGTCTGTGCCCTTGCCCAGTTGTATTCTCTTTTTCCCAGTGTATACCACATTCCTTCTTTTACCAGAGGGCAACTCCCTAATATTCCTAATAACTTCAGAAGAGCACCCCCTGTGGCATAATCTGGACACTCCACATACCTCTGGCACTTACCCTGTTATAAACTCAAGTCTGAACATATTGTTCTTGCAACCCTGGAGAGTTTTCTGAAGATCTAAAGGAAAGCTTAATCAGTGAAGTGTTACAAGAGCTCAAGCTGTATTTTACAAAGGTGTGCCTTAGTCCTTCAGTGAAAGAAGTGTGGGGTGTTAGATCATGGGGTGTGTTCTGTGTGAAACACAAAATTAAATCAGCTGTGGTCTACAGACAACTGAATGTGATTGGCTGAGCAGTAACTCTCAGTTGAACTCTAAGTTTTCAAACAAGCTAGTAATAGCTTTGTAAGAGTCAAATGTCTTTGGAGCTGCCCAGCTCACTAGTCAGGCAAGTCTTGATATAGCAGAAATCTGAAGTCCTGGCTAATGTAATTAAGATTTACTGTGACCTTTAACCTCAAAGCGAGCAAGTTCTAAAGATTGATCCCTTCAGAGATTCAGAGAAGTTTTTGCTGCTTCTCCCTGCAAGCAAGAAATTTTACAGGTTTTCAAATCACCAAAAGCATTTTTTATCAACTTCTTCAAAATGGTAACTGTGAAAAGGCCAAAGCTTGTTCTCAGAAGAAGGAAAAATGAAAATAAACCCTAATGGGACTGTATGAACTACATTAAAAAAAAAGAAATCACTTTTACAACTAATTTTGCCAGCAGTGGTCCCAATAAGATTATGGAAAATTGAAAATTAATAAAGTAATCTAAACTAAATTCTAACTATATCCTGGAGTTTTCATGATATATCATAAGTGAATATGAGGAGAGATAAGCAAGCTCTTAAGATACACACTACTCTAATTCCTACTTGAACAAATAAAAGATCATGGAAGTTATTCACTTTGAATCAACAACTATATTTTAGGATCATCATAGAACTTCCCAGAGTAAGTAATTAGGATGATTTCAGATAGATGTCTGGAAGGTGCAAGAAGTCTACAAAGACATGAGGTTAAAGAATTTAATGTTTGTTTTCATAAAGTTCTGTTTGTTCTTTTAGGACAGATGGTTTGAAAACATGAATGACATAGGTGCATAAAGTAAACAGAAATTTGTGCAAAAGGACAGGTCACTGTCAGACCCCTGAGTTATAGTTCAGAGGCTTCACTGCTGTTGCTCTTTAAGAACTACTTTGGGAACCAGTCAGTCTTCTTACTGACCTGGAGTAGAAAAGTGCAGCAGTCTGACAGCAAGATACAGAGATAAAGGTAAGGTAAACATCTTCTGAAATGCTGATGAAATCTTCAGAAAGGCTGATGAGCACTTCAGGAGCTGTTTATATTACTCCCGTACTTACAATAGGCAGCCCCTGGTGGTCTAGTGGTAAAGGCGCCGCGCTATCACCGCCGAGACCCGGGTTCGATTCCCGGTCAGGGACACTCCCGGGCAGGTGGGGCTCGTTAGCCCTTAAAGGCAACCCACCTACGTCCTGAGGACCTCGCTGCCACCGTCCAAGCTCGCTTGGCCCCGGCAGATGAACCTTAGGATTAAAGAGTGGGCTCAGTTCCGCGCACACTGTGTCTCACCTAAAAAATCCAATGCGCAGGCTGGAAGGTGGAAAGACCTTCCCCGGATCTTCGCTCACGAAGACTGGCCATTATTATTATTACTTACAATAGACACAGTCTTACAGAAATTTAACAAGCTTCACCACAGAAAAATTGATGTCTTTGAATTTAAGAAACAATCAACACTAAAGTGTGAACTGAAATCTGGACAAAAGGTACCCCTACAGCTCAATTTCCTTTGTAGTTTATTTCTTCAGATATATTTGCATTTGCAACTGTCATTTAATTTGTATATCAAATGAAACTGTGGTAATTCCCGTACTTTTCTTGGATGAAGATTTTGTGTTAAAAGCCCATGTTTTTAATAGCAACTGTTAATCATGTTAACAAATGTTAGAAATTAAAAAAGGCATTTTCTCTGCTTTTTGGGTTTTGTTTTTTTTTCTCAAATATAATTTTTTTCAAGTTCTTTGAATAATTTTCAAATTATAGTTCTAGAACTATCTGGATAGATTTTTTTAAAGGTCCCTTCAACTGTTTTTTATGGGATTTTGATGCTTATTTTCAAAAATATTTAAATTATGAACCAATAGGCAAAAAATAAGGGCTTAATTAGTATAAAAATGTAATTTGTGTCTATCCTTTTATTTCCCCAAGCTTCCATATACAATTAGGTTGCCTGTAAAACTTATAGGAAAAAGCTATATTTTTTCTATCATGCTTTCAGCCTTTTATTCTCTGCTCTGAAAAACATGTACACTTCTAATTTGATCTTTTTCTATGTCAGCATACTGTATACTGACACATTTTACATGGTATAATTATGTATTTATTTTATCGATCTTCTCCTCCGGTGCACTGTCACTTGTAGTTAAGACATAAAAAATCTAACAAATCTAAGACTAACAAATCCCTCGACTAACTTTGCTGGAGGCCTTCAGCAATCTGTGTTCACAAGCTGATCATTGTCTTAATAAGAAGATTGGTGTGAATAATGCAACATACATGAGATTTCAATAAGTAGCTTAATTATTTGTTTTTCTGTTGATCTTGAATTTGCAACTTTACTATTCTCTTAACATTTTTCACATGAGTTTGTGAGAGATAAGAAATACTATTCTAATACTTTTCCTGCTTGAATAATAAATAAATAGTAAATAAAGCTTCAAGTCACACAGTTAAACCCTCAGTTCATAATTTTGTTAAAGAAATGCAACATATATATAGAGAGAATTTGTCTCCTCTGATTCAGCTTTCATTATGAATATGATACTTTATGAATGTCTGAAATATTGCAATGTGCATAATATGTTCCTAGAACAATCCTAATAAATATATAGAGTACCTCAGTGTTTTTTATTGAAAATGCAGTCTATTCTCTATTTATATTCATTTTATGTTAACTCATGACAAAACTTAATGAAATTACTACCTAGGAATAATTCAATGGTAATGATACTATGTAATTTCTTATTGTTGAACACAGTGTTCCAGTTAATCTTGTGATTACATACAATGTCTTTTTCACGTCACCAGAAATAGAGCCTATGAATTTAAACATATATTCTTCCAAACTGTAGGTTGCAAAAGCTTTTTAAGGATGGTCTTCAATAAACAGAAACTGACCTCAGAAAGAACTAGATTAAAATCAATAAAAATATGTTATTTTTCTAAAGGAATGGCAATAATCTTTGCAGTTAAAAGTTGAAATGAATTTAGATGGTAAGACAGGTGGCTTGCAGAAAGTGAAATGTGATTTTGGCTCCAGATCTAAACAAGGTACAAATCTGCCAAAACCTCAAATTCTTCCACTCCTTTAAAATTAATTTCTATATTTGTTTCCCATACACAGTAATGTACCATTTTCCTTTCAATACTCTATTGTATTAACATTTTTCATTTTTTCTTTACATTCTCTTTCTCTCTTTTTCTCTTTTTTACACACAAACACATACACATACACACACACACACACACACATACACACAGAGTGCAGCTGGGTTTGATGTTCTGGACGAGAATTTCATGGGCTTTACCTATGAACACAATGTTTCTGGAGATGTCTTCAGCAGCACTGTAGCCTGCAGAGCTAAGAACCTGTTTTAAGCCTCAGAGAAAAACATTTATTCTTCTGAAGAACTCCTGGTTTTCAGCTGTCAGTCTTCACCTCTTGTCTCTAAACTTTGCTCATTTTGTACCACATCCTAAATACTCATAGCAGTTTTTGCTCTATAGGTTTTTGTATTTTTTTAGCATTTTCTATTAATGTCAACTTTAACTTTGAGGCTATATATAGTTTGCTACCAAACTCACATCTGTCACCTATTTAATACCTGAAAATAATATTTTTTGTCTTGACTCTCTCTCTTTATTGTAACCACAAAAAGTGTGCTTCTCTTTAATATTCTTTTATTTTCCTGTTGATTTTTTCTACTACTTTTCTTTACATAAAAGAGGTGGCACATCAGGAGGAAACACAGACCTGATCTGCACTGAACTGAGCTAAAAACTCTACACATGGATTTTTCACACAATGTAGTGCTATCTTTCTAAAGATAACACATCTAAGATTCCAAAAATAACATGTGAATGTAAGAAAATGTGTGAATCATTGTCAGAATCTGTAATTTTAATGAAAACATAATATCAATAAAAGGCATGTTTTCCTTTTCGAATTAACTTGAATTTTCTATTATTTAAATCCAAACTTAGTGAGTTCATTTTAATTAGAAAAATACATGAAATAAATTATGATGACTGACATTTGAATCCTTAGAGGTTGAAAGGGAGTAAATAGCCTACCTGAAAATTTCCTTCACTCTTAGATAAACAGCAAAAAATTTAGTTACTTTTTCTCATTTAGTTCAATTTGTTACATTATGAGAAATGTATCATCACATAAAACTCAATCCCTATAGGAAGTTATCTTTAAAAATTTCAATTCAAATAAAGAAAAGTTTTAAGTAAGCCTTCTTCGTACAAATGCTGTTATTTTTTCAAGATTGGAGTACTGTAGGAAAAGAGCCAAGAACATGTAAGAATAGTCTCTTGAGTTTAAAGAAAAATTTAATTTACACAAAAGAGAATCAAACTGAAAATTAACACTTTTTTTTCAGAATAAAAAGAAAAGAAATTCTATCAAATATTGATCTATGCATGACATTTCGATGCCTAACCGCCCAGGGAACGTCCCTGTCCTCATGTTTCATCTATATGGGAAAATTTAGACATTTGAGAGATGATAAGTCTAAGAAGAGAGGGTAGTTGCAGCTATGTGACATTAGGAGTTACGTCCTCTGGCAGCTTCATCCCAGGACCCTCCTGCCCAGGTGCTGGAGCCCTGGTGACCAGGTACCCAGGCTGAAGGATAGAGCTGCCTCTGTCCGCTTTGCAGGGTCGACCATGAGCAAAGCTGAGCTCAGGACCCAGAGACACACACCCAGGGGACACTGATGTGGTTGGTGACACAGACTACCAGCGGAGGGGCTGCCCTCCACAGCACCCACGTACAGGACTCACAGCACAAGCACAGGCAGCTAAGTCCCCTCTCAGCAGAGAGAGAAGGTCACTGGTGTGGGCACACACACAGTTTTCCAGCAACACTGCTGGGATCCCAGACCCTCTTGCCCTCTCCACGAATCTCCTAGTGGTGCTTGCTAGCCAAATGACACATGCACTCACACAGAGGGTGGAATTGTGCAGAGAGACAGATAAGAAAACAGTTAATGACAAGATAGGACAGACTACCTTGAGCAGGTGCAAGGTTCAGTCAGACAGACATAAGGACCATCCACATTTTTCATGTCACCAGCACCTTCTATGCTCCTTTTGTTCCTCCCTGATCACCTTCCCCTGTACACTTCTCATCAGCTGGCATAGTCCCACTGACAGTCCACCCCTGTGCATCCAGCACCCCAGACCCTCATTTTTCCATCCTAGATGGAATTCTAGATGTATTCAATGTGAGAGGTGAAGCAACTGCACATTTGAGATACCTAAGAAGAAGACTTTCTATTAATTAGGCTTAGCCTAGTCAAGTCTGAGGCATTTGTGGATGTGAACAAAAGCAGTTTCTAAAAACACAATTTAAGAAATGTAGATAGTTACACTTTTAAGATATCAGGGGTCTGAAAGATGACAAGTAAGGATTAAGAAAACTATATTTTGGGTTTCAAAATATTAAAAAGGCTTAATTCCTATTGTGGAAGTACCTGACAATGTTTTTCTTGGAAAAAGTATAAGAATGTGAAAATAAGTTTGACACATGGATTATGCATTTTTTATGAAGTACATATAAGATAAATCTCCAGGTAAGACACTTTCTCAATGCCAATGTTAATGTTTACTGTGACAATCCTATTCATGTGTGTTTCTGTTTGGTGATTCGTTGAATGGATCTTCTCCTGCAATCATTGAAAGCATTACTATTTAAATTATTTATCCCTAATCTGAACTTTGAAATAAACTGAGACTTGTTCTTTACCTTCAGATATTCTATCACAGACTATATGGTTCTACTACCTTTCATTTGTGAACCTTGATGCAAAGACATGTAGCTTAGGACTTAGAACGGTGATTTGGAGAGGCCTTTCAACACTTTATAACGTCAGAACTGAAAACTACATGAATTGTATTGAAGGAGAGGTGATAGAGAAGAAAAATTATTGGAATTCAGCAGGATACTCACTTTTTTGTATGGAAAGAGCTAAACAAGAAATAGAGGTATTGAAACTTACAGCATTTACATAAGAAAATATTTCCATTTTTGAACATTAAACACTGTCATAATAACAAACTTTATTATTTTGTAAATTAATCACTAGTTGGTGGTATATGAGTTTCTCTGTAACATTGTTTAGTCAAAGCTCTAACTCTTAGCTATTGAATTAAACCTCAAAGTTCCTAGCATCATCTTTTCTTTGAAAGCATTATTTCTGCAGTTCCTTCTCCCAGATCCCCTGATTATAATGCAGTAGTGCTCTGGATAAGCAGGTAAGATCTGTCAGAGCAAGAAAAGAAAATTTCAGGAGTGACTGAATTTGACATAACATCAGATTTTTTAAAGGTTAAAAATCTTTGAAAAGCAGGTTTTGGAAGTGCTTCTTATGCATGCAGTGGAGTGCTCTGCAGCTCCAGATGAGTGGTAATAAAACATCACTTATTCCTTCATGTATGGTTGGTCTGATTCTTTCATACACTGGCAGAAAAAAGCTATTAAATAGAGATGTTCAATTAAGGATCCAACTCTGAAATGATAGATGTTTTCAACCCAGGTTGTTATTAAAAGTACAGTATCTAACTAATGAATGTACTTTATGTTTCCAAAACCTGCATTGGGCACTTAGAATAACTGAGTGCTAAGCAGACCAAGAAGTAAGGAATTCACAGAAATCATAGTAAAAGAATAAAATATTTGTAATACCTATTTTTTTACATAACAGTTTTGTATCTTCACAGTTTCTGGCAGTACAATGTCAGCAAATCCTTAAGCTGAAGCCTGTATTTACTAAAGAAATTAATCATTCAATTTTTAAGAGAAGAAAAGGTGCTACAGCATCACAGAGAACCCAAGAAACAAAATTATTTGTATTAATACTAGTAAGATTCATACTCAGCCTATCCAAATTACATAATGAAGCAGCTGAGTTTTTGTCTCTATGTGAATTGCATTTACAGTTCTCCTACTTTTCTTTTTAGGTGTGTGATACATAATTGATGCATCCTATATCCCCTAACCCTAGGTCACATAGGAGACTGTTTTATGTAAATCTTACAGTTCAGGAAGCTGCCACTCTGGATTTGTGCATGGCTGGGACCCTGGATGACATAAACATAAAAGCAGTGAAAATAGTGGTATGCTTAAAACTTTTTATTCACTTTTCCGAGTCTCTCACAAAGAAAGGGCTTTTTTACTTCTATTGACTTATTTACTAAGAAAAAAGTTGCCTCAATATGTGCCATTTTTATTATTATTCCTGCTGAATTTCTATATTTTACATAATCTAAAAGCTGAAAACTAGAGAACTAATGAAATTATGATGCTACTGCAGGTGAGAAGAGAAATTTGAACAGTATAAGAGAATGTCATTTGTTGAGACAAATTTTTTTTCACTATGCTTTAAAATTATTACTTTCTTTTTGAACCAATGAGTATGTGGGAAAATTTCTCGTTCCGGAAAAAGCAGAAGTTAAAATCAGGAAAAATCATCTTAATGAGCAAAGGAAATGTTAGGTCCCTTTTTGAAACGGAGAAAGAATGGAAGTAGAAGGTTGAAGTAATTTGTGCAAAATTATCTCCAGGTTGCCCTTACATACATATGTTGCTGCAAAATATTTTAACTATTAATACTTACTACACTTGTAACAATTGGTTGTTGCAGCCAGTGCTAGTCAGAAAAATTATATCGTATTTATATATTAATGTTATCATAGTGTCAAAGTTCTGCAGAAACATGTCATGATGTTTTTAGTGTTTCTTAGAGGAAAACAATAAAAAAACTGTAAGTTTTGACAAAGAAGTAAAAAAGTGTCTCTTGGAAAGGTTGTTGGGTACAGAGTAAACATGACCTCTTTTCTAATAATATATTACTGATTAAGTTTTTTCAGTGCTTGCAGTGCAGGGAAAATAACGAAAGGAATTGCTATTACTTGTTGCTTTTTCCAGAAAAAGACTGGTTTTACAATTTCAGTGTGACTAGGCTTGCAAGATGCCTCTATATGCACTATTTTCTTTTTTATAATTGACACGTTTTCCTTTGACAATCTCTGCATGACATCATGACTTCGTATGTCACCTTCCTTGAACCCAAAGCAGAGCTCTGAAGAGTTTCATGTGGTACCATGACTTGAATACAGTTGCTATGGAGTCTCTGAAATGTCATGCAGAAAACTTCCTGCAATAATTCAACCACCCTCTGACTTTTGAATCAAAAAGAAAAACATACATAATCTTCCACAGCAATCAGATAATGGGTGCTGATGTGAATGTTCAGCTGTTAAGTATTTCATCAAACTCTTCAACCTGCAGATAAAAAGATGCTTCTTTGCTGTGCAAATGTAAAGTGAATTCTTTACCTAGATGTCCTGTCATTTTTTTTTTTTTATGTTTTATGGAACTGTCAGTTTCTAATCTTTTACTGAAAATTGCACCTGAAATCACCTGAGTAATATTTTTCAAAATTTCTTTTATTTGCTTTTCAGTAAGAACATTAATTAGTTGTCTAATCTGGAAAAGAGAAGTTCTGGCAATATCTCAATATTATAAGGAATGTTACTTACGTGAACATTTAGTGAAGTCCAGAAAAGATAATTCTGAATTGCTACACAGCATCTTCATACCATGTCAAAACATTGTAAGCATCTTCTATACCAATACAGCAATATGTCCACAACAAATCAAAGGGAGGGGAGAAAGAACAGTTTTTTCTTTAAGCAGGACCTTCTCTACACCAAAATTTTGCGCAGAACAATGGTCATAGAACAGCATCTCAGCAAAATCATAATTTGATAATACTTTTTGAATCATGCTGTATCATTTAAAAAGAAATATACAGTTTTCCACAATCTTGTGGTTTGAATAAAATTGATGTAATAATTTGTTTTGATTCCTCAAGCCAGAGACCAATTTGGCCCAAGCTATAATACATCTTTATTATAGAAGAAAAGAGAGCCAAATAACCCCACAGGGTGGAATTTTGCTTGTGAAAGAACAACACAAATGTTCATTAGCCATTTTTGAATTAAAATTACTGAAGCAATCGGTACATATTTTGCTGATAAACACTAAGAAAACCAAGATGGGTGGACTTAATTATTATTACTGTAAAAATAAACCTTTAACAGTCAGACTCAATGAACTAGAGAAGATCAGATTGAAAAATGACATACTAAAAAGAAGACATTTTTCAAATATGAATGATGAGGTAGAGGTGAAGCCAAGATACTTATTTTTAAAGCAGAGGGGCTCAATGCTGTGATAATTCTAAAGCATCTTATTCCACGGTCTGAGGTGAGATACAAGCGGACCTTGATTAGGTCTCTGTTTTCTAAAGCCTCTGTCTGGCTCAGCAATCCTGTCCATCCATTTTTTAGGTCTCCCTCATACATATATCCATTAATTATTTCCTCACTTAACTGAAGAGGTGACTAAGACCAAATGTGTCCTAGCATACTGGGCATTCAATTGTAAACTTTAGCAGAGGATTTATCTCATAGGGTTTATAATAATAATAATAATTTAAAAAAGCATATTTAATCCTGGCTTAATTGATAATTTCAGGGTTACTCTTCACAAAAAAGCCTTTGAATCCTGTAAATTGTTGTGTGCTTGTGTAAGGCAGTAGAAGTGGCTTTGGAATAATTTGTATCTGGTTTTGGTTTCCAGACAAGGAAGATTTGATCTTGTAAGATGTACATAATTAGCAGTAATAAGAAAAAGCATATATTTTGTATGTGAATTTTCCCTCTGGAGAATCTGTTCCAACTAGGTAGCATGAGGTAGGTCACCAACAACTGCTTAACAACTGCCCATGCTAGTAACTCTTAATGTAGGTTTCAATGTAGGTTCTGTTCAGAAATGTAATGCTTTATAAATTAACAAGAATCATACTAGACTCAGTCTGCAGAAAAGCTTGTTCACATCCTTTTTTTTTACTCTTGACTGTCTACTTGTTTGAGAATAAATGAACGAGAATAACTCCCTGTATTAAACAGAGAATATTAAAAAAATACCTCACTGAACTCACAAATAGTCTATCCCTTCGCAAGAGCACAAGGATCTGTATGACCAATCACTTGGATTAACATAGGATTATGATATGATTGTATGCCTGTAATGAAGTCTATTTGTTTTTAATAAAAAAAAATCAGGCATATACTTTCCTTTATATCAATTAGATTTCGTAAAATTTTGACTATTGTAAGAACTCTGAGCACGGCTTTGGCTCATCTAGCCTAGCAGATGACCTGACTCTAATAACAGCAGATCTGTATTTTATTTCAAATTGCAGATTCTTTCCTGCACTTTTTCTAACTGGTCTAGCCTATGAACTTAAATCTGAAATTCTCTGGGGTGGTAAAAATTATTTTACTGTTAGTATGTTTACTGTTTTACACAGGCAGGTCTACTATCCCTATTTGAGACCATAAGAAGTAGCACATCAAAAAACAAGGAAAGATATGCTTTAAAGCTCTGAAGTGTGTATTTGTTGTCAAGAAATCCGCAGGACACTGAATTATTGGTCACAAATTCTGCTGCAAACTACGCATAAGCAAAGTCTTTCCATTATTCACAGCATAATGAAATCTGAATGTGCTTCTGCTTCTGCCATCAAACTAAACAACACAAATTCGTTCATTTATAATACATCCTATCATGCTGATCTATAGTCATCTAGGGGGTTTACGACACATCTTTGTACTCATTAACCTTAGTAAAGATATGTTGATATGCTTTATCCCAAATGACATTACTGGTTTTGATTCTCTGCTTACATGGAAATTCAACCAGCACTTATCTTAAGAAACACTGACATTCATAGATTCATTGAGCTACTTTGAGATACTACTGACTTGTCAACTAATTCAACTAATGGGGTCTCCAAGATCTATGAAGATAAGGTTTATGCCTCAGTAATGTAATTAATGTAAAACTTAGAGTGCTCCAAGGGAAATTATTTAATCTTGCAGGATCATATCAAGATATCCAGCTTCTGAAATACATTCAGTTGTAGCACAACTTACTGTGAATAACATATTTTTATTTCTGTTTAAGCAAAAGAAGCTGAAGTCAAATGGTTTTCTGCAATTGCAGGAATTCCAGTGCTACTGTGGTGTGACACTACAGGGAAATGTAAATGTAGGCAAGGGCTCATTTCAAAGAATTCAGTCTGATTAGTAAACATGCAGTGTTTTAAACGGTAGCATAATGTCTGTTTCTTTCTTTGAATAACTGATAGCTGGATTATGGAAATTGCCTCAAAGAGAGGGAAGTTATTACAACATTTTCCAACTAGGCATGATGAGGCCAGATTGTTTTCCCTGGAGCAGAAACGTTTCATGCAGAGCTTCTGGAGCTACTCTTTTGGGGAGGGTGGATGGGGTGTGGTGGATTTTTCTTTTTTTCACTTTCTTCCCTGCACACCAGCGCATGGAAATGTAATTTCTGAAGATCTGTGTATCTTTTGTATCTTTATATATGCTGGTCTGAGCAGATGACTGCTGATTTTGTTTTGACAACAGGACTACATGGCTCAAAATCCTAGTAAAATTTCTTCAGATTCATTATAAGGTTGGTAGAAAGACCATGCTTGCTCATCTACGTCTACTTTGACTTTTATGTATGTTGATATGTGAGACAGTGTCTTGAAGGAATCCTACTATTAAACAAAATGTGGATTTAATGAAATAATTAACCATTTTCCCCCAAAAGTTTTGGATGGCTGCTGCTATAGATAGGGCCCTTCATAACAGGGGGTAAGTAGAGTCTTACAGGGGATAAGTAAGAGATTCTGTGGAATTTGTAAAGGACACAAGCAGGTATCAGAATATTAATATTTGTTATCATTTGTTGTTTTCTTTTTTTACCATCAGAAAAGCAAAAATGCAAAATAAGGGAAATCGGTTCTTTTGAGGTAAAGATATTTTCCTCAGTGACTAAATTTTACCATATATTAGAAATCCAAATACCCTCATACAAAATTACTGTACATATAAATGAATAATATCCACTTATTAAAAAAAAAAAAAAAAAAAAAGAGAGGAAAAGAAAATTAATTCAGTATTTAAAGAGTTGGAAAACAGACTTGCAGCAAATAATGTTTTAAAACATACTCTAGGTAGAGTCAGCACACATGATTATTTTGAATTATTTACATAATTTAGATTTAATTAAGACTAAACAAATGTCTTTCTTGGATGCAAACTTTTTCGATGATCTAAGAGTGTTAAAACAGTGTACGATCTATACAATATACAATGTGAGATTTCATTGTTTTTTAAAACAACTGATCAAAATTATAATCTGCACTGATACAGTTTTTTGTGTTTTATCCTTGTACGCTGCCTCTTATTTAAGAGGACTGAGCTGGTGAACACATGTCATAGAAGGGGGTTTGAAAGCTGCTGTTGGAAGTACCAATTTTTTTTTTAGTCCAAAACCAAATTCTCCTTTTTGTTTCATCAGCTGCAGCCCAGCCCAAAATCCAGCTTGCTTACAAAGCAACCGTGTGTGAAAGTGAACAGACCACCCACACACTGAACAATAAGGGGCAAAATTATGCACTCTGTTATTGTTCATTATCTTCACTGACTAATGGCTGAATCTGACATATTTAAACTACAGTAATTTTTTCTAATGGTTTATTCTGTCTTTTCTCAGCTTCCTGTCTCTTGCCCAGGGCTTTTCCTGCTGCGACAGAGAAGTATTTTCTGTGTGAATGGATAAAATTCTTTCAACAGAAGGAACAGAAGATGCTTTCAGCTACCTCAAACCTCAGGCTCCTGGTCCAGTGGAAGGTTTACCTGCTAACACAGGTCGGAAATGTCAATAATTTCTCACTCAATAATCATGAAAGTCCCTCATGGTCTTTAACAAATAAAAATTTTCCCTTAATAAACTATCAGTTACTGCAAAAGTCTGAGTGGTTTACGAATTGTTAATGAGAGTAAAGTGTTCTGCTATTTAGACATGCTAGTAAGAGAGGGAAACACCGAGGTTGGATATCTTTCTCTTGTTTGGACTTGTCTTTGCAAAATGGCCTACATAACCCGAGCTGCATTTTTGATAACTCCAAGAATGCAAATACTTTGAAAAGATGCAACGACATTTTTCAAAAGTTTCAAAAAATCAGAGAATGAAGAAGTTAAAAAATGTGTCCAAGTCACTGGATCAATGGGCTGGCCGCTTTGAAGCTGTTCCTGTCAGATATATTCTATAGGACCTGTCAGTGGTGCTGTCATTAAAACTAATAGGATTCAGTTAGAGTTATTGTCCAGGGATATGTAACCTGCCATATCAGACTGAAGTGACCTTTGTAAAGTTCTGCACTTCTTTGTGTACTTTTTTTTTTTTTTTAACTAGAGATGCACTCAGTTCTCATTGTTTTCAGTCTGGACACACAGATCAGCATCAAAACATTATTTTAAGCAGTTTGTACTCAATTTGGTAGCTTCAGTTGCTTGGTGACTAAAGCTCTGTAGGATCTTTGCTTACTTCAGAGCCATAGAAAATAATTGTAAGGGGACTCAAGAATACTTATGGACTTATCCAAAGGACACTGGAATCAGCAGGAGATTTCCATTAACTTCTATAAGCATTCAGAGCTTTCCATACCAATTTCTTTTCTGACTGCTGAGAATAAAATGGTAGAAGTATATACATTTTTGGAATCAAAGTTCTAAAAGAGTATTAAGTGTTCTGATGAATAATGTACAACAACTACTTACACAGCTGCTGAGAAGCTCTTTTTGAGAATTATTTGTCTGTAAAATCCCTTGGAGTTTGAACCTGAAACCAGAATCTCATTATTTTTAGTGTCAGCTTTGAGTTTAGATATACAACCTATAAAATTATTGTAAGGAATGCTTAATATATTTTAAAATAGGGACTGACAACTTCGTACATTTCTTTTTTTTTTTTTTTTCTGATGGCTATTCCCAAATACTTGTAACCTGTCAAGAGAATCTGTCCATCAATAACACACAACATTATGCATCAGTTACTTTGTTCAGTCGTTAGCTGTCAAGATCATTTTTTAAAGGGCTGTCACTTAGAAAGTCACACAAATGAAAACTGAATTATGCTTCAGACTGTTTGAACTTACAGTCCTAATTTACTTGATGTGATGGAAGAAAAAGGTGAGAAAAAATTGAAAATACTGCACAAAAAGGTAGCCTAAATTGCATCACTAGTAACTATCACAGTTCTAAGGTGAGTTTACAAGATTAAGATCCATGCTGGTTTGGACTGGGGTAGCAATAATTTTCCTCACAGTAGCTAATATGGAGATGCTTTTTGGATCTGTGCTGGAAACAGTGCTGATAATATGGAGAAGTTTTTGTCATTGCTGAGCAGTTCTTACACAGAGCCAAGGCTTTTCTGCTTCTCACCCCACCCAAGCAGTGGAGGGTGCACAAGAAGTTGGGAGGGGACATAGCCAGGACAGATCACCCCAGCTGACCCGAGGGGGATATCCCAGACCATATGCCATCATGCTCAGAATATAAAGCTGGGGGAGGAAGGGGGAGACATTTAGAGTGATGACGTTTGTATTCCCATGTCACTGGACATGATGGAGCCCTGCTTTCCTGGGGATGGCTGAACACCTGCCTGCCCATGAGATGTGGGGAATGAATTCCTTCTTTTGCTTTTCTTGTGTATGTGGCTTTTGTTTTGCTTAATAAACTGTCTTTATCTCAACCCATGAGTTTCTTTCACTTTTAGCCTTTCAATTCTTTCCCCCATCCCATTTGGAGAGTATGTGAATGAGTGCTGCGTGAGATTGAGGTGCCAGTTGGGGTTAAACACTTCATTTTCCTTGTAAACCTTCATCTGATTTGTGTCACTATTCAAACATCTATTACTATTGCAATGTAAAGAAATAAACAAGACAGGAAAAAAAAAACCAACAAAAAAAAGCATTAACATGATGGAATTCTTGTTGTATATATATTAAACACAGTGACAGATTATACACACCATATTCTCAAAAGAAGTAACAAATTCATAGAGTTTCTTTTCTTTTTTTTCTTTCTTTTTTTTTTTTGATTATATTTTGCCTTAAAAATAAAGGTACAACAAAATTATTATGCATATGGCTAACCACAGCAAAAAATTGGGGAAAAAAGCTTGAGTAATCTATCTGTGACTACACAACAGCTCTAGAGGAGGGCTATGACCTTATTAATTACTTAAATGGTACATAGTAATGTTTCTGGAACTCACTGTATTTATTATTCTATTCCTAGAATGAGAATTTAATTGACATATTGACACAAATATGGACCACAACTCAAGCATGGTTGAGCAATCACCATGGCCAAGGAGATCTTCCATGGAGATACAAATCTACTCTGGAGTCTGAAACTTAATACATGAATTCTACCTGGTCCATGGCAGCTGATTTCAGTGCCAGAAAACAGCCCCTGGCATGTTTAATGTAACAGACAGCCTGTAGGACACCCAAAGGCAGTTTGATTGTTGAACTTGTTTATACAGTGTGCCATATTTCCTGCTAGTATAACTTTGTTGACTCAAAAATATTATAGCAGTAAAGTATTTGACCCTGTGAGTACATTTCAGAGATATGAATTTAATTTCTAGAATTGAGGCTAATGGGTTTTCTTAAGCTTTCTCAATTTCTTACTATATTTTATCATTAATAAATATATATGTTTCTTAATTTTACAGAGCAAAAAATAACAGAAACCTAGGAAAATGGATATAGTAACATCTTCTGGCTATAACATGTTTAATTCAGTCACTTAGAGTAAAAGTTGTACTTAGAATAAGCATATGGGAAAACATGATGATCTCATTGCAGCAAATGCTGACTGTCTGATTTATTCTTTATTCCAAGACTCATGGTAAAGGGAGAGATTACAGATGTGTGCAGTCTAGAGCAGTTGTCCCAAGCCTTCAGCTGATACAGTTTATAAAATGTATTAACCCTTTGGGAAAAGACACTAATTTAGCATTAAATTCTGCAACATTAGACAATCTGGAACACTAAATTTCAGCACTGCCCCTTTTTCTATATGTCCTCTTTGTGTGAACATTTTCTAGAGTAAGCTGAGAAAAACCAGTAAATATTAAGAGCCAAAGCAACAAGCAAGTGAAAGTACTTAAAGAAACAGAATGCTTATATACTTTTACAGTTACATATAAAAAACCCTCAAAACATGTAATTAATGAATATTAAGAGGTACTGGACAGTTTAGGCATTTTGCTAACATTGTGGTTCTCTGCTAGATGCTCTTTGTCTGTCCTCTTACTTTCTATTACATTTATAACATAATTTCAGAGGACTTTAAATATGTCCTCTTTGAAAGCATTACAAAATAGTGCTTCCAGCAGTCAAATATATCAAATTGTTTCCGTCTGTTACTGATTTTTGCTTTTGTACATTACTATCTACTCCTTAAAAGCTATAATCTTCATAATTCACAGTAGCTTTGTGTTGCAAAGTACAGCCGTGGGTTTTTTTATGGCTTTTGAAACTTGTGGAGGATATTGCATTGTATTCAGGTCTTTGTAGGTGAAATTTCTGTATAATTAATCTAATATTCATTCATGAGTTTTGGTTTAGTAAACAGAAGTGTCTAATGAGGAATATGTTGATTATTAGAAACTCAGATTATTTAAAAGAGCAATGCACTTTTAGTAGGATTTTTCTTATTTACTTTATCCCCTCAAAAGCTGTAAAATCAAGTTTAAGCACTAGATCCCTTTACAATAAGGTATTTTATCACGGTTTGGGGTTTCTGGATCACCTCAGCGGGGTTCACAGCTGAGCTGCAGTTTCTCTCATTGTGCCCGGTGGTGTATTGGCCAAACTCAGAAGTCAAATCACACAGAGACACCAGCTGTGGGTGCTAAGGCTGACCTAACTTTATTTTACAAAATGGAGGGGTTTTATATGCAGATAAGGAAGGTTCTGGAAAAAGGGAGTAGGTGTATATAAACTTGGACAGGGCATTGGTTAGAACTTGATTGATATACATAATAGAGGGAATGCATCTTTAGATAACTAGTAAGTTCTTAATTGGGAAAACTAACTGTCCCTGACTGGACTTTGGCCAATCAGAGAAACCTGCTCTCCCTCACAAGAGAGAAAGCTCACAATCTAACAGACAGTCTGTATGTCTGATGCTGTCTGGCCTATGTTACCAGAAGTCATTTCTTTCCACCTTCTAAACTCTTCTTCCTCGTCCAGGTTACCCCCACCTGTATTTCACAAAAAGTTAGATAAACATGCACAGAGATGCATTTATCCTCCCTGAGGATTAGATGAAACTAGTACCAGTTCTTCTTTGTAAATATTACTCCTGAAAGTAATGAGAGATATGATAAGCTCCATATAATTGGAAGAGAAACATATTCTGTTGAGGTAAGAAAGGAAAGTTACGGACCTTCACAGAGTTAATTGAAAGGAAAGGATTTTGTACAGTTCCTCTATTTATTTCCAAACATGACACACAAAACATATGCATTCATGCTTGCACACATTGATACATGCAGTGTACAAAACTTGTCATGAAAAAGCTCTGAATATCTGGATCTTGATGCTAATGACATTGTGACAGTAATTAATGCTAACTAATATATTCTTGGCACAATGCGGGGTACCATGGAGACACATAAAATGTGTGATTTATTATTTAAAAGTGCAAGACTACATACATTTTTTTCTTAATCTGCATTTAATTCATCATCTCTGTGACAAAAGAGAGCAATATCAGCTTCATACCAATAACTAGGTAGTATTCATCTTCAGCACTTATCTGTTTTTCAAAAGATTGTCGTAGGTCATGTATTATCATTACTTTAATAATGGTAAGGTTTTATTTATGTCTCTTACTGCACATGCCAAATGTTCCTCTGTTAAGGTATGGGAATTTTACATGAACAATTACTGCTTAATTGTAACTATAGTTGACTTCAAGAAAGCACTTGACACCTTAAACAATACCACTGTCTTTCCTTCTTCATGTAATTTAGTTACTCAGAAGTAGTATTGCTTGTCAGAGTTTTTTTACAATACTTCTAAAAACACTGTGTGTACTGATGAATAACAGTGTAGATAATTTGACCTGACTAGTGGAGTGTTACAAGAAAATAGCTTTACCCAATTTCTGTTCATCTTTATTGTGCTCACCACGTCTGACAAAACATTGGGTACAGTTTTAGAATCATTATTCAGGCCAAACAAGCCCCATAAGCACCTATCAAAGTCCTGAATAACCACAGTTTGCTGATTTTATTGCTCTTCCAGAGGACAGCTTTAACTGTGCACAGCACTTTCAAATACTGAGTAGAACTGAAGGTGAGACATTAGGCCAGCATACTTTGGACAAAGATGTCTTAATAATGGCTTTCATATCACATAGTTCCATTTGAACAACTCTACTCTTCCTATTCTCATTAGTAGGATGCTACTAAGACATCCTTCTTTGGTTTTGTTTGAAAAATACAGTGCATGTCATTCTGAACAGGGTGTCTTCATATTTGCTGGGATGAAAAAAACACCCTGGGAAACATTTGAGTCAAAATAAATTTTGAGTCTCTATTTGTCTGTGTTGAAGTGGAGTGTATCACCTTGGCCATAGAGGGAATCCCATAAGTTTGTGCCAGTGGAGATCTATTCTGCTGAAACAGTTGGCAAAATATATACCAAATACCCAAAATGGGTACCACTGGCTCATGACTAGTTATGAGAAGTACTACTATTCCTGGATTGTCCTTTGTACGTGTTTCAGGATAACTACAATAATAGTTGTTATTAATATCTATCATCCACTGCAATATTCTAGAAAGAAAGTTGAATTTTATCCCTTGTTTTTCAGTGTATATTGAATTAACATACATGTGGAAACATTAATTGCTGTTAAATTTTAAAATTTTCTCTTTAAATACCAAGTTATGTTCTTTTTTGTTGTTTGTTTTTTTTTTCAGGATCCTCACTGGAGTTCCTATCATTGTTGTTGAATGTCTACAGATTCACTAATAAAATCACTCTTGGAGAAACATAATGTAATATTTATCTCCATCTTCAGTGCAAGGCCACCAAACATAAAATGGTATCCCTAAGGAGAAAAACAAAACAAATCAAAACAATAAAAATTGTTTATTCTGGAAGTGGAAAAAAAAATTGCATGAAAATTATTTTCTTTCTTCTTTTACCAGTTGATTCTAAACTCAGAAGTCAAAATCCATAGTTCTGCCTTACGTATGAAATACCACTCACAGAATGGCAACATTAATCTATGACTCAAGATTATGATGTTGCCTCTTCCTTCTTTTAAATGCTACAATTTAAATTTAAGACACTTAGTGAATCTGTATGTAATTTCTGTAGGTAGGAACACATTTTCTAAATAACTTCACGGGCCTCAATATAGAAGAACCTAGAGGACATGACCAGAGACAGAATAGCTAGAATAATATCCTGCAATCAGTTTTCTAAAGAGATAAATTTGTAAGAGTCTAATTATCAGTACTGGAGAACTTAAGACAGAGTTTGGAAGACTTCAAATTATTGCCAGAATAATTGATCCTCTTATGTCATAAAATAGTTGTAGACAGTTATCCCCCTTGTTTTTTGTGTCAGACCATACTGATGATATATTATACAAAATGTCTAATTTTGATACATTTATCCCTTAATGAAAAGTATGACTTGTATTTGGGTGGAATGAAAGGCCACTCACTCCAATAGTCAATAAAGCTCTGTTACACTTTTTTGTTTTGGCTAGAAAATCTGCATGCACTCAGAACATTTATGACAAATAAAAAAATACATACTAAACATCAGTTTGAAGATCTTAATAAAAATTCAAAGTTTTTGTTACAGAGTATATTTGGAATATCAACAGCATTCTTCCATTTAATAAATTATGCAAATTATCATAATTAAAAATGTTTATCTATGCCATTTCTAAAATCCATCTATTTCACATTCCAACCATGTGTGGGTCCTGAACTGTAAAACAGTTCTTGACTTCTGATCTTTCTCATCAGGCTTTTTTGGCCTTTGTATCTTCCTCACTCAAAAGATTTCTTATCAGACCACTTTCACCTTCTATATGTTTGCAGGATACCTGTTTCATCTGCTGTGAGTTTCTGACAGACATATGAACATATTACACAAGATTAATCATTGAAGCATATCATATTTTTACTTAGAACAAACACACAAGTACATGAAGATGTTTTCCAAGTTCTTTTGCTCTCCAATTTTTTTTTTTTTGTCATCTGACTTTTAATGTCTCACAATCCTTTTGCTTAGAATTTCCATCCTATGCAACATACAGAATTGCTCACAGGAAATCACAGTTCAGTGCTTTTGATAGATATAGCTGTATTTCCCTCATGACATCTCTTACAGACTATCTAGGGAGACATCAGAGGAAGGCTGTGATGTCATGAATAATGCCTACATTTTATTTCACAGGCACCATGGACATCGATTTTTCATATTTTTCAGCCTAGGACACAAGAGTACTTTCACAAGAATTTTATTCTCTGCAGGGGAAAAGGTTGTTGACTGCTCAGCACTTTGTCAGCGATTTTTTCATAGTTGCACACTGTCAATTCTATAGCAGCTGGTATTTGTTCATGTGTTCCAAAAGTTTATTACTGCCACATGCAGGTGGTCCCGTTTAAGAAGATCTAAGGGAAAGTCTGTCTGTTATCTCTGTTGAAATACACTTGCACTGAGAGAATTTTTCACTATCTTAGCAAAAATGTTATTATATGAAAGGAAAGAAGAGGTCATACTTGTCATGCTGGTGTTCTCTTCACCGAGCTGCTGATAAAATTCTTCTGATTGCCCCAGGTTTCTGGCTTTCTCTGTAATTTCCCAACATTAGATTTGAGAGAGAACATCTTCTGTAGCTTTGACAGCAGCTACATTTCCTTTTACTTTGCTCCTATAAGACTATCTTATATCATCCTGGAACTTTTTCTGATGTCTGCCATGATCCTTTTCTTTGAGATCTTGCGTACCTCAGGGTATTTCATTCAAATGTCTTCTTATCTTTCTTTACCAAACATCTTTTAACCTCTTGTCTGTATATCTATGTCAGTGGCACGAATGTGGACATTCAAACTGATTTCTACTGATTTCTTAGCAGTCTCTGTTTATGAATGAAACAGCTTTACTGTCATGATGATGTTCTTGTTACATTTTGCTGTTGAAAAAAAAGGAAATACATCAATGGGCTAGAATGCTAGCAAATTTCATTAGTTAGTACTGGTGATGCATGATGGTCAATAATGAGGAAAACAACATGACTTCTGAGCAGTGAACAAACTTCTCATAAAAAATACCACTAATTTCACTTCCTGCTTGTAATTTTACTGCTTACTTATCTGGAAAGAATGTGAGAACTAAAACGTTTCCCTTTATGACCTGACAACTTTGTCAACAAAATTTTAGGGTTTTCTTCTTTAGCTGAAACTTTCAGCTATAAGAAGAGTGCTCATACATTATAATCAAGTGATCAAGATTGTCTAATGATTGACCAGTTATAAATTCTATTTTTAAAATATACAATATTTTATTTTAAATATTGTTTATTTCCTTCTATATATGATGGTTTCTATTAAAAAAATGATACACCTTGTTTAGTGTACCATCTTTGTCTACAAATATATCTTGATTTTCCATCAGGACACAGTATTGTCCAAATACACAATTTCATTGTTTAGGATAATGAAAAGAAAGCTTTAACTGACAACTACCTTTCCTCTGAAAATAATAGTCCTCACAGTAATTGTTTCAGTAACAAGCAATCCAGGATTGCCTTATCAATTAATCAGTAAAGGCTAACATTTAAACTGTTAAATGACAGTGTGGTATGAAATACCCTGTATGAAAAAATAGTTGAACCAAACTATTGTTGTTGTTGTTGTTATTATTACATTTAAGTTATTTTATTCAATTTTTCATTACCTGTGATGGTAAGCAACAACCCTTGAATTATCCCACAAAATTCTAACCCATCAAAATACTCTTAAGTAATTGTAAACATGTATCTGCAGAATATCAACTCATGGCAGAAAGAACTGAAATTCAAGCAATGAGGAGCATCAAATTAAGATGTTTAAATCTTTTTAGTCGTCTGTTGCTTTTGATAAAATTACAGGATTAGTGGTTTCAGAGAAGACAGCAGATGCAATATATTTTGATTTCACTGAAGCATTTGATGTGCTGTGTTGTGAAACCACACAAAATTAATTCAAGTTGGCTCAGATAAGACTACCACAGAGATTGACAAAAATCATTGGAGAATGGTAAACAAAGAAGCACGGTGATAATTTCAGCTTTGCTGTGGAGAAGTTTCTGAGAAGGATGATAAAATCTGTTCCTTCATTTTTTCGTGTGTTTTATCTATTATGTGATGAGACAAATAGCATATGCTTAATTTTTTTTACATACCTATGGGAATAGATAACATCCAGGCAGATCTGGACAAGCTCGAGAAGTGGACCCATGTAACCTCATCAGGTTCTTTGAGGCCAAGTACAAGGTCCTGAACACTGGTCAAGGTAGCCACTGGTATCAGGCAGGATGGGGATTAAAAGCCTGGAGGATGAAGGAATTAAATGTAACCCTACTGGAAAGGTCTTGAGGATAATGGTGGATGAAATATTGGACATGACTGAGTAATGTGTCCTCACAGCCCAGAACCCCAATTCTATCATGGAATCATTAAGGTTGGAAAAACCCTCTAAGATCATCAAGTCCAACCATCAGCCCAGTACCACCACCATGTTCATGATTAAACCATGTTATAAGCGCCATACCCACATGTTTTTTTGAACACTTTCAGGAATGGTGACTCCACAACTTCACTGGGCAGTCTGTTCTAATGCTTGACAACCCTTTCTGTGAAACAGGTTTTCCTCATATCTGATGTAAACCTTCACTGGTGCAGCTTGAGGTTGTTTTTCTTGTCTTGCCACTTGTAACCTGTAAGAAGAGACTGACACGCACCTCACTACAACCTCTTTTCAGGTAGCTGTAGAGAGCCATAAGATCCCTTTTCAACCTCCTTTCCTCCAGACTAAAAGCTTTCTCCAGGCTTTCTTTGGTAGAAATCAAATTACATCTGGGCTACCTGAAAAGAGGCATCACTGGCAGCTCAAGGAAGGTGGTTCTGCTCCTCTGCTCCGCTCTGGTGAGACCCCACCTGGAGTGCTGCATCCAGTTCTGAGGTCATCAGCACAGGAAAGACATGAACCTGTTTGAGCTAGTCCAGAGGAGACACAAATTATCTAGAAGTATGGAAAAACTCTGCTATTTGGAGAGGCTGAGAGAACTGGGGCTGTTCAGTCTGGAGTTCACTCTGGGAATACATTTTTCAGCCTTTTGGCAGGGCCTGTTGTAGTATGACAAGAGACAATAGCTTTAAAGAAAAATAGGGCAGATTTAGTCCAGATATTATGAGGCATTTTTTCCAAAGAAGGCAGTGAAACCCAGGACTGGAAGGTGTTGCCCAGAGAGATGGTATATGCTTAATTCCTGGAAACGTTCAATGTCAGGTTACTCTGATTTAGTTGAAGATGTCCCTGCTCTTTGCAGGGGGGTTGGAGTAGATGACCTCTAAAGGACCCTTCAAAGCCAAATATTCCAATTCTATGATTCCATGAAAATTCTTAGGTATATACTTTCTTCTTGAAGTTAGGTTGAGAATTTGGAGGTAAAATTTGTGTATAGTCACCTGTTTCTTTCCAATAAAATTTGAAGTCATGAGAGAGGAACACCTAAGAGAAAGTCTCCAGCGATGTTCTTAATGGTTTGAATTGGAGTAATATTTTTTACTAAGTTAGATTGTGCTTAAATCCTTATACGCACTCAAATGTTTCTACCACAACATGGAAATCATATGACTGCACTACATACCAAGGACAATGATAAATGAAGTGATTTTGCATGAAGTACTTCGACAATTTAAGGATACTACAAAATTATGTAGAAACTGAGACTAGGTATCGGTGTAAATTCTTTTAGTCTGTGGGAGGATGGAGTGAAAAGAGCAAGTAGGATAGTTGTAATTGGAGAGGGAATTGGACTTCTCTGTTTCTGTAATCCAAATAACAATGTGTGTGTACCTTTCAAATGATTTTATTTTTTCTACTTCTGTGTAGTAATAGGTTTATTCTATTTATGTAGAGTAATTCATCCTCCCCTTACTTCTTTTGTTTCAATTTATGTCAAGCTCTGTCTCACTAAAAATAAAGTGAGAGGGTTTGACAGAAGATTTTAATGAGAGCTTAGAGGTTTGGGAAATTTCTGGCTAGTTAGTCAGCTCACTTTGAAATAAATAAATAAGAGTTTGCAAGCGTGTGAGCCTGGGGAGAGCTTAATTAAAGAGAATGGGGAAATTAAACTGAAAAGAGATAAAAAAAAAAAAAGGAAGCAAGAAGGCAAAGAAAATCAGTCAGGGAAACTGCTGAAGGAGTGAGAATTAAAAAACAAGTACCAGAAAATCAAAACACAGTGTTTCATAATCATGTTGGATATTCTTTCTGGTAGTTCTTCTACTGACGTCCTCAACAGACAACTATCACATGGGGAACAGATCTTCCTAGGGGAAGGACAGACACTGTTCTCTCACTTCAAGACTGACTGCGAAAAGGAGCTTGTACCAATTGAAGGGTTTGTCTACATGGAGACATTTTCAGGCATAAAACTGTCAGAATAATAAGTCCACTTTAAACTATCCTAACATGACTCCCCACTGTCAGAATTATTTTGAAAAAATATGCTTTTATTATTTAGAAGTAAAGTAATTAATCTGGAAGACAGCTGGATTTACTCAATGATTGACTGTCTGTGTAGGGGAGTTATATAAGCATAGAGCAAAACTGATTGCTGTAGCCATGTTGGAAATTATCAAATATAAATAGACCTACTATAGACTATAATGACAATACATGTCCCTTTTCCCAGTATGTAAATTCTTAAGCATGGATAACAAATTTAAACATGTGAGGAAAGACATCTTTTCTTTTGATTTTATTTTTTTTTAAGAGAGATACAGTATGAGTCATTGTAAGTTTTGAAAATATATTCTGTGAAGAACAAATGAACTACTGCTTTCTTTGACCTGTGAAAAAGAAGGCTGATAGAGGTCATGCTAACATTTTGTGGGGAGAGGTAATAGTTTTTTTTGGCTAAACTGTGAGTTTGAAAGAAATTAACAAAATCTGACAAGAAGCAGGAAAATCCAAGCTAAATGCTGATTAGACACAGGTGCTCTTAATTCCTTCTTATTATGTTAATAAGGCCACCGGAGAAAAGAGTCATTAGACATTTGCAGTAGGGAGGGGCTGCATGGATAGGAGATCTGGCAATGAACTAGATTAGGTGACCAGCTCAGACCTTCAGTAATGACCAGTCTTTGAGAGAAGCAAGCACTACATAGCCAGGGGCAGAGGTAGCAAATGCAACTTCACAACTAAATGTACATGAAGTCTGTTAAGTAAGGGAAGACTAACATATCTTGCTTTTTAGATTTTTCTAATTGTACTAAGCTCTTCCCAGGTGCTTGGTTTGGGGATTTTTTTGTTGGTTTGTGAGTAGGGGTTTTTTTCTGCCAGTTTCCATGCAAATTTAGACTATAAACTGAGTTTTTTGAAGGCATATAAGAATCAAACACTTATTAGCCATTAATTTTCTCTGGAAATTGCAACCATACCCTGAGCTTATTCTTTTTTTTTCTTTAAATCCCAATCAGTAATTCCTATTATTTTGGCAAGCTGCTTTGAGTGTTTTAAAGGCATGTGTTTTTCTTTTATCAGTCATCCCAACAGTATCTTATCCATGAACAACATTACTGAGTTTTTAATATAAGAAAAAATTATTTTAAAATCTGAAACAAGTCAGGAATTAATTTTCTGAATATATGAAAGCAAAAAGTGTTTCTAACATATAGAAAAGTGAACACAAGTTAAAACTAGAGAAATCTGGTCACTTAAGAGAGCTGAAATGTGAATAAGATCCAAACCCATTTTATTGCAAATATGTTTGGTGATAAACTATTTCATAATGGTAGCCATTGCGAAACTCAAAATAGTTGAATAGCAACATTATGAAACAAGATCCTATGAGGACATTGAACACACTTTGTTTTGATTTAATAGTTAGTGAGTTCTGCTTGGTTATGAGTGAAAAAACCTAATTTAAGAAATTCTCAAATCTTTCTTCAGCTTTCACTCAGAACTTTTCTGACTGCCAAAGTACTTTGGCTTCACAGGGAAAACTTCTAGAGTCAGAGGCAAAAGTATGTTAGTTAAAGCTGAGGTACAGACACGAATGTATGTTTGGCTTTGCAACCGTAAGCCCTGATTAGCTCATCTCCCCACATCACAAATCTAACTCTATTCTATCTAAGAATATCTATGCTGTATTAGCTAGGAGCTCAAGTCACTAATTGTCCTGTGAACAAACATGGAACAGTAAATTAATCAAAAAATTTAAGGCAATTGCCACAAACATGGAGAACGATTTTCAAGTAATTTGAAATCTGTTCTTAACTTAAATGTCAAACTGAACTGAAGGGATATTATGCATTTTACATTTCACCGTATGTTTTCCCAGAAAGAGAATCATCTGTTTATCTGTTCATAGCATTTACACAGTAACTCACATGTGATGTCTGCAGCTCAGGAAGTTGTTCTGTGTTTGGAAAGATTACAAATTTCCTTAAAATAAAATGAAAAAAAAAATAAAAAAGGAAGTTATAAACTTCAGTGAGAAAGAAAATTTACCATTGAATCTGAAATACAAAAAACCTGGAGACCTTTAAATTCTATCATCCCTGGTTTATTTCAAAAAGACTTTATATGAGAAAAACCTTGCTTGGAGTTTTTAACTCACATAGTTTAGGCACTTAAGCCATTTTCTAGTATGTTGATCACCTCATGTTACACCATGAGGTATGTCTTATTAAATAAGAACTTTGAGCAACATGCATGAGTAGTAACACTCATGAAAAGATGAAGACTGTTTTTAGAAAATCCCCAGGATTTTTTCCCCAACATCCAATACTCTGTGATGTAAGTGTAAATTATTGTTGATACAAAAAATTTTATTTCATGCCATTGCAATAGTTTTAAATTTCTCCAGACTGGAGTGATAAAGGGATGCTGAGCAGATTCTGGTGTGACTTTCCTCACCTGCGTTTGGTTCCCTGCAGTTCCCAGTAGTGGAACTGAGTGACTCAGATTGTAATTCCCCTGATGTTCATGGTGCCAACTGTCCAGAAGCCAGATGGATCTCTCTGGGGTGAGGTATTCTGCCATGTTCTTCACAATTCACAGTGAGCAATAACTATGTTACCAAGTAGGTTGACTTGAAACACAGTCTGACTAGAATAGCATGAGGAAGAATTTCACTGTGCAGGTGACTGAGACTGAAACATGTGGTCCAGAAAGGTTGTGGGGTCTCCTTCTCTCGAGATATTCAAAATCAAATTCTATGATTCTGTGGTTCTGTGATAGAAATAAACCAAAACTGTTTGTGCAAGTCACCTCCATAAATAGTATGTGCAGGTCAGTTTGTTTATTCAAGGTTATACCTTTTCTCACTTTCTGTAAAATATATTCCCCCTATGCACATGATCTAAAGCTGGAAATTTTTTTTTAATAGTTTAACTAATAAGCCCAGTTAAATATTTCCAGCCTAATATCATGTAAGGAAAGCACACAAGAATAATCATAGATTTGGAGATCTAGCTACAGTCCTTACACACCAGTGTTTTAGAAACCTCCTGAGCCAAAAATTCCATAATCATAATAATTGTTGCCAAAGAAATGTGCACACTGTATATTTTCTTGACTCTTTTTAAGGACATTTATACTTTGTACTCCCTGTCTTCCTGTATAATGTACCCACAATGTCATTACTTGTGAAAAAGAATGTTTCATATTGTTTGCCTTATATTTGATGACAGATTAGTTTTCTTCAGTTAAATGTCTGTGCTTATGAAGTCCACAATGGTCTTTGGGCCACAATATGTTTGTTATCAGCATGAATTAAGATCAAACAGACAGGCAATAAGAATAAAAGCAGTCTAGGCATTAAAGAAATAGGCAAAAAATGGTGTCAATGTAGGATAAAGATTTCCTGTGGTTTGACTCAGTGTTCCAGTGCAGTTTGCAGTTGATCAACCATGGAATCCTTTGATGATCAAGTCAAACTATAATGCAACAAACATTTCTATATTTGGCTATAGTAGAAGGTTGAACTATTAGCACTAGTACTGAGCTGGATTTTTATTTTTCCCCTGATTAGTATTTAATGCTTTTAATGTTGTTTGGGTCTTAGTTTATGATAAAATTAATTTCTTCATTCATTTCAATGACGTCTGCGACTGAACTCCTGAGACTGAGAGTAAAAGCTGGAAAGCATAGATTTTTTTTAGTTTAGTCCCCCTTTTTTATAGTTTCTTTACTCTTAATAATTAATAGGTAGAGACAAATTTGTTCTGCCAATGAAAAAAAAGTAACAAACCTAGCAAACAGAAAGATCTTCAGTACACTACCTAAGATATAGAATTTGTAGAATGAATAGCTGAAGGAGTTAAAAGTAATGCTTCATAGGAAATGCAGTAAAAAATAATAACGGTTACGTAAACATGGATTGCCTAAGGCATATAAAAGTTGTTGGTTCACAGTATGTGGGAGCCAAGAGATTTTGATTTCACTGTGGTCATTGTCCTCTGAATGTATGCTTTGCATATACATAAATGTATAACATAAATGTGGTGCTATTCTTCTAAAACTCATTTCAGCCACCAACTTTCCCTGGGAGGGAAACAAAAAATCAGAGCATAGTGAGTACACTACTAAGCTGTCCAAAGAAGAATAAGAATGATCTCCTAAAAGTATATTTATACTGAGCTAGTTTAAGTTTCTTTGTTCATAAAATCTTTAGAATTTAACCAGAAAAAAACCTACACTTTTTCAAAGATTGATTAAAAATTTGAGAAGTATAACAAGACAGATTAAGGTTTGTATGCAAAAAGATTTTTCTATATGGTGCCTGGAAGATACAAGCCACCTGCAAAATGAAGCTTCTGTTACAGATTAATGTTGCATATTGCTACATTTTAATTCTTTAATTAACTAAATTATAAATATCTTCATGGCCTGTTCTGAAGTCACCAAAATTTATTCCTTAGCCATGAAAAAGAAAGAGCAAAATGCAGTGTAATTTGGGCCAAGTTCTTCAAGACATAGTGACTTGAAACTCTCCTTGTATTAAATAATATTTTTCCATAAGTAGAAGGGACTAAATTTGAGTCTACTTTTGAGATAGACTGTGTAATAATTTTAGTGTAATCCTAAAAGAATTACTTATAAAATTGCAAAGTACTGTTATGTTCTAAAGAAATTTAATTATTGTCTTGTATCTTGATACAGTGTTAATTAATCAGAAAAAGCACTAAAGGATGAAAACAGTTTATATTTTCTTAAATGACCTTTTTATTAATCTAATGCATTTTAGGGGTCAAAATTCTCTGTGACATATATTTCTCTTTAAGATATACTACAGCTATCCAGTGGGATTTACCCTCGTATATGGATGGTAGAAGTGAGATACAGGGTAGTTCAAAGGCAATCTGCCCGACATCTGATCCCAACAGATCTTTTTCCCAAAGAGTAGTGTTGACACTTTTTTAACTTTTTAATGGGAGTATTATTTGTGCATAGTTTTAAATTTTTCAGTATTTTTTTTCTAAATTATGTTAATCTTGCAATACCAAAAAAAGACTACTTATGTTTTTTGAGGAGGTTTGGCAATCCAGTAGTACATTGAAGTTTCTTTAGTAAGCTTTCCAGAATGGTGACTCTCTTATTTGAAAATTTTCAAAATGAAAACCACAAGCCACCTGCATAACATTATAAGAAAGGCTGAGAATTTATTAACCAAACTGTAACTATTCTAGTTAAATGGAGTATAATATACATAGAGAGAGAAAGAGAGAGTGTAATTTGGTATTATGTTATGATGTTTTGTGCAACAATATATCAAATTACACTTGGTCTGTGGACAGATGGAAAATCTAGTTAAATAATTATGAATTAGCTTAAATGTACTCAGAATTACGACATTTAGTCCATTGCATGTAAGGATCTATTTCAGAAATGTGATCAGCCCTGGTGAGGGGATGGGGACTGTACCACCCTGCATAAAGTAAAACTTCTTCAAATATTATAAAAGATGCCTGTCAATTATGTTCCTAACTGGTGTTCCTGAAATTAGGTGAAATGAAGCTAGATTGAAGACATGTTTTTTAATACATAGTTTCAGGAGAAAAAAGGAGAAAGAAAAATAAGAAATAAGAAACCACTTCTCTTTTCTTCTGTGCCTGTAACACAAAGGAAACTTAGCTCTGGCAATTTAAAATATATAATTCTGTGGTGCAAATTTGTGGTAGTGGGGTAGGGGCTCACTGGGTAATAACTCAATTTTTATGAAAATCCATCCATTATGAAGCTACACCACCAGCTGTGGTTATGATCCAAGACTTCCTCAGACTTTTAATTAGCCTTTTGGGTCCCAGCAAAGTACTTGACAATGTAGATAGCTATAAGCAGAGGGCAGCACAAATTACTTCAATAAGATTCTTGCTGAATTAAACCCTAGTCACTTCTTTTTAAAGAAAATTCCAAGCCTAAAATAAATTAAATGCATTGTTTCATTATTACCAAGGTAAAGATTTATTTATTTATCATCCAATAAAATCCGTTTGAGAAAAAATAAAATAATCCTACATATATTTTCCTAGTAAACCCAAATCCCTGCAAAATGCAACATGGACCACATAATTGTATAATGAAAATCATTAGAAGCCTATAATGTATTCTATTTCTGCAATATTCCATTTCATGATACTTCATATAAACCACATTGAAAAATGTAAGAAAAAAAACCACGCAAAAACAACCCTTCCAACCCTTCCAAAAAATTGTTTTCCTTTTTTTTCCCTGTAGATATCTTGTAAAAACTTAAAATAAGTTAAGCTTTTTCTCTTGCATTCAAGGTCTTCCATATTTACTTATTACAAAACCTTACTAAGTGGTACTTCACCCATCTGCCTTCAAAACACACGACTTTTTTAATTAAATTGCTGTTTCACACAGCACAGGGTAATGGGCTTCCCTTCCCTAAATAAGCACTTCCAAGTAGCCTCAGAAATTCAGAGCTTAATTTAAGAAGGGTTTATACAAACTTGTCTGTGAGCCACTGTGCTTGTCAAAGAGATAGGACTCTAAATGTTTGTCTCTTTGTGAAGCAACTTGAAGGTAATTTGTGAAAATACCCCACTATTCAAAAGCATAAATCCAGATGTCATTACCAGCCATTCTATGTATTTTGATTCCTCGGTGACTTGAACAAAATTCAATGAACCACTTAGAAACTGAAACACAACACAATACTTTAGAAATAGGCATTAAATTAGCTTTTACTTTTCAATCCAAGGAAAGGGAAAGGAATGCTTCATAGTATAAAATATGGTTACAATCAGTACATGTTAAAATCTGAGAAGAATTTTCTTTCTGTGTTCTACTGCCATTTAAAAATAATTTAAAGTAGTTTCCTGCAAACATACTGAGGAAACCTGATACTGTTTTTGAAGGGAAAGAGAAAATGAAGAAGGACATTAAACTCTGTTCATTTTCACAGAATCACAGAATATGCTGAACTGGAAGGGACCCACAAGGATCATCAAGTCCAGCTCCTGGCCCTGCACAGGACCATCCCCAAGAGTCATACCATACACCTGAGAATATTGTCCAAATGTTTCTTGAACTCTGACAGGCTCAGTGCTGTGATCACTTGCCTGGGGAGTCTGTTCCAGTGATCAACCACTCTCCGGATGAAGAACTTCTTTCTAATATCCAACCTAATCCTCCCCTGACACAACTTCAGGCCATACCCTCAGCCCTCTCACTGGTCACCACAGAGAAGAGATCAGTGCCTGCCCCTCCTCTTCCCCTCATAAGGAAGTTGTAACTACAATGAAATCTCCCCTCAGGCTCCTCTTCTCCAAGCTGAACAGACCCAGTGACCTCAGCTACTTCTCATACAGCTTCCCCTCAAGGCCCTTCACCATCTGCATTGCCCTCCTTTGGACACTCTATAACAGCTCAATATCTTTCTTATATTGTGGTGTCCAAACTGCACACAATATGCAAGGTGAGGCCACCCTACTGCAGAGTAGAGCCCTCATCCTGTAATAGGCTGATGATACTGCCTATTGCCATCAAAATATTTGAAAAAACCTTTTATTGTGTCCCCCAACTCTGGCCAGTTTCATCTCCAGCTGAGCTTTGGCTGCACAAATTTTCCTGCCTGCTTGACTTCCAGCATTTACTAATTCCCTGATCCTGAAGGAACTGTGGAGCTAGTCTCAAATACAAACAGGGTTAACATTGGATTTTCAATGTTTTCACAAGTTCTAAGAATTTTTTTTCAGAAATTATTTTCTTTTACATAAAAAGTCTCCAACTAGCAACATGTGACATTTTAAAAATCAGCAGAAAGTTGTATGATTGCTAAAATGTTTCTAAATTAAGGCTGTAAAGCAAGTATGAAGCAAACTGGATTAAGTGTTTCTACTCCTGTGTAGGTCTTTCTCTTTTTTTGCAAAAACTAATTTGATGTGTTCTATGAACAGCTGCTGAATAAAGTATTTCAGGATGATGGAACACCTCCTTGTTTTCCATTTGTGTTATGTCATCAAAGCTTCCTATCTTTGCTATTTCCTTTCCCTTTCCCTTTCCCTTTCCCTTTCTCTTCCCTTCGCAAACCTTCCCTTCCCAAGCCTTCCCTTCCCAAACCTTCCTAAGCCTTGCCTTGCCTTGCCTTGCCTTCCCTTGCCTTGCCTTGCCTTCCCTTCCCAAACCTTTCCTTCCCAAACCTTCCTTTTCCTTTCTCCTTTCCTTTCAATTTCCACTTTTATTTTATTTCATTTTCTGTGATATTCAGCAACACATTCTGCAGTTTAGCAGGCCCAATGTGAAACAACAAGGGAAACTGGAAGAAAAAGATTTAACTCTTATAGAACACTAAATTAAGTCTGATAGTGTTTTCCAACCCACCAAACTCCTGTTTGCCTCATACCTTGTGTTTGCACTGTAAGGGATCAAGCATCTGTTGTCTATAAAATTCGATGATCTTTTTTTTTGTTGTTGTGTGTGATGCCTGAGAAATCTGTTCCCTAGAACCGAAAATAAATCAAAACAAAAACTGTTCATATGAAAAAAAAAAACAAGCAAACAACAAAAAACAAGTGGCAACAAGAGAAGAAAAGAAACGAATCTAAAACCACGGTAAGATAAACTAATGAGAAAATAAACATTTGTGATTATTTCTTACCTGTTTGTCTCCAGACTTGATTGATTTAGTTTTTGTAACATCTGTGTAGACAGATAGGAAGTAAGAATTTCAGAATTTTATTTTTTCTTTTGCTTTTGAAGTAAGTGCCTATCAAATGACATAAAGAAGGAGAGTTAAGCTTCAGTCTTTGGAAACTGAAAGACATCTCTAACATAGCATTAACTGTTATGAAGTTAACAAAGGATGAAAACGAGTGGAAAATAAAACATGGAAAAATTTGTAAAGTCAAACCTAATGCAATTATTCCATTTTTCTTAAAAAACAAACAAAAACCCCAAAACAAACAAAACAAAACAAACAAACAAAAACCATCATCATGGCTAGGCTTCGCGAACGAAGATTTGAAAGGGCTCTACCCACGCTTGCTACAAGCGCGCTGATGGCTAAAAAGGCCAATGCGAGATAGACAAGTCCGGTTGCAGAAGGCACAGCAGAAAGACTCCCCGGGTGATATTGACAAGACGCGATTCCTTCTGCGTTGTCTTTTCTCCTCGAGAGTGATCCTGCGTGTGTTCTCAAAAGCAGCAGCAGCGTTATAGATGGTGTGTCTCCAGGCCTCCCGATTGGAGGCCAGGGTAGACCAATGGTGATGATCAATATGGCCAAGGATGAGGGATTGTTTCAGGGAGTCCTTGAACCTCCTCTTCGGGGCTCCTCTCTTGCGGCAGCCAGTGGCAAGTTCCCCATAGAGCACGATCTTAGGGAGGCGGTAGTCCTGCATCCTGGAGACGTGCCCTGCCCAGCACAGCTGTGTTCTCAGCAGCATGGCCTCAATGCTCGTGATTGCTGCCTGTTCAAGGACAGACGTGTTGGTCACATAGTCAGTCCAGTGGATGTTTAGAATTGTGCGGAGGCAGCGCTGATGGAAGCGTTCTAAGAGACGCAAGTGGTGCCGGTAAATGACCCATGAATTGGACCCATACAAAAGAGTAGACAGTACAACAGCTCTGTAAACACTGATCTTGGTACTTTTCTTCAGGTGTTTGTTTTGCCACACTCTTTTATGGAGTTTACCGAAAGCTCTGTATGCCTTTGCTAACCTGTTGTCTATTTCTGCATCAATCTTACCGTCTGAGGAGATGATGCTACCCAGGTAGCTAAACTGCTGGACTGATTTGAGTTCTGTTTCACCAATGGTGATATGGGGATGATGGGAGACTTCCTGAGGTGCAGGCTGGTATAAAACAAAAACCAAACCAAAACAAAAACCCTCCCCAAAGAAAACAAAATGAAAGAACCATGTTTTCTTCAGAACCATTTGTAGTCAATGCACAGATCATCAGAATTTCAGAGTCAAGTCTTAAATCTTTTTTTTTTGTGTGATTTTAAGGGCTCCACAGAAACTTTGGTGGAAGCAAAATTTAAAAAAAAAACCCTTCTTTTAATTAATTTTGACATCGACTCAATAACATAAATTGAAATTATGCTGTTTTTGACCGGGGTAGAGCTAACTTTCTTCACAGTAGCTAACATATGGGGCTATGTTTCATATTTGTGCTGGAACCAGTGTTGATAATTGAAGGATATATTCACGATTGCAGAGTAGTGCTTGCACAGTTAAGGCCTTTTCTGCTCCTCACCCCACCTCACCACTGAAGAGTCTGGGATTGCACAAGCAGTTGGGAGGGGACATAGCCACAGTAGCTGATCCCAACTTACCTGAGGAATATTCCATAACATCGTGCTCAGTATATACAACTGGGGGAAAAAGGAGAACATCCAGAGTGATGGATGGCATTTGTCTTCCCAGGTCACTGGTTACACATGATGGATTCCTGCTTTCCTGGAAATGGCCAAACACCTCCCTGCCCATGGGAAGTTGTGAATTAATTCCTTGTTTTGCTTGCTTGTGCATGTGGCTTTTGCTTTCACTATCAAACTGTCTTTGCCTGAACCCACAAGGTTTCTCACTTTTACCCTTCCCATTCTCGCTGCCACTGCACCAGGGGACAGTGAGGGGCTGTGCAGCACTTGGTTGCCGTCTGGGGTTAAACCACAACAGCAGTGATCTGCTAGAAATGTTTCACCTTTCACCTGATCATAGAAACAAATTCTTGTCATGACTTCAAAGTGGCTTTAATAAGTTTGACTTTAGATAATATTTAAGCACAGCCTAAAGCTCTTGCTATTTTGTAATTAGGGATGAGATGCCATTTTACTACCTAGAAGAAGGCTATAAGCACCTTTATATACTGCAGACAAAGACTCTTATAGGTATCACCTCTTTTAACTATCCGATTACTACATATTATTGCAAATACTCTATCCATTCAGCTTTGCAAGAGATATTTGTAAGAATCTTTGCTCACACACACGTTTAGAGGAATAGATAAGTATTTGGTCAGATTTCCAAAACTTTTCAGACTTCTCATTCTCACTTTCCATTCAGATTCATAGGCTGAGCTTGGAGTCCCAAAATTTCAGTAGCTGTTTCAGGACCTTTGTCCCCTATCTTTCCACATTCTTCTGTCTGGTAGTCTAACAAACACACCAGATTTTGCAGATTCTCCAGCACATTCCTTCTGAAATTTTATAGATGGTGTTTGATAATGAGGGTAGAATCTATAGAGGCACTACTATTAAGACAGTGAAGTAAGCTACAACAGGGTAAGCAAGACCCTTGATAGCATCATTGCCTAATATTTTGTCTGGGAACACTCCAGTCCAAAACGTTTCTCATACCCTGCATGTCACTTACAAACACTCCTGGGTTGCTGAAGCTCTGAACAGCTGCTGCACAGCTGTTACTGATTTGAGTAACAATCTCAGTGAGACTGGTGTACCTTACCTGGATTGAGTTGTATGAAAAAAAGCAGGGCTAACACCCTAAACAGGCACTTACTTTACTCAAAACAAGGATATGTACAAATGTAATCAGGAATTTACCAAGAATAAAGAGTAGTCTTTGAATATGAGTATAAGAACAACCATTGCCCATGTACAGAATCTGTTCATGCACATGAGATTAGTAAAAAACCTCCCTAACCATCTTGAGGGATATAAGTGAGTCTGTTTTCTGCTTCAGTTTTATTTTTTTGCTGATGAGAGAAAAATAACATGCTATATTCTTTGTATATAAACACTTTGCTCATTAACATTTGCTGGCTCAATAGGAAATAATTAAAAAAACAAAAAAATGTCCCTAAATTTTATTTAGCTATTTTATGTAAAATTGATAATAATGTAATTCTTTCTCTATTATTAAACAACAGATGAATGAAAATAAAACTTAGTAATTGAAATAAGGGCAGTGTGTTCATGTAAATGAAGTTTTATATTAGAAAAAAAAAAACCCCACTTCTTTGGACGTTTTTCAAGTAGAAGGTGGAATGTGGGGTAGGAAGAAAGACATTGAGATTCATTCTTGTAACAAGTGAGATTTGTGGGTCTATGCTCCTCACAAATTCAATTTGATTTTTAAAAATCGTAAAAAAGAAGAAAGGTTTTGCCAGAAAAATTAGGTATCTTCAAGGAAAACTCAGAAATTAAGAAATATGGAAGGTGATAAGAATATGGATTCACTTTTCTGTGGACTTTTTGGAAGATGGGAAGTCCTGCAGGGAGAAAATAAATAAAAAAAGATACAATTCTGCTATTATATAAGGATTTATTTCTACATTGTGAGGTTTCTTCAACATTTTGAGATTCATTTCAGTAGAAAAACTTTCATATTTTTGGGAACCAAAGAGTTTTAAATAAAAGTTAATTGACTGTGCCTTTGTAAAGTACCGACTCTGTGGACAGTGTGTTCACTAGTTAGCAGATGGCTTTTTTCATAGTTCCAAACTGTCTATATTAATTTTAGTTTGGAGACAGATTGAAGAAATTCAGTTTTATTGTGTAGCTTTTCCTGGACATTTTCCAGTGTCTACCTGTCCCAAGTTGTTTCTAGCCATATGTGAATGTAGGATCACAGTCTATATCCCAGTCTTTTCATTCAGTTGCATTCAGGTACATATGTGTTATTTTTAACAAGAGCTTTTTCTACCTGAAGTTTTTGATTTTTACCTAATCTTTTTGTGGATGGTGTTCAGCTTCACCTCCTGCAATGAATGTTTGAATTTATGAGAAATTTTCCCTGAATGTTAGTAGTTTTTCCTTTCACTATTATGTTTGTCCACCCATCCAAAAAATAAACATATTTAAAGCATGGGAAAGAATGTGCAGAAAAATTCAGCAACTACTTAGCTTCACAAGCTAACAGATAAGATATTGAAAAAGGGGGGGAAAATAAGAAAGCTAAATTATTCTATGTTTCTGTGATTTTGCCTCTAGGTTCTGGAGGGTGTTAGCATTTCCTCTCCATAAGGGCAATACTGTCCGTGCCCCTGCAACACAGAGCTCTTGATTCAATCACCTGTCCTAGGCTGTAAGGTAAAATATACATAGGTATTTTCCCAGGAATGCCAAGGCAGTGTAAGGATTTAAAAAAGGTTTATTTCACATGCAAGGACCACTTCTTAACAATTCTGCACACTGGGCCCCCACAGGAAAAAGGCAATGCCCCACCTTCTCCAAGGCTTTTTGGATCTCTCTCTCCTCCCCCACCCTCTCTATCCCAAGGAGAACTTGTACATGTCTGCAAACATCTTATTTCTCTGCATACCAGAGAGATAGTTTGCTCACAGCTTTTCCCTGCAACTTTCTCCGGAATTCAGAAGAAAGGAAAAACCCCAAAATAATTTCACCCATTAGAGAAGACATTTTACTAAGTCTTCCTAAACTAAATGAAGTTTTAGCTTTCTGTCACAAATTCTTCTGAAATTGTACTTATCCCTACATAGGTATTTTGTTTAGGTAACTTACCGAGATTCTCATAAGCATCCTCAGACCTTACTGAATTGTGGACTTTGCTAGGTTTTTTGGTTGATTGGTTGGTTGGGTTTTTTTGAATTTATGTTTCTTCAGATGACTCTGAAAGGTCATGGTAAAGGCACACAGCAACACATAGGCTTTGTACCAAATTTCCGAACATACTGTTGTTTTCTCACCAAGAAGAGGAAGCACAAAATAATGCAGGTTACTGAGAAAAGTCCTTTATATCATTTCATTCTTTCTGAGGAAAGAGAGTCTGTTCACTTCACATATTCTTACTAGCTAATTATCCCTACCTGCTCTCTTCTTTCTACCTATATGGTGAAACTCTTCTCTAGCTTCCTCAAGCAAATTGCTTTCTCTGTGACTGAGCTCAGCATTCTTCTCTCTCATTGTATTACCTGATCCTTCAACCTTCCTTTGATTAAATGGTCACATGCTCATTTAAGGAAAAAAAATCATATAAGGCAGGATGCATCAATTTTTGAAAGATTTTGTGGAGAATTCCAACCTACAAAGTCTCTGTTGGTGTATTTCAAATATAAACTTGTGACAAAGAATCTTCATAAGATTAGATAATGAACATGGCCTCCAGTGCCTAGCCTGTGCCCCATCTCTTGTCATCCAGGACCTGTACTCCTCTGTCTCCATGCTGCGCCTCCACATCTCAAGGCTTCTGTTATTGCACCAGAACTGTATTTATCTACACTGCATGATAAATATCTTGTTCCACAAAGACAAAGTTGACACTACTTGAAGTAGTAACATCTCTTATTACTGTCTGCATAAAAGATAAGTTGTATGATGCAAAGACAGGCAAAGTAAAAACAAATAGAAATAACTCCCTTTTTAGAAGAAAAGTAAATACAACTGATAAAACGAAATTATTAAAGAACGGTTCATGCAAGTGGAAGAAGTTCAGACAGTGTACCAGTTTAAATGAGAGACAGTACCAGTGTACCAGTTTAAATGAGGATGAGTTATGAGGAAGACCCAAACTCCTCCCTCTAAGCAATTGCAAATCCAAAATTAAGAGGCTCCAATTGAGGGGAAAAAAATGTGGAAAAATAACAGCCCTTTATTAAAGATATATGTGTATTGGCAGAAACAACAAAAGAAAACAAGTAAAACAGCTAAACAATACTCCTATACCCACAAATAATCCCCTTCAAAACAAACAATTCACAAACAAAGAGAAAAAAAGTAAACAGTTCAGTTGGCACCCTTTGGTGCAATTCTAACCACAGTCAACAGGGGGAGATGTTGGATCACTAGAGATACAGAACTTGTAGCATACTGTGCCAGTCACCAGGGGGAGCTGTGGGGTCACTGGTTGTTGCCACGTGGGGGAATGCACTTCGGGGTGTGTTGGAGAAACTGAAAATGAGTTTCCCTTCCCCCCTGCCCACTGGGAAAGGGGAGAGAGAGGAGGGAGAGAAACAAAAAAAAAAGTCCTCCCCAATGGGAACTCACTCTGTCCTGCTGGCCGAATAGTGCAGTATAGTTTTTCCCTCTCCCTTTGATGTGCACAAGAACCACTACCAAGAAAGAAACAAACAGGAATGGGGAAGGGGAAAACCTCCTGAAACAGTTCCTCTCTGATGAAAATCTAAGCAGAATCCACAGCTGATAGCCAGCTTGAGAACGAAACCCACTCCAAGCTCCTACTCCAACCTTGTTCCAGCTTTAGCAGGCCCTGAACTCCTCCCCTCCGCCCCCCCATTTCCCAGGAGACAAGAGGGAAAAAAAAAGTAATAAGGAACTCCTCACCCTTCCCCAAAAGCAAGATTCTGAGGGTCATTAACTAGGAATGTGGCCTTACCAGCAGCTTCTTTTATGTTACTTAACTGCCCATTTAAACATCGCCTCCATGCAGTGGGCAGGGGGAAGGGAAAAATTCCTGCTTAGTTTCTAAGAACCAGCAAAACCATGACAGACAGACAAGCCTGTAAAGCCTCACTCTTGAAGCATTACAAACTGACTACAAAGCCTTTGGCTCGCTACTAAAAACGGCAATACTACATTACTGTGGGTTGCAGGATTCCAGCACCATGTTGGGCAGAGGTGTTTCACACTTAACAGTTGAAGTTAACACTTTAAAGAGCCAAAAAGGCATCCTGTGAGGACATAATGGTTTAAAAAATACTAACAGGCTAAGATTTTTGTATCTTCCTGAAATGCAACAAGACGGAGACAAAAAGGCTTGAACGTAGCAATACCTCAATATAACATCATCCTATGGAGTAAGTACTTATCCAACACAGAGTCTTGGGTAGCAGTGGCATTGGTTGTCTACATCTCATCCATGTTCTGATATCTAGCCTTGGTAGATGAGCTGTCTCATGAAGTCTAAACTGACATACAGGAAAATCCACCTGGAATTAAGAAGTTTCAGTAGCTCTAAATCCCAAGATATATGAATACATTTGAAGTTCAGTTTTGTAAACTGAGAAAAATTATTTTCCAGAAGTGGTATATAAACTTAGTGTCGAAGGAAGTTGTAGTCGTTAGAAGATGCATAAAACCGTACATAGAAGACAAAGGCCTTTATAGCGTATTACATAAATTACTTCCCCAAGACTGCTCCTAACTTTATATCTGGTGAAATATTCCATACTTCTGTTAAAAATATTAGAAGCTGAAAATAGTCTGTTGAGGTTTTTCTCCCAAGGTATCAAGTTAGCCATAGTGCTTTAGATCTGAAATATGTTCAGTGTGAAATATTTAAAAAATAATGCATAGGAGGAAAATTCAAAACTACAAAGTTGAAAGGATGATAGAACACTACACAGGCATTATTTATCAGCAGTGAAAAGGAGAACATTAGTATTACAATTAGTAAAACATTAGTCAAGTGTATGAGATGGACAAAGACAAAGCGAGATTAGTATAGTCTATGAAAAAAAATTGATATATAAAGAATTCAATTTATTTTAAAATATTAGCTGAGTAACAAGGTTCTTAGAAGTTTCAATAAATTCTGTTATACTTTCGCCAAATGTCCATTGTGTGTGGTTGATTTACCTAAATGAGTTAAAGAGTTGTCTATCATTAATTTCTATTAACTTCAATTCAGCTTAAGCCATATCATGATGTAGAGCACAAAACACAGGACTTGAGCAAAAACTATTCAAGGACGAAGTCTGAGATAGGATTTGGAGAAATAGGAGTCAATCAAGGCGAACAAAATGCAGAGAGAACCCATATCTGATAGTTAGAATAAACGAGAAGGAATGGAACAAAAGTCACATGAGGAATGACTCGGGGAGCTGGAGTTGTTTAGCCTGGAGAACAGGAAGCTTAGGGAGGCCCTTATCACTCTCTGATCTCAACCTGAAAGGAGGTTGTAGTGAGGTGGGTGGGTGTCAGTCTCTTCTCCCAGATAACAAGTGACAGGATGAGAGGAAATTGCCTGAAGTTGCACCAGGTTAGGTTTGGATCAGAAATTGGGAAGAAAAGAAAAATCACAGAAATGGGTGCAAAGCATTTCAATAGATTGCCCAGGGAAGTGGTGGAGTCACCAATCATGGAAGTGTTCAAAAAATGTGTAGATATGACACTTGAGGACATGGGTTGACAGTTGGACTTGATGATTTTAAAGATCTTTTCCAACCTTAGTGATTCTATGAATAGTATCAACAGGCAGAGGAAAAATAGTTCTTTAAAAACTTCAGGTGTAAAAGTGGTTAGAGTGGTAACAGAGAAGTCAGGTGAGCGAAAATGTCACGGTGTCATTGAAAAACCCATTCAATCAACATAAAAGAACTAAAAATATAGTGGGCCCTACTGCATACTGGGTTCTTTTCCTACTGTTTTTATGCTCAAGTGAGTATAACAGGCAAACACGCCTTTGCATGTTTTTAATACATTAGGTTTGATTCTCTGTTTAATTTTACTGATGCAAAGCTTAAGGAAATTTGGAAACTGGCCTCTTTCCTATTTGACTGAAGGAAAAACAAACTATCTCTACCAGTTCACTATGTGCTAGTGATAAGAGTGAACAGCTGTTATTCATGTTATTGTTTCAAAAGGGGTGTTAACATCAAGATGTCTTTGCAGAAAACTAATCCTAAGTTTTCTCCTGATATTCTTTTGTTTCCCAAAGCAATTGTAATAGCTGATTTAGAGTGATAGTGAGATTATTCAAGATACAGTTAAGGTGGTTGAATCTTCTGAGTGAAAAAATCCATTTGCTTATTTTTTCAATGCTGAAGTCATTAGCAAACAATAACAATGTGAGAATTTATTCATTCTCTGGGGATTTTTTTTTCTGGAAACTGCTTTCTTCATTGCTATCAAAATAATTTTAAAAAATTGCCTTCTCTGAAGTTACAATTTTACCTCTTTCTTAATTCTGACATTATGGATGTTAGTATTAAAATGCATATCTGTAAGTAAATATTTACTCTGGCATGTATTTTAGGACTTGAGGATAAGTAGGACAAAGATGTACACAGACCCAGGCATTAACCTATTTTCTAGACTAAAAGGGAGTACTCTCTTGCCACTCAACCATATTAGCATGTTTGTTTCCCAGAAGCACATCTATAGAATTAGGTTTTTTGATTTTTTTCTCATTTGCTAATTTAAACAATAATTCAGTGAAATCTGAATGATGGTTTTAATGTTCTTTTTTTATTTCCTTGCTGCCTTCCAGACTGCCACCAGAATATCTGACTGTTCACCCTTAGAAAAAGCCCAGGATTCAGGGACATTTTTATAAACTATTCAAAAGATTTAGTATCTTTTATTTAAATCAGTGGTTCTACAATAGGAAACACTGGCAGGGAAGCATGAAATGTAACTCGAGGAAGGAAAATCTGCCATAGTTCAAGAAGCTCAAGAAAAAAATATGTCAAGTTTTTGTGTCTCCTTTTCTTTAATTTCTCTTACTTCTCCAATAACAACTGTGGGAGCATAATACAACATTTCAACTAAAGGAGGTGCTAATCAAGGATGCATACAGGGCCAATAGCTACATGTGGGGCTGAGGCACTCTCTTAATGCATAAAAACAAATACTCAAATAAGAAGCAGAGGGGTTTTGATGTTATTCAGAAATATCAACTTCAGTCTTTACAGTTTAGATGGTAAAGTAATATTTTATTTGTTGTCCTTTTGATGAAACTGAATTGTGCTACTTGGTAAAAATATTAATAGATAAACCTTCAGGTTAACAGACACAGAAATATTACCAAGTTGCTCCATTTTGGAAAAAAATAAGCAAATATATATGTGTATTTCAGATGCTACTCAACAAGTGTGTTGAGAAATCAAATTTGAAGGCTGACTTTGAAATAGGTATTAGAAAGAACCAAGTTTTTCTACTTTCTTTTATGTAAATTATGAATATTCAGTTATATGACTGAGGTGATTATCATGAGTAGCAGTCATCTCACCTAACTTAAATTGTTTGAAGGTAAAGGTCTTCTACTTTTATTTTTTTCCTTCTCATGATTGATGACAGCTGCAGAAGATGATTCATCCTATTTTCCTAATTCTGAGTCTGAACGTTTGTGCTGGTTTTGGCTGAGGTTAACTTTCTTCACAATAGCAGGTATGGGGCTATGTTTTGGATTTGTGCTGGAAACAATGTTGATTTTTTTTTTATTGTTGAGCAGTATTTACACAGCACCCAGGCCTTTTCTGCTTCTCATTTCACCCCACCAGTGAGGAGGCTGAGGGTGCAGAAGCAATTGGGAGGGGACACAGCCCGGATAGCTGACCCCCAACACATAAAGCTGTGAGAAGAAGGAGGAAGCGGGTTACATTTGAAGTCATGATGTCTGTCTTCCCAAGTCACTGTTCCACATGATGGAGATGACTGAACACCTGCACTCCCATGGGAACTGGTGAATCATTTCTTTGTTTTGCTTTGCTTGTACATGTGGCTTTTGTTATTAAACTGTCTTTATCTCAACACATGAGTTTTCTCACTTTTACCCTCCTAATTCTCTCCCCATCCCACGAGGGGGAAGTGAGTGAAAAACTGAATAGTGCTTAGCTGTGGGCTGGGTTGAAAACATAGCAAACTTAAACAAAACAAAACAAAACAAATCAGTAAAAGTGCTTATTTCTTTTCAGTGTGTCAGAAGGATCTTGAAAGACCATCTTAGATGAGATACCTAAATCTTGGTTGCCTTAAGTCACACAAAATGTTTGTCTTACCATATCAGATGGAAAATCAGAGAAAAGTCCTTTTTAAAATAAATTAGGGATGACTAGCATTTTCTGTCATCATTTATATGATTTAATCATATAATTCCTGAATACTTTTTTCTTTCCATGTTGTTCCAATTGAATTTGCACTTTTCCCTCTCTAAAGATTTTTTCTCCCTTTCTTCTCAGCTGTTATTCTCTGCCAGTGAGAAATTACTCTGACTCCTCTGTTCATAGCAACTAGTGAGTTTACCATGCTCCTTGTAGTAAAGACATAACACACCATAACTCATGTTACCTTTAGATGGGTATGGCCACTGTGATCTACTGTATATTAAGATATATATGATATGTCTGAGAAAATATGTAACCTAAATTGGGATTTTCTATTAAACTTTGTCTTCATGAAATGTAGCAAACAATGTTCAGTGAAATTCCATTGAAAATTACTTTTTGTATTTGAGGTTCTACATGTCCTTCCTCTACCTGACACCCAGGATCTGTGAGTTATGCAATAGTTAGTCTACCTACATTGCTTTTAGTTGACAAAGTTGTAGAGTTCAGCTCTACAATTTTCTGAATGAGTGCTCTAGCTAGGATAGAAATATAGAAGTTTTTAACTTTGAGCCAACGCTGTGTGAAGGAGCAACCTGTGATGCAAGAAGATCACTGCAGGAATTTGAACAGCATAGATACAACTTTTCATTTATCTTTCAGTCCTGGAAGAGTTTACTTTCCTGTTGGAAGGGATTTTTGAGACAGAAATCTTTTCAAAGTAAGCGGCATAAAATGGAGGATCTCACCTCTCACCTATTACAGGTCTATCACGGCACTGAAAACACCCTTACATGGGGGTATTTAGACACATCTCAGACAAAGGGAATGTGGGATCACTTTATAACTGGGATATTGGGTGATATATCAAGGAATAGTTATTATTATTAGAAAACTGGAACATGAACAAAATTTACAAAATTTTTAAAACTCTTGATAAACTGTATTTCATTTATTTATTCTATTTTCTCAGAACAATTGTTTAAGACACTTCATGCCATCATTACTCATATATCAAGTGCTGCATTTGTTCTCACAGAAACAAACAATGTATTCTGTTAGTCAGCATCCAGACTTACTACAAAATATATCTTGGACTTTCCCTATAAGCAATATTGGTCTTAAATTACTAGATAATTCTTGTCTTTAAAGTGAAGCCATCCCTCTTCATTAAATTCAGCTGTGAACTACTAAAACAGGAACTCCTGAAGAGTTTTTATATCTCATACAATAATAAATCCTCTTAGAGTTGCTCGGAGTCTATAAAATGAAAAAAAAGATAAAATTAAAACCTGGTTTTTTTTAAATGTAGCAAATATCACTGAATAAAATGTAAATATACATATATGTTTAGATATATAGATAGATGCATAACATGAATTTTTCATTCCAGTTTGAAAAATATATCTTTAAAATTAGATTTTCAAGAAATTCAAAATCGTACTGATGGGTTAATCTGCTATATCTGCCTTGTACACAATGTCTGAAGTGCTCTACAGGCACTTAGAGCTTTTATTTTGAACAGAATTATTCCCAAAGTGCTGTGAACATTATTGTTAGGAGTAGCAAAAAACATGATGTTGTGCTATGTAAGTACTAAGGGGAGATCATATCAACATCTGAAGTATCTGAGAGACATAAAAAGAAATCTGGTAGAAAATATGAACTATTTAGCAGTGCTTTGTGTATACTAATTTCTCTCTTCATTGGCCTTAATATTCATAGTACTTAACTAGAAGATGAAGAGGAAAATAGAGAACACTTAATTCTTCTTTTCAAGTTTTTTTTTTAATACCAGTGAATTCTAATGCATTGAAAGTTGCTGTGTAGTTGTAGGAAAAAATTGATAGATCCCTGAGCAGGATACTTTCAAGAGAAAAGATCTGGATCTGGAGAATTTAACCCGCGATATTTTAACCATGGAGGAAATGACTGGCATGGGCATTGACTCTAGGCTACATTGTTGATTACACATCAAAATAAGAGGGCAGACTAATTAGGGGTTTCAAAACATTTCAAGATTTTCTTAAGATGGGAATATTTAAAATTATTTTATTATGACAATTATAGGTATTATATAGTTCAAAAATTATTTCCCTCATTAAAGAATATAAATTGTAGTATGTTACATTAATTCATCATTAAATGTTTTCAAATTTATTTCCAGGTTTCATTTTTAGTAATTATGTCATATTGCAGTACCTGTTCTCCTATATCTTATCTTTGTGCATTTGAGCTTTAATGACATCTTTGTGAGGCAATTTCTGAATAAAACTTCTCTGTAAGAGCATTTCCCAAGCCACGCACTAAAGTAAGGAATGAAATTAAGAGCCTGTGCTTTGTTCTCCATCCTCAAAACCTAATATTAGGACCTAATGATCATGTTTCTACTTGACAACTGCAATCACTTCTTCTCTGGCTTTCTACAAGTTATCACCTCACTTCCCTATTCAAATGAATCCCCTTTAAGTATTTCTTATCTACCTCTTACTTTGACCAGACACAAAAAGATACTGTAAGATTTAACAAGGACTATCAAGATTTTATAGAAATATCATAAAGTTTTGTCATAGCTGTTCTAAATGTTCTAAAAAGCTGTATGAATTAATATTATATTCCTTTTAAAAAAAATCTAGTGTAACCAAGATAAAATAATGAAATAGAGTGTGGCACTTATCTAAATTATTTTATTTAGATTTCTTTGATTTACTCAAGTTCTTAACCCTTCACTTAAGGGTGAGATTTCTTAATGAAAGACTTCTTCAAGATAAATTAGACTGAAATCAGGAAAAGGCAATTTTAAAGCTTCTGCTAAAAATACCTATATATTTATAGCTAAGCCTGTTAAGGATTTTTTCCTTTAAAATACACTCAAATTAGTATTGGTTTTGTGTTTAAAAGCATTTCAGATTAATTTTTTTAATTGTAAATACAATTTTGGAATTGTTGAAATTCCCACTTCTGTATTAGATTAAAATTGATGATTTCCTAGTTCAAAGTTAAGACTACATCTACAGAAATGCTAAAACAATGTGCTGGGATTTAAAAACTTTAATTCTATTTGTACTTGTATAATATTTATATATATATAGATGTATATATATATATATACATATAGATAGATATAAAACCCTTAGATGTGCAAATCTACATATTGGGAAAAAATGCTGAAGTTTTAGGAGCCTTGGAATTGTAATCCTAATCGTCTTTTTATGATTTTCCTCTCCTCTGGGAAATAAAACATTTTTTTGTTTCCATCCTTACAGGAAATGTGCAAAGGTTTGTAGAAGACATATTCAATCAAAATTCTCTCTTTTAATTTTATGTATTCTACATGAAGTGTCATGTAATAAGTTTAATTAGTAAGTCCCTCCTTACTTCGTTATTCTGGGTGCTTTTGAACTGATGTTCCTCATGTAGTGAGCAATAAAACATAGTAGATGCCAGTCAACAATGTTTGTGAGATTATTACAAAAATGTATGTTAAACTTCCAACATTTTCTACATATTTCTAACAATGTAGTCCTACTTGTCATCCTGTATTTCCCTGCAATATATTACAAAAAGACTACGTCTCTGCTTGAAATACTTTAGTTCATTATGTATGATTAATAGAGTGATTACAGCTCATACTTGAAGGCTGGCATTTGAAATCTGATTGCTGTGTCATCTTTAAGGAAAGAAATTATTCTCATAATTTCTCAATATTTTTGCCATTTTATCTCTGAGTCACCAACTATACCAATTTCTCTTTGTCTTCCAGAGGTCCTCTGCAGTATTACTTTTCATTTAGCTCCATCAGAGCATTCTGCATACTCATAATTATAAAGCAGAAATGTGTAAGTTAACTGACTCCTTTTGGAACAGGAAATCTCAGTTCAATAAAACCCACTTCCTAAAAGCTGCATATACTGTTTTTTTCTCCCACAGGTCATGAGAAGACTGTGTGTTTCATTATATCAGAGGAGTTATATCCACTGTTACTTTTGAAAAAAATTCCAATAAAACAATGAAATGAATAATTAGAACCCATAGAAAGGCTGATTTTTGTTCTCCATGTCTCTATTGTTATCAATGTGTTTCCTAAAAAAAAAAAAAAAAAATATTACAGAATATGCCAACTTGGAACAGACCCACAGGGATCATTGAGTCCAACTCCTGGCCCTACACAAGACTATCCCCAAGAATCACAGCAAATGCCTAAGGGTATTGTCCAAATATTTCTTGAACCTGTCAGGCTTCCCTGGGGAGCCTGTTTCAGTGCACAACCATGCTTTGGGGGAAGACCCTCTTTCTAATATCTAACCTGAACCTTCTCTGACACAACTTCAGGCCATTCCCTCGGGTCCTGTCATTGGTCACCACAGAGGAGACATCAGTGTTTTCCCACCCTCTTCCCCTCACAAGGAAGTAGTAACTGCAGTGAGGTGTCCCCTCAGTCTCCTCTTCTCCAGGCTGAACAGACCAAGTGCCCTCAGCTGCTCCTCAAGGCTTCCCCTCAAGGCCCTTCACCATCTCTGTTGTCCTCCTTTGGATGCCTTTCAATGGCTGAATATTTTTCTTATATTGTGGTGCCAAAACTGCCACAACATTCAAAGTGAGGTCACCCCAGTGCAGAGCAGGGCAGGACAATCCCCTCCCTCAACCGGCTGGTGATGCTTTGCCTGATGCCTCCCCATGGTTGGCCCTCCTGGCTGCCAGGGCACTACTGACTCATATTCAACCTGCCAATGACCAGGACCTTCCTCCTCTGCAGTACTTGCAAATGCTAGATATGAAGAAGTATCTCTATTTCTTAAAAAAAAATACCTTTTTGATTTATTTAAACTTGTAAGATCTTTCAGATATTCATAATTTCTGATTCACTAAAGCTTTGCTGGAAAAAATGAATAATTTCTTAAAGTCTGCTTTCCCAAGATAACACAAATCTAATTTGCATTTGTAGAGTGTGTCCAATATCTGCCATTTCCTTCTCTCTTTACTCCATTTTCCCTAAAGCGTTTTTCAAATATAATTATCTGTACAGAGGATAAATGACCTCAGTGAGTAATATCCTATGATAGAAGTTCACTTCTGTATAGTTATCAAAGCATATTTCAGAGAGGGGAATAAGAGGTAAATAATAAATTTCAAACCTCTAAAAAGCCTTTGTCAGCCCCAAGGTACTTATCCATTGTGGTGTTCTGACCCTTCTGTACTTGGTTGTGAACAGTCATCAGTTGCATTAGCAGCTCCTACACGAGTATGTTGCACATTTCATGGCATCCTTCTCTGCTTTACTAGTAGGCATATCAACCACACTAGAGTGAAAGACCATAGTAACACGATTAAAATTTCAGTGCTACCTTTGCATGTCTCTGTTTAACAAAGATAAAGTAGAAGGACTTCACAACTTCTTATGTCAGAAAGACCAAGAGAATAAGACTTCACAACAGCTGTTGTTTGGAACTTAGTGTGATGTTTTTCATGTGTGTTATGCAGGAAGGATTCTTAGTATCTGGAAAACTGAAATAAAGATAAAATCTGTCAAGATGAAACAGTCTTTCTGCATAAGGTAGACTGTAAGGTAGTAAATTGTAAGAAAAGTCATGCATCCCATAAGGTAGACAAGATTAAAGGGCTCCAGGATTTGTTGAGAGATTATTGTTACCTGACCTTAACCAGTTAAAAGTTAACATCTGTGTTTTGTGCTTTTACAATCAATGAAAAAGGACAAACACTCTCACAAGGAAATTTATCCGCTCACCTCAGAGAGATGTCTTTTGATGCCTCTGAGAAGAGATTCACTTCTCTTCATTGACTCCAGAAGGAAATCATGACTGATTTAGTGTGATAGTTTTAACATTACTATACTTTAATATTTGTTAAGAAGAATCAATAGTTAATTGGAGAAGAAAATTTGGAATCGATAGGGACATTCAGAAAGATTGCTTATGTTAAGAGAATAAGAAAATGTGGGTTTTTCCCAGAAGCATTCTGATGAGGAACACGGGAAAATTTCATTTGTCAAGGATGTCGTAGTAATCAAAATTCCATATGATAAAGTCTCAATGGATATATTAGGCAGAAAGAACTTGGATCCATAGTGAAGTCCAAACAAAGTATGATATCCATTTTTCCTGTTTCTTATTAAATCTTCTTAATAATTTTTAGGAGCCTCAGGACTTATAAAGTATTAAACAAGGATTAACAAGATGCAGCACTAGCATCTCTGACTTTTTATAATAATATTTTATGTTTTCATATGCGATTCATTCAGCCTTAAGATTCTACAAGAATTCTAGCTTTCATTAAAAATATCAAATTTTAATGTTATAACTGAGTTGAAATAAGTCAAGAACATTCTAAAAACTGAAAAGCCAACTGAAGAATAAAAATTCTCCTAAATGAAAAAAAGAAAAAAACAAAACACAAAACGAACGAACAAACAAAAATTCCAACAAAACAACAAACAGCCTGTACTTCTATGTCATAGGTGGACCTAAGTCATAGCTTTTGAAATTGACAATACTGACAAAATCTTTCACTTCCCTTCATCTTCTAAAGTCTTGGGCAGAAATAACTAGATATGTTTGCAAGTTGGGAACCACTGCTTTAGACCTTACTTTAATTTCTTCTGTCTCCCATACACACTAGTGATTCCTGGTCACTGATTTTTTTCCATATACCTTTTCATCTCCTTTCTCTCCTTTCTTGGATGATTTGTTTCAATCAGTTTCTTCAAAATAATTCTCTGCTTAATTTAAGATTAATTTTTCTACCTTCATTTAACTAAGCTGCTTCTATATAATGAGAAAATAACAAGAAGAGCACTTTATTTTTTTCTGACTTCTAAAAATTTACCTGAAACATTTATGGAAACATGAGGTCTTATTTCTATTACATGAGATTAATTTTTTTTTTTTAACATTTTTAGAATGTCTATCAAACTGTGAAGAGCTGTCAGTACTATCAACCCTTCAAGCTAGTCTTATAAAGCTGTAAATTTTATGGAGCTTTACAGAGTGTAACTGAAGTAATTTAAATACTGGCAGTTCAAAGTTCTTAAAATGCTCTTTAAATTGGGAGGATTATTAATTATAATCACATCTGATTTGCAGGCATAATCTTCACATAGTGTATTTTATTACTTTTAGCATGCTAAGCCAGGTTATAAAACCAAAGCAACATGGCTGGGGAAGATTGTACTCTCAGAATTTGAGTCCTTCAGAATCTCAAACCCACAGTTCTCCCATCACCCAAATGTGTATTTTCTGTCATATAATTTACCAGGGGTATATAGTACCAAGGCAAAGGTAATGTTGAAATTGCTGGAATATAGCACTGGTCAGACAGCACATATCAGCCAATTTCTGTCTCCTTGTTCTAGTGTCAGCAAATATATAACCTAAATGAAATTATAATTTCCATTAATCCATAATGACACAGTCACACCTTTGGGTTACTTTGCAAGATGCTGCACAATAACAGACCCTAATTATTCTACTGTGTTCACATTTAATATACCAACTTCTCTTGATTTATGATGGTAACATATTGAAAATTACATAGAAGAGAAGAAAAAGAGGCAGGAGGAGGCACTGATGACATACCTGATGACTGCTGAGCAGTAATAGGAGTTGTTACAGGGGGTAAGACTATGCCTAGTGAGGGAAGTCTCTGGGGGACACCATGATGGGGGAGGCTCTCACACTTCTCTGTGAATACTGCCTGACCAAGGTCCATTTCAAATGCCTGTAGGCAAATGAAGGCAGGGTGGGTGTAAAGTTCTTAATCATATTCTACTTCACAGAGTTGCTGCTTGCATGGTAAGCTCTTAATTTTTGCTCAACATTTGCAGAAAATGTTGAGAAACAAGTTGAAAATGAGTCAGCACTATGCTATTGCAGCAAAGAAGTCCAAAAGCTTACTAGATAAATTAGCAAAAGAAAAGGAAGTAATAGATTTTAATTAATTCAGTTTAAAGAACCAAAACAACTAAACCTCAAACTTACCTTTGAAACATTGCGGTAAACTCTATTGGCATTATTCACAGGGGAAAAATAAAAACTTGCCATAAAGGCAGAGTAAGTCTGTGTGTTACGATAAAAGTTATGAATTTCAAGTATCCTGAAAATATGTCAGTATGTCATGAATCTGCTAAAGACATATTTAGCAAATAGTGTCAGATGATTTCCAAGTTAACGTTTCTGAGTGTTTTGACATATAGTAAAGAGATGTTTCTTGCCCTTCAAGATTGCTCTTATTTTAGAGGACATGCAAACCTGTGTGAGGGAGCTGAAAAATACTTGAGGAAAAGTTAAAGTATTTCCTGCTAGAGTTCCTTATAATGGAATAATATTATCTTTTTCATCTGAAAGTCCTATTTTAAACACTTCCTTTTCTGTTCTTTTTCTCTGATGATTGCTGGAAGAATGTCTGTGCAGCAATGCCATAAAAATAATAAGAAGGCATGGAATGATACAATCCTGTTTAAACATCTCACCATCATTTAGTCAGCAGAGCCTTGCATTTTTTTGTGGACTTACAGTTTAGCAACCTCTTCTTTTAAAGGAAAAAAAAAATCACTAAAAACTTGGAGCAGTTATATGCAGCACCTAGTATGACAAGACTTCTTCAGGATTAGTAGGAGTTTTTGGTTCTCCCATACACTCAGTTAGGGTTGGACACCTCATTCTTTCTTCCTCAGCAGTGTAGGTTTTAAAAATCAATATAGATATTGCTGATGAAATTCCCTAAAACTAACACTGTGACTAAAGAACACAGAAGTCTTGCACAGCAAAAGCAAACCTTCTGCTCATCTATCTTTATGTAATTTTTTTCTATTTTTTTTTGTGTTTTTTTTTTTTTTTTCCCCCTCTCCTAATATTTGGAATAACTGAAAAAATACAGAGTTAAAATAATATTTTTATGATAAATGTTTCTTCTCAAAAAAATTCTAGAATATCTAGTGGTGGGCTTAAAAATAATACTGAAAACATAAATGTTTTGAATACCACTGATGTCACCTTTCAGGAGTTTTGCAAGCAATTTACCTTGAAGGGGGAGGAGTCATATAAAACTATCAGAAACAGTAAATCAAATAGAGTTCCTGCCAGATTGTATGAAATGTGTTTGTTCCATGGCAAAGAGTGGTGCTAAATAATTATATAATTTTTATTAAGAGTGAGAGAAAGGAATACAGCATCAGGCTGAGTGGTGTGACAGGCGTGCCTGAGGGATGGGATGCCATCCAGAGGGGCCTGGACAAGCTTGAAAAGTGGGACCAGGGGAACCTCATGAGGTTCAGTAAGGTCAAGAGTAGGGTCCTGTATCTGGGTCAGGGCAGCCTCAGGTTTAACAGATTGAGGGATGAACAGATAGAGAGCAGCTCTGCTGAGAAGGACTTGGTGTTGGTGGATTAAACATGGGACATGACGGCAACACACACCTGACATGCAGAAAGCCAGTTGTGTCTTGGGCTACATCAAAAGAAACATTGGCGGCAGGTTGAGGGAGGTGATTCTGCCCCTCTACTCCACTCTGGTGATACCTTAAGTACCACATCCAGCTGTGGGGTGGTCAGCACAGGTCACCAACACCTGTTGGAGCAGGCCCAGATGAGGGCCATGAAGATGATTGGGGGGCTGGAACGTATCTCCTATGAGAGCAGGCTAAAAGAGTTGGGGTTGAACAGAATGGGGAAAAGGAGGCTCAGGAAAGACCTTATAGCAGCCTTCCAGTACCTAAAGGGAGCTTGTAAGAAGGATGGGAACAATTTTTTAACAGGTTTTGTGATAGGAGAAAGGGTGTGAAAGAATATAGATTCAGACTAGATATAATTATGGAAGACTTTTTTTTTTTACGATGAGGCTGGCTAAACACTGGAATAGGTTATCCAGACGATTGGTAGATGCCCTGTTAATTGTTCTGAGAACCACAGGATTGTTTGGTATGTCTTAACATAGGTTCATCTCATTAAATATGTCTAAGTGGTGAGTTGATCTTGGCTGGATGCCAGCTACTCACTAAAGCCACTCTATCACTCCCCTCTGCAACTGGACAGGGGAGAGAAAATATAACTAGGGGCTTGTCAGCTGAGACAAGGACAGGGAAGAGAGCAGTCATCAGTTACCACAGCAGACAAAAAAGACTCCACTTGTGGATATTAATTGAATTTATTACCTATCTAAATCAAAGCAGGATAGTAACAAGTAAAAGAATCTTAAACACACCTTCTCCACACCTCTCCCTCCTTTCCAGGCTCTACCTCATTCCCCTCAGCAGTACAGGGAGATGGGGAATGGGGGTTATGGTCATCATATGTTGTTTCTCCAACTGCTTCTTCCTCAGGAACACAAGTCCTTCCCCTTCTCCAGCATGGGGTTCTGAAACATGTGTCTTTGCCACCAGCTACAGTTTTTAATGAACTGCTCCAGTGTGGGTCCCTCCCACAAGGGGCAGTCCTTCAGTCCTCCACTGTGGGTCCCCCCACAGGGTAACAAGTCCTACCAGTAAACCTGTTCCAGTGTGGACTTCTCACTTCACAGGTCTGCTGGTCCCTTCCAGGACCCTGCTCCAGCATGGGCTTCCCACAGGGTCACAGTCTCCTTTCAGGCATTTTTCTGCTCCACTGTGGGGCTCTTCCATGCACTGCAGGTGGATCTCTGCATCCCCATTAACCTCCATGGGCTTCAGGGGCACAGCTGCTTCACCATGGTCTTCAACATGGGTTGCAGGGGAATCTCAGCTTTGATGCCTGGGGAACCTCCTGCCCCTCCTTCCTCACTGACCTTGGTGTCTGCAGAATAGTTTCTCTCACATATTCTCACTCCTATCTTCTCTGTCTGCAATTACTTCTGCACAATAACTTTTTTGTTTCCCTCCTAAAACATGTGATCACAGAGGCATTACTATCATCTCTTACTGGCTTGACTTTGGCCAGCGGCAGATCCATCCTGGAGCTGGCTGACATTGGCTCTCTCAGACATGGGGGAAGCTTCTATCAGCTTCCAGAAGCCACTTGTATAGCCCTCCCATTACCAGAACCTTGCCATGCAAACACAGTACATTTTATCACATTCATTGTATTGGGAACAAGAAATATTCAAAGGAAAAAAAAAAATCTGTTTTAAGAGAAGATGTAGGTTCTGGGAAAAAAAAAAAAAGATCCAATGGCAGAGGCTTACTAAACATATTAAGAAAATTTTGTTAGGGAATTAAGAAAAAATCAATGTATATTATGTTTGAAATTAGGCATTTCCTTGTTATGCTAGTAGTTTACATATTACAGAGCTATGGACAAAGGAAGCAGAAAACTGCTTATTGGGAATATAGGAAATTTTATGAGTGAGAAGAAGCAAGTAAAAGTAAGATAGATTTTTAGGAACAGTTTTCCAGACTAATCCTTCTATATCTTCTTTGTATCATAAAGATCTTTACCTAATGAATACCTTGGCAAAATGTAGTACAATGGTGGCAACACTTACCTGGGGATTTCACAGTACTATCAGTAATCCATTTCTCCGTAGACAGTAAATTTATCTACACGTAAATACATTAACGTAAAATTCATTATTTTATTCATTTATATATTCAGAAAGTCAGCCTGATTGAAACAAGAGGTATACAATCTGAAAAATATTTTGAACTCAAGACCATCCAATCAATATACATTGTAAGAGAAAACATTGGAGCAAGATAAAAAAATCTACATGGAAGCTAAAAATCCCATACAATGAAAGGAGTCATTTTAGTGGAAGCCTTAGAATCCATACTAAAGATTCATCCTACGATATACCTTTGCTGTCCCATTATATAGTTATGGTCTTTTCTAGCTGATGATTGCCATCTGTACATGAGGGGTTCACAATACACAACTGACACAAGTATATCAGCTGACTATATTAATTGCTTTTTGTAATCACTCTGGGTGATTAAAAAAAAATTACACACCTCTTCTCAAACTGTGTTCCTTTCCTTGTGGAATAAAGAGCACTCTGAGAGGTCAGTAGGAAAGAAGAACAACTGGTAAAGAGACAACTGACCATCCCTCTCTCCTTCCCTGCTTCTCTCATCCACACTCATGCACAGACATCCAAACCACCCATCCTTCTGCTTGGCTGAGCTCAAAGCATCTGTGTTGAGGAGTCCTTTGTTTTCAGTTTCTCTTACTTTTCAAAAACAACCATCTCCAATGTGGTCCTGTTTAAGGGACTAAGGTAAAAATAAGGTCATCTTAATGTATGTATTTCAAGTGGCTTTTCAGGGACATTCTGAAAATGCTTTTCCAGAACTTTCTTATTTGCTAGTGTAATGGTAATATCTTGTCTCAGAGACATTACAGTTTGTGACTTTCCACTATTTTTCAATCGTGGGTTCCAAAAAAGGGTCAGCAGCTGATTGACTGGGAGAAGTCAGGAGTAAATCAGGAGCAAGTCTGAAACTGAAATCAAATTAACAGCTGTGGGGTGCTTGGCTAAAACAGGCACTACGAACAAACCATACTATTAGACCTGCTTGCAGGTTGTGGGAAAAGTACTGGCATTGATAGCAGGCTGCAAGAATGTAAACTATTGAGATAATAAGAAGGAACTCTCAGAGAAAGCAATGATTTCATGTGCACAGACAGCGCATGGGCAGTGCATACAAACCAATCATATAGCAACATGTACTAAGTAGCAAGAAGTGTGTTTAACTATTGAAAACCAATTATGCAGCGACATGTACTTGTAGTTAACCAATAATGTAGTGACATGTATGTGTGTGAGGGTATAAAACAAACGCTGTAACACATAATAAACGAGATCTGCCTATCGATCATATTGGTCTGCCTGCAGTCACTCCATGCCCTCTCGGCCAACAAACAGCCTGATACTTTTACTAGCTAGATGAATAAACATTTTGTGAGTCTATGTTAAAGCACTGTGTACTTAGTTAAGATAATCACAAAGGTGCTTCACCAGAGGCTTCTAAAAAAGTCAAGAAAGCTGAGATATTGTTACTGTCATTTCTATCATCAAAAAGACCAAGCAATGTTAGGATAAAAGAGGTAATTTTTTAAATGAACAACCATTTGGAAAGCTGTTGTCCTACAATAAAATGAGGGAAAAATAGAAAGAGATAAGACAGAAAAATAAGTTAGACTACTTTGCTAGTTAGGTCCTAAATACCTTTTCTGTAAACAAAAGAAAAGCAAAATCAATCCCTTAAATATTGACAATTGCAAAAGGAGAATAAGCAAAGAGCCTCATTTGGAAAACGTATAATCAGTAAATAAGCAGCCTTGCTATAAAGACATGGGATTTTTATTACTATTGGATAGATTCTGAAAATAAAATAGATCAGAAGGAAAGCGGAACAGCTCAGTTCCTACCAAACTTTCACCAACAAACACCAGAAATATCTCAGAGAAAAAAAGGAAAACTATTTGTCTGCTTGTAAATTGTTGAAGTTGGTTCAACAGAATTTGAAAAAAAAAAAGTTCTCTTGGTATAGGCTATCAATTTTATTCCGTTATTCAGTTAGGAGGGATTGTGTCTTTCCAAAATGGAGTAAATTTTTGTGGAACAAATTTTTAATGAAACTCTCTTATGAAACAGAACCTTTATAGTAACAATCAAAAGAAGGGAAGTTTGCAGTCAGTTTGTGGCCAGTTTTTAGGAAGTTTTTGCTGAACTTGGTAATTCCTAAGAACAAAAATATCATCTCAAAATACTAACTAGTTCACAATTATCTGCACACACTGGGCAGCCAGATGACAAAAGGTTTCTCCTAGGCTTTTTGTATCTCCTCTCTCTCCTCCCCCACCCTCTGTCCCAAGGAGGCCTTGTACATGTCTGCAAACATTATCTCTGTACATACCAGGGAGAGAGATAGCTTGCTCACAGCTGCTCCCTGCAACTTTCTCTGAAATGCAGAAGGCAGAAAAAAAAAATCTAACCTCTTTGAGAAAGCACTTTACACTCTTCCTAAGAGAAGTAGAGTTCTAGCTTTCTGTCACAAATTCTTCCGAAATTGTATCTATCCCTACAAGGACCCAGACTGGTCTAGGTAGCTACAGCCAGTATTCATAATAAGTTTGAACACTAATTAACTTGTTAGCCAAATTAGGCAAAATATAATATTGTCCAAGACACAGATTCAGTTATATTAAGACTGTAATTTCTGAGAAGCCCCACTGTTTTATCCTCAAGCTCTGTATCCAAATGCATCTGAGCTAAAAATGTATCAGGGAAAAATATGGCTTCATCTCACATTTCCTGTGAGATGTGCTTTGGCTGCTCAGTTCATGTTAATTAGGAATTAAATCCTCTTGTGAAGGTTTGGAGTCCTGGAGCATGCTAAAATGCGTCTGTGATTTAGTTACTCATCATTCTATTTGTGTCTCATCCTTTATAATGAGGAAACTCAGAATCGCTGCCATAACATGGAATAACTGCAAGACTCTGGATGGTCTCTACAACTGAAGGATTTTTTAGCCACCATTGCCAACTTTCTAGATAGGTTTTCTCGTACTCTATCACCCGTTAACAACAAATCCTTGGTGTTGTGTAGCTTCTGTATTCTGATCTCATAGCAGATATGTCTCTAAACTTGGGTTGACTTTGCAGAAATATGAATTCTTATGAGGGGCCCGAAGAACAGGTAGCGAAATGAATGGCACTGTTAAAACCCTGATGAGAGAAGAAAAGCCTCATGTCTGGATACATCTCATGGCACCAAAAAACTAATCTGAGTAGCTCCAGTTAGTTTTCAGGGGACTGATAAGCTAGAGCACCATGAGTCACTTTGTTCAGCTGTGGTCTTGGAATCCCCCTACAATCAATCCAGGGGTTGCTTTGGCTCAGTTGAAGCAGATTCTGTCAGTGGAAAGCAATCATTCTGTTTTCCAAGCTTGATGCAAACTCACGGGAGCTTTCATGACAGTTATCATCCTTCTTGCTAGATCAGGTCAATCTTGTATGACGCTATCACCATTCTATAGTCAGAAAGAAAAATAAGGAGAAAAAAAGTCCTATAAATAAATTCAGGCTGCAGAAAACAGTGACAGAATATGAATTTCTAATTGGATTTTTTTTTTTTAACCTTTGTTATATAAACACTTGCTTTTTTTTGCAATTATTTTGAAATTTCTTTCAAAATTTCTTTCTTTCTTCCTACAGCAAGTTCTACAGGTTAGATCTGGAAAATACTACTAATAGTTCAGAGTGCAGGCAGTTTGGGCATAAAACAGTCTACAGCTGGCCATATAGGAAGGTGACTGCAGAGCTCTGGCAGATCGGTGGTGTCGCTTAGGGCTACTGTGGCACACACAGTAAAGAAACCAATCGAGAGAAATATTCTTAATCTTGGGGTGATTTTTTAGTGATCAGTTCACTACAAGTTCTCGGTGTTAGTAATTTGGTTAGACATAAGGCAAATATACTGAGAGCTAGCAATATTTTACCCGATGGGGAAAGTACATAGATTTACCTTGCTGAGATCAGCATCAACTATTTTCAGTGTGAAAATAATTTTCTATCATATTTACTTAAAAATATTAATTGTGTTACTATGACTGACTGTCAGTAATTTGATTTCCTGGTCTGTTTGTGCAAAAAGAAATTTCTGGAGGTAACACTCCATGCTGAAAAGATATGGAAAGAACATTTATATAAATGCTACTTGTCTGCATCTGATCAAAGATATTTAAAAATCAGAAGACCATGTCCAAGAGATTAAATTCAGGCTACTTGATCACCTGTGTCTAATGACTGTTAATCTGATGTAGTCTAACCATACATGTCAATCTTCATGGAAAACTTACACAAGATGTTTGTAACTTTGTGTATTTTTACATAAATACATTTAAACATTTTTACATAAATACATTTAAATAAAATATGTTTTGCATCTCTGAATCATATTTCTCAATTATTCTTTCTCATGAGGACCCTTAAGAAAACATTGAACAAACTATAAAAAGAGAATATGTTAGAGTATTGATGCAGAATAAATATCTATTAGCGCTAAACTGCAATTCTTTGATTTGACTGTACCAGTAGTGCCTTAAATCTGAGTCTTGAAACTTGACCCTCAGGTATTAAAAAAAGTACAATACAAAATATTATAATTGCTGATATGTCCCAGGCACCTTAGAATATGTAGGACCACCCTGACCTCTCTCAGGTGTCCAGGATCCCTATGTATAACATCTAGAGAATATCAAATGTCATAAGAGAGCTCTCTCAGCTGGCCAGAAACAATCCTGAGAAAAGCAGTGCCTAGCAGAAGAGTGACAATAATGGAGATGCCTGCCTAGCCTAGCCTGCCTGCCTGCCTAGCAAGAAGTTCAATTTACTGTGCCTAGTTGATCAAGGGAAGCCAATTGATGAAATCTTACTGGATTTCAGTAAACCTTTCCATACTGCCTCTCACAGGATCCTTCTGGACAAATTGTCCAGCACACAGCTGGATAAACACGTCATACCATGGGTGAGCCAATTGGCTCACAGATTAGGCACAGAGGGTAATAGTAAATGGGGTGACATCAGATTGGTGGCCTGTCACTAGTGGGGTTCCACAGACCTCCATCTTAGTCCCTGTGCTTTTCAAATTCTTCATAAATGACTTGGATACAAGACTAGAAGGGATACTGAGCAAGTTTGCAGAGGGGACACAACTGGGAGGAGCTGTTGACTCCCATGAAAGCAGGGAAGCCCTGCAGAGAGACCTTGACAAATTAGAGGACTGGGCAATCACCAACCATAGGAAGTTCAGCAGGGGGAAGTGTCGGATTCTGCACCTGGAATGGGGCAACCCTGGATGTACATACAGACTGGGGAATGGGATGCTGGAAAGAAGTGCCATGGAAAGGGACCTGGGGGGTCCTGGTCAATGGCAAGTTGAATATGAGTCAACAGTGCCCTGGCAGCCAGGAACAGTCTTCCCAAGGAAGTGGTCACAGCATCAAGCCTGACAAAGTTCAAGAAGCATTTGGATGATACTGTCAGGCACATGGTGTGTCTCTTGGCGATGGTTCTGTGCATAATTAGACTCAATAATCCTTCTAGGTCCCTTCCAACTGAACGTATTCTGTGATTCTGTGGTTCTACGAAGAAGGAAAGAGGGGTTCATGGGACTGGAAAGGGAGAGGACAGAGAATTCGTGACACCATCTTCTCACAGGTAAAGTTGTGTGTGTGATTTTTTTATTCATGCATTGGATGAAGTAAGGAAGAAGTTATACAAACAGAACCAGAACCTTCACTTATATCTCTGCATCTCTGCTTCTGGTCTTGCTACATACCTTATTAAGAGAGGTAGAGAATTTGCTGACCCTTCTCCTTCTTTTAATGGCAACAATTGGGGTTTTTCTCTGGCAGAAGAAAAACTCATATCAAAGTTTTAAGGAGAAAAAAATCATATTTGCTATTTTCTAGATACGTCATATAAATATTAGCTGTTCAGTGAGAAGGAAATCCATCACTTCCTTCATGATCCAGCTTTTTTAAAAAGTCAACTATGATCAGCATTGTATTTTGTGAAGTGTGTTAAGCAAGATCTGACAACAACCATGTTCTTGAATCCTACGGCATTCTAAATGTGGACTACCACTGGTTTCAGAGTCCGTATTTGGCATGGGCATGCTCTGGCTGCTGAGCTATATGGCCTATCAAAATCTGGCCAGGTCCAAGAACCCACAGAATGTGTGGAAACTGGGTAGCTTGAAAGTTAACAGATGAGCAAAATAAGAGGGTTTTAAATTTAAATATCTTAGATTTACTGTAATACCTAAGACACTGAATAGAACTTGCTCTAATTTATAAGCTTTGGTCAAACACCAGACATTTTGTTTTGTTGCTTCTGAGTAAAAATTAACAAAGTCAAATATAACCTCTAAGAACCAATAAATCTGAGTGTGGAATGTCAATTGCAGAAGTATTTCTTGAGAACATCTTTGAGGCTATTTCAGGTTGAGATTTTTGTCAAGTAAAGCAATCTAACTACTGCTGTAGTATAAAGCTTTCATATGACTTGCCATATACAGAATAGTTATTGAATTCAAGATTATATTATTAAAAACAGACAGATAATTTCAGTTTTAGTTTACTCATATAGAGATATTTTTTTAGCTAATGAAATAGTGTTTAGAAAATGCTACAGCTAATAGAAAAAAAAATCAACAAAGAAGAAATTAAATAAAGATGGCTACAACTATTGCTTTCCTTTAAAGCTGCTCTTTTCCAGTCCTTTTGTTTTATGTGGTTCTATGCTTATATGTTAACTTTATATTCAGAAATAGTTTGATAAATACATGCAGGGGACAGATGACTCTTTTCTGAACACTCACAATTTCCTTCAATAAGTATAGGAGGATATACTAAACAGAAAAGTTCAATTTGTATTCAGTGATTGTTCTTTTTTTTCCTTCTACTAAATGCTTGCCATCCAGAGATTGGCATTGTTTGATGTTAAATCAGGAAATAAGAAATAAATAAATCTTTTTTGATTTCATAAAGGAAAGAAACTGACTTCCTAACTCTGAATTAAATTCAACCTGTACATATTTAGTAGAAAATAATTATGTTATCCTTATTTTATTTAGTTAACTTTCCTCATAGGGATGGATACAAGAAATGAAATTGCTGAATTAAATATTATTGTTACAATGAACAAATAGCTATTATGGTATATTTAACTTAATTTACTAGAAACAGAATCCATAACACATATCTCTGGAAATTAATACAGCAACATATTTGTTAGTGATTACTTTCATGATTTGAGAAACTCTGTATCTAGTGAGTAAAAAACTCTAGTTTTCTTGGTATAAAACACATACAATTTATTAACAAAAAGTTGTCTCAGTTTGACTGTAATACAAATGCATAATTCTCAAAGAAATACTGTTTATAGGTTTTACCCCTCAAAATACCATGTATCCTGTAGAAGAATAAGCAAGATTTAAGACTTCTTTATAATTAATTAGTCTTGTATATTTATTTATTTAAAATTAATTCATTATCTGTAAATTGTAACTCTTCAAAAGTAAACAATGATACAATGTTATACAGAGAATTTACTTCATCTTAAATATATACATATATATATTCCTCGGCTTGTAATAATACTATTTTTCCTATTTGTTTCTACTGGCCTGTCAAAAGAATACTCTTCAAATCTTCAACTTTCTACTTTTTTTAATAAAGACATTCTATTTAATCAGTAAAAATTAGCATGGATTAATCTAGCAAATTAGTAAATAGGGAAACTGTGGCACCATTTGGGATTTTGCAAAGCTCAAATGAAACAAAACCCACAAAATTAAACAAGTGGATAAAAGCAAAAATAAATCACATGACTGATAAATATTTTTAATCACTCGAACACTGTTTTATCACAGGTGAGATATTGATGCTGTTCTGTAAAACTACAGAGTTTTAACAACTTCCTTGGATTTCCAGCTTTTTAAGCAACTTTACACTAGTCAGCACTTTTTTCAAACACAACTTAGGAATAGCACTTTATTCTCCATTGGTTTACTGGGTTATCCAAAAATAAACTGTAAGATATTTTTAATTAGAATTTATTTTTTTTCAATCTATTCTCTCCTCATCTATTTTAAAGTGAGAAATTTCACAGATAGTATTTCAAACGGTGTCAGTAGAAAGGGTGTAAATATTTGTCATGGGTTTTAGTAGCCGGAGGGGGCTATAGAGTGTTTTCTGACAGAAGCTACTAGAACCTTTCACTGTCCTATGAAAAGCCAATGATGGACAGCTCTAGGTGAATTTCCTAGACACGGGCTTAAACTCTGCTAGGGGAGGTTTAGGTTGGAAGTTCTTTACAGAGAGAGTGATCAGGCATTGGAATGACCTGCCCAGAGAGGTGGTGGAGTCACTGTCCCTGTAGGTTTTTAAGATGAGGCTGGATGTGGCACTGAGTGCCATGATCTAGTGATCACGGTGGGGTTGGATCAAGGGTTGGACTTGATGATCTCGGAGGCCTCTTCCAACCCAGTTAATTCTATGATTCTATGATTCCTGCTCCTGGCCAAGGCTGAGCCAACGAAAATGTGCTTTTCTGATAACATTTTTAAGAACAGAGGAAGAGAAGCTCGTGGCTCAGAAGAAATTCCAACCCAGAGAAGAGTGGAGGAGAACATGGGATAACAAGCAGACTCCAAGGTCAGAGCACCAATGGGGGTGGAGGAGAGGAGAGGCCCAGGGGGACCTCCCTTTCACCCTCCAGTAGGGGAAAGACTGAGAGCTGCAGCCCCTGCTGCTGGTGGGAGACCATTGGGGTTCAGAGATTTTTCTTCCCCTGCAGCTCATGGAAGACCACCATGCTGAAAGTGGTGGAAGGATAGAGCAAAGTCCTGCAGGAGACTTGTGGTCCATGGAGAGGAAAATCCCCACTGAAACAAGTTTTCCCAGGTAGGACTTGTCTGGAATGACCTACAGGGCAGTAGATTGAAGAGAACTGTTGCCCGAGGGGTAGATAGACCCATGGGGAGAGGTCCATCAAAGACTGTCCCCGATGGGGAGGGACCCCACAGAGGCAGGGGAAGGATCAGAGCCATGACCCTCTGTAGCCGTGGTGAAGACTATGGTGATGCAGGTTATGCCCCTGCAGCCAATAGGAGACCACTGGGGTGCAAAGACCCCCCCCCCCCTGCACCTGATGGAGGAGTAACCCATAGGACAGCAGATTAGCAAGAACTGCTGTTCAAGAGATGGACTCAAACAGATTACAAAACCCCTTCCCGTCCCCCTGCACTGCTGGGAGGTGGAGGGAGAACTTGTTAAAAAAGAGGAGGGGGGAGAAGGTGTTTGTTTAAGACTGGTTTATTTCTCAGTCTCTTATTTTTATATTGTTAGCAATAAATTTAAGTTTTATTCCCTATGTTGAGTCTGCTTTGCCCTTATCTATCCTCGTGAATTTCTTGCTGCTTTTTTTTCTTTTCCCTCTCCTCTACTACTTTTCAGAGAGAGGTTGAGAGAGAGCAGTTTGGTGGGTATCCTGGTATGAAACCAGGGTCAAACCATCACAGTATTTTAGCCACTATAATATTTAGGCCATTAATGGTGAAATATCTGGCTTTTGTGATGTTTAGGACTGTGATACAGGAAAAATTACACTGAAGATGAGTTTTTGCCCAAAGCCTCCCACATTTATGTATAGGGCAAAATTCCTTTTAGATCTTGCAGGATTTGGAAATATGGTTTTTCTTTGTATAGATACTGCATTGGATGCAGTGATTTAATACCACTCTATGTAACCTCCTGGTAAAACAAACATTTCTTAATAAAGAGAATTATTTTCTGTCAGAACTGATATTCTTATTACATGATGCTTTTCCTGTGTTGCATGCAAAGGGACAGTTCCTCTCATAATAAAAATCCACACCTGTCATTCCTCTGCACTTATATTCAAAACTGAACAGGAAGTTTATTCAGAGCGTTCTATTCTATTTCTCTCACAAGCTTAACCTAACATAACTGAACTTTTGCACAGATTAAGTTGGTTTTTCAGGGATGATGACAGGCACTCACTCCTCTTGATTAATCTCTCAGACACATCCCTAGTACGTGTTAAGCTGCACAAAATGATGTTTGCTACTGCTCAGGAGCATTAAGTACATACCTTTATCCTAAACAAGACTGATAAATGTTGGAAGGGAGTCTGTAAATGACAGTCTAATGAGCAGAAAGACATGTTGTTCAAAGTTCTATGATGTCCAGTAATGGCACCTTGAAGAATAATTTTTTTGGTAAGGCCAGTAGACAATGTACTGCACCACTGAACTGGTACAGCTATTATTTGATCCAAATAAATTCATGCAGGTTGGATTAGTCCTTTGCAGGAGAGTAAAGCCATATAGATAGCCTGCCTGTAAAATAAATTTACGTATAATAAAGTAATGAACAACCTGATCTAGTTTCAAATTTGGATCTGAATTCAAAGTTGATCTTTCTTTGACCAAGATAATAAATTCAATGACCTCCAGACATCCCTTTAAGCCTGCCTTATTCTTTAATTTTATGAAGTCAGAAAGTATGTAAAATGAGGGAAACATGGATATATGTATGTTCATACAGATACTTTGTAAATTCAAAGGCAGGAACTAATAATGAAGGAAAAAAGATCAGAAGAATAAAAGAATTATATTTAGTCTCTTCATGACATGTGATCTTCCAGAAAGTTAAACTACACTACACCAAGTTTTGCTGATGCAGTCCTGCACAGCAGGGTGCAGTGAGAACAAAATACACATACTCCTAGATTCCTATTTTTTCTCCTCTCTCTTCCTGTTCAAATTGTGCACTCCATTTTCTTTGCCTGTTAAGTAAGAGCAGCAAAAATTCCTGCATGTTCAGGGCTGTTTCCAGCTGCAGTATAGCAAGATACACTGCATAAACATTGGTGAAGGTTTCTATTCAGAAACTGATTTGTATTTGCTAAATCCTGACAGAAACCGTGAAGGTATGCAACTGGAACAGGTGATCTTCCTGTAAAAAAAAAAAAATGTTCACCATAAATTGTTTTCAGTTACAAAAATTCTATGTATTTGCAAATGATAGTACAGAAGCTGCAAAGTGCCCACCCAGGACACAAGTGAGCAAAGAACACAAGCTCTAATGCTTCATTTCAAATATCAACATCCACTGTATTGATAGTCACTCAACCTCCGTCATTACTCCCCCTTCGTGTCAGTGGGATTACTGACACAGTGAAGTCGTATCCAAGCATTGTCTAGCCCTCTCCAGGACACAAGATAAAAGCTTTTCTCTGTGGTTGAATAATGACCAAAAATAATTCCAGTCTTTTGAACTACATTCCCCTGTGGAATGAATTCTACCCTAAAGAAAAAAAGGGACATAGTAACAGAAGGAAAAGTTAAGTTCCCCTCTCAAAAGCGATGATTTTCATTGTTAACATCCCCCCTGCCCTGAAGCTACTTTGCCTCTGGCAATTCTTGTGGTCTCAGTCTCGCTATGCTTTCTTCCCCTCTTCCCACCCTATATTTATTACTGCTTTTTCTTTGAGATTCAGTAAAGCCTTTACTTATCTACAGGTTCACAAAACATGTGAATGAAACTTGAAGTCTTTTCAACTTACTTTCTCATCCTATTTTCCTACTTCTCTTTCAAAACATTAATTGCAGTAGGTTTTGCGGAAAGGCTCTCAAGATTAGCCTGATTTATTTCAAAATTCTTCCCCATTCTTAAATTTATACCTGTAGGTATATAGGATTTTTAAAAAAATTGGAAGACATTTGAACAGTATTATTATTAATAACTAATCATTATTTAATAGAAGAAAGAAACTAACTATTAGAGGTTGAAGTTTCTTATTTATGAGTGCATCTTTTAGCAATTTATGCTTATCATGGTGTGTGTTGGGTGCCAGCACTAATATGTTAATATATTACCATTGTCAGGCTAACTAAAATAATTTATAACTGAGGAAACTAATAGGAAGTCATTCACTAGAAAGGTTAAGTAGTGTGCAGTAGTGTGCCTGTGTATATAGCCAATGCTGTCACCATAAACTGCAAAAACTGTGATAGTAGAACTAACAAAACATTCAATTTTCAAATATGCAGTGAGATTTCAGATTGCTCTTCACAGAATCACAGAATATGCTGAGTTGGAAGGGACTTATGAGGATCATTGAGTTCAACTCCTGGCCCTGCACAGGACCATCCCATCTCAGACTAAATCTTGAAATATACATATAGCTGCAGATACTTTCACTCTCCTACTCTCAATGAGGAAGAATTAGAAGTCTGTGTGTAGTTGCAGGTCTATGTTCTCTTTGGGATACCAGAGATGTTATGGGCTTGCTCATACATCTAGAGTGCTCCAGTGACTGGATACTGGCTGTTCAGGATGGAAAAGTCAGGATAGCAATGAGGGGGAGTGAAGGTTGTGAAGGAGCACTAACCATGCATGAAGATCTGCCTTGGGATGGATGATGGGCCAGCTGAGAGGTTGAGTCAGTATTAGAGGACAGACCAACATGTGTAAGGTGCTGTGTTGGGGGTCTGTTACAGATCACCTGGTCAGGAAGAAAAAACAGAGGAGACCTTCCTCAGACAACTGGAAGAAGTCTCAGACCTTGGTGATCTTGGGAGATTCAAACCAGACAAATATCTGCCTAGAGGGTCAAAACAGCAGGGCACAAGTTATTCAGGAGATTTCTGAAGTAAATTGATGACAACTTCCTAACAGAAGTGTTCAAGGACCCAGTAAAGGAAGACAGTCTGCTGGCTGTCATAATTATAAAGAACAATTTGTTTGGGATGTGACAGCTGGGCATGACCTTGGTTACAGCCATAAGATGGAGAAGTTCAGCATTCTGAGAGGAAGGATCAGGGCAAAAACTAGATCACAATCCTGGAGCAATTTCAGAAACCTGCTTGAAAGAATGCCCTTAGAGATGGGCCTGGAGAGCAAGTTGATTTTCAAGAATAATTTCTTCTATATTCAAGAACGGTTTATTTCCTTTTTCAGGAAGTCAAGCAAACACAGTTGGAGATTTGTATGCATTAACAAGGAGCTCCTGATTAAACATAAATATGAAAAGAAACCTATAAGAAGTAGAATCAGGGACAAGTTACCCAGGAGAAATACAGAGACATTCTCCAATAATGTAGGGATGGAATTAGAAAGCAAAAGCTCATCTGGAGCTGAATCTGACAGGGGTCATGAAGGACAACAAGAATGCCTTTAACAGGTACATCAGCAGCTAGGGATTAGGGAATATTTGTGTTCACTTCTGAACAGAGCAAGGGATCCAATGGCAAAGGACACGAAAAAGACTGATGTATTGAATTCCTCTTCATTGGTCTTTAGTGAAATAATTTACTTCATCAATCCCATATCTGTGACACCAATGGGAAAGTCTAGAGCAGGGAAGACTTATCCTTAGTGAAGGACAATCAGTTTAGGGAACATGTGAATAAACTGAAGGTACACAAGTTCATGTTACCTGGTCGGAAGTACCCACAAGTGCTGATTGAGCTAACTAATGTCATTATAAGGCCACTCATTATTACCTCTGAAAGTTCATAGTGACTAGAGGACATTCCTGAGTTCTTAAAGAAAACAAACATCACTTCCACTTTTTAAGAAATGCAAGAAGAATAAACTGGGAAACTTCAATCTGGTTCCTTGATTGCAGGGAGGGTGATAGAGAAACTAATCCTGTAAACCATTTCCAAGCTTATTCAGGACAGGAAAGTGTTTAGGAGTGATCAGCCTAATTTAAAAAAAGGAAATCATGTCTGATTAACTTGATACACTTCTATGATGAGACAACTGAGTTAGTGGACATGTGGAGAGAAGATTTCGTTTATCTTGACTTCAGGAAGAATTTTGCAATAACTCTCTGAAATATCATCACAGACCAGCTGACAAACCAGTGAGGTGGCAGAAAACCTGGCTGAACTGTTAGACTTAAAGGACTGTGATCAGAGGCATGAGGTCCAGATGAAGGGCAGTAACAAGTGGTCTACCAATGGGCAGATACTGTGGTCAGTCTATGTCTTTAGTATCTTCATCAACGACATACAGAATGTCCCTGATGAGACAAACTGCACCCACAGCAGCCTTGCAGGCAATATAAAACTAGCAGAAATAGTTGATACCAGAAGGATGATTGCGCTGCCATTCAGAAGGACCTGGAGAAATGGGCCAACAGATATCTCATGAAGTTCAACAAAGGGAAATGCCAAGTCCTGCCAATGGGGAGAAATAATCCCATAGGGATTTTTCATCTTTCTTTAATTAGGGATGCAATGCTTCATAGAAATTTTTCCTGATAAACTTTTCAGTTACAATATTTTATTAGTCCTATAACAAAAAGTATAAAATGAACGTGTGATTAATTGATATCACAGACACTGACACACAATTTAGCACGTAAGTAGTTTAAATTTATTCCTGTAACTCAATGTGAAATATTTATGAATGTAGGCATAACCCTGCTCTGTCAGTTTCAGTGACATTGGTATTTGTCATATTTTTTCTTTATTCTGACTCTAAGATGCTTAGTCCTTTAATAAAACCATGCATTTTCATCCTAACATTAAATTACATTTAGATTTAGTGACCCTTTTTAAAATTACTCCTGGATGGAATTAATTTCTGTTGATCAGATGGAAACAACTGAATATGTATTAGTTTTGTTAGCTTTACAGCTGGTTTCAGATGCAGCCATTTAGGATACTGTATAATGGTGAACAAAATTTCATCAGTATCTTATTTTTTTATACTATCTCTGGGTTTATAAGATTTTTATATCATCCTTTATTTTCTATCTCATTTATATGTGAAATTAATAGTCTACCACATGTTTTTGTAGACGTAGTATCTACTGTCAATATATGTGGCACTATTATTTAATTAAAAGTAGGATTCAACTATTCTAATTATCATTCAGAATTCACGGAGTTAAAATATAACCAAGGGAAACAGCTTTAGTCTTTTCTCAGATTGCATGGAAAGGAAATTCTGGAGGCCCTCATCTGTGTCACATCCCCTATTGGTAAGAGATAAATGTTCAAGTTGAAAGACTAATGACTCTTATTGTTAACATTAAAGTCAGAGATTTAAAATTCTTTTCCCTTCCTTCAATTCACTGAAGTATCTGTCGGGAAATAATAATTGTAAGAGTTTATAACTTGATTCTTCAAGCCTTTTCTAGCACTACTTTAAATGTTTTGTGTCTCAATTTCCATTTTCATTGAAATAATTAGTTTGTATCTCATAAAAGAAGTGGATAATTTTACTAATGGTATTATAATATGTACATCTGAATTCAGATAGGTTCCTAGGTTTAGGTGCACCTCAGCTTCTCCTACTGTGTTTTCTTTCAGATAGTTTTTCAGTTTTTTACTCTTTATTTTCTCCTTTGATCATTTGCCTGTATCAGCCTCTATCTTTGCTTTTCACCCAGTTCAAGACTTCTGATATATATGGAGGATTTCTGAGGTATACTTTTTCACTGGAACAGGTTCTCCAACTAATATCTCATTGAAAAGTCATCCTGCTGTTGTATAGTTAATGCAATTTTAGATAGATGGATACATACAAGTACAAGAAGAGATAATTTCTTTCTTATACCACTCTGATTTTTTATTTTGTCTAGGGCAAATAAATAATTTATCTACACAGACAAGCACACACAGAGCAACAGCACCCAGTAGCAAAAAGTTTGGGAAGGGATAGCTCATAACAATACACATATATTCAAGGCACATATAAAACATAGATAAAAAGATATATACTTATGTCCCTAAAGCAATGAAAATGCCAGAAAATTAGCATTCTAGAGATATGAAGGGAAAACTAATAGCAAAAATGTGATAGATACAGTCTAGCAAGTTGTTACTGTTTTAAATCAGGGCATCTGTATGGTTTATGTCTCACTCATAGTCATCATCTGTTTACCTATTAGCTTTCAGTTCAACAACCTTCAGGCTATCCGGAGGGCCAGTTCTTTCTAATATTCTAATATTAGAATATATTATATTCTAATATAATATTCTATAATACTCACACAATAATCTTTTATAGCACAAACATACACCAAATCTTGAAAAAAATGCAAATTTATATCCTATTCTTTCTACAGCAAAGTGATTTTTTGTTCACAAATTTTATATTTCACCAAAAAAGTCAATTAATTTTTTCCATCAGTGGGTATTTTTTACAAAGCTTATTTTTAACAATGGTGGCTATGTTTGTATGTTTTTTAGGTTTCTTTACATAACGCATACTGCAATTTCTACCCCTGCTTGCATTCACAAATAAGTAATAAGATACAGTCAGCATCAGATATTCCAGTTTATAGGTTTTTAATTATCAGTATTTTATAATTCAAAGCAATTGTCTCCAAACTTTCACTTAACCATCATTTGTTATACCAGAGGAATGATATCAAGTGTCTTCCTCTACTCCTGATCTCCAATTTGCCCACCTCTAGGGAACTTTGAAGACTGAATCCCTGTGACATTGAAAGGAGGCCAAGGTTCTCAGAATCTTTGTTTTAGGCTCTGTGCAGACTCAGTTGTGCCCTGGGTCATGCTTGGTTCATAGTTGTACTAGAAATGTAATATCTAAATAATATCTAATAATAATAATATCTAAATAAACCTACAGAGAACTGCTCACTTCTTTGGGTCTCCAAAGTTGAAGGATACACAGTTTTTCTGCAGTTCTACATATTAAACATTGATGGCTTCCTGTAGCTCCCTTTAAATAATTTGTTTTCTAGTACCCAAATTTGAGCTCTTTGTCTTCTGTAAAATTTTTATGATATCTCATTTGTCTTTTTTTTGCTGTTGAGAAACCAGTAATCAAGACCAGACATCACAGAACATTTTTAATTAGCTAATCAGCTAACTTTTCTTCACAGGCAGTTTTAGCCAGACATTTGTACTAAGATATAGATATAAATACCAAGTACAAGACAGCAGAAAGTACATGATATTCTGCAGCAAGTTGTAAGAGAGTTTCTACAGCACCTGGTATAACCAGACCCCATACTACATGAGTCAAAAGTGCTCAGCAACACAAATTAGGGGCAGTGGTGAAAATCAGGCAGAGCTTAAAATATGCTTGCAGCTAAAAGATTGAGTTGCCAGTATTTTTTTGGCATCATAAACATGATCAAACAGAGTATATATTTAAAAGTTATAAAGACTGAAAGTCATTGGGTAGGAAGAACATACTAAATAAGAATTAAACTAGACATCCGTTAGTTATTTGCTCTTAATTCTTTATAGTCAACCAGTGTATTAAATGGTTTTCCTGTATTTTAAAAGCATAAAACTTGGAAAAATGTCTTAAAATAAAACCTTAAAAATCTGTTTTCTATGTTTATAATAGAAACTGAGTGAAATCAAAACATTCTAGAAGTCAATTGAGACATTACATTAATGTTCCTAAAATTAAGGATAATGTTCTGGGTATCTTATTGCTAGCATATGTTGGCTGAGAAAGGTGTGGGATCTCCATCAGTAGTAAACATTAAAAACAGGTCCTGACAAGCTGCCCATGTCTTAAAACAGGGGATCAGACTAGAGAACACTCTGAGTTTCTTCTAGCCTTAGCTTTCCTATGACAAAAATTATACTTAACCAGACAACTCTCAGCAAATGTGCATTAGCAACTGCTACAATGAAAAAGAATTAATTTCACATTTCAGTTTCAGTGGAAGTTCTTATGTACAGAGGGTGAAGAAATGAGAGAAAGTTGGGAATTCAGGCAGATAGGTAAAATAATATACCAAAGGAAGAAAAACAAATCATATTTTAATTTGGAAAACTTAATATTTCACTAAATATTTTCACTCCTTTATTCCTTTTCTTTATGCACACCAGGTGTCTATAGACTGCTATCATCTGCTATAGCACTGTAGTAGTGTGGTCACAGTTAAAATTATGTGGTAGTAAAACTGTGACAAATTATTTGAAAATTATACATGTTTGATAAGTGCTGGGTAAGCTTTTAGGCTTTTCTGGTTACTCCCTTTTTCTCTATAATGATTTTGGTTGTCCTCTTCCAAACTCACTCCAGTATGTCCGTCTTTCTGATAAACTACTTCCAGAATGTAACAAAATATTCTAGCTGGAGCTGCCCTACTACCACATCATTAGTTACTAATGGGATGAACATTGATATTGATTGATGTGATACTATGAAATAGAGTCTTTTTTAACTGAGCCAACATTTAAAGTTAGGTTTCTGGTATTCACTCCATATTTTGTAAAGTCTAATCTGGAAGAAGATTAAAATATGGGTTTAGTTAAAAGGAAAAGAAATAGAATCTAATTTTTGAAAATATGTAGAGTTTTCAACAGTTAGATTTATTCTGTGTCAGGATGAGCAGGGTGCTAAAAACCAGACAAAAGAGCTCTGAATCAGGGCCTTCTGCTTTGGATAATGGTCTATAATATGAGATGGGAATTGCTACGCTGCTTGAGTCGGGCTCAAGTCATGTTCCTCACCTCCCCAAAAAAAGCTCTACTTATCAAACTGTGCAAGATGTGATCTCTATTATTCTGATCTTGCCTGAATGTCTCAGTAACACAAATTGTGACTAAAATTTTTTCTTTTATGTTCTTCATGAGAGTAGATCCGGAATTGATACAGGAAGAGGACTGCAGATATTTTAAATCACTGTCAACTAAATATCTCAGTCAATTCTTGTTAAACATATCTAATTAATCTTTCCTGTCCATGGCACATATTTCAATGGTTAATCTGTAGCTGACTGTTTACTTTTAGTCTCATGGATCAGATTTACAGAAGATTAAAAATAAAATGTGATGGACCCAGTTCATTCCTGTGCAGTAGAAGATGTCAAGCCACAAAGAGCTCTAATTCCTCACCTCCTCTCTAAAGAGCATAGAGAACACTGGCCATGCTCAGTCCAGAGGGTCCTCTGGGACAGTTCCCTCACATGAACTGGATATCTAATCCTGTAGCCCCCATCCCAGCCTCACTCCTGTATTTGTAGGTCCCAATCAACTGTGTGGCTGTTGATTTATCAGAACATCACTGTTTTACTTAGCACCTCTTCTAAACATGACATATATGAACTTGAGTTTGAATCTCTTTAATTAATGCTTTGAAACTCTAGACAGATATGTTCTAACTGAGAATGTGTTGAACCTGCTCAGTCAGTAGCTTTCAGTGTAAACAGAGTCCAAAATTGGTTAATACAATAAATCTTGTTGAAAACCAAACCAGACCAAACAACAAAAAACACACTAGGGGCTGGAAGGCACACAACAGGTATTAAAGTATCCTTACTAGGTATGAGGTTCCATATGGCTTATTTTCCTTTATAAAGGACACAAAGTTTTTGATCATATCATTGAGGACTGATTTTTTCAGACTAAATGTAGGTATCTTGCTGAGATATACAAATTTAGAAATGTAATTAACTGCTTTATATTTTCTCTAGTATCCATTGAAAGAGATCAGAAATTTTCCAGACTGATTTCATATACCCTGTCTTTGGCTAAATGCTTATTTCTGATTTTCCACATGAAAATGAGAATACACTATGACTTAACACTGAGTACCATAACTGAGAAAAATCACTGAAGGAAATCCATAGGTGTTGGTCTTTAAGTTTACATTCAGCATAACTTTATTGAAGACTCAAATTTTAAGAGTCCCAGAATAGCTACACTTGGATACTGTTGAATTAATCCCTGTACCTTCATTTACCATCTACCAAAACCAGAAAAATACTGAATAACTCCTACCTAAGTGAGCAGTATTAGGAAAAACTAAGAATAAACCAGTGAAAGCCTATTAAAAGATTAACTGGTCAGAGAATTTAACATATAACTGCTTAACCAAAAATCTTGATGTATGAAATGTTGAACTGTATATATACACATATTGTAGTTTCTGAGGAGACAAACGAGGTAGTTTGTATATTGTTATGTGTTCTAATCATTCACTTGATTTAAACAGCAACTATTCTGGTCAGCAAAAAAACCCTCTTAAATTAAGATTTAAACTTCTTTTGTTCTGAGATATATTTGAATTACTAGGTGAAAAGAGGAGATATTTATAAATTAAATAATCTTGAAACTTTCCACAGTGGACATGACAGCACACATAAGCAAGGTTTTAAATTTAATTTAGTAACCAGCTGAGAAATCTGAACAGAGTATTACTTTTTCTCTTACATTGGTTTGGTTTGGTTGGTTTTTCTTTTAACCAATCCTCAAGAAAGAAATAAACTTCGATATAGTAACTCCTTAATTTAAACCAAAAATATATCTATGAAAGCAATACAGGAAAGGATTTTGAGGTGTTATGTAGCAAGAACAGGGAGCAAAGCTGAAAAGATAGATACTTGAAACCCTCTTTAGCAAACCTGTTGTTATGGTCTGTGGTAAACAAAAACTTCTTAGAAATTGAGATATGCATAATAAGTCTTTGTTTCAGATACTGTACTCAGTTCTCTGTTTCTTAAAGATACAAATATTTTACTGTTCTGATTAAGGCAGGTGGAAATTCAGGATTGCACAATGGACTGAATTAAGGTCGTTCTCTATTCCAGACACTTCTGGAAATGCAGTGTAAGATTTTGGCATTTTCTACCTTTTGTGTAATTGATTTTAGAGCCTTAATGACATTCCTTTAATGCTTATCTTCAATGAGATGGAAAATCTGCTCAAAATTAATTTAGAGCACATCTCAGAGATCTTGGCAGATGGAGGGACCTTGCCATCAGCCTCTAGGACAAAATTAATGTTATCAAAATGAACATGCCTTCTGTATGTCCTAAGAGATCTCCTGTTTATCGTTCATCTATATGACTGTGTGAAAAGAAACTTGGTTTTCAAATACTTCTTTTGCAGGCAGATGAAAGAAAAAATATAATTTGTTGACATTTGCAGCATTTGTCTTATCTGAAAACTTTTGTTTACCCATCTCACAGCTCTTTCAGACAACTCTTCTTTTTTTTCTTTGTCTGGAAAACCATAATGCAGCATTGCTGAGATATCATTACAAGAATGAGGTTTTGTCCCTCATTCAGAGAGTGGGGTTAACCTACTGCAGCTTAAACTTCATGATGCCTCCTGCAATATGGGTCAGGAGAGAACAAGCACCATTTTGGTATCAATGTAGAATCACTTCTTGGAAGTTAACTCTAAGGATTGGGGTGAGTGTACTGGAAAATCAAGATAAGAAGATAGATTGTGTCATTTGGTTAATTTCAGAGGCTCCATTTCAGCTACTGTAGTATTAGCACCTATCTATGTGTATAGACTGTATAAATACATTTATTATATAACACGTTGAACCTGAAGAACAAACATATTCTTAATATTTGATTTTGTTGTTTGTTTGTTTGTTTGTTTGTTTCCTTTTGTTACATTCTTTTTTGTTTTTGTTTAGGACAGAGAATACCAATAAGTGATATTGCTTTTGATGTGAAAAGAGTGTATTAAGTGTTCAAGCAGTCAGCTGCAAGCAGTTTGGTACCAGGCCTCAGACTAAGGCCTGTGTACAATATTGAGCCCTAGCCTATGGAAAAACATATTGAAAGACATAAAAAACATTATTATTGGTTACGATTAAGGTTGACCCAAGCACTTGTCCCACACACACTCTATCAAAGCAGACATGTTGGAGTTGAGGATTACTGGGATGTTTTGGCACTGTACCAGACTTCAACTGTCTTGGCTAAAATAAGAAAATATAAATCTGATAATGGTAAGTAGATGAATATGATAATACTTCTTAGAACTATGTTTTGGGATATATCCCAGCATTTTGGAAGGTCTCTAAGTTGTGGAAAGCCAGATTCTCTAAAGCAACTCTTGTAGCCAAACAGCATATATTGCTTCAGATGGAAAATAGATTCTCTCCAGGGACAGAAACTTGGCTCATTAACTTGGGGGAACTGGAAGCTAAGAAATGAGTTCAGTTTCAAATAAAAGGGACCTTGACACAAATCTATGAAACTTTCATCCAACTTTTTACAACTTTTGATTAATCCTTAGAAGTTGAATACTGAGAGATCTCTTTCCGCTCTCTCAATCTCTCCAGTGTTCCCCCCACCCATGTAGACATCCTGTCTCCTTGCCCAACAAATCCTCCAGTCCCCTACTTCTTGTTTGGCTGGTCCCTTGTTTTCTTTCCAGTTCATTGGACTCCTTTTCTGCTGCTAGTCTTTAATCACCCTCTTATGTACATAGAAGTGCTTCCTAGTCTCAGCTTTTTACTGCAAATATTTTGTGGAGTCCCTATATTAGATATTAGGATGAAACCCTTGGCTGTGACTGTGGTGAGACACTGGAACATGCCCAGAGGGGCTGTGGATGCCCCATCCCTGGAGGAGTTCAAGGCCAGGCTGGATGGAGCTCTGAGCAGCCTGATCTAGTGAATTGTGTCCTTGCCCATGGCAGGGGGCTTGGAACTAGATGATCTTCAAGGTCCCTTCCAACCCAAACCATTCAGATTCTGCATGTGTTGATTAGTTGCATTGAATGTTAGGGCACATCTAAAAAAGGCTATTTGCAGACAAAATCTTTTTAGAATTTTACTGATGTATGCTAATCAGTTCCTGCTGAGTCTTAAAAGTTTATAAATCAATACCATTTCTGCTTCCTCTATTGTGGAGAACAAGAAATGACTCCTATCACCAGCTGTGGTATGCATTGAATGATACCTCAATCTGAGTTTTGTGTGTTTCACTTAGAATTTATATGTGTTTTAATTGTGATAGTAAATTTTTATTATCCCTACATTTATGAAAGTATGTTGGAACTGTTTAGGAGACAATTTTTATTAGATGGAAGATCCTGATTTTCAAATAACAACTTCTTGGTGAGAAAGTTTTGGCTGTAGCACTAGGACATCTACAGTAATGTTGTCAAGTTGGCAATGTATGCAGCCTGAGCTAGCAGTAGCAGAGCTGTTTTGCATGGAGGTGGGTATTTATTTGTCTTCATGATAAACTATGTCCATTCCAGCAGCCTGTGTCTCCACAGCCTGCCAGGGAAGAAGAAGCAAAGCCTGAACTGACACAGCTAACTCAAATACCTGGATTACAATTTTAATTTGATCTGAGTTACATGTGATGGTGGGCCTTTCAGTCCTGAATCTGAAAACAGTAACTAATCTGGTCCAAATTACGATACAGTGATTTGAAATTCTTGAAATGTTTTCATGTGGGTTTTTTTCTTGGGTTTTCACTTCCAACTAAAATGATATATATAATTTCATGTCTTTAGAGGAACATGGACTAGCACAGCGAAGAGAAAAAACCTGCAAATTCATTGCATTGGCAGATTTTACTTTCTCAGAGCTGGCAATAGAAATATGGCTATGTAGAAATTATTGAAAGGCTTAGGAATTAGGAAAATTAATTAGGAATCATTACAACAGTTAATTTAAGAAAAGATTTAAAAAACCCTTTCAATTTGTGTTGCCACAAATTATGATATGAAGGTAATGTTTGTAATGATATAAAGATAGTAATGGGGTAACTGTAGCATTGGTATAGAGGTTGCATTTAACTTTACTGACGAGTATTTTAAGAAATTGCTAATGAGTCGTATGTTACACTGAAGTTGTCTAGATCCATATTTTACTCCTTTCCTTAAACTACTTTTTCTGTAGAACTACAGAGCGTGGCTGCCTGGGTGGCTTTTGTGATGTGAGGTAATGATTTCAGGCAAGGTGAACACTAGAAGCTCTTTGATGCATTGTTAAGGCCCACCCTGGACATGGGGTAACTAAGGTTCTTAACAGGACCCTTGGGGCAGATTAGAGTGAAACCACCTTGAATATTAATGTACCATGACAAAAAGCATTATCCCACCTCCCAGGATCTACTTCTTACAGACCTTTCCTTATCCAGCTCAAATGACATCTGACGTGGGTTATCAGGGACACAATCACAGGGCTCAGCCTGGTCCTGATCATCCTCTGATGTTCTTATGTGATCAGAGGTTTTGGCCACTACACACTCAGAAATTCCCCTCTTCCTCTTTGGCTGGGGTGTGCAAACCTGGCCTGAGCAGAGCATCCTGTTGCTTTTGCCCAATTGTTTGAGTCATTAACCTTTAACATTTCAGTCTCTCACATACATCTGAAAATTAACCCTATAAAAATGTTTTCTTCCAAAATGTTGACCTTGATTGATCCCATGAGTGTTTGTTAGAATGGCAAGAACTGGGGATGTAAAGGACAATGGAGAAAGGGTCAAAGGAAGACAGAACATTTATGTTAAGAAACAATAAAGACTTTGACTTCTAATGCTTGTGAAGCCACCAACTTAGATACACATTGAAACTGTATTACACTGAATGCTGAAGAAGCAGCAGATCTATTTCATCATGGAGACTTCTCTTTCAAACATGTCTTTAAAACATTCTGTGTGTAATGGTTGGATGGGCTGACTTGGGGGGTTTATTTCTTCAGAGAACTGGTAATAGCAGAAATAGTGAAATATGTTGCACTAGTTCTGAAAAGGAGTTTCTGATAAGGACTAGTGAGTGTGAAAAAATCCAAATGATATACTTCTAAGTAGTGACATGCACAAATTTGTCATCTTTGATGCCACCTTTCATTTTAAATTAGCAGAGGTTTCATTACCTTTGGCTCTGCAAAACTCCTAAGCCCTGCTTTATCATTTTTATTGCTCTTGTACTGTTGTGAAATGGAGGAATTCAGAGCTGAAACTCCATTTGAAATTAAACTTACAAAAAAACAGTAAAAAAAAGGGCCAGATACCCTAAGACCTTGGCTTCTTCAAGAGTCGTGCAGGAGTGAACTTGTAATATGCTAGTCTTCACTGTTGTCTTAAAAAGTTCACATAAGAAATTTATTATAAATGTTCTTTAGACTAGATATGTCTGTCTGACTTGTTACACTCAATGGGATCTGCAAATGCAAACATAAATACAAATTAAAAAAAAAAAAAGAAAAAAAAGACAAAAATACCCCAACAGTCTTCTATTTTAAAAATCATACTGTTTCATACTGAATATCTTCCTCTTCCAGAATGCAGCTTTGTCATATTTTCATAAAAGATAAGCAAATCTATAAATTTCAATTTCAAAGTATGACACATAGTTTTTGTACCTAATTCTATAATTTTATACTAAACGTGCATCTGAAATAAATCTATTGATTATATTGAATAAGCTAATACATAGAGCATGTGGTCTGTTATGAAAATACAATTTGGGATTCAAATAACATGTGTTTAACAAATGAACAGTTAATCCCAAAGCTTGGAATTTCCTATGATATTTTTCTTGGATTCATATTCATACTCTTTAATGTATCAAATATAGTCTCACAGACAGCAGCTTATCTGTAATCCTTAGCTTCAGGGTGTAACACTCTTAAACAGTCTTATAGAAAATCTTCTGTTCAAAAATTTGATAACCATTAAACATAAGTATTTACAAATTTCTATCCCATCATGTCTGATTGCATTTCACTGCATTTCCACCATGAGAGCAATGAAATGATGTTTACCAACAGCTATAGTATTAGGCTATATATAAAGTCAAGTACTTCATTTTCCATAGTATTTTTCAATTTATTTGATTACTCTTTTCCTCCTAATGTAATAATGAAATATGATATATAATAATGTAATAATGAAAACAACACAGTCCTGGTTTAGTGAAGGTATGCTAACAAGGTTGTTACAATTTTAACAGAGAAACTGAGACATAATTAAAAGAAGAATATTTACATTTATGAATTCAAGATCTTTATAAAATCACATTTTCCATAACAGCCTTGTAGGGAAGGCTTAAGTTAGCAAGAATCTTTTCCAGGAATAGTATAACTACAACAGCAGAAAAACTCCTTTTGTAATTATAAGCTGCACCTATGCTAGGAAATATGTCACCATCACCACAGACAGATGAATATGTGGAAGACAGGAAGTGATGTTAGTCACGAAATAAAAAATAACATCTCTCCTCCAGTTCTGTGCACATAAAATATAAACCAAATACAAAAGGAAAGGTTCATGGAAGAAATGGAAGGAAGAATTCAAATTGAATGACTTGTAAACACAGAGAATAGGAAGAGTTACTAAAGCTGACATCTCAAATGACTCATCATGTATTTCATGTGTTCTTTCTGCTAGCTACAGTGCTTGAGGAGGCTCAGGGGTGACCTTATCACTCTCTAAAAATATCTGAAAAGCAGTTGTAGCCAGGTGGAGGTCAGTCTCTTCTCCCAGGCAACCAGTGACAGGACAAGAGGAGTAAGTTGCACCAGAGGAGGTTTAGGTTGTACATTAGGAGGGATTTCATCATAGAAATGGTTGTTAAACATTGGAATGGGCTGCTCAGGGAGGTGGTGGAGTCACTGTCCCTGAAGGTGTTTAAGGAAAGACTGAACGTGGCACTTGGTGCCATGGTCTAGTTCATGTCGTGGTGTTCAGTCATAGATTAGACTCAATGATCTCAGAGCTCTCTTCCAACCTAATTAATTCTGTTCTGTGATGTCTTAAGGCATAGAAACATGGAGAAACAAGCACTTTATCTTTTAGGTTTTGTTTTGATATTATTTTTATTTTTCTGTTATTCATAGCCATTGTTGGGGGATTTTATTGTTGTTGTATCAAAATAGTTACCTTAAAACACAATGGTACAATAATGGTACCAGAATTCTCTTATGTTGTCTTTGACATTATCTGGCATTTGAAATAATGAGAAATACAGAACTAGATCAACACATACAGTTTATGACAAGTTCATTCTCCATATTTGATTACTTTGATTTCCACAGCTCCAGTTTTTGTGTATCTTTTGCAAGTCTGTTCAGTTTTGAACAACTACCAAAATTCTAATTAAGAATGTAACAGTCTAATCCTTTGTCCTGTTTACTGTGCCATCTCACCCAGAGCTGATAATGTGATTTTGCAAAAGAGAACAGCACGAACCACACTCCAGGATAAAGGTCAGTGATATAAATGCAGATTTGAGATAGGACAATGTCTGGAAATCCTCAAAACATGCTGAAATCTTGGAGAGCACTGCCACCTCTCCCTCTAGAAGGACACTTTCTGATCCTTTGGCCAACATGTTTTCAATATTACTTGTACTCTATATTGAGGGATTTCCATCACAACATGGAACCCTAATAGATACTGTATATATATAGAAAGACAGAAAGTGAAGTCCTGTATATGTGTGGCTTTATGTTTGTTCATGTGTATATGTGAAATGGGTGTGTAAAAGCCCTAATTACCTCAGCTTTTGCCCATGGATTCCACTAAAGGGTGAGGTGGTTAGGTATAAATTCTGTAATGTGCTGTGTCTCAGACATCTATAGTATATGATGCTTTCCTGGAATTCTCAATTTATGTTGTATATTTTGTATGTTCTCCACTAGCTTATATTTCTTTAGTGTGTTCATATGTAAGCCTATCTCTTTCAGTATGTTTATCCTTTCTCTTTGATCCATTATTTTAAAGATTTTTTTCCACTGAATTACTTTTCCTTCAGTCTAAGGCTGATATAACTGTGTGCCAACTTCTTTGGTGTTATTTTAATCTTTTCAGTTCTTGCATTCTTTCTCTGTCTTTGGTGGGTTTATGGGTGGGATTTTTTTTTTTTTGTGATGTTTTGGATGGTGTTGGCAGGATTTTTTGTTGGGTTTTTTGTGTGTGGTTTTTTTGTCTGTTTGTTTGTTTTGTTTTGTTTTGTTTTTATGAGTTTTGTTCAACTGTATGAGCTGTTAGGTTTTCCTGTGCTTTTCAGAAGTGCCCCACCTGAAGAAAATATTTAAGCCCATGAAATTACAATTGTATTCCCTTAGGAAAGCAACTGCTTGTTTAAATCCTACAAAATAAGTTGATTTTTCTGAAAGTGTATTTCTCATGTGTCAAACATTAATCTTACAGTGGTTCAAATGAAGGGAAGGATTACACTTACAAGCGTTTAAATAAATCTTCCAAACTTTCAATCTGTTAATATCTGTAAAACACAAGTAGAGTGAATTTCAGCAATATGAACTTTATCACTGCAGGTCAAATCTATCATGTTCTGGACAAAGAAGGATTGTGGTATTTATGTTTCTGGTATCAGCAGGAAAATGGGAAACTACTTGGAAAACAGAGTAGCAGCTTTCATCTTTTATTACTTAAGACATAGAGACTGTGGCAGGATAATAGAATGTTCAATGACAAATGTAGGATGAAAAAAAAAGGCCTGGTTGATTTCTAAGGTGATTTGGCCTGCTGTGTCACACTGTCATCCTTGTTTCCAGTGTGTAAAGCAGAGACATGTTTTAGCTTCTTTTGAGAATCATTTTAATGTTCAAATCCTATTCAGTTTTACTATTGGTATTAAAGATTTTTACTGGCCTTCTGTTACGAGAGTTGTTTCTTCAGGCAGTACACTGAAAAAATAATTTTAATTATTAATAATAGTCATAATGTCATCTGAAATCTATTAGTCATCCAGCTTCAAGTGTTTCTAATAGTTTCAAATGTGTAGATATAGCTGAAATGAATAACCTCAATGATTAAACTATTGTACAAAAAATATTTTAGAAACATTGAATATAAGAATATGATGGTGCCTAGGAGAACATAGGTTAATCTGCATAACATGGAACTATTTTGTGTAGGCACAGATACTAGTATTAATGAAAATTATTTCAAAATATTTATCAGATTTACTGATTGTTGAGGTTGCTGATGCTCTTTTCTTTCCTGTCTGTTTTAGGGTGTCTCCATCTTCCACTGCAGAATTACTCAACTGACAGCAGGGTTTTCTGACTGCTTCTTGATCAGATTCATATCAGAAATAGCTCTGAGCTGTAGCTGGGTTCTTATGACTCCAAGTATCATTACTCACACCCCAGAGGGTGAAATTTGGTGTATTTCAGCCACATTATCCATTCCCTGGGAGCACTATACTACCTTTGTCATAACATCTATGGACTGTAGTTATCTTAAGTGTGAAATTACCTATGTACTGAGGTTAAATTCAGCAAATAATTTCCATAAACACAAATGAAGAAAGCACATGAAATACTGCAACATTATTGTGGTGGGTTGACCCTGGCTGGATGCCAGGTGCCTACCAAAGCTATTCTATTACTCTCCTTCTGAGCTGGACAGGGGAGACAAAATATAAAAAAAGCTTTAGTATCAAGATGAGGACAGGGAGAGATCACTCAGAATAACTGTTATGGGCAAAACAGACTTGACCTGGGGAATATAATTTATTACTAATCAAATCAGAGTAGGGTAATGAGAAATCAAAGGAAATCTTAGGACACCTTACATCTACACCTCCTTTATTCCTTGACCTCAGCTTCACCTACCATTTTCTCTACCTTCTCCCTCTCAGCAGCCCAGGGGGACAGGGAATGGGGACTGCAGACAATTGTCTCTGCCACATCTTTCTCCTCAGGGGAAAGACTCCTCACACTCTTTTCCTGCTCTAGTATGGGATCCCTCCCATGGGAGACAGTCCTCAGTGAACTTCTCCAGTGTGGGTGCTTCCCACAGTCTGCCTTTGTTCATGAACTGCTGCAGTGTGGGTTCCGTCCATGAGGTGCAGTCCTTCAGGAACAGACTGCTCCAGCGTGGGCCCCTCTCTCCATGGGCCCTACAAGGAACCTGCTCCAGACAGAGCAGTCTTCTCAAAGAATCACAGACTCCTTCAGGCATCCACTTGCTCCAGCATGGGTCTTCCACGGGCGGCTGGTGGATCTCTGCTCTATCATGGACCTCCGTGGGCTGCAGTGGGAAAGCCTCTTTTACCATAGTCTGCACCATGGGCTGCAGGGGAATCTACTCTGGCACCTGGAGCACTTTCTCCTTCTTCTTCACTGACCTTGGTGTCTGCAGAGCTTTTCCTCTCACATACTCTTAATTCTGTCTTCTGGCTGCCACTGCCCACGATTTTTTTCCCTTTCTTAAATACTTTATCCGAGAGATGCCTTGACTAGCAACAGGTCCATCTTGGAGCTGGCTGGTATTGGCTCTGTCAGACTTCCAACAGTTTCTCGAGGAAACCACCCCTGTAGCTTCCTCCCTCCACCCCCGACTTGCCTCATAAGCCCAGTACAATTATATTTTTAGATTTTCAGTAAAAGATTATGTGCACCGAAAGGAAATTAGTCTTACCAAAAAAACAAGTTTTAAAATGATGCATATTCCCTAAGCATAATTTCTGTCTACCTGATTCACAGCAGAGGTTTGCCCTAAGACCTCCTACATCTCAGAAGACTGCTCTTCCCAGGGCAGTTTCAGGGCTTCACTTTTCTTCAGTCATTCCTATTAATTTTGCTCTACCTTCTTCAAAAGAGCTAAAGCAACAAAGCAACATTCAATTTCGGCAACTCATTTCCTAGGGGAATGCCTTAAACACAAACAGGAGCATTGTCTTTGTTATCTGCTGTCAGATCTGGTGTTATCTGGTGTTAGTTCTGTCATTCTGTTGGATGAACACAATTTGTTATCTGAGTTCCTGAACCCAATCCTTCAGACAGAGTATGTGTGGAGAACAGCATAGGAGCTGTTGACAGTGACTGACCAGAAAGTGGACTATACACAGCAGTGCAAGACAGCATGCAATAATGTTCCATGGATCCACACAGAGAGTGTGTACAGTTTAATGTGGAAAAGAATCATGATCAGTGGTTTATGTCAGCAATCTTAAAGTACTCCCAAACTCAAATCACATAAGGCAACTTTGCAACTAGAGATGAATCTGATCAAAAGAAAAATAAACACTTGACCTCTGCTGAAATTCACAGCTTGCTTCCTGAAGTGTTGCATGCACATGGACTTCTGAGTGGCTGAGAGATCATCATAATTATTCTTCCCAAAGTTGAACACTTCCTCACATTTTAAGGTTGTAGGAGTCTGTCAGTGCCATCTAGTGAGGTCTGAGACATCTAGAGCTAGACATACACATGAACATGGGCAGCGTAATGCTGATCTTTCCTTCTTCTGACTTATCCTCGTGTTTCCTTAGACTGAATTCCTCAGAACTTCAGATATCCTCAGCTTTATCAATAGATAACTGTATGTTTAAGGGACTAAAAAAATTATGATTTGATAAGCGCTTACAGTAGTTTCAGTAGATTATAAAACCCTGAACTATATTATACTTTTATCAATTTTGTGTCACAATTTGGATTTGGGCGTTGCTTTTCTGTTTTTCTTTGGTTTTGTCTACTCAGTGGGGCTTCTCCACAAAGGTCTCAAAGCTTGTGGATGCTCTTACAGTATATAGCAAGGTCTTGGGCTTCTACTTCTACTGGCATACATGTGAATTTTCTTGGAACTCTATGTACTTCTTTTATTACTGTCCCAAATTAATTCATTCTTCAGCATATGTATCTTGTTTACAACAGATAAATCAATTTGAAAATAAAACCCAGTCATCTGCTTTTGATCTAAATTATAATTCTATGGTGTGGTGCAAAACAATTTCATTTTATACAGCATTCTTTTATTACTAACACAAAACACTTTAAGGGCTAAGTCAATCACCAGCTAAAGAGAAGTAGAAGGTATTAAGGTGAGATTTAGAAGAGAAAATGTGCAAATGGATCATAGAAGCTGAGCACTGCAGGTAGGTAAAAATAATTCATATAGCTTTAGCTGCAGAGTAAGTTGGAAGACAATAGTTCCAGCTTGAGAAAAAAAGCGGGGCAGAGAAAGTTTATTTGCTATAACCTCAGTCATATGGTTCCCATAACTATAATTTTCCATGCCTTCTTATGCCCACACAACATATAATTTATCTTCTTTTTGTCTTCCTTTGGTTCCAATGTAATTTATTATGTATTGTCCTGTTATTTCTTGCTGTTGTAGGAAAATGAGGGTCAAAGATTTGAACTTTTCACTGAAGGTAATAAGATTGCCATCAACTGGTCATGTTCAGGAATGAGCTGAAAATTCATGAACTGCATTCTGAGGGCAGCAATGTGGTATGGGTGACAAATCCATCAGACTTCTTTCTCAGTTGGGAAGCTCTAAAAGACTTTTTTCTTGGGAAGGTATGATGTGCAGTGTGAAGCCTGAGAAAGAAAAAATGAAAATTAAAGTTTGACTAAGTTCTGTCTTCAGAACAAGTTGCCCATAGACCTGTGAGCATTCGTGCTCTGCCCTGTCCCTTACCTGGGTGATACATAGTAGCTTGTAACATGGCTGGTGGTTTCATCATCATGGCCAGGCTTTGCAAACAAAGATTTGAGAAGGGCTCTACCCACACTTACCACAAGCATTCTGATGGCTAAAAAGGCCAATGTGAGATAGACAAGTTCGGTTGCAGAAGGCACAGCAGAAAGACTCCCCAAGTGATATCAGACGAGACACGATTCTTTCTGTGTTGTCTTTTCTCCTCGAGAGTGATCCTGCGTGTGTTCTCAAAAGCAGCAGCAGCGTTATAGATGGTGTGTCTCCAGGCCTCCCGATTGGAGGCCAGAGTAGACCAATGGTGATGATCAATATGGCCAAGGCTGAGGGATTGTTTCAGGGAGTCCTTGTATCTCCTCTTCGGGGCTCCTCTCTTGCGGCAGCCAGTGGCAAGTTCCCCATAGAGCACAATCTTAGGGAGGCGGTAGTCCTGCATCCTGGAGACGTGCCCTGCCCAGCGCAGCTGTGTTCTCAACAGCATGGCCTCAATACTCATGACTGCTGCCTGTTCAAGGACAGACGTGTTGGTCACATAGTCAGTCCAGTGGATGTTTAGAATTGTACAGAGGCAGTGCTGATGGAAGCGTTCTAAGAGACGCAAGTGGTGCCGGTAAATGACCCATGATTCAGACCCATACAAAAGAGTAGACAGTACAATGGCTCTGTAAACACTGATCTTAGTACTTTTCTTCAGGTGTTTGTTTTGCCACACTCTTTTATGGAGTTTACCAAAAGCTCTGTATGCCTTTGCTAACCTGTTGTCTATTTCTGCATCAATCTTACCGTCTGAGGAGATGATGCTACCCAGGTAACTAAACTGCTGGACTGGTTTGAGCTCTGTTTCACCAGTGGTGATATGGGGATGATGGGAGACTTCCTGAGGTGCAGGCTGATATAAAACTTCTGTTTTCTTCAAGCTGACTTCCAGTCCAAAAAGCTCAGCAACCTCTGCAAAGCAGAACGTTAAATGTTGCAGAGCTACTTCTGTGTGGGCGACGAGGGCAGCATCATCAGCGTAAAGCAGCTCACGGATAAGATAATTTAAGGTCTTAGTGTGGGCCTTCAGTCGCCTTAGGTTGAACAGGCTCCCATCGGTACGATATCAAATGTAGACACCATTTTCATCATCGAGGTCTGCCATGGCCCTTTGGAGCATCATGCTGAAGAAGACTGTGAATAAAGTTGGTACAAGAACACAGCCTTGCTTCACACCATTGGCTATGGGAAAGGGCTCAGAAAGTGCGTCACCATGTGTCACTTGACCGCGCTGGTCCTCATGAAGCGAGATGATCATTTTGAGGAACTTGGGAGGACATCCTAAACGTTCCAAAATCTGCCACAGACCTCTTCTGCTCACAGTATCAAAAGCCTTGCTGTGATCAACAAAGGTAACATAGAGTCCTTTGTTCTGTTCCCGATACTTCTCTTGCAGTTGTCTGAGAACAAATACCATGTCTGTGGTACCTCTGTTGGCTCGGAAACCACATTGGCTTTCAGGTAGAAGATCTTCTTCTATGGTGGGTATTAATCTGTTCAAAAGAATTCTTGCAAGGATTTTACCAGCAATGGAGAGCAGAGTAATACCTTGGTAATTTGAGCAGTCTGATTTATCTCCTTTCCTCTTACACAAGGTGACGATGACAGCGTCACGAAGGTCTGAAGGCGGTTCACCTCGTTCCCAACAGTGCACCACAAATTTGTGAAACTTAGCATGGAGTGCTTGGCCACTGTGCTTCCAACTTTCAGGTGGGATTCCGTCAAACCCAGCTGCCTTGTCGATTTTCACCTGCTGTATTGCTTTAAGAGTTTCTCCCATGGTGGTTTAATATCCCAAGATATGCACTCAGTTTATCCCCAGATACACACGGACATTTAATCTCTTTCTGATGTAGGTTGTGAGCTGGGCCAAGTAGTCATGTATTTGCTAAGGGCATTGAGAATTTATGTTGATCAGATATCTTGGCTCAGTTGACACATGGTAGCTTAAACAGATATCCAAGAATATTTCCTTAGCCAACAGCAATGTGAATTTCTGAATTTACAGAGCATTTGTTAATTTAAATTCAAAGACATTTATCTTCTAAATATTCTAAATTCATGCAGGTTTTACATGAATATATTTTTAATTTCTTGAAGCAAAAAATGTAGAATAAGCATAAAAAGAGAAATGCTGTAACAGAAGTAACTTGAAGCAGTAGAGTCAGTTCAGAGTGGTGAAAGCTAACGATTGAGCTTAGATAGGAAAGGTAAGAAAGATAATTGTGAAAATTTTATTTTCAGGGTTAGTACATGCAGTGGAAGATTCACCTTTCCTAATTTTCACCAACTTTAATCTTCTAAAGTTAACTGTCCACTTATTAATACATTCAATAGGATAAAAAGCAGGTACAAACCAGTAACTGATTGTCTCATTACAGAGGGGTTCATACAGAAGTTTCCACTGGTGCTTACCTTCATTGTAATCTGTGGATCATAGACTTCATTTCTACCTTAAACAAAACACCCAGCTTTTAGAACTGTGGAGTGAGGCCTTTCCAATCTGTTGAGTAAGTTATGGATTTAACTATCTTTGCCTCATTAGCTTTACATTTAGAAAATAAGCTCACAGAAGGTATTGAATTGCTATCTTCAGATCCAAAGTAAGTAATTTACCTTCTCTTCACATTAAAGACTGGGATTAAGTAGCTGATGGTATATTTTGCAAAACTGGTATAGAACTGTCTTTTTTGGAGAAAATAATGGTTTCACATATTATCTTTAATAATTTTTAAATTTCTTTAGACAATATTTGCTAACATATTCATGAATGTACAATCACATCAGAATTGGAACCGACAGTTTTTAAGGATAATGTCCAGAAAGAATTAGTCAACAGGCAGTTCTGTTTAAATTCTGTCAACACGAGTCACTTGGTACTGTGACCATTGTTAGAGAGTTGCAAAGATATTTTATAATTAAACAGTGATAACCAGCATTCTAACACACAACAGTGGAAATGCAAAAGGTTTCTCAGCTTGACTAAGAAGGAGACATTTTGATTTCAGTGGAATAATTTTTATTCCCAGAATATGAAACATAATACAAAAATATGTTTTAACATCAGCATGCTTCACTCAGCTTAAAAAAAAAAACAACCAAAACCCCACAAGTTTGGAAATTCAATTTGTTTTGATTATTATTTTTAAAAGGTTTTTATATATTAATTTCACTGTGTGCTATCCAATTCAAATGCTTATTTGTTCAGGGAAAGTAATTAGTCTGCCTATCTTGACTGGCTTTTCTGTGGTTTATAGCATTATTATTTAACCACATAAATCCACAATTCAATTAACAATATGATACTACATTGTTTTGCTTTGAAATCTCAGTGATTTTCATAGACTAGCAAGGTGGAGCATTTCTAATTTGTCTCACAATAAACACTCTAAAACATATATATATATATAAACTACATACATAAAAAATAAATAATTTAAATTGGAATTCTAATATTCTCTTATTTCTCAATCCAATGCTTTAACTATCTGAAAATAGCTACTATAGACTCTGACATATTACTGATTTTCAGACTAAATATCAGTAATTCACTCAACTATTTTCCCAAATACATTATGTTTTCTGGTTACATTGATCACTTTCCTTGCCTTCTACCAGTGTCTCTGGAAAGGATTCATTCTTTTAAATGAAGACCAAACTGAACAGCATTCTTAAAATAAGGCCTTGCTAGTCCTTTCTAATCTCAAGTACAGCATCTGCTTTTTTTACAATGACTTGACAGTATGGAATTATGACAATTTTGTAGTGTAGTAGTACTACACAGGCAAAAATTACATAGTTACATTTAAACCTGCCTTGAATGTGCTATATGATCTCTTGAGATCCCATTTCGTGCTAAAAATTACATGAGAAAAATATAAAGATTACTCATTTATTTCACCTTAATACATAAAAGACATAAAAGGCTGGAAGAGAATCTTTGTGTCAGCAAATCTAGTTCCCTTGTCATGTTCCCTCACCACAAATGTACCAGGTTCCCATTTTAGAGGTAACGATTTTTGTCTAGTAATCATATTTATTAGGCATAAAAGTCCAAGCCTGATCACACTACAGTCAGGACAGAATCTTTCACAGCTTTCAATAATGCATGAATACTTTAATACTCAGGTAAGTTTTATTCTTGAGTAAATATGAACCAGAGTTCAGACAGCCTTTTTGATATGAAAATTTACTTTATCCCACATATGTGGGTTTTTTTCATGAAACAGTAGGTTCTAAAAATATTTAAATGAGTTCTACAGCTGAATTATATGTTGTTTAAACATGCTTTTATTTTACATTTTAAATTTCTTCCAGTTCCAGCACATGTCCCTTAGTTTTGTAATATAAAGAAAGATAAAGAGAATTCTGTTCTTTTTCATAGACTTCATTATTTCATAAATAACCTCTTATCATGCTCCTTAATTGTTTCTGTAAAAAGTATAGCTCTAATATTTTCAAATATTTTTCCATATCAAAGTTTAAATAATTTTTCATCTCTTAACTTCAAATTATCTTCATTTTTGTGCCATTTCTACTCTATCTTCCTGGAGGTGGAATGACCAAAATCAAGCATACATCTCAAGACAAGTACATGCCATTGTTTCATCTAATGGTATTAACATTATAGAAGAACATAAGACCACATTCTGATGGTAGGGATGCTCTGTAATCTGCTCCTTCAGCTGCCCCAAAAGCTGTGATCATGCCCTTTGTCATTTTCACTGTTAACTCCTGGTCAAAGGCAATGCTTTAAATATTCACAGGCTAACATGAAGAGAAACAACTTCTGTTTTATCACAAATGAGGGCTGTGGTCACTGAATCACTTAATCTTTTAGAGAGTGAAAGAAAAACTACTGAGAAATGACTCTGCAATAAACAAAAGCTTCAAAATCTCTTTACAGTGCCTTTGGAGAAGGCTGAATAAAAGGCTTTGCAACAATACCTGATACAAACAGCACTGCTTGAATTAAATGAATGAGGAACAGAGGAAACCAGCACATAAATTCTATGTCTGGAACAGGAAAAGGTGCAGCATGCTGTTGTAGGAAATTATGTTAAATATTGTGAAGAACATGTTTAATATCTTTCAGTCTAATTAGTGTAATTCTTTGGCACAGTCTCAGCACAAATGTGCTATAAGTTTGAGGAAGTGCATTTGCTACCTAGTAATGAATAGTTCTTTCAATAATGAACTAATGCCCCCTTGCACTGCTCTGTCAAATTTCCTGGACACATTAGGCTCATTTCACATGTCAGGAGGTAATGTGTAATGTATATAAAGCTGATTTGTGCATACCCAGAAAATCTCTTAAGTATAGCATCCTTATTTCTAAATGTGCAGCGTGCACCAGAGTTAAAACCTCCACATTTACAAATACAGCCACTGGAACCAGATAGTTTTGGCTCTTTCTGGTAAAAGGCAAACAATTTCTGAGTGCTATGTAGAGGCAGAGTTCCCTGATGTCTCACACAAAAAGCTGTGGGAGCCATCTACATCCAATGACCCTGCAGAGATTCTTCTGTATTGAGGAAACCAATCAGTACCAGTTGCCTGCCAGAAATTGTGGAGGAAAAACTCAAAATTTCATATATGCAGGTGATGCTGTAGCACAAAGAAGGGCTAAGAGGAAACATCCTAACACCAGGCATGTTAATTCACATTGTAGAACATCAAATGAAGGGATATTTATGTCTAGGACACGAAAAATGTTTATGAAGGTTAAGAACTCCAGTGTAAACAAGAGTGAATGTCAAGGAATAGTCAAAAACATGCTGCTGTATCTGGGATTTTGCCCCAAGGCTGCCTCTAGACATAAAATTGGTCCCCACAAAAGGGGTTCATGAGGTTTCATTGCAGTGTTTATTCATGGTGGTTGCATCAGTGACAACTGTTCCCTAGTTTCTACTTGCTGCAAGGACAACTTCTTAAGGTAGATCCAAGAACAACTGTGCTAGCAATATTGGACAGACTAAATCTGTTTTCCTAGATGGCGGTTGGAGTAAAACCTATGGGGAAAATGTTCACCATCTAAAAAGGTAACTGGATGGAAATTTGTGAGGGAATTGAACTTAGCAGAGCATGATCTTTAACCAGAATATTTCAGTAGGAGTAACTGATGCTTTGAAATAAAAGGGAAGATTATACTGTTTTCGTGTTTTCCTAAAAACATGGTGGGAAGACACGGAAGTTATATACAGTTTTTCAAATACTAGTATGCAATAGGTCAATCAGAGGCATGAAAGACTGATAAATGCCAAGAACAGTGCTCAAGCTATCTCCAAAGAACCCAGAGATAGTGTGAGTGATTCAGTAAGTACACACAGATGATCGTATTGCTCTAGAGTGTAATGGTTTGGTTAGTACATGTGGTTGACTCAACAGTGTCCTATTAATGGCAGCGCTAGGAATGGCAGACAAAGAAATGCAGAGGTTTGTGTTGAAAATGATGGCATGAATTTAATACTTTAAGAGTCTGATGTCTGTCTAGAGCATGATGGCCCAGAGTGAAGCCAACCTCATACTCTGGGGAAAAAGTGAAATGTAGACATGACACGACAGATGACAAGATCCAGTGTAACTGAGTGCTAGAGCTAAATACTTAAAAAGAAGAACTAGTAGTCACTGTCTTCAACTGACTTGTGCAGTACAAACAAGTTCTAAAGGTAAATCCACGAGTATACAATTTTGGTGGTTTTTTTCCAAATTCAGTTTTATGTGTACTCAGAAGGAAATTTCATCCTCAAACTGCCAATAGAGAGTTGTCTGAATGGTGTACTACGGCACACAGTGCAGTCAGGTTTTTTATTAAACTTTTGTCTCACTGTATTTCAGGGAATTCATTTTACAGAAACTGGTATGATAAATTTCTTACGATGCTGAAAGATGAATACCTTCATCTTCTGTAGAAACCAAACTAGAAGCTTTCGGGGCAGAAAAGATGCTAACACATGTTGCGAGATTATAGCTCATGTTCCATGTCATCAAAAAATGCTTCATTCTTATAATAGCATCTTACTTGATGTTTTCTTTTACCTTTCTATAAAGAAAAAAAAAAAAAAAAAAAAAAAGGAAATGTTTATCTACCTACTTAGTCCAGTAACAGGACTCCTGTATCTTCAGGCACTGAAACAGACCTATAATAATGGGATATGGTAATATGACACAAGTTCTATAGGATACCAACACTTTTCAGAAATAGAAAATGGCTGAGCTGTTTCAGATGGCAGTGGATATCTGAATATAAGTAACACAATCAAGGTTTGTGTCTAATTGTATGCATGAAACATCTCTACCTTCCCCCTATATTGCAGGTCAATACTTTGCTCCCCAAAACCTATAGTAAACATTAAACTTGAATGAAATAGACTAATTTTTTCAAATTAAACATGCTACAGGGTGAAAGATCAGTTGCCATTTACCTGGCATGGGGTGCCTGAGACACTACAGAGCACCCTCTGCTGTAGCAGGTTAGACAAGCAGCCCTTACGAGTGGCATGGGTATGGATGACATGCACTGTGGGAGAGATACTTTCCTCCACTCTTGACCAGAGTTCTTTTGTTATCAGGAGATATTTGATTTGTATGGAACTGCTTTTTAGTTTTATTTCAATACCTCTTTGATATTTTCTTCTTAGTCAGTGTTCTAGAGTGTTTCCTCCTTCACCAGACCCACAGGTCTGATGTCTGGATAACTCCCATTGCTGACAATGGCACTATTCAGTTGAAATCAGACCAGCAGTCAATTTGATCACACAACTGGGTGGCTGTTTCACAGAATCACAGAATCATTTAGATTGGAAGGGACTTCCTGTGGCAATCCAGTCTAATCATCTAGAGCAGGTTACTTGAGTCCAATCTGAGTTTGAATATCTCCTTGGAGATTTCAAAGAGACTCCACAGCCTCTCTCAACAATCCGTTCCATCATTTAATCAACAAAGAAAACCCCAAACCAAACCAACCAACCAACCAAAAACAAAAAGTCTTCTAGTGGTCAGATAGAATCCCATGTGTTTTAATGTGTGACCATTGCTTCTTGTCCTGTCAGAGGGTACTACTGAGAATTGTCTGTCTCCCTCTTCTTCATTTCCTCCTATCAGGTATTTCAACACATTGATAAGCCATCCCCTTGCCTTCTCTTCACTGGGCTGAACAGCCCTAGCTCTCTCAGCCTTTTCTCATACAAAATAGGTTCCAGTTCTCTTTATGACCCTGTGCTGGACTGTCTCCAGCAAGCAGTGGTCACCCATACCTATTAAGGGGGTTTTTAATGTGCTTATATATAAATTATGTATTTATCTTTACTGGAATTCTCCATGTTCCTTCACTATACTTTTTTTTCTCTTTTTTGGCTTTTCCAATATTATATAGTGAAATCAAATGATTCTGGTTCCCGTGCCCTCTTTGCCACTGCTTTTTCTGTTGCTTTCTACAGAAAACACTGAACTGTGACCTTTGCAACAGCATTTTCTCAGCATTTTCTTGGATCTTTTAGCTTGAGCTTCCTTAGTAGTTCTGCATTGCTGGTTGTCATTGCTCTACTGCTCTGTTCCCTTTATGAACAGCTGCATTTGCATATGCTAGCCTAGGTCTTTCAAATAGCCTGTCTTCATTTTATTGCTCTCACTCAGCACTCTTGCTCCTAGAAACTGAATTGTTTCTCCCCAGACTGTTCTGTTTCTAATTATGGAATACATCATCAGTTACATGACAGTTTTTTGTGTCAATGTACATCCCCAGCTTTGTAACAGCTGTACTCTCTCCTTCCTATTCATTCTTGATTTTGAGTTTCAAGAAAACAAAGAGGAGAAGAATGAGAGAGGGAAAAGGAGAGGGAGAGGGAGAGGGAGAGGGAGAGGGAGAGGGAGAGGGAAAGGGAGAGGGAGAGGGAGAGGGAGAGGAGGAGCTGGTTTTTAAACTAGTCTATTTATTAAATTGTCTGTTGACAGGGGCAATGCAGGAAGCCTTTTAGTCAGGTTGGCTTCCTGGTACCTCTTCAAACTTTTCCTCCTAATGTCTCTGTTCTTCCTAATTTCTCTGGAATTTGATTTAATTGCTTTTATAGCATAATGTGGCAGCACAACATAAATTAAAATATTGCTTGTCAATATATTTTTATGAAATAAAGAAGAAAAATAGTTGTGAATCTGTGAATATATTGTGTTGATCCATCCTCATTGCTTTGATTTTCATGGAACTTCAGAGCATGCAAGAAAAAGCAAGACCATAACTTCAGCCACTGTCTTCTGTCAGCTAATACAGAACAATCTAAATTCTTTCAAGGATGTGTGAGGGTGACATGTACCTGAGCTCTGGGAACACTGTATCCTTGTCCAAGGAGTCACAAATGGTGGAATTATATTAGTACAGTGATGTACTAGCTGTTGAATAGCTGTGAATATGTTTACTTTCTACATAAGTAATAAAGAATTAACTATCAGGGTCAAGATAAGATCTTTTACATAGCTGAAATATTATTTGTTCTGTCCTAAAAAACAAACCTGATAAAAAATAGCTTTTTCAACTACGAATATTGCAAAAAACCAGGTTTATGTCAAGAAAGTAAACTGGTTTTAATACTTAGGCTTTCTTTACCTCTTACTTTACATTTGACACATAGTTTTAAATGTGTAACATTTGCTGTCTTCTGCAGAAATGTTTTTAGAAAAACATTTTCTTGAGGGTAAAATTTTTATATGGTATGCATCATTGTCCTTATGACTTTGCTATAGTGGAAAGCAAAAAGTAAAAATCAAGAGTATTCAATGTTACCTTTGCTATCTTCAGAAGTCAAATACAAGAATTCCACTTGATGTAGCGTTGAATAAAATGTGAACGTTGCACAAATCTGGCTTCAAAAGAACAATTATGAAAGAAGAGTGCTGTTGCATTTTGCAAGCCTGAAGTCATTATATAATTTACTAGCATTTTCATTAATTCTCTGCTCACATAAAATGGTTTGAGACAGCTTACTTTCCTCTCCTCTCCTTGAACAAAGCAGCAGCCCAAAAATGTGGTTTAAAAATCTTATCCATATGTCTTCTCAGACCAGGTTTTTTTTGCTTCTTCCGCACCCCCCATTAACTAAAGGAATCAAACCAAATAGTAAAAGTATTGGAATAATTTGTCCAGATCTGTCACACAAAGAAGGAAATTGTTTTGTCATTCACAGTGACTATTACCTGTAATGTGGCATTTCTTAATTTGTTAAGTTTGGACCAAGTTGGATATTAAAACTTGAAGGGTTGGAATGAGAGGTTGTAGGAAAGAAATCCAAGGATGAAATGTCGATACATATTTCTTACTGAAGTTTTCAACTTTGAATGTAAATTTTATTTGGAGGCCAAATTTCATTCACTGTATCAAAGGGAAAGGCTACTGTAAGTAAAAGTTTGAACAGACCTGTTTAATATATGAACTCAATTGATAGACTATTTACAGGTTACATTTATTCAGAAGGTGTTTTAAGGCATACTTTTTAAATCATTGCAGGAATGTGAAACATCTTTACACATTCAGAAATTTTGCCTTTAAATCTACCATACAGTAAGGTAAGACGAAGCATAGAAGAGCAGCATTTCCATAGTATTCCACATAATTACTTCAGTATGATATGGAGTTATTTACACATCTCTTTTCTTTTCCTTAGCTCAGTGGGATAAGTGTCTTTCTCCTTTCTTCAAGGGCAGAATGAGAATGAAAGGGTACATTCATTTGCTGAACAGACCTTCTTCCTCTAGTAAGTTTACAAATCTTGATTCAGAATTCAACTGGATATGAAAGGTTGATTGAAAGACTTCTCTAGCTGCCAGCTGATAATGCTTTTACAAACTGTATTTTGCTTTTAAAGATGAGCTATTATACATTTTTCCTTGTTTGTGTACAATTTCTACAGATTATTTTCTAGCTGTGCATTTTGTCATGCTACCCTGGACCTACTTACTGTTACATGGTTTGCATTCCAAACTTGATTTATATTTTCACATTTTCTAAACATAGGAATTAGACTTAGTGTCTTGAGATGTCCAGTACTATAATACATTAAAAAAATAGCTATCTGCTTGCAGATTTTCACTGAAATAAAAAACCTGTGTGTATAAGAGACGATCTGACACACTGACAAAGCTGAACAGAAGGGCTTATAAATAGTTTGTGATGAGAAATGTGTTCGTGGCACAGTAGTAGCACATCTAGTGGCAAATTAAATCTCTTGAACTCAGACTATTTGGCGATAGTAGGAATCCTAACATCCTTTCTTGTTTTTGGATAAGAAAAGAATAACATGGTTGTTGTGTCTATGATCACCACACTGTCTTTAGCATCTTTCAGACCCTCAGAGAGCTCAGTCTCACAGTTCCTTGTTTCCAACTGTTTGCTAGAACCCTTCAGATAAGAAGTGAAAGTGCACAGGGATAAAACGTCAAACAGAGTCATCATCCAGGCAGCCTTTGGTCTGAAGGCAATTTCGTTCTCATCAAAGGAGGAAAACATGAGTTAAATGACAGATTCCAATTATTATATATGAAAATTACATATAATAATGTGATATATAAAATGTATTTAATCCGCATTAAAATTGACAAAGCTCTGATAATCCTTATGTACATTTTAAAATAATAATTTTTATTCTTAATGTTTTGTCTGACATCTGACAAGTTTCCACCTGGTCAAAGTAATAGCGATGAAGTCAAGTGTGTTTTCTTAATTATTATGTACTGAGGAATAAATAGTATTCAAAGATTATTTTTAAAATGAACAATGTAACACTCAGATATGTCTGAGCTTCCCAGTGCAGCAATGTTGAGTAGTGCAGAATCACATGGTAACACCAACTGAGCCCTTGGAAGCTATCAAGTTAAAACAGCAGGGCTGTAGCAGCTAATAGAGTTAATGTCACTGCGTGATGCTAGGTGGTGGAACAGATTAAGTGTGTCTGACAGTGTTATGAAGTGCAACTATGTCTCCTGTAACGTGATACTAGTTCAAATGAGTGTTATCTATTAGGTCACTGCCAATTTCAAGCTTTAGCCCCCATGTGTAAAGGCCGCTTTGGTCAGCTGATTTGAAATTCTGGATTGCAAACCTACAAAATTCTCAATATTATAAATCAAATACCTCAACTGAAACTTTAGGAGTTATGTCTCTTCAGAAAATTAGCTCTGAAAATGGCATTAGAGTTTACAACACTTCTCTAAAATTCAGACTTTTGTATTGGACACATTATTATCTCTAATAATTTGCAATCATTTTCTGCCTTAGGAATAAAATATCAAAAGTTTATTAAAAATACAAAAACAAAAATTTGGGGTTTTCCTCGTAGTTGCTTGGGGTCATATTTAATAATTGAACAGTTTTCATACTTTGGAGCTTCACTTTGCATGTTTATTTGTATAGAAAAGAAAATAACTCAAATTTTACTACTGATTTTTTAAAAATATATTTAATAGAATTTATCAGGCCTTCTGTGATTGTTATTTCTTCATGTCAGTTTTCAAAATTTAGTTGGCCTTAAATACTAGGAAAAGTGGTGCAAGTTTTACACTATTTATTCACAAGCACACCAACTCCTTTACTCCACTAGTGAGAAAGTTTAAGCTGATTTCTTTATAAAACCATAATATGAAACTTCATTTAAAATTGAATGTTTATTTTTAATTTTATTTTGTAGGGATTCTCTGTGAGTTCTTGATGAAACTCAGTGCAAAAGGCCTTCTAGGAACTAATATTAATATAAAACCAATTTTTAGAGATAAAATGGACTTAACACTTTCTGCTACTAACTCAATTCATGAAGCCAAGAAAACTTCAAAACAGAATTATTACATATAGGGAGATTAGATTGTATATTTAGCATTCAGATTTGTATTTTTGAAGAATATTTTGGGGTATCTGATCCAGTTACTAAACTAAATTTAAGTTTGTCAAGAAAGCCTCTTGCATATTAGCACTCATCCTATGAACTATTTCCAGGCTAATGTCTGGTGTATATCTTATTTAAGCCTCTCCAGTCAGGAATATCTAACCCATTTAATGATCATACAAAGATTAAAAATGCAGGTTGCTGACCTCTGAAGGTCACCTAGTCCAATGTCCTGTTCAAAGATCTTAAGCATAAGAAACAGTTTTGGGTGCTGCTACAGATGGATACTCTCTGAGCAGTCTGTTCTGATACTTGCTAACTCTAAAAGTGTTGGGGATTTTTCTCCTTGACTGTTGCCTCTGCTTTCTGCTGCACTCCTCTGCCTGGCTCTGTCTGCAGAGTTTTATGTGCTTCTTACAGGAGGAGAGCCAAGGAGCAGCAAGATGCAGGTGCTTCACCAGGGGGTCAGGGAATTGGGAGGCAAGGACAATCCTTGGACAGTAAAGAGGGAAATGTCTGCAGAAGTGTTTGAAAGAGATCTTGTATGACAGTCCTGTACACATAATGCCCTCCTAGTCAGATTTCTTATTTTTGAAGGATATTTTTATAAGTAAAATAAGGTCACAGTGGTTATGCGTGGCCTTATGGAAAACAATATGAATTTTGTCTTTGCTTCCAGCTGCACTAAAAGTTTCCCCTCACCAGGGGTCTCACATTCAGAAAAAAAAAAAAAAATAGAAATCAAATGAAGTAAAATGTTGTTTAATCACTTTATAAGTACTCTTCCTTCAAATGCAGTATATTCTTCAAAGTCTACTTTGTTTCAAAGGGAAAATGCTTCCATCAGTATTCATGTCCACAGAACTGCTGCCCTTGTCTTTTTATTTAAGTCCATGGGAAATTTACTTGCCCTCAGTGTTTCACAACAGAGAAGCTAAGAGTAGGTATTAGTTTCTCTATACCACTCATATTTTATATATTATAAAAAGAACATTCACAATCTTGAAATGTCTAACTAGGATGAGCATGTGATCGATCAAGTGTAACCCTTACTCAAGCCCTCCAAGCTGTTCATCATCACTTACAATACCTCTTCTAAAATTTTTATCTATCTATCTATCTATCTATCTATCTATCTATCTATCTATCTATCTATCTAAGCTTTTTCAGTCAGGAATCTTGATTCATGTCTTCTGTGGAGTCTCTATTGCCCTTTGTCTGCTTACCCTAATAATAGGGTGATAAATGATTTACATTGTTTTCTGTGTCTCTACATTCTGATTCATAAATCGTTAGATACACTTTAATCACCCTCATGTTTTTGTTTATTCCTCTTGAAATCTCTTGGATTTCCTTCAGTAGTTTTTACCTGGCATCTTCACAAGTATCTGAGCTAAGATTTTCCATAAGCATTCAACACATGGCAACAGCAATCAAATATGTATTGTGAGCTTCATCTAGAACATGCTGGAGGAGTATTGCCTTAAGTATGATCAGTGAAAGGAGCTGTGTTGTGTGCCTGTAAAACATTTAATCTTTCAAACAGCAGGGTCCAACAGCAAAACCAATGCTCTACTGCAACTATAAAAGCTGCAGCTGACAGCCTGTCCTGTTGTCATTTGCAAGATGCATTAGCTTTCTCCTATAAAATATTAACCCATTTATCAATTTTATGATCAATAAGCCATACATTTATGGTACTTAGATGTTTCAAAAAATATTTCATGAAATGACAAATTGTTGCTCTAAATGCAGCATGTATAAAATAACCTTAAATTCTGTACCTCTTCATCCCTGTATTTGTCCTTTCTTTTATTCCAACATCTACAAAGCAGTAAGATGGTCAACAAAAAGGCTCTTTCCCAGTAAAACAGAAAAAGAGTTTTAAAATGAAAAGTTAGTGAACCATAATAGTTATGCTAAGAGAATGAAATACATTTGTTACTATATATTTTGAACATTTAAATGACAAATAGCTCTTTCAATTTTCCTCTGCAGAAAGGATTCTTTTCACCCGTAAATGCAAGGTTATTCTTGTCCTACTACTATTGATGCTCTCATGTAATACTGATATTGACATGGGAAAGCCAAAGAGTTTAATCCATTCCCCGATCATTAAAAAAACCCACATGTGTAGTAAATGCAGGTTTGCAGCGTAAACTTATCTCTCTGATGTATGTTTTTATAGCACAAATATTTTGGCCACTTATCACCCATTCTTAGCATGTCTTGACCCCTGTTTCTATCTTGACCGTCAGAGATGTTCTAATGAGAGCTTTAGGATAAACATGGCCTCCAATCTCTTCCTTTCCAACATTTCTAGCAGTTCTTAACACTTGCAGTAGAAGTGCAAATTCATCAACATTAACTGCACTGATGGTAACATATTTACAGGAGTTAATCTGAATCCAGAGTTTTAATGATTCGTAACCCCCCTAATGTGTTGGGGTTTCAAATATGTTCACTAATTCACTATTCATCAGTTGTGAAATTCGTTATGTGCAGAGATTCACATTAATGTTAACCAAGCTAAAAAGACCTCTTAAATCTTCTGTATGCTAGCAAACCATGTGCTTTGGCATAGAGTAAAACCATGCCTTTTGAACATTACTTTTTCACAGTGAAGGAAAATCAAAGTGATTAGCATTTATTGTAGGCAACTCTTAATGCTTATTGAAAAAGGGATGTGAAATCTTTGATATTGGATTCACTTTGTGGGATAAAGATTTCACTTCCAACAAGGGCAATATTGCCCTGCAACTTTGAGAGTTGCCTTTGTCTGTAAACCAGTGCTTCTACTTCATGTTCCTTACTACCTTTTTTCTGATCAGCTGTTATTCTACCAGATGACAACTCTAACAATATTTGTTTTGCTTCCCAAAAACATGTTCTTGCATGTCCCAGATGATTTTCTTTAAAGGAGAGTGAATGCGTAGTCTTTCATGCACTTGTCTGAAGAAATCTTTGAAAAGTACAGTGTGTTGTTTTCTTCATAGCAGGTAGTATGGGGTAATATGTTTTGGATTGGTGCTGGAAGAACTGTTGATAACACAGGGATATTTTTGTTATTGCTGAGCAGTGCTTACACAGAGTCAAGACCACTTCTGCTTCTTACCGCACCCCACCTGTGAGGAGGCTGGGAGCGTGCAAGGCACTGGAAGGGGACACAGCCAGGACAGCTGATCCCAGCTAACCCAGGGATATTCCACACCATCTAGCATCATTCTTAGCATATAGGCTGGGGGAAGAAGTGCAAGATGGGGGACATTAGGGTGATGGCTCTTATCTTCCCAAGTCACTGCTTTGTGTGCTGGAGCCCTGCTTTCCTGGGGATGGCTGAACACCTGCCTGCCCATGGGAAGTGGGGAATAAATTCCTTGTTTTGCTTTGCTCATGTGTGTGGCTTTTGGTTTACTTATTAAACTGTCTTTATCTAAACCCATTAGTTTTCCCCTTTGAGCCTTTCAGTTCTCAACGCTATCCCACTGGGGGAAGTCAATGAGAGGCTGTGTAGGGCTGAATTGCCAGCTGATGTTCAATGACAACACAGAATCATAAAGAGATGTTATTGATGTAACAGTTTTGTGTCCTTGCTAAACATGCAGTACAACTTGATTTCTTCCCAGAGGATGTTTCTTTGTTTATTACTGGTTTTATCTACCATTATTTTACAGGGTATTTTATTCTACTCTCACCTTATTACTCAATTTTCTTCCACTTTTTCCTTCTTTTGTGATTTTACCTATGTTTTCAATAGGAAACTGGATTCCACTCTATTTTACCTTTGAGGGAGGGATGTGAAATAGTCAAGAAGGAAATGCACCTCAAAGTCTTTCCTGGATTTAGTCTGTTGGTTTCTCTTAATTCACAAGTAGCAGTCATTTATTGCTAAATAAAGCCTAATAAAGCAGCACTTTTGTGGCTGTTGTCCAATGCTTTTTGCAGGCTATTTTTATGAATAGAATAAATGGAAAAGGATTCATATTTATGCTTATGTACCTGGACGCTTTATGTGGGTAAGAGTAGCATAAAATGAATTTGAACTTGAAAATTCTATGCATATCTATAAAACTTGAAGTAAAAAAGATTTAAGAAAATCAGTTTCTTTCCATATCTTTGCTGCTTTTTCTTTGTAGAAGGATGAAGAAACCAGTTATTCAGAACAATGAGATAGATCCCCTATTTTATTACTTGAACTACTTGGCAGCTGCTTAAACTGTTATTGAGAAGCATTGCTACCACATAATGGAGACTGCAAAAAGAGAAAGCATCTATTTAAAATCTAAACCAATTTTTTTATAGGTATAGTGTAAATGTTTCTATCATTTCACTGATGGTGGAAAATGGTTCAATGCCATGTTATGTGAAAAACTGGGTTCTATGAATCATCTGATAGCAATCCATGCATTTGTTTCAGATGACAGCATCAACACAGAGTTCCTTTAATCTACACTGAACTGAGGTTTCCTCCTTCAGATTTTCTGAAACTGATAAACAGGTTAATAAGGGTAATTTTAGGATTATGTTCCTCTTTTATGGTTTGGATAGTGTCTGTGTTGTATAGTCTTTCAAAGTTCTCTGTAGGGTACAGCATCTGGCTCAGAATTACAAATAAGACCAAGCCCCTATTATTTTTTTTTTCATCTCATATACCAGAAACATTTTCCAACTTTTTTAATTTGTAATAGCCCATTCTTTCTAGAGATATATGGATAGAGTGTCTATATATCTAGCATAGAGAGTTATGTGATGCTTTACAAAATCAAAGTGAAGTATAAACCTTGAGGTTATTCATTCATTTTGTCAAATTAGGGCATTCTTGTCCATGAATGTGTCAGCCTTTTCTCCTTTCTGATGGCCTTACAGAAACTGTTAACAGTCCATGCATACAATGAAACACACATACACATATTAGCTTAAAATAAATTTCTAAAAATGCAAGAGTCCATACTTTTAGAAGAGAAAACAGTAGCTGAAGAATTCAGCTTTTATTACTGTATGCAATAAGGAAAAACAGTTTCTTGCTAATTAACAACCTTGATAAAGCTCAGATGAAAGTGAGTCAAAAAAAAAAATTAAAGCAACTCTGTCTTTTTTAACTTTTTCAGTGATTTACCCTCAAGGATGCAATCTTGGTAACAAAACAAACACATCATCACATGTAATATAATAATATAGTATACCTAAATATCAAAATAACTTCTAATGGGCAAACAAGTAAATTATACACTTGCAGTATTTCCAAATGTGTGATTACTCACTAAGCCATCGCTTTCACATCTGTTGTCCCACAGACACCTGCAATAATATCACTAAAAGGACACTTTTAAAGGATTTTGCTCTTCCATTAAATAGATGGAAGCAGAGAGTGCAGTTGAAAGTCCTGTCACCTTCTTGGCACTAAACAGTTACAGAGGTACCTGAGGAACAAGACCAGAGATCAGATCCAGCTGAAAACCCTTTTTTTTTTTCCTTTGCAAGATCCATTCTCAACATAAACAGTTCTTCAGTCTGTCTCACAGTTACAAATAGGAGTAGTAAAGAAAAACTGAGAGAACACAACAGGAGCAATTAGAAAAGTGACATTGCCCCTTCCATAAATGGAGTGAGACCACCAGAAAAGCTCCTGAGTTTCTTTATTTTTGTCATATTACTGACCATTGAACCTGCTGGTTTGCATCTTGGCAATGATGAGAATTATTCATCTGCAATGAGGTCATAAATGAAATGCTGCTGTGATGAGGTAGAACATAAAGTTGTTTGCATGATTTACTAGTATATGATAGCACAGGTAGAACTGAAAATTGTTGCTTGTGTTATCTGTCTCTTTTTTTCCGCAGATTGTGGATCTCTAGAGGCTTTCTTCTATAAAGATTCCTTAATTCCCAGTTATGTAGTAGTGGATCTCAACCGGAATTGACGATGATGTTTTTTCTCTCTAGTATCTAATTTTATTACACCCAGTCTAAACAAACTTGTTGCTACATAAACAATGTTTCATTCATACGTGTTTCAGTTGAAACAGGCTGCTTTCCAAGCAGAAGCTTGACAAACATTACACATCTTCAAGTTATGCAAGTAATCCAAAATGCATGCTTAGGCTTCCTCTATAATCTTCTATAACTTCCTTTACAATTCCATTATAAATTCTACTACTGTATTAAAAATAATAATAATACAAATCCATACAAACTACCATGTTTTTACATGAGCAGAGCTGTCCAAGGGTGATGGCAAAGGTGTCATAAAGTGATCCATTACATTGCAAAATTGGAAAAAGGTGAAGGTTAAGCAGAAGTGACAAAAATTTTAGGATAATTGGGGTCATAATCTTTAATCAGAATCAGAAGAAAGAAGTCGGCTTTTCAGAAAGGGGTTGGAATTTTCTGTGGAAAACCTTTTTTCCTTTGAAGAAATCAGAAGCTTCAGTTTCTGTTCCTGGGTTTGACTGTGTTACATCACCAAAAAAAGTCAAATGTCCCACAGAACTTACCCTGTGTACTTCTTAATCACCTCTAAAGGAGTGAAATCAATAATACTGCTGAAAATAAATCTTTCCAAGTAAACAACACTATTGGCTGGACATTGAAATAATGCATAAAGAACTCTTTCAATCAAGTGATATCAGAAAACTCTATAAATCTTACCATCAAACTTATCAATGTACAGGGTAGCCTTCAATTAATTGCATTGGTATCACTTTTTATACGAACAAATCAGTAAAGTGGACCATGGAAGTTTTACTGGACAAAAAGTTGCAAAACACATGGCTAGCAGATTGAGCTGCTAGCTTATGATCAAAAATCATAAGGAAGCCCAAACTCTTTAATCTTAGGCCTAGCCATTATAATTTGTACTTTTGTTATTGTTTAATACTGTTCTAACCCTAGACAGTATTATACCCTATGTTTTTTCTTTGAGTCTTAAAATTAGTACTGTAAAAGGCATTGAAAATAATGAGTCTAGATGGGAAAAATGATTCACCAACAAATTAAATGGTCTCCTCCTCTTGGAACAAAAGTTTTTGCTTCTCCTTTGTTCTTCCCTTTCTGTAGTTTAAAAAATAAAATAAAATTATACATTTCAAATATTGAAAACAGAAAACAATTAGCAACCTCAGACATGCATCTTTATTGCAACTTTAGTGCTCTGATTCTATTACTTAAGGACCCTTTTTTATTGAGGAAAAACACCCACAGAGATCAGTGACAGCCTTTTGTATTCAGTCAGTTCATTGTTTCCTGTGCTTATTCGGCTGGGCCGTGATCCGGCAATTGGATCAGCGGTGCCCACATGGGCTGAATGGCAGGATCAAAGCCCAGGCATTTTATCCCTGTTTTGTGTGAATTTTTATAGCAACAGGAAAAAGAGAGGAGTCCTTTCATAAGTGAAAAAAAGAAAAATTTGGATTCTAGGTCAGGCTGAGAGCTGTAAATTATGTTTAACTTGCCTTTTGAAATTTGCTACATTTCAGACATTTCAGACATTTCATCTGACTTATGGCATAGAAAAATGAAGTTGAAGAATCTCAAATTCCTTAAACAAAAATTGATTAATGCAAACAAAAATGTTCAGTTGCTGTTACAGACACACTTACATACATAAATTTTAAAAACGTAGCAGGAAAAGAAATAGAAAAATTTGAAACAGTTTGGCCCATAAGACATTTAGTATAAGCAGCTATACAACTGCCAGTCCTTAGTTATTGCTGAAGAAGGCAACTTGATTTGGAGAGAAACTAGTAAAGGTTTATTTACCTTAGTAATAGTGAAATAATGCTGTCATACTTTAATGCAAAACCTAACAGAGGCAAAGTCTGGTATAGACTTTTATGTTTGTGTGTACTGCTAAATCAGACCTTATTGAAAACAGAGAAATAATGCTCTGTATTTCTTAATGCACTTTGCAATGCAGAATTGAAATAGCGTAGGGGGAAAAAAAGGGAAATATAATCCTACATGGGAAGCAAATATTTTCAATTTTTTACATTTTAGCAACTAAACAAAATATTTTAAAAAACCTATTGTTTCCAAAATTACTTGAGAAGCTAAGAATTTATTTTCAATTTTTCTTTTATATTCCTGGACTCAGGAATGAAACATACTTCTTTATGATTGTGGTTAAATTTTTGGTGGTGTTATAGTAAGGAATAACTCTTATTGGACCACTTGGTAGCTCAAGAAGAAATGAAAGAGCTCTTTTTTTTCCCCTCCTACTATATTGCAATAAAGAATAGTACTAATAAAGAATATTAGTTTTCCTCATAAACCATGGTCTTCTCTTTATTCATATAAGTCTATTAGCCTACATGGAAGAAACCTCTAGGTGAACATATTTCAGTGATTTAATTAAATGAGAGAAACAAAACTGAGCTCTCATCAGCATCTTCTCCGACATCATAATCTTTGAACGATTTGCAGTAAAACTCACAAACATTTCAAATTACCCACAGAAGATATAGTTGACAATAATAGTACAAGCACATTAGTTTGTCATCTCTCAAATATCAATAAGAACCTGACAAGCGAAAGTATAAATCTTTTGCATCTTGGATCTCCCTCTCATGCTGCCCTTGAGTTCTGCCCTTTGCTACTGGATCTAAGATGTCATCAGTCAACACCCCAACTTTCTCTTTTGCTTTGCTATCAATTTGCCATCACAGAATTACAGAATATGATGAGTTGGAAGGGATCCATCTTTTCACATAATGATGTTGTTTTATGAGGCACTACTTTTTGTATGGCTTCTTTTTGCATCATGGAAGAATTATTTACTTATTGACTCCTCTAGAATAGTCTCCCTCTTTTTCCTTTTCAGTTTGAAGTGAAGTATCACAAGCATAATCTATCTGACAGCCATCGAGCTATTTGATGTGTAGATCAAGATCCATAGGATATAAATGTCCCCTAACAGTCTCATAAAGAAAAATTTAGTTTAAAATTGCTGAGATGCAAGCCTGGGTTTCTTGCAGCTGATGGATATTTGGTATTTTCTTCAATAGGGCCATGGCTCTATATGAGTATATGTTGAAAGATGTTTAAGAATTACTTTCACTAATTCTCAGTTTCTTTCTAGACCATCCTTTCAGTGAGGTAAAGACAATTGTCAAGTAGACAATGGAAAACAGTTTGCATCTTCATAGGTCATCCATTCTTCTGAACATTCTTGTTTTAATTTTGTAGGAAACAAACTGAGCAAGAGCCTGTTAAAAGTCTTTTTTTTTTTTTCCCCAAAGTTGCCATGGCTTGTGTCTTAGTCTCACTTAAAAACACATTATCCATACTTTGGGAAAACACTCCTGGATGTTGTTACAAAAGGGCTATTTAAGTGATTAATTGATGTGTTGAATTTTACAGATTGCAAAAATTCATCATATGACCAGAGCATGAAGTTTTTTTCATCAAAAGGCTACGTAGTCATCATTCAAAACTGTAGGTGATTTAGGAAGATGCAGTGGTTACTTAAAGTAATATATCAAATCTTAGCCCAATGTCCAGTATTTAATCAGATTGTTCTGAAACTATCAAGTAAATCTGTAAAAGAGTCATCTGTAAGCATTAATTAAATAAAGAAGTTGTGCAGCTGACAGTGCTAAAACATGCCATCAAGAGTCTGACTCTTCACTGTTTTTCTGTACCTTAGAAAATCATTCACAGGTATAAAATGGAATCAGACACCGTATGCTTACACAGGATTTGTATTACTGCCCAAAAAACCTCTCATTACTGGCAGTGAATTCTTGATCAGATCTTCACATTACTATCTGTACGTTATATCATCTTTGCCAAGATTTAAATTATTGCACTATATAGTAGAGAACTGGGTTGAGTAAGGGAAAATCCTTAGCTGAGCGATCAAAGTCTCATTGACATAGACAATAGTGCTAGAGAAAAAGAAAGAACTCCATCCTCAGGTTGAGAATTTGCTAAAAGTCCCGTCTATGCTTGTTAAAAAAGTAAGTTTTAGTACTCAAGTTCTTAGTTGTCTTTGTAAGGTTTCTTACAAAGTCCTTCTTTGTAAGGACTATCCAAAAAAAGTTTATTTTTCTTAAAGTGTATACTTGATTTTCAGATATGCAGCAATAGGAAAGTAACTTGTCATTTTCATCCAAGATGCATTTACCTGGTAAATATGTTATTTGAAACTGAAATAGCAGCTACTCATGACAAATTTGTGGGGATTCCTTTCATAAGTCTTAAGTCCTTTAAGTATTAAGAATTCTGTGCTGACTTTGAGGTCTCTGGAGAGAAAGGTAGCTCCAAAGGCTGAATCACCTATGTTAGAAACCTGTCACAGCAAAGGATGAATTGCAGTTTTCAAGGTGCCCCTTTCTCTTCACTGACAGTAGGAGAAGCCTAGTTGAGTACCTTGGAGCATGTGTAGTTTAGGCTGCATGTTACACTGACTAGATTTAGACATCTGATGTTGGATTATATTATTTCTACCCCGCTTACACATAGGCTTGTTTTAAAGTGCACCATGCTAAGCAATTCTCACCGAAACCAATTACTGCACATTAGTTTTTGATTATCCAGCTTTAGATTTAGGAGCCTATGGCCAGGGCATGGCTTTCCCTTCACAAGTGGTCCTGCCTGATGTGCATACTGCTTGTTGTTTTCCCTCCTCTCTTCCCCACAGCAATCTGCTACTTCTTTTCAGTCACAGGTTACCATCTCTTCACCTCTGCCTGCAAAAGAGATCACGTATGTGCTCTTTCAAACCCTTTGCAGGCAGGCAGACAGGTTACACAGAGGACAAAGGTGTTTGGAGTGCACTCAGCTGACTTTATCTGATACAGACTTGAAAGCCCCCACACACTTCCTTCGTCCTGTAAATCGACAGGGAAATTACCCTGAGAGCTGAGACACAGGCTGGAGGCAAAAAATATCTGCAGATAGTGCAGCTCCAGCCACAAATGCACATTTTACTTCAAAGGATTTTTAAGATCGTTAGCATTTTTCTTTCTTTTTTTAAAGAAGGAATAAAAATATTTTTAAACTGTATGCCAGGATTCGAAGACATAGTAACAATTAAAAAATCCTATTTGACATTTTGAAATATTGTGATTGCACAACATTATTATAATACTGAAAAAAATGTGGGGATAAATAAATATATTAATAATTTTTAGTGATGAATTGGAGTAAAAATGGAGGAAAAGTGTCTTTTGCAGTCCAAGGATAACAGCATTACTCTTTTTAAGTAGTTCTTTGTCCTTAATCAATATTCTACTGAAATAAAAAAGAACTTATTAAGAAAAATAATTTTCACAAACCTTCTAAACTATTGAAAAACAGATGATAGACTTTCTCATCATGAATGGTTATAACAATTACCCTTCAAGGTAAGATTTCAATGAGTCATTTGGAAATTACTGCATCAACTTACACACACTGAAGCCTTTTCTTATATGTTTTGACCTAATTTAAAATGAGAATTTCAATTGTGTCACAACCAGATACTAGAACATTTTGTTCTATCTTTCATGAATGCATGAAGTTATGAATACATATTCAGTAAAACATTACTGTGGAAGAAGTCATTTTATTTCAAAACTACTGCATTTATTATGAAAAACTTATATGAAAGGTCGTACTATTGTACATGAATAATCTGCCTTTGAAGAAAGAGCAAGGGAGGTTTTCAGCAGAGTAGTGATGTTATACTTTTCAAAGCTTCTAATATATTTAATATGACACTTCACTTTCTGAAAAGTCTCTCATGTTAGTGAGGGCATTCTTAAGCAAACGTATTTGGAAAAGTGGGTTATATATGTCATAGTGAGCTTTCAACTTAAGCTGTCTTGCTTAATATTAATTAAGCATGAACATTAATAGTACTGTGCCACAAAAATATCATGACAAAGAAAAGAGTCAGCAGACTTCCTTTTTGGCATGTGTAGTCCCACTTCTAAAGCCTAGGAATTGTTTTATTAAATGAACATAGCAGATTTTAATTTTAATACCTTTTTTTCAATTTTGCTAAAAACTATAATATTTGAATATGAAGGAATGAGTATCTGAATTTGAATACTTAGAAAAAGAAGTGTCAGCAATCTCAATCTATTTTTAGACTTCCAAGTCTATTGGTTTTGAATGTGTTGGTGATTTAATGACAATACAGGGCAAGATGCTGAATCTTAAAAAGAGTGTATTTTACTCCTGGATGATCTGTCTGTACAACTATTTCTCTGAAATAAAGTATAGAGTTTTCTCACAGTCCCCTGACTCCTTTCATGTACATTTTCTTACAGAAGAGCTCAGTTCACACTCTGAGTGTCCACACTCTGCAGTTACCAAAAGGAGTTGTGTTACCACCAGCAGGAAGTGTTCTTTTATGCTATATTGTGCCTAGGGTAGGCAATTATTTTAACCCAAATATCTGCTCACTTCACATTTTATGTCTATCTTTGTAAAATCATGAAGCTTAAGATCATGGGAGAACTGGTTAAAAAACAGACAGGAGAACACCTGCACAAGTCAAAGAGATTTGTCTAAGACTTCTTTAGCATTTACCACAGAAAATTTAAACAAGATGAAAAATCCTTTTTATTCTAGATATTTGACTTTGAGGAGCAGTTGGAAACCTGCAAGTCTGTCTCCTCTAAAACTTATTATACACACAGAGAGCAGGGAACTGTGAAGAGATTAATCTGTTTTCAAGACCACATGCACTGGTCTCTTGGAATTATATATCAAGCATACTATTTTTGTTGCTGTACTGTAGGTATTATTTCAAAAAGGTACAAAAAACCAGAAAGGACAAAAACATGCAGTGGCATGGAGATTACTCCACCAACATAGGGAAAGAACTGAGAGGGTGTAGTTTCCTTCCAGCTGTGGTGTGTACCCTGCTCTGGTGTGCTGTTACAGGGCTGCTGCTGGCACGTGTGCCCTCCATAGCGCAGAAGGAAAAGGACACTCACAGACAACCAGGGTTCTGTAGAGGTTTGGTGGGAGGGAGGGGCTGCAAGACCCTCTTTTGCTTGTGTAGAGATGGAAAGAGATTTGTTGTTTATTAAAGTTCAGTAAAAGGAAACAGCTGCAGATGCAGAGAGGGTGTATACAAAAGATGAACAGAAAGACTAGAAGTTTTAAGAGACAGTCAGGAACTAATAGAGGAAAATGAGTTTATGTTGAAGGGAGTTAAAACTGACCAAATTTTTTTTTATATTCTTGTGATGCAGTATAGTTGCATCAGTAGAATTTGGGTTGTATGCGTATTTTTATGCCAAGTGGCCTTTGTGGAATTCAGATTCCATTCCTGGATCCATTTTTAATATATTAATTTTGTTTCTTACTGTGAGCTACAGTTGTCTGTGTTTGTATCATTCCTATTCTGCTCTGCCTGGGCTAATTACTGATAGCACTGTAGTGTTAGACTCCTCTATGAAGAATTCTGTACGCAAGGAGGAGAGTTAAAATTAGAAACCAAACAAGAAAATACAGTCTCAGATTGTTTTTAAAAATAAAGGTGGTGTTTAGTAAGGTGCAGTTTATCTCTTGAATGAAAATAGGAGGACAACACAGGAGCCTCAGACCTAAGCGAACTTTAGTGTCTTTTTCCTTATACTTTTGGAGAATGCTGAGAACTTGCAGGGAGATACAGGTGTGGGTTCTTTACATCTCTGTCTGTAACTTCTTCTATCTCCCAAAAGTAAGACATGATGTGTTCAACAGCTTCTCTAATAAATAAAATTAAAAAAAAATATTCCTTGCAGATCTACAACATTAATGAAAAAGACAGAGCATCCAAAAAGAGTAGTGAGGTTCATACTACTAAAGAGTAGACATCTACATTGTAAACACTTACCTAGATACTCCAGATTCCTCTTTGATACAATACAGAGAAACTAGCATTTTTAGGGCAAGAATGGCTGATCTTTTTTAGATTTCAACTTTTAGATAAGATTCAATGCACCATAAAAGTTTTCTTTCTTTCTTTCTCTCTTTCTCTCTTTTTTCTTTTTTTCTTTCTTTCTTTCTTTCTCTTTCTTTCTTTCTTTTTCTTTCTTTCTTTATTTCTTTTTCTTTCTTTCTTTCTTTCTTTTTCTTTCTTTCTTTCTTTCTTTCTTTCTTTCTTTCTTTCTTTCTTTCTTTCTTTCTTTCTTTCTTTCTCTTTCTTTCTTTCTTTTTCTTTCTTTCTTTCTTTTTCTTTCTTTCTTTCTTTCTTTTTCTTTCTTTCTTTCTTTCTTTCTTTCTTTCTTTCTTTCTTTCTTTCTTTCTTTCTTTCTCTCTTTCTTTCTCTCTATCTCTCTCTTTCTCTCTTTCTTTCTCTCTATCTTTCTCTCTTTCTTTTCATTGACTGTAAGATAGAATACACTTCTAATTCAGATATTGTTTAAAAGTGATCAATATTTAGCCAAATGTCAACATTTTGTCATTAATTTTGGTTTGAGTGATGTATTTTCCCAAACTTTAAAAAGTTTCTAAGTAGCACTCTAGTCACAAATTCACTTGTGAGATTCAGTTGCTGGATATTTTTTCAAGGGTCTTAAAAGTGCTGAGGACCTTATACTTGGTTTTCTTGCAAGAAACTATAAAACTGAGAAAGATTCATAGAATACCAGTAGATAACTATCTGAAAATTCATAATTCTTTTTCCTGAAATTTTAGAAAATAATTTATTCTGTGAAGTAAAAATAATTTTCCTGGCCTCAAATTTGAAAATTCTAATTATTTTATGCAGAATCTCCTTCATGCGATAGATACATTATAGTGCTACTGTGAAATAGCTAAACTCAGTGTTGAAATTTCAAAGCTGGTTACAGTTCTGAAATTTAATTAAATTAACAAAAATGATGGGTTTGGATATCATTTGTAAAATGGGCTACAAGTAAATGCTTTCATAAAATCATGCATCACGATTCTGCCTCATCAGCTGCAGTGTCAGTGTCAATAGCCTTCGCAGTTTTTCTTTCACCCTCAACAGTTTGAGGGATAAGTTTTACTCACAATTTCCTTTTTTACTTTCAGTTTTCAGAAATATTTTATGTGGTTTATTCACAGCTTCAAATACTTTGATGGTGATTAAGGTTTTTAATGTCCCCAGCACTGATTAGATCTTCTGCTATCCAGTTCTGCTAAAACCAAGGAACTAATCCATGTTCATGATCACTTTTTCTTCCATAAAGAACCTCTCTTTATTGTTTTGATTAGACTTGGAGGGTCATAGTCAGTAATATTCTTACAGTTATAGTTTCTGCCTTAAAAAGAGGGTAAATGCTGTGCATTAATATCTTGAATACTACAGTGTTCCCTCTACATACATAGGGTCTAATTCTCATCTAAATGTGGTTAAATTAAAACACTCATTATATGCTTAGTTTATATGCTTAGTTTATTAGTTCAGAAGAAAATAGATGATATGAAAATATGATGCCACCATTTAGACCTTGGTTCTAGGCTTAAAGAAGAAATGGCAAGGTTCCTGTTGACTCTAATGGTCCATGATCTGAGACTCCAAAAGAAGGTTGCAGGATTTTTATTAACTGTGTAAGACTTTGACAGACACTGACGGGCTTAGACTGTGTAAATGTTTTTCATTCCAGGCACTGCCTTATGAATGTTTCATATTCTCATCCTTGCAGTCCCTCCTATGTTTCTCACTGTCATTTTTATAGTATGGCACCTATCCATGTAACAAACCTATATGGAATAGAAGAGTAGACTGTAAAAAAAGCATTGGGAAAGCAGTGACATTTTCTCAAACAATACTGAGGTCAAAGATCAATGTCTCTTCCCTTTCATGTGACTTTGATATCATATTCAACATCTGTTATGAATTCTGCATCATCTATGTTACAGGAAGAACAATATAAAACTATGTACATTTTAGAGTCTTGTGCTTCTTTAATTGTTAACTGAAAATGCTTTGCAGCAGTCGTGGCTTCAGAGTAGTGCAGCTTGTAATTGCTTGTAAACTACAGGCAGAGCTAGCCTTCCCACTGTCATGCATGCATGCTGTCATTCGGAGGCAATGACAAGAATGATTTCTGTCCAATTAATGTTGAAATGTATACCTCTTTAAGCTGCAAAAATTCAGATATACTTAGACAGGAAGGAACTTCTATTCCTATTACTTTGTCGATGCAAAGTAACAGCTGAATTCCTAGCTGCAAGAAGACCTTGTCAACCTACTGTCTGAGGCTGATGAATTTTTCAATTCCGTTCTGCTAGTCTGCTAATAATAGACACTAGAGCTTTAATCTTATTTATTTATTTGATCTTGCCTGCTTTAACTGGATAATTGTTGATTGTTAACTTTATTTGGCTTTTTCAATTAGCTTAATTTTTAGAAAATGTTCAGACATGGGGCTGGATTTTGTCTGTTACTGTTCTATAAAATAGGGGTGATTCAACATAAATCAATGCTGCTTACCGCACTGTCCTTTAAAGGCTGGATCCTGCTCCCATGAAATATTTTAAGAATTGGTTTAGGGTCATAGTTACAGATTAAAAAATATACACCGAAGATAAAATTTCTCCTGAAAAAAATGTTAATTTTGTTAAGCTTTATATTACAGTGGAGACATACTTGACAATTCTCAACATTAATGAATTAGACATACTAAAAAGGAAAAAAAAAAGAAAAACAGAACTCCAACCATTTTACCAGATAAAAGCGAGGCGAGAGGGGGAAGAAAAAAGAGAAAGAGAGGTGGAATGGAGAGAAGGAGAGAGAGAATCTGGTTGTCCTTGGCTTTTTATATGAAGAACTTTGTACTTGGCTGGACTGGGAATCATTTTTGCTGGTAATGTTTTTTTTTCTGGCTGGGAAATGGGTTAAGAATCCCTCTCCCTGGCAACTTCCTTCTTTTTTTGGGTAACTAGTTTAAAGAAACACCCTTGTTTATTTTGGCTGTACGAATCTGCCTGTTGTAGACAGGAGAATCAGAAAGAGAGAGATGTAGCAGCACATCTGCAAGTGGGTGATCAATCACAGTCACATACTGCAAACACAAAATAATGTTTAAAAGTGTTAGCAATGATCTGGTGATATTGCAGATCTATTTTTCTTTCAAAATATGCATGTCCAATACATTACTGCTGAGAAGCCATACTTTCTTAGCCAATGTAAAATTATTTTAGTGCATTAACTCTGATAAACTTTCATTTGTAGATGTCTGTTTTATCTTCAAAAGAAGGGAACAAACATCTTTCATTACTTTCCTCACCACCCTCCCTCCCCCAAACCTTGAACTGTTTATTGACGTCCTTGACAACACAAGAATAAAATTCTGCATTAAGCTGGGAGGAATGATCCAGAATAATTAAAAGAAAGCTGCATCCTTTCATTTCTGTGCAGCCTTTGGAAAACTCATTCTGCAAGAAGAATTTCTAGCCATAGAGGACTGTGAATTGCACATGATAAATAACTTTGTAATCTTCTCCAACTCCTCCCATAGAGGGGTTGAAAGGGAGAAAAAATCCAATCTTTAGGTCCAAATGTTGACAGGAGGGAGGGATGAAGTAACGTTGTCTTATCTATCCCTTTTGTGCCATGAAAGGCAATGCATGTAAACTGTCTGCAAACAGATGTCTTTAGGTTTTGAGAGAGAGAAGAGGGCATTGCTAGAATGGAGAAATGTTCCTCCTCACTAAAACCACAGGCATTTTCTTTACGTAGTTACTGTTGACATTGGCAGAAGTGCTTTGCACAATTCCCACTCTGCACCTGTAAATTCCCCCAAGGCACATTTGAAACCTTAGGGGATGGAGAGCCAGGGACTACACATGGGCACAGTCAGGGCCTACGTGCGGGTGAGCTGGTTTTTCAAGCATAACTCAAGGTCAAAGAATCCACAGGAAAAACATCCCACAGAAGTCCCTGTGGGTTCACAGGACTGCTGGCTCTGTGGGTGTCCGGACCCAACCCCCCAACATTCCTCAGCACATGATGCAGTGGAAACTGTGGCTCGAGCCTGCAGATCATTCTGCCTGATTTTTGGCCATCCCATGACTTTTTTTCCATGGGAGGATGTTAACTGAGCCAAAGTGTTTAACTGAATCTGGCAATTCTCAACCGTTTGCTGGCAGCCACCAATTTGGTGAATCGACATAATTTGTGACACTCTCAATATGGGAACCGAAATGGAGACATTTTCATTTTAAAATGAATTAGCTCAGCTCCTGTGAAGAAAAAAACAAAACAAAACAAAACAGAAAAAAAAATATTTTCCAAGGCTAATTATTTCTTGTGCCTGAAATGATGACACAGGCAGTATAAAACTGGGGGATGTAGTGGAAAACCACTACTCCTAAACACGACAAACCAAGGCTGCCCACACCCATTAAAAATTCTAGGAAACAGGGACAAACTCCACAGTCTAAACTGTAACCTTAGCAATGTGCTGTGCTGTCAGGAAGAGATAGTACACAGCTACCCTGGGAAAGAGCAATTTCTTCCAGTCTTTCCTGCAACTTCTTTTCTTTTGGGAAAGAAATACTACTTTTTGCTTGTTTTGCCCTCCCTTCAACTGTTTTCTGAAGTGATTTCTTCTTTGACATACTCACATGAAAGTTGCACATCATAACATTGACTCCAGCTGCCAAACTAGACATGGAGCTGGAACTACCATTGTTTGAGTTGTCTCCACATTTAATGGTTTTCACTCGCAAGCCTGCTTTCGGTGCCTCCTGTTCTTTGGAACAAGAGTCAAGGTTTGAGCCCTTGCTCAGTAAAGACTGCCACTATCAAAACCTAATAATCAAACACTGCTTTTGAAAAGGTGCAACACTCAGGGAAGGCAAACCATGTTGGAGTAAAAATCAGAACATAGCTTAGAGTTTACTTGCTACAGAAATGCTGTTCTGGCATCATACTCCTGCTGGCAGTGCCCAATGATCAAAGTGTTTCCAGAATGCTGGGGGTTGTATTTTTCTTTCTCTCTCCCCTTGCCGTAGCTCTGAGCAGATTTAATAGCAGTTTACAGAATCAGCCTCAATCACTTCAACTGATTTTGAGCCCATAATTTTCTTTGTCCCTATGAAATTAATTTCACCATGTTAAAAAGTATTAAGTGTTCATCTTTCATAAGAAATTAAAATAGCTTGTGGTCTGGGATGTTATTTTTTGCTTTCCATTTAAACATGAGAATCACATGAAAAATACTGGCTACAGTCTAAAATAAGTAGATTCAGGACAGCAGGGAATTTAGGCAAAGGGAAAAGAGTCTTGCAGTGCTTTCTGTTTAGCTATGTATTACAGTTGAATGTCTGGTGTAAAGTCAGCATATTATACCAAAAATAAAAGGCTATTGGCCAAATCAGCTACTGTTTATATCCAATACCAACTCATAAAAATCTTGAATAAAATTATATACCCTCAACAATCAAACATAACGACACTGAAATTAAAACATATTTCTTCACATGGGCACTGACATAGCATAGAAGAGATTTGACACCAAACAAATAAATACAGAACTTACTTAAAAAACTATTGTTCTTTGACCACGTACAGCCTTCCCAGGGTGTCAGCTTCCTAATAAATACTAAATCAAAAGTTTGAATACAGGAACACCAGTAACAATAGTGTTCAAGGCCACATATGTTGGAGCTCTGAGCAACCTGGTCTAGTGGAAGGTGTCCCTGCCTACAACAGGGAGGTTCAGACTAAATGACCTTTAAGGTCTCTTGCAGCCCAAACCATTCTATGATTCTAGGATGATCTTCTGTGTGTTTTGTTCCTCTTATCCTTCTTTTTGTTATTTTGTTCTCTAACAGGCTTTCCAATCTTTTTTTTCTTTTTTAAGTGACTTGAGTTTTTGACCACTGAAAAATTTGATCAGGCAAATTTTCACCTTAGAAAAGAGATTAAGCCAGAGAAATGCCACCATTTTATTTAATAATGAATCATTTTTCCCCAGAGATAATGGCCAGTCTTCCCGAGCGAAGATTCCAGCCTGCGCATTGGATTTTTTAGGTGAGACACAGTGTGCGCGGAACTGAGCCCACCCTTTAATCCTAAGGTTCATCTGCCGGGGCCAAGCGAGCTTGGACAGTGGCAGCGAGGTCCTTAGGATGTAGGTGGGTTGCCTTTTTAAGGGCTAATGAGCCCCACCTGCCCGGGTCTCCGCGGTGATAGCGCGGCGCCTTTACCACTAGACCACCAGGGGCTCCTCCCCAGAGATAAAGGACATTTTAATAACCATCTAGAATATCAAATGGAGTTATAGATCACTACCACATGAAATCAACAATAAAATAGTCACAGAAACTTTTTATTTTGTTTCTTCCGACTGAAAAATGTTTAGTAATATATTATACTCGCAAGATTTGGTAATTTGATTCAATAAGTCTCTTACATCATATAGGCTCCTTAAGTGATTTAAGTGCTCATGTTCATATTTATTAAGCTAAAGCTACACTGCAGAAAATTAGACTCGTTACTTTTTGTGCATTTCTGAATATAAATTTGATGAGTTTATATTTTTACCATGTCCCTTATTTTCTGGAGCTATTCCTCTGTGAGATTATTTTTCTTCATTCTTAATGAAAAACTGTCCAGTATTTTAGTGATTACTAACAATGAAAAATATATCTGGAGTCAAGAGTGACTGTTTTGCTAGAAAGAACAAGGAGAATCTTATGCAACAATCTCCGCTGCTTGTTGTCAGACACTATCTTAAGTCTCTTTGCACTTAGTTATGTCTTTAAAATCCATAAAATCCTCTTGTCACCTCAATTTCTCTAGTATTCTTCTTTATGTATAAGCCTGAGTTGTGTGAAGTGAAACTATATCTTAAGTAAATTTTCTTTTAGTGTACTACAGAGTGAGGTGATTGATCCTGTTTTCTACATCAAAGCACATTCCTCTGGGGTAATATGTCTCTCCAAATCCTGCTCACAGTCTATCCTATTGCTAAGATTTCTTTGCCAGAAAAGTTTTCTGAAATATGTATATAGATCAATTGTATATGTTTTGTCCATTACCTAACCAACATTTTTATGGAAGTTAATTTTCCTGATTAAAAAAACTTGCTTAGTGTGTTGAAGAACACCATGACTAATTTGTGTGCCATACTAACAGGAGACAATGACCCAGTTAAACTTCAGATTTCAAAATACGATTGAAGTATTTCTAAGTTTTTACATCTCTATAAATGCAATCATAATTTTAATTAGACTTGGTATCCTCTATGTTAATTAAATTCACTCTACTTCTAGATCTAAAGACAGTTTAAGCCTTCTCGTTATTACAGAGGAACCTCAAGACCAAGGAACCTATGCTAGGCTTCGGTTATGTAATTTCTGCTGCAGGTAACGAAAAGGTGTTAAGTTGCTTGGAAGACCATGGAAAACAGGTCTTTCTCTCCTTGACATTCAGAGGCTGGGAAACATTGAAAGTCACAAGCAGTGTTACTGTTGGGAAAGATAACTGTGGCAAATACTAGCCAATAGCTCACAACTCCTCATTTTGTGGCAGGAGTAATACTTGACTTGATGCCTCAAGCCTTGATGCAGGTGAAGTAGGCTGTTTGACCAGAGCAGCTTCACTGCTACCAGCAGTCTGCCTCCTAGGGTCACTGTCTCTTTGTTTCTGCCTGGAATTAACCCTGGCCAAATGAAATTTAAATTTCCTCCATTTTCAAACAAGCAAATGCATTTCAAAGTAATTGTCAGAATTTCAGTCTTTATTCACTGTCTAGAAGTTAATAATTTTTTACATAGTACATGTCCATATATACATTCAAATAGATAGATGCCTTGATCTGATCTTTCTTAAAAAAATAGGTGAAAAGTCATGAAAAAAATAAATATTTTCCCCCAAACACAATATTCAAAGGTAACAATTTGTGTTAAGGACCAGCAGAAATAATTTTATTTAGCTTAACTTCTAAAGGGTCATTGAGTTTACCAAGGCATAAACCCATAGATTCAGATGATCCAGGTATACATATGTCAAAATACTCACCAGGGAACAATAAAAGCATGTCACTTCTGTTAGTTGATCTCTTAGAAACTGTCTTGTTGTCGTCATTTCAGGCCTGGATTTCTGGTTTTCAATGGAATTGTTCCATTTTATCTGAGATAAAATTCTTTGAAATGGAAATCCTAAATCATTACCTCTTGACAGCTTCAAAGGATTGATAGCCCACTTTGAATCTCTTTGAAGTTCTTATTTCAAATTAAAAAATAAGTTACCTTGAAAGAAGACAATTATACCTTGAGCAATAGACATTCCTTCTGAAAGGTTTCCTGGTCCATGAGCATCTTTGAAGTAAATATTGTTCACCAATTGTACCTCATAGTTTAACCAGTTTACCACTCCCTTGTAATACAGAGATGCTGTCTGACATTTTAATGATCAAAGAGGAATTACAGTTAGTTTTAATCACTATATATAGTGTTATTCTAAATAAGCAAATTAATTTGAGGAGGTCAGATATTACAGGAATAGCAACAGAAAGATGTCTTCCAACTCTCAACTCTATCCCAGACTACAAATTATAGGATTAATTCAGCTAAGAAATACAATGTTTCCTTAACCTCTTCTCCAGAGAAAATTAGCTCCTCATTTTAACTATTTCTTTACTTACTTAATCAATAAATAACTCCTAATATTCAAGACTTTTAAGTGCTATATTGATTAAAATAATGCTCAGCAGGAGAGGTGCTGTTTCTGAAATTTATATGTCAAAACCAGAGTAAACAAATTATCAAGGTTTAATGTCTTTTTTTTTTTTTTAAGAAAATGATACATCAAAGATTGTGATTAACTTAGATTTATTGGTTGTTTTCTTCTACTCCTCTCCTTTATGTCTTTATTATTTCTTTTACCCCATTTTTAGTCATAAAATGAAAGAGTAGTAGTGAAAAAAAGAAAAATCTAAAATAAAGATTTTGAGTCTGATTGGTAACCTTTGAACAAATGAACAGCCCTTCTTTTTTATAATTTTTTTATTATAATTTTTACATATTTTCATGATCCAGGTATATAAGGGAAAATAATTATGTATCTAAGAGGAAAATAGGATTGAAGTGGTGTTTCCTCCCTTTTCACACAGTACCTTTGGGAAACCCAAATACAGCAAACGGCCTGTTCTGTGAAATCCCTGGTCATTCCTGACCTACATCTATTTTCAAAGTTTCCTTGCCACACATTTTCAGTGTGTTTAGAAGAATCAGCAGGCTTGAGTTGACTGAAGAACTGATAATAAAGGAAGAACAAGCATCACGTCATCTTCCCTGTGCAAACTATATTCTTGCTTCACAGTAGAGTTAATTCCAGCTGTTTTGCAAGTGTATACAATTGGCAGGTTAGATTCATGATTTTCATGGCTGGCAAAAACCCACAGGGGAACCTTGGACACTATATCAGAAGAATTCATGCCTCCTTAAGAGGAGGTAAGCAGCTGGCAAGCATCAAATATACTATGATCTGGGCTTTACTCAAGAAACATTATCTTGACAGTATATAAACTATCTTTACAACCCACTCTCTAGCATTACCTTTCAAGGGAAATTCCTAAAGAAGATGACAAAATAAAAGCCATTCAGGAGGTGTTTCATACTTCATCCTCCAAGGGAAATAAAAGAAAAAAAATCTCATAGACTGATTCTTAATCCCACATACTTTGATATAATTAAATGCAACAGCATTGAAATTACTCAAGTTACAGACCCTGCAGATCAAGATCAAAATGAGATTCAGTCCATTGTTTTGAAAATGCTAACCCACTTATTCAGGTACCGCCTTGTTTTTTTTTAATCGGAAACTAATTTACTGAAACAAAACACAATGTCTTTGTAGCTCTTAAAATAGTCATTTAGGTAGAACATAAGAAACATAAAACAATATACTTTTTTATTATGTGTGATAAGGGAAAATTATTAAGTGAGCTGATGTTCAAATAATGATAACCAAATGCCGATCTTATTATTCTTTCCCATAGTGACAGTAATGAGTAACATAAAATGTCAACTCAAAATGAATGGGAATCCCACAGCATCATTGAACACATCACTTACAGGGTGCTGAATAAAACTGAAAAAGAGGCAGCAAATGACATGAAGAACTGTCCTCATCTTTCATTGTTTCTCCTCTTCCATAAGTAAAAGTAAACCAAACTATGTGAATTCAAACTTTGGATTGAAAAAAAAATTGGCAAGCACACTGAGCATGTAGGCATGTTTTTTCTTTATACCTAATAGAACGCCAGTTCTCTTGAGTGCTACAGACTGAAATAACAGATCCCTGGGTGTCATACAAATATTTCTGAAAAGCAAATATCTCCTTTTATATAGTATAATCCAGAGTATGGAGAGAGGTTAGGAGTTATAACAGCCAAAATTTCAAGTTACTGGGCCAAAAATCTCTGCTTATGTGTATACAAGGGTCACTGACCTCAGTGTACTGAAAGTATTTAAAATACTGGTTGAGAGCCTACCCTGTGATATGTATTGAGTCTGATTTGTAAAATCAGACTTCATCTGTTTCAGGTTTCCTCTCACTGGGGTGTGAGTCAGGTTTTTTTAGTTTTCAAGCCAAAAATTGGAAGACCCATCAAACTAACAATATGGATTATAACCAGTAGCTCTTTTTGTTATTAGAAAACTTACCACTTGGAGGAATTGGAACATATAGTGTGAAAATTTCCAGTGTGAGGTGTGGGTGGCTCTTGTAGTCATTCTTTATTGCCGGAGGTCGTTCCTCTCAGTCAACCGCCTTTTACACAGTCCATAGTTTCCATCAGCTCTGTCTAGTTGCTTTTGAAACACGATCAAGTATTTCTTGAAGGTCTCAAATTGTTGCCGCTCTTTAATCACCTTCTCACATATCTGAATTGCCTGTAAAGTAAATAAAAAAAGGACAAGTATGTTTAAAAGAATGGTTTCGCAGAGTTTTCTCAACTCTAACTCTGATTGCCCATAGACAGCCTTATCCATTAGTCATAGCCTTTCTTTTTCCTCATTGCTTCTTTCTGGTTTAGCTCAATTCTATTTCAACTAGTATATAGAAAACATGTCCAGATGTGTTCCTAGTATGCTACCAATCCTATAAACACAGATTGCAAATATTTTAGAAAATCACAACGAGTAGATAATAGAGAGAACATGGCTAACTCATTTTAGCTAATGTAGGACTGTTTTCCATGATATATATTTAGTTCTTTATGTCTGTCTTATATGAAATACCTCCTGAAATAGAGTTTTCTCATTTCCTTCAAGAGACACATTCCTAAACCAATACATATTATACTGTTAAAATTTTCCTAATATCCAACCTATACATTTTTAATTAATTTGATCCTATTGCTGTTGGATACATCCCTCCACACTATACCTTCTCTTTTTGTACATATTTGGCAAATATCTAGATTTCTTAGACCAAATCCTCACTGAAGCCAAGCTGATTTAAACCAGATGAGTATCTGGCTCTTTATGTCTTCTAAATCAATCACATTAAATCTTTCCACACAGCTTAGTCTCTACAGATCTCTGTCCTCTTGCAGCTATTTTCCTGCTGGTTTTAATATGTTTAATTATTTTTTTATTTCATTTCAGTTTAGTTTAATTTTTGTTGGGTTTAACTGGTTGGGTTTTGGTTGGTTGGTTGGTTGGTTGGTTTTGATTTTGTTTTCTAGGTAAGGACAAGGCCAGAATGAAAAGTACTAGTCCAGATACAGTCACTGCTTGGTAATATAGAATGGAGTTTTCCTCTTTCTGCTGTTGATTTGATGCCTCTGTTAATATAATAGACTCTATACTTTTTTTAGCTACCATTTGCATATTCTGACCTTGTCCCTTATTAGAACTCCAAGGGATATTTTTAAGTACACATTCCTTCTTAATTTCTATTTCCATTGAACAGTTGTGGTTTGGAAAATGTATACCTCACAGGTATAATGCAATAAAACATCATTTATTTGTGCTCTAACTTGAATTTTTTTCCAAGGTCGGGAACATGTGAATTCATAAGCCTGGGGCAAATCTTGTTGTGTGTATGGTATAAAGTAGCCATGCTGAAACAACACTAGGGATATGACTCTTGATGAATGAGGTCAAAGTTTGGCATGCTTTAAAATGCTTTCTCTCAGTTTGTGCTCAATACTTTGAGTGCACAGATTGCTCAGTTGTATCCAGTTGCCACAGTGGAATTATGTCCAGATATAGGACTATGTACTCTGCTTCTCTCTACAGAATAAGTACTTACCAAGCCCTGTGACTGCTAGCCCCAAATTTCAATCATTTCTTCTGCTTAAATTTTGCTGTGTTTTTGTTTCATCCCATTAAGCAATAGTCAGTTGATTTTTAACAGACTTCATGACTCATTTTATGTAATGTTATCCGTTTGTTTTCTTTTAAAGAAACATATAGTTTTACTCATGCATAGTACATAGAGGATCTCTGACATATTTTTTTTGACAGTCCAGTTGAGCCTAACTCTAAGTTTAGAATTTCTGGTCCTGTTCAGGCTCTTGTGGCCTTGAGATATCTGGCGAATATTTTAAGTGCAACCTAACTCACTTAAGGCATAACATGATCTTAGCCGAAGCAGCCCTGACAATAACTATTAGTGTAATCAGTACTAAACCACACTTATGAATCTCGACTTTGTTGTGTAATACCTGCAGTTTTTAAGCTTGTTTTTTTCTGGTGGGGGAAAAGAATGATGAATGCTAGATCCCTGCAGGAAAAATTAACTTCCAGGTAATACCCCTGAGGTGTAGATATGTTCTTGTAAATCTCTCTGAATCTTCCAGGATTCTGGAAGCTGCTCCAGGATCAGAGTTCTCAGTTACTCAGAAGTACAGACAAAATTAATTTTTGTGGAAATAGTACAGGAAGGACTGAAAGAGAGGGAAGACAATAGAATTGAGAGAATTCATACACAAACTAGGAGTCCTGACAGAGAGCTGAGAGGAAGTATTTGGGTTTCTGGGAAGGTGAGGGAAAACTAGCAAACAGCAAAAGGACTTTCAAAGAAAATGCAGACTCAGAATTCAGCAACACTTTAAGGATCTGCGAAAAAAAAATTAAAAGGTATTCAAATTACTAGGAACTGTCATTCTTCCCCACTTTAATACTGTCCCCTCCACTGGCCCTGTTTCACTGGAAACAAGATATTAAATTACACAGAATTTTCTTTCTAAGACCCACTGCCTCTTGGAAGTAGCCCTTTATTCACCACACCTTAACTTTCTGCATAACACGAAAAGACTACATGTAGAAAGCAGGAGTAAAATCTACTCTAACTGAGCAGAAAAGAAAGAGATGAAGAAGGGAATAGAAGAGACAAATTCTGCTCCTGAGATTGCGGGACCCAAAGAAAGAGGCTGTGAGCAGCTGCTGCAGCTTCTATATGGGTTTGAATCATAAAACAAATAGCCATGATTTCACCACTGCTCACAGGGACAACATGAGTAGCTCTTGCAGAACAAGGAATCAGCTTTTTGGATCACAGATTATTTGAGTAGCCAATGGAAAGAAACTACCACCTATTCTCTTATTTACATGGTTGCTTTTCCTGCTACATAGGAATTGAAATGTAAAAATCTTATACTAATTTTTTCCCATCTACTGTGAAAATTGTCAAATATCATAACCTGGACCCTAATATCATTATATGAAAACTATTTGACTCATAGCCTTAAGAAATGCTGTACAAACGATGCAAAGACAAGTAGTCACAAAACAGATCACTGATGAGCAGAAGGCTGATTTGGAACTATTTAGAGTTAGTATGGGGGCATTTGTTTTTACAATATAGGTAATATTTATCTTGCATTTCAGAGGCATGCTATGATAACAATACCTGAAGATGTAAATAACTCAAAACCAACTTGAAAATAGCTGTTGTGTACTAACAATTATTAGCTTCTCTGCCTTTAATGTGTCTGAGATTGTATTTGATCAGATTTGTCAAATCTATTTATGTTGTATCCAATGCTGGTCCAACACTGCTAAATTTCTAGTTATAGTCACAGTTTTTGCTGTTATATTCTTCTGGTATCATTGATCTCATTGCTACAGAGTGTATGGAAAGAATAATATAGTTTTGTTTATGTTTCACAGCTTAGTAGTCATAGTTATTGTAACTGGAGGATAGGAACAATACTCAGAAAGAATATCCTTTTTTTTTTTTTTTAACTTTACTGCATTGCTAACTCATCTAGCTCTTATTCACACTTTGCAAGGTGTTATAATTGAGTCAAATGATTGACTATACATCTGAAGATAATCTTGGGCATGAAAACCACAGGATTCAAAAAGCATTCCTCTGTTGGCAATCCAGCCCTGCTAATGCAAGCTACTGCTTTAAGTCTTTCCTTCTCTTTTGTGTCCTAGTAGTGTTCATTCACAGTCTGCTTAGGTAATCTCCCTCTTCATTACTACATTTCCACACTGTTTATTATTTCAAATAGCCTGAAGACATTTGGTAAAAAGAGTACTACTATGTGTGTCCGTTCTTGGAATCACAAATGGTTTTAGTTCCCTATCTCTGAGGGTGTATTTTGCCTGCAGTATTTCTAAGTCACAGAGGTCATGCATAAAGTTTTGTCACACTGAACTGTTCAGGTCAAGCAAGACTGAAAAAAAATACACTTTCAAAAACAAACCTCATCCCTCATCTGCAATGATCAGCTTCATTGAGTATGTTACAAGCTTCCTCATTTTCCATTCAGTAAGAGCCAATTATCATTAATCTACTGAGTTGGAAGTCACCTCACATACTAACGAGTTTTCTGATCCTCAGACTTATAAACAGTTTTACTCATTTTCTAGCATCATCTCTTGTGAAGTTAAAAACATTCTCTGTACTGGCAGAAGTTGTTAATTCATATATATATAATTCTATTAATAAGGAAATATATTTGAAAAATAAAGTGATGTAACGGAGTCAATAATATCTGCTTTGTTTTTTCTTATAGGTTGAGATTTTACATAAATTTACATAACAGAATCACAGAATCATAGAATGGATAAAGTTGGAAGAGTCAGGAAGGGTCATCCTAGAGCATATTATACAAGATTACATTCAGACAGTGCTTGTATATTGCCAGTGAGGGAGACTCCACAATCTCTCTAGGAACTCTGCTCCAGTGTGCCATCAACCACACGGTAAAGAAGTTCTTCATATTCAGGAGGAACTTCAGTGCTTGGCACCACCAAGAACAGCCTGGCTCCATACTCTTGACATCGTCCCTTCAGATACTTCAGATAGACATTGATGAGGTCCCTTCTCAGTCATTTCATCTCAAGGCTAAACAGGTCCAGCTTCCTCAGGCTCTCCTTGTAAGAGAGATGCTCCAGTCCCTTCATTATCTTTGTCACCCTCCACCAGACCCGCTCCATGAGCTCTATGTCTCTCTTGTATTGAGGAGCCCAGAACTGGACACAGCACTCCAGATGAGCCTCACAAGGGCTGAGTAGAAGGGTGGGATCACTTCTCTCAACTTGCTGGCAGTGGTCTTCCTAATGCTCCCCAGGATACTATTGGCCTTCTTGGCCATGAGGGCACTGCTGGGTCATGAACAGGTTCTTTTCTGCAGATCTGCTTTCCAGCCTGTACTGGTGCATGGGGTTATTCCTATACAGGTGAAGAACCTTCCATTTGCCTTTGTTGAATTTCAGACAGTTTCAAAGTGCCCATCTTTCCAACCTGCTGAGGTCGCTCTGAAGGGCTGCACAGCACTGCAGTATCAGCCTCCTCCCAGCTTTGTACTGTCAGTGAACTTGCTGAGGAAGCATCTGTCTCTTCATCCAAGTCAGTGATGAATAATTTAAACAATACTGGGTTCACTACTGAACCTTGGGGGACACCATAAGTGACAGGCCTCCAAGTAGACCGTGTGCCACTGATTATGACCCTCTGGGATCTGCTGTTCAGCCAGTTCTCAATCCAGCAAATACAAATAATATACAAACAATAATTGGAAAATATAATGTGAAGTAATGAGAATCTCATTTGTTTTTTTTGTTTGCTTGGGATTTTTCATTTTGTTTTAATTTTGGTTTAGTTTTCTTAATCTTATGATTCAAAAGAGAGATCATGAAGTCTATTTTCCTTGTGATAGTTGTTTCAATGTAGAAATTAATGAGTGGCAGAGCAGTGAAATTCTGAGAGAATTTTCTGCTGAGAAACTTTCCATTAGTTCCTGATTATTTTTGCTAGGCATCCTTTGCTCTCATCTCTTATATTTCTTTTGTAAATTTGGAGTAGAAAGCTAGATATAGCTACTCCAGTGTCTACCAGCAGCTGACAAAGCAGTTCTTTCATAAGAACATTCCTGAAATTTCATGAAGGCCTGACAAAAGTAACTTACAGTGGAAGATCACTGGAAGAGTTCTTACCAAGGTAAGTAAAAAGTGCAACTAATATTTCTGCTTAGCAGTTACAAATTTAACAAGACATTTACCAAAGAATACACTAATTTAAAGAAGAGAACAGGTTTCTTACCTTTAAAATGTGCTTTAACTCAAAATAACCAAAATATTACAAAATGAAAAACAGCTACAAAGTATTAGTGATTTTATCCTTTAGCTTGATCTCATCTCAGAAAAAAAAAAATTAATAATTAATCAATTTTAATGTTTACCTTAATAAAGTAGAATGTAACTACTTGTTTCTAAATCATGAAAAGATATTAGACAAAGGATGTACAAAACAGGTTTCAGGTGATTTGAATAAAACCCAGAGATCAAGCTTACAATTACCTGTTAAAAATTAGTAACTCTAATCATTTAACCATATTAGCAGTACCTACATGCTTCAGGTAAAAGTTAAAGGAGAATAAAACTACTTCCTCAGTAAAACTTTAGGCTTTCGAGGGGTGTATTGATTTTATCAAATGTGATTTTTCTTTTGTGACAAAGTTTCTGCCTGCTTTTTCTCTGCTGCTTTTTCTGTGGGTCCCTCTGCTACTGCTATTCCCTGGGGCCATGAAGTGTGTGAGAGTCAAAGCCTTATTCTCAGGGGGAATAAACAACCCAATTTTAGTGCTCAGAAGAGTGGAAGGCTGTTGGTCACTAATCACTTCCAAATGCTACCAATTAACATATTTGGTGGATTGTGCTAAGGAGTATGGAATACAGAAGCAAATCCCATCTTAGTTCAATATTGCAGGCTCAGTTGTCCCTCAGAGTGGCTCACATAACAGTAAGTCAACAATAGTTTGGAGATTTACAAGTCTGGGGTTTTTTTCAGCTCAAAATTAACATGACATTTATCCCATTTTCAGCTCCCTCACGTTTTCAGTCTAAAGCATTGGTACTGTGTTTCTCTGACCTTTTAATCTTCATTCCCATTATAACATTCATGTTAATCACCAAAATCTTTATTTTCATACATACATGAAATTCAGAATTATAAGCCAGTATTTGATACTTCCTGCAATAATGGCATCTTGTCAAAGGCCAAAGATTGACTGTAATTTAAATGGGACACTGCTGGCAATGATGTTACAGTATGTTCTTCTGAATTATCTGTTTTCTTCACTGGAAACTTTTCATGAATGTTTTGAAAAACCATGACAAGCCTGAATGTTGTAGTGGATTTGTTATAATAGCACTGAATTTAACCTCTAGAATTTTACTCTTCTGTTTGCTTCTGTAGGTGTTAAGATATCCATCGGGTTTTTAATGACCACAACTGTGCATTAAAGTGTAAATGTTACAGTTTGAAGATTTATGTTTTCTTCTTGAAGCCCAAAACCTTTTGAAATTGGTGTGGGAAGCTGTCAGTAAGCCAATTTCTGATGTTATTTCTTTCTGCATTTTCCTGTTACAAATTGATTCACCTCTTGGTCTTCCATGTTGCTTGCACAGCATCTGAATGGAGAACTGCAGGGGTTCCTGTTTGTTTATTTGAAAACAAACTATTAAAATAATCCTTTTTGGAACAATTAACAACCTTTGGGTCTCTGTTTTCATTCTGGTTGAACTGCTATTTGAAAGGATCTCATCAACCATAAATCTAAATTCTCCCATGTGCTGTAAAGCCATGAAATGTCTGGGCTGTATCAGTGGTTTTTGTCATCATTAAGTCAATGGAAATGCCAAACTGGAGAAATGAAAGAATTCAACCTTTTTTGAAAAGGACGACATAGCAAAAGAAAGAACTGTAATGCAGTTAAAATTAACAGCTAAAACCTTCTTTTACTTTGTACAAAACTACATCTTGATCTAAAAGCTTGATGAAGTTAAATATTTTTCCTGGCATCCTGCAACACTTCAAACAGTATGAAACTTCAAGAAAATGAGACTGCACTCAGTTTGGCATCTAGGAACATCAGTGGTCTAACCACAGGTACATTTTTTGTAGGCATCATAGAAAATGAGAATTTCAAGTGATGTTTTGGAGGTGAATAATGAAGTGGCATTGTGGGAATACTTCCTAGGCATCAAGAGGTAGCAAGAAATGAATTACAAAGTCTTTTGTTTGGGGTAAAAAAAAATAACTCTTGGCCACTGAAGAAATGTCACAGTAGAAGAGAGGCCAGATTCTCAACAGTAAGAGAGAGGTGATAGGCAACACGGGGCCAGAAAAGAAAGATCTCAAAGCTGTCTTTGCCTATATCCTAGTATGAGGAAAAAAAAAAAATTATTTGAAGTGGGAGTTTCATCCATCCTTGATTTTCAAGTCTAGATTACAAAAACTCCTCAGGATCCTATTCTGACCTCCTAGTCCTTCTTTGGACAAGGTATTTAACATCGATGAGATCATGAGATCAGTCAGAACTACCACAGGGAAAAAGAAAGGATTGAGCTAATCATGTGTCTTTCCAGGAATGAGACAGGAAGCATGTCTGTCCCACTGAGGCATATCACTCTTATGGATCTCCTTTCCAAGACAGCCCTTTAAGATCTGAAAGTTACAGAATGGAAATGTTATTACCTTCAACAGAATCTCAGTCTGCAATTTATCAAGAATTTTTCTAAAAAAAACCTTGGTAAACTTCAGTGATCACCATCAGACCATTCTACTTTTTTTTTGGTGAGGATGAATTAATGTTGTCTGCAAGGTAGATTTATTGCTTATTAATTTTGTAGATCATAGACCGAAAAAGCCATCAAGCAATAGATAAATTTTGCAGATTAATTAACTACAATCTTTAAGGCCATCAAAAACTGATTTGTTACATTTTTTTCTTCTAGAATATTAACAGTTTAATGACAAGATTTCTCCATTCCCACAAACTTTTAAGTCAATGAGTTCAAAGTTAATTCCAAATTGGTGGGTTTGGTATTGAGAAGGACTAGGCAAGAAAAATGGAATATAGCTTTCATTACTTAATTCAGGGATTGGGAAATAGAAATGGCTACTATTTATCAACAAAACTTTGTAACATGCTGTCAGATATTGCACAATATGAGGATTGGTACAACATGACCTGTCCTTAGTCCAAAGAGTTAAATTTAGATAGTTAAAGTGAAAGCAGTGTCTCATGCAGTGGTTAAGGTTAAATCAGACAGGAAATGATCACCAAAGTGCAGTGCACATCTACCAGGAACAACTGCAATCCCTAAGGCAGCTGCACCACATATAGAAACAAATTGCTTGTTCAGTGGAATGAAACCAGTGAAACTTACTGTCATTCAGATATAAATACTTTCTATCTTGATCCTATCACCAGAGCTCTAATTCTACATATTATCTTGCCTCTATCAGTCTACTAGATTATTTCTAGTCTAAACTATATGCCAATTGGTCAACTGTATATTTGTTGGCTGAACACTGCCTACTGTTCCCTCAGTGGTTTCAGCTGTGGGCAAGTCCCTGGCCCCTCCTTACATTTTCATAGCATTTAAAGCATTTATCATTTTAGACTCTACCTTTCTTTTAAGTATAACTAAAAGTGATCAGGTGGATCAAAACATGTTGGGAGAACAGACTGAAAGACAACACAGACCTAAGACTGAATTCTTGGGCACTAGCCTAGGGTAAGAGCCAAGATGGACCAGGTCATCAGCACTTCAAGGAGCTTCTAAGAGAACAGAATTACACAGTCTTACAGTTCTACAGCATCCTTCTTAGCCCTGCATTCTGGTTTTATCACAGCACTGCTTGTGCTGCTTTTTGGCAAGTACATCCTCTCTAGGGAAAATACAGTGTGATGTTTTAAAGTGTTAACACTGAGTACACTAATAGGTTTATGCACATATATCCATAGTCTTTATATCTGAAGACCAAATTATTTCCACCCAAATCACAAATTCTATGAGCAAGAAGGAAAAAGTAACAATGTTTATTCCCTGAAGAGGAGAGTAAAAGTGAATTTTTTTTTTTTTTTGGCCTTAATAATGTCAGTCTAGGTGATGCTTAGGTTGGCTTGGCTCAGAACCCGAGTAAGTTACAGTAGCGTAACATAACTCTTTCACTAAGTGATGCATCCTATCACTGAACACATACACTATTATATTGATTTTGATCATATGGAGTTTGAAGGAAAATAAGAAAGCATAAGCAAAGATATTCTCTTACTTCTCATAATATCAAAATAATCATTAACTGATGTGTTCCAATCATTTCCCTGCTATGATGAAAATAGAAGATCAATAGGACATAGAAACAGTGCCAAAAGTTATAGGAATTGGCTCTTTGCCACTCTTTCAGAAATTATCCCCAGGAAGAAGATTTAGATTTAGACTAAATCTAGATGTGTTTATGTTTTGTAAGTAGAAGTTTGAATAACTTTTCATATTGCTGTTGACAGCTTTCTTTATAGAAATGGTTGTGTAATGCTTCTCAACACAAAATACCAACTCATTGGGGAAACCAGAGCAAACCAAAACATCCTTTTTTTTTTTTTTTAATCTCCCAGTTTCAAGTAAGCTTTCATATAGAAAGATATTTCAGACTAGGCTGGATTTTAAGAACAAAAGTAGACAGAATACACTTGGGCAGAATAGAAGCTCCTGGAATAATGAAGACTGTTATAGTTAGGTCACTCCCCTAGGAAGGAGGAAATTAGGCTTTTAAATTACTGCTCTGTGGGAATCACTTCAAGGATTTGAATCTCATTGTTGTTCTTTGTAGGTGAGTGCCCTAGTCACTGAGCTATTAACTGTGTTTCTCTCTGTCACTTATTGGTGGAGATATCTTGCTATGTGCGTATAGTTAAAGATATATTGAGAAAAAAGTTACATACAGCTGGTTCTGCATTTATTTCCATCAATCCAGCAATTTCCTCTATTTAAATATTTTTTTATTACCTCCATCATCACTGAAGGCTCTATTATGCATTACTGCCAGGCCATATTGCCTGCAGAGATAACTGAGTTGCAACAGTGAGCAAATCCTCATGAGAATGCCTAAAAAAGTATATAGTCCTGCTTCTGAAAACAATGTCAATATTCTGTATCGCTTTGCTTATGAGGTTATGTAAAGTTTATTGTGGTCTACTTAGTGCTGGAAGGATTCACTGTCAGATTATAGTCACCTAAAAATCAAACTTCTAGGTACTGACTTAAAGTGTACAAAGGAGAAAAGCACGCAAACAAAATATTTGGAAAGTACTTATATACCAGAGTGACACATGACATCAATTAAAATTAACTAATCTAATATTCTTTGACTAGATAGTGGTCGATAATTTCAAAGAAATCCTAAGAAATACTATTATCAACAAATACAGAGAAAATCATTGTAAGATGATTTGTAAGCAGCTTTGCAGCTCAAAACCAGAGAAATTTCTTTTTGAATTATCAGAGGTAAAGAATATAAATTCAGCAGTCAAAACATTTCATTTCCATCTAAAATGTCAAACTCTTTGCTTCATGTACACTTTTACAATTTTTATCCACAAAATACCTTTAATATTCCAAACACCTTCTCACTCTAGACAAAAAGAAACAACAAGATATTGTAATATTGGACCTCTTCAAATGGCAGGAATTCCCACTTTTAGGCAGATCTATCTACAAGATACTGCTTTTATTGCCCTTGTTAGAGTGACTGTTTCATTGATTCCTATAATAGATTAGCCGTGAGCAAATTGTGAAGGTGTGAGGCAGAGATAATGCATATGTATTTAGAATATTTGAATTTCATAATTGGGAATCTAGATCCTAAAGCACATTTTAAAGCACCTTGAAAATAATTGACTACATTTTGAATAATGCCAATCATGCATATCTCCATTTGGCTGTAAAAATCTGAAGAATTTTAGGGAGCTTATAATTTCACCAAAGTTTTTGCAGAAGTATATATCCAATATAGTATATCTATTTTAATTTATATGCCTTTATATTTGTAGAATATTTTGCTGTCACCCTCTAACCTGGTATGATTCCATACGTAATAAACTACTTTTCAAAATCAGTCAATTATACCATAATTATGTCCTACTCTGCATTCAGTTCAAGTATTCCATTAGTTTCCCAAGATGCTTCCATTACTTGCATAATTTTATTCAAAGCTGTAGCTTTCAGCTCCGAAATTCCACTTCTCTCATTTACAATAGATTTCTTCTGGTTTTCAATTTGTTTGTTGTAGTTTTTTGTGTAAAAATTGAAATTTTGACTTCATGTTTGCATGCAACATGGCATTGCTGAACTTACATTATTGTTTACAACTGTGGAAAATCTTTTGGAAAATGTGCATCTCATTAATAGGTTGGCACGTGACCATTTTCAATGAAAAAGTTCTCAGTAAAGTAAATTGTGGGCTTGAGTTTTTGCTGGTCACTTTTTTCCAGCCTCCTTTTTTTTTTTCTTTATGTGTGTGTGTCTATGTGTGTGTGTTCTGTAACAGTGCCATATTTTAATTAGAGAGTTGATGGAGAGGTTTTAAGCTTGCTTCTGAAACTGTGATTCATTGTAAATGATAACTGTTGTCAGCAACCCATATTCTTTGCCAATAGACTTGATACTCAGCTTCACAGTAATGTCCAAAAAATTGGTAATGTGGTTAAAAAAAAACATTTCAAACACCTCTAAAAATAAATCTCTGTTCTGGAGAACAACTTGTGTTGTTCTGGAGTACTTGGAAAAAAGGTAAAACTAGGAGATGGTATTTCTGTTAATCCACCTAAAGAAATCAGAATTTAGGCACTGCTGTGCTAAGCCCTGCACAGAGACTTCACTTACATGTTGTTCACTGTAGCTAGAAGTAATAGTGTATTTCCATACAAATAGTGTTTGTAATGCGCAGTAGAAGTCCGCTACACTGACCAATGGATAAGTACAAAATAAGCACATGGATATGATAACATTCTGCACTAATTTTGGCTGAGAGGTTGGTTTTGTTGGTTTTTTTTTCATGGCTTACATGGTATTATGTGTATTATGTTTTGGATGACCAAAACATAATGTGTGACCAAAACAGTGCTGATAATACACCAGTGATTTAGTTATTGCTGATCAGTGCCTACACACTATCAATGTCTTCTCAGTTTCTCAAGCTGCCCCAGCAGTGACTGAAGGTATATGTCATAACTTGGCACTCTGGTGAGCAATAAAACTGAAGTAAAGAAGGAGGAAGGGAGAACTTTGGAGTGACTGTGTTTGTCTTCCCAAGAAACTTTCAGTCATAAAGAAGTCCATAAAGGATATCCTAGACATGACTGAACATCTGCCTGCCAATGCTGAGTGGTAAATGTATTCCTTATTTTCCCTTGCTTGTGTGCACAGCTTTGCTTTACCTATTATGCTGTCTTTATTTCAACATGTGAGTTTTCTCACTTTCACATTTCCAATTCTCTCCCGTATTTCCTCTGTAGAGAGGAAGTGAGGCAGCTGTGTGGGGCTGAACTTCCTACCAGGGTTAACCCACAATACACCCATTCTCACAAACAAGGAAGAACTCATTGAAAATGAGAAGGTTGAAGGCAGCCTTGGCTGCAGTGACCATGAGAGGCAAAGGCTGACAGCACTGCACTGCAGGAGAACAGGCTTTGGTCACTTTAAAGATTGGCTTGAAAGAGGCCCATGCAAAAAGGTCCTGTAGGGAAGAGAGACCCAAGAAAACTGGTTAATACCCAAGGATCATCCCCAAATCAAGAGCATTCCATCCCATCAGTTAGGAAGTCAGGTAGAAATGACAGGTGAGCTTCGCAGAAGAACTAGATGATCCTGGCCGAACTCAACCACCAAAAGGAAGTAAACAGAAGGCAGAAGTGTGAACAAGTATACTGGGAAAAATACAGAGGTGCTGCCTGAACATACAGAGATTAGGATGGAAAGCCAAAGCCAAATGTAATTGAATCTGTCCAGTGAAGTGAAAAATAGGAAAGTATTCTATAATTGCACACATGACAAAAGGAAGACTGGGGAAAATGTGGGCCCACTGCTAAACAGGTAGGAGAACTGGTGACACAGGACTTGGAGAAAGCTGAGGTATTGAATCCATTCTTTACTTCAGTCTTAACTAGCAAGGCCCAGAGAACATGAGAAAATTCTGGAGTGAGAAGGACTGACCCATGGCTGAAGAGGATCAGGACAGGGACTACTTAAACAAACCAGACTTATGTAAGTCCATGGATCCAGGTAGAACACACCTACCGTTTCTGAGGGATCTGACTCATATAACTTTGAGATCACTCTCAACAATTTTTGAATGATTATGGCAACTGGGAAAAGTGTTTGAGGACCAGAGGAAAGTAAATGTCACACCTACCATCAAGAAGGGCAAGAAGTATGCAGGGAACTACAGGCCAGTCAATCTCACCTCAGTTCCTGGGAACGTGATAGAACAACTAATCCTGGGAAACTTTTTCAGACACATGCAGAAGAAAAAGAAGAAAAAAAAGTCATAATGGATTCATCAAGCGGACTTATGCTTGACCAACTTGAAAAACTTCTACAATGAAATGACTGGCCTGGAAGATGAGAGGGGAACAGTGGATATTGTCTACCTGGAATTCACTAAGGCTTTTGACATTGTCTCCCAGAAGATCCTTATAGAGAAGATGATGAAACAAGAAGTGACCCAGTCTTACAGAAGTACATCATGTGTTTAACTGTGTGTGAGGGAACTCAGCAGAATTATGTGTGAGGTCATCATTTGCAAAGTAATTTTAAATAATTTTCAACACAGAATTTTTAATCAAGTCCCCTGTAATTTTATTCTGGTCTCTCTTAAATATTCAAGTCAAACCTGTAAAATCTACAAAATCTTGGCTTTATTGTATTTGTATTTTTTTATTTCTATGTATACATCTTTACACTTGAGGACAGCATAAAATGTCTATAATCATGTTATTCCTTATCAAAATGTGGAGTGTTACGAGCAGACATGAAACTCTGCAGTGGAGTTCTTAATGACAGTCCCAGACTTACTGTTACTCCTATCTCGTCTATCTCCATGTCAGGTTAGTTGGCTTTCTATAATTTTTTGTATGAAATAAAGAAACTTCACCATCAGCAGGTGTCTGAGATTTGGTTATTACCTCTACCTGATGCTTTTCAATGTTCTTAAAAATTGTGTACATTGTTAAGAAAAATATTGGGCTCTGTTATACTATTGTACCTTGTCAGCACCTTTCCCATTAGTGTAATATTAGACAGCTACAGAAGGAATAGTACAATTGAAATCCTGGCAAACAGAAGAAATGAGAAGAGAGGGTCATGTACAACAGAAAAAGGAATGTTAAAACCTGAAATAAGCCAGACACAGGCACTCAGTGAAGTTACTGAGGGAATAAAACAAAATCCATTTTCAAGACTAATGAGAACTGCTACGCTTCTATCACTCCTTGAGGCATGGAACCAAAGATAAAAGCTCACATGAAGACTGCTAATAGCCATATACCATTCTGTCAGTGAAATTGGTTAAAAAAACTTTATTGAAGACAGCTCACTCTTTGTCTTCTCTTTCTCTCCCTCTCTCACACAAGCATCTTTCCTGTCTATATTGGCAAATTTTCTTTGTATAAAATGTTCGGTCTTTGGAATGCTGAAACCAGGATAAAGATGCAAAACACAAGGAGGATTATATTCTGATGAGATAAAATTATGAGTATAAATAAATGCATACAGATAATATAATATAATGGTTTTATCCCTTTCCAAGACAAGACTGAATTCAGCAAGAGCAGATCTCCAGAAATTTCAAAATTAAAAAAACCTGCCTCTATAATTTTATTAAAATGTAGAATAATATTGAATCTCTATCAATATGATCTATGTACCCTTGACAAAATTTCAGTGCATCATAAACAATATCTTATTTACCTCTCACCATCGAACTGGAGAGAATTGAACATGTCACAATTAGCAGCTTCAAGTTTTTATTGCTTCACGTGTCATATGAATCATTAAAACACAAAAAAACCCCCACACAACCCCCCTCCTCCCCACACACATACAAAAAAAACAAAACAGCCTTATCCTAGAAATAAAAAAATACATGGTTATTTACAAAAGGATTGCACACTGGAAAATCTGACTCCAAATATTTCTGTTCTTCCAGGATCCCCATTCAGGTAACAACTGCCTTTTTGTAATATTAGTTAGGTTACTTTAGTGAGTATTTTCCAGCTTTCAGTAGACATTGTTAATAGGTAGTCAGCACTAGAGAAATAGTCTTTTCAGCAGACCATGTTTGTTTTTTGTCCTTATAAATGTGGTTTTCCAAACAAGAAATGTATGTATGGCTTCCAATCCAGTATTGCATTTCAATATACTTTGTCTAGCAGTAGAGAACTTATTTCATTACTACTACTGTTTTCTTTCCTTGGAGTAATACCTTCTTCATCTTGAATATGTTGTTAAGTTTTTTCTCTGCATGAATCAGCTTATGGTTGATGCTTATCACCTTAAATCTGATTGGGTGTACTTTGTAGGTGGCAAAATCGCTTAAATTGCAAATGCTAACAGATAGCAGATAATGTTGAGTATGTGTGTGGGTAAATAACTGGAAATGAACTATTGAACCCTTAAGGAGAAGGCTGCTACTTCCTAGCTGCAACCAATATAGGCTGCACTTAATTCTGATAAAACTTTGAGTAAACAAATGTGGCACATCCTGAATCCGCAGTAAAGGAACATGAGACAGAGGCAACAATTCAGGTTATCATGTGTTGAACTTCTGCATATAGACCTTTTAGACTAGGGAAACTGAGGGCTAGGGGCTTAAAAGAAGAGCTCTTGGAAGGACGTGGAAACAAAAATTAGTCTTGGAAAAAAGAAGGTGAAGATTCTAGCTGGAGGAAAATTACCCAACATGACTGTGTGTCAGTATTCACAGACCAGGAGAGATCTGCAAGGAAGGGAAGATCTACTGAGAGCACTGTGGGGGGACCAAGTGTGAGATATAATCCAGTAAGGAAAAAGCTCTTAATGCCTGTGGTTCTCCATTATACAATTCTACTGGAGGTTACCTTTTACACCTTCTTACCTGTAGCTGTGTCTTAGTTAATGGCTTTTGGTCTACAGGGTGTTTGTGTTTCTGCTATCTTGAGCCTGTTAGTGCCTTATAAGGCTTAGGTTCGACTGCAATGCTTACTGTTCTGTTGGCTCATATTTCGTGTGGCACTTACCTGAATCAGATCTACTTATTTGTGTGTATGTGGCCTGATCTTTGGCTTCTTTTTTTGTGTGTTCTCTCATTTTCTTAAATGATTGTTTTCCCCATGTTCTTCTGATAGACAGTAACAGACTAACATTGAGCTTACAGCTTAGGGTACAGGAAGGTTCCTTCCTCTTTGTCTTGTTTTTGCTACCAGTTCTCCTGGTTACTTTGACTGTTTTCTCACTGTTTGGAAACTAGATGCAGACAGATGTCTCATAATGTTGATTTTTGATTTTTTTTCCCTTCTGCAAAGATGACTGCTCTGGGCTGAGTTTCCTTTAGTGAATTTACTCACCTAAGCTTAAGTAAAAATTGTTTATGTTATTAAAAGCTCTTGCTATTGTTCTCAGTTTTACTCAGTGCAAGATTGTAAATATGTTCTTGCATATTCTTCTGTCATCTCTCTTGACTGGACACTGTTTCCCAGCTTAGGCAATTGTGGGACAAAGGATTGGGTCCTTAAAGCTTTCCAGTCATACTTACCACAAGTGCTGGTTCCTCTTTGATGTCAGTTTCCAACTGACATCATGTGAATATGTCCCAAAGTCTCAAAGTTCATGAAGATACTTGCATCCTCATTTTTAACAAACATTTTTTTCTGTCTTTTAATTTTTTGTTTCTTTTGGGATGTTGGGGGGTTTTTGTTTGTTTGCAGATTTTTGTTTTGTTTTGGGTTTTTTTGTAGGTTTTGGGGTTTTTTGGAGAAGGGAGGACATAGACATGGGAATGGAAAAAAAGAATGTAAAAATAAAGTATTTTTGTACACATGCATTTTAAGCAGTTGCTGGAGTATGCTTGATTTTATCCCTATAAAGGGTTATTCCATTTAATTGTTGTTATTTTTCTTTCAGTGCATCAGTGCATAAAAAGCTTCATTTTCTTATTTCCCCCCACAGTGATAGATTTTTTTTACTTATTTCTTGGTGTCATGTTTTCCATGTCTGTACAGATTTCTTTGAATGTCAGTATAACATTCCCTGTGGTCTTACAACTGTCATAATGTCTCTTCTCTCCATTTCAAAGTGGCTTATTTTTGCTGCCAAATCACATTTTATGTATTTTTTGCAGATACTCCCTGTCATCAGGTTTCATATACCCTTGAGAAGACTAAAACTGTTAAAAGGATACTCTTCAGAGATGTCATAATTACAACCAAGATTGTGGCTGCATGCACAAAGATTGACTTCCTGACATTGGTTTCTTATTCTTTCCTTCTATAATTTTTCCTCCTTGGAATTTGCTTTATGATTACTTACTGTTTAAGGAAGTCATATCTGTGGTATTATTACTTGTCCATACCTTATCATGATATCAATCTCAGTTGTTCACCCTCTTTAGAATAGTGTGTTTAACAAGCTCCATGACAAAGTGGGACTTTCCTTCTACTGCTGTGTACCTTGCTTGATCATTGATAATTATGCAAAGAGCACGCTTAAGAAATATATCTACTAAAACATCAGATAATATTGCATTACAGGGGTCCTAATATTTTATTTTTGAAATCACTTAGAACCAGAGTAAATGACAGCACAAGGTCTAAGGCGGTGAGGGTTGTATTATTCATGGTTTTGTGGAAGGCTTTAAGATTGGTAAACAATTCCACAGAGGAACAAGTGAAACAATAGCCATAATTCTCAAGGGAAAATCTGAGATTTACTGAAAACTAGGACACATAGTCTGTTCTAGAAGCCTATTAGAGCAACACCCTCTGATATATAGCTCATAAACAGCAGTTATATTACTGTTGTTCTTCAAGGAATTTCAACTACAAGCATATTAACAGGAATTATATTTTTGTAAATAAACATAAATGAGATTAATAAACTAGAATCTGCTGCCCATTTATTTAAGCTAACAAAACCTACTTCTCAAGTCCAGTTGCAGCAACTGTTCCTCACCCTGACAATACTGAGAGCCATTTGCCATTGAAACTTAACCTACAGCAGAGGTCAAGTACCAGCCCATAGGATGATTTTTTTTTTTTTTCAGAGGTTATATTTCACTAAAAAGAAATAAGTAAAAAGGAAAAAGGCTTCCTATTGTAGGACGATCTGGAGAATTAAATGGTGATGAAACATGCTAATTTGTATTTTGTATACAAGAGAGAGAGAAATACATTATCTACTGAGAGAACTCATGAAGAAAATAATCACTGGCCAATAGCTGTCCACTTTCTTAACATGAGGTCTTTACGGAGACTATCCAAACAGATTTTCCTTTATCTTTGAAAAATAGGTACATACATTACCAATGAAAGAACATTCTAGCATGAAATGTCTGTTAAATCAAAGCCTCCAATTGGCCTACTGGGGTAATGTGATGGTTTCTTGCCCCAGTTCAGGTAAGACAAGCAATGTAATTATTGAACTTAATTCAGAGTTACTGCAAGAACAGTATAAAAAGAATGCAGTATTTTGAGAAACAAAGATAAGGAGATCCTCTAAGTTCCCAGTAAAGCAGGTATGTTAAGCATCAACACTAATCCTGTTTTTTGTTATAATCATGCTGGGCTAATCTCAGTTAAGACATGCTTTTCACTTTCAGTGGTTCTTGCCTGATGTCTTGTCTGGATCAGATTTGGAAATATCTTTTATCAGTTATACTTACTGTCATTAATGCCATTAATGACTAATTACTCATTAACGAAGTTTGGTAGAAGTGTGAACACCGCTCTCTGCAATCCATGTGAAAAACTAGATCTATGAATACATGTTTTTCCCAGGAATTCTGGACACATCAGGTTTGTAATTTATGTTTTCATATAGACCCTCAGTGCCAAACTGTGAAATGCTCAGCAGCCATTTCTCTGGAATTTTTTGAAGCCTGGCACAAACAAGTTTTATTGGGCTACAAATATGGTGAAATAATTCTTACTCTCCGAGCTAAATTTCTAGACAGAAAATATATTTGACAATATATTTGCAATTGGAACTTAGTAGTTTAGTTGCTAACGCAATGACTTCTCAGAGAACTAGTTCACCAGAAGAGATATTTAGGCCAATGACCTCATTTTAAATTTATCAGTAAATACAGCACTACTCAAAGGTTTAGAAACCTAAATTGAACACTCTCCTTTTATGAAGAGTATTTGAAATATTTCCATTCCTTCTCTCCATTAAATACTCTGCAATGACATGACAAGGATACAGGCAATATTAAGAAACACCTGAGGACCCACTGGTCTGTAAAGTAGAAAATTTCATAAGCAGATAGTTAGACAACTTATTGTAATGACTAAGAAATTATAAAATTTGAGTCGTTGGATGAAGGCCCTATAGCCCTACATTTCAGATTATGTCTAAACTTGGGACCTGGATCACATCCAATCCTCTCAGCCTAGAGTCCACTTTCATTGAATCTCGCTTTTATACATGTAAGAACCAAGTAGGTTTTAGCTTGCACAATTCATTTTCGCAGAGAGACCAGCTTTTGATATCAAGCTGATATATCACCAAATGAAAACAAGAGAAGGAAAAGGGAAAAGTAGCTGTGAGGATAACAGACATAATGTCACTGTGTATCACGTTGATGTGACTGTGAAAAAACAATTATGTTCTTAGCATGTGTCAGATAAATTTTAGGATGTGTTAAGTAAATTGTAGGTCACAATTCTGGCCACCTGCAGGCAGAAAAAATGCATTAGAACAAAAGGAGTAGTAGTACAGATAAGACAAAAAGGCTTAGCTAATCCAATTTTTGAAGAGTTCAAGAACACGTTTTGGAGGAGTTAATGTCATGGTAAGAGAATTATAGAAAGAAGAAGGAATATGGTCATATCAGGAAGAACTGCCAAGAGACAGTTTTGACTAGCCTTAAAAGGACATCCACATGGGCTATGTAACTTGTAGGTATCTATATTGCACAGATTAAAGGTTTATGAGAATTTACTAAATATTTTTTAATTATTATATTATGTTTGAAGCCGTGTCCTCAGCAAAACTGGCTATAATTATGAGTCAATAATTATATAGTTGACGTAACCTAAAATTTCAGACAATTCTAGACCCAAATATACTTTAGCTCATTTTTTAGGTCACAGTCAGAACTGTGAAACTTGCACAGTTTTATGTTGAACCTAAGTAAGGTTTGAGAACCATCATCACCAAACTCAAAAACAAAGCACCACCGCTACCTTTCTTATTTAGAAGGACAGCTAAGTACACAGTTAAATCATATGTTTAAATAAATTACACAGTCAAGAATGAGCAAATGATTGCAAACTAAGATCATACTTTTAACTGGATGATAGAACATCCTTAATTTAGTTGCACTTCCTTTTCTCCAAGAGTGGTGTGAAGAAAAAAAAAAAAAGAAAAAATAATAGCAGTTTAATGTTTAATATTTATTTTGGAAGACTAACTGCTAATGTTCTAATTATTTATTTTATTTATTTGTTCTGGAAATTTTAAGTAAAATTCTGAACCAATACTTCAATTTTTGCTCATAGCTATTTCATTCATTTTCATTTTACTTTCTACTTCTTTATTTTGTCATTAGAACCAGTGGATATGACCATCATCATAATAAAAATTGTTTCACTTACACTTTTATTGGCATAAGCATATTGTCTTTTTCCCTTCCCTTCCCTTCCCTTCCCTTCCCTTCCCTTCCCTTCCCTTCCCTTCCCTTCTTTTCCCTTTCCTAACCTCTCCTCTCCCTCTCCCTCTCCTTCTCCCTCTCCTTCTCCCTCTCCCTTTCCATTTTCCTTTACATTTCTCCCACCTTGCCCAGATATAGATTATTAGTATATATATACACATTATATGAGCATATATATGTATACAATTTTTTAAAAATATGATTTTGTACTGTATGTGTGCCAATGTTGAGCTGGGGTGGTGGATCTGGAGGCTTGCAGTCTCACGTAATAGATAATATTATCTCCATAACTGCTTCCTCTAAGTTAAACAAAGATGGAATTTATATTATGCCACTTTTAAATATCTACAATGTATTGTTGATATTTAAGCTAATTTTTCAGCTCTTTTAACAATAGATTAAGAGATATAAGCACTTGTAGAGCATCATTCATCTGATTTGTTTTTAAAGTTCTGTTCTAAAAAAAGATGAATCTGTCCCAGATCCATGAATGGTATCATCTGAAGTAGTAGACCAAAACTAATGAGGCCACAGGCTTGAACTCTGGCACATATAGACCTTTTCAAGTTTAGTCGCCCCTTTGCATGCTTTAGAGAGGTGCCAGTCCACATTCTCCCAGGCAAAACCCAGATCCTCTATATTCATTCAACAGCAAGGGTAAGGGATTGTCTAGAGAATAGGGAACAGGAAGAGATTTTTGAAACTGAAAAATGTTCTCAGGTCTATCAGTTGTTTCTCATCCTGTTTTATATACTAATGCAAATACAGATTCAGCAAATTCCCTGTATTGGAAGCTACAAGTCAAAGTTTACAACAAAGTCTCAGCTGATCAGTTTTGGTAAACTAATTCAACTTGATATTTAATGTGACTGCTACAACTACTTTTTCAGAGAACTTTACGGTGACAGCAAAAACTGTATCAATATTAACAGCCCTGTTATATACTCCGTTTTAGTGGAGCACATATACACTTCTCATACTAAATAAAAGTGTGTGTATAAAATTTTTCCAAAGGGACATGCACAGTATCTTTGCTCAGATTAAAAAATGCAATAAAATGCAAAGTAGACCAAGCAGATGAACCACTCCCAAAAGCAAAGGACAAATAACAATGGTATCCAAGCTTGATTCACTCCTTTCCCATGTCCAAGCAACAGAACCACTATGCATTGGCCTTTCCAGTTTCTGCAAAACAGTTGATCTTTACATTGAAAGTCACTATGTTTGGTATGTTTTCAACCACCAGGTTCCAATTCTGAAATTATCTTCATGAAAAGTGTGTTGAAATTACTACGAAGGTGCATCAATATAATACAAGATATTGATACAGCAACAGTTAACAGTAGTGTTTGTAGTATTTTGGGTGAGTAGTGGATCTCACCTGTAATGATGTCACAAGTGTATTGCTCTATATACTATAATTAACCATTTACATTTCACCAGAAACTGGTAGGCAGTTAGTACAGATGCTTGAGGAAGATGTCATATGTCATATTGTACCTTGGGATACACCATTCACTAGGTATGCTATTGTGGTTTAATGTGGCAGGCAGCTAAACACCACAGAGACATTTGCTGACTCCCCTCCACTGGGATGAGGGAGAGAATTGCAAAAAAAGGTAAAACAGTTTAATAGGACAGAAAATTAAAGGCAAATAAAAATAATGATAGAAGAATGTACAAAACAAGTGATACACAATGCCATTGCTTACCACCTGCTGGCTGATGCCCAACTGGTCCCAAAGCAGTGGGCCACTAACTCCTCAGGAAACTCCCCTGAAGTTTTATTGTTCAGCATGATGCCAGGAGGTATGAATATCCCTTTGGACAGTTTGAGCCAGTTGTCATGGCTATATCCCCTTTCAGATTCTTGTTCGCCTCCAGCTTCTTGCTGGCAGAGCAGCATAAGAAACTGAAAAGCAAAACATCATCCTAAATCAAAACCGCAGCACTATACCAACTTCTAGGAAGAAAATTAGTTCATATCCAGACAAAACCAGGATGCATTCAGGCTGGTGTTACTTTCTGGGCTATTCTGTCTCCCTTCAATCCAGGTAAGACCATTACTTATCATGGCTGACTTAAAGGAAACTGTGTTCCTGATTTCCACACCAAACCCTCATTGTACTTGCAGCTCAGAATGCTGCAATTATTTCATTTCATTAAGTCACACAGAACAAGTCCTTCCTTGAGGTCATTCTTTTCTATACTGTTTTATCAGCCAAAGGAAAAGAAGAATGAAAGTCACTGAAAAAGAAGATGAAAAAGATCTATTAGGTCATCTGCTCCTTCTCTCTGCCAGAGTGTGATTGTTCCTTATTGTTCATTTGAGCATGTTTTGTCAAGTTTAATTTAAAGTCATAGCAAAGAGTATTCCATCAATTTCCATACGAAACAATTGCATAGAGTAGTAGGTAACTTGGTCAAGAAGATTTTTCTGCTTCATGTAACATTTTATCTGTCTTTATTCTATTACTTCTAACAATAAGTTTTTAAAATTATACTGTGATAAATATCCCTTTTCTATCCTTGATTTTGATACTCTCCAAATATTTATAGATTATTATAGTCCTTTCAAATTTGTCAGTTAACCAAGCAGGCACATTGAAACATTCTATTGCTTAAAAAACTCCAGAAATTTTACAAAACTTACAAAAGTACACACTCAAACATATGAGTCGAGAACGTGCCCACAATGTAAACTTTTAAAAGAGAAAGTTTAATCCTGGATTAAATATTTAAATATTCAGTATATTTACAACCAAGTGAGATGCTGAGGAATTTGATTACATATAATGGAGAGCAATTCTATACTGTCATGCCTGAGAGCACAACATCACCTTTATTTATAAATCAGGTAAATGTAATGGGTCTGGTAGAAAACGGGAAGTTGTATAACAGTGTTTTAAAGCTGAAGGATTCTTTTAATAGCTAAGGTTATCAGTATACCTCCATTTCAGAGCAAATATATATCTACTGGGGTTTTTTACTTGGAATAAGGGAGTACAACGATTGCCTCCACTCACAACTATCATCAGTCAATTTATCTTCTTCAGCTAAAATAACGGAGCCTTATTTTCTCAAGAAACTACACAGGTTGTCCATATATTTATCCCCAGTACTGTTAAATAATTATAAGTGAGAGGTGAATAAGTCTCATAAAATTTTGTGAAACAGAAAACTAGGAGGTCTGATGAACTGGGATATTAAAGAAAAGTTATTTTTATTGAAAAAACTAAATTTTGTCTTAAAAAAATGACAGTGCTGCAGGAAGCTAACTTGTGTCAACGGTTTTTTTTTTTACAAGAAGGTACTGTCCACATCAGCTGAATTAAGATGAATACATTTGATTCACATTTAGAATATGATACTGAAAATGTTGGTCTTCCAATCTTAATGTTTCTAAACATTGCAGGCACATCCTTAAAACTTTAAAAAAGAACACCTGAAGAATAGTATTATGAAATCAATGGCATTGGTGAAGGGGGTATTGCATGTCCCTGCTTCATGAAAATTGTTCTGCTAGAGGACTATGTTTGATGGGCCATTTCCTTATTAATCAGAAAACTACAGTCATGTAACAGCTTTCTCTGGACATTGTACATCATTCAAGCTCTGATGCGACTCAGGTAATTTCACCTGAGCTGTCCCAGTTTAAATGAGACAAGGGTCTTTTGCTAAGGATGGATTAGGAGAAAAAGACCCAAACTTCTCTTTCTAAGCCATTATAAATCCAAAATTAAGAAGCTCCAATTGAAGGAAAATGACTTATGGAAAAGGGAAAATAACAGCCCTTTATTAAAAGGTATGTGTGTATTAACAAGAACACGGAAAAAAACAAGTAAAACAACCAAGTAATACTCCTATACCCACCAATAATCCCCTTCAAGAACAAAACCGATAAACCAGCAAAAGGAAAATTAAATAGTTCAATTTTTGCACCCTTTGGTGCAGTTCCAACCACAGTCAGCAGGGGGCACCGTCGGGTCACTGGAGATGCAGAACTTGTAGTGTCCTATAGTAGTCACCAGGTGGCGCTGTTGTATCACTGGAGGAGCAGAACTTGTAATGTCCAGTGCTCGTCACCAGGTGGTGCTGTGAGATCCTCGGTTGCTGCCAGGTGGGTTGGGGGAAGGGGAAAAAGCAACACCTCCCAGGGTATATCGGAGAAAAAACAAAAAAAACACCTCAATTCCCCTTCCCTTCCCACACTGGAAAAAGGGGGGGGAGGAAGAGGGAAGAAAAAACACAGCAATAAACCAGAAAGTTCTCCCAATGGAAGAAAACTCACGAACTTCAGCTGGTTAGGATTCGCTTTAAGCAGGGCCTGCAGCCAGCAACAGCTGAGAAAAGAGCAGCAGCAAACTCCCCTCTGACAGGAAGGAAGAAAAAACCAGGCAGCGTCTGCAGCTTGCAGCAGGTCCTGAGCCCACCGGCACACACCAGCCTCTCCTCCCCACCTCCTTCCAGCCACACACTAGCCCCCCCTCAACTCCTCTCCCTTCGTTGTCAAGGAGACTAATCTCTCGGCCATTAGTGGACCGATTCTTTTGTTCACCTGATGGCCAATACACAGAGCACACACGTCAGGGGGAAGGGGAAAAAAAATTCCTTGCTAAAATCGGAACCATGACATGAGCTACAGTAGGATTGTTTTTTGAATTTCTTAAAATCCATTTTGCTTTGTTCACATCAATTGTAAATTACATGCAATGAAAAACATTGAGATATTCATACAGTTTCTTAAAGAAAAAATAATGAACTCCACTATTTAAAAACTAGAGGATTACATTGAAGTGTAAACTCATAATGTATTAGGTAGTTCTATTTGTTATATCAAATTTTTAATTTGACTTGAATGCATGTTTCATTTCTGTATTTATGAATTTCAAGGATATTAAATTTTCAAGAATACTAAATGCAGGGAAAGAGTAAACAAGTTATTTCTCTATACTATCAAGAAGGAGATATGTTAAAACGCTAAATTATCATTTGTAGTTCTGTTTGTGTTCCAGAGTCATCACAAAATAAAAAAAAAATTACACATTTTTATGTAATATCAGAGGAGAAGAAACATATTGTCCACTAAGAGAAAGAGCAAAAGAGGTCATCTGCTGATCAGCAACGCCATTATCAAAACTGAAATAGTCAGTGAAAAATACTTGACCCCCACTGCTCTGGTCATCCATAACACAGTATAAATTCTGCATGGGTATTACAGGTTTTCTGGGAATTTGTGCTCACGTTTGATACATCCTATCAGACACTGAGGGAAAAAAATCTGCTTTATTTTCAAGGCAGTTGAATGCAAGAAGAAGTGTGTGAGAAGAATGGGGAAACAAGTGAAAGAAAAGTATAGTAATGGAAAACAGCATGGGATTAAGAAAAAGAGAATCTAGAGTCCAGTTTTCTATTCAACATACTTGAATAATTTTGAATTACACCAACTACAGATTGATCCCTATTATCAGCTTTTTAGCAATGTTTTATAACTATACCCTTCTGGTTTGTACTTTCTTTCTAACTTCAAATTTTGAGTTTTTGAAAAATGTCATGAAGTTCTTTTTTTAGGTAATAGTTACTGACATATTTAAGATCTCATTGTGCCTGGAAATAATTAGCATCATCCACTGAAGGTATCAACACCACTCTTGAAGTACATACTGCCTTAAAACAAGGACCATTGCAAATAATCCATGCAAATAAAGGATTTCAGATCCTTTGGTACTTTGGTTTTTCACTGGTTCTGGAGCTCTATAAAAAGTTAGATTAGAATGAATATGTGACCATACCTTTAAAAAGCAGGTTGCTTAGTTTATAGATTGATAATAATAGTAACAACAGCATATTCTAAATTAACTATAATATCACATTCAGAGCATGAAATCTGGAATCTGTGTGATACTTAAAAACAGTGCCTGTTGCATCTTCAGAATGGAAATGCCAAATGCTGTCTGAAAAGCTTTAAAGATCAGAAAAATTAAGAAGAGATACTTAGCTTTCATGTCATATTAACATAGGCTACAGAATACTGGCACCTGAAAAAGAGATAAATGATGGCTTTTTTCCACTTCTAACATTTATTATTTTAATAAAATTTGCAGTGTTTTGGGACCAGTTATGCTTTTTTCCCCAAACTGACTCATATACTCCAAATTAAGAGGATAACAAAATTCTTGAAGGGTGACCTTCTGAATTATCAAATCTACAGAGCTAAAATAATCCCATATTTCCTGTTAGTGGTTAAGGTAGCAGTGTGAAACAAATAAATAAGAAATAAACTTATTACCTGCTTCATGCTCCTCATTTCTTGGACTTGGCAGTATGCTCAGTAATGATCATTTGTGTCAATAAAAAAAACAAAGCCAAAATTCAATCTCCTTTTCCATCTACTTTGCTGCAGGCTAAGGTTGTTGCTTGCTCTGTGAGAAATACATTGTTTTGTGAAGGACTCATACACTTCTGACAGCAGAAAGTTGCTGTGGGCATGTCATATGCAGTACAAGGTACAAGTCTGCATAGAAAACTCCTTTGTCTTCTAAGCAATTAATGTTTTCCTTCTCTAAGCACTGCTGTTATAGTACCAAGAGTATTGACAGAAAACAATCAGCAGTCTTAGTATGCCAGTAAATAGGTGATGCTTCTGGAACTGTTAAAGCTTGGGAAGGTGGATATTACTGTTCCTGTGATTATTGGGTAGTGGTAAGGATAAAAAAAGTTATGTTTAAGTCACTTGTGTAGGTCGGATGTCTGGGTCCACCTGTGGGGTAGTTACAATGACTAAAACATCAGAAGCTGAAACATTATATATTCAGTATTTCCTGAGCCAGGAAGCCCATCTGATTTGTTTTGGTATTATTCAGTCAAAGAGGTGAGAGGTTTGAAAATGAGTTAACAATAGATGGTACCCCTAGAACATAGGATCGTTTATTTCCTGTGTCCACTTTATCTGAAATTGTTCTGCCAAAATAAAATCCCATTTCACGCTCAAAGGATCAACAATTGTCCATTCTAATTAATGGATCTTGAGGTCTTTAAGCTTCTATTGTTCATTGCATGTGCTTGCGTAGTCATTTTATGTTTTTAAATTATTCTCTAGGCCAGCTGTTGACCCCTCAGATTCTCCCATTTACTCTGTTTCCCTGTATTTATTTAGAGGATTTATTTGAATACGAATGCTCCAGCCCAAGCATCTATCTAGAATGTTGTAAATATGTGTGGAATTTTTTCTGTTTGTAATAAAGACCTGTTTCTGATATCCTTGTTCACATATATAATTACCTTGCTACTCGTGTCACCCAGTAGGAGCTATTCTGTCAAAGATTATACAGTCAAGCTCTACAAATTCTAATGAAAAACTTCTATCCATTTCCCAAGCTGCACTAGGGCAACAAATCACTGACCAAATAGACTGGGGACAGAAGAAAATTGAAATATTTTGTATTTAAGACTGGATGGGCTGTGTATGTGAGTTAGGTAGGATTTTTTTAATCAGAAGTAATAGATGATTCTTTGAAAACATTACTTCAGTGCTCTGTTATTGTCAAAAAGGACCCAGATATTCTGAATATTTACAAGCTGGAACAAAAGAGAAAACATCATTATACTATTTTACAAACCATGCTGGACCCACACCTTAACCACTGCATGCAGTGATGATCATTTATCTCATAAATCTGTAGTAGAATTGGAAATATGGAGAGGTGCAGGAAAAAATATTGAAATGTATGTAATTGCTTCTGAAGTAGATAGGTTAGAATTCATCAGTGTTGAAAACAAAAGAGTGAGAGAGATGAAAGCATTAGGGAATCTTTCCTGTCTGACCATTCAGGAGCCACTCCAGCAGTCACACTCCCCCCACCAGGAACTTTCACTGTTGGGACTGAAGCCCCTTCACAGTAGGTGGCTCCAGTGAGCCGATGGGTACCCACCTTGACTTCCTACACACACCACTCTCGCACAGTCAGACAAGGTTTCCTTACCAGCTCAGCCCTGGGTTTCCCATAGTAGAGTCTCAGACCTCTGGATTCTTCCTGTAATTTTGTCACGATGCAGCAACAGAATAACAGCTCGAGCAGTTGTTTATAACGTGTTTAAATGGGATTGTTGTACAAAATCAGGTCATCCCCTGGGAAAATGGTTTTGCAGGTGCTGAGGCCCATCAGTGCTGGTCACTTTTTAAACATCACCTCCTAAGGGCACAGGAGCAGGCACGTCGGAAGTGAAGCAGAAGAGGCAGAAGGGATCTTCTCTTGGAAATAAGGCAGAAAAGAAAGCTGTGTGACAAGGGGAAGCAAGGTCAGGTGACAGAGGAACAAAACAGAGCAACTGCTTCCCACTGCAGGGAGAAAATTCATGCAGCCAAAGTTCAACCGGAACTAAAGCTGATCAGAAATGTGGGGGCAATAAAAAGAGTTTTTTCAAATAGTGGCAAAAGGCAGTGTAGAAGTACCATTGGCCCATTATAAGATGAGGATGATTACCTCACAAATGGGGATAGAGACAAGGCAGAGGTGTTTAATGCTTTCTTTGCCTCTGTCTTCAACATGGATGATGGACCAAGGGGGTCTCAGTGCCCTGAATTGTAAGCCCATGACTCTGAGAATGATCAACTCCCAGCTGACCCTGAACTTGTATGGGACCTGCTGCTCCAGCTGGATCCATACAAGTCTATGGGGCCTGATGGTATTCATCTCAGAATCCTCAAAGAGCTGGCTGATATCATCACAAAACCTCTCTTGATTTTTGAGCGGTCTTGGGAATCCAGAGAGGTCAGCTGACTGGAAGCTGAGAAAAGTTGTCCTGATTTTCATGAAGGGCAAAAAGAAGAACCTCAGAAACTACAGGCCTGTCAGTCTCACTTCATTGCCCAGTGAAATCATGGAAAAGATTATTTTTTGAAGTATTGAAAAACACCTGAAAGACAACACTGTCATTTGGCACAGTCAGCATGGCTTCAGGAGGGGAAAGTCCTGCTTGTTGAGCCTGATTTCCTTCTATGACAAGGTAAGCCACCTAGGTGATCAAGGGAAGCCAGTTAATGTAATCTTTTTGGATTTCAGTGAAGGTTTTGTTACTGTCTCTCACAGTATCCTTCTGGAAAAAATATCCAGCATGCAGCCGAATAACCATGTTATGTGATGGGTGAGCAACTGGCTAAAAAGTCAGGCACAAAGAGTTATAGTGAACAGGGTGACAGGATAGTGTCTGGTCACTAGTGGTGTTCTCTAGGGCTCCATCCTTCACCCAGTTCTCTTCAACATCTTCATTACCAACTTGGACACAGGACTTGAAAGAATACTAAGTTTGCTAACAACACTAAATTGGGAGGAGCTGTCAGCTTCCTTGAGGGAAGGGAAGCCCTGAAGAGAGACCTTGATAAATTAGACAGAAGGCAATCACAAACCACATGAAGTTTAACAAAGACAAGTGTCAGATTCTGCACCTGGGACAAGGCTGGAGAGCAGTGCTGTGAAAAGGGACTTGGGGGTCCTGGTCATTGAATATGAGTCAGCAGTTGAATATGAATATGCAAGCAAGTTGAATATGAGTCAGCAGTGCCCTGGCAGCCAGGAGGACCAAATGTGTCCTGGGGGGCATCAGGCAAAGCATCACCAGCCAGTCGAGGAAGGGAATTTTCCCACTCTGCTCTGCACTGGGGCATCACAAAATAAAAAAGACATTAGGCTATTAGACAGCATCCAAAGGAGGGTCATAAGGATGGTCAAGGGTCTGGAGGGGAAGCCATATGAGGAGTGGCTGAGGTCAGTTGGTTTGTTCAGTCTGGAGAAGAAAAGACTGAGAAGAGACCTCATCACAGTCTTCAACATCCTCACGAGGGGAAGTGGAGGGGCAGGCACTGATCTCTTTAGTCTCATGACCAGTGACAGGACTAGAGGAAACTTCAAGAAGCTGAATCAGGGGAGGTTTATGTTGGATATCAGGGAAAGGTTCTTCTCCCAGAGGGTGGTTGAGCACTGGTACAGGCTCCCCAGCCAAGTGGTCACAGCACCAAGCCTGGTAGAGTTCAAGAAACATTTGGACAACACTCTCAGGCACATGGTGTGATTCTTGGGGTGTCCTGCACAGGGCCAGTAGTTGGACTTGATGATCTTCATGACTCCCTTCCAGCATATTCTATGATTCTATGATTTTATAAAATAATAACATTTATTTAAACTTTTTATTATGCTTTACCTACAATTATACAAGGCACTCCCAACAAACTGTGCATAATGATTCTAAATCTAACTTTGAGGAGACATTGAATTTAAACTGTTGCCATACAGTTTAGATCCCACAGTCAGTTGCAAGGTAATGTCTACAGGCCACATTGCATGCTGCCAGTAAAAGTGTCAACTCAGCAGCAGGAATTCTAGAGGATTAGAAATAAATAAGAGTAAATAGGAGTATCAGTAATTTCAAAACTTGCACAAGAATCTTGAAACTGACTGATGTTAGTATATGTTTTGATTATTTTAATATGCTGCCCATGAAGCCTTATTGTTCTTGTAACTGCAAAAGCTAAAAGTCAGCCACTGCACCTTTTCTCTTTAAAGATGGAGAATAATAATTAGAAGTTCCCACTCTTATATAATATTATTATCCAGAAAATATGCTGTGTGCACACTCTTATTTCCCAGTGTCCTAACAGCACCTCCAGAAGGTGAGCGGTATTATTAAATGTGGGAATATGGGAGTAGGCTCTGATAAACCATTAAAGGCACATAGCAAATGACAGTAAAAGGAACAAGTCTGATTACTCCAACCTGTCTTTTTAGCACCTGCCAGTGTCATGTGATATTAAGATGACTGAAACATGAATTACCGTTGTAGGGAGATGAGCTAAGGTGAGAGTCAGAGATGCAGTGAAGAGCTGTTGCTTCGGACTTCTCATGCAAGAAGAAATTACATATTTAAATGCTTTGGAAACATGGAGAAGTATGTCCTAGTTAAAAAAGAGAGCCCTGAATTTTGATGGTCATTGACAAGTGAAGCAAGACACAATGCAATTTCTTCTGCAAGTCGCAGAACCAGGAAGAGACCTTCAAGGTCATCTAGTTCAACCCAGTCGCATCATAATCACCCCTAAACCACATCCTCAAGTGTCACATCCAGACATTTTCTGAACACTTTCAGAGACAGTGACTCCATCACCTCCCCGGGCAACTTAATTTAAAGCCTAAACACACTTTTAGTGGTTTGTTTGTTTGTTTTGTTTTGTTTTGCTTTGCTTTTGTTTTTGTTAGGTTTTGTTTTTGTTTTTGTAATATCTATCTGAACCTCTCTTAGTGCAACTTGAGGCCATTTCCTCTAGTCCCTTCCATTGAGAAGGGGTAGAAGAGTCCACCCCCTCCTCACTACAATCTCCTTTCAGGTAATTGTAGAGAGAAAAGGGGTCTCCCCTGAGCCTCCTCTTCTCTAGACTAAACAACCTCACTCCTTTAGCTGCTTCTCATAAGACTTGTTCTACAGACCCTTCAGTTTTACTGACCTTCTCTGGACATGCTCCATCACCTCAGTGTCTTTCTTGAAGTGAGGGGGCCCAGAACTAGACACAGTACTTGAGCTGTGGCCTCACCAGTGCTGAGTACAGAGGGACAATCACTACCCTTGTCCTGCAGGCCACACTATTTTTCATACAGGCCAAGATGCCAATGGTGTTCTTGGCCACCTGGGCACACTGCTGGCTCATATCCATATGGCTGTCAACCAGCACCCCTAGGTCCCTTCCTGCTGAGCAGCTCTCAAGGCACTCTTCCCCCAGCCTGTAGCACTGCATGGGGTTGTTGCTCCTCCTGGAGTGCAGGACCTGGCACTTCATCTTAATGAATCTCATGCGGTTGTCCTCAGCCCATCAATCCAGTCTGTCAAGATCTCTCTGTAGAGCCTTCAAGCAGATCAACAACCCCACCTAACTTGGTGTCATCTGCCCTTCTATTCTTCATGCTTCTGAAATCTTTCATCCCTCCTTCTTTATCCTTTCACAGCAACAGAAACAACCAATGACAAAAATTCTTTGCACATAAATTCAGCCAAATTTGTAATAACTAAACTACAATACAGTTTAAGTAACAAAATATCCATAGCTATCAAATTTGTTCTCTAAATTTTGAAATCTTAATGGTTTCTTTTAAGTCAAGGACATATTCCTTTTTTACAACATTATCATTTGACTGATTTGAAGTCTAATAATGATCAGTCTTGGATCAGGTGCTATGAAGATCTAAACTTTCTTCACCAAATCCTGTGGGACTACACATATGACTACTATATGACACTTAGGCTAAAGCCTTAAATGGCATTTAAGAAACACACTGTGAACAATAAGAAATCTAACATCATCCTTGACTGAAACATGAGTGTTATCCAAGATAATTAATTTAAATAACAAATTCATTTCATGATCATATGTGTACAGTGTTACAATGACCTTATTTACTCTGAAAGGTATGAAATAGCTACTTGAAGATTTGATACTGGGCAGAAATGGTTTTAAAGAGTGAATAAGAAATTAATAGTTTAATTATTGTCTCTTAATGTCTTCTGAAATATTTAATTCATCTAAAAAGCCAACAGTATAATCATTATTCTAAAACAATTGCATTCAGAATATATTCACAAGGTGTTTTCTTTCAGTCTTGGGATGAGTTTTGGTTTGCTTTTGGTTTGTGTTTCTAGAGCACATGTGGAGCTGCCACTTAGACTTTGGTGATGAAGCAAGTGGTTCTTAGAAAAACAATGTAATAACATTTTGCATCAGGAAAAGACTAATAGAAAACAGCATAATGACAAGAAAATACTGGTAAAATCTGTTCAAAACTTGCAGAAGTACAATATTGATAATTGCTTGCAGAACTTTCCATTATTCATATGACTTAAAACCTTTGAAGTCATAGGTATTTTAGTGTGACTGTGATCTGCCATACTTACTATTTGCTTTCCACATGGGTCTTTTTAAGTAACTGCAGATTTGAAATATCCTCTGGTCCATTGTGGCAATGTCACAAAATGTAGCAGTTTGACACAGTGGTGGGAACTTTTACTACTCTTGTCTTAGACATAAACCAATTATGTGACCTTGATATAATTTCAACTTTTTCTTTAGTATTGCTTGTGTATTTTGATAGTAAGTCTTAAGGTGGGGGCCTTTTTTCACTGTGAGTCTAAGCAATGTTTAGGTGAAATGGTTCAGTGTTAATTTAATCTCCCTGGCATTGTAATATAAATGAAAGCATTAACAGAGGTAGAATCTGGGGATTAGTGACAGATAAGTTTAATATCGTCATTAAAATAAGGATTTAGAGTGACTAAAGAGAGATGTGTATTGTTAGTTTGTGATAGTGAAAACTGATAAATTTTCAATTAATTGTTTAAAACAAATGGGAAAATCCCAGATAAAATCATCTGGTCAAACATATCAGAAGAGTAAATCTCTGGTAATTTGTAGCGTTATTGTCAGCAATTTGTGGGAAGAAATCATTCTTCTACTGGAAAGGTACTAACATGAGATATTGAATAAGATGTGGAGGCAGGCTAATAAATCTTTATTGTGTGGGTTTGGTTGGTTTGCTGTTGGGTTTTCTTTTCTATGAATAGCAAGAAAAGGCATTAGTTACCTTTGTTTTGTAAACTGAGGTACAATGAGTCTGCAGAACTGACAGGTTTGGTTATGCATCCTTTTCTTTGCTCAGAGAATTCCCCACTCTCTTGAGGAGTGTATTTCAGTTCTTGCTGCAGAAATTGCTTCTAATAGCAGGTCAGTTGAGACTCCATGTTTATTCAGGCTTCTCTCTGTGCTTGTCCCTAGACTGCCAACCAGGATGTCAATTAGTGACAATTGTTCCAAAGAGGCAATTTCTTGTCCCCCAGTATCAACCTGCAAATAAGGTAAAGAAACCTTGAAAGGAATCAGTTATCCTGTACACAGCCACTTTCCACTTAATGTTGATTTCTGCTGCCATGAACAAAGTGGGAGGCAGTTTATTCTTGCTGGCAGCAGGCATAAACTATCAACTGCTTGCTTTGTGAAAAGAAAAAAAAAAATCAATGTTAAAAGGAAAGCAGCCATGGGCAGGATGGCAGATCATTGTAAAGCCTTTATTTTATTTTCAGAACCCTGTTAGTGAGCAGTACAATGACTCTCAGATTCATTCATTACTTCCATAATGGGAATATCCACACTAAATCTGATTATTGGTCTTAACCAAAGGGTTGTCTTTGAAAGTGTTTCCTCTTCTCTTTGATTAAAAAGTGTTCCTACCTTAAAGACTGTTAGTTCCATCTTCACCTTAGATTTCTAGCATGGAAACAAGCTGAGTATATCATAGTATCAAGCTTTTGAGAGATTATCAAGCCTTTTAGAGACAAAAAAAATGAGAGAGTAAAAAGGCAACAGGACTCCTTACATTCTGGTACGGCAAAGGAATAGTATTATGCGTAAAAAATCAGAAACTATAAAAGCAGCAAAATAGATAAATGTAAGGTACTCAAGTCTTTTTGAAGGCTACCTGGCACCTTTATTTGTTCAGGTAATGGTTGTCAATTTGTTAGAGCAGCAAAGGAACTAGTCTCTGGGTGCTGGATTGTATTTCCAAGGGCAGCCCAGGGCCCTGGTCTGACCTATTAGATGTGATTTGAGGAATGGAGAGATGCCAAAATAGGGAAAACACGAGCTTGGGACTGGTGGTTTAATACAGATGGTCAATAAAAGGCAATATGACAGTAATGGGTATAGTAAAAAATGGTAGCCAGGACTGAGTTTTCATCACTGAAAATGGACGGAAAGAACATCACAGTGTCAAAGCATATTTGTCCTGGGTTACACAAAAATTCTGGTCTCCACATTCTTTTCTTTTTTCCCTAAATACACCTACTAATTTGGACAGGAACTTGAGATAAGGGTGGTACTATAATCCTAGGATAAGACTGTATCCACAAGTGTGAAAGGTTGGAATGCTGCTGGCTCAGACTGATGATGTGCAAAGTAACCACCCAGGTGCTGAGGGCATGCACACCTGCCACCTCAGGCTACGAGCTGGGTGTTGCCCTTACACATATGACTTAGCTGTGATAACTCCCCTCCTGGGAAGTATCGGGGCAATTCACACACATAGCCTGAAGGTATTCATCTCTGCTGATAGACCAAAATTGATCCACCTGTGCTGACATAACAGACAGCTGTAACATCTTAGAGGGTGTCAAAGATTCCTGGAATGTTCCCTGATCCAGCATTACGTCATCTAGTATAGAAATCCCTGCCCCAGGGAAGTGACTAGGGGTGTTTGCTCCAAACCTAAGCACACTTGGACCTCACTCAACAAGGAGGTTTTTTCCCCTTGCCACATGGAACTTTTCCTTTTCACCTGTGGGTTCTACCACCACTTGATGGATCCAGATCACCCTGTTGGCATGACTGCAATCACCAACTCAACCAATGAACATTGAAATTGCAACAATCAGGTCTTGTTGCTGGATCCAGTGGGTGTTTTTTGGGTCCTTCTAGTTGCCTGGGGGGTCCACAGCCCTGCTTTGACTGCCTGTACCAGCACTTCAGCCTTACTCCAACACTGACTCTCCAACCATTCCTGCCAGGTCTTCTGGGTGTGGAAGAGGCAAACCACACAGAAGGATGGTCATTTTATCTCTGTCCTGTGGCCGTGTGGTTTTTTTTCTGGGTGTGGGAAGCTGGCCACCATCTCAATGTGATCTGGAGGGTGGGGTTTGGGACGTTTCTCCTCATTGGTTGGTTTAACCCGATTTTATCAGTATTGTTATCAGCATTCTTCTTAGTAAAGACTTATTTTTTTCACTTACATCCGGGTGTATTTGTTGTTTCTCTGTATAGAAGAAACCAGAGGTATTGAATCTGAGGGAGGAGACTTTTGCCCAAGGTCTCTGACCCTCCAAATTGTCTCAAACCAAGACAATATTGAAATGGGGTGAAGCTCAAACTTTTTGTTTCTGTGACACACTAAACTCAGTGCAAATATCATATGCATATAATAAGGTGATATAGTCCCAAAGACCCTTCACCCATCTTGAGCACAAGTCCTATGAGGAGAGGCTGAGGGAGCTGGGGTTGTTTAGTCTGGAGAAGAGGAGGCGCAGGGGTGACCTCATCCCTTTCTACAACTACCTGAAAGGAGGTTGTAGCCAGGTGGGAGTCAGTCTCTTCTCCCAGGCAATCAGCAACAGGACAAGAGGGCACGGGCTTAAGCTCTGTCAGGGAAGGTTTAGGTTGGAAATTAGAAAGAAGTTCTTTACAGAGAGAGCGATCAGGCATTGGAACAGCCTGCCCAGAGAGGTGGTGGATTCACCGTCCCTAGAGATTTCTAAAACGAGGCTGGATGTGGCACTGAGTGCCATGATCTAGTGATCACAGTGGGGTTGGATCAAGGCTTGGACTTGATGATCTCGGAGGTCTCTTCCAACCCAGTTAATTCTATGATTCTATGATCTCTGTTGCCGTGTGTGCTTCCTGTGTTGCACACAGAAAGGAGGGCTACACAATTTCCTCAGTCATTTCAACTGCATCTAGCTAGGACTGATTGCAAACATTCAGAAAAAGACTAGACATTTGGTTGGATGAGGAGAGAAACTTGTAGTGATGATAGGCCTTACAAATTTAACCTCAAAGTGGCAGATTTGTATCACATCTGTTAAAAAAGCTGTGTTTTATGTGACTGATTTTGTTGTTCACTTTTTTTGAAGTACTGGCACTATCTATTGTCAGAGTGAGGATTCTAATCCAGATCCACTGTTTTGAATTAGCATGGCATTTGTGGCAGGTTCTTAACTCAGTTGCTAACAGAAATGTTGCAAAGGAAATTATTGCATTTATATCAGATTAGGGAAAAAAAAAAAGAAAAGAAAGTTAATAATAGCTATGAAGTAACTTCCAAAAGTGATACTCTCCCAGTAGGAGGGAGTAGCGTCCTCAGTCATAGGATGTTTTCTCAATCATTTTGGATAATTTTTCCTCTGATCAGAATCATAGAATGGTTTGGGTTGGAAAGTTAAAGATTGTCTAGTTCTAACCCCCAGCCCTGGGCAGTGAATCTTCCAGTAGACCAGGTTGCTCAGAGACCCATCCAACCTGACCTTGAACACTTCCAGGAATAGGGTACCCACAATGTCCCATGGCAACTTCTTCCAGTGTCTCACTACCCTCGTAAAGAAGCATTTCTTTCTAATAGCTAATCTAAACTGACCTTCTTTCAGTTTAAAGCCATTCCCTGTTGTCCTATTACTAGATGCCCTTATGAAAAAAGCCCACTTGAGTTTTCTTTTAGGCTTCCTTCAGGTACTGCAAAGCTGCTCTAAGGTGTGCCCAGAGCCCTCTCTTCTCCAGGATGAACAAACCCAACTCTCTTTCCGATTTAGAGACAAGGATGTCATGTCAAATACTTTGCACGAGTCCAGGTAGACAGTGTCAGTTGCTCTTCCCTCATCCACCGACACTGCAAACCACCAACACTGCATCGTGGAAGGCTACCAGATCTGTCAGGCATGATTAGTGAAGCTATTTTGGCTGTCACCAATCATCTCCTTATTTTTCATGTGCCTTTGCATAATTTCCAGGAGAATTTGTTCCACGATGTTGCTGGGCACAGAGGTAAGGCTGTGTGGCTTGTACTTCTCTGGGTCTTAATTTTTTCCCTTAGTAGTAGATTATATAGGTTATTTTTCCCTTTTCCAGTCAGTGGGAACTTCACTGGACTACCACAGCTTCTGAAATTTGATGGATAGTGGCTTAGTCGCTTCACCCACCCTTTCCCACAGAAACTGCAAATGCATCTCATCTCATCAAGGTTCCAAGAACTTGTGCACTGTTAGGTTTGTTACATGGTTGCCCTAAAGATCTTAAACTCCACCATTTTATGTTCATTGCATCCAAGGCTGCCTTTAAGCTTCACATTCCCCACCAATCCCTCCTTTTTGGTGAGAACAAGGTCCAGCGTAGCACCTTTGTTAGCTCCTTTATCCCAGGAACCTTCTGGATTGCTTATGCCCTGTCTTGTTTTCCTTTCCTCCCAGACCCTGGGGGCTCACTTGAAGTCCCCCATGAGGGTCTGGGCTTGTGAACATGAGTGTACTCCTGTCTGCCTATAGGGTGCAACCTGGTCTTCCTGGTTGGGTGGCCTGTAGCAGACTCCCACTATAGTGCCACCTGACCCTGCTCTCCCTCCGTTGGCTCCTCATCCATCCCCAAATGAAACTCCATACATTCCAGCTGGTCACTGGCACAGAGTGTGGCATTCCTTATTCATCTCTCCTGCTTGCCTATGCTAAAGATACCACTTTTATCCTTCCATTACAACTTTTCACTCATAGAAGCCATCCCACCACATCTCCATGATGCCAACAAGATCATAACCCTGCAGGCATGTGCATGTCTGTAATTTCTCTTGTTTAGTTCCCTAGATGTGTGACTGCATAGAGGCATTTCAGTTGGGCCTCCATAGAAGCTGTCTTACTGGCTGGATTTGTTAAAAAAAGTATCTGTGCTCCAGAGTCCCTTATTGCCTATTCCAGGGGTCTGTAATCCTTCTTGATACTCCTCAGGCTGCTCCTGACTGTATCACTGGCACCCAAATGAAACAACACCAGTGGTAATAGTCAGTGGGCTGTACAAGGTTTGGTAGTCTCTCAGAGATATCCCTGATATGAATGCCCAGTAAGCAGCACAGTCTCTAGAGAGTGTGCCAGGTGGGCAAGTCAGTGCCTCTGTATCTCCCAGAAGAGTCACCTACTACTATCACCCATCATCTTTACTTAGTTGTGCTGGTTGTTACATGGGGAGCAGATAAGGCTACCTTACTCAGCTCCAGTATCTCTCCTGATGACACAGGTCTTTCCTCTTCAGTTTGCAGAGCAGTGAAGCTATTCTGCAATGGTACCTCAGGCTTTGGGGGAAGAATCTTCTTCCTGCAGGTCCTTGCCATTGTGAACTTTCATTCTTCTGCGTTATTGGCTCCCCTCCCTTCTGTGTGTGCCAGTGGGGGAGTTTTTGGCTGTTTGGCTGTGGTTCCACTGCAGACTCCATTTGCAACCAGGAACTCTATTCTTTCACAGACTCCCAGCTGTTACACAGCCCTCTCACCACTTCGTTCAGCTCAGCCACCTGTCACAGAAGGCCCTCCACCTGGGCACTTCTTTTGCAGGCAGGTCTGCTACCTGTCCCTCACTCAGGAAAAAGGTCTAGGCACTTCTGCAGTCTGAGGTCTGCACTGCAGCCTCTCCCTGCAGCAGCTCCATCTGCTTGGGGCCATTGGCCTCCACTGGGGTAGAAAGAGCAGACTTCCCATCTGGAGCTGCAGCTTTTGCTCTGAGAGGAGTGCCCACCACTCTGTCTGGAGGGTCAGGTGGGACAAGCATTCTCAGTCTGTGCAGTTGGTCACAGAATTCTGTCCAGCTTCTGGGTTATGTGGATTCAAGTCTCTCCACTCAGCCAATGAAGTGCCCAAACAGCCTCAGGGAGGCCTCTCCCACAGGACCTGCCATGCCAAATGACTGAGGGTCCACAAGCTATTTGCCCACTCTGATCACAGCCCCTTGAACTCTTTTGGGGCATGTTGTGGGAGCGATCATTGCTTCTCCTGACCCTGGATGCATCTCATCACCCTCTCTCATGAGAACTTCTGGCTCCTGGCAGGTCTCAGTACTCCTCTGGGGTTTCCCTCCCTCTGTTTGTTATGGTCCCCTGCTCCACTGTGAAACATGCCTGGACTAAAACTGATTTCTTCAGCAAGTGACATTATCACAGTACTCTAAAAAAATAATGCATTTTTAAATATTCAGTCTGTTACCAAAGTTAGACAGTTTTAGCTGAAGTTATTTAATTCACCGAGTTTTACCATAATCTAAATTAGTGAGGAAGAAACTTTACATGAATACTTTCTTTTACATTTCTACTGCTTTAGTTTTTTGCCAAAATTTGACTCTTGATAGTTTGCAAGGCATATTGCCTTACAATTTAGCACAATAAAACAAAAGTAGTGCTATACTTTCCTAAACAGGTTAAACTATATGTACATTTAATCAGTTTTACGATTTGACATACAGTTAAACCAATTATTAAATTTTTATTGACTCACTCTGTTAAATAGTAGTGAACATCATTTCTTCTTTAACAGATGAGTTGTTTTCTACTCATGATCTACGTTGAATGGCCTCTGAATGGAAACTGAAATTCAATTTAAGTGCAAAAAATCAGCCTCTTTAAATTGCTTTTATTAAATGAATGAAAGAACGCAAAGTTGCTGGATATATATAGAAAAAATGTTTTCAACTTAAATTAAATTACCTATAAAATGAAGTTAGTAATATTTGTAATGCCTATAGTTCAGTATTAAGTGCCCCTTGTCTTTAGTTTTCTAGAATAAGTAGATCTCACCTTTCAGAAATAAGTATTTTTCATAAAGCAAATAAACTGCAATAAAGGAAATCTAAAGCTGTGTCTGAAGAATGGGTAGGCTGTCAAAAGGATAGTTTATAGTTTCAGGAACTCAGTTCTTACTAAACTAGGTGATCTGGAGGCAAGTTACCCAAATAGGTGTTGAAGAATTATCCTCCTGAGTTTTCAAAGTTTAGCTGGATAGGTCCTGAGTCCTAGGCTGGATAGCCTGAGATCTCAAAAGATTTCTTCTGAAATAAATTTTTGGGTAGTACTTGGATTCCACAGTTCTACTTTAACAGTTTGAATTAAAAAATGAAGAAGAAAATTTGTATTTCTCAAGTGCTATTTTTTATTTATCTTAAAATTTTCAATAAGTGACAATAATAATATAGATATTTCTTACATTTATTTTAATATATTTTAAGGAAATTAATTCAAAAGAAAAAATTAAGAAATAGATAGGCAATTTTAAGTCTTTATCAGAATTAAAGTTAAATATATTCAGTGACTGCTTTTTTTTTCCAATACAACACTTCCAGTTAAAATGCATGAATGACAGAGGAAGAACATAGATTGATTTAAATTGCAAAAATGGAATTGGGAGGGCTGCCAGTTGTGAATTAACATTCCTGATCCCAAGTGATTGAGAAGTATTAACAGTTTTGTCAGCTATTTCCTTTGAATATCATTTTTTATAATGAACAAAGTCTGGGTTATATAGACAGTGAGCTACAGAAAGAAATATTTAGCTTATCTGATGAAACAATAATAAAATAATCATTGTTATCTGTCAGGTACAGTGATTTTAGAACAGGACAAGGTTGCTCTGTATTTTTTTCAGATTGCCTGTGCAGGGTATGCATTACACTCAAAAACAACTGCAATCCTGCGGCAGTTAGAACATATAGGAATTGATACAGTCAAGCATTTATGGATTCTCTATTTTACACAGTCTTTAAATCAAGATAAGATAGATAGCCAAAGATATGTAATAAAGCAGCCAGCTTTATCCAGTTAGTACTTAATGAAATTCTATGACCTATGCTATGCAAGAAGTCAGACTGGACTAGACCAGCATATCTCTGTGTTTTAGTCTGTGCTTCACTACAATCAATTAAAAGCATTTTGAATCTTGTCAACCAGAAAGATACTTGAGAGCAATGGTAAGGGAGAAGGTTTAGTATTTCACTCATTGTTCAGTGCGCATCACTGGTTGCAAAGATAAAACGTTGCAGTGAATGCTTGATGCTGTTAAGACCAATAAAAGTTTTTCCTTTCTCTGCAGAGGACCAGGATTTCAACTAATTAATTTCTTGAAGGTAGTGAAATTATATGACTTCACAGGAAATATGTACTTGCTAATTAGTTTCTGCATTCACATGCAAAATATGTTGAACTATTACACTTAGCATAATGATACACTGAATTTCTTCTCCTAAATCTTTAGATTATACATAATCAAACCACACCACATCTATTTATTTGAATATATAAGCATTTTTTTCAATGCAGACACTACTTTTTGGTGAAAAAGAGGAAAAAAAAAGTTCACTGCAAAACTTTATCTTGACTAAGGTGGCACTAGAGTATTTAAATATAGGTCCAGCCTTTGCTTTAGCAGTACTGCCAGTGCAGTTATATTTGTTCACATAAGCATGAAAATTCAGAAAATGTCAGTCCCATCACTTGTACTTATTAAAATGTGAATGTAATAGCATCTGAATGTGTTGTAGGCTGTATTCAATAGAGGGTTCTTCTGAACCTTCTGTGTGTGAGGATCATCAACATTTCCCCAATAAACATAATTTCTCTCTAATAGTTTTGTATGCGTAGAACCTAGGAAGAATTCAATAAAACCAGAATGGAGAAAATTTACAAGGAATATGAAAATGTTATTAAAAGTAAATCTTTTCTTCTTTCTACACCAAATCTCTCTTCTTCACAGAACTCCTCTCCATTCCTAGATAAAACAGCCAAATTTCCCAGTATAGAACATTCTCTGAATAAATGCCATCAAGCTTTAAAATTTGCTTTTCATTCAGACCATAAAGGGCAAACAAAGAGCTTGTGAGACTGCCCAAGCAAGCAGAAAGAGTCTGGCTCCTAATAGTGCAAATCTTTTGTAAACAGCTCATTGCAGTCCTATTTCATAAAGTCCACAGCAGACTGCTCTGCATTTATAAGTTTCAAGCCTTCAGTGGTGACCTAGCCAGTGTTAAATTTGCTTCATTCTCTGTCAGTTCAATGCTGCAAAATTCCTATTAGTTCTCTGTAGGTAGTTCAAAGTCTGAAATATTATGGAGTCAAGAAGTAACAGCTCTTTTCGTTGCTTCTTCAGTGTAGGGACAGTTTCCTGAGAGGGTAAGAATCAAAAAATGGATCTATCTGTAAAATAAAAATAATAATGCAAGGTAGATTATTATTTTACATAGTTTAGTGTTAGGTACCTTAATCACAAGAAAACAAAAATAAGTTCCATTGTTTAAATGACATTTATCTATTAAATTAAACTGTTTGCAAAGGAAATTTATTTGCCAAGGTTATAAAGATTTTAAAAGACACTATTTAATTATCCCTCGGTTGAACAAAGAAGTCCAGAAAGCACATGATATGGGACTAATGGACCAGCAAAAACGCAAAGTACCATTCAGCACTAAAGTAATTGGGCAGAACACAGAAAGAGACCAGGATAAATGATTACTTCATTAATTTTAAAATTAAAGGGCAAGATAAGGTGGTCACTATCATAGAGAGTTATTAAGGTAAAACTGGCTAATCAGCACATTTTAAATGCAAAGAAGTCATCCAATGCCTACCAATTTCATAAGACCATGAAATAAAGCGATTTGATGTAGCTTTATCAATCAAATCATACAGATAAGTGTTTTAGTCTGAGTTTTCCAATTTATTGTAGCCTTTGTTTTACACAGTGACCACTGGAAATTGAGGATGTACATCTCTTAAAATGGTTAGGGCTTGGGACAGGCATATCCAACACTTTGCAGTTGCAATGCTCTTCAGGAGATTCCATGTTCCTTGCTTCCATAGTGCTCTTATAAAAACTGTCATCATCCCTTCAACACAAATTCAGTCCTCCTACCTGGCCTACTGTCCAACTGCTTAATCTGATCTTTATAACAGAGGTTTTTATCTTGTTTCTGAGTTGCCTTTTCCTGTTCCTGTTGCACTGTCTCCCCTATTCCACAGGTCCCACTTCCACTCTTCCTCTATGAACTCTCATTTTAAATATAAGGCATTTTATTTTTGTTCCTTGTGGGTTTCTCTGTGAAGTCTATAAGAACATTCTTTAATATACAATAATACTTAAAAAAAAAGCATGCAAAAGTTCAAATAGCCTTGAACTTTCTTCATAAATACAATCTTACTACAGGATATTTGAGTAAGTAGCTTAAATGGTATCAAATCCTAAAATGCCTCTTTTATCTCTTTCAGTCCATCAGCAATATTCATTTGCTTACTCCAGAAGTAGTTAATATGCCTTAAATCCAATCCGGCATGCCTGACTAGCAGACTGTAACTCTTCATTTATTTATATTATATCCTGGTATTGCCATGGAAATGTAAAGTCTCCCAAGAGTAAGCCTTAGGGCTTGTGCATTATATGTTTAATCTGTTATCAACACATCATTTTGTTTCCCCTTATAGCTGTAAGTGAATTTAGGGACAATATCATGTTAATACTTTCTATTGACAGACAAGACAGTATATAATGAAAACAGAGTTTTCCAATTTATACAATGATGCACTTCAACATTAATGTTTAAATGAAAAATATACAATAAAATTTTAAGCATCTAAACCCGAAAACATTCTTTTTCTAAGCTCCCTGACAAATGAAATTTATTGAGGAATGTTGGATGGGTGTTGACATAAAAGAACACATTCTCTCGCTCATGTATCAGTCTAATTTTTTAAACTGGTTTTCACCTATGGCATATATGAATTTGTTTAGAAACACTGACTAGAACCTTGAGTAATAGTGGGTCTGAGTACCATTATGATGACAACTTTCTCATTTTACAGTGTTAATGAGATCAAGACAAGATGTTTCCAATTTTAGAAATCCCATTCAAAGAGGATTCCCTCAAAAGCTATTTGAAGGATTTGCAAACTCCATGAGTCGCATCTGAACTATGCTGCCAAAAAAATAAATTGTATATTGTGATCTTGAAATTTCAGAAACACTTTTATGTTTTAAACTTCTATAAGTAGAGAAAATAAGTGGATGAAAAAAAGCGTAACATTCTGAAATACATTTGATTGTTTTCTGTATTCTAAAGTAGCATAGGTATAAGAGCCCTGCAAAATTCAGTGATTTACTCTGAACTGCAACATGTAACAAACATTCCTTTCAGATACCTATACCTTGTTTTGATCTAGGACACACAGAATACCTATTCCTTTGGTAAAATACACATGGAGTAAACTACTGGAGTATGTTAATTGGTGTTATTTATTGAGTTATAATTAGGAAAGGCACTGAATTGAAAAATCAAATCTGAACTACCTTTTATTCTGTAAAAGTTTGGATTCAGACCAAACTCTGGATTAGAACTCTGCAGTTATCTTTAAATTATATGAAGTTAAGCAGAAGAATCAATTTCAATCTCCTATTACTCCAAAATACTGCAGTTTATAACCTTTTGGTTTAATTTACTTTTTGTTAATATAGTTGAATTTTTGTACTATGGTTAACAAAGATAAATGCAATAGGTATGTAGACAGACATTTTAAAATCATGGAAACTTGTGACTTTGGCTGTCTGTCTTACTTACACTCATTTTAATGCAGACTTGCATAAAAGTATGTGGTCTGAATTTAAAGGGCAAAACATTGACCTGCAGCTTCACTAACTTCTGCCACTCTGTCTTCTCAGCTTTCAATGAATGATTAACATTTTCTGTGCCTGTAAGATACTCTTAAAAATTAAACTGTGTTTCTAATTACGTTACTGTCCATATTTTGTGTAGGTGTCAGCCAGAAGACAGAAAGTAGATACCAATGTAATGTTTTCATTGATGCATATTTTTTATAATTTTTAAATTACATTTTAAATAATACAGAATACTAATGGTTCTTTGTTCCTGGTTACTTCTTTAGTTTTAAAAGGACTTGGAGTACAAGTACAGTCCTCACTTCTGTTGTAAAGTTGTAAAATAAGTAATGAATTTAAATAATATATAAGGTGAAGAATTGGATCCTTGAAATTATACAGGGCAGAATCTATATCAGGCATGCAGATACATTTTGATGAGCTCCCTGCAAAATAAGTCTGGGAACATGGTCTAAAGACGGCAATGTCAAAGAAGTCTGAAAGTAATGAAATAGGACAATGCATTATTAACTGAAGAACAGCACCATTGCAATACACCTATCTAACTGATAGGAAGACTTGCCTCCTTGCTTCTACAATGCACTGTATGGATTCACCAGCTTCTGTTCCCAAATAGCTTATGCTAGAGTTCATCACAAAATGAACACACATGTTTATGTGCTTCACTAACAAATACCTTTGTTCAAAATTCATATCACCAGAAAGCTTTTACTCCATTCTAGACGGGGCAGCACTTAGACACTCTAAAGTAAATAGTGTGGTTTCTGCTAGCAACTCAAGGTGATCTCCCTGGAAGTCTGACTTCCAGGAGTTGCCTACAGTTACTGAGTAACTTACTTGCAAAGGTATCTTGAAACCAAGTATTCCCCTAAGTGTCATGACAGCAGGACCTGAGCAAGGAAGTATTTTCATAAGAGCTTCCCAGAGGAACAATATGCTATGTAAGTAGCTGATAACCCAGGGTTTAGGAAAGCTTCCTGAGGAACCATAGAATCACAGTATCAGCCAGGTTGGAAAGGACCTCTGAGATCATCAAGTCCAACTCTTGATCCGCGACCACTATGGTTACTAAATAGAAGGTCTCAACTGAAACCGTTGATTTGCTCCAAATCTGCATATGCATTTTGCAGCTCAGGCAAAAGAGACCAGCCCTTTCTAGCTCAGTGTGTGTGACAACAATGTTCATTGAATGAGGTGACACATGGAGATACACTCCAAGTTTCAGGGGTCACCTAACTCTCCTGACTGGAGGCCCATTATATGGCAGGAGAAGTTTTCATTGGTACTTTGGACACCCTGGTTTAAGAAGCAACCTGATCACAGTGGGGGCTGCTGTGAACATGATTCCTGTAATCTTTACATTCCTGAGTCTTTAAGCAGTCAATGTCCCTACATGGTGCAATTCCTAAATAATAACCATAAATCTCTCTTCTTCCAGCCGCGGTTCCCAAACCTGAGCAGAAACTGAGGAGTAATTTCAATGTTTAACCATGTGTGCTATATCAACACCTTCCAGTAAAGTAATACTATTTCAGGGTTTTTTGCTATACCTACAAACAAATTCCATGGTAGCCATTGGTTACACTACTAATTACCCAAAAAAAACATACCACTGTCCAAAAGCAATGTATGTACCAAATAGATATTGAAAAATAATGATTTTGGTGTTGAACTATTCTATCCACATCAATGATGTGTATTAATAAACAATGATTTACTTGACATTAAACACAACAGTCTATTTTATACTTAACAGCCAACTGTTATAGTCCTTACTAATGTCTAGTCACAACCATGCCATAACACTCTTTCAAAGTCCCAGGTCTCACCTGTGTGATCCTTCCAGTAAACGTGTTGCATGAACCTGGCCTTGGAGTCACCAACTTTCATCCTGGCCAACACTTTAATTTCTCACCTGTGGCCCCTTTATAGTGAATTGAACTGTTTCAGAAAGGTACTTTGAAACTCTTTAGAGGAGACAGGTAGAAAAAAACATTTATAGTGAAACAAGAGAGCTTTTATAAAGGCAAACTGAATCTCTTGCTCACCTACATGTTAAGTTCTCAAGTCAGGTTGTCATCTTATCCAATCTCTCAAACACATTTCCCTGAAATATATTTAGGTATCAACAGTGCATTTCAAAACTAAAAACCAGCCAAGTCTGGGTTAAATGCATGTATGCTCATTTCCCCTAATCCCTTTACTTTCCAGCCCAAGTAAGTATCTCTTCATCTCCTAGTATAAATGGTTAAATGGAAATATGAGAAACTGCAACAAGATGAGTGGACATAAAAGTGTTTGAGAGTATTTTCACATGGTCCATTAGCTGTTATGAGGTGAGCTGAGTATAAGTGAGGTCTTCTTCCAATTACTGGGTTTGGACACTAAAAACATGTCAATGTTTTGTGGCTATGGCTCTATGTAACTTGTTAGGATCCCAAAGGGAACTCTTATACCAGAGAAGCATTTGAGTTTATTTCTTCCATTCTGTCTGTGACCTTCTTTATGAAATGCCACTTTTCTCTGATTTTTTTCCCATTATAAGCTCTTGTGAAGCTGTACACAGATTGCAGTTTTAAAGAGAAATATTGAAATAGTTATTTCTGTAAAACATGAAAAATACTCTCCAAATGGTGAAGAGTATGTAAGGCAAAACAGATCATTCATATTGTTTTGACACTTGTGAAAAATAGTATAAATATGGAGTTTTTCACACACTAACTTCTACTTTCTCTCTTTCAATTAATGTTGATCTACATAAAGGTAATGCTAGCATAACTGTGTGAAAGATTATGGCTTAGTCCTCAAAATTATATTTTAGATACTATGAGCTGTCATCAAAAGATTATCCAGCAGAGCTGTGCTAAGGTTAGTGGAATCATAGATTTAGAATATGAGAACAGACCACAGTATAATAAAAAAACCACAAGTTTTGTTCAGTAAATAAGAACTACTCCTTCAACTGGGAAAAGAAATCCAGAAAGGGGTGACTTCACATAAGGTTCCAGAAAACTATGTGGTGAAGTATCGTGTATGCTCAGTGTGTTCTTGCAATCTTCCATATTTATCTGCATACCTTGTCATAGATAGATATTGTAGTTATATGGACTTGGGGGTCTTTGTCACCAGAGCTCCTCTTTTTCTTATGGCCTTTTGTATGTTCAGAGTGGGTATGTGTTTAAAAAAGTCAATGAAAAAATAATTCACAAAAGAAAAAAACAAATTCAAAAAGAGACGTGTCTCCACCATGGAGAATTATGCCAATTGCAATATTTCAGTGGAAAGTCTTCCAGTTGATTTCGGGATAACATGAACTAAGGGTTGGCAGGATGTATGGAGAAGGTTAAATCTGTGCCTTTGAGTTTCTAGAGACATACAGCATTAGCAATTATCATATTTTCTGTTGACAACACAAAACTGTTCAGAGCAGATTCATAAGCAAAAAGCAAACTTTGAAACAACAAAAAGGGGAGCTGTGGTTGCACAGTTGGTAGAGAAACATTACTCTAGGGACTCAACATTGTAACTCCTCAGAGGCACTGGAATGTACCAGGATAATAAGTGTACTCAGAGCTTTTCAGGGCTCTTCGAGCTGCATTTTACCATATGGTAGCAATGCATTTTTAGTCATCTCTTGTAGGTTAAAAAAGACCAAGGCAAAGGACATGGACTAGATCACAGCAACCTCGCTATAACAGCTTTATCACGTTGAGTTACCCATGTAAATCAATAGGAAGTTTTCACTGCTTGCAATTTATAAATTAATTTTTATTGCTAAATAAGGATTAAACTCGTATACTTAGCTTTTGAAATATTACATTTAAAAACCTTTGTATTTTGCATTTATGATAAGAAATTTGATGAATCATGGAACTATAATCTGAATGAAACTGTCATGTACAGGTACATTTCATTTCCCAGAGTTATTAAGGGATTGCAAGTCACCTTGGCACCAGAAAATTCTCTTGCCTTTATGTAAATGCTATATTTGTTAATATATTTGTTAATTTTTTAATATAATAGTATATATTAACACTGGACCAACTAATGGAATTATGTAGTTTTCAACTAAAGGCAGTTTTAAGGTCTGATAGCTCCTGAATATATGTGATTTTAGAATTTAAAGAAAAATACAGCAAAATGTGCCAGCCAAGCAGATAGTCTGGGTGACAGGTTTAATTTATGATATGTAAGCAATAAAAGGGTATTTTGAGAGAATTATGAAACATTTTATATAATCTTTGCTATAACAATGTCTACTTTAGAGTGTTTCATGCTTGGCAAAGGGTCAGATACTTGTATTAAAAAATAAACTGATGGTCTTATCTAAATTGGTTGATGATTAGTATTTTTTATAACTACAGCTTTCTGTTGTTACTCATTTAGTATAAAAACAGTGGTAACTTAAATAATGTCTTTATCAAGCATCCTGAGCTGCACTGTGGTGTCCACTGTAACCAATACAAACAGAGCTACTCAAAGTAATTTTGAGTATGGTGTCATTCTCCTAATGTGTATCTTCTATCTTGTTATATTAAGTCACCTTGAGAAGCTGTTTTTACAGACATGGAAGCTTAGATATACTAACTGTATTTCTCACAAAAACTAACATTTATGCGTGATCGATAGGAGATTTGACATGAAATAAAGATCAGGGAAATTATTCCCAGAGATAATGTGTTTCCGTGTTTCCCAGTCATGTTATTTTAATAATTGTCCCCATTTTTTGTCACCTCACATTATGCCTTGTTAATGTATTGTTCAAAAATGGGTTGTTTTGTTATACTTTTGAATAAAATTATAGTTTATAACTAGTTCAAAAACAACTACTAATGAATTGAATTTGAAAAAGATTTATATAAGATCACACAAATCAAATTTTATGACATAGTGATCCATAACTGTTTTTTATCAGCACTGGTACCTCCGATGTATGACCAACCTAATAGAGTTTAAGCTTAACGGAGTTTGTAGCTTTCAGTCCCCTTCCTTCATGAGACTTCAGTTTTAGGTTGATGGAATCATTAACCTTACTAAAAATCTGCAAACCCGTGTAGTGCATGTCATGCCATGAAAGTGGGGCAGGATAGGGGTTTCAAAGATTGTTTTTGTGAAGCAAAAACCTTGTTAAGGTACAGTTGAGTCTCAGAAGAGATGGACACAGATTTCAGATTTGCATGGAAATACCATTTATGCCAAGCCACTTAAAGCATGACCATTCCAAGGCTGGTGGTCTTCCATGCTCTTCTCTCCTCAAACCTGAACTGCTTGAGAGTTGCAGGTATGATAGAAAAATTTTGAAACAGACACTGAGAACAAGAGTATTCATACCATATGGCCATCAAGTGTGAAATTCTGGACATGTAAGTTGCCCTCTAGTGTCTTCTTCTCCCTTCAATTGTAAGGGAAATTTTGGAGGAAATTAAAAGGCGAATTTGTAGCCCAAACTTTAGATATGCTGAATTATACCTAGATGATGTGCTTTGAAAAGAATCAATTGGAGGATATAAGTGATTTCTTATATATCTTATGAAATCCCAGGTAAAATCTACAAGTTTTTTAAAAGTAATGTCAGAAGTTTCATCAGTTTTTTGGGTCTTTATGTCTGAAGGAGGATTATAACTAATTTCACTAACCCTGTTTCATTTTCAAAAGTGCTTATCTTCTCAGTATTGTGATTTCTATGTAGAAGTGAAGGTCAGCATTAAAATGCAACCTGCTGAATCTCTATTTGGCTCTCAGATGACTTACTTTCTACAGTTTTTTTAAATTAATTCTAATGGTCAGCCTTGGCAAGTAGAGCAAATCGTGTGCCTGTGCATGGCTAAGGAAAAATCTGGGATTCATTTATGAAAACCAGGCCAGAGTTACCTACAAGTCTGTATTATACCATTCATTTGAAAGCATTCTGTGAATTTTTACAAATCATTATTTTCATTTTGTTATTGCTGCTGCTGTGGGAACAAATGAAGTTGGAAAAGTAGTTCACAAGGGAGGGATAAAAGTGCTGACAGGTTATTTTCAAAATGAGGAGAGTAGCAAATGGAGAGAGCAAGAGAAAACACGAAAAAAAAAAAAAAAAGGGTGATGTGGACTCTGGGCCAAAACTTGCTGACAGCCAGGGGAAGGTCAAGAGGTGAGAGTAGGAACAAAAGAAACAGAGAAGCCTACTGAGGCTTTTAAATAAAGACGTTTGGCTGCAAGTAGAAAAGTTAACTAACAACACTAGACTACCTCCCAAAAGGATGTACACCTAAAGAGGTGAGACGTGTCACAGGCAGATACAAACTGTTGTCCTGGATTGAAGCAGGAGTCTTATTAATCAAGTAACTTCTCCTCATCAGGAACCAGCTGTTTCCGGGAAGATCTCAAAGACTGAAGGTTTTGGAATACCAGTCCCTGGAGTAACCTCCTACATAATCCTGTTTGCAAGAAATTGACTAGTACTTTTATTTTGTGTTGTTTTTCTTGCCTTTAGCTGGTGTAACTGTGAATTCTGGCAATTCACATGAATAGACAACTCTTTTCTAATTCCTTAAAGTTCTGTGTGTGTGAACCTGGCTGGAGGTCAACTGAAGTTCTAAGTTTTTATCCCTGTTCACAGCAATATGCTGGCACAACTACATTTAAAAGAGTAAAGGTGTCTTATGTGTGTGTGTGCCTTTTTACTCTATCCAGGTTGCAAGATTTATATCTTGGCTTGGTCGTTTTTGCTGGGGAAATCCATAGAATTATTCTACACCTTTTGTGCAATATGAGAAAATTAAGATTATACTGTTTGCATATGTCCTGGTTCTGGCCACAATAGGGTTAATTTTTGCAGTAGCCGGGAGGGGGCATGGCCAGGTTCCAGAGGTTATTCTATCCCACCTCATGTCATTGCCCAGGGATGGGGGGAAGGAAGTCTCTTCTGTGTCAGCCTAGCACAGTGGAGGGAGCAGTCAGGTATTGTTGTTTCCATGTGACATCATTCACCTCTTTCTTGTACCCTCTGCCATTAGTATCGTTCCTGCTACTGTTCATTTTTCTTATCTCATTGCTGTTCTCTGTAAGTTTTTCTTAACCCACAATCTTCCCCTTCCGTGCCTCCAATTCTTCCCTCCATCCCCCTGCAATGGAGAAGTGGGAGCTGGGGAGTGAGCAACCAACACATGCTTAGGTGATTCTCAGTGGGGGCACTAAACTGGGGAGCACCATTTCTAAACCATGACAGCAATACTATTCACATTATCCTTAGTGTAGGATCTCAATGGGATATACTAGAAATTTCAAAGTACTATCAAGTAAAGGGACAAATATTTTTCTTTGTACTACATGAGATACTCTAAATGCTGTAACCATTTTAAAAAAGGTAGACAACTCTATAGGAGATCTAGTTTCAACTCCTCAATTTAGTAATTTTCTCTTCTCTTTGGTGACTAAAATAATCTTTTCCTCCACCAACTGTTTTTTTGGTCACTTTTTTGTTCCCCTGGGCCAATTTTTTTCTCATGAAAGAAAGGGCAGAGGTATAAACATACAAGTATAGCATTACCAAGTACTAAGGTTCTTGAGAGTTCATGCCTGTTTGAACATACAAGGACTACCTTCCAGGAGTCATAATTCATTCATGCTCAAGTGTGAAAACTTCAACTTGCATAATTATCTTTTTTTTCCCTGTTTTCTTCCTCAGCATGTAACTCACCGCATTATGATGGAGTTTTTTTATATTTGTCTCTCCCTTTCCAAGGTTTGTTTTCATGATCCACCTCACACAAGTCTATGTCCTTGTTGCACAGTCTAGCCTCCATCCAATCCATTTAACCAGAGTCGTCTAACTAAGCAGGCAGATTCATTACCATACCACCCTGGGCTGTCTATACCTCCATGACGTGATTCTGTTCTAAAGTGGGTTGAATTACCTTTTGGACATTCCTATACCTTCATCTGGCAGAAAAGGTGCCTCAGGTAACACTGTTCCTAATTTAAGCAAAGTCTGAAATTAGGTGTAACTGAAAGAAGTCCCACAGCTTACAAATAGAATGCCGGAAGACAGACAACTTTCCAGCAGAACAGGCAGTTTCAATTGCAATTCAAGTAGATGGGAAAGGGGGGGAAGTTAATTTTCATGAAGCTCTGTTCGTAACACATGGCACAGTGCAGGCTGATGTTCTAGTTCTAATGATCATTCTGTGAACATATAAGGCATCATAGTTCTGAAGAAATGCCTCTTTTGTACTTGTGAACTGAAATAATTATTTATGCTTTATATTGTGAAAACCACAGTAACCAGAGCTGAAGGTCCCTGTTCATTCAACTGTACTAAGAGACAGATCTGACACACGAAGTGTGTGTGATTGATACACAAGGTGGAAAAGTATAACCCATTCAAGGAACTGAGATTATACTAAGAAAAATCATCTTAGGTAACCAGTGTAGCAAGCCAAGGCTGTTATCATGTATTCTGATTAGAAATTCATCTATAATATTCCTTTCCTTTTAGATACTTATAATGATATTCAGATGTCTCATCAGTGTTTCCAATTCTACATAAATGTGTCACTTGGATTTTTGCTATCTCAGTAACTAAGGGCATTAAACATCTTCAGATGTCATATTGAGTTTGAATACAAATTAGTAAATTCTGTTTCTTTGTGGCTGCTAATTCTTCCTATCCAACTAAACCAAACAAATAAATGAGGAGAAATAAAAATGGAATCTTTGTCATATACCCATTGCAAAGGCACTGCATATTAAAGCTTGCATACTCACCAGTGTGGAAAAACACTCAAAATATCTTTGGGTTTGTGTTGGGTTTTTGGTAGGGGTTTTTTTCCCACTCTAAAAGAAATATATTTTCTAGTCTGTATGGCAGCCCCAATCAATAAGCATATCCTGATATTCTAGATTTTCCACTGTTTTGTTAGTGTCATATTGTACACAGCATCCACAACTTATTCCTGCTGCATGCTTGAAAGCAGCAGCTGTTTCATGTTGCTTTCCACTATGGCTGTCCCCAGGCTTTACAGCCTCATCCTTTAACATTATCCTTCAGCTCAGTGCCTGAAATACAAATGCTCAAAGACCTGGTTCCAAATGTGTTTATGCAGGAAATGTGTATATCTCCATCCTTTGTCCTGGTTCCTGTGATACTGGGGTGATGAGGCTTATAAAATCCAGAGATGCCTTGCCTTTCTTCTGAAGAATGAATGAATGAGTCAAAGTAAATTAAATGGAAGTTCCTAGGAACTAACTGAATATCACACAATTGAGTGTCAGGCTAGAGCTGTACATGCTTCTGAGTTGAATATTTAAATGGTGCACAATTCACTGTGTTCATGATGCCTGCAATTATACTGATTTCAACCACATAATGTATAGCTTGTTGAAATTAAGTCTTATACTCCCACCATGACTAATTAGTAGTCAGCTCTACCACCTCCCGTAAACAAGCAGAGAATATGAGACTTCCATTTGCTATTGGGTACCCAGATTTCCCTCAGATTTGAGAGGTAAACCAGCAAAGGTATGCCTGGACTAAAGCAAGACATTTAGAACAGATGCAGGGAAGTTGCATGGAGGGTACTGGACACTTCTAACCACCTAAAGAATAATTTGAATGAGAATGGGTACAGAAAGGGTTATAAAGAAAATGGAGACTTTATCTTTTGTGGGGAAATTAAAGAGCTTGACCAGTTTAGTCTAGCACAATGAAAGGTAAGCAGAGGCATGGTAGTGGAAGGGCTACACGAAGTGTGGCACCTGAAATACTTGGGGCAAATTTGTGGCTCCATCATATTCAATTGCTTCTGGTGATTGACGTGGGACTCTGTTCTCCATTGCCTTACTCGGAGTGCCCTAGCTTCCTTAGCTGTGATATTTAGGGGTTAATCATTTCCACCTGCTTGCACCCTATTTTTTAGCCACTAACCTACACTCATGAGATGTTCCAGGACTCATAAAAACCTGTATAGTTGGAACATTCTTACATTTTACAGGGTTGGAGACAATTTCCTCTCACAACTGTAGTAAAACCTGCTTTGGATTTGATAAGAGAAACCCATATTACACATGTATCTTCTGGCTTAAGCTCTTTGCACAGCAGAACCCAAGGCAGCCCTCCTTATCATATGCTTTCTCACCCTTGTATGTAGTTGTAATTAAAAAGTTTTTACTTTAGGAAGCTCTCCTGACTTACTCTTCTGTCTCTCCAGCTCTCCTGTCTCATGCAAAGCTTTTGTTTACAGCTCCTGAAGAATCAGATATCTGTCCCAGCTGTTCCCTTTGTTATAATTTAGCATCTGGAAAAGGATTTTGTTTACATATACATGCATGACAAGGATTAATAAAATGAAATTGCCCTCAACTTACACCAACTTACTACTAAATTGCGGGTGTTTTTTTCTCTCAATGCTTTCAAATATTACAAAATATGTTACAAAGCATGTTCCAAGTTCCTAAGCAAATTAAAGAGCAAAGAAAATGTCTAACAATAGATTTTTCCAAGACCACTAGCATAAATAATTAAAAATACGACTTGCACTTAAGGAAAGAAGAGTTTGAGTCCCCAGTGAATTCAGTAGCAAAGCTTGGTCATTTTTTTTTATTTCAGAGTAGAATATGTCAGAATCAAACAGCTCCTATATGATGTTGCTTAGTTTTACACTGTGTGAATACATCAGAATTGTGAAAACAAACTCACATTAGAAACAAAATTTTAAAATGTCTACCAAATCTTTCCATCAGCAATAAATTTAGCAGTTATTCTAAGTCTCAGTGAAATTGAAGGTTTTTTACAGATCAATTAGGCAATTATCAATGGACAGGAAAGTCATCCATAAATAAGGCTGCAAAAAAAAAAAAGCATTTTCATAATTAAGAGGCTGCAAGCAGCAAATATAAATATTCTCTATATGCTATTAAAATCATGGGAAATTAGATATTTAAAGAAGGAGAAGGTTGTCAGTACCACATAACAGCATCTATCAGTTTAGTCTGATAGCATAGCTTTAAGATTGAGATTAGATATTAGGAAGAAATTCTGTGCTGTGAGGGTGCTGAAGCACTGAAACAGGTAGCCCAGAGAAGTTGTGGATGTGCTCAAGGCCAGTCTGGATGGGTGTGTTGGGTCTGGCTGAGATGGAGTTCATTTCCCCATAGCAGCCCTCACAGTGCTGTGCTTTGCATTAGTAGCTACAAAGGTGTTGATAGAACACCAGTGTTTTAGCTACTACTGAGCAGCGCTGGCACAGCATCAACACTCTCTCTACATCTGCCCCTGCCCCAAGACAAGGGCAAGATCTTGAGAGGTGACGTCGGCCGGCTGACCCAACCTTACCAAAGGGATGTTCCATACCATATGATGTCAACTCAGATATAAAAGCTGAGGAATGGAGCAGGAATTGGGGGGCGTTCGTTGTTTACAGTGCTTACATTGCAGAGCAACCACTCCACTCTGCATGTCAAAGCCCTGCTTCCTGGGAAGTGGCTGGACATGTCTCGCTAATAGGAAGTAGAGAATAAATCTTGTTATTTTCATCCTTGCTTATGCAGGGGCAAACTTTCACTTTTGCTTTAATAAACTGCCTTATCTCAAACTACAGGTCTTTTTCCATCTTGTTCTCTCTCTCCTGTCCAGCTGGGAAGTGATAGAGCAGCTTGGTGTGCACCTGGCATCTGGCCAAGGTCAACCCACCACAATTGGGCACAGAGCAACATGGTCTAGTGACCCACAGCAAGGAGTAGGAATTAGGTGATTTTTAAGGTTCTTTCTAACCCAAGTAATTCTATGATTTTTATGCGAATTGAAAAGAGTTCAGATCAGCAGAAACTTCTGTCATTTCAAATCAGGTTTAAAGTCAAAAAACTTTTTTTGTTTTTTTTGTTCAAGATGATCAGTTGAAAAATAAGTTATCACAAACTTGTTGAAATGTGTCCTGGAGTAATGAAAGAAAGAAAAGAAAGAAAAAAAAGAAAAGAAAGAAAAGAAAGAAAAGAATGAGAGAAAGAAAGAAAGAAAGAGAGAAAGAGAGAAAGAAAGAAAGAGAGAAAGAAAGAAAAGAAAGAAAGAAAGAAAGAAAGAAAGAAAGAAAGAAAGAAAGAAAGAAAGAGAGAAAGAAAGAAAGAAAGAAAGAAAGAAAGAAAGAAAGAAAGAAAGAAAGAAAGAAAGAAAGGAAGAAAAAGAAAGAAAGAAAGAAAATGAATAAGACGGAAAGACAACAAGTTTATATTCCAAAATGAAAAGTTCTTTTTACCAGGAAAACTAAAAAATTGATTTCTTTCCAAAAAATGTTTTCTATTACAATCAATTAGGATTTATTGAGGAATTTATTATTAAGTGAAAAATGTGAATAAAATAAGGATTTTTATACATAATCTAACCAAAATAAGTATATACTCATATTAAAATTAAAGTACCTGAATACATTAATAATTTCCAAAAAAATAAATAAATCATAAATTTAGAAACTTATTTCTTAAATGGTAATATGCTATTTTAAAAGTTTACAATGGATTCAGCTCTCGTAAGAATTCCATTAGAGGCAATGAACTAAAGTACACATGGACGTTTCCCCAGTGCACATCTTGTTTAACTAAACTAAGAAACATTTCCACTATTGTTGAATTTGCAGATCTCGCTTCTCTAGCAAGTGTTACAGTGTTGACATTCAGAGGCTTTTGATTCCCATAAGGCTTTGGAGCATGAAAAAAATTCTCAAGGAACTTCTAGGTACATCACTGGTTTTGGTGGTTTTACCAATTGCATGTTAAATTTCATCAATCAAAATTTCACCTGATTTCAAACCCGAGTGTTTTGTTCCTCATTTTTTTCTCTTTCTTGTTTCTGTTATTTGTTTCTTGTTTTGTTGTTTGTTTGTTTGTTTTTTTCCTGGGAGGATTTGTATTTCCTGTGGGTAAGAATCAGAAAATTCCTTTGCCTTTTTTTTTTATTGAACACAAATCTCTAGCAAGCCTAGGTTGAGGTGCTGGGAATGCAGCGTATGTATAAGACCTTTAATTCATTTATTAAAAAGAAATTTAAAAAATATAAAGCATGTTATTTTTTTTTCTCTCTTTAGGAAGACATTGAAAAGGAAGGATATGATTTTTCTCAATTATTGTGTTTTGGAGTGCCTCTACCATATAGAAAACATTTGCCTCAGTCAATGACTTTGCTTTAATTAGATCTTGAAAAGAGATATTATTCAGTGATTCTGGGAGTGCTTTGAAAATTTCTGAAAGACTCCATCAAGTAAGGTTTGCTACTGGTACCTGAAAGGAGCATACTGTGAAGGAGCAATCTATCACCTTTTCCAGTCTGAGACACTATCTGAGTCATATTAGCTCTCTGTATGAACCAGGGGAAGTCTAACTTCTATCATGTCCCTACTACAAGGCAGCCAGTCCATATAACCCTGCCAAGCTCATAATTTTCTATCAATAAGACCTTTCCTCTTAGCAGTGTCAAGAGTTCTCTTAGCAGACACTTGAGGCCATTAATACGAGGAGTTGACTCCCTTGCTTTTTACTGAGCTTGGGTACAAGTTCTTTGAACTTCATGCTGGCCTTCTAAAAGATTTCTCACTATACAGTGTGACCATGGGTGACGGTTCATGCGACTTTACAAGAATGCTACACAGCAAAGAGCCTAAACAGTCAGAAAAAATGGGTGTACTCTGGCAGTCTCTTTGGCCACTTGTCACAGCCTATGTACAGGAGCTGAGAGATCAGAGAGAGTTTTCCAAGCTTCAATTTACCCTTCCCAGACTTAAGTTCCCCATATCTGTATGATGATGAAATTCCCACGCCCTGAGGAGAATCAAAATCAGAGTTTCTTAAGTGGTGTGAGGAAGTGGTTTCTAACACATCTAAAGATCAGTATAGTAAGAATCTGTATGCTAGGATTTCTAGTCCCTTTACCTGTGCAGTCTTCCTGTGTTTAGTATGTGTCCCTCAAGTCGCAGACCTTTCTCTAAAGAAGTAAAATCTACAGCAGGAAAGACTCATAATTCTTGCACAAATTAAGTAAATTTTCTGCCATGTAACAATCATGAACTCTCCCAGTTCAACTCCTTAGATACGCTATCCTTAGATACTCTAACTTAAATCCACTGGGTGCCTATGTGTTTATGGACCAATACAGCCTCCTGCTTCCTACAAATCTTACTTGTTCTTGAGCATGGGCACTGCTTGGATGACATCCAGTTGCTGGTACTAACCTAAGCTGTCTCTTCCTGGCTCCCAGCATCCTTGACCTACCCTGACTGCTCTGTTAGTACCTCAGAACGAAGACAGCTCTTTCACAAGGGCAGGGGACCCCATATCTGTACTGAAAGTCTCAGCTCAAAAAATTTTTTTGAGTGAAATTGCTCTGTCTTTCACCTGAGTCTGTTTTCAGTGTACATGGTCTCAGAGTACAGTTCCAGGAAGTAGGATACACAAAGTGGGGATTAAAGAGCCATTTTCAATGTCAGGAAAATTGTTGGGCTTATAGTGCATTTATATACTGTGTATAAAAGTATATAAGACCTGACAACACCCTTATTTAAATATACTTAATAGCATGGAAGTTCTACATATGTGAGAAGAGAACAATCTGGGTACCATAATTCACTGTGGAAACTTTTAATTAGATAGATACAAGAAACTTTCCAGACTAATAGAAGTAGTAGGAATGATAGTAATAAAAGCAACCAGACCCTCCCACCCCAATCTTTTAAAGGCTCATTTTTCAGTGTCCATACTATCTACCAGAATTACGACAGATATTGTAGTGGTTGTGCAAGAAAAAAGAAGTTGAGAATGAGAAAAAAAAATTAAAGAGTAAAATATCTAATCTGTATAAAGGGGTTACTTGTTTGTTTGTTGTTTACACTATAATCATAGCATTTGGCATGCAATTCATATTCTGCAAAGAAAACAGATGCCCATGACTAATTTCCATTACTCTGTAGCTGATCCAGCAGAATCGTGAAGCACAAACATAGCAGAAAACACATACTAAAGTTGTGGGGTTTTTTATTCTGTGAGTATTAAACTTTATGTTTGTTTTGCTGAATCCAAGCCATAAACTGGAGATTGAAAGTGTGTCCACTCTGAAGGCTTCAGTGAGTTGATCTGTGCTACATGAAAACAAAGTGTGTTGTCATGACTGTCTGAATAATGAATAAGTAGAAAACAATGATAGTAATTTAATATTTAGGCAAAGTACTGCTGCCAATTGATTACAATATTTTATGCAATATCAGAATCAAGGAAATGGCAATTAATAGGCAAAGAGATGGAGATATAATTTTTCCCACCTTAAATTAAAGTAATGATATTGGATATAACCCTTGGAAGACAATTTGCTTTGAAATTCCTTGGGGTGAAAAGGTTAGATTCACTGAAAATTGCTTTCAATATAAAGTGATTACTCTTGGGTTTTTTTCTGTTTAAAGAGCAGTTTAACAGTATTGAAAGTGGCTTGACATATATTTTGCAGAAATGTACCTCCATTTTTTACCTAGAGTCAAAAAAAAATGTTACAAGTATGTGAACAAAGTATTTATATAATAATAAAACAGTTTTCAAATGCTTGCACTCTACTCCTTAATGTCTTATGGGACTTTCTATATAACCAAAAACAGAACAAAACTGACATAACTGAAAATACTCATATTTAATCATAATCTTTTATTGAAAAAAAAAGCATAACATTCATACTTCAAACAAGTTTGGTTTGTACCTGAAATGGGCCTGCTCTAGTAAAAACTAACAAATTCAAAATCAAAACAGCAAACAGAATATTTTTTGTAATCTTTGCTTAATGTATAAACACAAACACATAAAAAGCAGATACTTTCTTGGTTGACTTAACACTGATGGTGGTATCTAAGGATATATGACTCACATTCATTAATGATGTGAAGGTTAACCACATTTTTCAATCATTCCCTAAGACAGGGAGTAAGGAATTGCAGAGATGTTGAGAAATAGCTGCAGTTTTCTGATTTTTTTCAGATTCTTACTTGTTGAGAAATAGAGAAAAGAGCTTTTTTTTTTTTTCTTTTTTTTTTTAACAATGCAATAAGGCCTCCCACTTGACCATTTGTACTCTGCTTAGCAAAGGAAGAATGTGCAAAAAACACTCAAACTGAACACAAAGTGATGCAGTTTTTCTTAATTGTGAATGAAGGTTGCATTTCATTAAAGTGGTAAAAGCTAGTAGGTCTAGGTGGAAAAGAAAAAAAAAACAGTGTATTCTTTCATGAAAAGTAATGAAATTTCAAAATATACTTTGTTTAGTAATTGCTGTAAATTTTATTGACAGAGAATAAAAAGAGCCAAAGAGAAAAAAAATTGAAAACTGAAATACTACTTTTATGTTGGCTGCATCCCTTTGAAGGAAAAATAGTACTTTGGTTTTATAGATACAAATCAACCATAATATAAATCCAAGTCCAGTACCTCTACATAACGAAGTTTGAGGAAAGGCCAAACAAAAGTTTTACTGGGAAAAAAACCCTCCACCTGTAAAACCTGTGGCTTGGTAAAATCAAAAAGTCTTATTTTAACATATTTAATCTTTTTAGTCTCATTATAAACACTAAATATTTCTGCAGACACCAGTACCTGGAAAACTATTGAACACCTAATTTCATTACTTGCTAGAGTCACTTAGGTTAACATAACCATTTAGATCAAAAAAACCCAGTATGTCTGGATAGTTACAACAGTCTATAATGAAGATACCAGAAGTTCATTTCACTCAACCTCCCAAAATTTGCTGTGCTTGCATAGAAAATACTGTTGTTATTTCAACTCAGATTATCCTCCTGTTTGAGAATGCTCTTGTATACAGTTTGACATTTCTTTAAAAAACTAAGTCTTTTTCACCTTTTAAATTTTTAATGGAAACTCAGAAACTACGTAAGTCATACACAGTTGAAGTCTGACATTCAGTACTCCCAGTTTCCTTTTGAAGTATATTAGTGATGTTGTAAATTAAATTGTGGTTCACAATTATTTGTTATTATCAGTATTTTAATATTTTCCTTTTATCTCTTGCCTTTAGCTTCGTGAAATATACATGCATGTGCAAAAGAATACTGAATAACTTGTTATAATATCGTGAACTTTTAAAGCAAGAGAGCTAAATGTGAAAGCTAACTCCATGCAAGTAAAAGCTGTTTGTCTTTGAAAAGTATAGATATTTTAAAAATCCTATTTAGATGTATAAGAAAAAATTTTCTTAATTTCAATTACTAAAAACAGATATAAAAGCTGAATTTTAGATGTTTAGGCTCAAACCCCAAATGTTCGGCTTTAAAAGAAGACATTTCTGCAGTTTTACTATTACTGTTCTTTGGTGAAGTCAGGAAATATTTAATCCACCTGAGCAATAGAAAACCAATAAAAATTTAGCCAAAAAATGACTGAAATATGATTTAGACTGGAGAACAAAGCTCAGTGCATCATTCTATGTTTGTTATGTTATGATTTTAAATGCAGATATCATTTAGACTCATGTCAAAGCATGAAATATAAAATATCATAAGAAATAGGTTAAATTTATTGTGCAAAATTATCAATAATTGATCAACAGGCCCATCTTGAATCCTTAAGTTACTCAGTTAACAGAAAACATATATGCCAGTTTTGATTTCTCACAGGTTCTTTTGTGCTTTCTGTTCTTTTTCCTTTCTTGGTCATTGAAATAACAGATATCTAAGGGTTTTATTTACTGTGCTCAGACAAGGAGGAGATGGCAGAGAATATACAGGTCAAGGGCAGAGTTGCAATCAAGTGACTGAGACAAATAGTGCCTGATCAAAGTGGTTGCTGTCCAGCTTTGTGTACAGGATGGGGAAATGTTGTATACCTTGGCTCAAATAAAGTTTGACATAGTCTCTCACGCTATCCTTAGAGCGAAATTGGTGATATATGAATTGGATAAAAGGAAGGGGCTGAGGAAACTGGCTGCATCACTCAGCCCCATGGACTGTGATCAACAACACAAAGTCTAGATGGTTACTAGTGGCATCTCTCAGGGATAAATACAAGGGTCAACACTATCTAATGTCCTTACTAGGACTCTGACTTGAGTGGAGCAGCAAGAAGAGGGGTGGACAGGTAGGGTGGGGTGTAGAATTACCATGAAGATTGTCAAATACTGACAACCATTTTCAAGAAAGATTCTGAAGTCTCCATTCTTGCAGATATTCAGGATTCTCTTAGACAAATCCTGTCTGGGTTCTAATTGGTTTTGAGCAGAAGTTTGCATCTGCCTAGACCTCCCTACATCCTCTTCATCTTAGATAATTCAGTGATTTTATAATTCTGTAAATAGATCCTTCTCTGTGTAGAGATTAAAAATAGATCCATTTTGCTATTCTAATTTTATAATTCTGCATCTTTCATCAAGCAGTCCTTTGCTATGTGGAGTTCCAATGATATTTGCCTCAGAGAGAAACCCCTAGACTCAATTGTATTTCATCTCCAATTAAACAATTCATACAGCTGCTAATCTTATTACATATTTTGGTTGAATTCATTATTTATTACATGTTGTCATGGTTCTAGGTAAGAACTTTTTTGCTTACTTATTGTTCTTTCTACCTTTTTTAAACTTATATGAAGATAAGCAATTTTTTTTTGTCCTTTTCACTCTTAAGTAAAAAAAAGTGTCTTCCAAGAGAACAGTACAGTTTATTAAATACCAAAAAAGTAGTTTAAAAAATTTCATAGATTTGAATAGAAGTAACAACAACTAAGAAACTCAGGGGTGAAACATCATTGTTAACTCATCCTGAAGACTCAGAATGAGGAAAACACGAAGGTAATTACTTTAGGTATTACCATTTATATATAACAAGTTTCCAAATTTTCTGCAATGTGAAGGACTCTTCAAACAAAATATTTAAATATTTTATGCATAAGTTGAAAGATCTAAGTATTCCTCTTCAAGTTTGGAGAATGCCTTTTCCATAGGAAGTACAGCAAAGAGCCACTGGTGGTCTAGTGGTTAAGGGTGCGGCGCTGTCACCGCCGAGACCTGGGTTCGATTCCCGGTCAGGGACACTCCCCGGGCAGATGGAGCTCGTTAACGCTGTAAAGGCAATCCATCTACATCCTAAGGACCTCGCTGCCACCGTCCAAGCTCGCTTGGGCCCGGCAGATGAACCTTAGGATTAAAGGGTGGGCTCAGTTCCGCGCACACTGTGTCTCACCTAAAAAATCCAATGCGCAGGCTGGAAGGTGTAAAGACCTTCCCCGGATCTTCGCTCGCGAAGACTGGCCATTAATTAATACAGCAAAGAAAATAAAATTAATATATTGCACAGTAAAACATAATGCAAGCAACAGGCATAGATCACAAATTTATAAGGTATAAATTAGCTGAATAACTGCTTTTCTTTGTTACTTAGAGAAAACAAAAATTGTTTTCTGTGTGTTTCTTTACTCACTATCTCCTTTTGTGTCAAAGTCATAGAGCAGTACTTCAAAAGAGATTACTTGAAACATTGATAGTAATAGTAGCCTTCCTCAGCCTGAAATTATTCTTTCAACACAAAAAATTTTTTTTCTTTTGCTCAAGTTTTCTTCTTTGCAATTCTTGTCCTAATCACAATCTTTTTCAATGTAATTAATATTTTGTTCCTTTAGTACTGTGTTAGGAAGGAAGGATTATTTAGAAAAGTACAATTTTTTATCGAAGCATGATCATATCAAAGGTATGACCTACCTTTAATAAAACTGGATTGTGTTCAATACTGTTTTATGTGCATATCCAGAGCCTTTATTATGTTTTCCTTTAAAACTGTACAGAGGTCATGTTTCTGTCCCTGTAAGTGCTGAGATTAATTTCTCCAACCTCCTTTTTAATTACTTTTAGAGCATTAGAGAGTACTACTTCAATATATTTATTGATTAGGCTTCGTACAGGACTGTTTTCATGAGTCGGTTCTTTTAGAAGTACGATAGATAATACTTTGTTTTCACTATTTGAGCTTACCAATCTGTTAGAGCTTTGTTTCCTTCCTTCTGCCCTTAGTTTTCTAGACCTTTCTTTCCATTAGTCATTCTGCCTTTGTTCTTACATCAACATTAAAAATTTAATGAAAAGGTTTTTTATTGAGTTTATTAGACTTTCAACATGCTCAATATAATATTCTTCATTCTCCCTGAAAAATCAAGTTCCTGCATTTCCAAAAGACCTACAGCTTAGTTAAAGCCTAAACCATCAAATCCTGAAGATACCTGGGGTTATACTTCTTCAAGTGCAGTCACAACCAGATTGCTGGAAACAGTAACTATCTTATTTTCCTATTTTTCCACTAGGGGAAATAAAAATCTTCCCTACTAATGTATTTACAGGAAAGAAAGAGAAGTGGAAAAAAAAATTGAAATGTGAGTTGACAAGAAGCCGTGATGAAATATCACTGATATGAACAGTTTCTTCCTCAGATATATTGGCTCCCTAAGGAAGACCCAACAGAGTATTGGCAGAAGGCCAGCTGCCAAGTAATTCTAAAGAAAGAATAAATGCTCTATATACTAGATGAAAACAAAAGACCCTTTGAGTTTCTCTTTTGAATCACAACTATGTTATAAAAAAGTTGGAAAATTATATTAAAAACATATATATTGATTGTGAGAGTAACCAACCCTTCTCATAGATTATTTGCCAAAGTAACTTTGTGTGTGGAATAAAGACAGAAGTGTCAAATATGGATTTTAGAGGTTTTAGCCCCAATTAACAGGACAGGAAGAGTTTATGCTGTACTACTATGCTTGTGCTCTCATTACTTCTTTGACCTTATTACAGCAGTGCATTAGCAAATGGAGGCAAAGGTGAGTGACAGATTTTCAGATTAAAAGATGTGAGGGTGGTAAAATATATCATGATTAATTTTTGCTTCTCTCAGTCTCTGTAATGGTTCACACAGTAACCAAAAGGAGTTGAAAAACCTGTATCTAATCCACCAGGTACCAGCCCAAATAGACATTTACGCTTGGTTTGGATATGGATCCTCTTATGACACATAGACTTTTGTTCAGAACGAGAATGTCTCTGAAGTTACTATGAAATCCATGAAAATCATAACCAAATACTATAATAATGCAATTTGATGGCTCTAATTAATGTTAGACTGCCATGGGGTGCAGGGAATGTCATGTTCAATTGGTCATATCATGTCAGAGCCCTGACTTCAGTACATGGTGTAGCCAAATGTTACCCTAATTAAAAACATACACACAGAAAGAAAAAAAATCTTCAGTCCTGAAATTCATGCACCCACCCGGCCTTGATGAAATGTCAGAAGCAGAAGCAGCTTCCAGTGAGCTTATACCTACCAGAGTTCCTGCCATTGATATTGGCTTCTACATGGCTAAACACTTCTACTGAAAACACTGCTAATAAATGAGGAAAGATTTCTGTTTAATAATGCTCTAGAAGTACTCATCTTTCTAATACAAGCTGGGACTTTTACTTTATTTATGTGTTAATTTGCTTGTATATATTTCTTCCTGCTAATCTCCCTCTTCCAGAGAGACTGTGTAACAGTCAACTTTAACAACATCCACTTCCAAGACACTATGACAACCTTCCCACCAGCACACAAGGAAGTCTCCTCCAGAACTTGGAAAATCTGTGCTCCGAGCAGGATAAGTATAGTGGTTTATGAGGTGTCTTTTGCATCTCCAAAGCCTTTGGATGCGCACGTATTTCTATGTGAATGAAGTATTCTGACTTCTTGGCAGCCCATCTATCTGGACTGCCTGAAAACTAAATTTGTATCCCATTTCCCTTTTCCCTACTCTGGTTTGGCATGTGCGTATAATGATTATATTCCCAAGAAATTCTTTAACTTGTCTGTAAAATATGATATTTATTGCATTTTAACAGGACATAACAGTATTTCCATATTAGACTATCAGTATAGATTATTACTATTATGTGCAGTAGATGGCAATAAAACCACCACCTGGTATTGGACTTTTGCAAACCACTTGGCTTATTTTCCTTGTAAAAACAAAATAAATGCACACCAGGATCCGCTGTTATACAAAGAAAAGAAATAAATCACAGTCATTTTACACATTGCTTATGTTCATGCAATAATCATGCAGGCTAAAAATGATTGCAAATAAAGCACTTCTCAAAAATGAGGGTTCCCAGAGAGAATCCACTCTCTAGGGAAGAACAAAGAGGAATCTCTGTCATTTCTCTCAATGTTTCTTGGTTACTGCTGCTGCTATTGGTGACAACAAATAGCAGAAAGGTTTAATCCCTGTCTGAGAATCTCCCTGCAGTACAGTGATCATGTGAACATTTTTCCTTCCCAGTACTCAGTCTTGCTCAGCCTTGCTTTTCCTACTTATTTTTCCCTTCTTTCAAAGAATTCCCCAAAAGACTAAAGGAAGCAGAAACCTTTGCAGAACATCTTACAAAGTAAAACTTCATTCTACATTGAAATTTGCTCTGTCAGGTACTCTTACATCCACAAAGACAAATTTGGTCATATATTCAGGCTTTGGCAGTAGCTATCTTTCTATCAAAACAGTGTTCAAATATTTTTATTCCACAGAGGAAGGGGCTTCGTAAAGTTTCAGGACAATTTCTACTCTTTTAATTTCCTCCTTGTTTGAGTGTTCATAATATCAGAATTTTACTGAAGTCACTATGTTATAGTGAGTATGAACAATAGGAATAAGCTCTATGAATCTCATTAGCTGAAAATACACTTGAACAAAATTTCTGTTTCCTCAGAATTTTCCAGATAATCAAAATTATAAAGTTTCATGGAAAGAGGCTGTGATAAAATTCAAATTAAGGAATCTGGACAGGAGTCTTATAAGACTTGTCTGTCAGGTTTTCCTACTTTGTTGGCAAACCTGTCTGCCAGACTATTGTGTGTGATTTGAAATACCGGGGCTTCTGTGATCTCTGCTGGGGGCAGACCACTCGACAGACTGCCTTGGAGTAAGGGTGCTGTTCACTTTCATCGACGCATCAAAGCTTCTTTTTTTATTTTTTTTTTTTCCCAAAGTGGAATGCAACTACATTTCAAAATTCTTCCCCAAACCACACTGTCTTTCTTTACTCCATTCTCAAAATATGGTTGGGCAAGCATGATGGACATAGAATCCCAAAATTAAGGAAATGGCTAATCTTGGGCTACATCTCTACAGTTCTTTAAATGCACACAGAATGTTTCCAGTGACAGACAGTGCAACCTGAAAAATTCACTTCTGCTAAAAGAAACAGTGTGAACAACACAAAACAACAGCTTCACACTGCTGCCTGAACAGTAATAAAAACCAAGAGTTGCAGGAAATAATTACTCAACGTTTTCTGCTTTAGATACAAATATGAGGACATATTTACCTGTAAATACTTCAGAAGAGAGATACTGTGTTTAAAGGTATTGGAGAGCTTTATCTTTTTTTTTTTTTTTTTTGGTCCACTTTGGTTGCAAGAATCTCTGTTTTTTTCATATTATCTTTGTATGCAAATCCAAAGCCTATTCTCCCATCACCATTAGTGCTATACTTATGTTGAAATACTTCAATGCCTCAGGGTCAGGAATTCCCTAGCAACAGGAATGCCTCACCAACCAAATACTGTGGAAATACAGTTACTTTTCTTTCAAGATCCTTGCTTGGATGATCAGACGTGAATTGTAGACCTAATAAATCTTAGATACAACTAATGATTGCCTGGGAGATGACTTTCTCCCAGTACAAAGGAGATGAAGAAGATTCATGTGACCTTTGAATTTAACAAAGAAATAAATCCACCTTTTTCAAAGTCTTAAATTGACTAATCTGACAGAGTTGGACTATTTTAATAAACAGTTTGGCAGAACATCGTTTCACATCACATTTCACAGATCAGTCTGTACTGTAAATATATCAACAAATTTGTTTAGTGTACTCTGATACAAGTGGCATTCTAACCATGTTAAGCAGCAGAAGGTATGGTAACAAATGCAGAATAACTACAGAGAAACAGGAGTAATTCTCATGAAATCACTGTCCATGCACAGTAAGAGAATAAAAGACAAAAATACAGGGAAGGAATTTTCCAACATTATCCTTTACTTGCAACTATGTTGCCTTACTCAGGAAAGACCAGTTCCTGTTTCAATTGACTTCAGCTACAAGGAGTCATGTCCCAAGTCTATTTTTGATACTTGTGCTCTTTTACTTCGTGTAGTGCAGCTTCCATATGGTGGTAGGATCATATAAAACAGGAAATAAAAAATATTCTCATTACTGTGATTTCCAAATGTTTGGAAAACTGTCTTCAAAGCTGTACATCAACATTCTTCCTAACAGAGCACAACTACGACAAAGAATTCAGCTATTTGAAAGGAGAGGATTATTTTAATTTTTATTTTATTAGACTTCAGTACAATGTCTCTTCCAACTCCCAGTTATTGAATGCAAAGATTTTTTTTCTTTGACATGTTATTTCTGACACACCTAAGACAATTCAAACCCAAGGAAATTTCTTGTTGACAGTATTCATTTTTAAACAAGATCTCCTCTCAGTAAGGACTGTCCTTTCAAACTCATCTCACTGTTTAGGTGTATGTGCAATTCCTGTTGACTTTAACAAGATTTGAAGAATGTGCTTAAGAACTCTAGTAAGTAGGTATTGAAAAAGTCATGTGGGTAAGTGCTTTCAGGGGGCTCCTCAGTAACCTTAGGATATAACTCTAGAAAAATCATACAAAGGGAGAAATAGGCATTTTGAACTTCAAGAGCTTGAATGCTGCAAATGTTTAGCATTGCATATCCAGCATTAGTCTCTGTCATTAGCACAGAACACAGTTCATCCAAAATAATTATAAGAAGATTATGTGTATATTATAAATGTGTAACTTTGGTATGTATCTTATTGTTCTGCCTATCAAGAAATTATAGCCATAATTTTACATATTCATCAGCATGATGCCCAACTTCTTCAGTCATTATAGCCTTAGTTCTGAGAAATAAATAAAATAATGACATCTACTGTAAGTTGATAAGGCATGGCCTTGCTGAGAGGGAGTGTTGCATTTAGCATTTCTAACAGTTTTCCTGAGGTGAAGTATTATAGGTTTAAGTAACTCATTGCAAGCAGGCTGATTTGAAATTTCTGAATTAAATAATTACTTATGCATAATAAACCACCAAACTAGTACATAAGCATGTTTTTCTTTTATTAATAACTTTGAATGTTTCATTTTTATGATTAATAAAACTTCCATATTTATGTAAAAAGGGAAAGAAAAACAATGCAGCAAAAAATGCTGCTTATTCTTGTTTCTAAGATTAGCTGTCATAATTATTCTGAATGTAATGGGATTACATAGCTCCAAGTTACTATTTAAATGGTAATATTATTTATAAGCAAAAATGTAAATATGTTTCCTGTAAAAAAAGTCCTTTTAATGTAAAAAAGTTCATATTCATTTCTTCTGAATAAATTGTAAGACATATAACTTCTGTGCATCTCCTTGAAGGAAAATAAGCAATATTAGTCCACTAAGAGCAACTGCTCTACAGATCAGAAATAATTTAATCATATTTCTTGATTAGCACCAGTATAAAGTTTTTACAAGGGAGAGATGAATCAGGTCTCCACATGTTTTTCACTTATGCCATGACACAGTGTACCAGAGGTATATAAAGGACTCATGAAACCAGGAAGCAACCCAAAGCTATTTCTATGGAAACAAGCTCTGGCTGCAGGGAAAGCAGTAAATCAAGCTCCTTTGTGTTGTGTTTGAGACATGTTTGGATGTTTCCAACACTCGGCTGCCAGGTTACCTAACCAACAAGTGTCTCTGGGCTTAGTGCTACTGACTGAATCTGGCTCTGAATTCCTTGCACACTTGACAGACAGACGGTAGCTTTGACTGAGAAAAGCAGGCAGGCATGATTTTAATTTTTTTAAAATTTTTTTTTATCTGCAGAACTAGTGTCTATTGACTTTTGCTGTTGTTACACATTACATACCCTTTTCTTTTTAAGAAAATAAAACGCTCAAGTAAAAAAACCCAAATGAACAAACAAACAAACAAAACCCTTCACAGGAACAACAATGACAAATAACAACACCCTACTTGAGGTTAAACAGAACCAGTGTAATAAAATAAAGCTTAGCTTTCATGGTACCCCAGGCCCCAGAGTGATGCCAACACCAAATTGCTGTTGGTGAGCATAGGCTGCAGAGGGCAATGTGCCTCAGCAAAGCACTGTGCTGCCCGAAGAGGAGCCTTCTAAGTGTATATTACTTTTTCCTGGGCTGTCTGCTGTTTGTAGTGTAAAGAATCAGAAGTCTAGAGTCTTCATGTCAACAGCTAACAACAATGTTCAGAGATTAAAGGACCACTGGGTGGGTATACTACATGTTTGGAGAAAAACAGGCTTTCCGTAATATTTCAAACAAAACTAAAAATTGCTTTGTTCTTCTGCCATTTAACCAGTAAAATGAAAATCAGAAAGTTTGATTTGGTTTTAACTGAAGAGGAGGAAAGTCAGGATATCCAAAAGCAGAATGCAGAGACAGGTAGGAATAGAGATTCACTTCTTCTTTAAAAAAAAAAAAAAAAAAAAAAAAAAAAAAATGTTAACCAAGTTCACTTCTTCCGAGAAAATACCAGCCAGATATATTGCAGAGCAGTGTCCATGATCAAAGGAATATAAGGACTGCTTTTTTATTCAGTCTCTCTACAGATGAACAATGTTGGAGAAGTTCCATGCAATATTGCCAACCATAAGCTTTCAGCAAACATGAAGCCAGTCCCTCCAAATTGTATGACCAGCTTTTGAACCAAACAATCTTTAAATAGTAATAAATAATATACTTTTCTTATGGGTTAAGTTATTTGGTTGTCATCCACCATCCTCAGAAAAAGAAATTTCATATTAAAAAATGAAAGCCAGGGTTCTCACATGCCCACTGGACTGAAGGACTGGAAAGGAAGAAGAAGAGTTAAATTAGAATGAACAAAGTAAAAGAACAGGATGCAAATGGATAGCAAAGTTCAGTAAAAGAGAAAAGGGAAAGGTTAAGACGTAAAACGGACTGCAGTATGTACAATGTGTAACATGATATATATAGTCTATATTGCTTTATGTGACAGAAATTATAAAAATCTCTAAAAGTAATTCTGGTCTACAAAAAACAACACGTGGAACACTTAGTGTTGAATTCTAATATATATACACAGTACAACTCCATGCTGTCATTATCTGACTCAAAAAGACATATGAGTATAGATTGCCTAGTTTGTGCATTAACACCAGAGTTTATTGGACAAGATACTGTCTAGCTCCATCTGGAGCTCACAACAGTTTCAGATAAGTACATGATGCTTTGACTAACAAGATAGGGTTCTATAAATATCTAATATCTGCTGCAAAGATATGTGTGATTGCGCTAAGAAAAGCACATGGAATGAAGGAAAAAGACTTCATAGGTTTATCATGACCTTTCATTAATGGTAATAAATTCTCAAATGAAGAAAAAAATAATAAGCTATTTCATGGATAGTCAGGTATTCAGATATTCCAAAATGTTTGCCTAACTATATTCTCAGATACTAATGCAGTATTCATGTCCAAAATAACCAGGTTTTTTGGTATTTAGGATAACATAAATACACTGACTTAAAATTTCCCATCTCTTCCACCTACTCCTCCTCCTTCAATGCTTTTAACACACACTGAATATTTTTTTTTCCATGGAGTTCTCTTCTCAACACTGTTTCCCTCTCTTCTCAGACATAAATGAGGTGCTGGGCAATGTTCTGACGTCAATGTGGTAATTGCCCCAGGGGGGAAAACAGCAGTTTAAAATAGAAACAGAGACACAGGCAGACACATTCACATAGACACCTCTGGGTGCCAACACCACTGATAGACCCAGACTTCTGGGAACGTGTGGCAGCTTCAGATGCCAGATCACTCTCTGAGCCCTGTATGACATTGTTCTCCCTGTGTCTGGGCAAGGATTAAGCTACAAAATTCAGGACTGGCACTGGACTTGGAGCTGCTCCAAGGTTTGCCAAGATGCAGGGATATGACTGAGGTCTGTCTCTAACTACAACTATTTTTTTGTTCGAAGGTTATATCTTGGATATTGTGCATATACTCTTGCTTTCATTTATTATAAGACAAAAGTTATTTACAGATCTCTGGGTAAATGACAATCCACTGTTTAATTTCTTCTACTACTCTAATAGAAAATCTTTTGATAGAAGAGTGGTACCACCACCAACCACCAGGGAGCATGCTAGCCTACCAGAGTCAAAAGAAACATAAAGGCATAACATCTAAATGAGAATCTTCAAAGGTAGGAGACAAAGGTCTAGATTTATTTCTCTTCTCTATCTCTGTTTTTATTAAAAAAAAAAAAAAGTAAAAAAAATAAACCCAGAAAAGGTGTAGTTAAAGAAATAAAAAGATAGTTTATGACCAGATGTTAGAAAGTTTGGTTTGTTTGTTCTGTCAAAATTATGTCTAAGAAGGGACATATTGAGTGTTTCTGAAAGAATCACCATAATAATTATGAGACAACTAGCACCAAACAAATAGGAATGAATTGACCATGAATATATTTAGAGTGGTAATTGGAAGACCGTTTAATCATCTTTCAACAGAAATTCTGGCATGTCCTTCTAATAAAATGAAGTTTTAAATTTTTTTTTAAGAGAGTTAAAAAACTTTATGCATTAATTCAAAAACAAAACAAAAAAAAGGAGGTTGTTCTTTGGGCAACAAAGAGAAAATAGTTGTATCCCTTCACCATAAAAGGTTAGAGATCAAAATCATAAATGAGTCCAAGAGAAGACCAGTAAAATAGTTGGAATAGAAATCCACAGAAGGTTTCTAAACTGATAAAAAACCCATGAAGCTGAAAAAGAAAAGGCACACTGGGGAAATACCATATATGTTTACCCTCTTGTTACTTTTCTCTCATGGCCTCTCTCATATGAAGGTGATTTACAATATATATCAGTTTCTGACAGAATTCTGCACCTAACAGTCTTTCTACAAAAGTCATGCCTCTATTTTTAAGCTAATCCTGGTGGCATTCAAGACCAAACTATATTAAAGTTATTCTACACTCCAAGAAAAAATTAGAGGGAGGACCAAGAGACCTGTCGTAGTTTTATTGTGTTGGAACTTGTGTCCCTAATTTCTTTGTCATCAGGCCAGTATGTTCTGATCATCTTTATCTATCTCCAAAGAAATTTTTTTTCTCCAAAGTGAGTAAAATATTTTTTTTAAACACTTCCAGGCACTAGATGTTGCTTGAGAGTAAATCAGTCTTTAAGAATTAAGTGCAGAGTGTCCACCTTAGAAAGAAAGTAGGCACCATGATAAGAGGCCTTAAATATTTTATAGTTTCCCTCTTGCAAAAACTTTTTGATGAGGACACCAGAGCCGTCCTGTTCTGGACACAGCTGTTCTCAACTGGGTCCAGCACACCCAACAAAGGACACAGAGGAGTCGATCAGCCAAGCTGGTGTTGCCTCTGCAGAAACATTTAAAAAAAGGTCATAACATGTCTAGGCAGTGTGGAGTGAGGAAAAAAGTATGAGAAATACTCTATGAACAACAAGATCAAAGAAGGAAATTCCCCTGCAGCCCATGGGGGACCCCATAATAGAGCATGTGGTTATGCCCTGAAGGAACTCCAGTCCACAGGGACTCCATACAGGAGTAGGGTTCTGGCAGGAACTATGGCCCATTAAGGATCCTTGCTGGAGCAGAGGAAAACTGTGAGGAAGAAGGAGAGACAGAGAGGAAATATTATGAGTGCACCACCTATTCCTCTCTATGTGCTTCTGAATGGGATGGAGGTAGAAGAGATGGCAATGAAGGAGTAAACATAAGCACAGAACCCCAAAAAAAAAGAATGGAGGAAGAGGTGTTAGTCCAATTTGTCTTTGTTTCTTACTACCCAGTTCTGTTTTAATTGGAAGAAATTATGGTTAATTTTTCTCAAGTCGAGTCTACTTTGCCTGCAACAGTAATTAGCAAGTGATCTTGTCTTTATCTTGACCCAAAACTTTTTCATCTTTTTTATTCTACTGACCTGTTGAAACAAGCAAGTGAAAGAGCAAGCAGGTGTCTAGTACCTAGCCAAGGTCAAGCCACCTCAAAATTCAAGACAGTTCTTGTTAAATATACTGAAAAAATTGTTTCCAAACAACTTAAAGAAAATTCGGGGGAGCAGAAGTAATTATTAAATCATCTTTGAAGAAAGTTTTCTTGAAAGGTTTTAATTTCTCATTTTTCTTTTGTTTTTACTAACTTAAAAAGTGGGATTTAAAAAACAAAAACCCAACATATTTTTTCACTTAATCCCCCCTATTTTTAAGACACTTCAGTTCTTGCAATTTAATTCATATTTTAAATGTTTCGGTTGTGTTTCTTCCAGCCTTTTAAGAAGCATTTATTTTCCATGTAGTATACAAAAAAACACAAGTTCTTGGAGCCAGTCTGGGTATCTCATGATAATTAGAAAATACCATGTCTACCATTATAGGCAGAAATCTTTGAAGTACAGCTTTTGACTTTTAAACCCCACATGGACCACCAGCTGCTGCCATTGTTGAGAGAGGCACTAGACATGCACTGCAGGAATTTGTGTATCTGTCAAAAGAACAAACATAGGAAAAATATTTTGTAGCTGCTGCATTGAGTCAGAGAACTGTGAAGCAACAGTCCATGGAAGTACCATGGAAGGTAAAAAGAGAGCAGTTAGCTTCCGTGGCAGTTTTCTCTTTGCCCTTATATTTAAGGTATCAGCATAATCTTTTTTTCCTCAGTATGACCTAAAGAAAGAGAAATCTTTAAATCAATTGTGGGAGATTGAATCAGTCACAGGTTTGCACCACAGAAATAGCAAAAGACCTTTGAACACCTAATGCTATTGATTATTATCATATAAACTATACAATGTTTAATTATGTTCATAGGTTAATATAATAGGTGTTGTCAACGAGTGTTTCCCATGAGCCCTTGAAAAGACAGTCCTTTTCTCTCACTTACAGTCTAGTTCAAGCAAACCACACTCAACCTCCTCTGTGTCTTTAAAAAAAAAGATATATTTTTTATGTCCTTTTGGAAGTCTGACTGTGTCTTGCTGACAGGAGATTCCTGTCTTCCTTGTGCAGCAGGTTTGCCATCTTCCTCACTCCCTGCCTGCCTGATCCCAAAGACCAGGCACTGCAGTAACCCACCTTTCCTCACCCAGTAGCTGGGCATGCAGCAACCTCCCTTTCCTACCATAGGAGTTTCCTCACAGTGCAGTATTTCACTTCAGTAGCATCTGAGGCAAACTGGCAGCCTTCGTTTTTGCTGCCCACAAACATCTGTCTAACAGAATGTGACATGCAGCAAACCAAACAAAGCGGTAATACCACCCATCATACCATCACACCTTATTTGTTTAAAAAGCCCCCAAAAATAAATCTTTTAAGACACTTTCTTTCTACAGACTCACTTGGAGGTCTTCAGTGCTGGGTGCAAAAGCATGAGCTGACACAAATGTCTAACTATGAACTAATCCCACAGTTTGCAGCTCAGGTGCCTTTTTCTAAATGCAGCTGTCTGGTGACACTCTAATTCACACTATTTCTTAGAGTGAGTTCCATTTTGTAATACCAGAATTCCTATGAGTGTTGTTCTCCCCATTCCACTTTCTTCTACCTCTAACACTAACACTGGTTTTTCTCTTACTTTGTATGTCATGTTTCTTCACTTCCTTGCAGAGCGTGTGTATGAGGGCTGTGTACTCTTGGGATACCAACTAGTATTCATGGCACAGGATGTTATGACTAAAGAGTAGTATGGAAAAAATAAGCTTTCCAGAATTAAGTCTACTTCTGTATTTCTCTGTATGTGCAGTTATTATGCAGAGCATTATGGGTTAATGGCAAGGAAACAGTTATCAGCAATTTATGATAAAAGGAAAATCAGAGTTTTGGATGACTAGAGGTACAGTTTCAAATAGCTTGATTGTTTTATCTTTCTTCAGTTAGATTTTTTTCTGTTTCTGAAAACTAGAAATTGTATTTGAAATTAGGTAACTCAATAAAACACAATTCACTGTTGTTTTAGCTTAACTACCAGAGGAAAAAATTATGCAATCCCTCATTACTTTTAATACATATATTTCCAAACAAGTGAAATCCATCACAATGCTATTACAGGGAAATGCAGGGATGCACTTATCATCATGAAGAAGGATTCAAGTGTGCCAGACAATACACACACACACACACACACACGATTATTCTGCCATTAAAATATTTTAACTTTATAATACTGTTATTTTGAAACAAGATACAATAAATGGACACGTTCACTAATTGAGACAGTGTTGGTCAACATAGAAAATCACCTTAGCAGCTTTATTATCAGTAAGGATTTTTAGGTAGATGTCATTGAAAAATAAAGTCTTAGGGTTAGTTTTAAATAGAACTATTAGATTTATCTCTATTTCTCTGATATAAATCTGATAGACCTCTCATAAATGCCTGAATAAAGTATTTACTAATCCTATAATAAAATGAGGGATGAATTATTATCTTCAAAGGCATTCTCCTTACCAAGAGGAAACATACCCTGATACACAAAGTACCACAAATGTGCTAGAGGTGGTCAAACTAAGATATTGTTCCTTTGCCATTCGCTAGTATTTAAATGGCTTATGGATAGATACTTTTTCTTGGAGAAACAAAATAAATAAATAAATAAAAGCATTAATATTAAAGAAGACAACAAATGTTACATCTGATGACTATTGCTGAATAGCATGTTCAGGATAATGAAGAGTTCTTTCTTGACATTTCAGTCTGTTATTGTCTATAAATTCAAATTTATTTTGGCTAAGCATTTAAAGAACATATATGAAGCTGTTCAGTATAATAAATATTGGGAAACAGGATGACAATTTTTTTCATAATGATTTAATTTATTATTTTTTAATTGGAAGCAATGGATTAAGGGGTCATCTAAAAGGATTGTGATTATTATAATGTATTTATGAATTCCAGGGGAAAAAATAATTTATCTTTGTGTTTTTCTTTCAACTTGTTTCAAAATTATCCTCTCTGATTACCTCCTCAAGTGTTTCCTAAATCAATATGTGTATACTGAACTTGACACACTGCTATGTGTAGAATTCAAGCTATTTTCTTTTCCTTTTCACTAACTTACTTGTTAAGAGGACATCAGTAGCATGGTTGAAGCTGGAAATTTTTATACTCTTTTATATAATTAACTCAGTTGGTTAGAACCAAGGTCTCGGGTTCCATCCCTGTGTAGGCCATTCACTCAAGAGTTGGACTTGATTATCCTTGTGGGTCCCTTCTGACTCAGAATATTCTGTAAAATATGTGATAGTCAAATTGATTTTGTGTTACCAAAATAATGTATGGTGTTTTTGGGTAAAGCCATATAAAATTGTAAACTCTGAGTAACATGGCTACAACATATTGTGTCATGCAGGTACTGGATATCTTCGTGTTTTCTTAACATTCCCTTGAGCTTCATGTGAGCATTTTGTTATTCCATTTGTCCTTCCTCAGGGTTGCAGTCAATGAGTCATTCTAATGCACAACTTATGTTTATTTTTATCCTATTTAAGTGTCTTTTTTAAAAAAAAGAGGTAGTATTTTCTATATATGCATGCTTGATACATGATATAAGCAGTTCTACTGGCTCCACTCTTATTTGGTTCATTGCAAATAAATGCTGCACTACATGTTTCCTGCCAGGATCAATTCTTCCACTTCCTTACATGAACTCATGAAAACATTTCCTATTTTCAAAACTGTTGATGAAAGACCTTCCATGGTGGTCTTTCACATCAGTTAGTCTCAATCAAAATACTTCCACTACTTTTAGGAGAAGATGACAGATTTTATCTTACTGCAGAGCAGATGATTTGTTTAGCAATTTACTTGCAATGAAAAATCATTATCTACTATGTATGAAATAGACATTAGATTATGGGTTAATAAACCACATTTATGGGATAATAAATATTTACCTTCTCACTATTATAGCATTTTGGAGACCTTTGGCCAAGCAATTTGGACAATAGATGCAAGAATTTTGTTAAGGTTAACTACCAAGAAATATGTAACAAAAGGTTATCTACATCCCTAACACTACTTCTAAAAGTAAAACAATATATATACTTACACATACACATTCTAGAGCAGGATGATGATTTGAGGATGATGATGAGCTGATAATTTTTTTTAACATACAATATAAGAAGTAGAGAATATGCAAATAATTCCAGAGGCAAACACAGTACTTAGTTACAGCAAAATTGCATTTCTTTCTTAGCTTTGGTTGGTCCTGAGACCAGGGCAAGAAACAGTGTTTCCTAGAGCTTCATCTATTCACTCAGTCATGAAAGTTTTGACAGCAGGAAAGACCACCTGTGTTTCTGCTGATTTAAAATTTTTCTGGCTAAATATCAATGTAGAACATCTGGGACCCATACTAAAAGACTTAGAACTCTTCTTTACTTCACACATTCAGAAGTTTACCACCTTTCCTGAGGCAAACAATAATTTGGCCACAAAAAGATATAGTGTTAGATCAGAGCTGGAGGACTCTTTGACGCTAGAGTCTCCTTTCAAAATCTACATCTGATTGGTGTCCATGGATCAAGACAACTCATGGCAACTATTCTTCTGATGAAAAATAAAGGCGTGACTGGTGGATGAGACAAACACTCACAGAAGGTGGGGTCTAGGAAATGAGACCCATTCATGCGAAACTACACACTTTAGAAGGAATTGCAAACTCTATTTCTGTATTTCAGAATTTTTAAATTACTTTATTCATCCATACCATAGCATTATTTAAGGGTTCTTTTGGAACTCTGTCCCTAGACAGGACAATCAACAAATGTCTTTAATCTATTTAGATTGTGGCCTAAATTTAGAGGCACTGTACTTTTTTGTGGCCAGAGAGATAAAATTATTAATCAAATGTAACAGACAGATGGATCAATAGGAAAATGTTTGACTGTATTTGTGCTGCGACTAATTGCATGTCATCCCAGGAAATGTTTGTGTCAGTCTCTGACAGCAACTTTCAAATTGTACTGTACTCTGGATCTTTCAGGTTTTAAGAGAATACTACCTAAACCTCAAGTTCAAAAATATTATTTCCCAATAACTTATTTCCCAAACTATTTAATTTTCTTTGATTAATTTTTGCAGTAAATCACACAAGCACATTCTGAAATGGCACATTCACATGTTACATTTTGCATACAATTTGAACCAGCTGGTGTATGATTTTTCTATTAAAATGGCAATGGTTTTTAAAATCTACTTCTCTTTCCATCATTCTAAAGAAAGAAAAAAAATTAAACGCTAAAAAGAGCATTATGCCCAATCCCAAAGGAAGATGTGTCAGATCAGTGAAATTATACAGTAAGCTTTATGTGACAGAAATGCTGAGCAGCAGAATCAGTAAAAGGTGAAGAGGATTTTTATAACTTTTTGAAAATGTATGGAATTCATGTGTCAGACTGTATCTTACCTTCTGTCTGCAGTCTGAGTTTTAATTTTCCTTCCCGTTTAGGCGGGATGTGTTACCCTGAAGTACAAAATTCTGAAACAAGACGGTACTCTCCTTGCCATTGTAATAACCTCTGTCCATCTCTGAACAACATGTTTTTTAGGCAACCTTATGCATTCAGCATTGTAAAGAGATTTGATGACCTCCAGTCTCAGGAGTGCAGACCTCTTCTACCTGATAAGCCGAGGCAGTAACATAGAAAGTAAAAAATGCATTTCAGTGACTGAAACACATAACTTTATGCAGAACTAAATTGCAGCACAATGTAAAGAGTAGACATAGAAGAGAGAATGCCTAGCACAAGGTAACTGCATTAAAAAAAACTAGTTCTCTCTAGTCTTCATCCAAAACCCACTGGAATACACTCAACCCTACTCATAATCTTTTTGCTGTCATGGTCCTCAGACTGTGATCTTGCACAGTGAGAAGGCAATGCAGAAATACATTTTTTCAGTATCCAAATGAGCAACTTTCATGTAAAACAAGGGTATGAGAGAAAGTGTTTGCAACTGAAGCTAATAAATGGCACACAATTCTTCACTTCTCTGAGGCTCCCTTAGCTGGGGAATGGAAACAATCTGTGAAGGGTGACAAATTTTATTATTTTTTTTAAGAACTGCCTCTGATAGTTCCTACATGGACCATGTACAAGGCTTACAAGCAATAGAAACAGGGACAAGGGACAAACAGAGGCTGTGCAGTCTTCTGGCACTTTCCCCCTTCCTCTGCCAGTCAGTGGAAGTGCTTTATAGCCAAACACATTTAGGCCCCAAGTGAATATGTGTTCAATATTCATTTTTTCAGAGAAAAGCTGTTCAATATTCTGTTTTTATTCTGGGATAAACTGGAAGAAAAGGTTTATTTTTCTTTTTTCCCTTTCTTGGCCTTCAATCCTTAGTCATTCATGCACCTTTTTATTTTTTTTATCTGTGAAGCTATTCTTCAAAACCTATAGAGATCATCCACTTCAGAGCAGCTGAGAGCTTCATTTGGTTCAGGGCACAGTCATCTGTTTAGACAAACTGCATCATGACTCATAGATAATTCTGGAGACCTAGTTTTAACATCCAACTTTCTAGAGAGATTCTGACAAAATATTGATCTGCCTCAGTTTCCATGACTATTGAAAATATTACATTTTTAATGTATAGATGCATGATGCATATGAATTACAGTGTGAAAACCATGGTACTGCCAGGTATCTAAAATGAAGCTTTGTACAGTGACATGAGTGTAGAATTACTTTTTTGTACACTGAAATGTCCAATGCTAGATCAAGCTGGTGCTGACAAAATTGTTTCTGTGTTCTTGGACATGAAAGTACAATTAAGAACAGAAGCAATAAAAATGCACTGGAGTGGAACACAAAGCTCTGTGTTAAAAATCAAGCCAAACACTTCTACTTGTATCCAAAGCATCTTTTAAAAATTAATGTAAAATTGAAAGCCAAAACTTATGATTTTACTGAAAAATCATGGTGATCACTAGCAACCTGGAAAGAAAGTTGGGGAATAAATCAATTTGTCAGCGAGGTGGCCCTTAGTATGTTTTCCTGAGGCCAAGGATGCATATGGCTTGGAGGAACACATTTTGTCTGTAACCCAGCCTGCTGAAGCAGAACTGCAGTCCAAGTAGCAACAAGGTCATCAAAGGTTATTTGTCACTCTTTCCTAACGAGCTGTTCAGACTTTCCAGAATTTGTATGTGCTGTAAGTACTGATTCTGGCATCCCAGATCACAGCTTGATACAAATGATAGTCTCACCCATGCTGAAATGCCTTGGCCATATGTACACCTTTCTGATGGTCATTCCTTCTTCCCTGGAATGAACACAAGTTGCATATGTTTATGCATCCCTTCACCAACTACATCTTTTCAGGAGATAAATATCATTGCTCCACACCCCATCATCATATATGGAAGATATTTTCAATTCTCCCTTCAACCTGAAATCTATTCTCTAAAATACACAAGTAGAACTATAATGAAAGTATCTTTTAAAATCTCAGTGTTTGTTCTTAAATAGTTAAGTGAACAAATTAGTGACATAAACTTCAAATGACATTTGTGTGTACAGATGAACAGATTCCTGATAACTGGTATGTTTTTTTATGTTTAACTGTACTCCAGATTGGAGAGCTGCTACTGAAATGTTAAAAATGCCAAAATTAAAGTTGTCCAAACAACTTCAGTTCTCCTTCTAGTATTATTTGCATATGATAAAATAGTTAGCTACATAACTGTGTACTTTTTTTCCCCATTGGGCCTTTATCTCTCCCCAGAAAAAGGTGAACATTCCCTTTTATCTCCTTCAGTCAATGTGTGATTCCAGGCACTATTTTTGCACTGTCCACTCAATATATGAAGGCATATTAAGCTTAAAATAAAAGGGATAACACTTCTATTGCCAAGGTAACGTAGTGTAAATATTCGGGTTTTATCAGAGTAATTAAAATTCTTTAGTAGATTCTCTATCAACTTACATGCAACTTTGAATGTCCAGTGCTTCTGCAAATAATAACCCGAGTGTTTCAAGTTGAATTAACTAGCATGTGAAGAGCTAGATTCACAAAACCATCATGAAGAGCTGGATTCACAGAAAGATTAGGATGTACTTAACACCTAGTGTTTAAAACAACCAGCACAAATCACTGCTCAGCTACTTCTTAGTTTTGTGCTCACGTCAAAGCATGTATTTCATGAGTCAAATTGCTCAAAAAGGTGGATACCTCTCATTGGGCAAATAGTTTAAAGTGAGTAAAACAGGCAGTGTTGTACTAACGACCGTTTCCAAATTTAATATTTAATAAGCTGTAACTTTTTCTTTTTAAAGAAGTAACCTTCTTCTGTGTATGCAGTTTTCTCCTCCGTGAAACTATATTTTCCATTCCACTTAAAACCTACAGTCAGTGCCCAGTCTGTGGCAGACTGAATATGTCAGGGAAAATTATTTCTGAAACTAAGCAAATGGATTTAGTGTCATTTACTTAGGATCAAACAAAGTGATACAAAGACTAAGAATCCTCAGAAAGCATAGGAAGAGAAGAATGGGTGAGCAGAATGAGAAGCGAATGTGGAATAATTGGTCCATGAATAGGTTTTCATTTACTGTGCATGAATATTTAAGGCTATCTGGGTAAGCAACACATTAACTTCTCAAATATTTCTTGATCATTCTTCCACTATTAGTACTAGAGTTACCCAAAACAACATACATATTAACCTATTGCCATCAGCAACCATGAACATAACGTCAGTGAAATCCGGAAAAAAAATATATCAACCATTTATTGAAGGAAATACACAGATGTAAATGAAAGAAAATACTTATGTATATGCAGCATCCTCTGTTGAAGATAGAAAGATTATGGAACTGTAATTTTATGAAATTCTATTTTTATGAAAATTTAAATTGGCAGCAGAATATCTCAGAGGACCAAGGGAGTCTGCTTTTCCAGTATAATCCTTTACACTTGACCAATGAGTAACTGTTACATCTGTTCCTAATGCATGTAACACAAAACCATGCTAGACTGGTTTAATTCAGGCAGCCAAGGCCAAACTCATCTTTCTCTTTAAATAGATAACATAACTAAACCTGCTAACTAGCCACACAAAGATGAGTGCCTCAAAGCCCTGAGTTAGGCCCTGCTCTACCTCCAGGGGCAACCTACCTCCATGTAAGCCAGACTGCTGAAAAGGACACCTCAAGCAGAGCTTTAAGAACCACCATTCACAGTGAATCAGTGAATTAGTCAGCCATCTCTATCTATAATGCAACCCCTTCCACTTTCAATTCACAGTTACAAAAACTCTCACGAAGACACATACAGGCATCTTGTAAATTATGCCAGCAGCTCTTGAAGTTGTTCCTTTTTCATTCAGCAGCATGTAGCTGTCATACGGAATGAAATCTTTCTTCTGTTCTCAGAGAATTTATCTCGTACCTCCAAGCCCTTTGATATGTACTCCAGTGGCTGGCTGTAGAGCATTTCTTGGTATAACTCTTTTACTTTTGTCCCTTCTGTTTAGTCATTCCATTTGCACACACAGTTGAAGATTCAGCATGCTAAAGAGGAAAAAGAAGGGAGTTCCTAAGAGTGGAGGTATTCACCATCAACTCCCATCACGTTTTAGTAAACTGATCAGTGTGCTCACAGCACATTTTCCTGAGCAGATCCCACAATGAAACAGGAAAAAAATTTTTGAATTTGGAACTCTATGGGTCTGAAAAATGAACAAGGCACCTAAAGAGCAGTACAACCTGGGTGAGGGCAGTTTTCAGAGTATACAAAAAGAGTCACATAAGTGCCTAGATGAGTATCAAGAAGCTTTAATTCCTAAAAACTGGAAGGAGCTGCAAGGTTAGGCAGCAAGAAACTGAATTGGATCTTGGATTTTGATGATACTTTAAACGCCAAACTATTTTTGTAGGGCCAAGTCAGAGCATTCAGCTATGCTGAGTTTACACTTGTCACAGCTGAGAGGAAAAGGTAGCTTCCAAACTAACTTTATACCTCCCTTATTCCTGGGAGCAGTAATGTGCCAAATCACCCACTGGCACAAATAAATCAAAAAATCAAAAGCTAGCAGGTGGAATTATGGGTAAATGACATGCAAATAAGGCTGATCAGAACTGGCTTTTCTTCTTTCCTCTAGAAAGAAAACAGAGTATTCTATCCTCAAGGCTTTCTGGCTAAGAATCATACAAAAGATAGTCTAGTGTCTATAATTGTTTACTATTAACTGGACTAGACTGTGCAAATCTTGCTTCTGTGGATGAATACTTATTCACAGTAGTCATTGAGTTTTTTGTTAGGTCGTTTTGTGGTTGGGGTTGTTTGGGTATTTTTTCTCTCCTATTGAAACTGGTAGCTTTTTCCCTCGATAAGTTTTTATTAATATGAATAAAGACTGTGTAATCAAGCCAAAAGCCTTATTTAAGCTACTCAGAAGCACAGACTTGCAATTTTCTCTTGTTCGTATCTTTTTTGTTAGGAACAAACTTGATCTCATTCCAGCCTCCTACGACAGGCTAGGAGTTCACAAAAGAAACCAATCTCAAAAATGTCAAGTACAATATTTCATGTAAGACCCATTCCTCTGGGTCTGAATCTCATGCAATCTGCATCTTCTAGTTAAAGAGTCTGACCCAGAAGCAACAACTAAGTATCTCAGAACAGTTTTGTCTGGACTTTAGTCAACTTTGTTGGGAAAGTAGTAATATAGAAAATATTTCTTAGGATGCCCAGATTTTTCTTTACTTATGAAAGGATGTACAGTGAGTACAGTATCATCATTTACCTGAATATAAGTTTTGATGATTTTCCAGGTTAAGTCTCAAACAGTGGTGAGTAAATAAGATTTTTTTTTTTAATTAAGAATCGACTGTAGCATTTTGAGAAGTAGAAGTCCTTAGTTCTGACAGAGAAATGTTATCAGGTTGTGCTCTCATATGCTTTGATTAAAGAAATCTAGCCTTGCCTACAGAGCTTCATGTCTATTCCAATAGCATTTTCAAATACAAGAGTTATACAGTAAGCATATCAAAGACTTTTTCACCTTTCTTTAATCAAAGGATCATATTGTATCCTCTTTGCAAAATAAAACACTCTGTGGAGAAACATCTCCAGCTTTCTAGATGAAACAAGATTTAGTTCCTCTAGTTAACTGGTTTTAGTTGACTATCTAATAAATAACTGTAATGATTTCTATAGTCATCTGTTTATGTGGGGTCTTCATTTTATTGAAATATACACTATTTCTTTCCATCATAGACAAACACTTTACCAATGCATTCTATGTCAAGACATTCTCTATGTGCTACTAGACATTATGATGACACAAGACAGTGAGAATAAATTCCTTGCAAAAAAAGTCAAACTGAATGAAAAGTCTTTTTTCACCTTCCACATAATAAACAAAAGTTTTGTCTCTACTTTTCCTTCCTGTAGCACTACTGATAGATGATAGCTGAGTTGGAACCATAGCAGTTATAAGAGTTAGCTGCTTTTACTGTCTGTATTTACAAGTTTTGGTTAGTGTTCTGGGGGGTTTTTTTTGGAGGGGGAGTGGGATTTTTAAATGTCTACCTGGATTTCAGGCTTATTAACTGGATCATCCAAAAGACAGATTAATTATCTGAATGAGTCAATTGACAATTTTCAGTACACTTATATTGGTTATATATTAATTATTAATTAAAACTATGAAGTCACAGAGGCACCTGAATGCAACAGTCAAATACTGGAAACTATCCAAATTATAGAAGAGCTCTACCTAAGCAAAAGAATGAAATTTTAGGAAGCAAAGAGTGAACTTCTTTAGGTGGAATGAAGTACTTTATTCCTTGCTTGGCTAAAACTATTATTTTCTGGTCACATCAGTATTTTTAGATTACTCAGGGCTAGCATATATCACTATAAAAAAAAATCAGAAGAGGTAAAAACTGTCAAAATTCTAGGGTTTGTGTAAGATTTAGAAACAAAAATTTGTTTTTAAAGAAAACTAGTCACATGGAAGACTATTTTTCTCTCTGCAACTAACATTGTAATCAGCAAATGTTTACTTTATTACCAAACCAAAACTGATTTCTTTTTGAAAGGGTACATTCTCCGTAAGGGAGTTTTGCACTAAAATAGTGGATTGATTTAAGTTATCGGTTTATTTCCTTCAACAGCTTTTAGAAGTATAGGAATATAAAATAATACAGGAAAATTAAGTCCATGCATCTTAAAATTCAGTTTATAACTCATAAAATTTTCTTGTATTCTTTTGTGCATTCTAAATATCAATTAACTTCTTGTTGCTTTGAAATGTATGTGCTATTTTTGAAAAATACCAGAATTTTATAGTAGCTTGTCAACAGTAATTGCCAAAAATTGGGAGACAATACTAATGTGCCTTCCATTCCTCTTTAGCACTAACATAAACAAAAATAGCAAGACCAACTGAGTAGATGAAAAACTAGAAAACCTTCTGAAAACAATGGGAGGCAGCAGGATTCCAGAATGCAGTTGGCTTCAGCCAAGAATATAGTTTCCTTTTTTTGTAGAAAGGAATCTGGTAACAACTCAGAGTACAATGAAACAAACTGGGAAATGGTGCAACAGACCTCCCATGTGGATCACAGTGGATAGCCCAAATGGAAAACAACAGTGATCATATTCAGAACAACCACAAGAAAGGGAAAATTTTGCATCCACCAAGTGACATCCTCTCCATGGTGAACTTGATCACTTGTAAAATAAACTATCATCCTGATTAATTAAAAAAAAAAAAAAAAAAAGGAGGAATTTAAACATAAGAGCATTTGATTTGGAAACACTTTTTATGACCAGCAGTTTCTAGATTTTTTTCACTATGTATATTTAACAAGTTTAATCATATTCCCTGAATGTGCTTCCTGCAATAAAGCTCCAGAAACAACTCTGTTTTCTTGTTTCATAATAGTTTAATACAAACACCAATGACAGGCTGTTATGGGCCATTCAACACAAGAGTGCTTGACTTTAGTTAAAAAATTATGTCCTGCCACTTTATATGTGAATGTAGACAAATAAAATACTTGCATCTCACTATTGAGATCAAGGTTCAAGGCAGTGGATGACCTTCATAAAATGGATTTAACTCAGTCCCTTCATCTGCTATCCAAAGGAATATATCACCATGAAGAACCAATATGACAACTTAAATTGAAACAAGACACGAGCTTATGAAGAAATGAATAATGAACTAATTCTCAACACCTTCAAATGCTGTTGCTTCCAGGTAGAAGATGAGGTCAGTGTCAGGTCAGTGTTCTTCTGAGCTTCATCTGTCACAGCTTTGGATGTATTTAACTGGTATTAATTTAGCAATCTTTAAAAGTAGAAATATTCACAATACACAATTAAAAATAATGAGATCCGCCTGCACACATATTTACAGAGTGCAAAACACGAGAATGACTATGACAGGGAGTTTATCAGGTAAATAATATATGTTTTATTTATAAATATTTACCTATTACACCAGAAGACTTGTTAATAGCCTTTCCAGTCCCTTGTGCTGATGATAAGCTTTTAAACATAGAACGTAATAATATGTTTACCTGAAGGACTGGACTACACTGAGAAAATAAGTAATTTTGTATCTTCCTATAATATTTTCTAACAGAACAGTAATTATTAAAATGACAAATGAATACTGTTATAACAGATGGAAATGTAAAGGAGATAAAATGAGCCAAGACTAGACTGCTATGTTAGACCTCACCCAATTTTCATCCAAGTGAGAATGCTCTAGGCTGGAACAACTTACCTACAAGCACTGTACAAGTTCATACAGAACTCCAGAATACCCCACAGATTTTTATGTGGGGCAGGATGAGAATTGTTTGGGCACCCTACCTAACTCACAAGTAGTAGCCACTCCCTGGCAGGATCCTTCTAATACTCCCTTTGAACCATACATGTATACCATAGGATATTATACCACCAGCCAGTACTATGCCTCATAAATGTATAAAACTGTTTCCTTATAAGTTTTGGAACATGTTAAGGACACCTTGGGTCATGAGCTTTATGTTAAATATTGCATGCTAGGTTTACTCAAGCTGCTACTACAAGACTTAGGTGCCACATGGAGCACAATATTATGCTGATGTATTCGGACCATATAATTTTTTGTTTGTTTGTTTTGTTTTGTTTTGTTTTGTCTTCAGGGTTAGGGTACTTTGATGAGTTCCTAGGAGTTCTTTAGTTATCTATATAACTTTATTTATGCATTAAAGCATAAGAATTTTTACCATGGATGGATACTACTTGGGAATCCAAGTATGTTCCAGGACAAAGAGTTAGAAGATTCAAAGTCAGTTCAAGGGCAGAAGGCATGGGACGTAAGGCCCTTTCCCATTTCACTGGGTCAAAGGATACAATACACTTTGCTCTCTTTATTCCTGTTGACTTTTGACTTTGTGACAGTTTACAACAGAACACTTTGTTTTTCTCTGCCCTACAGTCTTCAAAGAAATTCTCAGATAACAGGAATCCCTATAGTTTAGGGCTCTATTGTCAGACAGATGCCACAAAAAGCTCCCCATGCTAATTCTGAAAGTCATAAGGGAACGAAACCAAACGTTACTTTTCTGTAGAGGAAGAGCTCCACAAGAGTTAGGCAATGTCAAGAGAAGTCAATTTCAGGAATTCAAGCGGTTTGTGTAGATAGAAAAGTGTGGTCTGTGCTCAAAACACAAAAAAAATATATGCAAACACTCCTTCGGTTTATATTTTACTTTCTCCAAAGTATTATACTCAAGTCCTTGCATTGGACATTTCCATACATCCCAGACACAGACCTTTTCTGTACTCAGCTCTGGAGATAATACAAGATTTTCTATTATAAAAGAAAGTTTTCTTCTCTTCCAGGCCAATCACCAACATGGCAGTTTAATGAAGGAATTAGGCAAAATGAGGCTGTGAATCTTCCCAGAGAACCAGCTTTATGCTCTTAGCTCATCCTCTTTCTCTAATAGCTCTGGCTTTAAAAAGACACATATATTTCCAAAGACATTTGTGAGTTGAAATAGCCCTGCAAAATGGGAGAGCTATTTGTGGTAGTGGAAGCTCTTAACTGGCAGGGTGAATCTGCCTGGAGCTATGTGTGCTATAGCTGACACAACCCCTGCCTTGTAATAGCAATATTAGAGAGATACTTTCTCAGTGGGTAGCCAGAGGCAAGCATGGCCTCCTTTGCCTCAGTCAAGGCAGCAGAGGAAGTGCTGGCAAGTTCCCACCCCAAAATAGTCCAAATTATGGGACAATGCCAATCTGAATACCTGTCCTTTCTAAACAGCTTTTGGCCAAGATGCATCCTGAAATTAAGTTGAATGAAGTCAGGACAGTCTGTGGTAAAAATCTTGAAAAGACTGAGCTTGATACTGAAAGTTATGAATAGGACAACAAGTTAATAAAGATCTTTTGAAATAACTGTGTTATCCTAGTGCTGCTAAGACTGTCTCTTTTATTGGGGACTTAGGACTGTGCTCCATTCAGATAGGCTGTGCTCCATCTGCACTGACACTTTGGGTTGAGTAAAAGCTGATCTCTGAACTGTGCAAATAAAAACCAATCTTTTCATGTTTTTCTCCATACCTGCAGAGGAAACCAATAACCTGTTGAAAAGGGGTGTCACTTGCTACTTGGGTGCTGACCCTCTGTCAGCAGGTGGGACTGCCAGGACTTGAGCTGACAGCAATGATTCACAGCAATATGCCTGATTCCACAGACAGAAGCAGAACTGAGGAGGATATCCTGCCCTTCACATTGTTTGTGAGGGGCTTCATGGATGGTGTGAGGCCTTGTAATTTCTTTTCTGTTACTCAACTAGCTGAAACATAAACCTGAGTGTGGTTTTCAGGGTATTTTATGTCTAGGAAAGTTACAAACAGGTAGTGGAGCTGGTTTACTTCATTTGCTCCATCAATCCTTTGAATTGCATCCTGGCAGGAGTTACACAGAATTCAGGAGAACACTGTACTACTAGGCAGGAAAAGAAAAAGTAAGAGAAGAGAAATAAGGGAAAGAAGAAAACAAGGAAGGGATTAAGAACAGACTCCAGTTTATTCCAGAAGGACATATCTGTCAGCTCACAAGGGGCTTGCCCTGAGGAGCAATATGAGCACAACTACTGAGGAACATTGGTCTGATAGCTGAGGCCACTTTCTTGACACTGACTGCTGTAAATCTGTCAGCATAGATAAATTCACTGTTGTGAATGGAAATCAGGCCAAAGGAATGGATTCACTTGCAGAGGCCCATGGCCAGTGAGGTTACCTAGGTGGTCTGCAGAGCATCCCAGCATTGCCAACACCTAAGTCAAGGCTTAGAACATTCTTATTTCTTTAAACTCTCATTTCCAAACCACAGGGCCTAAGAGGGCTTTTTTTTTCCTACCAGCATATCTATTAAGAAAAAAAAAACCTTATAGTGATGCCGAAGAGTTATATTTTTTCTCTCCTCCAAAACACCTGGAGTTACTTACCTCAGAAGTTTCATACCTCAAAAGGCAAACCAAGGCAAACCAAGACAAACATTTAGGCGAGACTAAACTTGGGAAATTTTACCTCCAAAGAAGGATTGTTCTGAAATTCATCTGCACATGAAAACAGGAGATTCTAATGAAAGCCTCAAAATAACCTATAATTATATTTTGCACTATCTCTCAAGGAATAATATGTCTTCTTACTAATGAAGCAGAAAATAGTGGGAGACACAGTAGATGGAGAAAACCTTTTGTAGTTATGTGTAATTATATATAATTTTTGGCCATGACTCCAGAGTAATTCTGAAACTGAGTGAAATTTTTGGTCCAGCTATTTGTCCTTGCATGTTTTAAAATTGGAATGCTTATTTAAGAAGTCAAAGAACTTATTGTGTTGTGAAGTTTAAATTAAAATATAACGTACGCCTTGAATTAAAAAAGTAATTTTACTAGTGTTCTTGGTATGACTTTTTTCGCACAAAGCACAAAGATAAGAGCTGCTACTAATAATTAATATGCTGTAACATATATCTAACTGCAATTCATTATCAATGTATTCTTCTGAAAACTTGAAAATAAGAAAAGAATGTACAATTCTTGAGGTTCTTTTGAAGCCAACTGGATAAATTTGCTAATCTGTGCTGTAGAACACAATATTATACCTGAAGTCAATGCTAGAAGGAAAGGAAGATTTGTGCTTTGTAAAAATAGGTTTTCTATTGTTTTTCTTTTTTAGTTTTGCTATGTACCAAGTACTTCCTTTACCTTTTTCAGAATGCAGGAGGATGATAGGGGATAACACAGATCAATTTATTGCATAGGTAGAATTGGCAGCTGTCTAGGATGGCAACTTGTTTTGCCTAGGCATGCTTTCTGTCTTCCTATGCCCAGAGATACAGAATTAACCTAAATAACATTAAGTTATGGAAAAGCATGGAGCTCCACAGAGGGGGGTGGCAAAGAGATGTAAAGGACAACTAAGACTGTGGTACAGGTAATGAACCTTGTGCAGCACCAGTCCAGATGTCCAGAGAGCAGAGGTTGAAAAAAGCCTTGGATCTTGGGCCACTGAATCCTGACCGCTTTTGAGCAGGCTATTAGTCCTAGACAATTTCCTCATCTTTTTTCTCCCTTTTCCTTTCCCTCCTCATGCCAAGAGGTGAAAGAGATTAAGTAAAGGTTTTTTTGAGGAACAAGAAGAGGTAATACATTCTTGGAGTGGGTACACAAAGGCCTCCATGAATACGGAAGCTGGGGTGGACCAGAGCAAGGAAAAGGGACAGAGACTTATAGGAAGAAGGTGGGAGATAGGATGGGGCTGTGAGATAATTACTCTAACTACACTCCTGCCTATGTGTTCCCTGATGTGTCACACAGTCTGATGAAAACCTACTGTCTTCTCTCTTCTCTCCGCTAAGGTGTCTCTTAGCCTCCCTCATTTTGTACCCAAACCCTTCACTGGATACTTTCCCTTCTTATATCACAAGAACTCCCTAAACAGTAAAAATTTTATTTTCCTTGCATTGTAAGAAGCCCAGAACTTGTTCAGTTCCTGTCAGCCCCACTTACAGACAGTTGAAGACTTCTCTGTATTCTGAGCAAATTTAAATTTTTCCATTCCCAAATAGGAGCAAACATCTTTTACATAGTCTAATTCCTGTCAATATCAAGATCTGTGGTGGTAGCAAAGGATGAGGTTGCATAGGAAGACAGCAGAGCCCTGTGTATATGTTCTTGGAAAGTTTACTTATTCTCTGTAACAGGAGCCATTTAGAAAAGGCTGTGCTTGTAGAAGGCAACTCCTCAAGAAATAACATGTTGAAGAAGCTGCATCTGCATCTGTGAGATCAGGAAAATCTTTTTTCTTTTGCTTAACACTGTGTTGCTACTGCCATAGGCAACAGTCTATGCCTAAAACAAGACCTTTAATCAGAGTTTGCTGCTCTGTACATTTGAAGTGGGACTCGTCTAACCAAATGTAAGGACTTATTGTGTGTTATCTCTTTATAGGGAGACTTACCAACTTCTAGCAAGCGATTTGTCTAATTTTAAAGTAGACTCATCCGACATGGATGAGATTAAAAGCTTCCTGAGCATGCCCAAAACATGTTTATCTCCCAGAGGACCACCTCTAGGTTGCCCTACTCATATGAGCCAAATGTTCATCCAGTCACACAAAATGTCTGAGTAGACACAGAGAAATACTTTCGCCACCTGTAGATAACACGAGACACCTTTTGAGGCAATATAATAAATCCTGAGATAACAAGGAGGAAGAGAATTTGCCCTGACATTTCTATTCTGAAGATACAGAATTTTTAGCTTTTATGGCTATCCTATCCCACTTTTCCTGAACTTTAATTTTTAACGAAAGGTTCTGAAGGAGTTAAAGAAAAATATCACCTAGGAAAAAAAAGAAAGAATATTCTAAATATGAAAAATTAAAATATAAGTGCAATAGTAGCAGCTGAAATTGTAACAACTATGCATATAATCATAACAATAAATACAAGAAAACTTATTAAATTACTATATCCAAATTTTCTTCTCTATTGAGAAATTTGTGTCAAAATGGGGTTTATTTCAAAAAGTAATATTTTGTAGTTTATGTTCATTACAAAAAAGACATAAAGATTATTACTTTGCAAAGAGGTAGCAAGCATTATAGTAAGGAGTTTTAGAAAGCAGCAACAAGTAGGATTAGCTTTGCAAAATACTTTTTTTCCATTTAATGAGAACACTTTCAAAAGACCTAGCTGTCTAAGAGTTCTGAAAATCTTATTGGAGGCAGGATAAAGTGAAATGATGAGGGCAAAGAAGCTTTGAAAATCTGATCTTTATTTAAGTATTTTTGTAAAGGATAAAAAACATATATACCTAAAATATTGGTTTAATGATTTAACAGTTCCTGTGCTTGTGCAGGCCAAGGTAAAAAAAAATTCTTTTTCACCACTGGAGAGAAGTGAGGGGTAAATCTGCTAGTTGCTCCTCCACTAAATTAGTTAAACTTTTATGATTAAAGCAATAGTCATTGCTGTCCCTTCAATTATTCACATAAAATATAAGGATGCATAGCACAGAAATTGTCCTTATTACTGACAAGATCGTGTTTAGGTCATACCTATAGATGTACGAAATTAACATTAATATGTTGCTTGCTTTCTCTGGGTAAAGCATTTACTTTGAGCATTTCTACACATATTTCCCAATTTTTTCCATTACCACAATAACTGCAACAATTTTACATCTGTGCTGGGATGCTATGTTCCTTCTTTTTGGATGGGTGACTTTTGTCTGAGGAAGCAAAGCCTACTTCTGGCTGTTGCAACAACAAATTCCTGTATGCCAGATTGCACAAATGTAGGTGAGACTCACTACAGCTTGAGTTTCAGAACATGCCAAAAAGCCAGTTCCTTTCCCTAAAAGAAGATTCTTGTGTTGATTCAAGGGAAACATTCCTTTTTTTTTTTGTTTTTTTTCTCCACAGTTACATTGGACTATGAAAATTCTGTTTCAAAATTTTCTTCTTCAGCATGTGGGAATCCCATTGCTCTGCTCTAAAATGAAATACTGGGACCTATCCCTTGTTGAGAATCCCACTAAGAAACCTTTTTTCTGTGGATTTATCAATATTTCATTTAAAAAAAAAAAGCAAAACAAATAAAAGCAAACAAACAAAAACCTACAAACCTTCTCTCAGTGGCTTTTCTCAGCATAATTCTACTGTCTTTGCTGACTTTATTTGATACAACATGAGACCAATCGTTAACCCTGAAATCACACTCAGCATCATTCCTCATCCTTTGTTTTCTTCCCTTCACACCTGGCTGGAACAATTAGATACTGTATAGAGTGTCAAAGGCAGAACCTAATAATTGCATAACAATAAGCTTTCCAAACCCAGGAAGGATTTGATTGTCCATCTATAAAAGCCATTTTCTGCATCATTATTAGTCAGCTATTACGTGGATCATTTTAATCACTGATTAAGGGCATGTCTTGTTCTGTTTCTTCAGTGATAGCCACTAACATGGAATAATACAAGAGGCCTCATTTGAAATGGTAACAGGCGACCACCACACAGATTTTTGATAATGGCTGATTTTTCAGGTCTGTATGGTGAAGGTTTATATAATTTCTAAACCAGCACCAAAGTTCTTTTTTTTCTTTTAATTACTTGAAAACTATTTTATTGCTATGTACTAAGCAGGAGAATTCTCAATGGTACTTGAAAGAAAAAAAAATCCAAGACACGGGTCAAATACATATGCACTTCAGACTCTCTACACAGTCTTGGTGTATTTGATAACATAATTGCAAACCGTATGTTATGGGTTTATGTGTGGCTGGATTTTAGTAGTGGGTGGGGGAGACTGTAGGGTGGCATTTGTTAGAAGTTGCTAGAAGTTTCCAGTCCTATGAAAATCCAATGATAGCCAGCTCCAGGAGGAACTTCTTGCTGCTGGACAAGGCTGAGCCAATGAAGTGCGCTTCTGTGATAACGTATTTAAGAACAGAGGAAGAGAAGTTGTTGCACAGAAGAAATTCCAGCCTGGAGAAGAGTGGAGGAGAACATGGGATAACAAGCAAACTCCAAGGTCAGAGGAGCAGGAAGGGGAGGAGAGGCCCAGGGCACCTCCGTCTGCCCCTCCAGCAGGGGAAAGACTGAGAGCTCAGTCCCCTGACATTGGTGGAAGACCTCTGGGGTGTGGAGATTCCCCCCACCACTGCCCCTGCAGCTCATGGAAGAGCCCATACTGAAACTGGTGGTTAAATGAGGGAGGCTGTGATCCCATGGGAGGCCCAAGGATAGAGCAGAGTCCTGCAGGAGACCTATGGCCCGTGGAGATGGAAATCCACGCTGGAGAAAGTTTTTGCTGGGTAGGAGTTGGGGCCCCAGTGGGGAACCCACATTGGTACAGCTCAGCCCATGAAGGACTACACCCCCTTGGGGGGAGTGACCTAAGGGGAGAGGTCCATCAAGGACTGTCTCCCATGGGAAGGGACCCCACGGAAGCAGGGGAAGGACTCAGAGCTATGACCTCCCCCTGTATCCTCATGTTGAATACTGTGGTGATGTAGGTGTTCCCCTGCAAGCTATAGAGGACCATCAGGGTGCAGGGGGTCCCTGCACCCTCATGAAGAAGTGACGCCCTGGAGAGCGGATTGGGAAAAGCTGCTGTTCAAGACATGGACTCATTTAACAGCAGCAGAAGAACAGCTGGCTGGCTATGATCCCCCCACCACCACCACCTTTTCCATTCCCCTGCACTGCTGGGGTGAGGAGGGAGAACTCGGAAGAAAGTGGGGGTGGGGGGAAGTGTTTGTTTAAGACTGGTTTATTTCAGGAATAAATTTAAGTATTATCCCCAATCTGACTTGGTTTTGCCTGTTAGTAAGTGCCTTCCCTCAGTCCTTATCTCTACTCATGAAATTCCCTTGCTGATTTTTTTCCCCTCTGACCAGTCACAGAAGGAAGGTAAGAGAGCGGCTTTTAGTGGGTGCCTGACATCTGGCTGGGGCCAAACCGCTACACCATACATGAGGCGAGACCCTGTCTTCCCCAAAGTCATCTCTCCAGGTCTTACAGATCAAGTAGAAAAGCTTCCTAACAGCTCCTGGTAAAGATGAGACCTCTAGAAATGCCTGCTGTCTGAGCAGAGCCCATGAATAGTCTTCCCTAAGGTACAGAAAGACTTGTATGAAGTCCCCACACACTTATGGATTTACCAAATTTGGCACTGGGTGGAGCTTAGGAGAATGAGAAGAACTTCTGCCAGTTAAAGCTGGCAAAGAAAAAGCACAGTCTGCATCTAATCACTTCAACTGATGATTGCAGCAATAGCCAGGTCAGGACAGAGTCACTGATCCATTTAGTGAAGCTTTATCAGAGAGCTTGTAAAGTTACATAAACAGATGTACAGAATTCTGAACTAAGTATTACCAACAGACCAAAAGATTTATACTTTAAGTAACCATCTTTCATTGCCTCATATATTGCAGGGCTGCTGAAGATGTTTTTTTAAATGTTTTTTGTGGCAGAAAAATTATTAATATTTCGGATTTGGATATCTTCCCAAACTGCAGATACTCTGGCCAACAGTGCACTTGTATTTTAAGTCTCAGAGAAATGGGAAGGTTTTGCTTGATTATTAATGATTCATGTGCTATCCTTTGAGATATCAGATTGTTTTACTTTTACCAATGTTTTTGTTTTTTTTCAGACAACAGGTCATCTATGGTATCTTATGTGTAGATATGACACACTAATTACTATATACTTATATAGCAGCACTATGAGTGTATTTATTTTTTTTTTCTTTTTCAGGCAGTTTACTTGATTTCTTCTGTTATTAATGTTGAGTGAACTCCCATCACTGAGCAGTTACCCTCCCTGTTCACTGAAACTTCCGAACCCAGCTTCTCTCTCCCCTTCTTAAACTGTCCTTGGATCAACCCAATTAATGCAAGTGCAAAAGTTCTTCACATCTCTCTCTCAGGATGAAAATTTCTATCTCGTTTTTGAGCACATTGTTCTCTTTAGGTGGTATATAAAGACTAACAACTAGAGTCTTGGACCATTGTGTAAAAAACTGTGCAAAAAATAATTAAAAAAAAACCCCTCTAAAATTCTTTTGAGTTTAGTACTCACTCTCAGCTGCTCAATAGCCTCCTTTATCTTTCTGTCTACTCTACTCTAAAAGCCAAACTTCAAGTCTTAAAAACTGGTCATCTTCTTTAACTGATCACCATCTACATTTACCGTATGACTTTTGTATCACTTGTGAGGCTTGTAGTATATGGAGCTAAAGTCTCCAGCTTTTTGAGGATGATCTAAGTTATCATCTCTAGTGTTTTAATTTACTGGACAACAGTTATAAGAATTTAATGACCAACTTCCTATTTCAAATACAATATATCTGCCCACTTGACAGGTGCACTTGAGAATATGTTGAATACTCCTGTGGTCTTGAGACTGTCCTCTTTTGTTCATGGCGTAAAAACAATTAGCATGTAAGCACAGAGCAACTAACTGGGTGGAGAGGCAAATGGTGATGTGGAACATCCTGTCTCTAATAATGTAGTGAACATTCTTAAGTTCTTTCTTTTTATTTTCTGTTTGGACATGTAATAAATAGTTTCAGCTATTTTTAAACAAAGGTCTTGTTTATAAGGATATGATATTTCTTGGCTAAAAAAAAAAAAAAAAAAAAAAATTGAACAAGCCAAAAGCATTTTGGTGAGTATAATTTGGTTGCCAACTAAGCCACTCTGAGTAACCTTTCAAAATGTGTTCAATCTGCCAAGCAATAAATAACCTTCACACCTGATTTGTTTTAAATTAATGAAGTCTACAGTAGCTACCGGTCTGGAGTAAAATGAACCTGTTTCTCTACACAGTCAGAGTATCATAGATTTTAACAAATAGAGACACTCAAATCATTTTCACAGCAGTGAACTGAGTGATTTAATGAGGCTGAAGAAAGGTAAGATTGATTGAAAAACTCTAGAGTATATGCTATCTCTTTCTCCAATGGCAGTATGTAAATTGAAGATGGAAAGGTAGGCAAATGAAGAAATAAGAGAACATCAATCAGTCCTTTATCAAACCCCTGTACTGCTGCTAGGTCTTTGTCTAACATGCCATCATGTTGTCTGTATTAGAAAGGGAAGAGGACTTCCTTCTTGTCAATAAATAAGTGCAAAGCCACTGAGCTGGTAAGGGGCCAGTCAGCTACAACCTCTGACAGCTCTGTTTACTTCCATGTGGATAATTATTACAACATAATAAACAGATTATATCACCAAAAATGATGCCTTTTTGTTGTATGTGGCCTGAATCTATGTTTTCTTAGTTATAGTTGATATTTTAGTGATGAAACACTTATAATTTTCCTTATGCACTTATTTGCATGAAGAAGAGTATATTATGTCTATTAAAAAAAAAAAAAACAGAACTCAAAATAGCACATATAATTACAATCTGAGTGTATGTGCATAAATATCATTGTCTTACAAATATCTGTGCTGAAAATACTGTGAGTTATCTCAAATTATGGTGCTCTAAAACATTATTAGAGAAATAAAAGGATAGTTAAAACAAGTCAGACCAGACTGAAATCAGTCCGGTAGTTAATTTTAGGCTAATAGCAGCTTAAAATACATTGTCCTGCAAATTAATCACCATATGGTCCCCATGAAGTACACAAGCTGTGTATATCTGTCTGCCTGAAGAATGGTCTCACTGGAAGGAGATCCAAAGTTCGTTTGTCATAGTCTTCTTTCTTTAAAAAAACCAGTAGAATCTAAGAAAATACATGAAAAATGGGAAATGAGATAAAAGCATCCAGCTTCCAACAGTCAAAAAAGTCAGGACTTTCAGAGCCAGAGATGACTTCTAAACTACTTTACAGGGTAGGGATGGATAGAATTTTCTTTATAGCAGTCCATATGGTGCTACATTTAAGACTTGTGACCAACACAGTGTTGGTAACCCATTAATCTTTTGGTTATTGTGGAACAGTGCTTGCACAGCATCACGGCCTTCTCTGTTTCTCACTCTGCCACACCAGTGGAAAGGCTGGGAGAGGACACATCCATGACAGCTGACTCATAATGGCCAAAGAGGCATTACACACTATATAGCATCATGCTGATTGTTAAACTCGGGTGACAGTTTTTCCAAAGTTGCCATTTGTTAAGGACTGGCTGGGCATTGGTCTGCTGGTGTGAGTTACTGTTTTTGCAAAAGGTGTTGGTGGTTCCCCCACTCTTTTCTCCTTGTATTAACTTGTCTTTATCTAAACCCAAGAGTTTTCTCATTTTGACCTTCCAATTCGCTCTCCCATCCCACTGAGGGAGAGTGAGTGATCGACTGGTGCTGGTTAGCTGCTTACTGGGCTTAACACACCACAAGTGTCTTATAGTCTAACTCACAACAGTGCATTCTTTATTAATCTGCTCCTAATATTAGTGACTCAGTATTCGTCTCAACTCATATAATTAAGTAGATTTATTGTTGGAGAAACTGTCCCAGGAATTTGAGTAATTCAAAGAGGATATTCTCTATGGCCCACTTGTACGGATGAGAACCTCAGCTATTAGGAGTAAGCATTCCTCTGCTCAGAAGGATATACTGCTGTTCTAGTTTTAGTTGAGACAGAATTCATAGACACCATGGGCCACCCTACAGTTTTATCTGCATGACAACAGAGAGGACACAAAGAACTGTGATGGAAAATCTCCCTTGACCATGGAGGCAGAGGCATAGATATGTGAATTGGAATAAAAAACAATTACAAAAGCAGATTCTTTAAGGAAAATATGTACTCTGATTTCCAGTGGGCAGTTCCCTGGACAGAGTAGAATAAAGGGACTTCTGATTCATACAAATGAATTATGAATACTACGACCAGCATTAAAGGGCGTTGCATCCAGCCAAGGGGAGAAAGGAGCCAACCAAATATTTTGGACAGTATGGATTGGATTCAATGGCTTGGCATATCAGGCCCAGTTTGCTTTCACTTGGACAGACATCCTGTACACCAAGTCAACCACTCCAGGGTTGGAAACACAGCCCTTCCATCTGCCAGGGACTGATCCAGATTGCACTGGAACAGGGTGAAGCTCTGGAACACCTGTAATACACTGACATCATTATATGGGGCAACACAACAGAATACATTTTTGAGAAAGGGAAGAAAATAGTCCAAATACTTCTGAAAGGTGGTTTTGTCATAAAACAAAGTAAGGTAAAGGGACCTGCACAGGAGATCCAATTTTTAGGAATAAAGTGACAGTAAGGATGTAGTCAGATCCCAGTGGATGAGATCAACCAAATAGCAGCAATGTCCCCACCAACCAGCAAAAATGAAACTCAAGCTTTCTTAGATGTTGAGGGTTTTTGGAGAATGCACATTCCAAATTTCAGACTCATTTTAAGTCCTTTCTATCAAGTGACCTGTCAGAGGAAAAATTTCAAATAGGACCCTGAGAAACAACTAACTTTTGAACAAATTAATTGGGAGATGATAGTTCATGAAGTAACTCTTGAGCCAGTTGAGGCAGGAAAAGGTATAAAAAAGGAGTCAACACTGCATCTTGGAAGAATGACCCTGCATGGAGCCTCTGAAAGAAAGTACCAAGGGTGACTCAAGAACTAGGCACTGTTCACAGATGTGTCCTGTTGTATTATAGAAAAGCATCGGAGATGGAAAGAAACTGCATGAAACCCTATTCAGCAAGTTACAGAAACTCCCCAAGGAGAAGGTGAATTGACCTAACTTGCAGAAATTAAGGCCATTTAGCTGACTTTGGACATTGCTATTGCCCAGTGCTCTATAGAGATAGCTATGTTGGCTGATGATGGCAAATGTCCTGTGGTGATGGGTATAACAAGGGAAGCAGAGCGACTGGTTGTGCATTGTTGCAAGATATTGCTGCCTAGGTAGAGAACTTGTTTGTAAAAGTACATCACACAGTTGCCACTGAAGAACATCAGAACAACCAGCATGCGGGCTCCTAAGGCTGAAGTGGCTCAAGTGAATCTAGACTGGTGAATTATTTACAAGTCAGCATATCCATGGCACCTCAGGCCATCAAGGAAGAGATACAATATAGAGATGGGTTTGTGATCAAGGGACTTTACCATGGACACAGTTATCCATGAATGTGGAGCAAGCACTGCAATCAAGCAAGTTGATTGGTTAAAGCCTCACTGGTATGGAGGATGATGGTGAAAATACAAGTATGTAGAGGTTTTCTAGGTTGGTTTTATCATGCTCTTGCAAACCTCCTAAAGGAAAGCATGATGTGTTTACAACAGTGGAAGCAACTGCCATGTGGCTGGAAGCATATCCCGTGTCCCATGCCACTGCCCAGAACATTACCCTGGGCCTTGAAAAACAAGCCTTATGGTAACATGGCCCCACAGAAAGAATTTATTCAGACAACTGGGCTCATTTCTGAAACAACCTCGTGGACACCTGGGCCAAAGAACTTGGTATTGATTGGATATATCACAACCCCTATCATGCATCAACCTCCAGGAAAATCAAATTATAAAATGGACTGTTAAAGACTACATTGAAGCAATGGGTGCTTGGACTTTCAAACATTGGGAAATGTATTTAACAAAAAAACATCTGGTTACTCAACACTAGAGCTGACCATGACCAATCAAAACTTTTATGCACTGAAGAATGGGATGAAGTCACTGTAGTCCACATAAAAATATGCTGGGGAAGACAGCCTGGGTTATATCTGCCTGTGATATAATCAGTATTCCAGGCCTCCCATTATTTCTATTTCAGCCATCATTCTCTGTACCAGAGATGATAGTGCAAGAGGGAACATATACATATAAATTCAATCTACCACATTCCAATCATATCTGTCATTAACTTGAACCCTTTGAGATAATACCCCACACTATATGCCAAAAGGGACTGTCACATTTTAACTCTGACTGGCAACTAAGCAGTAGATGTTAATTACTCTCACCTTCTAAGACACCTGTATGGGCTAGATACCCAGTATGGGCTAGATTCAGTCATATACATCAGTGGTACATTAACATAAATAGTTTAAAGTATCCATGCCAGTTGTGGCCATGCATTTTGACATTTTCAATTCAACACAGACTCAAGAGCCACTCTGGGCGTTCTCTTCTTCAGACTCATAACAAAAAAAGAAATTATTTAAACTTGATAACTAACACCAAAATTGTCAAACATATGTTTTGCAAGCACAGAAACTTTATCAATATCAGACTCATTACATTATTTATGTTAAATGTGTCTCTTGTTTAAAAACATTTCATCAGCCTGCCATCCTGCGTTGAAAATACAAGCATTGCTAATTTAGCTTCAAGGTTTTATTCTCCTTATAGAAAGAAAAAAAAAAGTTTTAAAAATAGTTTGGTTGTATCCTGCATACTCATCAGAATCCATCTGTCTCTGTAGCATTAATGAAAAATTTTGGCTCAGAACTTGCAGAGATGAGGCAAGGAAGAAAAGAGATTGGATGAGGATGCAGAAGAAAGAAAGACAAGAGTTACTTCTCCCTGTAGGTGAACAGAGTAAGGATGTGTCTGAGCAAGAAGAGTAAAACTGAAATAAGGTGCACGTTAGAACTGCAGTAGAGAAGGTGGCAGGGGACACCCTTCCATTAGAAAAAAATAGGTTGGAGATAAGCTTGGAAGGAAACTGGCTGAGGAGTCTGTGCTCAGTTGAGGAGTCTGTGCTCAGTTAAACACTTTCTTCTTCAATGCCCAAAACAGACTCAAATCAATTCAGGTCTCACTAGCCCTTGGCTGCCTGCCTGTACCTGTGACATCTGTTACTTTATGTGCCCACGGAGAGGCTGATAGCATAGCGTTGTTGTCAGTTGCTCTCCAAAAGTAAGGATTTGTGCAGTTAATACAAAGTCTGGCTTCACAATAATATTTAATGTGGACTTTTGAAATAAATCTCCCAATAATTCCCACTTTTTGTAGCATGATTGTCTTTGGCTAGTTATTACAAACTGAACTTCCTTTAGGTGGAAGTAAACCAAGAGGTGTATGGTCAACCTGTTCCTTTCATTAATGGCAGTCAATCCACAGGACCAGATGAGAGATAGTCTCAAGCAAATCTCCACAAAACAGTGAAGACTACAGTGGATATCACTTATTCAGGGTCTGCTCTGCAAAGCCTATTATTTCCTAATAAACCATAGCTTCAGATTCCACTACTGCTAATCACCAGTGTGATATCTGATTGATATAAGCTCTCTTTTAAAAAGAAAAACATGGGTATGAAAAAGGTTGACACCAGAAGAACTAATGAACATAGCCTAGTAAAGCATTAAGTTTACACAGAGAAACTTAACACATTCACAACATGCCTGTTGTGTTTAGATGTTAAGCATGCCTTCAAGTATTTAGCTTCTTTTTTCCCCTCTCCCTAGGATCCCTTCTTCCTTCATGGATACTGCTCCTTTTTCCAACTGGTGATTTTTCTTAGTGCAAAACATGACCTCACCCAACCTTCCCCACAAGAAGTCAGACCTACAGTGAAACTGATTCATTAGTTTACCTCATCTGGTGTTTATTGATGTAATATGGAGCTCTTTAATGGACATTGGTGGCTTTGCACATCAATATTATGGAGTACTGGATGATACTATTAGGTTCTTATGGCCTGGGTATAGAACCATAGTACACACAAATCACAAGTATTTGGACAATTTGGGCTACCAATGAAAAATTTTGCGTTGCAGTGTAATTACACAACATACATTTCCTGATTTGCAACCACCTTTCTGAGTGCTTATAATTTTGGAAAGACAGATCAAGTAGACAACAGTGAAGTTATGTTTTAAAAGGTTTGTAAACATGATACTGCATGTGTGAAAGTACAAAGAAATGAACTGTGGTCTCTCTGGTAGATTTAAACTTCAAGACCTGTCTCCAACAAATCCATTTGTTACTGTTATCTAGTCAGAGTAACATTATACATAAACTAATCCAGACAATACTTCATTACCTTAGTTTTGAGTGCTTGATTTTGTCATTCTAATATTTGTAAATGGTTTGTATAGAATAAATAATAAATAAAATAAACCAGTTTATTTGAATAGATGTTGGTTGCAGCTGCAAGTACTGAGCACCTCTAAGGGTTGCCCCTTTAGATATGTTGAAGGCAAAATTCCAACCTTGCTCTACAGTGCAGCACAATGCTGTACTACCCCTACCTGGCTTAAGTAAAGGTTTTGTTTTCTTTTCAAAGTCTTTAGGTTAGGTAGCAAAGCCTTTCTTTTGTTGCCAAAGAGGAAAAGTTTAAAATTACATTTAATACAGTCTTATCTACAGCTTTTGAGGCAATAAAGTTGCTCTTTATGTGTGGGAAATCCTAATAAAAGCTAAGGATTCAAAGTTAGTAATTTTAAGATGTATTTAACAATACCAGTATTTCTATTAACAACTGTTTGGATGCAGTTCAAAAGACACTTAAAAATCACTAGTTAGAACTAAAATGATCTTCCTATAATCCTCTTCTTGGATCAGAATATGGACTTTCCTTCTTTACTTTTAAAGTATGGGTGAATGACTTGAACCTCAGAGAATGTCTTACGGTAACTTGTATCAAGTGTGAATTTCACTAGTTTAAAAAAAATACAACAAACCTCTCTGTTAGTAGATAAAAAAACCTCTATCTTTGCAAAGAATAAAACTCATAAAGGATTCAGATAGAGGGTAATATCTGTTTTTGCTACAAGGCAGTTATAATAATCACAACTATCAAAAGAAATGTCCTTTTAAAATATTTTTCTTCCTGAAGTGTCTACCTATGATATTCCAAACAATCGTGTCTGCCTCTTGGCACCTATTTAAGATATACTTGGCAAATGAAAACTGAATTAACAATAATACTTTTAAAATCCCTAAGGCAATATTGAAACTCTATATACTTATAGAAGAAAACAGTTGTTCTCCAAATGGCTGGCAAAACCATCTCCAGGCTATACAGTAACAGATGCCAATGGAAATGATTGCACATTTCTTTATTCTCACAAGATAACCTTCAGGAATAATGATTTCAGGCTCTGATTTTCTGGCTTACTTTCCATACATATTACATGCAATAACCTCAACACCAAAAGCTGCATGTCGGTCACATACAGAACAGATGAAAATATACCCAGAGTTCAATTTATTGGACTGGTTTATTGTATTCCATGGGGAAAGTGTTACGTCCCCCTGAGGAACTGAACTGACAACAAGGGCTGAGTCTGGTCCTTCACAAAGGTGTTACCTGAAGCCCAGAAAAGTCCATTGAAGTGTGCACTGTAAACCTTCTACCTGCACTTACACATTTTTGGGCAGCTTTTGACCATTTGCCTAACTCTACACTTTTCTAGGCCAGGGAGCTCCCCAATGCCTTAGTGTCCTTTGACATCCTCTCTTTGACTTGGCAAAGCAATTCTGCCCTCAGGACGGACTAGAGGAATATTGTACTCACAGCCATAAATCTGGTAACTGTGTGTGGGTTCCTCTTAGTATCCTACTTATCTAGGCAACTCTTACTTTTCTTGCTTAGTGACTTTGTTGACCTAAATCCATGGGAACCAAGTGCTCAGAGATATGCATGATATACATCATATACATTAAGAAATAGTAAAATATATTTGATAGTTTATCACAGTGTGTAGTTTATCTAGTGAGCATTAGGGTTAATGGTGTTTCCTTTATGCCTTTAATATTTGAATACACAGAGATATCCTTGGCAATACTTATTGTGGTCTAAATTCTTATTGTCAGAATATGAGTAGACAGAAAATATTAAAGTATCACGAATATTTTTCAAAGTGATACTATTTTTTTCTTACTTCTACTAAAGATTCTACTCTATTTAAATCATATTGATCTGCTGCAACCACACTGATAAATAGACATCATTATTAACTTCATATCACTTAGCACCTCAAGATTCTTCCTCTATTCCCTGTCTCTCAGGCAGAAAGACTTAACAATTTCTACCACTGAAGTGTTATCTCATTTCTATTACACTAATCCACTAGATTATCTACATCTATTTGTATGATACTCTGATCTTTTTCTATATTAACAATAATGTACATAAACTGGAAATACAGTAAATGTACATACAATTATTTCAAAAAAAGCCATGGTACCATTACAAAACTGATCCTTACCCCATTTGTTGAACCACTCGATCAATTGCTTTTGATTTTCATAACTGATATTCATGATTTTCTGTAGTTTCTGTTTATCTGTCCTTCAATTCTAGGACTAATCCCCTTCTACTCCATTTTAAATGAGAATCTGCCTTTACTTGAAACTCAATAGTATAGTTTCATTGCATTATATTAATCTATGAATATTGACCATAAAAAGGATATTTGCTTAGAATTACATCTTCTAGACAATCTACATGTACTATCTTAATAGCAACTAATAATATCACTGATATCCTGGTGGAAAAATATTACATTAGGTGAAAGAAATTATGTGCTTCATAGTCTTCTCTGATTGTGTCAATTGTTTCAGCACAATTACTTACTGAAAGTAAAGGTATATTCTCAAATATTTAGCAAGTCAGAATCAACTTTAAAGATCATCTAGTTCCAGTCTCCCTACCATGGGCAGGGACATCTTCCACTAGATCAGGTTTCTTAGAGCCTCATCCAACCTAGCCTTGAACACTTCTAGGGATGAAACATTTGCAACTTCTCTGGGAAACCTGTTCCAGTGCCTCACCACCATCACAGTAAAGAATTTCTTTCTAATTGTTAATCTAAAGGGACCCTTGTTCAGTTTAAAGCCATTATTCCTTGTCCTATCATTACATGCCTTAGTTAAAAAAATCCTCTCCAGCTTTCTTGTAGGTTCGTTTTAGGTACTGGAAGGCAGCTGTAGAGTCTCCTGGGAACCTTCTGTTCTCTAGGCTGAACAGCCCCAACTCTGTCTCTGATTTACAGACAAGGATGTCATGTGGAACACTGTCAAATACTTTGCACAAGTCCAGGTAGATCTCATCAGTTGCTCTTCCCTCATCCACCAGTCCCATCATAGAAGGTCACTAAATCTGTCAGGAAAGATTTGCCCTTAGTGAAGCCATTTGCTGTCACCAATCACCTCCTTGTTTTCCATGTACCTGAGCATAATTTCCAGAAGGATCTGCTCCATGATCTTGCAAGCATAGAGGTAAGACTGACTGACTTGTAGTTCCCTGGGTCTTCCTTTTTTTGTCTTTTTAAAAAGGGGTTTATTTTTCCCCTTTTCCAATCAGTGGGAATTTCCTCGGACTGCCACAACTTTAACTTGTTAATATATCTTTCATAAGCTTATAAGTTTTCGTAAGTTTATACTTTCATAAACCTTTAAAAGAATGTAAATAGTTGAATCCTGATGATTTTATGGAAATGATTATGCCAGATGTGTGTGAGAATGACTCTATAATGTCTTAGACATTTATATTCCAGATAATTTACATGAAAAACAGCATTATGTTACATGTGCTATTGATTTTAAATCCTTTAATATTCCAGAATTTGTATTTTCTTATTGTTACTTCCATATCTTATGTTTTATGGTCTTCTTAGATTATATGAAAGTTTTCACAAACCTGCTTATCTTTTTAGACAATTTAATCTTAAATATACATCTTTATCTCACTTCTTAGCCTGTGGAACGAAGACAAAGTTTACTTCATATTGGGGAAAAAAATACTCCTATTCATATTTAGGAAATTCTGTGCTGAAGTGATGAAAAATGCTTCAAATTAAAATGTCCTTACTTTTCCTTTGTCTTCTTCCTTGTTTGGACAACAATGAGCCTCGACATGACTGGCTACACAGCTGCCGTCACAGAACTAGAACAGCAATCCTGATGTTAGCTACATGTGGAATTCTTTTTTTTCTTGAGGTTATGCAGTGATTAAAGTGCTACATTGAAGACGCTAATGTGTTCCAGAGGATATTTTCCATTTATTTCAAAGGACTGTAGATTCTAACACAATTTAAAACTCTGAATATCATTCCTCCAGTGACGGAAAATCTCCACAGTTACCACTTAGAATGTCGTAGGAGTCTCTTCAGAGTACAGGATTAAAGATTAAAATACTGCACCTGATCCACAGTCTGATAGGTAACTTCTCAATAAAAGTTTTACTGAAATGATATAACTCCAACCTCCACAAACCCTCCTCTCTACAGTGAGAAATTGTTGCAGGAAATAATTTCTACTTTTATCATTTGTGGGATTGTAAAGATAGCAAAAAGTTAGAAAGCCACCCAAATATATATTTTAGGGACTATTTATCCATGTTAAGATTTATTTTACATACCACTACAATTCATAAGAAGTATAGTTAAATATGAGGAAGTTAAAATACAAAGTACCTTCTGGATATGCAAGACCATCAGAATTCAGTGTTTTGTAATATTTCTACACTTTGTTCAGTACATATTTTTTCTTATTTTTCTGCTCAGAGACTGAAGGAACGAAATTACTTTAAAGGACAATACCACCTCTTAACTAAATTATGGGGTTACATTCTAAGCATTGTAAGTACAATTTATTTTTGTCTAAATTCAGCCTGCATATTTAGGTGTTCCATCCAAGCTAGCCATATACAGTGAAGAGACACAGTTGTCTCCAGATTCTTCATTAGAGATTCAAGGAAGAACTCCTATGTTTCTGGGACAAAAATCAATTTAACAATGTGCCACTGTGTTTCACAATCTCAAGAGAAACAATTTTATTTTCTGATCCAAGACACATACTTTACAAAAGACCTTTAATAGACATCCTTATGTTAGCAATTCTTTGTTTTAAGAAATGCTGTAGCAGAAAAGTAACTGTTTAGTACTACCTGGCAGTCATAGCAATTCTTTAGCCTCACCCATACCAGCAGGAAGACTTAAGTACATCTTAAAATTATTTTCTAAACATATTTGACAAGGAATCTATGAAAAAAAGAGGAAGGAATCTATGAAAAAAGATAGAATGTTGTGTGTTAGCCCTGGTAAGCAGCTCAATCCCACACCAACTCCCCATTCACTTTCCACAACAGTATAAAGGAAAGAATTGGAAAATCAGCAAATTCGTGGGTTAAGACAAGTTTAATAGGTAAAGTAAAGGTGTGTGCTTTGTTTTTGCATTACAAGGTGGGATTTTTATAGGGGGGATACAGGGGTGGCTTCTGTGAGAAGTTGCTAGAACCATGTCCAAATGCACCAGTATCAACCCTGTCCTTATGCTCAATCCATGAGTATTTCATTATATTTTCTCTACCCTGTCCAGTTGAGGAGAGGGTGATACATGGCAGCTTTAGTAGGCACACAGTGTCCATACAGGATGAAGGAACCACGCTGTGCATGCAAACAAAATGAAAAAAGTAATTTATTCATCCCTTCCCATCAGCAGGGAGGTGTTCAACCATCTCCAGGAAAGCAGGACTCTGTTGTACGTAAGGACAGGTACTTGGGAAGACAAATGACATCACTCTGAACATCCCCCCTTCCTTCTTGTTTCCTCCAGCTTTTATTGTTGAGTATGATGTCATGTTATGGAATATTCTTTCTTTCAGTTGGGGTCAGCTGTGCTTCCCAAATTCTTCTGCACCCTCAGCCTGCTCACTGGCAGGACATCATGAGATGTCAGTGCTGTGTATGCACTATTCAGCAGTAACCAAAACACTGGTGTGTTATCAACACCATGTTAGTCACAAATACCAAGCATAGAACCATACAAGCTGCTACGGAGAACGCTAAATCTATCCTAATCAAAACCAATACATAGAGGAATCAATCCCTCTACATCGTGAAATACATTTATAATAAATAAAGATTAAAATATTTCCTTCCCAAAATACTTAACAGACTGGCAATAAATTATAAAAGTTTAAAGAATTTATAACTAGGTCAAAAGCTTTCAAAATATTCTAAATAGTAAAAAAATCACAGTAGAGTTCTTTTTCAGTAACTTTTTTCCCAACTGGAAGTTAAAGAAAGTCAATAACATGTGTGTTTCTGATGGCATCAGTTATTCATTTGCAATCTTTCATGACATGAAGTAAGAAATTGAATAAAACAGGGAAAAATATGAGTCATGCCTTATTTGTCTAGATGCCTCTCCTGAAGTTAGAACCATCTGCAACATTTATTTGCTACATTAGACAAATGAGTGATTTTTCTTTCCCAGGGCTAAACTCACTTTTAATTTAATTCAAGAGCACGTAGAGTTTGTCCTCTATAATGACTTCTATAACTATTCTCCTTTTATTCTGACTTTGCCTCAGGCCCATATATTTTTAAGTTGCAAAATGCAAACAGGTATCCTTTCACTAATCACAATAAGAACCAAGTTCCAAAAAATTGAATATGTATTTCATTAAAACACACAGCAGATATACAGGAAAAATTTCAGCTTTCAGCATAATCATGTATATGGGTTGTGATTAACTGTGTCAGGATGTATCTCATGTAACATTGCTAAATCTCTACTTGGGTTTAGTAGATTTAGGCAAATTTACTGCAGAAAAATCCATCAAAGATTTTTAAATACAAGGTACTGCACTTTATGACTCAGGAAGTTGCAAAGTTAACCATACGTTAGAAGAATATTTAGAGTAAATATCTCTATATGTTTAGTCTGTGCTTACATTATTTCCTTCTAATATAGAGGACAGAAAGAAAATACATATACTGTATATTATAGTATCAGAATATATTTGCTCTGTACTTACATCTTTTATTCCTCTTGCCTGTGGCATTAGTTGTTGTTGCAGAAAGGCCTTTATTCTGATGCAGCATGGAGTCATTTCTCTATGTTCTTGGATTCTTAACCTCATTTAGCTACAAGGGAAACATCTGCACTGGTGCTTCCAGATGCCCAGGAGCTTTTTGAGGTGAGTAGATCCAGGCAATTTTAAATTGTGATTCATCTGACCTGTTGAATAATACCTCTGTATTCAGAGAATGTAGGACACAAAACCTAAAAATCCCATTCAATAGTATGAATTATCTTTTAGATTTGTTCTCAGTGATTATGTCTATATCAGAGCTTTTTATCCTCAGTAGTGCTGTATGGCCACATAAAATATAACATGCAGCTGGAATACATTTTTGTGTCATACAATTGTTACAATAATTTTCTCTGCTGATTGATTTATTATGAGTATAGTAGGAAGTGAGGCATTTATGATCTGCCACCAAACAAATTGACTGGTCTTGATTAAAATTTTTACAGAAAATGACAAAATTTATGGATGGAACCTAATTCTCTCAGAATTCCCAGCATCATTAACCAGCCTTCGATTGTCTCTACCCAGCAGACCTTTGTTGGGGTCTGTGATTTCAGTGTGATTTGGCATCATGAATAGCAAGGTGGAGCTGACTTATACTCCTGCAGAATCTCAAGGTTGATCTGTTGCATATTAACAAGTAGAACTGGATCTTGAATATGCTTAATATGACACACAGTTTACATGACCATTCTGGCAGAAAACAAATTTCTATAAATGTTTAATTCAGAAAGATGCATAACAGCTGCTTTGTACATGTGTATCAATCACTACTTATGCAAATGTCTTCTTTCCAGCCATGCTAAACTCTGAGTAACTTGCATGTGGAATTTCACAACATAGTTATTTTTCTCATCAAAATCATACTGAAGGAAGAATCCTCAAAGACAGGGCAAAAAGAACCACAGAGTAATGCCAAAAACTACAACAATGGCTGGAAAATGATCTGAAATTTTACCCTCTACAAAGTATAATTTAAAAATCTGAATTCAGGAAATACATGAAAATGAAAAAATACTTTGTTTGACAGGACAGAGAAATTTTTAAACCTCACACCCAAGTTCTAAGTGTGAGAACTATCTGAAAATATCTACTCAATAAATACTACTGAGGGCAATAAAGTTTTAAAACAAAGAATTCAGAATAAGACAGTGATCCAAGTGATTAGGTACTAATTACATAATAACAGGTATATCTACAACATGATAACCCTTCTGCACTATGAGTAGCTATTCAAATGAAGAATTGTTTCTAATCTATATTTAAATCTGTTGATAAATGAATTCTTGTACCTTTTGAGAGGAAAATAAAGGTAGAGAACGAGCAAGATGTAAGTTAGCCATCACCATACCAACAATAATTTTCATGGTACACAAAAATATTTTTTAATCTGCATTGTCTGCCAAAATCTGCTGTCTGGAGGTTATACAGGTCATTCCTTCCCATCTCCAAATAATCTACACCCTCCAAAGGAAACATAATCCACTGAAGTGTGTAGACACAGTGCTCCACATGTGTTCACACAAGTGCTGATTAGAGAGGAAAAATTATTTCCTTCAACCTGCTGGCTGCACTCTCGCTCGAATCATCCAGAAAGCTGTTGCTTTTTTGCAAAAGGACTCCAATTCTCTTCCTGCAAAACTGCTTTCTGATGGTTTGGACTGCAGCCTGTACTGGTGCATGAGATTTTTCTTCCCAAAAGGCAGGATTTGGCACTTCACTGAACTTCCTGAGGTTTCAGTCAGACCATTTCCCAGTCTGATGAGGTCTCTCTGAACAGCAGTCCTGCCCTCCATCTTATTGACTGATCCGTTAATTTTGTATCATTTGTAAATTAACTGTGAGTGCTTTCTAGCCCATCTATCAGTTCATTAACAAATATGTTAAATTGGTATTGGCTCCAATTGGCTCTTCACTGACTAAGGACAGGCTGCCAGCCATGCTTTGTACTGCTGATCACAAGACACTGAGCCGGGTGGTCCAGTCAAGTATCCACCTACCTTATAATCCACTGTACTGGGTTTGCGTGGCAAGGTTTTGGCAGCAGAGGCGGGGTTTCTACAGGGGCTTCTGTGAGAAGCTGTTATGAATGTCCCCTATATATTCCCTAGCCAATGCCAGCCAGCTCTAAGATGGACCCACCACTGGCCAAGGCCAAGCCCATCATCCACAGTGGTAGTGCCTCCATGATTACATATTTAAGGGGGCAGTTATTGTGCAGGGTCAAACTGAAGACAAAGAGAGGAATGAGAATGTTAAAAGAAACAGCACTGTAGACGCAAGATTAGTGCAGAGGGAGGGGGAGGAGATGCTTCAGGCACCACAGCAGAGATTCCCCTGCAGCCCATGGTGCAGATCAGGATGAGGCAGCTGTGCTCCTGCAGCCCATGGAGGTCCATGGTGGAGGAGAGATCCATCTGCAGTCCCTGGACGGCCCCATGCTGGAGCAAATGGATGTTCAAAAGAGACTATGAATCTGTAGGAAACCCATGCTGAACCAAGCTCCTGACAGGACCTGTGGACCCATGTGTCGTGGTTCTGCTTTGGGTTAATTTGCTTTTACACGCCCTACACAATTACTATTAGTTGAGAGGTTTAGGTAGACAAAAGAGACTTGATTGGGGAAAATAGTATGAACATTTATTATTAATAAGTTAAAACTAAAGAATTATATCTACAACAATTTTACTTAAGTAAAGGTGCTTTTTACAGAAATACTTCTCCCCCATTTATATCAGTACAAGGAGGACAAGCAGTTCCTTTCTTCATTCTCAGAGCTCCAGACCCCTTCAATAACTCTGTAGCACTCTCGTTGCAGCTGGAATTCTTTCTTTTTCTCTCTTGTTCTGTGTTAGCCTCCAGGGCTGGGCCTACGCCCCTCCTGGGCTAAGACCGGAGGCTGGGGGTTACCCAGGCCCTGAAGTTTCCTCTTCCATGGGCTTGCAAGGGGACACTTGCCTACCATGGATCTTCTTCTATGGGGTTACAGGGAATAATGGCTTATGAGTCCACACCTGTTTCCCTGTGGAGGTCTCATCCCACGGGAGAACAATCCTTGATAGACCTCTCCAGCATGGATCTAGCATGGATCCCAACATCCCTATCCAAGCTGTTTTCTGCTCCGGTGTAAGGCTCTCAGGGTCACAAATCTCCAGCACTAACAGCATGGATCTCTCACTGAGATCCCAAGCTTACTCAAACCGTCTGCTCCAGCGCAAACCTCGTCCCTTCGGGGTCATAAATCTTCAACAGGACTCTGCCTCACTTCAGTCCCTCTCATGAAATCTCGGTTCCTTGGTACATTCACAAGCTCCTCTGTGAGTCACATGGGGGGGTCTCCTCACCCCAACAATCTTCTACAGGTGACAGGGATTACTTGTCAGTCTTTTGCCTGATGAAGGGAGAGAGCGAAAGGGGGGGAGAAACAACCTTCCTTCTTTCGAACTTTCTTTCTCTCTCCTGCAGCTGCCAGCTTTGACCTTGGAAGTCCCTTATCTCTTCGCCAGAATTCTTCTGTAGCAGTTTTTCGTCCAAGCAACCAGTCTTCTAAAGTTTTTTTTTCTTCACTCTCTTACAAGAGAGAAGGGGGGCTTCAGTGCTACACCTGCCCCCAGCCCAAGCCGGGGGAGGAGGGGGCCTGGCCCCCCTCAGGGCCCGCTGCTGCTCCTACATGGCCCCCAATTTCAACTGCGCCACAAGCCTTCTCTTCTGTTTTTCTTAAATATGTAATTAACAAAGGCGTTACTGAGAGTTTTAATTGACTTCTTGTCCAGAATCCACCTGGACAAAACCATCCTCAGCCCCAGGGTCTGGCCAGCTGGGCAAAACCACGACACCATGGAAAGAGGAGCCCATGCTGGAGAAGGCCTTCTGGCAGGACCACTGACCCTACAGGGGACCTACACAGAGACATGGGATGGACTGACCACAAATCCCACACCCTGTTCCCCTGTGCCGCTGAGGAGGAGAAGGTAGAAAAAAAATTAGCAGCGAAGATGAAGAAGGGAGGAATGGGAGGAAAGTCTTTTAAGTTTTAGGTTTCTTTCCAATTACCATACTCTAATTTGATTGGCAGCAAATTAAATTATCTTTTTTCCCCAGATTGAGTCTGTTTTACCCATCATGGTTACTGGTGAGTGATCTCTTCCTGCCTTTATCTTGATCCATGAGCTTTTTGTTGTATTTACCCTCCCTTTTCCAGTTTAGGAGGGAAGTAACAGACTAGCCTTGGTGGGATCCTGGCACCCAGCCAACATCAACCCACCAATCCAAATCATGATATATGTTGCTGTAAAAGTACCATTTCAGTAGAACTAGACCTTGAGTAGTCTATCCAAAATTCAGCTTAGCTAGGAAACAGCTATGAAAAACTAGAGACTTGGGATTTTCTCTCTTAGTCAGAGGCTTTACTTACAGTGACTAAACAGGGATTCTAGGCAACTAGCTTAGGTTAAAGATCCTTAAAATAGTAAAACTTAAATAAAGTCATTCTCATTTAAGAAGCTTCTATTTGAAAACTATAGAGGGTAACTGACCGAACAATCCTTCAGAAACAAATGAAAGTATCTGCAAAGAATTGCAGAACAGATGGAATTATACAAATAATTTCTATCTTTCTGCATTGGACTGGTGTTATCTCTTTCAGGAACTGAAAAATAAGAGCCCGATAGACCACTAACAGGAGAGGATTTAAAGGAGAGTCAGAATGCTCACAAATGTGGAAAAGTTCTTATGAAGGAAACACTGAGAAACCTTAAATTGTTTTGCCTCTAATTTTCTCTAAGTCTGTAGTGGAGATGGCAAGAAGTAATGAGCCTAAGTTGGATCAAGAAAGGTAAGATTCAAATGTTAGGAAAAGGCAAGAAAAGGAAGCATTTGAGCACACTGCCTGTGTGGAATGCTTCAGTCCTTTAAGATAATAATGGCCAGTCTTCGCTAGTGAAGATCCGGGGAAGGTCTTTCCACCTTCCAGCCTGCGCATTGGATTTTTTAGGTGAGACACAGTGTGCGCGGAACTGAGCCCACCCTTTAATCCTAAGGTTCATCTGCCGGGGCCAAGCGAGCTTGGACGGTGGCAGTGAGGTCCTCAGGACTTAGATGGATTGCCTTTAAGGGCTAACGAGCTCCATCTGCCCGGGAGTGGCCCTGACCGGGAATCGAACCCGGGTCTCGGCGGTGACAGTGCCGCGCCTTTACCACTAGACCACCAGGGGTCCCTTAAGAACATACTAGAGAAACCCCTAACACACCTCTTGGTGCCTTCAGTCTCAGGATATCTCCCAGTCTTATTTTCCATATTTGACAGTGCTATGGTTGTTGCATTAGCAGATGCTTCTAGATAAACATACCTCTTTTTTTGTGGCTAGCGGGGGGAAAGCTTTCTCCCTCTCATCAAGCATGAAGCAGCTGTGTACCAAGATATTTGATCAATCTGGACGAAAACATAAAATCTGGCCCTCAAGAGCTCTTGCCTTGACAGCAGGCAGCATCACAAAATTACCATTTTTCTTTCTGATTGTTGGTAGAAAATAAACAAGACATTAATTCTTTTATAACTGGTGTGCAGTTCTATAAAGAAGTAATTGTGGTTTTTTGCATACAATTACTTTCAAGCATGGGATTCCTTAACCAATATTTACCACTCACTTTAGAATATTTAAGCAGAAACACTAGAAGTATATAAACAGTTACCTTTAGATCTACATTAGCTTAAATTAAATAAATAATTTTTGGTATTTGGCTTGTCGTCAGCCACAATATTGTGTTCACCAATCAACTAAAATTAACTATTTAATGAGTGTTTCACTTCCCAATGAATAAGAATCTAAGCTGCTTTTGCTGGGAATATATGTGTAACAGATATGATTAGTAAGGAATCATTGTGAATTAAGTAATACTTAATTGGATAGTACTCCACTTAATTGTGGATAGTAGTCCACTCCACCTACTGTCACAGATATGTTTTAAATATATTCTTCAAAATATCTAGGAAACAATACACTTAACAAGGATACATGGATTACGGTTACATTTGAAAGTATGTTTTCCCAATTCTTTTGGTGATCAGTGACAGAAAGTGAGGGAATGGCCTGAGGTTGTGTCAGAGGAGGTTAGTTTGGATATTAGAAAAAAGTTCTTCACCCAGAGGGTGGTTGGGCACTGGAACAGGCTCCCCAGGGGAGTGGTCACAGCACCAAGCCCAACAGACTTCAAGAAATTTTTGGACAGACAATACTCTCAGGCACATGATGTAACTCTTGGGGAGGGTCCTGTGCAGGGGCAGGAGTTGGACTTGATGATACTGATGGATCCCTTCCAACTCAGCATATTCTGTGATTCTGTTATATATTTTATATTTGCATGCTATTATATTGTACTGGTTTAGTTCTCCTCAGTGTGGACTTGATTTCTCTGAGGAAATATTTCATACCAGCAGAACCACAGCCTCTAGATCACCTTTAACCCAAGCAGTTGTGACCACCAGTAAGACTGAAAATGCAGACCAGATAGCAAATGAAAAGACATTTCAACTAACCCATAAACAGCCCTGTCATGAACATAAAACTGACCGGTCATCAAGATACATATCCTGTGTTATCTAGAATTCTCAGGGAAAGATCAATACCTTAGCATCTGCATGCACTATCTGTGCAAATAGTCCATGGCAACTCCTGCTGCCATCAGGGTGTTCCAAGAGAGGCTTCTACAAATTAATAAATAAAAGATTCATCTGGAACAGTTCAGCAGAGGATCTGTCATAATGAAATTCATCAGATGTACCCTCTATCACAATGCGGAAAACAAATATACATATCTGCTTTGTTCAGATCATCTTCCCAGACTGTGAGGAGGCCAGAGCCAACATCAGCTATTACTATAGAAATAGAATGGTTAACAATTATTGTGCAAAGCCTACTGGACTTTATAAATGAAGAAAAATCACTTCCTTCAGAAAAGTATAACAATACTCTGGACTTAGAGTGCCAGGAATAGGTTCCATGAGTGGTGTTTTCTGGATTCAGACATGAGTGGCACCTTCCTGATCAGGATATGAGATCTAACAATCTTTGAATAAGCTGCAACATTCTTCCCATTAAAATGTAAGATCATCCAGTGGGATCCTCAGACATACATAGAACAAGGCCTGCATAAGCCACCAGGCATCTTCATCCTATTGAGAACTGCTGCATGTCCCCCAAGTATTCACCATTCCCAGAGAATAAAAGTGGAAATATGATGAAATTATGAGCCTAAGGGATATGTGAATGTCCGTTTGCATGCAGAATGTATAATACACAGTATTATAGTTTATTTCTGTGTGCTTTCTTAGGATCTAACTTTTTGCTAAGCTTTTCTTCTGCAAAGGTAACTTATATTTACTCAAGAGAAATTTTGCTGGTACTAGAAATTTTAAAACTAAAAGACCTGTATAAACAGATCTATTCTGTTAAAATGGGGAGTTCATGCATAGTTTGAGGTTGGAAGGTAAGGAAAGGCGAAAGTGAGGCCCCCTCACTTTGACAGCTGAATTCCAACAGCAGTTGGAAGGGGAAGATAAGACTAAAACCTCCACTATTCATAAAGTGTTCCATTTAGATTAAATAGTCCTTATCTTTTGGCTTTATAAGATAAACTTCTCTAACACAAACTGTAATTATAGGAAGTATTTCAGGAAATTGTAACAGTACAAAGGAACGTTTTGTAATAATATGTATGATAAATACTGTAGACATTAGCAGGCTTAACTCTTCTGAGGGGTCCATTCTTGCCCTGGTCACTGGCTGATTTCCAGGGGGAGAAAACATTTTTTTTAAAAGGTGATTGAAAATTTTTGATAATACTTTGCCAATACTTACTTTATAAATCGTTTACAGTAAATCTTTTCCTCCTCCCCTCCAGAATTAGTTCGTCAGACATGTCTGATTTTCTATCTTCTACATTAATGTATTTTCAACTCCTCTTCCTATAGACCCATCTATGTTATGTTATACTGCTTGAAGTTAATGGTAAGAGGTACCAAAGAATGTCACCTAGTCAGTATTCACTTTTGTCATGTATATTGCACAATGAAACTACCAAAACCAAAATATTTTTCATTTTACTTATCTTACACAAAAATCAATAGGAATCTTTGCAGAACTAAGCTAGAAAATTTGATCTTACCTACATATACCAGCTAGCTAATTCAGTAACAGTGTCATACATGTTACAGGTTAATATCATATATTTTGCAGGTTAATAATTAATTTATTGTCATTTTATTTATCATGACCCATAGAACAATAATTATCTAATATGTAGTTAGCATTTGAGAGGCTAATGGCAACAACAACAATAATAATAATAAAAACAATAAAGCCTATAAGACACATGCACTGATCTTTGCCAAGGGTAGTTAAGTCCCTCATTTCAACCAGTGCAGGGCTTCTTCCTGTGGACCAGATTTGACATTTAACCACTGGCTCATCACACGCTAACATTGCAGAAGATTACAAATAAGGAGATGTTCAGGCTGTTCCAGCCCTCATTTCTGGGTAGTGGTACAGAACACTCTAGCATGTGCAGGTAGTCCATACCTACCCAGTTGGTCTATTTTAATTGTGTCATCGTCTGGTTTAGTTTAGTCTGTTTTAATTGTGCCATGAGTAGTAGGAATTTACACTTGAGTTATATCAAATGTTCTTGGATTATGTGTATAAGAGTAAGATCATCCTTTCACAACTGAGGAATATGGCTGTACATGAATCAGGATAACTTTATCCCAAACTGCAAAAAATTAGATAAATATGATAAAAATTAAATGGATAGACAGATAAACAGATACACAATTCTTATGAAGAAATTCGCAATCAGTAGTGAGACAATGCCAAGCATCTGTACTGGCTGTTAATTTGCTTTTATTGTTAACAAAGGATTTCTAACTATCCATTTTTTTTCATTACATGTAAAATTAAATAGAGCTTTCTTAAAAAATCACATTACATGTAATTCAGTGATTTTTTTTTGGCATGCTGATTGTATATGGATCAGGAAGAAACAGATTTCTAACAATTTTGGGAGGACTTCATAAAAAGAAGTCATAATACATATTTAGATGGAAAACTGGACTCTTCCCTTTCCTTTCCTTCTTCAAGACTTCTCTGTAGCCTAAAAATCATGTAAACTCTAAAAACCCAAACCCAGACAACTGTCCAAGTTATTAAGAAATGTTGTTAGTTAAGGCTTGCTTTCCTAACCTTCTTTGGGTTTCTTTGCTAACAGATTCATTTTCATTATACACATTCTGTTCTCTCCAGCTGTTTCACATGGTACCTTTCACAGACTTATTTAGCAGTGTTGAGGTTTCCTTACCCTGTGCTGAGTAGGGTTTTAGAGGACTGTGGCCGGAGGCTGGTGTTCTACATTTATCACAAGCTTGTACAAAGATCTGATTGGCAATATAGTTAGACTTGTTTAGAATTTCCTCACCCTAAAAAAAAATCAAAGACCCTTTCAGAACTATTGTGAACAATGTGAGTACCTTTGTTCTTAGTGGATAAGAAGTTATTTTGGCTGTATTTTTAACAATCTTTTGGTTTTTTTGTTTGCAACAAAAAATGAAAAAAGAAACTCTTCTTTAATTCTCTCAAAAATCACTATCAGCCATGTAACTTTATAAACTTGTAAAGATGTTCATGTTCAAATAATTAATTTTTAAAGCATTTTAAACCAATTAGTTCCATATATCCTGTTTAATAGAACAGGTTTGTTTCTTCTCCAGCACTTAGTAGTTCACTGACATTACTGAGGTTGTTAAAAAAAAAGGTATCTCTTAGCAGCAGCAGCAGCTCAAGTCCCAATTTTGTATTCTAAATAGTTGAAAGCACACACATGTCAATAACTTTTTCTGGAACTACTTTGAGGCTTATGCAAACAAACACCTGTCCTGAGTCCATACATTGGTGAAATTAGACACTGTGAGCCCCTGTTTTGCAGATAGCTACTTACCAAAAGTAGAGACTAAGAGTCTGTTTTAAATTAACATAATCATAAGCTAAAACATTAGTCAGTCCTTAATCCAAGTAGCTAGGAAGCAAAAAACATGCTCAATGCAGCCAATAAATACAGAAAAGATATTTATATAGCAATACAGAGGAATGGTGTTACTTATATATAATGTATATGTATACAGACAAAGGTTTTTATGACTTGTTTTTGCAGTGACTTGTATACTTTGAGGAGTCTCTGCTCCAACAGAATACGAATAACCTACTAGCCCTCTTGTACTGCTAGCTGAAGTTAAGTAGCATTTATGGTATGTTCAGCATGTTTGAAAAGAGTACATGTGAAATTCCCTTTCTTGAAATTGAAGAATATATGTAGTAGAAGTGCAATCACAATGCAGTCTGTTTTAATTTACTTTTACAAACCTTTTTGACTCTTCCAATACCTGTGCATGAGAGAGAGCAAGGCAACTAATCTCATATTATGAGTTGAGAAGTAAAAGCTATTGATGACTAAAATATTACTCTGGCAATAGGGAACTTGCCCTTGACCTCTTTAACTACATTGTGGTTGAAAGGACATGTCTGTGCTGTCATGGCCAGGCCAGAGGGTAATCTTGAAGCAGCTAAGAAATACCCATAAGAAAACCGTACCATGAAATCTTTATCAGGAACATAAGAAGACACATGAAAATCATTAGAATGTAACTATTGTAGCTACGTAATTTCACTTTTTACAATAAACTCATGAAAGTACTAAATGATTTTCATACCTCCACATATAGTCCAACACAGGCAGATACCACAACTTCAAAAAACACTCAGGTTTCTCCTTCAGAGGAGGAAAAGCTGCATGAGAAGGTAGATGATCTTACACATCTTCATTTTCTGCTGGTACCTCTCAGGATGATTTCATTTTAGTTCTTAGCATCTTCCAGTGACAATGATTACTTTTTAAGACTTACTCTGTAATTATTAGTACCATAAACTACTCCTGGCTAATGATTTTTTCAGACCAACTGTTTCTCCTTGTACTAAAGATTTCTATAAGGAGAATGAGTTAAGATTTTCAACCCAATTACGAGTCTTTTTTCATCTCAATCACATTATATACCACAACTTTTACTTACCTAGTAACCCTGGTGCTATCACATTCCCATTTCATATCACACCACACAAAGTGTAGGAGATGCACTTATCCTGATCAGAACAACATGTGGCTCAGTAGCCACATATTGGACACAGCAGGAGTAGGGGACAGAGAGTGGGATACTATAAGAAGCATAGAGCTGTTACAACCTTAAATTAAATGTATAAAATTACAGCCCTAAACCTACTCCCAGTTTTTGTTACATTCATGATATGGCCTGTGTCTAATATAGCTGTCTTGCTAGAGTGATTACACAGGTTAAAAAAAGGTTAAATGGGTAGGTGTCTTAAAAATAGATCAGATAGTATAAACTAGACTAAAACAGAATAAAATAGAGTAGAATAGAAAAATAACTATGAAGCTTCCTACAAAACAGTGCATACAATCCATGAAATGTGGCATGGTTAAGTTGTAAGCTCTCTTTTTACAAAAATACATTCAGAGGTGCTCCCAGTACCATAAAATGTTGTAACTGCATACGTGTGAAGGATTTATAAAAACTACCAGAAAAGAAAATTCTTGGGTTTCAGATGCTATGCTCATAATGCCACACATTTTGTCCCCCTCTATTTTTTCTCTCCTCCCAAAGAGTAAGAAACTTTACCATTGTACCTATTCTAATAATTTGCAGTTCCTATTTGGTAAATTCAAATGCATCCACAGTGTTCAAGTAGCTCCATTAACTTCTCTCCTTGTGGAAACTCCCAAGGTGATGTGACTATTTCCAATAAGAATAATAATATGAATAAGGACATTATAAAACTTTAGCATCATCAAATCCCTAACACCATTACCACTGAATCTAATCTTCATTTTAAACTATTTCTAGCTTCAGTGCCACTGACTATATTATTGTCATTCCTATTTGAAAGCTCCCCTATACCTCAAGAATATGCACTGCAGGTTAATAATAGAATGATCATGTGGCTCAGAGGGAAATACCAGGTAATTTTTCCAGCAACCTACTGGTTAGTTGCAAGCCCTGAAAGTAAAGAGCAGGCCTTCCCAGGCACGTACAAGGGAAGAGAAACTCAGAAAAGTAGATGTGCTTTGTTGACATCTTACAGAGGAGAGGAAGAAATGAAAGGTTCTGTCTATAATAGTAGGTGAAGTGGAGCCCTAGTACAGGCTGTGGTCATCCATGGTGTTAGTGATCTGGCAGACTGCGAGTTGCACTTTGTTTGAGACAGGAAGTATAAGGTAGCCTAAGAAAGTGATACCAGGTGTTTCCTTTTTTTTCTTATGATGTGCTAAAGACAGGACAGAAAACCAATAGTTGACTTGACTGACTAGTTTGGTCTCTACTAGTACTGGTCCTACACAGATCTAGTGCCACTATCTTTACTGTGACTTCTTCAGACTGAACCTGAGAGTGGTGCTGGTGCTGTCACTAAAGGTCTAATAGATGGTAGAGTCCAACCACCTCATGAGTGATGCAGGGATGTGTAGATTAGGGGCTCTACTCCCACATCACATGCAACAATGGGAATCAGAAGAAATACAGCTTGTGTGAGCCCAAAGCCAGGCCATAAATATCAAGCCAAATTCAACTTTAGTGTGGGAGGCTCCAGTATCTCCAGGTTTTCAGCTTACAAAAGAGGTGAGTGCCTTAATCACTGTATGCATCTACTTGTTGATAAAAGAGATATCTAACAAAGGTATTCCACAGTCAGGGATCATCCATTTTGAATTTAGACAAACTGGCTCAAAATATTATGCAATTTTCTAGAAGAAATGGTAAGGATTGAATAGTCCAATGTTTGATATTCGAGATTTCTTTGGGGAGTGGGACAGATAACACTGAAATTCCATTTTTTGATGCGTTGTAGAAGAGTAGAGCCTCCATTAATGGTTACACATCTTTGGAAATTATGGAAATTGTGACGTAAGTCTAAAACCAACATTGTTTGCATGGTTTTCTATATGAGTCAGGATGTAAAGTGGGTTGCTCTGGAGTTTTTTTCCTTTTGTTTTTCCTTTTTTTTTTATTTTTTTTCTCTTTTTTTCCTTTTTTTTTTTTTTTGGTCTTGGCAGTTGGTTTCATTTGGGGTTTTTTGTTGGTTTTTTGTTTGGTTGATTTGTTGGTTGGTTGTTTTTTGGTTTTTGTTTTTTATCTTTGTGTGACTTTGCATTGTTGAGAAATATGGAGTTTGTTATTACCCTTCATGTGTCTGTTTTTACCTAGAGCTGAAAAACTGGGAAGGGTGGACCCTATTCTGCAGTAGAAGAATGTTTGTTCCAGGTGAGTGGCTAATTAACCTTATAGGTTCAAAGTCATTCTTGACATCAAAAAGTAAAGAAACTGCTGGTATGTTCAGTCTGGTAGCATTTTTACAAGATTTTTTAACTACTGACTCCTGTGCAAGGTGTAATCATCTTGAAGTATCTCACCAGAAACTGGTGGAATCTCTGTCTCACTCATAATTTGCTGTAGGTCAGCTGTTCAATATTTTGACGACCAGAATTTCCAAGTCTAATCAAAGTCACTTGGCTTCCTATAGAAACTTCTGAGTGTAAGTTAATCAACTGAACACACAAAGCCAGAAATGATCTAGAGGTCTCACCTGGCCTTAAGTTCTAAGCACCTGTTAAATTAATGGCCCTATCACTTGCACATTCAAGTGGAAACCAGACAGACTGTTGTGGTTTTACTCAGTCATGACCAAAATCTGTGCATAAGTTACTGATTTCACTTTGATTCACCTCTCCCAATCTTCTCCCATTCCAAGTCTTTTCCATTCCCAGAAATGAGCCTCCAATATCAAAATGAGTTTAAAAATTATCAGAGTCCAGGCTACTTCATTCCTGAGAGAAATCAAAAAAATCCAAAAGAAACTATTGCACATCCAGCACAGAAGAATGAAATAGAAATGTAATTTTCCCAGAAAAACAAACAAACAAACAAAAACACAAACATTGAAAAATACAGTAAATCTTTAAAGGAAATAAAAGCATACCTATTCTTAAACTGAAATCCCCTATATTTCATTGTAAAAATTTAGAAAAAATGTATTTGTCAAAAAAAAAATAGCTTGAAAAGCAAGTGTTATACATACTTCATATCTATGTGAAATTTAATACTCCAAGTTTATTCTCATCTTCTTATGAACCTTCTTATTTTAGGGAGTTTTTTATAAATAACAGAAAAACATTGGTCACATAATTTAAATTTAAGAACTACTATGTGGCTATAATATAGTATATTTGGCACATTTAAATCTTACAGACTTGATTTTGTCTGAAGACAGGAGTACATGAGAATCAGCTCTGCCCTCACTTCAGTGCTTCATCAGGACCTCTTTGTGAACAGCTGGTGCACAGAACTCTTGGTGAGGGAGCAGGAGAGGGCAGACATCTGCTGTGCTGCATGAGCAGAGAGAGCTTGCTCTTAAAAATATCAGTTTTCTTACCGTTGCAAGGAACATAGATTTGTACGACCATCTGCCTGTAGTTTTGGTCTGCAACCACTCAGTCTTCCACCTCCACTATGCACTTGAAAAATTGAAATCAGTAGCTGCACTCAAATTTTTCTAATATTAAAATATTTCCCACTCAGAACGCTAAGGTGCAGAAGAGCACTATCAGTCTAGCATGAAGACATATGGCAAAATAGGCAAAACCTTTAGCCCTCGGTTTGTTGACCTGATGTTACCTCTGAAGACAAAAAAATACCCCAGTTTTTATAGTGGTGACAAGTAGATAGTGCTCAGGAGAGACTCAGAGGAAGCATAAGGAAATCTACTGAACCAGGCTACCTTTGGTTCAATACACCTAAATTTTTGCTCTTCTACTTGATATGCATGTTCAGTGCTGAGGTAGGTTTAGGGCAGATGACAGGAAGCAGAGACAGGGTGTTAATTTTACCCTTAGGTTTTATAAATTTGATTGTTTGCACTTTATTTTTGCATCAAAAATACACATTAAATTCAGCATTATTTCTTCCCTGTTTCTTCCAGAACTTCAATAAGCATGACTTTAGCATAAATCTGCTGTATTTTACCAATTTTTTTCTGTTATGTTCACTCTAAGGTGCAAAATATGAGAAATGTCAGAAATCATAATAGCAGTGGCATGTACCAAAGATGTCTTGTCAAGCAAAGATACAGTGTAGATACCATGGAAAATCGTTTATCCAAGGTAAATGAAGGAATTGATGTTACAGACAGCTGACTTGTACAAAGGCCATAGAAAATTATATCATCATAAATTTTGTTTAATGGATTTAAAGAAATCAGGCTAAACTGATGCATTATTTTTATTAAAGGGATTTACTGTACTACAAGTTTGAGGACAAATATTGGAGATAAATTAAAATAAATAGCACTTGAGTGAAGTTTGATTCTTACAAAAATTTTAGGGTTTGCTATCAGTACAAGGTGAGTAGCTCTTGCACAGCTTTCCTATTTTCAGATGTTACACCCACATATAAAGACAAGACACTTTCATGTGTTTTGGGCATATGCTAAAACACATTTATGGTTTCAACCAGCCTTGTGGCAAATCAGTGGAGAGGAAGAAAAAAGACATATAGAATAGCACAGATTTGGAATAGAAATAAAAATAATTGAAGGTTAAAACCTTAAACTAATGAGTTTGGAGAGATTAAATATTTTATTAGAAATAAGCAAATTTTTATTGTATTTTATTCATATATCTTACTTTATGCACAACTGTGCATAAGGACAAGGGAGGTAGATAATCCATGCTTAAATCAGAGCCATGGACTCATGGAACATCTGAGTGAAATTCATTGCAAATAATGCATTTCTTTCTTCATAATTTTTCCAGTTTTCCAGAAAATATGATAGGCTTAGAAATAAAGAAGACTACAGAAGTTTTATAACTCAAAGTTGCTCTCTGAGATGAAGAACATAGTTTAGACATTGGTACTGACCTCCTCCCACAGCAGATGACATTCAAGAAGGCAGGCAAAGACCTATTTTTCTGCTCTGAAAGACAGCACCTCAAACATCAAACTGATTCCTTGCACTCCACCCAAATGTCAGATAATAAGCAATGGGACTTAGGTTTCCTTAGACTAGGACAAACTATTAAGAGGTCAGGTTTTAAAAGCAGTTGTGGGAGATAGCCTTATATTGCAAAGGTCTAAATATTTCCCTAAACTCAGATTTCTTAAAGAGTCTGTTCTGTTTCTGTGTGAGTTCTGTTAAGAATTTAATCAGTTCTCCAGGGGCTGCATGGTCCATGTCAGAATCTCAATGTAATTGTTGGAAGCATCAGGTATAAATATACTGACATTAAAGAACCATAAGGGATTCTCATATAGACATAAAGAGGCTCAAGACATTCAGCATGAACATAATGTACCAGCTGCAGTTTGCCAATTTCTTCTTTACATCTTAACAGAATATCTCTATCATGACCTAATCTGGCCTTGGTGTTGTTTCAGACTTGGAGAATTTTATGATAGTGGGCTTTTTGGTAAACCTATTCCATTTCTGGCATCCCTTGCTCCTTTTCCAACAACTCCTACCTGACATATGGCAGTGGTAAAAGTTCTGGGCAAAAATTCAGTCTTCTTGGTCAGTGTCCCTTTCAATTGTTCCCTCAGGATTTGTGGGAAGAAAATCTCCCATTTTATCATAGAGTCATGGAATGGTTTGTGTTGGAAAGGAACTTAAACATCATCTAGTTCCAACCTTCCCCCTTTTACCCCACCATGGACAGGGATGAAGCTCACTAGATCAGATTACTTAGGGCTCCAGTTAACCTGGCCTTGAACACTTCCAGGGGCAGGACACCCACAACTTGTCTAGGCAATCTGTTCCAGCGCCTCACCACTCCCTGAGTAGAATAAATTTTCAGGTTTTGTTCCTGTTATGGACTGTTGGGGAAAATGAAGAGCAGAAATCATGTCCCTTTGGAAACCGAGAGGCTTGTTGTAGTGGCAATAAGTACTTTGGAGAGTAAATACTCTGGGCTTAGCTTTAGAGTGTGGTGAGGACTCTTATAGATGGAGACAACAGATGTTCTTGAACCCGTAATGAACATGAGGAAAAGTTTTGGACATCACATTGGTAAGTGGTCCAAAAATCAAATCTGAACGGAAAATTATTGAGATTAAAAAAAAAAATAAAATAAAAAAAAAAGTACTTTTTGAAGCTAGTGATTAAGAAGTAAGTAATTTTTCTGCTTTGTGTATGTTGCCAGAAACTTCAGGTCAAGAAAAGTTCTATAAACTTACTACACAGATCTGCTCTCTTGGACTTACAGGTAAAAAGATCTAACTCTTTTTTCCTGATTGTGTAACACACACAGCACTCGATCAAATGGAGTGACTATTCTAGTGTTTATAGGAAAGACAGATGAAAAAAAAAAAGCCAATAAAACATCATGCAAGGTCTCATCACATTATAAATCTGGGAGTTGTCATGCTGTTTCTCTATACTCTAAGACTGTAAATAGTTTGGTTTAGTATACCATATATCAAGAAAAAACTATCTCAGGAAAACTGAGTAGGAAGCTGAAAAGATGTCAGCTAGAGAGTTATTTCAAAATTGTGTCTTCTGTTGATTCTTTCTCCCATTGAATTCTATTAGTAGTTTGTTGGTTTTTTAATTCCTTAAAAAATACTACAAACAGAAGGTCTACATGTCTCAATGAAGAAAAAACGTTATTAAAACATATCATTGTTCCTGGACTCCAATCCAAGAATCTTCTTCTTCCTAAATACTCAGTTTATTATCTAGCCTTTTATAACCCTCTTTCTAAATTACTAATTCTTGACTTCTGTTTTTGCACAATGGCTGTCTCAGCAGATGGGCCTGTGAATGCTTCCATTTCAATACATCCTAAACACTCATTTCTTGGGCAATAAGCTAAGAGCATTTTGTGTGGTGAGAAATGTGCTCTTTCTTATCTTGAGAAACACAAAACTGAATTCTGATGAAGGAAGAACTAAACATTGAAAGATATTGGTCACTCTTTCAGTTGTATTTTAAAAGAATACAGCACCTCAAATCTTGCAAAGATTGATAAAGGAGGTATCAAAAAATTAGTCTTTGATTGGCTGCAGATTGATGTAGATTATAAATTTGGGAGTGAGCTACATATTATAAACTCCCTCTTCAAATATTGTAATTTTACCTTTACCAATAGTCCTTCTGATGTTCTCTTTGCCCTTTAGCCACATTAGCTTTTGCATTTGGCTCCTGTCATGTTTTTCCTGCCCACTTTACTTAAGAGAAATTGAGATTGCCTGGATTACAACACACAGACCAGCATCATGCCTGGAGCCAACCTCCAGGCAGCCAATATAAGTATGTTAGCTGAGTGTCATCCACTCCCACTGTGAGCCCTTGTCCAGCTGTCCATATAGTGCATGTTTTAAATACCAATCATCAGAATGGTAATGGTGTATTCAGTACACTTTGAGGAATTACCATCAACCAGATTGTTCCTTTATGCTTGCCTAGTCAATAAAATTTAAATAATATCTAATTCAAGAACAATACTAGTCCATAAAAATTTTAGGCAGGCAATACATCAGATTCAAATTATCTACCTGTCCTCTGGCAAAGAAATATCTATAAAACCTAGAGCAAATTTACATATTAACCTGCATTTTTATGCCTCCTACTTTTTCGAAACATGAGAAAGTTCAACCTTGCTTACAGGAAAATCACACTTAGAGACACTGAATAAAATCCCAGTTCTTTACATCCACATTTCATAAGATTGTTGAGATTTCTCCTTGGAAGCTTAAAATCACTTTTGAAACACATCACTGGTCGCCAAATAAAAGAGTAATAGATCAGCATGTAAGAAATAAGGACTAAAGTGTTTTCTTTATTTACCTGTAAATATTAATGGACTTGTTTCAGATTTCTGGGCTGTTATGTCCCAATAACGTTCCTTGCCTGCAAAAGCAAAAAAAATTAAGCAACATTTTCACAAATTATGAGCAAATGTTATGCATACCCTGTGATTGCATGATGAATTATTGAAGGATACTTTCACAAATATTCCTCATTAAATGTTAATCTTTTTGATTTTAAAATACAAATAAATTTGAACCTAATGCTATCACAATATTAAGGCTTTCAGGGACAGATCATAATAACCATATGGATACAAAACAAAGACTGGAATTTTGAAAACAATTTATTATTTGGGAGTCCGGTCAAACTGCAAAGCAGCTGCACCCTATCTCCCATATGCTGTATGTACTGGCATTTCATTAATATTAAATATGTTGCCGTAGTATTGTTTTCTGCTTTAAAGTCTACATTTATTCTTCAATACTATTGCTTTGAATTGTACTGATCACCAAAAGTCATTCTAAAACTAAGCATAACAGCAGTGATCAATGATGTTGATTTACTGTATCCAACATTGAAAAAATTATATATTGCACTAGGAGGATTTCTTATCTATATATAATTCATAAATATTTACTTTAGTAGAGTACCTAGAAACCAGAATTTCAGTCTCCTGCATGTTACAGAAGGCTGCCCAAAGTTCTTGAATCAGAAAAGTTGAAAAATGAAAAAAAAAAAAAAAAGGAAACAAATAAGAGAAAAACAGCCCATGTAAAAATGACCAAAGTATTGTATAGACAGTATAGACAGTATTAGAGACTCCTTGTCACTTTCTCCAGATAGCCAAAGTAGGATCCTGAAAAAGATTTGTGTTATCTTCCACAAATCTGTAACAGACAACATGAAGTGTTAGAGAAAAATGAAACAATATAGCCCAAATTTTAATATTCTGTTGCATTTTTTTCTTGAGATTTTGATTCAGACTCATTTCCTTGATACAGGAGGGAAGCCATATTTTCTCTTTTTAAAGGTTCATTTAGACAAAGTCATCGGGGGAAAAAAAAGTCAGACATGACGAAAAAAACCTGAAGAGTCAAAATATGTTTCATAAATAGATTTTTGAATACACTTGTCATGTTTCTACCTATTGTGTTTCTTCAAGAAAACTGTCAACTCAGAAAATTATAACATTTCTCAGAAAAATAGACCTTTAAGTATTAGGCTTCAGTTTCTCACTCCAATTTTCCATTTGCCAAATTTCTGTAACTGCTTATGATGAACAAATAGGTTTGATTAGACAACCCTTGAGCCCTTGGGAACCTACAGTCCAAGATTTTTCTCCTCTCCCCTTCTCCTGCACCTCAGGTGTAATGTTTAAATGGCAGGTCTCTCATTCTTCTTATTATGGTTTCCTTTCATATGCCAGTGAATCTGTAATTTGTGCACAGTGACATGACTCTACTGTGAAGAGGCTTTTCCGTGAGTTACTTAGAGGGTGAGAGTTATATCCCTTCAGAGAGAGAAGGCATTGAACTTTCTACTTTTTACACAATGGTCCAGTTTTCACAGAAGAGATTGAGGATGTCTCCTTTTCTGCACATTCAAAAAAAAAAAAAAATCCTTCAGTTCACTGGTTCATTCATATTAATATGGGCAAACAAGACTAGAATTTTCTTAGAGACGTTAGAGAATTGAAGTTTTCATCAAGACCTCTGAAATCGCTCTAACCTCCCACTATTAAACATAAGGGAACAAAGAACAGATATAAAGCATGATGACGTTTTGACGATTGTATTTATTTTTAAAATAAGATCTAAAACTGCATTTAGGAGGAAACTCATCAGTGTGTAGAAGGTATATTCTGAAAACCTCAGCTCAAATCCATAACAGAGAGAGTTCAGTAATGGAGATTCCAGTAATATAGCTGATGGATATGATTTGGTGTTTTTGTATTCCTGGATACAGGTCTCAATCAGGATTTTAGAGGAAAAAGTGGGTGCTTAAAGATATTAGAGCCCCCATTTCAGCAGGCTCAATAGGCTTCTATGAGCAAGAGAGTCTTTGAGATGGGTACCTAAATATTTTTAAATGTATTTCAACATCCCCTTTTATTTTTTCTGGTCATATGAAGAGATAATTGTGTTAGTGAAAAAGAATTCCTAGAAAAATGCTTTGTTCATGTACTTTTCCAAGCACACTCATGTACATATTTGTGATGTCACCTTGACACCAGGTGCAAAGTCACAGTCCGTAATATTGTCAGAGAAGGACAATGTTTTTTGATGCATAAGTACAATATTGCTGATGTATCTTTTTTTCCATTGCTCTATACTGGAATGAAAAATCATTTAATGCAATCTAATTCTGGAGTATCCTGGCAAGATCTCTTATCTTGAACTACACTGCCATGACTTCTTTCTTTTTTTCTTTTTTCTTTTTTTTTTAATTAATTTAAAATTTTTCAGAGAACTTTTAAACCCATTAAGAACTCAGATCTACTTTAAATATTATAAAATATTCTTGTTGAATTAAAACTATCTAGCCTGTTTGATTTAATCAATTAAGATTTTTAAGTGCATCATAACTCTGTGAACAAAGAGACAACACTCATAAATCACTAGACAGTCTAAATTAATTGCCACAGGTAGCACCCTGCCAATAGCACATATAATTACTTTTTTGTTGTACAAAGTGGAATATCAGAAAGTTGCTGCTGGCATTAATGAGAGAAAGAAAATTGAGTGTATATCAAAAAATGGCTAGAGTGCTTGCAAATATTCCAAAGCTGCATCAAACTTGTGAATTGCACTTTTCTGGGTCTTCATATTCCATATCTACAGTTATCCCTCACATCAAGCTGTTCTATTTCTGATTTAACTGTCAATTCAAATCCAATGAAACAATGTCTTCAGAGCCACTGACTGCAAAGGACAATTTTAGATAAACCTAGATCTACAATGCTACTGATTCCATATATGTACCAGGAACAAAACAAAGGATTTCTTCACTCTTCCCAACAGTAGAAGGTAGAAGATATGAATCTTGAAAATGAAGGCATCATTAAAATGAAAATTAATGTTGGTAACAGAAAACCAATTTACAAAACTCAACAAGCTCAGATTTATGGTGAGGTTGAATAAACTGTATTTATCACCCTTCTTTCCCAATCATCAGCCAGCACAGTACATGGATGTACCATGTGAGTCATGTCTGCCTTTCCACTCAAAGGTTCTATCCTGCCTTCCACTGTTAACTCAAATCCTTTTGAAATCAGTTTAGAGGTTTCTATCAACTTCATTTGAATTGTCCCATGGAATCCTGATTCATGGGAAATCAGAGAGTGATGTCTAATCTCCAATGCAGAGCAAGACATTAGATCAGAATATATCCATCAGTGGAGGTTCTACAACCTCTATGGGCAAACTTAATAACCTTTTAGATTCAAACTATAATTTTAAGAATTTTAAAAAATGTTTTGAAGTTGCAATGAAACTTTAACAGAGGTCAAGTTAAGTTAAAAAAAAAAAAAATAGGAAGCTGCTGAATCAGGAAGGAAAGAAGTTTGCCTTGACACGTACCCTTGCTGGCAGTTCCTGTTTTTCAGTCTTATCCAACCTAGAGGTAAGACAAAAGCTTCAGGTTTGGTTAGTTGCTGGAAAAATACACACCTATATGTTATATATATATATTATAGAATCATAGAACGGTTTGAGTTGCACCCAGGGACCTTAAAGATCATTTACTTCCAAACCCCCTGCCATGGGCAGGGAACTTTCCACTAGAATATTTATAATATGCAAGAAGTGTACATACTTGATTATCAAGTGTACTGTAAAGTATACATATATGTATATAGTGCATATAAAAATATTATATATACACATGTATCCTTTTTCCTGCCCCTGCAGTCATCCTTCAGTCAAACAATTATACAGGTGTTTCTTTTTACGCACTTTCTCTAAAAACTACTTGCACTTGATGTGCTATGTTGAACTGAGATGGACTTGTGAAGTGCTTGCATGTTACAGGGCAAGTTGGTAGAAAACATTGTTGGAACACAGAGGTATGAACTCTGGGACTAGAACATCCTGACTGGTAAATATTTCTTGAATGTTTTCTTTACAAGTAAGAAAGAGTTTTCCAAAACTGTGATAAAAGATTGCAGAATAATGACAATGCTTTTACAACCACTGTATGGTTGTATTTGCACCCCTGAGGAGGTGCAAATAAACACTAAGCAGTGCAATATTTTGGAGGAGCTATTTCACATTTTTTATTTGCTTATTATAATTGTATGTTACAGTTAATTGAAAATTTATCTGAGATATAAATGTAGCACTTTGAAGCATTATTTTGCCATTAATCCCAATAATTATTGCTATTTTACCAAACTATAAGTAGATATTTTTGTGATTTTTTCTCGAAATTTATTTTTAAATTTTGCATTTCTACATATTTGTGGTCCTAATTAATGTGTAGCTAATACAAATTTTTTTTCTCACCTTAAAATAGGTAGTTCAGAATACATATTCAATAAACTTTTTCTTTACATATGCAGAACACGTGTATGGACATCATCTCAAAACAGACATTGCACACATAGAAGGACAGGAATTATTGACAGGTATAATTAATAGTCTGGAGAAACTCCTGTATGAGAAATCACTGTGAATATTAAAGGCAGCATTTTCAAAACTGTTAAGTCATATTCGTATGAGTAATATTTGTCACTTTAAAACATTGAATATTTGTACCTTGGGCACAGGAACTCTGAAGGAGACTACTAGGCAGATGAGCCCATCTGCACAATGTGTGCAATACTTTATTTCATTCTTGCCTTATCCAATATCCTAAAAGTTTGAAAACTGGGTATACCATGAAGATAGAGATTGGAAATGAATGCTGATGTTCTGATATGCTAATTCCCTATTAATTTGTAACAAAAAATAATCTTCCTCTATGAATTTTTTAAAGAAAAAAACGTAAGTGTTCTTCCTAAAAGACCAATGTAAATACTCCTAGGCATGGGAGAATCCCAAGCTGAAAATCCACATCTGACAAAATGAAAGAATCCTGATCTTTATAAAAAGAATGAAAGCTCTAGTGTTGAATTAAAATTTCAGCCATTAGCTGGAAAAGCCTCAAGGAAAGCAAGATTTAAAATACTTATGAAATATTGCCTAGATCTGTGAGGTTGCAGAAAGGAAGAAGGACTGTTTCCACTACCTACACTAATTTTAACCCTCATTTTGCTTCACTCTGTATTGCAGAACTTCTGTAATTATCACTGGAGAGATTTCAATCCTAGGAAAGTCATGGGGCAAATCCTCTTGAAGACCATTTCAAGGCTCCTGAAGGAGTAGAAAATGATTGGGAACAATGAAGCTCTGGCAGCATTAAATGCCAAGAGCATTCTTGGCAATATTAAGAGGGCCATAGTGAGTACATGAGAGGAGCAATTATTCTGCTTTACTCTGTGCTTTTTTAGATAATATCCAGAATGCTGCATCCAGTTTTGGGGCCCCAATAGAGGGAAGATATTGATCAAGATGTTGATATGGAGTGGGTTGAGTGGAGGGCCACCAAGATAGCTGGGGCTGGATAACTTTTCTGCCTTGAGGAGGGGCTCAGGGAGTGGGGTTTGCTCCGCCTAGAAAAGGATCACTGAAGGAACCTAAAAAAGCTTTCCAGTACCTATAGGAGGTTGCTGAGAAGCAGCCTGCTGAACCAAGACTTCTTTGCTAAGGATCACAGTTGAAATATGAAACAATGGTCATAAACTTATGTGAGAGAGGTTTTGACTGAATATAAGAAAAATTATGAGGGTAGTGACTGAAAATGGTAGCCTGAGAGATTGCAGGTTTCCAAATACAACCATACAAAACCCTGAGGCAACTAGTCTGAATTCAGTGTGGATCCTGCTTTGAGCATAATTTTGGATTACAGACCTCCCAAAATCCCTTGCAATCTGAGCAAGTCAGCAATTCAGTGATTTTAATGGCATCAGCCACTATGAGAGTCCATAAACTGTTAAGACTAAATACTTAGGGGCCTCACAGCTTCTAAGGAATCATGCACTGCATAGCCCAGTGATTTTCAGGTTTTGGCTCCCTTCTCTGAGAGGGAAGTGTTCCTCCAGCAAAGAGCATGCAATTAATCCCATGATGGGATTCAACATTTTCCCAGCTAACTCATAAGGCAAAGCACGTCCCTTTTAAGTGTCATTTGTTGCAGAGCTAGTGCTGTAAAGTTGCCTGTCCTGCTGTACTCTTAAGTCTCAGTGTTGTATTTTTCCTAGACAGATGCCAAATTGATAAAAATCTGATTTTTCTGCACAGCTGTTCCAATTGAATCCTCATTGCTACAACCACATTAGGAAACAAAGGGAGGTATTATGGTTGGAAAACTTTTTTTTTTCCTACTTAATATCCAGATTGTTGGTGTGAAGGTCTCTAGTCTTTGTCTTGGCTTCCGCTTGAAAACTGGGCATTGACATCTTCTAATTGCTAGCTTCTAAGGGAATTGAACTTAAAACATACTGTACATACCAGGCCAAATTCACTGTGTGTCACAAAAGCGAGATTGTTTTCTTTCTCCTGTTTTGCATTTACAGCTAAAGCAAATTGGAAGGAAACTGGTGACTATCATGAACTAGAGAGTAAGAACAATAATAGATATAATCAAATAACACTCAACTAATGGATCCAGTTGCAAAAGATGGTTTAGCAGCTGCCGTCTCAGAGCAGCTACATAAGCCTCTTTTGATCCCCAGCTTTGGACTGTGTATGGACTAAGCAAGCTATAAAAAACAAACTTTATTAAAAGCGCACTACATCCAGAATCCTGCAGCCAAAGACACACAGAAGGTGCAGCGGGGGCAGCTTAAACATGAGTATTCTGAAGTTATTCATGTTATATTGAAGAACTGTGCATCAGGGTGTAGTGGAGTTCCTGGGAGTTAAATGAAAGATAGACTGAAAAGGATACCTTACCTGCTGAGACTTGAGTTCAGCTCCCTGAGTTTCTCCAGCAGCAGCATAGCTGATGAAATCACCAGACCTCAAAACAGAGCAGCATGATTTTTCCTAGAATCTGTCCCCAGTGTGAGAGAATGAAGCAAACTGGCAGATACTCATGTCTCCTAATCATTGCTTTTTGAACTTTCTGAATGCAGATTTGGTTCCTCTTTCTCTTCTTAAATCAGAGGAGTAGGCCATAGCTTATCCCACAGAGATGCTCTCATGATTGGCTAAAATTGGAGCAGAAGTGAAGAACTTTGTGAATGCCAAAAGCATGATTATTGTTCCACCCACACAAATGTTAATCTGAAGCCACTGGGGTCTCTGGCGTCAAACTGTTATAAGCAAGAGACGTATCAAACTCTAACAGTCATTATTGCTTTGAGTATCTGGGAGGTTACAGACAGCTGCAGTGGAGAAGTTTGTTGAATGCAATTTTTTGTTTCACTTATGTGAATGTACTTTTTCACTGGAGTGTTGTGCCAAATGCAACAGAGGCCCTGCAATCCTTATATACTCTTTCAGTCTAATGCTGGTGCACTAAAAAAGGGGAAAGTCTCAACTCAGCAGCCCTATTCCATTTTGAAGAGACTGTGTAGGGTCACCCTCAGCACTTGGCTTCTCCCTCTTCATGGAGCAACCACCCCTTCCTTCACTATGACACTCAATAAGGAAGGAAACTTTTCTCTTATTAAAGCAGTCTCAGTTCCCAAATTGCATTTTAACAAACTTTAAGATAGTGCTGGACAGAGAAGACTGGTTTATTTCCCTCACTTACACTGTCACTTTATCTCAGTTTATTTGTTTATTGGTTAATGTTCAGCCTTAATTAACAAGATATTTCAGAGAAGACAAGTGGTTCTTCTATGGCTAAAACTTGTTATCATTACAGTATAACCATGATGTTTTATACTAAGGTGTCTGTTCATCTTACCTCTCAAGAAAAAAAAAAAAAGTCACCCCTTTCAGTGTTTAAGTTCATCAACATTGCATATCAATTACATCACTTAACTCTGATTTAGAATGAAGATTCACTTTCCACAAATGCTCTCAGCTTTGATCCCATATTGTGGCCAGGCTCATTTTTCCTCCTTAAGTAAGAAGCATCTTCAACAGTTTGTTCAATTAATGATATAATAGTCTCCTGTGTAATATATTAATGTAGATTATCCTGTACCAAAAAAAATCCATGGGAAAGAAAGCACTGAGCAATAATTTTCTCTATGAGCACAGAAAACATTAATGGGAATAAAGTGTTGAGTTTGATATCACTAGTTCTACTACTGGTAAAAGTAAACTTGCAAAACCATGGCATTACTTTCATTTCTGCATCTTTGTTTTCAGATTCCACATGACAAAAAAATATATCCTATGTCATCTACATTCAACACTACCCCATGGAGTGATAGCATGGACTATGGTGTATATGCATTTCTCTCCACTCCCTCCAGTGGAGAGAACTAAGTTTTGTGCTTATTAGACTAAACTTTTAATGGGAAATTTGTGTGTTAGTATTAAGCAGCAGAATTTTTGTTAGACTTAATACTTAGGTTACTGTTCTTGTTGTTAAAAAAAGCGGTTGTTTTTTTCCTAAGATCCTCTTCTATACAGCATTAATTACTACATTTAGATAATTTTTGTATTAGTCAAACTGAACTAATCAGATCTAATAGCCTATCTGTTCTTAAGTCAAAAATAGTATTTCCATGAAAAATATGCATTATGTAAAAGTGTCTACATTTAACTTAACTTGTGAGAAAGTATGTTTCAGCAGAAAAGCAGGTGAGCCCCATCTTGTAATTTATGTCAATGTTAGGTTTTTTGCATTAATAATAGGGGATTTGTTGGTAAGTTTATATTTTCTTAAAGAAATATGATACAAATGGGTTTTTCAGCCATTGAGCTAAGTTTTGTTTTTTATTGATCTCCAGCACCTGTACAGGGTGACATTCTGGACCTACTGACAACAGAGGGATTTTTTTCAATATCTTCACCAGTTCCAAGATTTCACCTATAACTAAACTATCTGTATTCTTCAACCAAGCAGGTGAAAATTCTATTTCTGTGTCACATGTTTTTATATCTTCATTTAACTTACTTTATTTAGTGGGTTCACAGAAAAACAACAATTTGCTTTCTTGATATAAAGTTTTCAAAGTGAGTTTGTAAGAAATCTTTGATTACAACAGGATAACTCTACAAGTGCTCTGCACTAAACTTACTTTAAATAATAACACAATTGCTGCATTATAAAATTTTAATTCTTAAACCTCTGACACTGGCTGGATTTTATTTCAAAATTCTTAGCAGTCTATAAAGAACTTCCAGTGTTGTTCAGAGAAACAATGCCTGCCCCATCCCCAGGCCAGTTTGGACGGAGCTCTGAGCAACCTGGTCTAGTGAAAGGTGTGCCTACATATGGCATACGAGTTGGAACTAAATGATCTTAAAAGTCCCCTCCAACCCAGGCCATTCCATGATTCTATGTTGTAACTTTGTTTTCCTCTTAATGACAGAGAAAAAAATTAAAATTTCAAACCTGTACATAAAAACATCAGCAAAAAAGTGCAATGGTATGGAACTTCTGTATCAGGGTTGCACTAGCTGAACAGAACTGTTCTTAATTTGGAGGGGAGGGGAGCAGCATGTTTGTACAATCATGCTGCATTTGCTGATGGTGATGGAGGACTGCAACTTCTTTTACTTTTTCCAGTAAGTCTACAGTGAGAACTCCTAAGAGTGTATCTTTGCTTGAGAAAAGTTACCCAGGAGCACATTACCTATGGACTTCTTATCCACATTGTCCTGTACTGCTCCGCTGAATACTGTAATGTAAGTTTTCCCTCTCATTTTTTATCTTCTTGTGTTAGAAAAACCTGAGTTAGAGCTTACTGATATCAGGAAACACTAGAGATTTTATTCAATAGGTGTGTGATGTATTCAGACCCAAGCCCCTGGTGGTCTAGTGGTTAAGGGCGCGGCGCTGTCACCGCCGAGGCCCTGGTTCAATTCCCAGTCAGGGACACTCCCTGGGCTGATGGAGCTTGTTAGCCCTGTAGGCAATCCATCTACGTCCTGAGGACCTCACTGCCACTGTCCAAGCTCGCTTGGCCCCGGCAGATGAACCTTAGGATTAAAGGGTGGGCTCAGTTCCGCGCACACTGTGTCTCACCTAAAAAATCCAATGCGCAGGCTGGAAGGTGGAAAGACCTTCCCCGGATCTTCACTCGCGAAGACTGGGCATTATTATTACATGATCTCGTGTTAACTCCGCTTCAAGAGATTGCAGTACTCAGAAGCTGTTTGTACCTGTGAGCTTTTAACAGTTAGTTACAGGAGATTATGACCATAAGAGAATGATGTACAAAAGACATTTAATGGAAATAGTATTGGGAAATGTTCATGCACGTTGGAACTTGATAATACACATTGTTGAACTGTTATAAGAGTCCCTTCAACAGTTTTGAGCCAGGCCAAATAGTGGTCTTTGAAATAATTTCAAGGCACACTGTTGGAGTTAGCATCCACCAAGGACCATTCTCAGTGTCGATATAGCTACCCTGTTTTAGAGGGAAAAAGAGTTTAGCAGTTTGACCATGACCTATTTGGTGCCAGCTGAGTTCAGTGCCAAAGAGCAGTTCCAGGTACATATATTAACATAGCTATAGCCAAAATAATCGAAGTATTGTACATTTTGGCTATTTTCCCCATTCTCTTCCAGCCCACTGCTCACATTTTTAGTGCCCTGGAAGCAAGCAAAGGAGTTAGTATAAACTGTTTTCAATCCAGAGTGACATACAACAACTTATACCTAAAGTCAACAAACAGATTCTCTTTCTAAAGCAGTTAATATGGTGGAATAACAGATTCAAGTTAATGGTCACCAAGTTTGGAACTGAAGCATTTCAGTGAAAACATTTCTGGACTCCGAATATCATCTGGGAATTTTATCTTCAGATCATCAGGGAATCCTTTGAGAAATATCAAGGTGCCAGGAAAGTTTACCTACCCAGCCCCATGACTTCCAGCAAGCTCTAACAGCTTCTGACAAGCTTGATCAAAGCATGTTCTGAGCATTTCCCAATAGTGGGAGGTTTACAGAAGTTCCAACTGACCCCCCAATAGTGGGATGTTTACAGAAATGCTGGCTCAGGATATAGTTTCCAGGGGAAGTAGCTAGCAGAGGTGGCAACTCTTTCAGAAAGAAGACAGGAGTTTTGGTAGGGGCAGCACACATGGTGGTGGTGGTAACATGCCACAGGGCACATTTCCAGCAGTTGCTGGAGCAGCTATCCCTGTAACAATAGTGTTGTGGCCCAGGTTGTAGCAGATGAAGGGCTAGGACATCTGTCTAACAAAACACCCAGTGTGGCTGAGCCTGAGCAGCAGGAAGAAGTAGTAGTAGCTCCCATCTGCTAAGCTTCTATCTACAATAAAGCAGATTTGCTGCTTTATAACACTCAGATCCAGGACCCTGGGGAGAAGCTGCTGGGGCTGATTAGTACTTCTACTCCCATCCCTTGTGCACCTCCAAGTGTGCACTGATACTTCCAGGGAATACCCAGAATGTATCAAGTGTGACTATGTGACTAAGTGAAAGAGCCAAAAGCATGGATGTCCAGATGCTTTTCTGCTTGATCCTTATAGTTAAGGAAATCATAGAATAGTTTAGATTATAAAAGGTCTTTAAGATCATCGAGTCTAACCCTTAACCGAGCACTGCTAAGTCTACTACTAAACCATGTCCCTAGGAGCCACATTTACACATCTTTTAAATACCTCCAAGGATAGTGACTCACTCCCTTCCCAGGACAACCAAGATTTAGTAATCCTTTTGGTGAACAAATGTTTCTTAATATCCAATCTAAACCTCCCTTGATGCAACTTGAAACCATTTCTTCTTTTTCCCATTGCTTGTTACCTGGGAGAAGAGAACAACACTCACCTCACCCCAACCTCCTCCTGAATAGTTGTAGAGCGTGATAAGGCCTCCTCTCAGTCTGCTTTTCTGCCAAATACACAAGACCAGTTCCCTCAGTCCTTTTGAAGGACTTTAGGAAACAGTTTTAGGAGGGCTGGATGAATCCCAATGTCAACACCTGGTTGCATACCAGATGAGGGCAACAGAGATTTTGCCTTCAAAACTATAGTATTGTTTTGGGAGATCACAGTGGGAATAAACAGCACCCACCTGATAAAGTAGGGTATAAGCACCTTTGCCAACAGGCTGACTAGTCTGGTGAGAAATGCTTAAAGCTGGGAACAGTGGGGAGGGAAAATGACAGCCAACAGTACACTGGGGAAGTGGTGGACCAGGCTGGCAAGAAAAGGGTGCAGGCTGCTTTGAAGGAGAGAGGCCTCACAATCAGTGTGGCTGCAGTGATAACAAAGCAGTGCACAACCAAACCAGGATGCTTATAGAGTACATTGATGACAACTTCCTAACAGAGGTGATTGAAAAACTTTTCACTCAGAGACGAGTGAAAAAACTCTGCTTGAGTTGGCACTTGCCAACAAGGAAGAACTCATTGAGAACTGAAGGTGGGATCAGCTTTGGCAGCAGTAACCATGACATGGAGAAAAGCAAATAGCAGGATCACAATTCCAGACTTCATGAGGGCAGGTCATTGGGCTGTTTGGGCATCTTCTTAGAAGAATCCTACAAAATATGGTCCTGGAAATAAGGGAATTCCAGCAGAGTTGGGTTTTTTTCAAGAATCAGCTCCTTCAAAGTCATGAACAGTTGATCTCCATGTGCAGAAAAGCAAGCAAGGTTGTCAGGAGACTTCCATGGAGAAACACCTAGAAAACATAAAAAGGAAGAAAAAGGTGGGAGAAATAAGAGGTTAGAGCAGATCAGGTAGCTCATAAATGGTATAGGGACATTTTCCAAACATGAGAAAAGGGGAAAATGTGGATCCACTGCTAAATGGGACACAGGACTGGATGAAAAAGAAATTGGAAAAGGCCAAACTACTCTGTGCTTCTTTCTCCACAGTTTTTATTAGCAAGACTAGTGGTTCCTGCAATTAGCAGAAAGTCTGGAGGAAGCTATTTTCCTATCAATGTAAAAAGTAATAACCATGCAAGAGCAATTATTTCTTTATTCATTACATTTTTCCTATTTAAAGAGTGGACATACCTCAGTGGCAAAGAATATATTGATGTTTATTAATGTTAAGAGAGTTCATTGGTAGTTAGGATAGTCTGATAATGTTAGCATATATTCATTGACATATCCATTTTTCTGCTTCTGAAAAGGTTATTCTAGTGATGGGTGAACATCACAGAGCTAAAAAAGCTCAATATTGTAAGCAATATTGATAAATCTGTGGTAGAGAGTTTATTCAACTTAGGTCAATTTTTTGTATCACATCATGCATCCAATAGTTGTCTACTTTATTTTCTTTTTAATTTTGTTTTAATATGTGTGTGTTCACTATCTTAAAATCCTGATGTAACTTCAAATATTTCCTATGTATTTATTTCTATTTACTTCTTTCTGGACCACATTTGGAATCTGTCCACCATGTTACAGTAAACAAAACAGAAGACTGTAGTGTTTTTCTTGCTCAAGAAAGTGTCATGGGAAATAGATTATTACAATATCCTGAGTTTTTCAGTGTGGGTTGGTCACTGAGTCTCCAAGTTGGTTTAGGTGCTCTTTTTTAATGTAAAGATGCAATGTATGTCTCCATGCAAAATGACTTACTTTCACTTAGATGTCCTCTATATATGTTCATTATTACATTACTGATCATCAGCAATTTCATAAAGATCTATTGGTAGTAGTTAAGGTGATTGCCTCACCAATGGAAGTAGTTTTTCATTTTATGTTTGCAAATAAAAGAACAAAAATGCAATAATGAAACTTCATCAGTATAAAACCATACACAAGAGAGGAACAAAAAAAAGACTTGCTTTTTTCTGATGTTGTAGAGAGGAACTGAAAACTAAGCACTTATGTCCCCATTAATAAACCATGAAACCCCTGTCTATAGAGAAATCCATTATTATTAAATATAATATTCAAACTTAAGATACTGGAAATTAGTTCCATTCATTAAATACATAGAAGAAATATTTTTTTTCATCTTAGTATTAACCTCTCATAAGTTATCAATTTTTTCCTTTCTATTTGGTTACATCATTCTTGCCTTCTTCAATATTCAATTTCTGTAATATTCATGGTAATTGGAGTATTTCCTCTCATTGTGCTTATTATTACAGCTCTCATTACTTTTTACATGCACCTGTTTTATTAAGGAATAATACAATTGTAAAACTGATAATCATTACAATATATTGATTGGCAACTTTAGTATTTATGTTTGACAAAAAAAAAGGAAGTGAGTTTTAACAACCATTATGCATAGGTTTGAGATCAGAAAACACATATAGGCAAAACAGGGTTTTATACAATTAATGAGTTTTTCTTCCTTTTCTACCTTTCTTCATTCCTAACAATGTAGCATGAAAGCAAAAAAATATATTATTCTCTCTTTGATTTGTCTGTTCTGTTTCTATTGCTGGAAGGTTGTAAAAGGACTTCCAAGTCTATACTGATATAAAGTAGTTTATCATCAAATAATAATTTGAAACCAAAGGAAAAAAATATCTAGAGGATAAATAAATTCCCTGGGTAGGAAGTTCTTGCACATTTAACCTAAGGAACTCACATTTAGAAAGGAAAATTTGCCTTCTATCCCGGCCTATAAATAAATAAATCACTCTTAAAACTAAAGCAATTATTTTGTAATCTGTGCCTTAGACGCTTGTGTAGTTCATCAGTCTTGACTTCAGTCATACAATACTAAAATGAAAAACTCTCTTCCTGTTAAAGGGAAAAACAGTAACCAAAATGCTGATGCCATTCTCCTGTTCAAACTGTCATAAATAGCCCACTCCTATTGTGCAAGTTTCATTTCTATGACAATGCAGTTGTCAAATCAGAAGGTTCTTCCAGAATACTCAAACATAGAAAACTTTGAAAATAGACTTTCTATGTTAACAAGTTCAAAGTTATCTAATAGATAAATTATTCTTCAATAGTTCCGATCAAGACAATCCATTCTGATATAAACTAAAATTTTAACCCTATTTCTGTAATTAATGTGAGACTCCCAGTGTGTAACAAAGTTAAGCTTCCCCAGCTGTCAAGTGGGTTTTCTAATGTTCATTTAGATATCAGAAGGCTGGATTTCTCTGTAATTTGGTTAGGAATACGTCAATCACTTTTCTCTCTTACTTAAAACCTGAAAAATAAATTTTCAAATAGTTTTATTTTTAAAAGAATCTTAATGTAACTTAAACCTTCTCAGAAAAGTCTTTGTTTACACCTAAGAAATTCCCATTAAAAAAACCCACATTGCAGCTATTCAAAATATCCATCTACACATTGTTGTAATTTTGAACAATTCCTGATACCTGAGTTTTTGTAATTGGTATGAATCTTTACAATTACTTATTGATTTTTCAATTACCCTGACAATGTTATTAATATAAAACACCAAGCACCTTATTTTCTGATACATTTACAGGCTTTTTTTTTTTTTCAGGAGATTGTTGTATGTGACTGTTTGGGAGATACACATGGAAAAAGGGAATTATCCCTTCCTATGTGTTCAAGGGAAGCTAAAATACCTACATAGAGTCATGGAGTACAATACATGGTTTCGTTATGTATCCAAGTAGTGTAACCCAAAATACAGGGAGGTCCTTAACTACCTTAGGGTTTAGATCTCCAGATCTTTGGAAAGTAGATATTTACAACTGTTCTCTCTTTGATAAATTGAGTGTGGATTGGTTTGGGTTTTTTTTTGCTTGCTTGCTCTTCTTAAAAAAAAAAAAAAAAGGCTGGAGAAAATGGACCCCCTGTGTATAATGATTTAGCAGTTAGAATACTCACTCACAGAGCTAAAGAATTGGATTTTAAGCCCTTCTCTGACTGATGAGGTTCAAATCCACAGAACAACACCCGCTGAGACAGTGCCCCAACCATCTGATTATCATCCATTCTGGATGACAGAGTGAAGAGCACATTCCACCTCTCATCCTGAAGTTGTTTTGTTTCATTGTGAGGAAAATAATATATTGGGTCAAAGAAAGAGCACATGAGGAAACCTGGCTTTATAACAGAATACTGAAGACTTCGCTGAGCAAAGGATTTGGATCCCAAAAGGGGGTTTGTGTCTTGCATTAAACAGATATTAAATAATATGAACTGAATGTGATTTCTAGAGCTGAGACCAAATATAATGCTTGTCCTTCCAGAACAAGCACTCTAACCATACTGGATATAAAACTTATATGTTTCTATGTTACTTTGAAAGCAGACCATTGTTGTTTAGGCAGTGTCTGGAAACTCTTCAAATTAACAACTTGAGACTTCAGGAGTAACTGTTCTGAACCAAGAAACGCCCAAGTGGCGACAGACAAACCGCTTGAAATAAGTAAAAGTCCACCTTCATGTCAAGAGACTTGTAAATAGAGGATCATTTCTCTAACAATTTCTTAAATCTGACATTCAATTTACAAAGAACTTTGATCAAGTTAAGGAAACCAATCTGCAGAAGTCTTATCATTCAGTGTTTTCTTGTCCATTTTAAAAACTGCAATTGCTATTTAAGGTATTTTCCAGAGGCAGAGGAAAAAACATTATCTAGGTTTTCTCCTGTTGACTTTTAAAATAGGAGGAATAGGTGAGCTGTGAAACTGGTGCAAATCCCATGTATAGACCCATGAAATAAGCAAGCAAAAAATTGACTCTGGGAAGCTGTCTCTAAAGAAAGCAAATACTCTGAAGGCCTTAATTCAAATATAATTTTATTGAAAATATTTACCATGGATTAGAGCAAATTATGTGTGAAGCAAACATTTCATAAATGTCATATACATGTATATATATATACTCATACATGAAATCCTTAAAAATGGACAAACAAGGAAGGAACCAATTTGCTGATATATATAGATCTTGAGATCTAACTAGTGAGCTAGTTAGATCTAACTGAGCTAACTAGTGACCAGACAATTAGGGATAAACCTTATTCAAACTTCAGATGTAAAGCAGTGAACTAAGATGCTACTTATTTTCCTTGCAATTGGAAATCTCATGATATTTAAGAACTGAGCTTCCAGTGAACACTGATAAAAGAGCCCTTTTTTAATCGTTCAGTTTCCAGTGGGCATTTGCATTCACACAAATGTAGCTGATGAATGTTCTTAATTTGTTAAAAAGCTTCTGTGCAGATTGGATCTTGTTTTTCTGCGTAATTTTTTTCCCCTACTGTTAGATAGACCACCCTATCAGCTACCTGGTAGTTAAATTGATTTTATATGAATCAGGAAAAAAGTTAATTCACTTCAAATCTTTTCATCACTTCCTTTGATAGTTCTTCCCCAAATCTCTTCAACTAACTTAGACTAAATGCCTTGATCCTAAAAGCATAATTATAAAGCAACAAGCTTATACTGCTTTAAATCATTCAGAGATTTTCAGAAGTTCCCAAACATTACCACATCCCCTACAGTTTGCTTTTGATATGCTTCCTACTTGTTCTCTGTGGTGAGAACAAACTTTATTGTTCTCTATTTTTACAGCACCACGGAAAATAGGGATTTGGACCACCACACGGACATCTAAATACTAGTAAAAAGATCTATAACACTTTCTTATGAAGACAGTTTGAGAAAGTAGGGGTTGCAGAAGAGAAGGTTCTGGGGAATCCTTAGGGAAGCCTTCCAGTGTCTCAATGGGGCCTATAAAAAAAGCTGGAGAGAACTTAGGTAAGATAGGACAAGGAGTAATTACTTTAAAAGAAAAGAGGTTTAGATTAGATATTACAAGAAATTCTTTACTTTGAAGGTGTTGAGGTACCAGAACAGATACTCAGGGAAGCTGTGCATGCTTCATCTCTAGAAGTGTTCAAGGCCAGGTCAGATGGGGCTCTAAAAAACCTGGTCTACTGGAAGATGTACCTGCACATGGCAGGGGAGGTTGGAATTGAATGTTCTTTTAAGTTTCTTCCTGTACAAACTGTTCTATGATTCTATGATTCCTAAAATAAAAATGCAATGTGTCACCAAAGACCATCCTTCAAAGACATTCAGCTTTGAGATTTTTTTTGAGTATCACAAGCATTTAAAAAGTCATAACCCATCTTTAATGGTATTTCTAGCATTTCCCACTTTCTGACAGGATAAAAACCAATAGGAGGAAAGAAAATATTAATATATAAATTAATATATTCAGATGTGCATACTGTGCAATATTTATGCTGGTCTAAGCTGTCATTTACTTGTGTTGGTTTCTGCTCAGTTGCAGCCATAGTGGCCAAGAAAATCAGAGCTCTGTGCCTCAGTGTTTCCCTGTGGTGTGGAGTGAGTACTCCAAAACTGGAGAACAAACTGAGGCAGATCACAACCTTAGTTGCTTCTTTCAGCACCAGGTAATAAGATGAACAAATATCACTGACTACAACTAATTGTGAGTGGAATTACTCCCTCAGAAGACATTACATGTAATGACATCATTCACTGAAAAAGAGGCTAGAGTGGGATTTAGGAATTTTGAGTTATACTTCCCTCTCTATCAGGAATTCACATTGTGTACTCAAACAGATAACTCTGTGTGTTGTCTATGACCACTCCTGCCTTTAGCTTTCCTTTCTTTGAGCTATCAAATTTTATGTTCTGTTCCATGTCTGCCACAATGGGATGTCCTCTTAGCTGAAGCCTGATGTGCTCCTCTAACGCATAAAGATGAATAAATTTTGGGCAATTAATTTATTTTCCACTGAGTTCATGTATTGACAAAACATACCAGTCTACCAGATCAGATAGGGGTACTTCAATATGTTGCAATTTAACTGACCAATTTCCCTGGAGTCTTTTATTTACAAGTTTTGACCAGTAACAATTACTGAATATACCATCATCATTGTCTATGCTATCCCTACTTCTTTAATGTAATAGTTATCTGGTAAATACTGTCTGTTGATATCCTCTTTAAAATTACTTACTGAAACAATGCAATTAGTGCCAATAGCAGAAGAGAATGTTGGCAGAAGGAAAGAGCTAATTATGATAAAACTTCTTGTGGCAACATTACCTTAGAGCAGTATATATGTCTTGTATGAAAGTACACTTTTTATTCATTTCAAGGATTTTACTGGAGGAAGACCATAGGTTATTCTTAAAAACAGTGGAGACCTGGACTTTTAAAAGTTTTCAATTCTAAGATTTCCCAGTGTGGAGTTTCTAAAAGCACATCCTCATCCTTTAGTACAGATCATAGTATTGAAGGTCTTCTGGGCATTGTACTTCTTTTCCACTCCATTGATTTTAACAAAAGGGGTGAAATCTTGCTTAGTTTCTTGATTTTTTTTCTTATTCTTGCTTTTTACATTCAAATTTTGCCATTTACATTAGTAAGGAATGGATTTTGCCTGCAATGAACAATAAATCCTTATTTCAAAAATCCCTTCAGACTGAGCTGAAGTTTAGTTGGAGTTACTAAATTTAGAGCTGTTTGATTTTCCCGTTTCACTACTTAATGTTCCCAGTAGAAACCTAACAATGGTTTAAGAATTTTGTGAGATCAAGAGTGATGATGGCTGTTCCTTACAGTCAGCTTAGACTGTCACTGGAAAAGCCTGACAGAGAAGGGGAAAGGTCTTTGCCATTTCATTGCTTTCTGTTTTAATTACTTTGTTACTTCCATTGTCATAGTAAATTTTAAGACATTTGTTTTCTGAAACTTACAGCAAAAGAAAGTACTATTTTTAGAAGCACTATTTTAAAAGTACTTTTTTTTTACAGCTTGGAACCAGTAAAAAATATGATAAGCAATAAAATATTGGACCTAGATATAACTGTATCCTAGACACAGATTTCTAATCCAGATCACGTTCCAGATATCTGTTATGATAATCTTGACTATAATTTTATCATGTCTTTGATCAGTAGAATGGATATTGTAACACCTCCAGTGAGCTTGTAGCTCTCTTTCTTATCTATTCTTCTCACTTGACTTTGAGCACTGGAATTTTTACTATATTTCTTGTTTAATTTCATTCATTATTACATTTTAATAGTACACTGATTTTTCATCCTAAATTAGGTCTAATTAGACCTAAATTAGGTCTAATTAGACCTAAATATTTTCTGTAGGTTTTCCATTGTCACTCATCACAAATTTCCATTTCTAAGTAAATTCCTCTAGTATAAACAGGTTAACTTAAAACTTATATGAAAGTCTATGTGCCTTCTATCCACTTTAGGTCCCATGTTATGGGAAGAGTTTGGCCAAATCTCTTTTTTTCTCTCTTTTTTTTTACACTTATTCTTTGTTGGTTTTTTTCTCTTAATTTTGACAAGCTCAGAAATAGTTCTCTGTTACGTCCTAATTGGAGAAGGTTTAAAATAGAAAGGTATGTTGAATCAGTTTAATGTGTCATAGCATTCTAACACAAGTACTGAGAGCTGTGGTGGTTGAGAGCATTGCAGTAACACCTGACCAAATCAGAACTGCTCCAGAGTGCCACCTTATGTCCCTGGGAGCTGGACTCAGCCACACACTAATTCCTCCCCCAGTGCGGCACTGAGTGCTGGCCGTTCTCGTATTTACTCCTGTGTCCTGTGAACATATCATGAATTCACTCTCAAGTTCAGAGACTTCAGATAGAGGTGGTTTGGAAAACAGTATCACAGAATCACAGAAAGAGCATCACCTAGACCAGGTTGCTCAGGGCCATGTCTAATCAGGTTTTGAGTCTCTTCAGGAAAGGAGACTCCACAACATCTCTGGGAAGCCTCTTCTAGTGTTTGATCATTCTTACAATAAAAAAAAAGCTTTCTTATGTATAAACAGAATTCCCTCAAGTTCAGTTACTATTCATTATCTCTCGTCTTTATCGCCACCATCTCATGATCATTGTGGACAAGGCTGCCCACAACTTTCAATCTACAACTATCACTTCCTTTTTTGCATGTCCTAGCTTCAGCAGAGCTTTTTCCCCTCATCAGGACCTCAACCACACATGTTAAAAAGTTTTGACCAATACCTTCCACAAAACTCCTGGGCTGCTTGTGCCGTGCTGTGTTATTGCTCTAGAAGGTCTATTGATTCTTCCTGATCAGGTGGTCTGATACCCACCTTAGTGCCACCCCAGCTGGTGGCCCTCTTATCCTGAACTCTTTCATCTTGTTCATCATCCTTCCCCAGGCAGAACTCCATGCATTCTCCCTGTTCCCTCACATCAAGGGCATATACTCCTTCTTCACTGCCCCAAGCCTGTCCTGCCTAAAGAGTAATTATCCGTCCATGGAAGTACTTCAGTCAGATAAGCTATCCACCAGATCTCTGTGATCCCAATGAGATCACACCCCTACAACTGCGCACTGACCTCTGGTTACTCCCGTTTTTTCCCCATGAGGCAGGAATCAGTGTACAGGCCCTTCACAGAGGCACAGAGTCATGATGATTTCACAGAAACTGAGGAAGTCAAACAGGAATCAGACCCAGTGTTGACCTCTAGGAGTAAATTGTTAGTGACTGGCCTCCAACTAGACTTCATGCCATTGATCACCACCCTCTGGGACCAACACTGAGCCAGTTTACAATATGCCTCACTGTCTGTCCACACAAACTCATCACCTTCTCTATGAAGATCTTATGGAAGCGTCAGTAGCCTCACTGAAATCAAGGCAGACAATAAGCACTACTCTCTCCTCATTCACCTAGCCAGTCATTTCATTATAGAAGGTTATCAGGTTGGTCAAGCATGACTTCCTCTTTTTAAATCCATGCTGACTACTCCCAGTTGCCTTCTTGTCCTTCATCTGCCTGGAAAACATCTGCAGAATTAACTCAGATGTCTGGAAAAAAGGTTATGAATACACTTAGAAATTGCTTTTAATGGGTGACTGGGGACTATTCGTTTGTTTCCAACTAGATTTCAGATGAATACAATCTAGAAAGAAAAACTCCATCTTGTTGTATGTTGTGTGACTTTAGCAGTTCATTAAGCTTCCTCGGGACAGACTAAGAACAGTTTCACAGCTGAGTCCAGCATGTCAGTCCCTGAATTCCAGAAGTACAAATTAAAACACACAAACCTATTCCAAAGTAAACTATAGAGATGCATTTTCAGCACAAAATGTGGACAAATACAAAGCTGAGACTGTTCAAGACCTCCACACTCTCACCATTTGACCATTGCCAGCGGAATCATTTTCCGAGAGTACAAAAAAGAAGTATCAGTGGAGCTGTGCTGGATATGGGTGACAGTTAGGTTATACTCCTTGGTTACCTTTTGTAGAGCAGTATTTAAGATAACAACCCTCACACAGGTGTACCTCACTAACACCTGACTTGCCTTGGAGTGCTTTTAATTTGTTTTTCCTGAGGTCACAGCCTCAGACGACCCATCCAATTTTAAATTTGGAAGAATTTGAATTGGTTTTTTTAAGATAAATTTCTACTGACAAGCTTTTTGTGTTGTCCGTGATATCTGCAGATTATTATAATACAAGTACTTCATAGCTCATACCCAAGTTTTCCAGACTGGTAAAGGAAAACTCTATCCAGTCAAATTACAGTTAATTCTGTATCGAGTCTGAAAACCAAACCAGAAACAAATTCAAAAATGCAGTTTTTCAGGTGGTGACCAACCTGATATGGCAGTAGGATCAAGTGCATATCTAGGGACAAGAATATCTTTGGCTACGCCTGCTTAAAGCAATATTTACTAGACAGACTGTCAAGTCCCTGACAATATTTACCCTCACAGAAATTCCCGTAAAGTTAGAGAATGTTGTTTTCCCTGCTTTTAGAGAACTGAGGAACAGGGGCGTTAAACTATTTGTTCCAAGGCACACAGGAAATTTGTGTGCAGAACAGGAAGTGAAATGCTGTGAGCTGAAGTCCCATCCCATTATTTTACTCACTTCCTTGTAAAAATGATCTCTCACCATTTTCACCAAAGTAGGCATAAATTAGATTTCCCTCCTTTTTTCTAATCTGGAAGTTCTTACACAGATGCAGTGTACACATGCTTCTACTTAATGAATTTGATGGCAAGTTCTAAGTCCTTCCTTGATAACGTCCATTATCCTAATTATTAAATTTTTCTTACAAAATATTGAAAAGCTGAATTCAGTTTTCAGTTCCCTTTACCTCCTGTTATGCTTTTCTTTATCTTAACTTTGAGGGTTTGCGTTATTGTTCATGGATTTGCTCATGAAAATGAAGAGTAAACAGACATCAGGCCAAAAAGCAATATTTTGAAACTCACTCATTAACATATTGTTTGAAAGCAAATTAATTTCATATTTTAAATATTTACAGACCTTGGGTAAAAATATATTGATTCTGTCATTCTTTTTTTAATTATCATTTTTCTTGAAAAACTTAATTCTATGTAGTTGGGGTTAAATATTTTTAGAATATTTACCATCTAGCCCTTCATCATGTTTGGGGTTTTTTTTTAGATCCTAGTTGCTCCTTTTTAGTGATGTGTTTTCTGCCAGAGTCCAACATTTCATTCCAGACTTCTGTTGTGTGGGTATGCGGTACAGTCAGTGGACCTCTGGTTTTGATTCCACAAAGCATTTAATCATCTACCCAATGAATTTAAAGTGTTTGAGTCCCTTTAGGTTTAAGCTAAACTGCAGCACACACACAAATGTTTTTGCCAGACCACGTTATCCCTTCATCTTTTTAGTCAACCGTGTATATTGATTTATGTCAAAGGCTTCAAACTTGGCCTGATTTTTATGTTCACTAGAGATTCATCGAATAAATAACATTTCACAAGAAAATGAGATAGGATTTAAAAGCTTTGAATGTTTCAGAAGGACTAATATTACTGTTGAAATAACCAGATCTTTTCAATTTATTTATCTATTTGTCAATCTAAAGAACATATCAGATCATTGGCTTTATATTAAACTAAAGTACAGATTTTCAACCCAAACAAATACCTTTTTGCACACGCAGCTATCAAGGTAGATTACAAAGAAATCATCTCTAACTACTGTGATCAATATATTGGTTATATGATTTTCTCCTCATGAGATTGTTGAAATTTTAAATTTACATCTCAGATGTTGGGTATTTCCATTAATATATATATACTAGTCTAAAAATTGAGGCTTGACTTCTTGAAAGGCTGTCTTGTGGAAACTGCAGTGCCTTCTATTCTTATTCTCATTGGAAATATTATAGATACCTTGTTGTGTATTGTTTGTGACTGCTTTAATTACCTGCTTAGAGCAACATGTAGAAGCGTAGCTGCAAAGAGGGCCCCATGATGCTGGGAGATGCATAACAGACAGCTTTTGGGTTTCATTCTTGTCTAGGAATGAGAGATTCACAAAGTAAAAACAAAACAAAAAATTGAAACAACAAAACCAACCAAATTAATCAAAAAAACCCAAACAAACAAAATCCAACCAAATCCAAAAGAGAGAATGGTGCCATGCATTCACCTACAATAAGGTAGTTCTTGTTTCCAGCCCCTCCCTTCAAGACTGGGAATATTACTTTTAGCAGTCACAGGATAGCACTAACTAGGACAGTAAAAATCACATATATTGGGTAGCTGCCTATAGGTTGACTATGGATCCTTCTTGAGAGAAGTTTTAGCCTCAGTAAGTTGAAGAGTGAATTAAAATTCCCACTTCTCACATGAACACACTATCCTATTGTTAAATAAAGACATCAGAGCATGAAGAGCCTATTCTTTCAAAGAATAATTGTAGGCATCTACTTTTATAAGCAAATTAAGCAATGAAAATGCCAGCAGAAGCAACAAAAAAGGCTGCTATTCCACACATAGTCTTATGGTCAGCACTGGCGAATACCTACCTCCAGGGATAATCTCCTGTTCACTTAAACTTGATCCCTCACCTTTTTACTGTCAAGACTTCTTTAATATTTTTACTCACACGTCTAATTTTCTTTGTGCACTGTGTAGTTATATTTCCAGCTCCAGTTTTAAAGCTTAATCTCAGAGCCAGGAGCCTAAAATTTAGGCATTGCAGCACTGGATTTAAAAGTTCCACATCTCTTTATTTAGTTGAGTCCTAAGTGAATTCTCTAGGATCAGCCAGAAAATCTGTGGCAAAGTCAGTCTCCAGGAACTTGGGCAAAAGGCCATTTTTTCTATCACTGTGGGTTAAAGATTCTAGTCCAAACTGGAATAGGGAAGTGGGGAAAAAATACCTCTCGAAACACTTTTGAAGAGTATTTAGAGAGATCCTAAAAGCAAGAAAAGCTGCATATTGATCTTCAGTTTTTCACCAATTCCTTTTTTATTCCTGAATTTTCAGTATATATCAGAGCTTCACAACTGGGAACAATTATGGACAAAAATTATTACATGATGTATGACTCAACATACAAATGATCTTTGGAAAAGGAGGTTCTTGAAAGGGAGTTTTGACATATGGAACAGTATCAAAAGCACTACATGGTTTGGTTGTTGGGGGAATTATATACTGGTATGTGACACCTTTGGGAAAAGTTCTGAGAAGTAGGTCAGGTGCTGTGAGTCTTAGCAGACTGGTTACTTATTTGTTGGGATCAGCTGTTCTGAACTTCAGGAAGTTCAGGTCTCAGCAGCTGCTGTGTAATCAGGGCTCAAAATGCTTTACAATGGCTGACTATAAAAGATTGTAATTGATTGAGAGGGCCTGAGTTATTGTCCTCCTGTGATTGCAATATGCAGCATATAGAAAATTCTCTCATGCTTAAACCTTTCCTTTATATTTCTAGTGTTCATGAAATTAGTTTTAAACCACCAAGGGTTTCTTCCCCATGCCCCCACAATAATTTCTGGGTTTAATTTAAAGATTTCTCTTTTTTTAATAAATATGTTTTAGATGGATGGAGTGCTTGTGAAAGTTGCCAGCCTATTTGATCCTGGACTAGAGGGAGGGCAGACCTTAAGCTTTGAAAAGAACTAGAGCCTCACATGAGGAAGAGGCCTAGAAAGAAATTGATAACTTGGGGAAAAAGAACAGCAGCGTAGGATAAAGCAGCTGATTAGCTGATCAAAACAAAGTTGAAAATCCTATCTGCCTCAAGAAGGATCCTAAGGAGTCAATGGATGTTCAATATGCATCAGACCACCGCTGTGAGGGACCACTTAAACTGAAAACAGAACTGAAACACATTGTCTGCCAAAAATCAGTTCTCTGGTGAAGTCTTGAAGGGCAAGAAGTGAAATCTGAAGGAGGATGGGTGAGAATATGCCTCTGCTTTTGGATTTGTCAGTCATCAGTGTTCCTTAAACCCCAGTGAGGACTCACCCTTCTTCTCATGCATAAAGCTTGCCTGAAGTCCAGTTTAGTCAGCTTAAATATTCAGAGGTATCACTAAGAGCCTTTTTCTGCTGAGGGAAAGTATTGTTTCATAATAACAACATGACCAATTACCATTTGGTTGTGTATGTTTACGTCATGAAAACACCAAACTGGCAAAGTCAAATGGAAGCAAAGAAAAAGTTACTTAGACTAATTAGCTACAGAGCCCTCATGGAAGTCATCACACAGGCACAAATAACACCTCCTGTGCAAGGATCTCTATTATCTTTGAATAAGCAGGGAAAGAACAGTACAGTTCTCATTTTAATGACTATAATAGAGACCTGTATAGGCCATTGCATTTGGCCCATGTAATATACCCAGTTATTAACAGCACAGGAAGAAGAAGCTGGGGTGAAATCCTAACACAACAGAAATTATTGGGAGACTTGACATTTTCTTCATGAGGGCCAAAATTGTATATTCAGATATTCTTTCCATGATTTAACCATAAAACAATTCTTTTTATCTGAATCCCTTTCTAAGCACAATAACAGACAGTCCTATAAGAAACTTAATTTATTTCATACATTAATCATAATTTACATTGACATCCTGTGCTTACACATCCAACTACTCATATAGCTCCACTTACCACTCTGTCTGATCACTTTCTATGTTAAAATTTGACAAAAATTAGAAAGGTCTGTTTGTCACCAGCAGCTATATATGTATAATCCTAGAAGTCTTTGTCATGTCATGCCATTAGTTCTTTTCCTTCCCTATGAGAGGCTGGGTAACAAACAGGGTAGAGCAAACCAGTTCTTTATTTGTTTCTTAGGCTTGCCACAGACTTGTTGCCTTATCCATAAAAAGGGAGAAAAGAGAGTAACAAAAGCAACAAAAAAGATGTGTCAAGAAAGTGCTTATCAGCCTAGTCCTGATTTCTCCTGTTATTACAAAGGGGCACATGGTGGCCCTATGGCAGTAATTTAGTTAATGACTCCTGACAGATCCCTTTATTTCTTTCACTGCTTGAAACTAAGGCATCTCTGACACCAGAATTACATTCCCACAGAATCAAACAAACTTTGCAGGTTGTGACTTTTTATTTTATTTATTTGATCCTTTATTCTTTATAAGTGTGTGTCATGATTTAAACACAGTGGGCAACTCAGTCCAACACAGTATCTCACTTGTTCTCCTTTCATAGGGATGGGGAACAACAACAGAAGAGTAAAAATGAGAAGACTCCTTGGTCTCAAGATAAAGACAATTTAATAGGTAAAGCAAAAACCATGTACACAAGCAAATCAGAACAAGGAATTCTTTCACCACTTCCCATAGGCAGCCAAGTTTTCATCCATCCTAAGGAAAGCAGGACTCCATCACACATAATGGTGACTTGGGAAGATAAATGCCATCACTTGCCCCTGTTCCTCCTTCTTCCCACAGCTTTATATGCTGAGCATGACACCATAACAATATGGAATATCCCTGGGGTCAGTTTGGCTCAGCTGTCCTGCCAATGTCCACTCCCAACTTCCCGCACACTCCAAGTCTCTGCTCTGGTAGGGTCAGGTGAGAAGCAGAAAAGGCCTTAAATCTGTGTAAGGACAGCTCAGTAATAAGGAAAATAACCTTGTGCTATCAACACTTTTTCCAACACAAATCCAAACATAGCCCATGCTAGCTACTATGAAGAAAACTAACCCTATTAGAGTCATGTTCAACTCCCCCACTATCTAATATAACCTATTTAACAACCAAACTCTTTTCCATACCTTGATATAATACACAAATATCACTCCATTAGTCTATGAACTACACATAAAATGCCCATAAAATGCCCACGGAGTTAATTTAGTCCATGACTTTGGGTTCCATCTGTTGTAGTGGTCACTCAAAACAGCAGAGGTGGTCTATTGTGTAATTATTGGTCACCAAAGTCCATTTGGGTTGCATTGCACTCGCAGTTCTTGCAGGCTTCTCCTTCACTGGTTTGTGTGATTACTGCTATAGTATTTCCCACTGTATTTCCATTACAACCTCCAACCCTCACCCCTTTGGACCAGACCATAGTGTTTACCACTGCAATGGACTCCTTCCCTTACCCCTGCTCTGGCTTAGACTTAGCCACAGACTGCAGTCCATTAGGACTGTACATACTTCTAGTGGAGCCTTATCCATTAGCCAAGTCTCTCCAGGGTTATAACTGCTGCAGCACAGACTTATCCACAGACCCAGTCACTTTGGGGTGCACCTGTTCCAGCATGGCCTTCTCCATGGGCCACAAAGCCTTCAGAGCTCCAGCTGGGTATAAGTCTTACCAATGGCTACAGGTGTGAACCTGTTTCCTCTTGGTCTTACCCATGGCTGCAGTCTCTCCACGAGTGCTCTTTTCTGTCATGGGCTTATTCATGACCACACACTTGGAGGTGCTCCAGCATGACGCCATGCACAGCCACTCATGCTTAAGGCAGACCTGCTGTACCATGGACATGCCCGGAGTCACACATTCTTCAAGGTGTACCCTCTCCAGTGTGGACTTACCCTTGGGCCATGGTCCTTCCAGAGATCCACTTGGTGTGGCACAGGCCGTGGTCACAAACACTTCAAGATGCACCTGCTCTGGCATGGGCTTATCCATGGCTGCAGATGATGCAGGGTGTCCTGCTCCTGCATGGATTCATCCACAGGTCACAACCCCTTGACCCAAGTCCACAGTGGAGTTCCAGCCTGTCCAGTATTGCAGCACAGAAACAGCAGCACAGCCCCATCCATCTGCCAGCCCAAGCACAGAAGAGTAAGGTGATCAGCAGCACAGCACTAAGGCAAGCAGAGAAACCAAAAAGTAGCCAGTAATGAACACTGGACTCTAATATAGAGTGAGGCAAGGAAGCCCCATAGCAATTAAAAGCCTCACACTGGGAGACAAAAAAGGACTGTCATGGTTTAACTCTAGCCAGCAACTCAACCCCACACAGCCACTCACTCACCCCACTGTGGTGGGATGGGGGAAAGAATCAGAAGGGTAAAAGTGAGAAAACTCAAGGATTGAGAGTGAAGTGTGTTTGCCTTTTCTTCTTCAAATATGAATTAGTAATTGTATACCAAACAGTATTCCTTACCCTTTCTTTTTGAGTATAAATTTTGGGATTTGCAAAAAACCTAATTTGTGAACAATTTGGCTTACAAAGGTTTGATATATCTTATATCTGTGAGATTTCCTACTTCCTCCACATAAAAGTTTGTGAGAAGAAAGCACTCAATGATATTTATTACATCTTCACCAGTTCCCTCTTCTGTTTTTTCAGCTTGTATGGTGAGAAAATTATCAACCAACCTGGAAGTTAATACACTTTTTATTTTCATGTGGATATTGTTTCTAGGGGAAGAGTCTGTTGCCTACTCTAGATACCGTGGTGGTGGAGAGGTGATGTTGACATTTAGGAATACTCAGTGGAAGTATATTTTGCTAATTTCAGATATTGAGTATTTACCAACTATTGAGTTAAAAACAAACAAAATAAAAGACAACCCATGACAAACAATTGATATAAAACAATCAACACAAAAAATCAACAGAACTTCGGAAAAGCTGAGCACAAAGTTTCCTGAAAAGGTGGAAAATCTCGTTACAGATAAATGTAAATACAATGCCTGTGAAGTTTTGTGTAAACCAGATTTTTTTTTTCCACTTGAACAGGTACATTTGGAATACATAGTTCAATACGTAATCTAAAAGTTTCAGCTGATAAACATGCATGAATACAGCCATAAATATCTTGAGCATGAACTGTGACATTGATTTTCATATCCTTGAAGTCAATCTTTGAACAACCTGCTTGGGGAGATATTAGCTCAGTTGGATAGAACACGGTGCTAATAGCACCAGGGTCATGAGTTTAATCCCCATATGGGCCGTTCATTTAAGAGCTGGACTCGATGATCCTTTTGGGTCCCTTCCAACTTGGAAAATTCTGTGATGGTACTCATGATAACACAAATGGGCTATCTTTCAGAAACCCTTGTTGGAAACTGAGTGATGGAACAGATGATTAGAAGAGACCAGTGGTGGATCTGCTGTCTTTCCCCCTAGCCATGGAATTTCAAAGGATTAACTTGTCATAAATCAAATAATTTTTATCTGATTTTATATTTCAGATTGAATTTTAGGATGAGGATGAAGAAATTGAGCAACTACCACTTTTTCCATAGATTTCCTTACATCTTGTAGTTTTATTATTTTTAGAGTGAAGTAGTTTTATCTATTGAGTTGATTGAACTCTGTGGACAACTGTGCAATCAGGGAACAGCTCCTATCACAGTGTGATTCCATATCAATATGTTCAATAATATTGATAAATTCAAATATGAAAATAAAAGGCACCAAAGAAGAAAAAAAATGTAAAAATGTCACCTATCCTATTTATTTTGGTCTTTTCATATCTGGTAGAACAAACGTAACTATAAAGTAAGAATACCTGTAGATAAAGCCTAAGAAGGACATATGTGTTCCACACCTAAACACAGCAGGGGGTCACTATAACAGCTTGCTTATTACTTATCACTTCCAAGTCCATATGGTGCATTTCTGCCTTAATTGGGCATTTCCATGCTTTTGTTGATTTCTGTCAAAATCCTAATGATATTTAAATATTCTTTTGCTGATATGAAAATATTTTTATTTTAATGAATTTCAAGCAAAAAATAAATCCTGGAGTAGGTGTTCACAACATTTTAGTGACCTGAGAGGTTCTCTAACAGCAGACAAAAATGAAGTGTTATTTTACCTACATTCATATTTTAATTTCTTGCCAGCATTCAGCATAGACTGCTCCAAATCAAATAAACCACCAAGGCCCACACAGCGAGAGAGGGTTCATTATGGATCATGAACAGCTCAGGGTGGAAGTGCCAAAGTAAAAGAACAGATAGCATTTAAAAAAGAACAAATAATAGGTCTGCCCCATACCCTCCACGTTTAGTGAACTTTTCTCAGAAAGGTTGTTTTATTTGGGCACTCTGAGGAGTAAGGATATGAAATATAAGTGGATTTTCTTGCTCGTGTGAATGTACAGAGCTACTTTGACAGAAAGGTGGGCCACAGAAAGTGTGAAGGGGGTCAGGCCTTTCCAGAGCCTGGTGGACAGGTTCAGTAAGCAGAGCCTTTAGAAGGGTGAGTATCAAAATAGTACATTGTGTGCAGACCTAACAAAGATTTAGCATTGATCCCTAATGAGTCAGAGCCAAGGATAAGAGGTAGAAAAGGGCAATTTGATTGGAACTACTTTCTATTCCTGCAAAAATGTAAGTGTTCTGGAGGAGTTGTCTTGGATAGAATACAGCCTTCCCAGTTTTGCAGCTATCTTATTGCTGTATGCCTATTTCCTTTTCTACAGGCTTGAGAAACAGGAAGGAGGGGTTTTTTCTGCTTTGCTGGCAGAGGGAAAAAGTCTATAGCTTCTGGAGCCTGACAATTCCAGTATCTTTGGCTAAATGAAAGCAGCAGTCCTTGTTGAGATATAGATCTTGCGAGGAAAGATGTAACATAGATATAATTATGAAACAGCATACAGACTCCCTCTTTAAATTAAGACTAATATGAATACAGGTTTAAATGATTTTTCCTAAAAGAAACTCATCTTCAGTACATCCACAGCAACCTTATTTCCACTTAGCTCCAGGTTCCTTCCAGGAACCATTCCTGGATGAACAGGGAAACTAGATAAGTTGTTTAACAAACGAAGAGAAAAAATGCCAAGAAGTCAAAGGCGGTGAAGATAGGCAATGTGTGCAGTGCAGTGTGTAGCATGTCAGAGACAGAAAGGGAGATCCAGTGTGACACTGTCTTCTTTTTCAGACCACAGTAACTAGCAGCAGGCCCTTCTCTCCCACACAGACACAGTTTAGGATGCAAAGAATGATCTCTGCAGGGAATGTTTCGTGAAAGCACGACTCAGCCACGATCACATCTTTCACGGGCCAAGTTCAAGCAGTCTTCTCCCTCCCCATGGTCTGGATGTAAGTTGATTTTAAAATGCAAATATTCTATGCACAATTTCTTTGTAAAAACACAAGAACAGATCACAGATTTGATTTTAAAGGATCAGGCATATAACATAGCCCATGCTACAGCACCCAGATGTAGGCAGGGAAAAATGCTTATTTTGTTTTCTGTGTACAAGTTTCATAGCAAACATTAGTGAGCTTCGCACTTGACTGTTCGTTCTATCCTCTGTTTTCAAAAGAATAAGGAACTCTTACAGTTTATCAGAGTTCAAAGATGAAGTTAAAACATGATGAATCCTGATAAAATCTCATGGATTATCCTTGGGCGAAAGCATCAATTAATTCAAAGTTTTAATTCTTTTTATAAAAATAAGAGGGTTTTTTAAGGTGTTTGAAGTACGTGACTCTGCCCCCTGGCTTCTTTTAATTCCACCTTCTGAACTCCTTAATCAAGATTTCAGTACCTTAAATTACAGCTATTAAAAAAAAATGGGAAAAGGGGGAAGTTTATTATCATTTCTCCTTGTTATGTGTAAAGTAAAATGGACCCTGAGGAAATGGTGGTGGTCTCATTGAATAAGCTAAAAGTAATGCAGAGCCCATGAGATGTAGCATATATCAAATCTCTCTCTAATAATTTTCTAACCTCATACAAGCTCTTTTTAAGCAAAAAGAGAGAACTCAAATGACTTCAAATTCCTAAAATACTACTTTGCTATTATTTACGTGCCTCTGTTCACAATAGTAAACCACAAACTATCAAAATTCTCTTTCAAATAATCATTTACACATCTGAGAGGTGATGAAGAAATATGTATTGCAAGAGAACTTACTTCAATAACCTAAATTCTGCCCTGGTATGAGAACAGAATTGTCTCCTACATAGCTGAGTTGAGCAGTTTGACACCTACCTCCTCTGTGAAACATCTGGGAAACCTAAACAGCGTACCTGTTATTAACACCCATGAGTCCAGGAGCCAGTAAGCAATATCTGAACCTATTTAATTTGTGAAGGGCACTCTGAATGCAGCACAGCATGGCTCTCAAACCCATTCAAACACTTGCCAAGCAGGATACTGCCATACCCTGCTGAAATCATAAGTATTCTGCCTACAGGACTTGCCTTGGAAATTGAAAAACTACTGTGTCATCAGCGTGAGTGGATACAAATCCACAGCTCCCACCTTTTCAGAGTGCCCTAGCCACATGGCTTTTATTGAAGCTGTATCATTTCTGTGCAGCAAGGAATGTGGAATTTGGCCTGCATGGAAGACTGCAAAGTGGAGTCTATTTCTGTAATCTAATGGGCAAAACACTCTGCTAGAGAGGATGGGAAGCTAAAATAGTTCTTTCCTGAGGGTCTGTTTAGAATATGTATTTACCATGTAACAGTCTTAGGATAAAATCCATTAGCAACATTGGAAGGAAAACTGAAACACAGGAACTTTCCTGTTTCCACAATGGACATATCTCATTGTCTCCCAGTTGACCTCTTCTGCTTACTTTTTTCTTTCTTACCCCAGCTCTTGCACCCTTTCTTGTATGAGAACTTTTTTTTTTAATGGATAGGTGAAAACTGGCATGGCATTAAACTAGTCAATAAATGGTGAATGAGACTGTCTTATGATAAGAAAACATCAACCAATGTTCAATATGTAGAACAACATCTTGAATCCTGAACTCAGCTAGCGGGTACACAAACGTACCTCACTCACACCTGAAAAGAAGTATGAAACCTAGGGAAACACAGGATTCCAAACATATTCAGCATTTTCTAGCAGCTAGCTTAGATATCTTCCTGAAGACGATAAAAGTAGTCACTTCTGCATATTTTAAATGTTATTTGAGTTGATAAATTTCACCTCTGGAATGTCTTAATGAACTTCACCTACAAAGAAGCAGCAAACTCATATGCTAACTTTGGTCCTTTTGCAGCTTTGGGAAAACAAAATATCCCAACTTAAATGTTCAAATCTCAAATGTTCAAGCTGGCATGAAATTTCCAAGTGTCATTCCTAAAGAAAACATGTTTCTTTAACCCACTGAACAGGTAGACGTTTACCTATGGGCAATTTAGTCATTTACCTTACCCTATAATGGTGCTATAACCTAGAAAGTACTATTACAAATTACAATTATAACCCAAATTCAAACTTGCAGCTGAAGCCAAGCTCTGAAATGTGTGCAAGTCTTCAGAGTTTTGTATGTAAAGTCCCATGAGGCTCACAAAGTCTTAGAATATTTTACACAAAGGAACTGTTCTCCTCATGAAATGTTTGCTCTTATCTGAAATACACTGTCCCATTTCACAATTTGAAACTAAATTGTCGTGTTTTTCTCCATTACCTCTTCCAATACAACTTGAGTCACAAAAGAGTCAGTCATATTCGCCAGCAACAGACTGCCAAATTGAAGTGGTAATGTGATATTTCCTTGCAGCACTGTCCCAAAAACTTGAACTTCCCTGTTCTGATAAATTTTCCTGTTCTCATCCTCAGAGTGTCTCAAACCAGGAACAGGTGACAGCACTGAGTTTCTGATGCTACAGTTCCTAAAGCTGAAATGCAATCATCTAATCTCTCAAGCAATAATGCAAGAAACAGTTCAGCTCTGACCTTGGAGAGTCAGGAAGGAGGTATCAAAAATGTTTTGCAGGGTTCTGGCCCTCTTAGCTTGGAAAACCTTTTGGCATCTGGAGCCACTAACTTTAGTTGTGGTTCTTTCTAGCCATGTCAGTGGCATGGAGCCATCCTCATGCTGGACATTTGAGGCCAGAGTATTTGGGAAAAAGTAAGTTTCACCAATAGGACAACATATGGCAAACATTCATCAAATATTTTTTCCTATTACATTTATTATGTTTGGATTTGAGACATATCTGTGTCACATTAAGAAAAAAAATGCGTTTGAATTCTAATTGAATGAGGTTATACACTTACGTGTAATAAAATTCCTTTTTTACACATTAAAATTTTGCAATACCTTGATATAGAAGACATTTCCATTCTCTCTATTTCACGTTTAAAAGATCAGAGTTTATTATTGCTTTTGTTTGGCATATAGTAAGTAAAAGAACAAGGAGAAGGGAAAAGGACAAGGAGGGAGAGATAGAATGAGCAAGCAAGCACAAGAGAAATCTATAAAACAAGTATGTCTTTATAAATAGAGGTCGCAATTTAATCTCATATTCAGTCTTTCCTTCAGCGTATTTACAGAATTGTAACATTGTACTTTTTATGGTGTAAAAAGATATTAATTCCAGAATTGTTTAAGTGGGAGGCAAAGAAATATATTCTGGTTTCAATTAGGAAAGTCAGATATATAAACAGGTTCTATTGGAGGGTCCAGATAGGAACAAAAGAATGTGATATTGATGGACACAGGGGACTCAGATCTACTCTTGTTTAAACTGCTGGAAAAAACTTCATTGGCTTCAGGGCTGCAGGATCAAGCATATGCCTAGATCATGAACAGGTTTAGCAGACATGTTAAAATGGCTTTAGTTTTTGAGTACTGATGGCTCCATCCCCAGGAATCTGGATCTCACTGCCATTACCCACAGTCAATGGCAGCCAAAGGCCTGAATTTCTGCTTTGAGAAAGGTTGAAGCCCTGCCATAAATACTTTCCAGAGAATGGCAGTTATTATGGCAACAGTGTTCCCCTTGCTCTAGTTAAGGTTGTGTCAGCATTTAAATTATAAACCCCTGTTTTCAGGGGTTTACATGTTGGCTATAAACATTTGCCAAGAGATGAAAATTGGCATTCGCTGCCCTATTTTTTTTTTTTTTAATAACAAAGCTTGGAGAAACTCAGTTTGGGTTTTTTTTATATATACTGCAAGAGGGAAAAGAATTGAAGGCTTGTTGTGAGCAGTAAGGTGCATTTCTGTGCACATAACATGTTTATAAGCAGAGATGGAGAGCACGTATATTCCTAAATTGTAAAATTTGCTCTCTGTTTTTTAATTAAATTTTGCTCAGCACTGAGACATGTTTGTTTTAAATGCATTTCTTTAAGAGTAATAAAAAGAAAAATATAACACTGCAACTAATATCTTTCTTATTAGCTCTATGAGTTTTGATAGGGGTGTAGCAAAGTACATCAAAAATATGTTGTCTCTAAAATGCTAGCATTTTTGACCTTTGTTAAGAGGTTGTCATATTATCCTTTATTTAGTTTTTTTCTTAAATAGTCCTTTTTTAAGCTGTAGAAAACAAAGTGTATTTACTTGCAACTACTTTTATTCAAAGTGTCTTAGATAATATTTCCCCTTTGAATGTTCACATATGAAAACTCCACTATCCAAAGAATTCATCCTTCAGCAGCAGCCAAAGCTCCAGCCCTGTTCCTCTGTGTGCTAACCTTTGGCTCACAAAGGGGTGGTGCATTTTGCTATCTCTGAGTTTCTTCCATTCTAAAAATCCTTTGAAATCCCCCTCTATCTCTCTGAAGTGGTATTTCTGAATGTGTGTGATATTGGTTTTGATTGTGTTATTATACGTATACTAATACTTGGTGACTGAAAGAAAAACTCCCTAGTGAAGCAGTTTTCTTGAAGGAAAGTTTTACGTCTCTGATGAAGTTAAGACAGAGAGACCAGATTCACAGAACAATATCACTGAGTATGCAGCACTGCTGTCAGATGAAGGTACCTGAGGCCCACGCCACAAATTGAAAAGGCAATATGAAAACTTTGCAGGAGTGGTAGTTTTCAGTAAAAGTTGTAAAACAAAGTTGTTTTAGCATTCCCAAGGCCAGGAGGATAGTTATTTCCTTATATTATGGATACAGAAGGAAAGAACTGGTGAGAATTACACATCCACCACCCTAACAAGAATTAGACACATCTAACAGTATATTTCAAGCAGGTAGCTTCTGGAAGACCGAAACCCTCTGTTTCAGTTTAAAACAGGGTATGTGAATTTGAAGTCCTTCCAGGGTTGGGTGACCAAGACATCTTCTCATTCTTTTAAGCTGTAATCCAAAAACTTCTGTGTGGCCAAATTCATCCATCAGGAGAACCAATGCATTATGTCCATAACTGTGGTCTGACATACCTTATGTTTATCCACAGATCCATCAAGGGGAATGGGTGTTGTATCAAACTTACTGATACTGCACTGTGGTGGTGGACAAGTATGTGCTTATATAGGTGTATTGGCACTGACTATAGGAATAAAAAGGCCTGGAATTAATTTTCCACATTTCTGAGCCCATCTAATTGAGACCACTGAAGTAAGTTACCCATCTGAGCAATGAAGACTTTATTAGACAACAGTGGGGGAAGAAGGCAAAGAAGTCTCCTGTAGACACTGCTTGGTCCCTACAATCAGCAGGAACAGTCTGATCTAACTTCTGGATTAACATTACAGGTCTACAAAGCTCTCAAGGGTCCTAGAAATGTCAGATCTGCACAGAGTAGAAACAAATATGGGGAAGGTAATTGCCTCAATTAATTTAATACTAAATGTAAATAAAAATGAAGTATTCCTTCACTTCTGATTAAAAGAAAATTGTATTTACCAATAGTGTCAGACTCATTAATCTATTCTGCTATCCATTGCATTTAATGCTTACTGCACTACCTTCAGTAGTGGTCTTATGGTCTGATTGTGACTCTGAACAACAACCATCACTATTTTCCCCAAATGGATGATGATACAGCCCCAATCACATCTTTTGAAATTATATTCCTGGGGATAAAAGGTTCTATGAGATTTTATACTTGTCTCATCCTTAACAATTTTTAATGAGTACAGAAAGGTCAATATGATATTGAGTACCAGCTCATTATGTGGTATTATTGAGCATGATAATTGTTTGAGCTCTTCCATAACATGACTATGTACTTCAGTGCATATATTAATGAATAAGCCATTATTTAAATGCCAATTTGTCTCTGACTGTTATAAGTAATAAGCCTCTGAGTACATAAATCCAGATAAGGCCCTGTAATGTAATGTATAGCACATTATTTCGTCTAGTGAAATTAGAGAAAAAGTATCAGCTAACAAAATAGAAAATTCTCTTGCTGTTTTATTTTTTCCTCCTGAGGCTATGGAGATACATTTTTTTTTGTTTCTTTTCCCTATCAACAAAAGAAAGATAAGTCGAAAACCAAAACTGAGCCTGTCTGGTATAATTCAGAGCAATTAACACCACTGAGATAATGAAAAATCTTATTTATTTGTACTGACTCTCTGCTACTGCAAGGCAAAGTCTCACCGAGCACCAAGGCCTTTTTCTATTAGATGATCAAATAGGTCCATCAATCTCCTTCTCTAAAGAGTGTCCAGTATAGTTTCAGAGGAGATAAAAAATGGGAATGATGAAAAGGGAAATGAAAGTTAGCTGGCACCATTGACTGGAAATTGATGCCCAGTACAGTCATTTCAAATCATGTGTGAGGGCCATAGAGGAGTCACAACGATGACAAAAACTGTCAAGATGTGCAGACCAATGTGTTAAAAACTGTAAACATGCACAGCACCATAAAAAGGGAGGAGATAATGTAAAAATGCAAATACAGACATAGAGGTAGGGAAAAAGTTATGAAACCTCAAGAGGGTTCTAGAACTTCATTATGTTCAGATGAAAAATAAAGAATTGCTGGGGACATTCAAAACCAGAGAAGAAAGTGGACAGATCTAAAAATACATTTTTTCCAGTAGAGTCTTGTATAGTACAGTAGCAGATAATCATCTGAAGAGGTGAAGGAAAATGTGTACCTAGATGAGTTTAGAGAAATCAGGAAAGACTGAAAAAAATATGGATGCCATACACATAGATGAATGAAAGGAATCAGGAAAGCATGACAAGGAGAAAAGCACAGCATTATAAAACATGATACAGGAATAAGTGTTACATGGGGCAATAGTGATGGGAGAATGGGTTAAGGCCTGATAAATCCATTCTCCCAGGCAAGAATGAAAGGAATGAAAATGAGAATCTGTTCAATTAAAGCCTAAAGGAAAAGTGAAGGAAAACTGCTGAAGAGTCAGCATAACCAGTAGAAAGACTGAGGAAGAAGATTAAAATGAAGATAGAAAAGGAAAACAGAATGAGGAAAAGGGAGGGAGGACAGGAAGGAAAAGGAAGGGAAAAGGAGGAAGGGAGAGGAGGGAGGGAAAAGGAAGGGGAAAAGGAGGAAGGGAGAGGAGGGAGGGAAAAGGAAGGGAAAAGGAAGGGAAAAGGAAGGGAAAAGGAAGGGAAAAGGAAGGGAAAAGGAAGGGAAAAGGAAGGGGAAAGGAAGGAGGAAGGGAAGAGGAAGGAAGGAAGGAAAAGGAAGGAGGAGGAAAGGAAGAGGAAGAAGGAAGGAAGGAAAAGGAAGGGAAGAAAGGAAGGAAGGAAAAGGAGGAAGGGAAAGGAGGGAGGGAAAAGGAAGGGAAAAGGAAGGGAAAAGGAAGGGAAAAGGAAGGGAAAAGGAAGGGAAAAGGAAGGGAAAAGGAAGGAAGGGAAAAGGAAGGGAAAAGGAAGGGAAAAGGAAGGGAAAAGGAAGGGAAAGGAAGGAAGCTACAGCCTTAATTTGACCAAAAAAGGTGCAGAAAGCAGATCTACAAGGAGTCTACCTATATAGAGTGTATTCTGTGTTCCTCTTTCCTCTTCTCTTCTACAGCTGCACTAGTACTGTTCATATTCCCAGAGCTCTTCTCTATATCTATGCATCAATTTCACACAAGATTTGAATGCTTGAAAAATTTTTTTGAGTAGTTCCAGTAACAAAATGTTAAATGGAAGAGGGGAGCTAAGAGGGATAGGTGTTTCTCCTGGATGATACTCTGCCTAATAATCTATTAAAAAGCCCAATTTCATGTGATGTGTGTTGATAAAGAGAAAAGAAAATGAAAAACAGTAGAAGTAACCAGAAATTACAAGTACTTGGTCAAAGAAATTTTGGTCATGCCAGCTGGTAAAGCAGGAAACATAGCCTGAGAGCTAGACTATAGATAAGGAACACTTTGCAATTCTCACAAGATTTCTCCCACTGTGGCATTACATGTCAAGCAAAGGGGAACAGATGAGGGAAACAACCAAAATCACTAAAAGAATGAAGCAGACCAACCACCGCTTTTACAGAAAACAATAAGGGAGAAAAGGAAACAGGGCACTTAAGGGACAATAAAGACACTACTGAGAACAGAGCAGACAATTTGCTAAGATATTAGATGTTAATGAATAATAGGTAATAGAAGTAAAATTGTTGAGATGATGGTTGTAGGTGATATCCAGCCACATAAACTCCTAGGACAGAAAACGAGAGTTTTTGGAGGTAAAACAAAAGATATAGTGTAGCCACATAAATCTGTTAGGAAAAGCAGCTTAGCAAAACCAGGGCAACTTTTGCAGGATTATTTTCAAACTCTTTAGTTTTAAAGCACTGCAAAAATCTTGATTAGCTTTGGCATCTAATTGCATCAGTGTACTAAAACAGTCCATGGATTTTGGATATATGGAACTTGGAAAACTACCAGTGTAGGCTTATACTTGGATAGGTAGGTCTAAGTACCAGCAGTATCTCCCAACTGCAAAGAATCAAGAGATAATTTGCTTACCTCTATTTTTTGTATCCCATCCCAGAGGCAGGATCTGCTTATGGCTTGTACAGCACAATATTTTTCTATCAACACTGCAATTTTAGAAAAGAACATAATATTAACTGAGATTGCATTTACAGCTTCAGAGCATTAAATTTAGCTAAAGTAAATATTGCCTGAGATTGCAGCTAGATACTGAGTAAACAAGTGTGACTTCTTAGGCAAGACTTGTTGGGTGTAAGTGCCATGTTCTGAAGATTTGTTCTGTAAAAAAAAAAAAAAAAAAAATCACTCTGGCATTTAAGGCTGGCACAAACATTACAAACATTATGCTCCCTAATAAGTAAGCCCTCAGACTTGAGCGACACTTATAATAACTAGTTTTAGGTTTTGCTGCATGACAGATGAATATCCTCCACAAATACACTTGGTTGTTTATTTGAATATAGCCATCACTCTGAAAGCTCTGGTCCCCAGAGAAAACAAGACTTTTTCAGAAATCATCTTCATGTGAGAAAATACTGGAAGGTGAAATGTGGTGATAATTTCAAACATCCTTCCTCTGGCTCTTTTACTGAAATGAGTGTGACTGTAATTCTACTATCTCTGGAGGAAGGACCATCAATCACGACACTCCACTAGCAGTGTTCGTTAGGATCATTCTTGTGGGGATCTGCAGAAGTATGAAAGAATTTCAATGTGTTTATACTAACATTTAAATAATAGATGAACTAGGAAGATATGAATCCTGGGAATCAGTTGTCCCAGTCAGTGAAGCCTGAACTGAATCACAGGACAGTTGTTATTTAATTTATGCATTTTTTTAGTTGATGCCAAATACAGAGTGTAACAGCAAGTTCTACAGAATATAACATACAGTAAGAATTATACTTCATTTCATGTCTTTATTCTCAAAAAAGCACCAGGAAGAATCAAGCTGAGCATCTTATTTCTGGAGGTTACTTACAGAGTAAGGGACAGTTTCTTTGTTACTGAAGGCAGAGGAGAAAGGAAATAGTACAGAATGGCAAATAATTTCCAAAAGGAATCAGCAGCCTACCCAGACAGAACAGAGAACTGAGCTAAGCAGAACTTGTCTACAGCTTGGTGCCACCTTTTTTTGAAAGCAGGGGGACATTTATAATTTCAGACATAGAGAAGTATACCTCTGTTTGGCACTAGTTTCAGTAGTTGAAAGTTTATAAGATATAGTCATTCCAATATTGCACTGAAAAACAAATTAAGAGGGAGAGATTTAAAAATATCCCCTAACAGAGAAGTTATGGGTGCCTGTCACTGCTGGATACCTGGTTGAAATGCAGAACATAGTAGAAGGCAAAAATATTACAAAAAGGGGCATCTACATAGTTTTTAAGAAGGTATAATTCAGATGAACTATCTCCATTTTGTTGATTTGTGTTACATCTTTAATTCTATTAAATTTTGTTTATTGTGGTAATAATAATAACAAAAAAGGGGGGAAAATATACCATATGGCTATTTTACAACAAGCAGATGGTGGCTAGAGATGGGCTGCACTCCAACTGTTCCAATTCTTGTCCAATTTGTAACCAAGAAAAGGGGTAAACAGTCATGTTACACCAGTCTGTCATAATATTTCATCTCAAAGATACCAATTCATGGTGGTTTATCAGACAAATAATTGTTTATCACATTCTATTTGTTGCAGTAGTGAGTAGCTTGTTATGAAAAGGAAATTTTAGAAAATTACTATCAATTGAAGCAGAGATAACAGTCACATCAGTGTTCCTATGTGACAACATCACTATTTAAGCACTAGAGACAACAAATACCTTCTTTGCCCTTTCAAAGGGAAAAACTGCATTAGGGAAATAAACTAATTACAGAAGTACTTGTGTTATAATGCAGTGAAATCTAGTGTATTTTGTCTTCAAGAGAGCTAAACAAAGATTTTTGGTGAACAGTGATGCTTAAGAACATTTTTGGAGCTCTGTTGGAGCCCAAGATGTCCCGTTTGATCAACCAAGTTCCACAGATCTTTGGACATGGAATCTTGCAAGCATTATCTTGTAGCTTCTCTTACCCTCTTTTTTACCTTGGTTTTGTAAATGCATACCTCACACTCTTCCAACTCTGTGAAATTGAGGTTTTCAGTGGAAACATCACTCGTATTGCTATAGTCAACTCTGTATCATTTATTTACGATGAAGCAACACATTTACTGTCAAAGCGGTTCCCAGAACCTAAGCCAAGGAAGATGGTAGAAGCTGCATTGGAAGATGTGGGTCAAACACTTGTATTCTTTACTCGCTACACCGTGAAACATAAGGCACAACACACCTGGGGAGCCACACTCCCTCAGAGTGATTCATCCTGCTGAACAGCACAGCAAGTTCAGTCTGGCATTAAATGTTAGCATATGCAATTTGGCATCCCAAGGCAGCTCACTGGAATCTGAATTATTGACAGCATGAACGGTCTGTTTGGAAATATCAATTCAGATCAATATCACATAACAAGTGAACTAGCCAAAAATAATATGGCCATATTACCATATTACAGTTAGATTGTATTCCTTAGCTGATGAAAAAAAAAAAAAACCAGTCCCACAGAAACTTTAACATCTGCTTCTCATATGTCCAGATGACTTGGATTTATTACCTTTGCATCCAGGTGTGCATCATTTCTTGTTACATTTTAGCATCCAATACTCATATGTCATTCATTCCTAGGCATATTAAAAAGAAATGGTCTTTCAGAAAACAAAGGCCCACATGACTCAGGATGATTAAAAAAATCAGTAATACTGATGACAAAGTTAATATTAAAGTTAAATAAATTTTAGCATTTAATGCTGAAAAGATTAAATAGAGGGATAAGAAAGATTAATTGCAAAAGCCAGTTTGGACTGCAGTAAAATAAGACTGTCTGACAGTCCCATGAATCCATATATCGTCTGGTGCCTTTTGCAGTTACAGTCCAGGCAGCTCAAAGGTGTGAGGGCAATCAAAAAAAGGTGATCTTGTATTTACAGAGTGCCATTTTCAGTGTAGCAGCTGAGACTATGACAGAGACCTTAAAAGGACACAAAACCTGTAAAGAACACCTGCAGTAGGAGTACAGCTTTGGCTTCAAAATGACTTGGGGTTCAGGTTTCTAATATGAAAAACTTGCGTTCAGTAGAATATCCTGGCTCATGTCATCATAAAGGCTGGTAAAAATCCCTTAAAATTAAAGAGAAGGAGGTGAAAAAGATGGAGAGTAAAGGAGCCATTATAAAATGCCGGTATGTGTAACTGCAGTTTGAGGCTGATCCATGCTGGAGTCTTCCATTTCATCCTCTGAAGAGAAAATGACAGAAGGAAACTTCTAGTGTCAACCTTCATCTACTTTTCTGCATTTAGTAATGCTTTTTGATTGAACTTCTTTCCCGCTGCATTTCTTCCCACAACTTTTCTCATTTAATCTCATCTTCCTTCAGCAGCTTGAACTAATCCCACTGCTGCCTGTGAAATTTCTGAGTCTGTTGCTGCATTTGCCAGGATTCATACAAGTTCAGAATTAGAAAGATACTGGTTATTGCTGTATAAATATTACAAATATGATCCACCATAAAGTAAGAATTTGTCCAGACTGAGATTAAATATGAGATTGAAATTTCCAGAGACAAGAAGTAAGCTGAAGGATTCTTTCGGTTTTTGTGACCTTAGAAATTTCCTAATAAGGGACAGGATGAACAGTATTTTGCTGATTCTTTTTGTTTCCAAAGGCAACACTGATATGGATTTTTATAAAGGCAAGAGCCCTGCTATTCCTTGTTCATCCCACACAAAACCAGTTTACAGATGTAGTCCCTATGAATTAGCTAGTTACTTTTTTCTTTTTTACAGGCTAAGACAAACCTTGAACTATGCACCAAATTTTGTCAAACAGACCACAGAGAGGGTCTTCTCTTACATATCTATCTTTTTATAATTTAAGTTAACTGTATGATCTAACTCCAGGCTGTGAGTAGGCAGAACTATATAATGCAGATTTTTTTCTTTAAAAAAAAGCATCTTAATCCATTTGTTATTCAACTTCACCAAAAAAAAAAAAAAAAAAAAAAAAAAAAAAAAAAAAAAAAAAAAAAAGATAATTTGGGCCCCCGAGGAGGCTAAGTACATAAGAACTAAGGGATTAGCTGATAAAAAAAAATTCTGCCGATTTATCCAGATTTTAGAAAAATATAGTACACGTAGTTAAATATTTTCAGGAATCTGCATTTTTCATGTAAATCCAGTAAAAGACCCTCATAAAATATTCTACAAAGGAAATGCTTCTTATACACAAAAAACAATCCTCTTATGTAAGTTCCATCATAGAGTCCTTTATTCAGTCTACGGCAACTAAGGAGAGCAACTAAAATTATTTAGAGTAAAACCACTGAGGAAATTAAAAGACCAGCATCTTGAGGTATGGAGAAAAAACCAAACTCTGTGTAGGATCACTACAACGAAAAGTAGCAGGTGTGACAGCTTCATAAGGAGAAAATGTAATTCTCTCTTACAGTAAATTTTTAAAATTGCCACTAGTGAAAGGTTACATGTTCAACTTTTCACAAACTTTACTTTTTATTGGATTCACTGGCCTGGAAACTTTTTATCCTATATACTGAAAAAAAAAAAAAAATCACAGATTTAGTCAATGTCAAGAAACAGCTTAAAAAAGTAAATTTTTTACTTTTTTACTTTAAAAAGTTCATTTTTTACACCTTATGCTAATTTTGACCTTACCTAACCTCGTTGTGACTATGTGATCCAAGAGAGCAAGCAAGCTGCAGTCATAGTTTTTATATCAACCTGTTTTAACTTTAGGAGACACTATATGATTCTTTATGTATACTTATTTTTATGCAATAATAACACTAATAGTATCTATGTTAAGGTTAATTCTTTAATGTAGTATATAAACAGTAAAACTAACCTTCAAAAAGTCAAGGAAAATTACACCTACCTTATGAATGAGGAAACTAACTTTCAAAGGAGTTCTCAAACTCAGAGGTACTACATGTATTAACATGAACAAGATTTGTGCTAATAAGCAAAGGAGATTTTTATTCTGTTTCCTTTTACTGTCTTGAGATATCTATTTATGTACAGTTCATGGTATTAATAATAAAGATTAATGAAGACAGAAAAGAAGCAGCTGGTAGAAAATGGTAGAAAAGTCATATTAAATAGACAGCCTCTTAATTTTCATGTTTAGGTCATTTACGTTACTTTTCTGACTACTCCTTTCTCCTAACCTCTTAACATAAGACCTACAACAGGTGGGCTGCATGGGAGATGACTGTTTATGGACTAAAGGGGAACAGGTGAGAGATAATTAGCTCATGGAAACTTGAGATGCCACTTTACAACAATAGGAGAAATTGGGTGTTCACAGACCTCTCATCACAAGCTACTCACCTGTAACTTCCACTCCAGTGTCCTTGTCTATGATTAAGTTCATTCATTATCTGTATCACTAGCAGGCTATGAAAGCTTTAGATGTTAGAAGTTTAAGATCATCAGGGATATAGTCAAGGTTGAGATGTGTGAAGACTAAAGTTTTTTGAGAGCAATACAGATAATGGAATACTTGATTCATAGTCAGTACAGTTAGATGAAGTAATACCTAAAGCCAGAACTGGGAAATTCAACAGGAGAATAAGACCTAGAAAGATGTAGATTTTAAAGAACTGAACTACCATTCATCTCAAAAAGAGGCAAAATGGCTGAGGAGATTGCAACAAAGGCACTGAACCGGACTTTTAATGGAAAATTAAAGAACAAGCAGACTGATGATGAAGATACTAATAGGTAAGTATAAGCTAAGCCATGATGGCTGAAAATATAAAATTAGACTAAAAATACAGAATCATTTGAAATGAGAGGATAGTGGTTGTTTAGGGTATTTAATTCATTATAAATGATAATTAAAGGACAGTAAAACCTTCACATGTGCCTACACCTAAGTGGTACAAGCTAGGACAAGATAGTTCAAAGAACAGAAGTAAAAGCTCTATAAGAACCACTTAGAATAAGTGGGCAGTGATGGTTCAGGATATGTGTTTATTAGTCTTGTTAATTGGATATAAAATGGCACAGCCTCCATCCCCTTTCAGACCCCACAGTCTCTGTGAAAGGATCCAACCTCACTCACTTGGTACTGCTGTTGATTTGTACCTCCCAATATTCAACAGGAAAAAACTATATGTAGGTCTTATTTTTGTGGCTACACATAACTATCCATTGATATCTCCCTTCTTTTTAGGGGAAAAATGGATAAATTAAGTTGTTGGGTTTATCATTATCATCATTATTATTATATTTCTTGTTGAAAGTGTAATCCAAACAAACTGGAAGGAGCTACAGATTCAGAACTCAGTAACTGCTTTCCTCATGGCCACCTTGGACAACAGCCACATCTCTTCCTCCTCAATATACCATCATTTCATGGCTTTATGTCTGGGGATAGCATCAGTAAAATCGAGCAGTGAGCTTCTCCTATCAGGTTGACTGAAGTAGTGAGTTTCTGCTGGCCAGCTCAAGGAAACCCCTGAAAGATTACATAGGCCGGCAGAAAGCCAGGTGTCAGACAGGTGTGATTAACCTTCTAACATAAAAAATAAACATGACTCTAACAGCTCTACAAATATTCATCATTCCATGACCTTTTCACACTATTTGTTATAAGAAATTGTAGATAGAAAAGTTTTAATGCTGGAATCTGTTTTTAAAATGGATTCTGTACTGAACTTCTTATCTCTTCACATTTGTATCTAAAGACACAAACTGACTGATGGAGAGAAGTATGACAAAGCATTTTGACTCCATCAGAAAAAAAAGTCTGCAGATGAGATATTTTCATTTTCTAAATGTTACCGGTTTAGACATAGTCCTCAGAGAGCACAGCATACAGAAATAAGATACTAATTCTCTTATAGTAATAGAACTGCAAAGCTACCCAACTGCAAAGGGCACTGTATCAGTGGTCTGTGAGTCATAAAGGACCAACTAAAAAAGTATAGCTTGAGTGCAGATGAAGGTATTTAGGCAACTGAGGGTACCAAAAAGTTTTTACAGCTTTCCAATCAATGAAAAGAGAGAAAGAAAAGAAACAGCAAGTAAAACAAAACAAAATTTCCACCTTTATTTGTTTTCCAGGTCCTAGTTCACCACCCATAGTCACACTGTTGAAGCCCATCTTATTGTATGCCCATTTGTATTTCCCACAGAAGGCTAAATAATGTAGTCTGGTATTTCTCTCTGAGCCCATTTAATTTCTTAGACTGTATGCAAGAACAATGATGTTGCTCTGAATTCACATCACTGCAAGGGAATGTTTAAAATGTAAAATGAATGAACTGAGTTTTCCCATAAAGAAAGAAAACATTTGTATTCAGATCTTCTGATTACCATTCCCTGTATTTGATTAAATTTTACTCGGTTTTGGGTTGTGGGTTTGTTATTGTTTTACAGAAGATTTGAATTCTATGTCAAGTCTAGGCTGATATTGACCTTTCAAATTTTCTGCTGCTAAAAAAAAGTTTTTAGGTGTTCAATTATCACAAATTCCAGTGATAGTTATCATTGGCTGCCAAACTATTTAGAAACATTTCATAATTAATCCTTGCATTAGCCTTGTGACAGAGGAATAAAACTGCAATGCAGCTGTCCAGAATTCCAGCAAAAATCAAGCTCAGGAAAGGTATAAATAACATATAGGCTTTCTTCTAACTCTGTCTTGTTCTATTGAGGAAAATTTCACTCTGATACTAATTTTGACTTGTTTACATACTGCTCTATTTCCTTTCTCATAAACAAGCTAATGAGCTAAGTACAGTGATGCAGCAGTTCCCTGTCACAGCAAGGCAAGATGCGCTTTCACAGTTCAGCTTTTGCTTTTTGAGTGTTGCATGGATACCAATCTAATAACCAACATTGGTTTCTTCCATGAGAAATGAGAAACAACACTGAGAAATAGTGATTCCCAGCCAAGATACCTTGATTAGGTCTTAGAATGACAAAAACAATTTAATTGTCTTTCTTTAAGCATCCAGTTTCAGTTTGGGACAATAAAGTCAGTGTTGCAGACAAGATGAGAACTTCCTGGATCCTGGAGTCTTTTCTCCACTCTCATATTTGATAAATAATCAAGACAGTTTTTCCCATGCTTTACCACTCCTTCATAAGAGCTTCTCTTTTATTATGACACAAAGTTCTTTGTACCCTTGTATTAAAAATATGAAATTTGACTTTTAATTAATAGACTTCAACACTAGAGTATCTTCTGAAAAAGAAAATACAGAGGAGAGGGAGCAAGAAGGTAACCAAGTCCTTCATCTCTATCAAATATATGCCAACTGAAATGTAAGTTAAAAGTATCTGTTGCACTATTTTGAACAAAACTTTTGCTTTTTTTATTTTAATTAGTGTTCTGTGATTGCCTTACCCAGCCTTGGGGGATAGGATGCATAGACTTTTCTCATCTGAAAGAGTTGTCTTAAATTTAAATCATTCCATTACAGGCTTTACAGTGCTAATAAACTTGCCACGTTTTTTGTATTCATCAAAATAATAACTAACTGTAGGAGTTGGTAAAACAAGAACCATATTTTTTCCAGATTTGACTGGTTCTGAAGCCCATGGAAATGATAAAGTCCAATGCAGCTATGGTTGACTCAAAGCTTTCTTCTGTCCCATACTACCTATAGCACTGTAGTCACTCCAGTGCTGATTTGGTAAGGTTACTGATTCATCTCAGGCTTTACTGTTTACCAGTGACTAGCACTTCATTAGGGTAAAAAGCTTCATTATGAAAAGAAATATTCATTGAGAATTTGGCTTATGAATGGAAAAATACCAAGTTTTCTACCAACTTTCATGTTATATGTATATTTCAAACATACTTATAAACATTATTTTTTAAATCCTTTGAATTTCTTTCAAGGTATTTCCCATTCTTCATTATGTCTCCTTCCTCCTTTTTAATTTTAGTCTATTTCTTAAAATCATTAGAAAGTCTAACTACTGGGAAATTACCAAATTTTCTCAGAAGTAGTAAAGACAAAAGCATAACACTATGTTTTTCTGATCCAACAAATGATCAACCCTGGTGACACTGAAATTCCAAGAGTTATGAGAGCCAGATTCTGACAGAATGGGTGCCAGTATATGTTACTAACTTTTACTTAATTAAAAGTAAATTCTAATTGTAAATACTTGACTTTGAACTGTGCAAATGCCTTCCTCTAACCACATCTTCCTCCTTTGATCTTAAGTAACTACATGAAACCCTAAATCTTTAGACTGCCTTTTTCAGCCATTGTTACTAGTAAAAAAATTTGAATTTTTTTCCTTTCTTTTCAGAGCCATAAGTCAGATCCCACTTAACCAGTTTTGTTTGTGATTTTCTCCAATGAGCAAACTAAACATTAGGCTGCAAACAACCATGGAAATTGCAGCCCCCACAGGATTTTTTTAAACAAAGCTCTAAATATCCTTAAAAAGAAAATTAAAAGAAAGGTGGAATTAACTTTAAGGAAGTTGAAATTAACAACTTGGCTACAGCAAGGATAGCACACCTTTTTAACTGCAAGGAAAATTAATCTGTGAACACAAGCACCAACAAAAGTAGCAGATTCTCAATTTCTGTGTTATCAAATTAAGATGTGTCAAAATACAAAATGTGTCTGTATGAGACAAGCAGTAGTCACAGAAAGTTTAGAGAGCTCATTGTAAAAGAAACTGGTATGGTTCAACAGTTTGCACTATTCAAGTCAGTCTGCTTGATATAATGGTCCTTCCTGGCCTTTAGGAAGGCCTATGTATCTATGAAGAATTCTAGCTAAACGTAATAAGGCTGTCTAAGAAGTTATTATATTCATAGTGAGCTTTTAACAATTTATTTACTCAAAGGCTAGGGATAAAAAGAAAAGCCAGAGGAAAAAAATTTTTATGGACCATCATCATGAATGTTTATGCTATAAATCAAGAATATTTAATAGCAGACCCACACATTAGATCTGGACGACAGGTGAAGTTTTTCCACTCTTTACTTCACTTTACAGTGTGTGATGAACCCTGAATCCTAAAGAGAGACCTCTCATTTCTTGTGACAGGCCACCTCTTGGACAATGGCTACAATATGCTATAGTTTCTGAGCCATGAAAGAAACATAAGGCCCTTGCTGATTTGACAAAGCTGAGGATGTATTTGCTCTCCGCTGGACATTGGCATGGATTTTCCACATACAGAGTTTGAGTCCCCGTACCAGGAATTGCCACATTTCAGCAAGAGTGCAAAGGATACAATTTACTAGCAGGGCTGATGTGTCTCTTAAAAGGTTTAAAACATTCATTTTAAGTAGCAATATGTAAAATATTCACTGCAAGTATGAAGTTGCATCTTATCTACATTTGGTAATATTCTGCATTACGAGAAGAAATTCTTCATTATGAAGAGAAACACAACACAGTAAATACATGTTGATTTTACATGAGATAAATCGACCTTTAGAGTAGGATCTGTCTAAAGAAGGAGACTAGATAAGAAGCCTAAGTACAGATATATCTATATGTGGAAATCTAGTGAATGGAAAACACAATTTGTTTGAAGATTCAATGAATAGAATCAATTTTTACAATGTGCTTTTCTGTGTATTTTAAAACACCCACCACTGTGAGGAATGAATGTCCTGCTATGTTTTCAAAATGGAAAATAAACTTGATTTATGATAGTTCTGGTACACCGGTGGTTTTGTTTCCAGTTTAAATTTCTCTCTTTGGTGATACTCATATGTAAGGTGACAAGTGTTAGATTTATGGAGAAGAACACGGCTTGCAGTGAAAGAAAGAAATGAAGCCCTATATTTACTGAAACAATGGATGTGTGTGAGTGACTGTGTGTACAAAAACACACAGTAACACACTCTAAAAGCTTTTGTGCACATAGTTACTAGTATGTTTAGTTCAAAGACATCTCAGTTCAAACACTTTACTGCTGTAGAATTGAGGCTTTACTCATGTTTTTAAAGGAAGTCACATATGTAAAATCAAATGCTTTAGCATACGAAATTTAAAGTAAAAACAGAAACAGGATTAAAATATGAAGTACTGATTACATTCTCAGAAATATCTCTTATTTGGTTATGCATGCATTGCCAAAGGAAAAAAATAATATCCTGATACATAAACTAATTATTTATAATAGAACATTAATGCAGTCCTCATAATTATTAAAAAAGAAATAGTTTTCATTCAAACATTTTCCTCTAACTTTTGTAGGGAAATATTTGACAGTGACCAAGGCCTCTACTTGCACATGCACAAAGAGGTAGTGCCACTTCAGCTTGCCTGCCTACCTACCTGCCTGGATATCTCTCAAACACAGACACTTAACACCAGCTTGCATCAATAAAACACTGAGTTTGAGGGTGGATGCTGCCCTGGGTCTTGTTCAAAAGGTAAATACATCCTTTCAACCTGTGACCCCAGGTACTGTAAACTGAGACCTTACAATTGGAAGTATGAAGTGTTTAATGCAGTTTTCAAAGTTTCATTGCATATACTGTAGCTTACAGAACTTAAATAAAGAAAACAGAGGCAGAACAGATCAGAAGAAAGAACACTCATTCCTCTAAACTGATGAGAAACCAGGGTCTGGAGAGAAAACATGACTTACCTAAGGTCACACAGGAAGCCTGTGACAGAGTCAGAAATTGAAATCAAATTTCCTGACTTCCAATCCATTGCCTCAACCATAAGAGGATCTTTCCTCTCTTATTGATTTAATTTATTGATTTAATTTATTGATTTATCTTTTTCTATTCTGAAGCATCTGGTTAACTACAAAACAAAATGTTTCACATGATTATAGTAAATATGATGCTATTTTAATTGTTTATATGTATCCTGAAGATATTGCAAATGGGCATCTATTATATATATACACATGAATAGGTACATTGATTAATTTATAAAGATATCATAATTAAAGGGATTTTCTTCCTTAATTTGCATATAACTGATCAATTTTCAAGTGAACATATCATTATTTTACACAGAAATTAACCTTGGGCACTTTAAATAATGTCTATGCATATGTATTTCATTATCTGTAATTTACATGCTATGTCATTCGCTACTAATTCCTCAGAGAACATAATCATACAGTGAACAAGTAACATTTTGCTGTCTTTTAGAGAATAATTTTAAGACTAAAGAAGGAAATGGCATAAAATACAAAATGCTGCTTTTCCTTCTGCTGCTCAAGATGAAACTACCATCCTCACTTCCACTAGAACTATAGTGGCACCTCAAGGCAGAATAAAAACATGCCAGGATTATTCACAGGCTCATAACATACCTCACACACCTCACACAGGGAAGTTAACATTAAGCCAGAATAATGCAAACTCAGGTCAACAAAGGTCTGAGTCTGCAATGTCTGCTTTTAGTTGTCAAAAAATTACAGGCACTGCCTCCAAATGGGTGAAAATTACTTTTATGTATCAGACCAGGTACCTCGGTCTTAAGAAATGTCTTTTAAGTGTTTTATTCCAGTGAAGAGATGAAGCAATGAAGTGAATCAATCAATTCTATCTACTATACTAGAGTCCCAAAGACTCCTCTGTTAAAATAGGAAGATTCCTAAGAAGGAATGAAATGAGAAAGTGGCTTATATTGGGAACAAACTCTATAACCATTTTTTTTCTGTCTTAAGAACAACAGATACATGTTTTGCTCAAGCCGCTCCAGACAAAAAGCAGAAAATGCATCTAAAGCATTTTGTGATTCATTATTATCCATGCAAACTAAAAAAAAAAAAATCAAACATTTGAGTATTTTGAATGAAAAACACCCAAGAACTTCTGACGTAATAAGTTCCACTATTGTATCCAATCTTAAGCTGCTATCAATTAATATGAAAGTGTTATTTTTTGTTGTCTTTCTTAGCTTTATTTGTTTGTTTTATAATGCATCATAGGAGCAAGATAACCTGTGTCAGAGTTGACTAATCTGAAAGACACTGGCACAGGCTGCCTGGATGGATGGTAGATGCCCCATCCCTGGAAACATTCAAGGTCAGGCTGGACAGGTATCTGAGCAACCTGATATAGCTGATGATGTTTCTGCTTACTGCAGGGAGTTGGGCCTTTAAAGGTCCCTTCCAAACCAATCTATCATTTCATAATTGATTCTATGATTATACAATATGTGTGTAATTGCTATATAATTTAATAATCTAAGTGAATGAGTAGAATATTTCCTTGTTGCTTTGAGCATTAACAGTACTTTTATCCTTTATGACCTACAGGGATTCTGTTGCAACAAAACAAAAGGAAAGTACTTGCCTTGAATAGCTTGTCTGAAAGATAACACACCTTTTATCACTATCAGAACTCACACTAAGAATAAAAGGAGAAACAGAGGACCTAAAATATCTTCAACCTTACAGAGGATAAAGAATATTCATACGGATGTACTATGTCTGCTCCACAGGACAGACAACTGCACACATCACTACAGGAGACAAGTAGCCAGGGAAAAGAACCATTTTGATTAAGCAGAGAACTTAGGACGGAATTTAGGGAAAAAAAGAGAATCTTTCATATCTGGAAGAAGTGTTAGGTTGCTTGGAAGGACTACAAAGATGCCACAGGTCATTTAGGGAAAAGATTAGAATGACCAAAGCCCAACTAGAACTTAACTAGGCTGTTACAGTTAAAGACAACAAAAAAAGTTTCTATAAATACATTGATAGCAAAAGGAGGGTCAAGGAATGTCTCTGTCATTTGTTGAATGCAGAGGGTAGTGTAGAGGCCAGGGATGAGGAAAAGGCAGAGGTACTTAGTGCCTTCTTTGTCTCAGTCTTCAATATCAAGACCAGTTGTCCTCAGGATATCCAGCTCCCTGAGCTGGAAGCTGGTGACAGAGAGATGAGTGAAGCCCCCACAATCCAGGAGGAGATGGTTAGTGACCCACTAGGCCAATTAGACATCCGAAAACCTATGGGCCTGATGGAATCCACCCCAGAGTAATGAGGGAACTGTCAAAAGAACTTGCCAAACCACTCTCAATAATCTGCCAGCAGTCCTGGTTCTGTCTTTGCACTTACATTAGGGAAAAAAATGGTGTGGAAGAACTGATCCCTGTACAGAAAACTGAAAATAGTTCATAAACTATAATCTTGATTTGCCAACTGTTTTTCTGTTCTTTGCATTCACTATCTACACTAATGGGCTAAGACAACTATATAGGAAATCAGGATGTACATTTGGATCATTGGAAAATGAGCCATTAGATAATAGACAACTGATTTGGTCTGCTTAAATATTATACAGAATACTTGCAGAAAGGAGATGAAGAATTAGCTGTAAATTGCCTGGTGTTTGTATTAATTGCTGAACTTTGCTAGAGCATACCTTTAATAGAGTTTTTTTTGTTCACTGATCCAGAAGAGCAAAATGGAAGCATATAACAATATATATCACAGATAATAATGACTGTGGATATTTTGGTCTTCTCTGTTGAAGGCCTAGCAGATGTATATAATAGCTAGACGATATCCCACATTGCCTATGAACACCAGAAAGGGGTGGGTGAGGATGATGGAGACTGACATGTTCAAAAAGTTACTTTAAGTTTAAAATACATTTCAAAATGGTTGAGGATTTCAGTGACTGGGAGCTCCTTTAATTTTGCACAATCATGTATTACATCAGGGAGAAATTAAGCTGGGAAATCATATTTCCAAGTGTCACTCCTGCATACTTGGAGTTTATGTAAGTAACATACTTAAACTAAGTTTATGTAAGTAACATACTTACACTAGTAAGGAAATAACAGGCGATCATTATCTGAGAGAAGAGCATCTCTTTCCCTTTATGATCTCTTTTGAAGTAGCGGCTTGACTAATGAACTTGTACACATCCCACCTCCGACCTTCCCCATCCCACTCTCCACATGTGTTTGTATTACTGAGAAGTAATTATAATGAAAAATATAAACCTCAGTGAAAATGAAATGGAATGTGACGGCTGGAAAAAAAGCCAAAACAACAGATACACCAGGCAGCTCATCATCTTAGCAACTTACCACTTCTTCTGACCTTTCAGCTGCGACCAGACCAAATGAGTAGCAGGATAAGGTCAACAGGTAAAAACAGACACATTAGGAATTATTTCATTCATGCATCTTGGACAATTTGAACAGAGTATTGTATAGATAGTTTTCTTAATGGTTCAACAACATACACAGGAAAAATGCATTCCTTTACGCCAAGATTAATTTATTTTCTGGTGTCCCATTTTGGAGGAAAAGGATGGAATAAATCTATTAGTTATTCTTTAACCAAGACCATAGAGAATGTACACAGATTTGTCTCTTTCTAGGAAAAGAAATTACAGAGGTATTTGCACCCCTTATCTTCAGGTACTTATACTACACATTATCCTACCTAAACACTCACTATAATCAGCTGGAGGAAACACTCCTGTAGGAAGGAAGTTTAAGTGTCTTAGATTTCTGCTCTGAACATCTCCTTGATAATTGTCATGCTATTCAGTGTGAAAAGCCTGATATCAGATAGTTATGTTATTGGAATAAATCAAACAGGTGAACCAGTTTTCCTAATTATTTTAATGGGTTTAGGATTGCTTCAGGGCAATAAACTAATGCACTTACCAAAGTATGGTCACTAAGATGATATTTATATAACTTTTTATGACTATCTGGAAAACTGGGTTCTGCAAAGACCCTTTAAAAAGAATGGTTGGAGTGAAGATTCATTCACAAAGTGAGTATAAGCACATTGCAGAACTAATCAACAGGAAGACAAACAGGTCTTAGATGTCTGAAAGAAACAACACACTCATTGCAGAATTGCAACAGGATAGAATTTGGTTTTAAAATAGTATATTTACCATGGAAAATGGTAGTCCAAAAACTGGGCATATTCACCATTCACAACAGAGTACAAAACATTGTATTGCAGAATTTTGGAAATTAAGCTTTCTACCACTGGATATCAAGCCTTTTTAATTGAGAAGTTGGCAAAAAGGGTGAAGGGGAAGGAAAAAGGGAAGGGGAAGGGGGACAAAAAAAGGACATAATTATACCACAATACAACAGTTAAAAATTAGAAACAAACACAGAAAGGACAACAAGCTTGCCCCAAACAACTCACAAAACCTGTGCCACAGACACTGCCAGAAAAATTAACTTTAATGTAATTCATCTACAAGTTGATCCTTTTTCTTAGAGGTCCAGGTTTAGACTATGGGTTTTGCATTTCAGTTACGAATTTACATCTTGTAATACTATGCAACTAAATAACACAAACTCAGCCAAATTTAACCATTTCTTCCTCTTTTTACGTCACCTTTTTTTCAGTCATAATCAGTAAAATCAGACCGTGCTCGCACTGAAACTCTAAATAGTCACTTGGAGAAAATGTTTACAGCTCAGCATAAACCCCTGAAAATAGCGAGCTTTAATGGAAATGCTGACCAGCCTGCCATGCACAGCTCTAAATAATGAAAGATTCCCGTCTGGCTTACTCTCTCATTGCCATCTAACCATTTCTGTTCCGTTCATTAGTGGAACATCATATAACTTAACAGAAATTAACATATGTAAAGAATGTAATCTCAGAGGGATTTCTGGAACAAAGGAATATTTTTCTATAGTTGGCAGTTTTGGTAAGAGCTCATTTTCTAATCTGCAGTAGTTGTTAACTTCACAAAGAAATGAATTCTCTTTCTTCAGGTTTTTAACCAAATGCCCCATTTTTTTGGCTTTATGTTTTGGCCTAGTGGATGTCTTAAATACAAATAAAAGCACAAAATCCCACCCTCCAAGTTTCTGATTGCTTTTTATAATAGCTCAGTCCCTGAGGGCCTCAGCTTGTTATTGAAATTGTTTTCTTTAATGGGCATTTTGTGCTTTTCCCCTGGATTATTTTACTTGGAGTGGTGAATGCATGCCAGCTCAAAAATCAAACACTGGGGCAAATGCTACAAACACATTGCCCAACATGTGGTCAGCATTTAGACAAGTATATAAAGCAGAGAATTATTCTGAGCACTGGGGAGAACACTCTTAATTCAGTGTTACAGTAGATAAATTATCTATCTCATAATTTAGATTATGCTGACAGTTTCATTATGTATTTCCAGTGCCCAAAGATACTAATAAGTGTTGTAGGTTTGTCCCAGTTCAGTATAGAAACTAAATTCTGCCTTCAGATGAATGTTGAACAGACACAATGAAGGGCAGATGTGTTCTATAGGATCTTGGCACTGTCAGCTCTCACAACATTGGAACTTTGAATTTATTTCAAAAGCCTGAAAGCTTATTTAGCTGACACTTGGAAAGGAGGGAGCGGGAGGGGATCTGATTCTCCTCTCACACATGTTTTAAGCCATTGTTGGATTGCTGATTTCATTAGAGTTACATCTGATTTACACGGCTGTCAGTGACAGGATACAGTCTATATAAAACTGAATTAGAAATCTAAGGAATATTCTGCCAGATTTCTGATGCTACACCCAGCAGGAGACTATTGAAGTCATAAGCTGGGAAAATAACTTGCTAAAGGAAGACAGATCAAGAAACCATCTAAAGAGATGGTGGTTACTGAGTTCTTAAAGGATCAGCTTTGGGCCTGTGTTTGCTGATTTTTTTTCAAGGTTAGTGCCTAAGTTGTCACAAAGTATTTTCTTGAGTATCATACTGAATTCCAGATATTTTAGAAGCACAGAATTTTTCAGTGGTGTCTTATCATACCAAGTGCTGATGCTAACTTTGTCTGCATCAATCAGTCTTTTGTAAATACATACTGCAATTTCAGTTTTCCATCTATCATCATACCCTGAACAAGTCATCATAATATGTTAAGCAGTAATGTATTTTATTGAAATGAATCCATCAGAGTTGAAGTCTCCAGGTTATTTCTTCTCCTTAGGATATTTACTTCATCCAGTTTTAGGCACCTGGCCATCTAGCAGCCCTAATTTCCCACTACAGGCAATAGAGAACAGATTCCACTTGAGAATGATTCAAAAACATAAGAGTCTTGCTTTAAATAGCCTTCTGAAAAGATCTGTCTCTCTAAATTACTGGATAGGCTCACTTACCCACATAGTTAGGCAGCTGAAGTAGGATTGTCCGACTGTGTTGCCACCCTTAATATGATGTTACAAATTCTTGTTATGGAACTCCTAATTTCCTGCACAAATTCTTTCATTAAGTTGCTTGTAGTTGTTGCAGTTATGAGTGTATGTATTTCATTTCCTTAACTGCTCTTTGGAAGAAAGCACCTTCTTAGTCTGACTTGCCATATATGTAGTAAAGTCAGTGGACCTGTGGGCTGGGTAAAACCAACTTTATCTTTCTAATTTCTAGGACATCTCACTTTAACCAGCTTTAAAACCTTAGGAATCACTGTGATAATATTCTTCAATGGCATTGGGAGAGGACTTACAGGTTCTCTTTCCATGCAAAGAGAGCAATCACAGTTAGGCATTCTTTAATTGTACAGTAATTTTAAGAGAAGCTCAGTTTCTAGATCTTTCTGGAGTCACTAAGATGTTGTACAACTTTCCATAGGCTTGAATCCTGAAGTTAGTAGCTGAGGCTCTAGTGAGATTACTCAATTTTCGTGTTACCCATCAGAAAACTCAAGGCACAACTGCACAAAATTGTTGATGCCTTGAAGCAACCCAAGCAGCAAGAACAGCAACTCAAGTCATGCTTTTATTTTATGTAGGAAAGCTAATCTCTCCTTGTAATCTTGACAACAAATGTCAATACAAGTTTGAATTCGATCTAAGCAATTATTTCAAAAGCTTGCCCTGAAAGTAATTAATTAGGAAAAGGTTCTTACTTTTACACTTCTACTGACAGTCTAAATAAAACAAAACCAGCCTGGAAAAGTCTCCAATAGGAAACAAATTGAGATTGCTGTTGGTTCCTGTGCTCCTCTTTCTTAAAGCAAAAAGAAAAACTCAATAACAAAAAAACCACCTTTTAGCCTAAAACTCCCCAAATCCCCAAAGAGGAGATTCATGATATGCTGTGGCTTTGCTCACCTGTTGTGGGGAGAAAATAAAAAAACAAAGTGCAGAAAGAAGGAATGCATGAACTGGTAGTAGTTCACCAGAGACAAATTGTCTGGCCGCCTTAGGAACAGGGACACTGAGGGAGATTGGTGCACTGCTCTAAGGGGGACATGAAAGGGATGGAGTGGTATGAAGGTGCTGTGGTCATGCTCTGTTGAAAACGATGCAGCTAATGGGAACTAAGCCAAAGGAATAATCCAGATTGAAAGCCAAACTTTGCTGTTTTAACTCAAAAATACATATTACTTTTCCCTCCCCTACACATGTTAATGACTAAAGTCACTCCAAATCCACCAAAACATAAAATGGCATTTACTGTAACTTTACCTTTTCCTCTCCCTCTAAGAAAATAATATAAATATAGCTTACATGATTAGGGAGGTCAGAGAAGACTCCATCATAACTCCTGGGGCTGATCAACAGGCTGAACCTGTCTTTTCCTGGTAGGGGCTCCTATTGGGTAAGAGCCTTATTGTATGTGCAGTAAATGAGTATTTCAAGCTAGCTCTTACTGGCAATTAGAGCTTGACTATATACCACTTCAAATTCATTTTTGCATTCAGTATATTATCAACAGCTATCTCTGAAGCTTAACCTGTCCCCAGTCTTCTATTATCAGTGTGTTTGTCAATAAAGTGTTTTATTTCATAAACTGTTTAGTGTGAGTCCTTCAAGGATCCTAGCATGCCTGGCAGCACAACTGAAAAAAGTCACAGTATGCCAATTAAGAGCAAGGGCGCTGTTGTCTTGTGTCCCTGAACAGGTCAGTCAAACCAACCTCTGATACAGGGGTTATTCACTGGGTCCCCATAACAGGGCACTGACAGGGTACAAGGGACTCATCTTTCCTGGGGCTCTGATAGATAGATCAAACATAAAGGTTGCAAGGAAACCTCCCCCTTTAAGTGACACATGTCATATGGGGGTTATTGTTAGCTGGTAAGTTGGACTTGCTTGAAAAAGAAACGAGGATTGTTCTAATCAGTCTCACACTGGGAAGGAAATTACTGGGAAGCACCTCTGATCTACTTTCCCCCCTTACCAATACAAGGTTCAGAAAAGCAAAGGCTCTGACTCCATTGTGCAAAAATCAAAGGCCACATTGCTCTAAAACTAATCTGGAGAAATAAACAAGAAAATTTCAAAAGGAACACGTCTTCTGCAAACTGTGGTAATTGTTTTTATTGCCTATCTATCAAGGAAATGAGCACTCCTATCAGACTGGAAGTGATTAAAAATCAAAATGAATTTTTTAACTTTTCACTTTTTCATGCAAATTGTTGTGAAATTTTATAATGAAAATATAATAATTTTAAATTAATTATTTAATACAATTTTAAATTAAAATAGTATTTCCCTACTCTTTAATTCCATGTACATTTTCAAAAATAATTTTTAAAAAACCTTGCAATACAATATGGCCTATAGTAAAAGTTGCTAAGTCATCTCCTCCTTTGCTCCTGCAAAACTGTCATTATATGTTCATCTGAATTTATATGTATAAAATATATTAATATTGCAGTTCTTATGCATTAAGTTATCTGTAATTTGCAGCAATAAAAGTCAGTACTACAAGTAGCTTACAATATAAAACACTGATTCGACTCCTTTAAAATCAATGGGTAATACCATAAATCTGAGAAGTAATACAGAAAATATTATATCTATACAATAAATAATAAATGTAGGCCATCCACTAGATATCATTTAAAACTGACCTCAAGAGAAAAGAAAATATATATGGACTTTGATTCCATCCAGTTTAAATTCTAATTTAGTTTACAAATTAATACCAAAGCTGGAAAATTATCTTGTCCACACAGATTTTTACTATTTTATAATGCATAAATGTAATAATACAATTTTGCTGCACAAGACATAGAAATAAAAACAAAAAAACCCCATAATTTTATTCTTGCACATGTTTCTACAATATTTATGTTTCAAAATTTGATTTTCAGAGACAACAGAGGAAATTGTAGAATAGGTAGTTTGATATGTAGGACAAGCTAATCTGTTAAAAAGAATTGATTTAGCATTTTATAAACCTGTATAAAACTTCAGTGTGGAGAAGTCTTACAAAGATGCTGCAAACTTGAATCGATAACAATATTTTTTTGTTTGTTTGGTAAATAAGAAAATATGAAAAGTTTTCCTTGTTTGGAAGGCATGAAATTAGGATGACTAAATGTAAGTTGGACAACTGCTAGTAAACTGGAAAAGAGAAAATCACTTCAAATTGCAAAAAACATTATTCTTTGAATTTTTTAATTAATTAAAAAATTAAGAGAGTAGAATATTTGTCAATTGGGATGTTACATTTAAAGACAACTTTAGCTGAGAAAATACTGAGAGATGTATTTTACTTTAGCAACAGAGAGATGAAAGAAACATGAAAGAACCATTTTTTTTTTTAGGTCTCAATAAGCAAAAGTATGAGAAAAGTAATTTTTGCAGTCTTTGAATTGGAACCTTTTGTTTTACTCAGAAGTTTGGTTTCTGACTAAATCTGACATGGATTCTGGTGGATTTAATTTTTTTGTTTATTCTACATGTTCAATTTTCTTCATGAAAGGCCCATATCCAGACCTTGCAGTCAGCAGAGCATGCAGAAAGCTCACACTTTGGCCTTCCACTTATATACAGTGAAATGCAAAAAGAGTCTGTAACACCAGACTGAAAAGTAGCTTGTACTGCTCTCTGTACCACTGATCAAAGTTACAGCAAGGAGATGTGAGATACAGCTTTCCTGTCCTTACAGACCTGTGTTGAACAGCCTGTTTGTTTAGTAGCTGGGTACTCTGCTCTGCATTCCTACTGCTGTAGCAAATCCAGAATGTTATGTGATTACCACTTAATATTTACAGAAAATTTGGAAAATGGAGAATGAGTTTGAAAAAGGCACTATAAAGCAGACTGGTAGGAAAGCTATTCGCTGTTATGCCATCTATAATATTATTAATTTAAATTTAAAAATAGATACTTCGATAATATGTTGTCTTTATATTTAATATTCAAAACACAATGTATCAAACACATATTAAAAAAAATCTGTCACATATGCATCTTAGGCAGAGGAAGTCATATTTTTAGACTGAAAATTAATTTTCATTTCCATGTTAAATACAGACATGTTCATATCCTCAGAAATGCAAAATAATATGTGACTTGCAGACCTGTATTTTGTAGTTTTGGGAGTTCCAAGGAAGCTCTATCAAGAACATGTCTCCAACATGGTAAACATTCTGAGGATAAGTCCCTCCCCCCAAATAGCCCACAATTTAGATGACATATGAAACTGATGGAAGACAGAGGCAAGTAGGTTTTCTACAATGTCATTAACCAGGTATGGAGTATTGTTTTTTTCAACCAGTTTTTTAGTCAGTGCTAGATGGAGGAAATTTGCAGACACAATACAGAAAAAGCTTAAGAAACGATTTTGTGCCTGAGGAAGGAAGAGATAAGTGGGTAATTGTGGCTGCCACTTCTGATAGAGCCAAGATTGAACCTTGATAAATCAGCAAATGTGATAGTGTGAGACTAAACGCTTAGGGCCTGAAAAAGAGAAAGGGGCTGAAGATGATGCAGTGGAGAAGAGACAACCAGGGAGAGGCAGCAAACAACTGATAGGGCATGGTTAGATCAATGAACCGAGAAGCTGATTCTAGCAACAGTATGTCGAATGGAAATTTGTCTCAATGTCCTATTTTACTCAAAATACATTTGCTGTGATAGATCCTACATTATGTATATGTCACTCTTGTTAGGGCAGGCAAGAGTATCTGACACTGCTGATTTTATAAGGATTACTTGCTAAGTTTTGAAGTTAAAACTTCTGCATCTTTTTCCTTTGGGTTTAATTTGGGGATTTTTCACCCTTTAAGTTCCAGACTACTCCACAGATTGAAAACATCCAAACCATCTATCTGTTCTGTAATCACTTCATTCCCACCAAGTGGGACACAATCTCCAGGCATTTTCCAGATGCTCTACTGTTAATGCTGAGGTGAGGAAGTTGTTCTGCCATTTTTAGAAGCTGCCTCTGTGAGTGGAAATGTACCATGCAGAGAGAAATTGCAATTACTGTCTACTATTTCCTCTGTTATGTAGGATACCAGCTATAGGGGATTACATGTGTTGAATTTCTTCCCAAACTGTGCAGTTATATCAGTTTGTAGATTTTATTTTGTTTGACACAAAGTTGTTTGAGGGAGAAAAATGTCAGTTTTATATAGTTTATACATTTTTACATATTTCTTTCATTGTGATATACTTTCTTAACTGCTAAATAGTATATGAAAACCTGATGGATGTACAATTAAAATAAAAGTTTACTAAGTTCACTTTTATATGTCTTAGAAAGCTGAGATTAATGGTGACTAAGGTTATTAAATTGAGTATTATGAAAAATGAGTAGTCAGCTCTGGGTTACAACACACTGATTCTCCAATATATTTCAATTTTTTTTCCTTTCTCTTTTTTTTTTTTTTTAAAGAAAGAACCCCAACCCCCATGTATTTTTAGTTCCAATTGTTATGAGGAGGGAAAAAAAAGAAAGAAAAGAAGACAACTTGGAAAAAAATATGTGAATGAGCATAGAAATCTACCTGAATCCAAAATGGACTTTGCCTACTTCTCTCTGTAGCTTTTTCTAGCTTGCTGCTGGCAGAGGATGTCTAGCCATGCTCTGTTTCCAGGACATATGGCGAAATTGACTCCTATAAGATAAATAATAAACAAGGATACAAGGATAACAAATTCTTGGAGATCGGAGCAGGAAACTTGACCTACCTGAACATTGTGGCCTTCCGATCCAAGAGTGTAAGAACAAACAAGTGCTCAGTGGCTTGACCAGCAGGTACCATCAGCTTCCAAGTCTGGACCCTTCTCAGGATCCAACGCTCTGTGTGATTTTTCTTACCAGGCAAGGCAGACTGAGCACAAGCTACCTATGAGGCCTCTCTGCCTTTGCAGCTGCTTTTATGGCAAAGTATTCCAAGTTCTCCTGTTTCCCAGCTTTGGTAGCATCAAGCTGCATTCAGGATTTATCCCTTGGTGTGCAGCCTTAGCTGTCTCCCAGGGGCTGACAGGAAATTTGACATCTGACTTGGGATTGATGAGAGGAAAATAGTAAACACTTTAAGTGTTATACTCACCAGAAATTTGCCAATTATCTGTTTAGCTTCTTCTTTCATATTTTCAAAACTGTCACATGCGAAAAAGTATACATTAATTCCAGCTAAAGATTTATTTCTTTAAAAAAATGTATTAAAAAAACCCTGATGTTCTTCTTCAGTTCCTGAACACAGACTTAAAAACCATGGAGGTTTTTTTTCCCCTTAAGGTTTTTGTGTTATGAACAAATCTATGGGAATTCCACTAGAAGTCATCAAATGCCTTGTGGACTTTTTGCTCACTATGTAGGAGTGGAGACAGGGGGAGAAATATATTCTCAACATTCATTTCAAAAGAAATTACTTACATGTGGGTGTGAAACACTTTTTTAATGCTGCAAAATCTACTCCCTACCAAGGTCTATATTGGTATTGGCACTAAATAACATCCAATATCAGAAAAAAAACAGGAGGAAAAATAGAACCAAATAAATGCCCCAGCTGAATGCAAAATGGTTTCAAGAGTCACAGTCATCCTCAAATAGTCATCACGACATCAAGACATAGTCTTCCTCAAATTAGAATATAACTGAATATGACTAAAATCATACTTTTTCCTTTATTTATATAGGGCAGAAGGTGCAAGATACCTGGCAGCAGCATGTGGAGGCAGGAAGAGCCTTTGAGTACAACTGCAAACTGCAAGTACAGGAGGGTGTGGGGAGAACAGCTGGAAGCTCAAGAAGAAACAGGGTCATCATGAATCACACTTCCTTCCTAGACTGCTTCTGGAGCAGCAGGACTTTCTATTATGAGTTTAGAGTAAGCTCCTACTCCTCCACTACTACTTTTTTCTGATACAGTATCTCAGTTTCAAGAACTCTCCATGGGAAAACAGCCAAATTTGAAGGAAGAGAATATGAAGGAGGCATGAGAATTACCTTCAAATATGCAAAGAAGGGAGCAGTCTCCACAGAGGTGGAGTCTAGGACAGGAGAATAAAAAGAAAAAAAAATATTAAACTGCTGCAAAGACAACTTCTGCTAGATACTCAGCAGAAATTTTTAACAGTGAGGACAGTGAATCACAATGATGGATTATTTGAGAAGGACGATATTCTGGCAAGCTCAGAGAGCCATTTAGACAAGCATCTGACAGCAATGGCATGAGTAGTGCTTATGCAGCTTTGGCACTAGAAGATGGACTACATGAGCCCTCCAGATTCTTTCCAGCCCTTTGAGTCTGTGTGCAAAACAGTAGTCTCAGCTAATCTGCATTTGCAGGTTTGTTCCTGCCAAAAATAAAGGCTAGGAAAAGGTGAATCTGAAACTGTGGCTGTTAACATATCTATCTGTGTGGTTCCTACTGGTGAGGTTTCTTTCCATGTCAAGCATAGAGAACCTTTATTTGCCTTGTCCCATCCAGGTCACATAGAGGAAAATTATTATAATTCAGTTTCTCTGCATTGCAGGATCAAGAGCTGAGTCAATCCTGCTGGGATTCAACCCACGTATTTCATATCTTATGTTTAAACTTCTAACCAAATAAAATTTCTGCTAGGGGATGTACCAGTGTGTGGTCAGATATTATTGTGTTTCTGTTTGAAATTCACCCACAAGTTTGAGAAACTCCTGCATTTTAACCAGCACAGAGCATCTGTTGTGTTGATCTATATATCTCTTCTTTTTGTGAGCATGCAAATGACCAGGATTTCAGTATTTTTCAGTTTTTATACCGAACATGATTCCATCGAGATACACAAATGCCTTAGATTTATGCCTGCTCAGTATCTGATGCTCAATTATTAATTTGCTAATGTCTGTAAAGTGCTTTGAAGATGAAAAACATTACATTGTAGAACTGCTAACTGATGCCTGGATGCTGCTATTATTGCTGCTGAAGCTGTTAGAAAATATGCTTGGAACACATCCCCAAAGCCACATGATAAGGAAAGGTCATCTATGGCAGTAGTTTATGCAGAAAGGAGTAAATCAGACTGAAATTCTAGAACTACATTGCTTTTTTAATGCAGAGTCCAAAAATCAGTAAAGTTAGATCAGATTTTTTTCCTTTAAACAAAATATGTTTAATTATGGAATAGATCAAAAGGGGAAAAAATCAATACAAGGAATAATTTAAAATAACAATATGAAAAGGATTTACTACTAGCTTCTGGGAAGTCAGGGCACTGTGGTTTCTGTCCTTCAGGCCAACTAATCTGTACATGGATGGGGAGCTGAGTTTGAATATGAAAGTATATTTGAATGGAACAGCCCTTCAGGCATTATGGAGAATACAGAGAGGTCTGCATTGGCATTCATTCTCTTTGACTAAGGAGCAATACAGTTTGGGTTTTGCAATAGCACTGGTCTGCTTCTGATCCATCATGACTTTTTAGTGGGATGAAGCCAGAACCCTAAATAAGCATCCACGAAAATCTCACCGGACAGGGCTTTGCCTCCAGGCCCTGGCATCTAGCTGCTTGCTCTAAGTACAGCAACAACTTTTTAGTATCCTCTTTGGTTTCCCTCAGGCCCACCCTCCAGCTAGATTACATATGAGACTTGTTCTTCTCTCTGCCTGAGACGTGTACAGAAAGAAGAATAGGCTTGTATTGACTTTTCACACATCACCCTACTATCCACACAGACATAGACAATCCTGATCATCAGATACTTTGGGGGCTTTGCTACACTTCACACATATGTTACTGCATTACAAAACACCACTCTCTGCTAGGGATTGGGAATGTTGCTGATCCAATCTCCTGTCACCACTGTAGAGCACTACGTTTGAGAAAAGCTTGAAAGGGCTGTTTGACCCTGAACAGAGACCAGTTGAAGTGATTAGATAGAGCTTTGACCCCAAGTGTCAGACTCCTTTATTTGAACAGCAGCCTAAAACAGGTAAAATTCTACCCTGAGCAGAAGAATCAAGCAGATGAAAACCCCACCAGACTTGAAACACTTTAGAAATGTGGAGGACAACCAGAGAAGCTTAAACACAGTGCTGCAGTTTGTGTCTGCAAGAAATGGAAACCCAAACGGACGAGGGGGGGAGGGGAAAGAAGTCAAGAGGAAGCTTTATATTTGATGATATCTTGTTCTGAAGCACTTGAGGTTTTTAATAGTTTTAGTCAACTCACTCAGACTAGGCTAACACTGAAGTTGTAATGCAGGCATTTAGGAACCTCGCTCCAAATAAAAATAGAATATATGAGTAACATGATTTTAAACAGAGGATACTAGAAGAAGTTAAAAAAAAAGAGAAGTGACTTCAACCAAGTCCCAGTTTTAGGGGATGGAGCCCTTGACAAGATGCACAACACTGAATGGGATCTGGAACAGAGCACTTGGAGGGAGGGTATTGAAAGATCCAAAATTAACTATGTAAAAAACAATTCAAATTTGGATAGCAAAGGAAGCAAATCAGCTCAAGTCAAAGCCTGCAGACTGTTATTGAGACATGGTGGATATTATAGGAAATTCAAATCACAAGATATAAAGTAAAGAACTGTGGAAAGACAGAAGTTCAATGCTGAGAGCCTTTAAAATGAAGCACCTGAAGCAACATTTGACATAAAAGAAAGATGCAGAAAATGAAATATACTTGCCAAAGTGTTCAACAGCAGGTAAATAAGCTCTACACAGGCAAAGGATTTTTTCCTTAAAAATAAGATATAATATAGCCAAAAGAGAATAATAGACTATCAGTGTGTGGGGGAGAAAAAAATTATCAGGTGTGATGAACATTATTTCACAGACTAATTTCACAGGCTACAAGAATCAGAAATGTTAACTCTATCTAAACACCAAGTGATGAAATCACATTTTAGCATGTGGGTGCCCAGATATCACAGAGAGAAAGGTGTGCTGTCTGGAGCAGCAAGAGCAAGCTGGTGGTAGGGGCAGCCTGTAGCCACAGCAGGCAGGGAGGGTGGTCAAGCAGTGCCTTGTCCTGCTGAGCAGGTCTATTACCAGTAGCAAAGGTCAGCCACAGTCCAGACCATGTGCATGTCCAGAGGCAAATCCCAGGTCCAGCAGAACATCAATTAAGAGTTGAAACCAGTGAGGGACATGACCAGGCATGGGATCCTGTTTCATAGCCCAGGAAAAAATGAGGGAGCTCAAATGCAGTTCTTGAGCAGAGCGGGCCCAAAAAGGCATCTCATAATTGTCATGCATCCATGTATGCTTTGTGTGAGATGTGGCCTTGAGCACAGGCAATCCAGGAGGAGGACTCCTGATGAAGGCTGCAGAACCTGTTGGTACACCTAGAGTGATAATTTGACATCTGTATGTATGTAGCATATGGACTCTCCTTATTTATTTATTTATTTATTTATTTATTTATTTATTTATTTATTTATTTATTTATTTATTTAGAAAAGCAGCTGGGGAAAAAATATCTCTTTCAAGAACATGCTCAAGTGTCAATAGCCTGAAGTCTAGCAAGCTACAGCCTACATTCAGACATAACAATGCTAGTGGTGGGAAGAACTACTAGAAGAATTGCTAGAGCATCTCAGAGATGTTACACATCCTCAGTTCCACATATGCTCCAGTGCCATATAACAAAGGAGATGTAACCTGCTCTGTGGACTTCATCCCCTCTACTACTGTAAGTACATAATCACACAGAAATTATGTCCCAACAGTCACTCTGTGAATGACAGAGTCTATATGACTTGAACACAAGACTACATGACTTGGATAATGAGGGGAAACCTTATTACCCAGAGTTGAATCCTATCATTTCTCCTGGGGCATGTACAGGGAAGTATAGGATATAGGTTCAGCTTCACAAACAAATTTGCTTTACCAGAGGAAAGAAGCAATGAGTTGCTCATTGTGCACTTATTTTATCTAATAGAAAGCTCCAAAATTATATTTTCCCTTTGCCTTGGTATTTTTTTTCCCATGCTAAGACTTGCACGATGCCTGGCCAACTTCTGACACACTGATGGTTCTTGTCTGAAATGATGAATGCTCAAATATCACTGGTATCTTTGGGACCATCTCTTGCCTCATGGAAAAAAAAAATAACTGAAGGAAAATAAGTACTTGATTCTTTACTGTCAGAGTGAAAAGTCAGAAGCTGATACAGGAATGGGTTGATTTAGGCTGAAGGTCAATCCAATCCAGAGCCCTGTCTCTGACAGTACCAATTGTTCCAAAAAGATAAAAGAGCAAGGACAGAAAAAGCATGCTTGTCCAGTTAATGCACTGCAGAGATATAAAAATCCTGCAGCCACACTTCAGTCAGATTATTTCTAAGAAATCTGGTAGGCTACCTTCAGTGAACCAACCAGAAGCTGAACCTGGGAAACACAGGTTGTTTCAGAGTTCAATCATATTTAAAGATAGATTGATAGTAAAAAGGCATCTGTTTGTCTTATTGATGATGGCTGGAGTATCTGACTGATGAGATGTCAATGATGCCTCTAAATATTTCATGATACTAAAAATTTGTTTACTATTTAGAGCACGGATTTAAAATCATGTGTTTTAGCACTTTGGAAGGAGCTTAGACTCTGGCCCCATGGCAGTGAAATGTGTGATTTGCCCATGAACTGTGGCTGAAGCAGTTCCATTTTTGTATAAATAGCAATTAGAGCTAAGACCAAATCTGAGCTTCCTGAGTCACACTACAGAGTCCAAAGAATGAGAGCAGCTAAACACTACCTGCAGGAAAATTTTACTCTGAATTTAATACTTCCTGGAGGAATGTACTTTTTTGTTGTATAATCTGTCTGCACTTATCATATCTATTAGCCAAAAGCACTCATAGGATTTTATAATGGTGCATTAGGATACTGAACACTCCAGGGAGAAAATGAAGCTAATATAATGGCAAGTGACTTTCATAATATTCTATTCTGTACCTTTAAAGTTCAGACCCTGAAAAGAAAGCAAAACAAAAAACGAAAAGAAACACATGAAAGGAAGAGATCAGTCTGTGACTGAAAGTCCAGCTGTGTAAACAAGTTTAGTGACTTCTTTTATCTCTAATTGGTCTTATACATTGATCTTTCTGGTGCCAAAATCACACACTTCACATTAATCTTCAGTAATATAGCATTATTTCCGGATGGAATTGGTCTGAAATGTCAAACTGATATGTGTCATTTGCAATCTACTAACATCTCCAGTTTTTTCCAATGAACATCAACTGTCTTTAGTTATATTACTTTAAAAGTTTGAACAGGAAACAGGTTTATACCACTGAAAATGTGAATATAGGCACTAAAATTGTGTTAATAGCGCTATTCACTGCATGAAACTTAGAAGATACTCAGCTGGCATAAATTTTTTGGCCAAATTACATTAACTTCAGAGATGTCATGCAAGTTAATATGGTCAAATAATTGGCCTATAGACTTCAGAAGATATCTGTCTCACAAATGCAGAACAGGCTGTTGTCTTTCCTGATAGTTTAGGACCTTTAAGTAACAAGATATTCACATAATTATGTAGACTAGTCTGGAGTAGACACTGGAGTAGACACTGAAAAACTCCAGTGAGACAAAGAAACCACATGTACAGGCAAATGAAAATCAATACTGATAAATGCAAGGTGATGCACTCTGACTATAAAAATAAATTAATGAGGCAACAAGCCAATGAACTGTCTATCTGTCTGACATGGGTCAAAGTCACCCATATGTGAGAAGGGCGTATCAAAGCAAAATCATAGTCTGGGTGCAGTTCTGATCAGAAAAATACTTTAGATTGCGTGGCATATGTAGCACAATGAAATATATAGAGAGAAGATTGTGTCAATATAATGATGTAGTAATGATGTAGTATTGCCTGCACAGTTAAAGGGGATTTAACTGTGAGCAATGAAAAATGTGTATAAGAAACAATAGACTTCTGTTCTCCAGTCCTTCTATTTCTTCCCCAAGATTACTGCATAAAATTAGAAAAATGTAAGTTCAGAAAGAATCACTGAAGTACTTTTTCCTGCTGCAGCTCACTAGACTGTGATTATATTGCTGTATGCGTGTGTACATGTGTACAAAACTTAGATATAACTTAGATTAATAACAAGACAAATGACTGGTAGAACAGTCATAACTAATATGAAATCTAGTATTAACTGATAGTAAACATTATTTCATAACCAACCAACCAAACATAATTCATGGTTTAAGATAGCCTCTAATGTTTACAGATTTTTCAAATGATAGACTTTTTGTATTCAGTAAATACCTTGAAGCAGACAGTAACTGTAAGAAATAGAGTACTAGACTAGATTGATGTCAAATTGATTCAGTTTAGAAATTTCTAATTTGCTAACAAAAATTGTTTTCTACCAATAGATAACTAGACAAGACTCTACTGTAGTTACTCCTGTTTTGAGCAGCAGGTTTGGATTACAGACATCCAGACATGTCCTCCAACATTAATGATTCTTTGATTCCATGATTCAATGAAAGAATACAAACAAATGTGCAGGATATTGGAAGGAATTATTTGCAAGAATAATTGGAAGGAATTTTCCTGATATTGAAAGGAACATTTCTATGGTGAAAGGTATATGTAGGTGAATGTGTTAGAAAAAAACACACTAGAAGCAGAATTTACAGTTTGGTGGATTTTTTTCATTAATTCACTCATAATGACATTAAACCAATTTCTCTAGTGTATATTAATCTGTGAGAGACAATTTCTTTCAATACATTGTAACAGATATTCATTATATGGCCCTAAAGTGAAAGGGTTTAGATTTATAATAGATATAAAGAAGACATTCTTTACAGTGAGAGTGGTGAGACATTGGACCAGTTTTTTCAGGGACCAACCTGAAAAGTAGAGATGATTGAGGTCCGGTGTTAAGAAGCCTTCTCTTGCATACTATGAGTGTCCAGTGTAGATACAGTTTCAGTGTTTCTACTGTTCCCACAGCAAAGATGGTTCTTCAAAAAATATGTTTTGGTGGGACAAGTTAAATGTCATCTTTCCTCATAGAAGGGGTTTTTAGGTCTGGTGTCATCAGTTGTCTTTGATTTCTGTGTTGAGGTAGATTTCTTCAGTGGCTTGGAGCCACTGAAAGGAGATGTCCAATCTTAATTAAAAAAAAAGAAAAATTTGGAGAAAGTAGACTGAAAGAAAATATTTGTAGTTAAGAAACCCTGAATTTCACTGATTCATTGAGTTACAGTGTTAACAGTGATGTAACTGAAGAACCACGTCCTCCAAAGACAGAGGCATGCCACGGGAAAAGAAGGAAAATGCCCATTAGCAGATTTCACTTGGGGACCGACCTCTAGAGGGCAACACAATCATATGAAATGGCAATGCCATATCGACAGGGTCACTATCAAAACTGCACCCTAATCAATACAGTTCATCCTTCCTTTACATCCTAAACCTCTACTTACATAAACCCTAATTCAAAATACAGGTTTTACAGAGTAGCACGTCACCAGATACCACCTCTATGGTTACCGTAACCATATTGTACCTTCCACTGACACTCAGTCATAGCCATAAAATACATGACCTTCCACTTTAAAAACACATTCCTTAAGCTTGACAAAAACACAAATCTCTGTAAGTTCTCAAGATTTTTATTCTCTGGAAACAAAAATCATTCTTATGTAAAAGAATAGAATGCCACACTCAAACCTCCAAGCTCTGCATCTACAGCAGTCCCAGATTGCTAATTCTCAAGCTCTTTTTTCAAAGCATTCCTAAGCCCCCTCTCTCTGTGTGACTCACTATGATAATTTTTAAACAAATACATGTGTGTCAATTAAATTAAAATATTCCCATGGTTGTTCTCTAAGTATCCCAGTGTCTTTTACCTACTACACATCCACTTTTCTTAGATAACAGTTGCTTCACAGAAAGGTCATCTACATTTTATACTAGAAAGATAAAACATACAGAACATGTTCCCTGTGTTTCACTTGTAAATAAGGAAATTCTATTAATTGAAACAAGGATTAGTCCACAAAGTTCTTTGTTAAATAGGTAATACTATAGATATTGTGTTAGCAATAATATGAGAGCAGAAATGGCATAATGATTATTTCTCTTAGAGTACTCTGGAAAGCATTCAATCATTAGCTCCTGCAGCCATTCACTGTGGACTCCAGACTAATACTTTCATTTTCAAATGTCAATTTCTGCTGTTAAATTAAATGAAAATGTGGATCACTGTGATACATCATCATCTAAAGTAACTCCTGAGGAAATCACTAGAGTAATGCCATTAGAGCTGCCTGCATTGTCTAAAACATTTGGGTGTACTGAAGTGGGCTATGTGGTTTGTTTCAGGCACTGCCCACTGAGATCTTCCTTCAGCTAAGGCTGTGAACACCCTGTCTGCCTCTCACAGCTCTGCCTGATGGGACTTGGGACTGGCAGGAGGATGTGCTGCCACTGGAAGAGCCACGGCATCTCGGCTTGCCGCTGTCCAGAGGGGGACTGAGTTAACTGATGTCTGTGCAGCCATACTGGGAGTCTATGGCAAGGTGGTGGTGGAGGGGAACGCCAGGGGTGGCCACTGTACTGGATAGAGCCCAATCCAGTTAGTTCCAGGTAGCTCCAACAGACCCCTCCTAGGACACAGCTGAGCCAGCAGCCAAGATTGTGTCAGCATTGGAAGAACAGATTTCAGAAAGGGCAAAATGGTTCATGGCCACATGAGGAGTAATGAAAAGTGGGTGAGAAGCAGCCCTGAGAAGATCATAGTGAGTAAGGAGAGGAAGCTCCAGGTGCTGGAGTAGAGACTCCCCTGGAGCCCATGGTGCAGACCATGGCGAGGCAGCTGTGTCTCTGAAGCCCATGGAGATCCATGGCAAAGTGAAGATCCACATCCACCTGCAGTCCATGGAGGACCACATGCTGGAGCACAGGGATATTCTCTGAAGGAACTACAGCCCAAGGAGACCCCACACTGGAGCATGGAAAAATTGTGGGAAGGAAGGAGCAGTTATGGACTGGCTGAAAATCTCCTATTTCCCAACACCTTGCATTGCTCAGAAGGAGGGTGAGGTGGGATAATGGTCATGAATTCAGGAATGAAGTTGAGCATGGAAAGGAGTGGGGTGGTGGTTGCAGGGAATTTCTTGTTTTAATTTGTCTTCTTTCCCCCCACCTTAATCTATATTATTTGACAATAAATGAAATTAATTTTCCCCAAATAAAGTCTGGTTTGCTCATCATCATAAATGGTAAGTGATCACCCTGTGTTTATCACAGCCCAAGAGCTTTTTGATCTTACTTTCTTCCCTCATACTGCAGGAACAGGGGAGTGAGAGAATAACTGGGTATGTGATAAACAGCCAAGGTCAAATCACTACAAAAAATTTAGAATAACCATGATTTTTCTAAGGAAGATACATATAATTTCGCTATGTAACATGATTGTTGTGCAAGAAGAACCATGAACTAGAGGCTCCAGAGAGATAATTCTGAAAGGATGCTCTTCTGGACACTCCTCTGAAGTCTTCAATCAAGTTTGGCTATGTCTGTCTCACAAAAAGTGTTATTTGAGCCCAAAACTTTTGTAGACTTTGGCAACATAGAGTATCTCAATATTTCCAATCTGTCCCTCTCCCTCTCTTTCTTCATGTTTCACTAAGCACATAATGCAGTCAGTTGGAAAAACACTGCTCTGTCCTACTCAGTTTATCCTGGAATTATCTTAAAGAAAAGGCAACTGGGTACAGAACAGTTTTGCAACTGGAGCAACACTAAAACTTCTAAATATCACCTATGATATCAGTAGGGAAGAAACACGAATCTTTCACAATCCTTTCTGCTGAATTGAGAAATTCACATACTTGGTATCTAACATGGGCTTCTCAAGGAGTTCTGAGCTCCTCATGTAATAGGATTGTGACTGCAACCCAAGAGGAACATCTCATGCACATGTTGTAGCTGAAGATCAATTATAGATTTGCTTTAAAACCACTTCAAAGACTTTTAATCTATATCAGTATTATCTGAAGTCTGGAAAGTAACCTGAGAAAGCAATGAGAGATTTTCTACTCATTGCATATACAGACCAAACAGACACCATCCTTCAGGAATGTATCTGTAGAAATTCTCCACTGAACTTCACAATCTCAACACAATCACCCTCACACACTGAAGCTTTGGTTTCCAACAACTCCAAGATAATCTGAAACCTGACGTTGGAGAAATTTATTCATTTTTAACCAGATACCAAGCACTGGCAGTTACTAGAAGTCTCCTCTAATTTCAACAAGAAGGGGAGACACTTCCAGGACATGCACAGCAATTTGCAGATCAAGCTCTACAGAAACATTTCCAAGCACTTACCAAGTAACTGGGGAGTAAAACAGGTGGGAAATTCAACCCAGTAGAGGGCAATAGACCTCAGTGTACATGAATAACACAGAAGCCCTCAGTAAAAGAGCTGTCTCCAACCTGAACCTTAGGGTCTGCAGATAGAGGATAAGTAGATGGAAGAAAAGTCAGAATTCTGATAAAATCCATGATGAATCTTCCTAATCCTAAGGAGAAAGTTGTTCTGATTTGCTCTTTGTTCTTCTCCATAATAACAAAATTGGTTTCAAATGAAATCGTCCTATGGCATAAGATATCACTTATTTGGTTATAAATATTGCTACTGAGCTGCATCACCTATAAATTAATCAGTGATAGGAATTAAAAGAAACATCTTTTGGTTGAGAGAAAGCTTCACCAGGGTAAAAGTATGAGGTTATGTTGGGATGTCTTGCCTTAGAAAACAATATTTTTTCACTTGTGCATGTTGTAGAAGAGGTAGGAATGTGTATTTTATTGCTAAGGCATGAGCCCCAAATACTGTAAATTCAAAGGAGCAAAAACTGACATTTAGAGAATATATAAATACAAGATACTTTCAACCTACTTTTCACTTAATGAGATAAAAACAGAGGAGAAAAAAATAAATTAAATGGCAATGATTATTTGAAAGTCATAATAGAAAGTCAGTAGAGAATCCTAGGACTTGTTTGAAAGACAGGGTCTTTTAGAGTAACTTTGAAAAAGTCCTGATATTGGTTACATCTTCTCTAATGCTGAAGACTGGACTGCAACTGTCAGAGAAGTGACAGTTGGGCTAAAATGTGACAGATCCCTTCCTGATCCACCTCAGAACTTCAGAGCTACTGTGTTGACACTTGGTGCTTTGAAAACTATACAGCCAGGAAGAACCAGGGAAAAGACTAGGAAAGAAAAGTAAGTCATCAGCAGAAAGGAAAATGAAGGCTAAGTAACAGAAACAGAAGTGAAAGCTTTTAAGCAGATAAAAAATCACAGGAGAAGGTGTCAGGGGTAATGCCATTAACAGTGACAAATGGAAATCATTGATTAAGAAAGTACTGAAAACAGGCAAGGGAAAAAAATGTCTCTGAGCTTTTATTCAGCAGTTTCAAACCTTTCCAAGATTCCTACAACCATTTCTTTCAAATGTAGAAACTTCATTAGTCATAATAAAAGCACTGATCAAATCCTTGTCAGCCTATAAAATGAGTTAGATCTTTCAAGAGAATTGCCCATCTATTGTGATACAAGCCTAATATCTGAATATCAATGATTTACTGTTATTGTTTTGGTTACATTACAAGACTTGGAAAATGTGACAAGAAGTTGCTGTGGAGGCAGAGAGTATTTTATACACTTGTGCAGATCAAAGGGCCTGCCTAGTCAAGTATTCTTTATCCACAGTTAGTCAACAGCATCTTATATTTCAGAAGATGATGAACTTATCCCTGATCCAATTTCTGGGGGGAAGTCCACCACATTCCAGTCACTCTAGTATTATTCTTTCTCCCTCTAAATCCATTAAATTTTACAGTAGAAAGAGTTGTACTGAAATCAACTGAAGTTTTTCCTTTGAGTTCAGCAGGGCCAAGATTCCTGTTTCTTTAACAATGTTCACAAAAAGACTGATTATAATTTAAAAAGCTGAATTTTAGACCCCATTTCTGCCACTCACACTTACCTCCTCAAGTAAACCTCTTGTCCAGAAGACATTATTACTTCTAGAGTTCCCAGTGTGATCCTCTTCTGTGTGTCTGGCTTTAGAGTTGTAGTACTTCAGAAAAATGCCTGTCTTCAAATTTTTTAATTTGTCAGAATTGAACATGCTGGAGGTAGTAAACAAATATTAGTCAAAGAATAACTGCAATAATAAGATAGCCAATTTTGTAATGAAGCATGTTGAGATGCTATCTGGAATTACTTGCCACAGAAATTCTAAGAAATTTTGAAATTGCTGATAAATAGATGAAATAGACTTCTGAGAAACAAATCAATTACAGCTATTTTGAAAAGAGAAGGAAAATTACCCATAATTAGAGTGATGCAGTCAGTAACTTATTAACCATTTATAACTGGTGCTATAGGGAATTATAATAGACTATGGATGCCAAATACGCATTTTTTTCTCTTCTCTTTTTTTAAACACACAGGAGTTTCACATGTACTCCCACCACTTAATGTCCCCAGAAAAAACCCACAAGATTGATATTTTTAACTCAAACCAGAGTTACACAATTTCCAGCTAAGCCAGGGTGATGTCATTTATCTTTTTTTCAAAATAGCTAAGAAAACAATCAAATGTCTTAAATGAGAAGGTGACTGCAGACACTCTTTGCTAGTTTCATCCACTAATGAAGTGAATAGCAAGAGAATAACAGCAATATTTGACATTTCTCTTGAGTCTTTCATCCCAAATCACCTTAATCAATTTCATATCCATTTAGACACATCTTTTAGCACTTACATATCACTGAAATTGAACCACAGAAACGGTAGGGCAATACACATCAAAAGAAAAATCTGTTTTATTCTGAAGTTCAAAAAAGAAAGGATTTTTTCTAGCAATTGAGACTATATGTGAAGATGTTCAAGAGACTGAACAGACACTCTATCTATGATTTCCCTTGTAAAAGTTATGGCAGAACATGGTTTCTGAAATGGATAAACTATTTGGGACCTTAAGATGCTTTCCTATCCAGGTAAAGATGAGGGAGGGAAAAAAGATCCACGTTATGAAGTTTGTTTGAATGAATATTTACAATAGGTGAAGTTTTTCCCATTTAGTCTGGTTTTTAGCAGATAATAAGTCCCCCACCAAATAATCAAAATAAACATTATCTGAGTGGTGACAACCCATTTGAAGCCATTTGAAAGGCTTTAAGCTCCGAGCCTTTAAAAATACATTCATAAGCTTAATATGACTAATTCCACTGAAAACGTAATAAAATTCAGTCAATTCATTTTATAAAAAGCTTCATTATAAGTTTGAAGTAATTATATGAAATTTAATTAAAAAGTAACAATTATCATCAATAAAATATCTGGATAGCCCAAGTCTATCTGCAGTATATTGGGATATTATGGACAAGGTTAAGAAATATTCCTCAGTCTCAGGTTTGCATTTACATTGATTGAAACCAAATCCAATTTTTTTCTGATGAAAATATATAGAAAGTGTGTTTCTCAGAGTAGCTTTGAATCTTTCAGGGAAGTTTGACTCCCTGAGTTGTGAATCTCTGGGAAACCTAACTTCTACTAATCTAGAAAATAAATCTCTTTAAGCAACTAGATGTATTCCTAATCTAGCATTGTTTCCTTTTTAGTCTCATTAAGTAATATAACACTTTATATTCTTAGGACATATCTTTTTTCCCCCTGGAAACAATAAATTAAAATTTTTACCTGAACCAGCATTCAAGGACTTGAGAATGTGTTGAGTGAGAAGCCTGGCAAAAGCCTATGTTTACAGAAACATTTTTCTTTACACCACTCTCTTGGCAGAAATAAGATGCTTAAAAAAAGGTGAACCTATTTCATGTTCCAGCAAATGAAGATCTGCATTTACTCAAATTCACAGTGCCTTCTGCTTCACTCTTTTGTATATGATACGGATACACAAGATTCATTGGGGCATACATCATATGTATTTTTTCTTGAATATTCATCTGACTCAGAAAATTGTATTTGCCATCTGGAAAATGCTTTGTATGACATGGTTAGATCAAAGTTAACTGATGGAACCAGAAGATGAAATCAGAGCTCACTGGTCAGGCTGATCTGCCCAAAATGGCAGTACTGAAATGCAGGCACTAAAGAAGGCCAGGCAGCACAATTCAAAATGCTGACCAAAAAAACCAGGCTGTTGCATATAAGTTTGATCATGTTACAGTTTACATAATTTCAGGTTAAACTAAAATGTACTTGAATTTTGAAGAACTGCAAAACTTAGTGACAAGCGATATATTATTAAGGATTGTATAAGTAATCTTGAGTGTTTTTATTAGTATCTAATTCTGTTAACTGGAAAAGCTATGATGGAAAAAAATTAACTGAAGCAAGATTATTTAGATTGGAAGATCAGCCTATTCAGTCTTAGGTAATCTTTGAATATTAGAGACAGCAGACTTCGAGAATATTATTAATATCCTGCGGGGAGGAGGGAGAAATAATAAAAAGGAAAACTTCTTTTCAGTGGAAGAATACGACAACAAGACATAGGATAAAGAAGTTGAGAACACTTTTTTAGATTTAGAGAATAATAACGGTCCTCTAGCATATGTTAAAGTGAATTTGTCTTAATGAATTCATGTACATGAATAAATGCATATACACATAGGTACTCACATAGCCCTTACCTCTGAAGTTAGTGCTCAAAAAGATTGCCTGGATTAAATATAGAGTAATGGAACATCATATGAAAAACGAATTCTTTCTGCTGATCTAAGTAATTTCATATACCTTTATATTTTCACATCACAGTACTCATTTCACTTACATTCCACTACTGGCAGCTATGACATTTTGAGAAAATAAGATGCTTTTATAGCTATAAACTAATATAATAATAAATTTAGGCAGTATTCTCACAATGAGGGTTCAGATCCTCCCTTTTTGAAGACAGGAGTACATTAGAAGGGCTGGGAAATTCCTAGTTACATCTCTAAACTAACAAGAGGGAAAGTATACATATAAAGGAGAAACCAGTCAGAAAAATTGCTTATTCCAGAGAGAATTAAAGGCAAATAAAAATAAAGGGAGGATTGTCAGTTTCTGTCTGATTTCTGGTAAAGGCTTATGGTCTAGCAAACTTCTCTTTGGCCATTATTGGCAGACCTGTTTCCTTTGTGCTGTGTTCTGAACAGACTTTATGAATTCAAGAGGGTTGGGAATAATCAATACTTAAGAAATCTCTAATGAAACCCATAATCTACATGAAGTTTTCTTGATTTAATAAATTACATCAGTCCTTTGGGTTAATAAAATAGGTGTAGACTGTGACTCTAGCAGGTATCCAGTCACTGGAAGTAGGAAGGTTTGGAAAAGTGTAAAAAACCAAGGTGTTATAGTCCATTCCTATTATCTCAGTAGTTCAATGGGAAAGAGGGATATTCTTTAGCTCAGAGTATATATAAATTGGGTTTAGATCCTGTTAAAACCAGTTTTAGAAACCTCACCCAGAATGTTTTTGGAAAGCTACATTTCAAGGGGTTCTGAAGACTTCCCAGTGAATAAACTCTGTAATCCCTTCAGAGATTTTCACTTTATAAATAAGCACTACATCATTGTAATCCAAATTGAGAAGCAGAAATCAGCATATCAGCATATCAGCCTTGTGATTTCTCTCACTGTAAGAAGGTGGACAGATAAATCCTTCTTGCACACACCTTAAGATTAACTGGTATGAACTCACAGATACAATAACACAAGATACCTGTTGTGTGTTTGCTGTATCTTTGCCATAATATTCATAATATTATATTTGGAACTTATTTAAAATATTCCAGGCCAAGATTTTCCATGTATTTCTCTCACACAGCCTTAAAAAGAGGTATGACTTTCAGAAAAAGTTGTTGTTCAGTTGTTTAAAAAGCAGCTGTCAGTTATTTTAGAGTCCCAAAATATATTTATTTTTAAAGACTATGTCCTTAAAATATGTCCGGAGCAACACTATGGATCTGTAATACTTGGCTGTAGCTCCTTCTCCCCTTTATGCTTTGCTTTCAGTGGGACATCAGAGAGTCTTACAATTTTAAAATTTCCTACAGAGCAGTGAGTATTTTGGTATTCAGGATCTATAGTTCTTAATTGTTCCTACTACCTCTCTGTTCCCCAGTTTCCTTCTGTCCCTCACAAGCCAGAGACAGGTGTTGGTGGTGTTGTGCAATGTGGATAAGTCTATGGGATGAGAGTGGATAATAGAGGTAACAGAAGGTACCCAGGAGGAGGACGAAGGAAATTCAGCATCCTCAGATACGTGTGAGTGGGTGCTGCCCTGCTGTGCCCCATGTACACCCAGATCCACCCACCCTTCCTCAGTCCTCTCCCTGCTCCACTCTCAGAGGTCCACCTCAGCAGAGAGAGCTGGTAATGGCCTCTGTGCCCAACCCTTCCCATTTCACAGTCTCATAAAGCTCTGCAGAAATGTGCTAAGTCATAAACTGGGCCAGACAAGATGTTAAAAACGTGTTATTCCTTTGCTGTAGCAAAGGTTAGCTCTGCAGAGGAGGGGGAAAATGTGGTTGCTTTTCTTGTCCTAGATTAATCCTCTATCCATTGGCAATAAGTAGTTCAGGGAGTTTGGAGTTGGAATCCTCATGGGCAAATCACTTTGGGAAGGTGGATAAAGCTGGGCACTGTGCTATTAACTAACTCTTTGTATTCTTACTTAAAGGCCTAAACGCAGAATGAGGATGAGCTTTGAGTACGTTGCACAAAACAAAAGCACCTGCCCTCCCTCTGCATCTCATCCATGTGTGCAACCTCCTGGTGTCACCTGGGGCATCACAGCAGTTGAGGAGTTCCAGTCTCAGGTGTCTAATGGGCAATCACAAAATTTTGTCTCAGTAAATTAGTATTAATCATTTTAAAAGTATCAAACAGAAGAGGAATACCGTCAACTGAAGAGAGTCTGCAACCTTGATCTAAAACAGATGTTTTGGTGTTCCATAGGCAAAGCCAGAGAGGATATTTGAGAGTGTTTCCTTACCAAACAAAAATTAGCATTTTTAGTCTATGTAGAAATAAATTACGCACAATCAATGATGAGCTGTAAGAGGCAGAAGAGAGTCAAAGGAGAGACTGAGGTGGGGAAAGAAAAAGCAAAGGAAAAAACCAGAAACTAAAAAATGTCTACCTGATAACCATGGGAAAGAAGAGAGGAACCCTTAAAACTTTCCCCATGCTAGTTCCATTTGTCTCATCTTCTCTCCTGTAGTGACTTGTTTTGCTGAGAAGTCTACAGTGCTCAGCTTATGGTGTACAAGAGCAGTGCAGCAATAAAGACAGAAATGTTATTTGGGATGAAGAGCAAGAAATGGGTAAACTTTCTATTGCCCAAATTAGAAATGCACAAAATCAGTTTGCCTGGGTTTTCTACTGGCATGGGTAAAATAAGTCCCAGTTAATTCATGGCCACTGGGGGACAAAGAGGTATTTCTAACAGCTGCTGGCATGGGGAAAGGAAGGTCTTCAGGGTGTTACAGCTGAGGTTTTGCTCCTCATCCTCTATATAGACCTTGACCAACAAAATTCAGTGCTGTTCACAGCTGAGAATCTGCTCTAAACCAGGTCTAGTACAGCTCCCCAGACTGCAGGTTCCTGAACACTGAATATTAGCTGACTGATATTAGCTGCCAAGGAAAACCCTGTACTGCCTTTTCCACGTCACCATCTGCTCATTTTACCACCACTTACTTCCCGCTGACACAGGTGTTTTTGTCACTGTGCTAGAAACTGGATCAGGGAATTAACTGGGGTTAAAACTCACCTTTCTAGGGCAAGTGGGAGACACAAATACTTGTGCCAGTAGAAGGAGAAGAGCAGGAGTAGAAGAGAGAGCAGGGGAGATAGGAGCATGAGTGTTTCTTTTGGCAGCATTTCCAGCTTGAAGTGTTCCTGAAATTGTGATCTCAGGTAGAATGAGGAGAATGAGCTCTTAGGAGAAAGAGAAAAGGCCCTGTCTTACCCAAGGCATGTTCCCAGCAATCACACATTATCTTATGCAGCAGCCTTCAGATGCAACACTTCCCATAGTCCCTGGAACTTTGCTGTCCTTGTACACTAAATAGCCTTATGAACCTGCTAGGGTTAACTTTTATCAAGTATGTGTTTGATCAGTATTATTTCTTGTGGAGAGGTTTTTTTTTTATGTAATCACACATTTCACACTTTCTCTATTAATTCCAGTCCTCATGTTCTGATCTGGAATTTCTTTTTCGTATATTTAGGCTTTCTGGTGTTCTGCTGCCAAATATCTTAATCATCTTAGACTGTATGCAGGGTAAAGCTTGCCCTTTCAGATGTGCCAGTAATTCAGGCAGTTCTCCTGTGCTATTCCATGTCTCCTCACCAGTAGTAATGTAGGACAGTTAATAGAATATTTTCCATGAAATGTATTTTAATATATTATCACACAGAGGATATAGTATAATAACACAAAAACCAGATATCTACTGCTTTAATTTGAAAGTGACGTTAGAGATTGATCGAGTGAATCTTCAAATACAAGAATTCTATGATTTGTTCAAAATCTGCACCTATTCTTTTTTTACTAAATAATTAAGGTAGTTTAAGGTTTGATTGTTGAGCAGCTTACATTAAAGAGCTATCAGGGACACTCAATTAAATGTGGAACATAGACACAAATTGGGCTTTTTTTCTGTCAAACCAAAAACTTCCTAGAATGAGAGTTGAAATAAAACTTATTAAGTTCTAAGTAAAGCTCATTAAAATGTGTTGAAACAAGTCCTTTTTAAGAAAATAAGTTTTCACAACAGCACTGAAGCATTTTGTATTAAAAGAAATAATCTTTGTCCTTTTCTGGGCAAGAAGAACTGGGTTGTCTCAAAAGTGCTGGTAATTACAATGACTTGGAATGGATGGCCACGTTCTGTGCTATGAAACTGGAAGCATGGGAATTTTCATTGTTGTTGTCTTTTTATTTGTATTACTGGAAACCGAAGATTTGACCACAAAATTTATAATGTAGGACAACAGAAAATAAGACTACGATCTATTTGATCAAGTGCAGACATCTGCTATGTACCTCTGTCTACAACTGAGCTAAATAATAGGATCACCACTCACCCAGTAGCAGGAAACATTTCCCCTTTCCTAAAGTTGATGCCTGTACATAAGATGAATCTAAAAATGCCTCTGTCTTTAAAGCTGACCTAGACAGATACAGTAGATTGCAGGTATCAAAAGGTAAAGCTGCTCCTGCCACTCACATCAGACAAGGGGAACGAGTCAATAGAGGCAATGACAATACTAGTAAATCAAAAGTGGTCAAGGCTATTTTCTGGTCTTAGGAGACTGGCACAGAGCTGTGCTTGCAAAACTGCTGATCCCCCAAACATGCCCACACACTGAAGCAGTGTGCCGGGTAGCTCAGGATGTAACCCACGGCCCCTGATGCTTGCTGCTTCCTATTGGAAACCTGTCCTCAAGGGAATGGTCACAACTCATTCCTGTCTCTTCCTCTGAGAGCTGGGAATTGTCTCCTCTGTGATAATTCCCCAGCTGTGCCAGGGATCTGGTCAGAGGCATGTGGTTGGCCCTGGCCAAAGTGTTCCAGGGACTGCTTTTCAGTCATTATCCAACTCCTGTGAATATCCCCATCTTGATTTACAGATAATATAGAAGTTTGCCAAAGAGTTGTGTTGACAAGTGTGATAGCAATGTCAGTGCATCAGCATTCTAGCATTTTATGCTTAATTGTAGAGGTTAATATATGATTACCAGGAATATACTGCAGTGAGTTATCATGAAAATATAAATAGAAGGAAGAGACTTTTTGCTCCAGTTAAGAGCCATGTGTTTTAATAGGGTATTTTGTACTTGCATCCAGCTCTGGTCCCAAAGGCCTGTGTATTAGAAAGTTCTTGATATGTTCCATCATTTCCATCTACAGATGTGCTTCAGGTTTTTTTGGCCTTTGTCTCCATGCTGTATATACTACACTAATAAGTGAGAAACGTAAGTTAACTGAGTTAGTGAACATTTATATTTAAAATTATTTAGGTTAAAAGGGATCTCTGGATATCATCCAGTCTGGACCCTTCAAGTGGGTGGTTATGAACATCTAATAAGTTCCTACTCTGAACATTCAATTGACTCTCTAATAAAATGAGGATCATATTTTGCATTTACAGTTGGGTATTCAAAGTTTGCAATGTGAATGCCACCCCTAAGAAACATTAACTTTGAAAAATCACCTTATCTTTCTGAAAGGCTTCCACATCTTATACTTTCATACTCTGAAATCTGTTTCTTGCTTTATCAGATTCCAGTAGGGAGGAAAATACTCTACTTTGATTAAAAGGGAAAGAAGATATTCCCATTTTGCTTTCCAAGATTTTTTTTTACAAAAATAAGTGCTTAGTACATATGTAGTTTCATTTGTTGAAATGATCATTTGAAAAACCTTCCTTATCCATTTGTACCCTCCTTTATTGTCTTGTTTTCTTAAAAGAACGCTACAGTGAGAAGAGAGCTACCTTTATGTTGGGGCTTTGCTTTTCATACTACATATCAGAAAAGAAATTATTTCATTCAGAAATAAGGCCACAGCACTCTGCAAAAAAATAAAATTAAAAAAAAAAAATGGCAGCCTAAAGACATTCTGTGGCAAATTTAAGCCATCTTCTTCCCACAGTGTTGTAACAGAAGGTTTTGTTCTTTTGCTAAATATATTTATTTCCTATTCTTTTAAATGGTTGTATTTCTTCTCTGGCCAACTCCACTGACATTGTATCAGCACTGATGGAGCTGTTTGGAGGTAGGTGACAGAACTGTCACTGTATCAATCTCACCATTAAGCTGTCAATTCCACAGTAGCATTTGGAATTGAATCAGACAGTTCCACTGACATTGTAACCACAGCGTGTGAAAGATACTTCTATTCCTTCGGATATGCAGGAGACACTTTCATTTACAGAAAGGACCTACTGACACTCCTGTTCTGCACTCAAAGATTAGTCAGACTCTTTGGGGAAATCAAAGGAAGCTGGTGTCAGTACAAACTGTACCTCCATGAGGTTTCTGGTGACCCAACTGTCCAGCATAATTGCCCATTACAGTTAAACTTCCAAACTTCCAGTGAAGTCTTTCAAAGACATTCTGTTTTTCATTGATTTTATATTCCCACCCACTGTCAACACAACCTTATAAAGACAGGTTTCTTTGTGATTTATAATAAATAAGGTTGTAAGATAACTAGGCCATTTCTTCTATTAATAGAATACTATTGAAAGCACCCCACTTCCCCTCCATACAGAATGAAGCACACTGCTTATTCATTCTGTTCATTTTCTTCTGCATCAGCACCTATTCTGATACTTTTTTTTTTTTTTTTTTTTTTTTTAAACTTCATACATTTATAAATCTCACTGGATGAGGGTCAGGCCCTGCTACTAGCAGATTGTATTTTTATATTCTCAGGCTGGCTGTACTTGGGACAACAGAGTTCTGACCTATGTCAAGATATGGCAGTAGTTAAAACTAAATAGGAAATAATCAAGGACACTGCTGCTAGAACAAAAAGTCCCTAGATTCTTGGCACAAATTTAAACCTTGTAATAGCATATTAAGACCTGATAACAATGTTCGTGTGCACTTTTATGAGTTGCTTACATGCCCTCCTATAAGAGGAAGGCATTAACAATACGAGTAGACTATACAAATAGTAGAACCACAAAGGAAAATTTGAGGTCATCAGCTTCTACGATTATGAGCTCACGTAGGTATATGGAGAAGACGTATTAAACACTGTTTTGAATGCTGATTAAAGACATGCTGCATTGGTCAGGGATAGTTTTATAAATAGAACAGAAATTTGGATTAAATCTTGTTATCCTCAAAAGATAAAAAGGTGAAAATATTTGTTTTTTAAATTTAAACTCTCTGTACATATATGAACTTTCTCTCTCTGTGTGAATATACATGTATATAGAGTTTATATACATATTCCTACATAGAGTGTGCATATATCCATATATATAATCTTACATAATATATAATCTAATAACAAAGTCAATATCGACCACCTTTTGCATGTCACATCTTTTTCAAAATGCATAAAATTTAAGCACAGAGTTCTCCAAAACTGGTTCCCCCTGCATTTAAAAGCCTTTTTTTTTCTTTATTACTGTTATTATTTTTATTAATCTTGGGAAATTAAAAAGACTGAAAATGCATAGGGTTTTACATTTGAATTTACTGGAAGAAAGAATCCCAGGAAGAATTTTTTTCTGGTGTGGTGCTTTTAAAATTAAGCTCTAGAACATTTGTACTCTATCATTATAAACAGATTTTACCATTTTGTATTACTTTAAACATTATTCTGTATGAAAGTGAACAAACTCTCAACCATGGATGTGAGACAAAACCTATGGAAAAAGGAAATTACAACATAATGGAAACGATGGCTGGGAGCCATACCACCCTGAGCTTTTAGCTCATCCTAACAGAAAGGCCAAGCTGAGCTGATTTGGTCAGTGCTCCAGTTTGGAATCTCTGAGGAAACCTCCGAGATTCCTGGAGGAAGTGGTGGTGGCAGCATTGTAGGTGGTACTCTCTGTTCTTGAGTCGTCATTGGGTCAATAACCTGTGTGATGGGAGCCAGCAGGATTTCCTGGAAGAGTTGTGGGCAAGATGTGAAACCACGGTTCTGAGTATCAGGGATTATTTCAAGACCACCATGGACTTTGTGTGAGGGGTAGAACTGGTAACCCTGGGGTACTGATCACATTTCAGTATCAGCCTTTCTTATTCAAAATTATTCTAGCATTTGCTCCTCTTTGGGGCAGCAGAATAAAACCGGTAATGTAAGGCCAGGATGCTGGAGTGCTGAAAAAAGTTCAAATTCCACTGAAATAGACTTTTACTCTAAATCCTGTCATTAAGTAGAATGAGATTTGGATCACATCTAGAGCCCTTAGTGTAGAAGGACTCTGACAGGGCTAATGTGTTTTTGAAGGAGCTCCTCTCTTTTCATGCCTTTCCCATTTGAGCAATGCTGTCTCTGCCTTTCAGCCATAATCACCAGCCATTACTCAGAGATGCTGTCAGGCCCTGTCGTGCTCCCAGAGCAGCTCAGCTCCAGATTGTTTTCCTCCCCAACCCCACTATGGTGTAGTGACACTATGACATTACATTGTCCCCAGAAACGACATGAATCTGATTTATAACTGGTGGTAAAACTTTATTATTCAAGTTTAGATGTAACAGACATCTTTGCTGCCTGAAGATTGTTTGCATAAGAAATACACCAAGAACATGTTTGTGAGTAGAAATGAACATGCACTATGAAACTCAAAAAACAAAACAAAACAAAAAACCCAAAACAAAACAAAACAAAAAACACATCCATGTGTTGTAAGGACAAAACATTAAGAGCCAGCATTCTAGAGTCAAATCAGGGCTACAAGTTTAATGATGGTTTTTAGCAACATGAAGTCATTCTTTATGAAGTCCTTTTTTTTTTTTTTTTTTTTTTCCTTTTCCTGCTGGTGAATTTTCTATAAGCTAAATTTACAATGGCATTTTGAGATGTTTCCTTTTCTCCTGTTCTCCTACACTGAGCTCAGAGGCCAAAATGATAGGAATGGAAAACTGTGTAGCTGTTACAGTGTTTTTACTTTACTAAGTGTAATTTTGCTTTGCTAGTAAAGGAATTTTACTTTGCTAAGTGTACCAAAAAATCAAATGAAACTGGTATTTATGTATTGGGTGGCTACTAAATTACTGTCTTTTATCCTCTTGAAAGAGGTAAATTGGGGTGTATGTGATTACTATATAGATAGCACTTCACCAACTGCCAGCATTCCAGAGCTGGCTGAATTAAATGAAATTATGAGGAAGAGGGTACAGAGGAATCCTATTCTGAGGTGATAAAATAACTTAATTTTACTTGGTCCATCTTAACTTTGGAGAACTTTATCTATCACATTTGGGATACGTTGACAAATTGCTCGCTGTTCTTTGCCAAGCATAACCATCTCCACAGAAGCAGAAGGAAATATATCTACCCTTCTGGCTGCACAGAAGCGAACTTCTAATCTCCTTGGCTTTTCCTGACCAGTATTAGGAATTAGCATGTTAAGTCAGCCAAGAAAAATCAATACAGGAGCATAAATGAGAATATATTTAGACATTCTGGGTAAAAAGCAGATGGTGGACAACAACCTTAGCACATAAAGCAAGTAGTTATGACAACAAAACAACAAGGATGGACCTAAAAGTCTGTCCCACGGTTGCCAAATCAATTTTTCCCATTGCACAACCACTGTTTCAGCACTGTATGGCATTAGCATCAGTCACTTGTCCTGCTGCCCCTCTAACTGCAAAAATAATCTCTAGCTCACAGCGTGCCTCAACCTTTTGAGATGTCTCTATTTTCTCTCTCTTTAAAACTGTCACAATGTGCAACAGTACCTTTTATAGGCAAAACCAAAATATGAGTATCCAGTGTCCCTCCTCCTTTCTGGAAGGTCCATAAATTCAGGGAGGAGTTTAATCGGTGGCAATTAGCTGCAAAACTTCTTTTGGATAGTTTAGCACCTGAACACAAATTGTGCTCTGCAAAATATTCAGCCCCCCTCAGCATTAATTGAGGGGGCAGCAGCCATGAAATGATAGCTTAGAGACAGTCCGGTTTGCAGAAGATGCTGCATGATGGTTCCATCTACAGAGAGGATTAATGGAAACATTGTGCCTGTTCTGCAGTCTGATTTGTGACAGGCACCACAAATCCTCTAGTTTTGAAACATCACCTATTTTGTGGTCCAATTTGAGATATGTTTTAAGATCTTAAACTACCATTCCTTAGTAAGAGAAGTACATCAGCTTGAAGACACTGACAAATTGAGAACAAAGACTGATTCTTTGAAAGTTCAAATTTTAGTGCTGTAAACTGAAGGAAATGCAGTGGGTGCAGCAATTATTTCTGTGTGCTAACATTCGTTTCAATCTGAAAATTATTAAACAAGATTATTTGTTTCCAATGTCAGGATTTATATATCTTTTTATTAGTATCCATTGTGAGGGGGTCTGGAAGAGCAATGGAGTCACCTCTCCTTTGTTAAGAAACAAAACTGTGCTCCCCCCACCCCAATCAAAGAGAACAGGCTATGGCAAAATCCCATTTCTTACAAAGCAGAAATCTTAGAACATCTCAATATGTCATGGCAAGAACAATGAACTTTTTTCAAATTTTATTTGCATCATCTAGGTATGCAATAATAACATTCAAAAACCTGTCTTGTTCTTTGCACTCATAAGATTTCATTTCTCCTCAACCCCAAACCCTGATATGTGTATTTCCCATTATTGGCCTCTGCTTCTGAGTTTAGCAAGAAGTGTTATGAAGTACAGGGTAGTGCTCAAGTCTTTCAGTGCACGTCCCCATAAAATACTTTGCCATGAAGATGCAGTTTCTATCAATAAAGAAGCCAGAGGAACTGGTAGGTCTTAGATGAAGTAAATCAAACCAGTAACAACTGAAAACTGGCAGGCAGCTACCTCTGAAGCCAATAAAAAGTCACTGCTTAGTGAGTCTAACATCTTGGAAAAGCTGAAAAGGACACACACTGGACCCTGACGTAACAAAACGAGGGCAATCTATTTCAGTCCCCAAGGAAAAAAAACAGAAACAAAAAATACCCAACAAAAATAAATCCACAAAAACCAAGTCAGAACTTATTACTGGAGAACAATAGTAAAAACATAACCAGACTTCGTCTGGCACTGGTATCAAGCTGGAGATTCATCTAAAAAATAGAAGAAGAAGAATGTGGCCCAATATCCTTTGCTAACCTAGAATACTATTGAAGGGTTACAGAACTCAACCGTAAACAGATTGAGTGGGACTTTCCATATGCTGCTCACCAGAAAGAAGCAATGGGTGGAGCAGGAAGGAATGCAGCCTAATGCTGAACAACAGCCTGTCTGTGCCTAACAAATCAGAGAAACTGTGCAATAATGTTTCAGCTCTGTGAAAATATAACACCTAAATACTGCCAAGGTCAGCAAGACCTTTGGTGATCAACTGTGTAAGTGCTTCTCATGCTTGTGATGTTTGTTGGCGGCTGCTTTAGGCACATTATTTCTCAAAAGACTATCAAAGTGCTGAATATTTAGGCCAGTTCCCCCCTGGTTTTCCTTTTGCCAACCCCTATAAGACATTTCCTATCACCTCTCCTTTCATCTTCCACCTCCCTGTTTAATCTGGTTAAGTATCTTATAAGTGCACCAAATTCTAGAAGGGAGAGTGGTGAGATTCAGGTAAGTTAAATACAAGAACTTTTTTTTTGTTTTTATGATGCTTTAGTTTCAATTACATGAAAATCTGAGAAAGGCGGCATGTAAGTGAGATCAGAATAGGACCCTTTACATATAATCTCAAGTGAGGACTTAGTCCAGAGATATTTTTATAGAACATTTTAAAAAATAAAATGCATGAATGGAGAAATAAAAGACAACATAATATCAGAAAGACACTTTAAACTTCATTCGCTGCAACATTCATGAACCAGTTGAGCTACACCTGCCATCCAACCATAAGGAACTAAGACCCTGCACTGCGAAAAAGAAACAAACCCAAACAAAACAAAAAGCAACTGCGTAATATTGTAAAAATGGAGTGCAATGCTACTACAGAATGCAATAAAATATCAGTGCTGCATCGTCAAACAGCACTTATCAAAATAATTTCTGAAATGTTTCTTCTGAAACACAGACAAAGCAATAAAAAGAGGATATATGTTTATCATTTTAAGCATAACAATGTGAGTTAAGAGCTTAAGAATACAAAAGTACTTGGAATGAATAGTGCTACCCTTTTTTTCCTAAGTAGGCATAAAAATATTTTCATTTCCTTCTTGTTTTTTCATACCATTAATATCAACAAATTTCATTCATGTTATCGTTTACAACTTTAATGCACACACACAGAAAAAAAGATACCTACTGCAATAGAAATAGTTGCTTCATTACCTTGTTTGCTACATTTGCAAATGTAAACAGCGAGGCAGAGCCAGAACTGACTCTAATGCATGATGGAATATCTTTGTTGCATACGTACACTGTAGAAAATAATTATTCAATATGTCAGGCACCATTATTTGAAATGTAATACATTAATATTTACTAGAAAAATAAGGTTTTTTTCTATTTGTTCTCCCAACTTCTTTAATGAAATAAGTTAATCTGACAGTGCATCCAGTAGCTTGTAATATCTTCTACATCCCTGTGGCAAAATAATAAACTACTGGTTGGGACACTATAATGAAAATGATTAAAGTCAGTTCTTGTACACCCTTGTAGCAAGCATGGAGGCTCGTCTAACAGCACCTTTAACCAATTATTTAATATTTAGTTATTTAGCCCTATTTCCCTGAGCAGTTATGCTGAGGAGCTTTCCCTTCATGGATAGTTTTTAAAAAGCTTTAAGTATTAAAAAGTACTATGAAGACATTTAATGCTACTTAGCAAAAGCTGGTATAAGTCTACTGAAGGGATTGACTGGTATGTATAGCAATGTTAAGCCTGTGGAGAAGTAACCTTAGACTTTAAGGTTTAAAAATGTAATATATTAAAAATATATTAAAATAAAATACAGCAGGTTACCTTGTTCTATGCAAATTAAACCCGGAGTGTGGCTACTGTATTAGAGACTTCACTTGCACAAAATGTTTTTTCTAGACTAAAGTGTGCCAGAAAGAATGTAGTGATAAAATGGTAGCTAAAAATCAGCTGAGTCTGAGAAACACGTAGATGACATTGCTGCCAAAGCTCTGAGGACAAGGTGACCCTAAGGCATGTTGTAGGGCAGAAATTTGCCCAAATTAAAGAAAATGACCTTTTAACATCTGTATATTTAACATGTCTAGTTCTTATATACAATGTGCATATGTTCACTATACCCCTGCAGCAGTATATACATATACACATCTTTGCACTCTTGCCAGTTATGTCTCTTACACAACAGCAATTAATTGTCCGGTAAAATTTCCTCAAGATTATTCGCCATGATTCACTGCATTCTGGCTAGCTTTGGTGGGCCGTGTCCCATAGGATTATCTTCCTCCCCTTCTGGCCACCATCCAACTGTTCTTTTTTCTTGGTAACCCACTCAATAAAAAGGAAAAAAAAAAAAAAGGATAAAAAAAAGGAAAAAATAAAGAAGAAAATGAAAAAAAAAGAAAATAACAAGGGATTTAATATTGGATAAGGCATGCTCTCTATATGAAGTGCTTTATAGGTCTTCACAAGACATTACAAGCTATTGAATTCCCATCAAGGAAACCTATTTCTGTTTAATTGTGCTAAGTGCTAAGGTTTACTCTTTAGGTTTTCCATTCTTTTCAGCTTGTGCATTGTTCCTGTGTAGGCCCCTCTGGATGTGAGTTGTGAAGTCATACTTGTCCGTGCAAAGATGCTGGCATATGCTGCACTGGAAAGGTCCACTGTCACCATGGCAACTCATATGCAAAGCATACATCACTTCATCCAGAAAGACAATGCCACAGTGCACACACTTGGTAGAAAGTTCATCTTGAGTACTTCTATCAACTTTCTCTGTTTTTACTACATTCAAGGGACCTTCATTTTTTACATTTGGTGGTGCCTTACTCTTTTCCTTGGAGGCACCATTTGCAGTTGGCCCAGGTCTGGAATGCTTTATCGCCAAATCTAGAGGAATGTCATTGTCTGATCCGACAGCTGAAAAATGAGGAGGCAGATTAAAGGTGGGATAAGGCACATAGTTTTGGCAAGGATTTGGTAGGCCAGGCACATGACTCAAGTAGTGTGGATTCCCAGGAACAGACAGCTTATATTTACTCCAGAATCTCAGCCAGTCAGCTTCACTCTGAAAGTCATTGTGTACAAACGGAAGTCCAAAAAGTGGGTACTGGTATTTTTCAATAGGGCTTCCAGGTGGTGAATAGTTTGGGTGTTTCGCAGGTCTCATGTATTTTTCTATTGGGCTGCCTCTCTCTGAGCTTCCTTTCCCTTCTGATATCGATGAACTGTTTCCTGGGTCTCCAGTACTTTCCTGAGGACTTTTTATCTGAATGTGCAAAGGTTGCATCCTTTTGTGAATATCCAGAGTTTGGCTGACCAATATTGGCTGCTGAGCAGAATGGCTTTTAGTCAATGAACCTGGGGCCTCATATTTACTGAGGCTGGGAAGCTGAATTTCTCTCTGATGACCTTCAGGTAAATGATCCTCTGACCTCCTCTCTAAGGGGCTTCCATTGACTTGCTCCTCACTGCTACCCCTCTGCTGTTTGTTTAGCTGCTCAGCTTGAAGTGCCTCTGGGTTAAGGCGCTTTCTTGTTCTTCTTCTAATGATCTGCTCACCATTGTTCTGTTTAATGATGTTTAAAGGCCTGGGAGTCTGCATGGAACACACACATAATGAACAAAAGGAAAAAGAGAGACACATTAAACAAATCTGCAATATCACGCTCATGCAAATTTATCTTTTCTTTTCTGAAGAGCTATATTACAAGAGCCTCAAGGGAATGACCAAATTTCAAGCCAAATGCTGGTCCATGATCCCTCATGCTGAAAGTAAACTAGGAAATGGCTTGTTTTATCAACCTAGAAGTCAACTGTCATAGACATACTATGCCTGTTTACTTAATAAAGGCAAGAAGTATCCAAGTTGTCAAAGCATTTATTACCTCTTATTCCTAAAAAATTCTGGGAGAGATTTGTTGAAAGTGGTTGCTGAGAGCTGGGCATGAGGTGGGAGATGCAAGGCCCTGTGCACTACTGTTTATTCAGTTCACCATGCCACCAAAGCTGGTATTGGAGAGGTTTGCACAGATCCCACTGACACAAGAACTGGGCAACACTTACCTTAATACTCACTCTGCTTTGACATGGATAGAAAATGCAAGCAAACACAGGGCTTGCTGACCACCATTGCTGTCACCTAGCAAATGGCTGCAGGTCCATTGTGGTGGTGAGTGGGATGATGGTGGCTGGAAAGGGGCTAAGAAAGATGGAGAAGAAAGCCCAGGAAAACTTCTCCTATGCACCAAAAGGTCTACCTGTACTTTGGCACCAACTCCACCTCCTTCATCCCTACTGTATTTCTTTCTAAGTGTTACTGATGTTGTGCTACTAAGCCATGAGGGAAAGCAGACATTCCCTGAAGGTAGGGAAAAAGGGATCTGTAAAGAAATAAGCATCTCGAAAGAGGCAGAGGCAAGAACTGAGTGAGGACTTCTGTTTCCATATGCTACTACCCCACAGCAGCTTAGGTTAGGTGGCTTCTTTAGAAAAGAATTGAAAATACTTTTGTGTGAAGAACAAAAAACAGTACAAGGAAGGACAAGGAAAGGCCACTTTAAAAGGAAAACAATGGTATATGAGTAAAAAATGGTTCTGTACTGCCAGTATGTGTTGCTCCACTGGGCAGACGTTAGAGTAACAAAAACTACCCATAAGACATTCAGTTTGGTGTGCTAGCAGTTGACATTTGTCTTATTCAAAAGCACATATAATCCTATTTTTGTTGGAGGTCAGAAAGGTGCCTCTCACTGTATTCCACTTTTATGCTTCTTTAAAAATTTTAAAATTGTTTTTAAAAGCAGATTTAATTTTGGCTTACAGTCAACATTCAAAGTAATTTGTGCCTTGAATGTAACTAAATTTTTATATATTCATAACTTCAAATTAGTATAAAAACATCCAGAGCTGGAAGATCACTCACTCTATTATTTCTGGAGATCTAGTTTCTTTCTTGACTTGCCATGTTCCTTTCCTCTTTCACCTATTTATTTCCCTGCAATTGGGGATCTATTTTTTAAGGCTTTACTTTCTGTTAAAACACTGAATCAGAAGTAATACACACTTTTATTTAGATTTTTAATAAGAGAAATTTAAACTAGACGGAAAAACAGCACCTCAACCAGCCTGCTCACACAGATAAAAGCTGAGATAAAATGATGTTAGAAGAAGTTAGAATATTTTTAATGTAAATTCAATTCAGATAAAATTATAGTTTGTAGAATCAATAGCCAATCAATATGTATAGGCATATACTCTTTATTACAACCTCAGCGTAATTTCCTTGGCTTTTTATGACAATTGTAACACAGTCATACTGAGATGCTGTGCGATATATTACAATATTGTTGTTACTCTTATTAAGTTTTTATTTTTACACTACAGACCATTTTTATAAGGCCTCCATACAATCCTTCAGTATTTTGGAAATATTTTTAGCCTTACTCTTCATGCCGCAGGTGTGAAGTCTGATTATCAAAGTAGTTAAAAGAAACATCTTCCTACATTTGATTAGGGACCCTCACACAATTATTTGCAGCTCTGGCTCTTCAGAGTTACATGCCATGAGTTAAAGTCTGTAGGTCCAGCTTTCAAATTCTTCAGCATGCAAATGACTGTACTGATCTGATTCAACTAGTCCTTATGTGATTCAAATGGACTATTAAGGGGTGAAAGTTATTAATTTTCCTTATTCATAGTAGTAAGGTGCAGATAGAACTATTCTGTATTTGGTTGCAACGAAGGCAGATAGGAAAGTTTAAGCTCACTTCTTGTTTTTCAGTGGGGCATTACATTTAGAATACATTTAGAATATAGTGGAAACATTGACAAAACTTTATTTTTAAAATGGTCTACATCAGATCCTTAATTTTATGTTGTACATAATATATTGAGGATGATCACAAATATTTTTTGCCATCTCCAAATCAACTAGCAATCACCCTACTCCAAATACATGAGTAAATTTAAAAAAATTTTTTTAAAAAATCTCAAAATACAACAAAAGAGTTCATTAAATTACTGTGATTAGGCTTCCTAGATGCTAAGGGAAATTGGAGTGACCTCTCCACTAGACATTGAAGCAGTCCAAGGATGTGGCCAAGGAATCACTATGGAACAAAATCTAGCATTCCATGACCAAGTTAGAGCTATTATAAAAATATTATAAAAATAGGGAACAGCATCACAATGATAATGGTCAACCTTATCTGGGGAGAAACCAAATGTGAATACTGTGTATATATTTACAGTGAGCTGTGTTTTTTTCACTATTTTAATAATAGACTCTTGGATTATTATTACACACTTCTTAACACAATTGTTTGGATTAAAGGAGAGAAATGTGAAAAATATGGGAAGATTAATGTAAATTACCCCTAGATAGATGGACCATTTTTGAAAACATACTGAAAAGTTATTCAGGGGAATCACAGAAATAGAAATGTGACTGAAAGCAGAAATCACTACCATGTTAACATTTGTCAATCACTACAACCTAGTAGTATCTGACAGACCATAGATTTTTCTTCTTATTAAATACAAGGAAAAAAGGGACCTTAGGCTTGAGTTAATGAGGATAGTAGTTCTAGATAGTAATAATCCAAACAAAAGGGAGCTAAGAAATGTGTAAAGTTGCTACAGGTGAATTTTGCTCAGCAGTGCAGCATAATTTAGTTGAACAAGGTGTCTTTTAGAAGGGAATTGTATTCCCTTGAATTTTTATAGTTTTGGACATTTACCTGATAACTGTATCATCCTAGGCCCCTTAATTCAGAAACATATATGACAAATACTTCTGCAATTTTTCATGAACAACAGGCAGACAGATAAAAGAAACTTTCATCTCTCTAGTGTCAGCCTAAGGAGTGTCCCTTTGCATGGACTCTCAAAAGGTGTCCCAAAGGAGAGATTTGTTTGATTATTTCAGACTCCTACTAACAATGGAGTTGCTATCATACCGCAACAGAGTAAGGCTTAATTAAATTTTTTGCAATTGTTTGGTCAAAGTTCAGTTGAAGATATTAATGTCAAATGTCCACTGAATGACAGTTTATTGCTGTGCTTAAACAGTTGAGCTAAGAGACAGTGTCAGCTTCTTGCTTTCAATATGCATAAAACAAACTTTGACATTGTATTCCTAATTATGATGGAAGCATGCTGGTTTGTCCTTACTGGTTCATAAGAATGATCCGAGCTATATGTTTGAATATCAAACTGATTCTTGTAGCTTTTATCTATTCAATAAATTATGCTAATAATCATGGTAAGGTCCAACAGTATATTTCAGAAAAGTATATTAAAAAAAAAAAAAAGGAAAATGGAGGCTGTAAATGGAAGTTCTACAAATAACAGACTCAAACGTCAAATTAAAAAAAAAAATTGAAAAGCAAAACTGTACTTCTTAAAATCTTTGTGGATGCTCACCACTGATCCAATTTCCTTAAATTAGATATTATATCCAGAACTTTGAGAGGTCTCCAGGAAGATGACACTTGCAGTAAGACGCAGCCAAGATTCTGGCCAGAGACTGTGCATTAGTCCATCTCCTCCTGTTTCGATGTTTTTTGACTGACTGGGCTGTCCTGGAGTTTAAAAGTTACTGACCTCAGAATGACAGCACACGGTGAACAGTTAACCTTTCAAATGGTCATGCTACATTTGAAAATTGGAGTATTTTTCTGTTTTATTAAGTAGGCTGATTCGACAGGCTCTTGAGTAAACAGGATTATTGTATGAGCTGTACACAAGACCATTTAGAAGCTTAAGCCGCAAATTTAATTTCTGAAAAAAGTTTTAAAAAATGTGCACTCTCAGCCACCACATAGATTTCTGATTTAGGCTCTAAGCCTGAACTGCTGTGTTGCCTTGGCAAACTCTCAAAGGCTGCCTCGGTTTCTATTTCTGAAAAATAGTAACACTTTTTAATTTCATGGGAATGTTGTAAAAATTAATTAATTAGAGTCAAGTCTTGGTCACCTGACTCCCCCATGTGCTTCTATTAAAGACAGTGGGGATAATATTTAACTAGTGGGTCTTAACCTAAAAGATTCCAAGCATTTTGGCACCTATCCAAGGAAACACTTAAGCATGGCTTTCCTGGACCTGGACCAGACCATTCAACATCTTTCAGGATCAAGTCAAGTGTCAATAAGATGAAAAGCAATATAGACAGATCATGATTATTACTTATTCCCTGCCTGATCCTGAGGGATGGTGAATCTTTCCCTCACCAAGTGATGAGTGCCATCAAGTGAATAGTTTCCTTCAGCATGCTCCATCAGACAACTGTAGAAAAAGAAAACAAAAATCCTCCACCCCATATCTCCAGGAAATTTACTCTCAATATTAAAGGGGGTAAGATATGTGAAAGAACACAAAACCCATATCAAGAGATATTTTTGATGTGGACCTAGATGTCTAACTTTAAGAATTTTGGTTTTTATTATGAACATGAGAACTCTAGAATCTAGAGAGCTTTCATCACAACATATTATATGACTTTAAATGGATGTCCCAGAAAAGAAATATTTTTCCCCTTATTTTGTATCAAGATAATTAAATGCATCACTGGTGATCTCAAACACATCTACCCACAGCATCCCAGCCTGTTTCATAATGAATCACATCTGATCCCAAAGTGACCATTCTGCAAAACCCTGTTAGGAAATTAACTGCAGGCCAGGGAGTGGTACTAATCACACAACCAGACAAGACCACAGCTGCCCAGCTTAGCTGCATAACCCTTTTTTCTACTGAACAAACCGGTAAGTTCTTCCTACCGAGTGAAGCTTCTGGTAGAGGCCACACGCGTTGCATACATATCCACCATTTGCATTCTTTCTCCAGAGAGAGGTCTTTGTGGTCAGGCAATTGGCACAAAAAACACCCGAGCCTCTACGTCTCTGAAATAGGGAAGAAAAAGGGAAAAAAACCAGGTCAGAGGTGAGTCACATGAGCTGCGGAGTTAGGACAAATCAACACAGGAGTTTTGTCTCTAGACTGGCAACAATGACAGTATAAAACCACACTGCCCATAATGAGGTCAGGTTCAATTGTGCTTAATAGGCACCACTGATTTTCATTATAATTAACCCTAGAGTGATGGATGAGGTGTGTGAAACACCAAAGCCTTTTCAGAATAACAGCTTTAACTTTTTGAACTTCAGGTTTTGTGCATTTAATGATGGTTTCTAAACAGCAAATTCTGAAAAAACCCTTTGGAAGCTGACAGAACATTCTGTAAACTCCTGGTTTCACAACAGATTATTTCTTTTTTAGCTTGCTTGATTTAAAAGTCTGATTGGTAGCAAGAATTCTGAAACACCACCACTTCAATTAATTAATTACAGTCTGTACCTGTGTCATACTAATTCCTTTAACAGAGATTATACATTATTAATTTAATACATGATATTCAGTTCCACTCTTTCCCACTTACTTCTGAAATCAGTATAAGATACCATATAGTTCTCTTAGCCCACTATGAACAAATCAAAGTACAGTATTCTTTAATGAGCTTCTGAGCTTCATTCAAAACCCAAAAAAACACTGTCTTGTCAACAGATAGATTTATTTATTTTATTTTAGTCAGGCAAAGAAGGGTACAGCACAACTTTCCTAAATACAAATTGATTTTTAACCAGACTGAGCTGCGCATTCATCAGCTTTCATAATGATCCAGGAATATTTAAAAGTAGACACGTTTATGAGTATTGCTCGTTAAATTTTTTCTATGCAATAATGATTTCATTAAACTTCTCATTTAAACAAAAGTCAGGCTGTGTTTGCAGGCACAAATATTAATAAGCAGGAAATTGAATTCTTCTGCTGAAAAGAAAATCTGAATTTCAACTCTGTTCCCTTTTTGCAAAGGAAGAAAATCCATATGAAACCTTCAGCATCTAAGATAAGAATGAGTAAGTACAGGAAAAACCAGTCCGGGTGAAAAATAATTTTATTATAAATTAAAAATTACTAACACTATAAGTAAAAATTTCAGAGTTTCATAAAATTTAAGTAATTTATTTAACTTTAGTTTATACTGTAGAAGACTGGTGCTCATGCCAAAAAAATACAATGGTTATAATTGTACTCTGATACGTTTCAAATGGAAAGCTTTCTGCAGACATAATTTTGGCTTCAAGACTGGAACACTTTCTTGGCATTGAAAGGGCATTTGATTCATCGGGTGTTTCACAATGTATCACTAAAAAGACCTGGTGAGCAGCCAGTTCCCTATAGGGTAATTTTTCCATCCAGATGCAAGTGCTATCAGAGGCCCTCGTCAGCTAAACTAATTATGATCTTGCATTTGCTGATGCCTGCTCACTCTAACATTCGACATCCTCCATTAATCATCAATACAAGGAAAATGAATGAAACGTAAAGAAACGAAGGCTGGTAAGCTGCACAGCCATAAAATCTGAAATGAGTGCAATAATTTAACAAGATTGGGGAAATGTTTTTAGTGAGCACAAAGTCAGGCTAACAATTGCCCTTTTAAACCAAGAACACAATTTCATTTGTACAGCAGGTTGTGCTACTTTAAAGTGATACAATAAAATCAAGATTGTCATCAAGATAATCTCTCTCTCGCCCCCTTACATCATCCCCTACTTTGTCTCTTAAATCAGAAGCAGTAATATATGACATTTTTCTCAATTTGGCAAAGGGAAGAACTAAATGGCAGTTGATGTCCTTCAGCAAATATTTAACTAGTTGTGCATATGAGATGCAACTTGTCGTGGAAAGGTGCACTCGTCTACAAGTACACTGAAAGTCCCAATTCTTTTTGTGGCTGGATATCCTTGCCCAGCTTCACCTGGCTGCTGAAATATTTTCCATAAGAGTACAATAAAAGCTCACTAGACTAATCCCAACTTGGTCCACTTGGAGGGTGAGAAGTTTCCAAGCGGAAATGACTGTATATGGCCAGAATTCAGCTATAACTGCAGAACTGTTCCTTTCCATTCCTACTTCTTGTCTGCTGGCCTATGGTTTCTTGGTTTGGTGTATTAACCAAGTCTTAATCTGAGTCAGTCTTTCCACCCTTTTATTTCTGTTTGCGTTCCTTGAAATTGGGAAATACCCTCTACAAAATAATGAAAGACTATTAAAACATGGAGAGAGTGGACTAGTTTATATGCTGCATTTCTATATACCTGAATAGGGACAGAAGGTATAATTACACTGAAATCTTCATTGAATGCTATGGCATTAGTATGCCTTTAAAACATCAAAAGCAACTAATTTTTTCTCTTTTTTTTTTTTTTTTAAGAAAGATCTGATTCAAAATGGACATTAGTTGCAATGAAATATTACAATGACTATAGCTGACAACAATCTACAAAATACATAGTAGTAGCTATATGTATCAAAATCCTATAGTTCTGCTTATTAATTACTTAAAAACTATTTATCTATTTAAAATGTCACAGTAGTCCAGCTAAACATCCTTCTCTAAATTTAACACAAAGTACGTAAATTTGACTTTTGTGCTGTTCTAAGTACTGCATTTTATCTTTTTTTACCGTCTCTTTTTTCCATATTATTTAAGGACCTTATAGGACAATCGACATTGATTATTTCAATACCAAAGTGTTTCAACATAGCTTACATATACTAATAAATGAAAAATCAAATTATGTCTGGAAAAAAAACGCTTGTACTTTGTTGAGCATTTTGGTTATAGTGGGGACATACGACTTTACAATGTATTTCCTGTCATGAAACAGGACTGTGGCAGAATTGGGTTGAATATTCTTGACTCCTAGAAGCCACTAACCACAGAATGGACCTGCTTGTCAAAAATACACCTCAGAAATTTTGATGATGTCTGCAAGAAAAAATGGAGGGCTTTTTTAAAAGCTTACAATGCCTGTAATCCTCTTATCTTAAACAAATTTTTGTTGCTAGATGTTAATCAGCAGTTATAATTCTACTGTTAGTGATGCTACTTCTGCATGAGTCTGGCTTTGCATACTCAGCTTTTGTACTAGTCAATAATACTGGCCAATATTGCTGCTTTTCTGAGTAGTCTCGCAAAGAAACAGGCACTTGAACTGAAATTCAGCAAAGCCTGCGCAACAGCTATGGCCCACAGCCCCCATAAAATGCAGCCATGCACTCAAGTGCTCTGCTAAGCACTACCCTAGCCAGCATATTCAAGAAATATGTTAGGGAAGCTTTTGCTCTTTTGCTAATGTGAGCTTACTTACCACAGTTAGTTTCTTAAATCAGCCTGATAACATTAAGTCATGGGAGGGTTTGAGCCACAGAAAAAATGTTCAGTCTGTGATCAGTGCCCTAGCACTAGCTGCAGTTAGCTGAAAATTTCCTTTACATCCCTGGTAGAAAAAGCCAAATAGTAGATACATATTTTAGCCATAACTAAAATATGTATCTACTAAGTCAAGCTCTAATCATCTGGTGCCTTATAGCCACTACATTACAATCCCAGATCCTGAAGAGGCCAGTGCAGCAAAGAGCCTGTCTCTATTTCCATTCCAGTTCTGAGGTCTGGGCATTTAATATTGCAGTTGTCTCAAATCACATTAGGCTGAAACTTGGCACACGTTTTTTGTCAGCCCAGATGTACCTTTCTTTTTTTTCTTTTTCTTTTTTTTTTTTTTCCTTTTCTTTTTTCTTTTTTGGTACTGAAAACTTTATTTAAATCAGTTCAGCTGTTTATAATTTGGAGAATGGCCAAAATTGAGGGGCGGGGGCAGTTTTTCAGATAACTTTCTAACAAATCTACAGTCAGAGTGGCTTTGCTCTGGGGAAAAAAAGTATGCACACATTTTAGTATTTTAGTAGTAGCAAAGCAACAAGTGGATTATTATTTTTATGTCATTAAGTTATGAAAGTTTGTAATTATTCACTGAATATGTGTTGCAGAGCTCTCTACTAACTGTTTTCCCTCAGTAAGAACCATGCTGAAAGCATGTAATTGCATAACAACCCTTGATATGCAGAGTATTTACTCACATTTTTTATGGTTTCATATCTTGACCATTTCAAATTGAACAAGTCTGAAACTTGGTATATACAGCTTCTAGCCAGAATGCCCTTTTTTTTTTTAACTCCTTAAATGATTTTCACTAGTCACCAACACTTCATTGAAACCTGGCATTTACTAGGAGTGCTTTCTGCTAAACAATAAACCAGCAGAGAACACCATAACAAGTAACTCGCTCAGGCATCTTGCCAGGATCAGGCCCTTCTTTTTCATAAAAAATGCTTTAGATTTTAAAAGATTGACTCTACATTATTTCAAATTTTGTAGCCATGTAGAAGAACTATTACACTCCATATTATACAAAAAGTATTTTAAAATGAACTTCATGTAGCGAAATCTATACTGTAAAGCACAGCCAAAAACTCTGCTCAGGAACTGTGACTTTTTAGCTAAGTAGACTAAGCAACGGTGCCTGACACTCTGCTAGTGCCAAATTCATCCTGTTTTCAAACTTTCTGCCAGAAGATGCTTTTAGAAACTCAAATAGCTGCACAAGCAGCGGCCAAGCATTTTTCTTGCATCACCCTCTTGGTTTTGGACACAACAAAACTTATCTTAGTGCTGATTACTTTCACTTTCCCATCACAAAACTATGATATGATGAAGCCTGAGTGGATTTTTTTACCATCTCTGGCCTCCCTACCATGCCAGAAACAGAGCACACTGTAATCATGGCTCCATAACAGGAGGTGCAGAGAAATCATAAATGTTTCCCAAGAATAAGCATATGCCTGACATATTTCCAGATATGAAGACGGGCAACACAACCTCACTGAAAAAAAAAAAGGCAAAACGCTGTCTCTGGATGCTCTCTGGCAACATGGGAGGTCCAAAATGGGAGCTCCAGGAAACCTGAACACTCAGTTCAGTATGAGCCAGGTGACTTACTGCGGAGAGGAACAATTATAAGCAGCTGGTCTCACACCTTTAATCGTTGGGCTGCTACCACAGGGCACAGAAAAACAGTGTAATGCACTCGCGGTTGCATCTGTCTTTGCTGTGTTTGCACTGCCATGAGCATGAAAGAGTTTCTTGTTTCACACCTGCTAGGTCATTCCTGCTTTGTTCTCTTAACATAATATTGATTATCTTGAATTTTGGTGAGGCTCTGACTAATTGAAGTTTAAAAAATGGATAGAGAGACAGCATCTGGGTGTTGGAGTAAGTGCTACTTGCTCCTGTTTAAGATGGCAAAGGCATCTTTCAGCCCTCATTTCTTTAGGCTGCTGAGGCACTCAGACCTCTCTCTATCAGTTAAATCAAAACTGCTTTATCTCTCAGCTATGAAAACAGACACAACCATGTCCCTGTAAAGTTTCACATTTAAAAAATTTAGTTGCTTTTGCTGTAACTATGTCTAAATTTAAAAGAAAATCGCCGGTTTTCTTCCCTTTATAACCTAGACGGCTTTCAGGAATAGACCAGACACAGTAAATTTTTGTCCCTAAAGCATAAGTTGTCAGAAAAAGAGAAACACAAAACGCAGAGTTTTAAAATAGAAGTTGTTTTCAACCTTAACTATTAGTTAGCAGATGCCTCTTTAAGTCAATTTAATGTGCCAAATCCAAACTGTTAATCTAAGACATTTTCAAGAACAATTGCACTAAAGAGCTGTATTTGAAAGATGCATAAGAGAGAGGTTAGGAAAAACAAAGTAGAAAGAAAGTAAAAATGCCAAGAGGAAAGTCAAAATTACAGACTTAATTCATATAAAAAGTTTAGTGGAATGTTTAATGCTGTATCGTGACAGCATTTTTTTATGATATATGCTGTATTATAAACTTTTAATGAGAGGAATCAGGGGGGTTTTAGAGAGATAAAAAACCCCAGACAGTAAATTAAACATTACTGCTAGCGCAGCCTTTCAGAACCCTACCCCTGATCCCTTAGGGAGAGTAAATATTTTAATGTGCATGTAAACTGCAATTATTTTTTTATCAGCAGCAAAAATGAAGATGAGTAGATTTTGTCCCAGCATTTGAAGCATTTCCCTGTATTTTGTAAAGCTACCTTAGAGACATGGCATTCACTACTCAAAAAAACCCCAACTCCACCCCCAAAAAAAAGGCAGCAAACTACAATCTTCTTATGTCTTACTGAGTAAGAATGATTTAGTAAGATACTAGTTTAGGATGTTGTGATTTCTGCCAAAGTAAAGCAATGCCTTATCAAAATACATTATTAAATTAAGAAAAACACAGCTATGAAAAGAGGTCATTAAATCACTGGCTGGAACTCTTCACCTCCTCACCTTTACATCCTCCCTCAAGCTACAGCTGACCCAACCTTTGCCACTGTGCTGGAAGGGACCTGGCTTTGGAGACCACCTTGAGCCAGAGCCTGAGGTCCAAAGGCAGGAATCTGCCGTCACTCCCATCATCTGTTAATGGCCATATGCAACTATGAGATCACTTGAATAATCATAATACACTTTACAATGATTTATCAATTTTCATTGACTCAAGCATTTATCAGTGGAAATTATGTAGTTCAAACTGTATCTTCTTGCAGTCCAAACAGGTATGGGTGGTAATTTCACAGTTTCCCCCTCAAGATCTGCAGTGGCGCAGATATGAAACAAAATTTTTTCTGCTGGTTAGACTTCCTTGTCACAGTTAGTGGCAGTTAATTTTTAAACACTATGTGTTAAAAATGTATGTGATCTTCTGTTGGGCCAAATACATACACACAGATTAAACAGATACATATTATTATGTATTATTATTTCTGTATTTATACCACATATTAACTATATGAGGCATTTGTAATGAACACCAAAAAATATTTTCTGGTAAAACTATATATTAGTCTGGTTTAAAAAGACCTAAATACTTATTTAATCATTCTTCATGAAGTATGATTTTTTAGAAAGCAGTTGCTTTCAATTGCCTTTTACTAGATATAATGTATTTTTATGATCTTAAGCCTTCAACTTACACAAGGTGATCATCATTAAATCTCTTCCAGTGCCTTAGCAGTCAGCACATTATGGGGTATGAGCTTGCTTCTGGTCTATTTTGCCACAGACTACCAGCAGTATGACAGAGACTTCCACGGAAGCCACCCAAACATTTATTTTTTAAGGTTTTATTAACACCCATAGCAAAAAGGAAAAAAGCAACCTGGAAACCTGTGTTTCCCGTACAAGAATGATGTCACTTTACAGCAACTGAAACCTATTCAAGAGGAATAGAAATCCTGCCTCCAATAACTCACCGAGTCAATTACACAGGAAAGTACTGTAATGGGCTGTCCCCCGTCAAACAGCTCACGTACACCACTTCCTTCTCAATTACCAACTTGTCTGCATTGCCATCTGTAAAAACGAACGTATACCTTGTGCTGCCAGTTTCTGCTCTTGCACTTCCATTAGAGGAACTGGCTGCAGCTGCTCAAGAAGAAAGCCCTGATTGTCTTTGTTTTCCCTCCATATAGCACCATTTTTCTCCCTTCCTCCTGCACCTCGGTTCAAGGTAATACATTACCTTTGTTGAGGTGTGCTCACAAGTCTTTAAAATAAAGTCTGCCTAAACTTGTGTCCTGTTATCTTTTCACAGTTTCTCACCCAACACAGTAAAAAGCTGCCAGCAGCATCTCTTAGCATCTTTGCAAGAATTATTGAGTTAGTATCTCAACAGGTTTTCTCAGTCCTTTTTAGGTACTGCTGTAAAAATTGCTAAATTGCTGGATAAACATCTTCCCACTTTTCTAAATCAGCTTGAACACTCAAGCAATTTTAAAACAGTATATGAAGCATTCAAAAATGAGATTAAAAAAGAAGTCCAATATATTACCTACAAAAAAATGGTTAGGTAGACACATTAGTGTTCAGAAGCAGGATAGAGGGAGCCTGGTTTGGGAACTGTGATCCTGGCCCCTAAATCTTTCTCTGCTTGCACTTTGCTGCAACAGATCCACGCAGCAGCTCCAATGCTGAATGGTGGCTTGAAACCTCAGTGCTCACACACACAGATTGCTGCTCCTTCCCAAACACCGTGTGCTTCCAAACACACTCAGCTTTTGTTAGAGAACAAATCTAAGTCATTAGGAGTCTCTTGCATTTTAGTATCAATTTATAAACACAACATAAAATGGTAAAAAATGTACAAAATTAGACTACTCTTCTTCCAATAAGTAACTGGTTAAAAGTAGTATACTCAGAACTAAGCACGCTGAAAGAGACATCAAGAAAACTGGAAATGCCTCTGACTCTTTTATTTCTTGGTCCTAAGCAAAACTACCCAACCTTTTCTGTCTAAAATGGTGAATCTAAATCTATAGTTAGACTTTTCTAAAAACTGACTGACTTTCTGAGATAAAGAGTCATTTTTGAAGGTGCCTAAACATGGAATTAGGTGCTTAAGTTTAGGCATCAATATTGGAGGATTTATGTTTGAGAAGGTACTCCATGTATCCCTTCTTATGAAGTAATCTCACTCATTAAATGAATAGACAAAACAGGAGGAAAACTAAGTCCGCAATTCCTTAAACACCCCTACTTTGACATGGCAGGAGCAACAGACTGCTTTTGCAGATCTCAGCTACGAGCCAGTATGTAACTCTACATGTGATAGTAATTGAGGGTCCCAATCCCACAAGTGCTCTGCTGTAAGCATGAGCACAAAGCTGCTGGAGTTCTCAGCTTCTGGCATCTGTTCCCACTTCCACAGAAATCAGATGGGCAAAATTAAGTTTTGAGGAAAAAAAAAATCACAGACATTTAAAAAACATTCCCTGACCTTATTAAAACCCACGTGATCTCTATTTATACAGAAAATGGCTCAGAAAGCCAGCAGCTGAGAGGAGGAACTCTCATTTGTAGATCTTGGCTGAGGGCTGCCAAAATCAGCAGGGGAAAGGCTCCTCAGGGGTAAAAATTTCAAAAGCCATTAAGAGCCTTAGATGCCTCAGTCCCACTGACTTTTGATCACCTACATCCTCCCAAATTTGCACTCCCAAATCTGGAAACTACACTGGAAGAATAACTTGTAATACAAAGGATTTTAAAAAAAAATGGGGATCTAAAGTTTTCATAGGAGTCTTCAGGACTAAGAGAGGAAATGTCAATTAGGTGTCTACTCCTTGGTGAAAATTGGTGAGGTAACATTTACCTGTTACTTGTACTTTAAAAAAATTCCCCTGAGGACTATTAATTTTATTTATAGCAAAAATGTAACCAGACAATGTTTCATATGGGCAGCTGTAGCTCACATACTTGTTCAGGAACTGAAGTAACTATAATTTGAGTCTCATGCAGTCCCCATGAGAAAGCTGTTCCTAGGGTGGGATCCAAGGCAGACTATGTCCACCTATTATTTTCAGCACACTTAGGACTGCAGTCTTGCTGCAGATCTTGTTACGTGCCGTTTCTACAACGACTTCAATTCAGAAAAATCAACATTTGCCAACCCATACCACACAATTACCATAGTTATTTCCTATTGTGAGCTTAGGGAGAAACTGTGGTATCCCAGACACCACGGTGTGGTAAATATTGAAAATTAGTGGCCTTTTTTATAATGGACATTTTCATCTAATCCAATCCATTCCAAACACTTCCAATTAACATGACAATAAGGCAGAGTTTGTGTCTAAATGGTTGGTTCTAACATAATCATCATATTCTGTTCTGTGATCCCACTTTGAGCAAAAATATTTGATGGTTTCCTTTTTGATTGCTTTAGGAACTAATAATGGACTAGATATGTGATCAACCTCAGTACTCACCTAGGAGGTAGTTCCTGAAAATGAAAAGAGGAGGAAAAAAAAAAAAAACAAAACACCAAAACAACTATTCCATATTTGTTTGGGTTGTTTTAAAGCTGACCCATCTCAAAGTGCCAAGTCCCTCCTGGTTGCTCTAGGCAAAGAGCTGCCAACAAGTCAAGGGAGGTGGTGCTCTCCCTCTGCTGAACCCTGGTGAGGCCACACCTGGAGCATGTCTCCAGTGCTGGGCCCCCCAGCACAAGAAATACCTGAAAGTATTGGTGCTTCCATTGAAGCACCACAAAGATGATTAAGGGACTCAGGAATCTGTCATACAAGAAGTGGTTTAGAGAGCTGGGACTGAGCAACCTAAAGGAGAAGGCTGAGGGGGATTTGTCAATATGTACCTGATGGGGGAAGGAAAGAAGACGGAGCCATGCTCTTCTCAATGGTGCTCCGTGAGAGGACAAGAGGCAAAGGCACAAACTGAAATACAGGAAATTTCATGTGAACATAATGGAAAAACTTTGCTACTGTGAGGGTTGTTGAACACAGGAGCAGGTTGCCCTGAGAGGCTGTGAAGTGTGTGTCCTTAGAGATACTCTAAACTGACAGGGCATGCAGCTGAGCACTGTGCTCTGGCTGACCTTGCTCTGGGCAGTGGGGTTGGACTACATGATCTCCAGTGCTGCATTCCAGCCTCAACAATTCTGCAAAACTTTCTTCAGTGAGAGGTTGTACATTGCTTGTCACTTTTCTGTTCTATTTAGTTCTATCCATTTTAGCCTTAATAGCTATTCATTTGTGTTGAAACAGAAAATATTTAAAAATTTCATGGATATAAAAAGCATTAATTAGAATAGACTAGACCAAATTTTACAGATTGGAGTCTGTACAACTGTACAGTTAATAAAAATGGAGAAATCTACTTTTAAATTTCACTGTAAATTATTTCAGAATGTTTACTAGCAACTGAGCAAAGTATCTAACATAGGTTTTACAAAAATTATTCACTGCTTGCTCTTTCCTATCAAGATCCTAGTGCTTACTTGTAAATGAGAGTCAATATACCCTCTTGTATATGTTTTTTCCTTAAAAATACCATTAAGATGAGAAGAAGAGAACAACTGTTCTACATTTTGGAGACATTTCTCCTTAAATAGTGTTTATGTACTGCAAGCATCTCTTCCATAAACAAACCAGGTCTTTGGAACAAGTGAACACAATCTCTGAAGAATCTTTACCAGCTTCTATTTCTGGTACATGATGCATTGTGAATTTTAGGCCAACATGGGCATATGGTATCCTAGTTTGATAGGAAACATTTCATGGAATTCAAGACAGAGTCACAGCATAATGACTCGAAACCTTAAAATCTGTGATATAACACAAGGTTAAAAAAAAAAAAAAAGAGAGGGAAAAAAGAAAAACAAATGTTTGTTTCCTGATATAATACTAGAGGGAGTAGGAATATGTAAAAGCACAAGAAAAAGAAAAGTCATAGTAACTGGGGTCCACAAAGGAATACTGTTGAATCCCTTATTAATCAGGCTTAACCTCATTAACCAAACTGCCTTAACCTCTTCTTTTTAGTTTGAGAGAATCACCCAATAGGGGAATAATTTTAAAAAAAACCAAAAAACAAAAACCAAAACAACAATTAATCAACCAAACAACAAACAATATTTATCTTAAGAACATTCAAGAAGAATTTGAGGCTTTTCTGCCTTTGCAGCCTTAGAAGTGTGTATGCCCTCTGTCCTTCTCCACTCATTCACATCTGCTCAGAGAGAATACTGTTACAATAGTGCTTCCAGCAGCCCTAGTCTAATTTTTCTTTTACCATTAAGAAGGTAGTTTTTAAATTGCTTAAGACACCAGCTTCAAAATCTGCATTGTCAGAACCAGACTGCATTTCACCAAAGGAATTGTTTCTAATGCAAGTGGCAGAGAAAGCCTACTGCTGGGGGCAGTCATTCTCTGAAATGGTACAAGCCTGACAAGAGCAGTATGAGACAAGCACGTAACTTAGCGGGGTTTTCCAGGAGTTCTGCATGCCGAGGACAAAATGTACCCACCCTGTCACACACTCAGGCTTCAGTTCAGCATGCTGTGAAGAACTGAAAAATAGCTTTCAAGAAATCAGGCACTAGGTTGAAGAGGGGCATAACAAAAACTGTCCTGCCAGCCCACAGTTACCTTATTTTTCACATCCTTTGGAGTCTTCTCAAATGAAGCTGACTGCACAGAAATGCCTTGTAAAACAAGCCCTCTGCTTCCTTTCTGAAGTGGCATCAGTGAAACAGCTCTTGCAACTCACTCACAATGCTGTGGCTGCATCCATGTGTAACTGTGAGGCAAAGACCACTGCACTGTCTACATGTCTTCATGTGCTACGTGCACATCTTGGACACGGACTCAAGGAGGAACTGACTGGTCCTGTTCTACTAGTCAATTTTTCAGACTTTAGGTAAAAATGTCAGGAAACAGTTTCCCTTTTACCTTCCACCTGCTTGTATCACAATTCATCTGATTTTGAAACCAGCCTGCAGAAGGCCCACGTACACAACTTTGAAATAAAAAGGAACCTTTATATTTAACATACTGTATGAAATCATAGCTGCTGCTTGTGAACTGTCTGTATTCAAAGCCATTTGTGTCTTACTGACAGAACAAAAACTCTGACACTCTTAAGAATTCACTTTTCAATTTAATATATGTTTTACTTAACAGTGAATGTCAAATTGTTTTTAGTCTCTTTCTTTATCTCCATCACCTACTGGAATCTTTAGAAGTGAGAAGGAAAAATACGGTACACCAGAAAGGAGCACATTTATAATGACATGCCTTTTTTCTAGGAGAAAAAAATAACCTTCCATTTCATCAGCATCTTTGCCAAAAGCCCTCTTTCAGGAACTGAAAAGAGAAGAGACTTTATTTCCTACATATATTTTATAGGAAACATTTTTTGGTTCTGTGTCATGGACTAGGATTTCACACCTTAGTGGCTAGTCATATGGAAATGGACATGACTGTGGAAACTTCATGGCTGTGAAACCCTGATAGTAAAATCAGCAGGAAGATGAGGAAGGTGTGGGGAGCACTGAATGATTCATGCAGTAACAACCTCTGGACCCTTTGAGGAGATTTTGAGATGGCTGCCAAGCTACCTGACTATGACCAGCATCTTGGACCCTCTAAAGCAGGCTGCAAATCTGGACACGATACAGAGGGAGTATTGCTCTTTTGAAAAATACCCACATATGTAAGTGGATGTGACATGTATGGATTTTTATATGGAAAGATCTTTCCAAAATCAGGTTGCTATTCCCAATGATTTATAGCTCCCAGAAATAATTTGTAGCATATAAATACTGGGCCCTGTTTCCTTTATTAATAGCTGTCTGAGTTAATGAGAGAACAGCTTCCAGAGTTACTGTGAGCAGTGCAAAGAGAAGCAACTTAGCTACAACATTCAACAAATCAGTATTTTGTACCTAACTCTTCCATTGCCAAATCAAAGACAAATACTTTCCTGTTTCATACCCAGTTAACTGCATCTATTGCATAAAGCACAAGGAGAGCAGAAGATACTAGAAGACCTACAGGATTAGTGCCAATCTGTTTTAGGTACAAAAGAAGAAAAGAAAACCACAAAAAACTGACTGCACCAAATTTGGTTTTTGCTATGGTAAGGGCAATTCTTGTCTGATTTTACTATGGCCTTGCCACCTACCTTTGGAGCCCTGGCACTTGTGTGGCACTACCAGGGCAGACATGGCAGGCTTATCTTGAAGATGACCTGCATAATTTTGCGTTTCAGGAATGACAGGCCTAGCACTGTAGCACAGACCGTCTGCACAGCCAGGGCTGTGATTTCTACTACATTTCAGTGATTAATGGCCTTGTAATGGAATACAAGTTTCCTACAGAATGTTGTAATCTCCCTACAAATTTGGCCTTGTCTACTATTTACTGGCAGGTTGTAGGAGCAGCAGAGATCAGCGCTGCTCAAAGGACTGGGTGCAGTCCCAGGTACAGAGGAGAAGGGGCAGAAAGCAGCTGGGCAATGCACAGTGCAGTTGGGCAGGACTGTCACTATCAGCTGCCGGCCCCAGAGGGTCCTGAGAGCTCCTAAAGAGTGCTGCTCCCATGGCAGGGACAAAGGAAACACTGGGAAACCCTACTATTGGCAGTATCACTCAAGAACTAGAATGAGCCATTTTAAACATGTATCAGCCTTAAAAATGCCTAATCTCAGTCCTCATTTTGAAGAGTTCCTGCAGGAACTCAAGTATTTGCACGCACACACACAAAAACACACACACACACACAGTGTTAGCAATAAGCCAAGCAACTCACGCATTTATGGGTCATTTTTTAAATCCAGTGCAGTCTGTGGATCATGAGTCACGCTGTCCCTTTCTTATGCAAAAGGCCAAACAGCTATAAAGAGCGAGAATGAAATTCCTATGGTTGTAACAGCAATTACTCACAGGAGGCAATATGGGGATCCCACCTTGTTTATGCACATAAGATTATAGGGCTATTTAAGAAGTAAAGTAATACCAAAAAAAAAGAGAGAAAGAATCTCAGCATCTGACTTCAGAAGACATCACTATGTTCATTAGTGAAGCAAGAGAAAAAATTGGCAATCACCTACTGAAAGAACTTTAGCCACTAACTCTTCAGAGTTCATCCATAAAACACTGCTATCCTGTATAGAGTAAATAACTGCCAAGAAATCTACTGCACATATTTCAATATTCCAGTATTTTTAAAACACACAACCTTTTTCATGCATGAATATCTCTTAACGTGTCTGCTGGAGATTCTGTGCTTCGCATGGACTAGCAAAAGGGGATGTTGGATGATGTTTTTGTTATGTTCTTAAATTCTAACAGATTTCAGTAATAATTCTGATCAACTAGTGCATTCCAGACTTTATTGCCCATCTTTCTTTTTCCACTTCTTCCATCAACCAACCAATTAATAAAAAAATAGGAAGAAAATGTGTGTGCAATGGATGGCAGACCATACAAAACAAAGAGGTGGACAAATAATAGTTGGGAATAACAAGCAAAGATGTTAACATTAACTAGGTTTACTTTTCACACTATTTAAATACAAAAAAATAAAGTAAGAAGTTTCTGTATTTTAGTCTCAGCCAATTTTGGGCCACACTGAATGTTAAATAAACTATTATTTAATCAAATACAGGCATATTAGTCTCACTCCTGCTGACAACTTCAATTAGAATATTTTTGCTTCATACAAAAAAAAAAAAGAAAAAAGAAAAAACTCATGATCTTTAAACTACTATGGCTTCTGCACAACATCTGGTTACAATTTTTTATATATTCAACCATCAAACATCTATCTCCACAAAACAGTTTACTCAAGATTTGTTTTAATTATCCTACATTTCAAGCATCATATGGCTTTGAAAAGGGGGTGAAAGGATCGCTCATGATGCAGACAGATGCAAACTAAAAAGGGCTATACACTGAAAGATCATTTTGAAACAGTTTTTAAAAATGAAAAAATCCTTTCTATCATTGCCAGGAAACAAGTGCTACTTTAACTATTACATTACACAATACCTCTTGGCTTGTTCATTAACAATTTTAATGGTTTTTCAGTTGGATTCTGGGATTAAGGCAACCTTTATTAGCACTTTTGCTTGAGCCATACAAGTTGCAAATACATATTTTCTCATTTTCTAGCCAGTGCCACAGTGGGAACACTTTATCTCTAAAAGTGCTAGTTTAAAAAAGAATACATAGCAAAGAAAGTATCTGAACGTGATAAAGTAGAAATAAGAACTAATTTCATAGCAGCACAGAAAAGCCTCACTCATACAACAAAAAAAAAGAAAAAAAAAGAAAAAAAAGAAAAAAAAAGTTGCACTGTATTTTAAGCATGGGAGAGATCTAATTTATTATCATGAGCCGATTCACCTGTGTAGAGTCAAGCACATCCACACCCATAAGCTTTTCCAAGATTGGACCTAAGACAAAAATTAAGAAAATGCTTAGGGCTCTGGTTTTACTAAATGTTTGAACATTAGGCAGCCAAAGAGACGTAACTGTATTTTTTTAAATGAGTCTTGGGGTGCTACACCAAATCAATGAGTCATCACTCCAGATAGAAACTGTTTGTCTTGTTGTGGTGGAATCACTGTAAACTTTGGAAGATATGAAACTTTTTATTCATTTTTTTGCATTACATATATGGATTAATGGGAAAACATTATGGAAAGTTGTTATTTATTTTATGAGGTAACTGGTTTGAAATTCAGTAAATTAAATGCCTTTTTCCTGTTTTTCAATCACTCAGTACCCATCATTCCAAGACAGGATATTCAAGGAAGCTTCAGGTTTTGATTGTTTTTTTGTTTTGGTTTTCTTTCTTTTTTTTTTTTTTTTCTGGAGGTTTTTTCTGACGCAAAGCATGGATTAGCTTAAACATGAATGGTCATCTTTTATTTTTGCTCCTTTAAAAATGTTTCAAAGAAGACAGCAAAGAGATAGCTGCAAAAATGCAACTTAGAACCACAATCAACGTATAAACAATTGCGTTTTACTGACTCCAGCTCTCAGACAGAAACTCTCTTGAGTTTGGTACCGGATCAATAAGTGTAGCCTTCTTTAAAATTTATTTTTAATGTAGAAACTTTGAGTATTAAAGAGGGCCAGAAGTTACAATTTTATTTTGGTTCTGTGAGGCATTCTGGTATTAAACTCATAATACAGTCTCGTCTCTGAATCAGTGACCACCAGCCACCAAAGCATATAGAATACACTCATGAGAAAAAACACCAACCCATTTCAATCCATGGTCAACTATACCAAAATTAGTCTAACTGCCCCCCCCACTACTTCAGTTAGTCAGGAGGACCTCTGAGCAGGCCATCTCACTGAACTGCAGGCATTGCCTCCACTGGGACAGCAAGAACTGCTGAAACACTTTCCTTGTGTTAGAGTAATATTTGACACTTTGCTTGCAACCTGGAACAGGAAAATACAGAGGAATGCAAAACTCTAAGACCACGCACATCACTGATAAAAAAGTCAACATTTTTCACAAAGTCTTGGTTGCCACAGAGGATGATGATAGAGATGAAGCTGTATTTTATCTGAATGAGCTTCACATCCTCAGGTTCAAAATCCTGCAGTTCCCTGAAAGACATTACTGATTCCCTGGGTTACAGTTACCACCCCAGCCTCTCAGCAAAGCTGGGTTCATGCAGATTAAAGTAAGGAAACATGAATTGTCACTGTCCTCACTGACACAGCCTGCAAACAAAGGGCTTCAGTATTCCCTGACATCTTTTATTTCAGGTATGAAGAGTAGGAATGCAACTCTGAATAAAAAAATACGCAGCAGCGAAACCTATTGCATGTGCACTCCCTGCACACAATCCCCACCAACAATCCCAGGGTACATTTGGAGTGTGGTGGGAATTCAGACACGCGATTTTGATTAATGTTAATGCAAGACGTGTGGCCAAATCCCTGTACACTACTTTGAGAGCTTATTCTAAAATCAAAATATAATTAAGGTTGCAACACAAACCAAATAAGGCAAGGAAATGACACTTCATTAGTAACCTGTTCATTATGAGTACCATAGGTAACCTGTTGCAACAGTGTGGTACTACAATAAAATGTTTAAAGTGTTTATATACCACCATTGTCAACTGTTCAGGAAAATATGGTAAAGACATCCAGACACACTAAGAACAAAGGTTAGCTTCTGCAACTATATAAAGTATATAAATGACTTCTTTACATTATTTAGTTGCGGTGCTGGATCGCAAGATTTGAATCCTCTTCCCAGTGATGTGGGAGACCAGCACATTTGTTCTCTTTGTATATTTATACTAATGAGCAGCCATGCATAATATGACAGAATGTCAGTAGAGAGATGAGGAGGGAGTAGGAATGCATATGAGGTGTTTCTGTTTAGTCAAGCTCATAGGTAATAGATAAATGATCTAAAGACTGTTTCAGTTTTCCCCCTTAAGTAAATCTGTATTCCAGATCTTTATAGTTGTGAATAGCAAATTTGAACTCTATAGTGAGACAGGGTAACATGCACGGGAAGAAGTCCTTTGTTCCTAACACTGCTTTTGCTAATGAGTGAAAAGGGCATTTTTGCAGTCATTCCCTTACTCCTGCTCTACAGAAAGCTGACAAGCCAGTTTTGGTTTGGGTCTTTTGGTTGGTTTTTGTTTGTTTGTTTGTTTATTGATATTATTACTATTACAATTATCAACTACATTATTATTAATATTATTCCTGTGGACCGTGGGCTACAGTTTTTCACCTTTTTCCATCACACAAAAACCAATAGAAAGAGGAGTTCTCTGAACTCTCTCCTGGAGGCAAAAGGAACCTTTTTACTAAAGCTCAGTAGAAGCTATCAAAGAAGCTAATGGCTACAGCTTACAATCTGCAATGGACCCTTCTATTGTCTTTGTCCCATAGAAAGAATAAAGTGGTTTTGTGTGTGTATGTGTGTGCATGGAGAATGCAGGGGAAAGAGAGGAAGTGAGTACTGATAGCAGTGATAGTCTGCTGTGCTTTGCAGAACATGGAGATCTTACAGTAGCAAGCAGGCATGGCTATATCTGAGATTAGGTAACTTCCCATATCACTGCTAAAAGTAAATGAGATTACAGACCCAAAATACAACTCAGTCCTTCATGAAAGATTTAGGATTTTTATCACAAACCTCAAGTATTTTGTGCTGCCGCTCTGACATGTGTAATGTTGTTGCTAGCAATTCAAAGCTTTTAACATATGTACTACAAAACAAAAATCTGAGAAAAAGAACTGCTGCTTAATGGAAAAATATTAGGGCAATAAGTGTTGATCTTTATTACACATTTATTCACTATACTACTTGCCATACTTCTGGCAAGCTCAGAAGAGAGACTACTAAGATAAATTCATCTTGCATTCTGTAATATGACTTTACAAGCACATTTGGTAGACTCACATAAAATATACAAGTAAAATTATCTAAATTATGAACAAGATTTTTTTTTCTTTTAAAAAGTCATTGAGCATGCCTTATATAGCTCAGTTTTTCTGTAATATTACGGTCTCTTTAAAGGTGGATTAGAGATATAGTGCAAGAAGCAGGAATGTGCAGACAGCTCAGAGGATGTAATTTTTTCCCTCTAACATAAAAAGATGTGTGAAGTTACTATGGCTCTTCAAAAAGGCCTAGTAATTGAGCCTGGTTATGGTCTCATTAATGTGCAAGTTTCATTTATCACCTTCTTTCTTTGTGGATTATGTGCATTGATTCATCAAGACTTGTGACACATGGTTTTCATTTGTTCTGTTCAATGCTTCTTTTTAAATCAGTTTGTATTAGATTGTAAGACACAGTGTGAAAGTAAATCACACTAACCTCCTGAAAAACAGAAATGAGAAAATTTCAGCTTTTAAAAATAATTTACAATTAAATGCATTTTCACTCTCTTTTTGTGCTCTTTGCATGCTTTTCTTTTAAGTAAGTTTAATAACACATTTATGCAGTTAGTCATAACATAAAAAGAGCAAACGAAACAATGTACACTGAATGGGAGATGTAGGTTTCTAGTAAATTCATTATTACAAAAAGTAATTGATTTTAATTCACGTAAGTGACAAGAATAACACAGGCAAGGTCTTTTCCTGCTGATCTACAATATCCTTGATAAGTGGTACGTTTTAATAATGAGATGTTCTCATATAAATTTCCCTCTGCCTTCCTTTTTTACTTTGCTTTTCTGAAATATGTATCTCCTCAAATACTTCCATTCTGTCACAAGCAAACGCCAAAAATAGAGAAAGAGAGATCTGATAAAGATAAAGCATGACAAAAGTTTCACGGATAATTGCCTTCACATATCCAGTTCAGCTCTCATCTCTCCTAATTAGCCTCATTACCATACCTTAAGACAGACCAGCAGTCACTCAAACTCCCTGGTTTTTTTGTCAAAACTATTGCTGACAGGCAAATGGACAACACATGCACTGAGTGAGTCTATTCTAGACTATTCTTTTACAAGACTAGCCTCCAGCAGAAAACAGAAAACAATAGGTCTTCTATAAATGTATAATGAAAGTATACATACAGTGGGTGCATACTCAATAAATTATTGTTCTGTTCATTGCTCCATCATCTCTTAAAATAAGGACAATAAAAAAAGAAAAATCATTCTCATACGCTATCATTCTCCAGAATATCAAGGAGACCAAGCCATTGCAGTGCTTCACTATGACTGATAGAGACTTTAAGAACAGCCTCACCACAGCGGCTGACAAAAAAAAATCACTTGAGTGCTGTAAAGTTTGACTATGTCGGTGCAGTGCTGCTTTCAGCATACCCACACTATCCCAGGAAGCTTTTTGTTTTTACAAACCTTGCTCATATGAAAAAGCTTCATCCCAGTGCTCATATTCATTTAAAATTAGCTCATAAAAAGTATCGACAAAATAGTTCACAGGGGCACTAGAAATATTGTAATATTAAACTCCACTGGCTATCAAAACATTAAACTATATAATGGGAAGGCATTGAAACCCCTCACAATGTCCATTTCTTTTAAATGTTGTTTTAGTCACACATTACATTATGTATAGAGTTCAGATACATGCTACTTTGTTTTCATTTTCTCTATTTCTCTATAAATATCATCCTGTCTAACAACTAACAATTTTTATATGTTTTTCTACTACAACCTTCTAGTAAAAGGTGCTATATTTTAGTGATTTGTCATATTTTCATGTTCACAGTACCATTAAATAAAATAAAAATACTGTTTCATAATTTTTATAACAGAAATTTTATATTCGCAATGTCGCTTATTTAAGAACTGGACATTAC